>NW_023425573.1:64911628-66147565 GCF_014108245.1 Pipistrellus kuhlii
TGAAAATGTAATTTGGCGCCTGTATTTTATCTGGTAATCCTACTTGATAGAGACCGTACCCTATGCTTTCAGTTCTGCCACTTATGCTCCCAAGGGAAGGGGAGGTACCTACTTTATTTCAGGTCTAAAAGAGGAAGGAGCTTCCGGAGAAACAAATGGATAACTTGTTGGAAGAATGGCAGACACAATGGACTGTTCGACATCTGCCAGGAAATCTAGAGGGCAAGAGAAATCAGCCAGTTGCTTTGGCAGCAAAGAAGTAGTTGTTTTGCAATCTGTCTCCACTCCCAGAATTTATCAAGGTAAAGAACGGGTGAGTACTTCTGTGTGGGCCAAATGAGAGAGAAACTAAGGACAGTGCTGTTTTGACTTTTATTCAAGAGGATCATTGGGAAGGTCAATGGGGCTCCAACAGAGCAAGTCTTAGAAAGGCAGATTGCCAGGAAATCTGGGCTAAGGAGGGGTAAGACCAGAGTGCCTGCCAAGAACCAGCAAGCCTCAGACAGGGAGGGGATTGCACAGGTGCCACTGAGAAATCAAGACAAGCACCCACAAGACAAAGAAGCATTGTTAAGCATCTACCTGGATCAACAAGTGTGAATGTAAAGTATGTTTCTCCATCTCTCTCTCCCTCCTTCCCTGTGCTTCAACCCTGGAAGGGTCTGCAACATCAGCTGAGATATAAAGTAACTGAGAAAGAAAGAAGCTTTCACACAAGCATTCCCATTGACAAGGGGCACAGATGGGGAGATGGCAGGCTTATGGGGAAGTCTCACTTTTAACTAAAGATTAAAGTGTTAATTATTATAATTTTATATCTTATAATAGGTTACATGATATTATGTAATATATAGTAACATAAAAGTTTACTTATAATTATAATCATTAATATATTGGGCTGGGCCTTTTGGATTACTGAATTGAGACACATCCAAATAATTTTCCTATCAAGGAGTGATCAGAAAATGCATGAGGCTTCTTAGAATTTTCCAGTTGCAGGGGATGAATGTTAACAACTGCATACATTGTCAAGGGGACATGAGAATCATCAGTAAAGGTTGACTCTCTTTGATTACACTCTACAAATGGTGTTTGCTCAAAGGACTAGTTATTACAGTTGCTGTTCTGATCTATACATAACCTCTGTTATGGTTTTCTTCACTCTGCAGCTCTGCTCTCTCTGAGGAGTGCCCACTGTTATGCATTCTGTGATACTCCGAGGTGATAGAGTGGGGAAAAAGACTCTCCTTTCCTTTTGATGGGGAGATTAAAGAAACTCCCTAATTTGGGGTGGAGTCCAAAATTGTTCTATAGTCCCACCTTCATTCTGACAAAGATTCTTTCCTTGGCAGACTCTACCAGGGCACCTCTTAGACCTCTTCTCCACTAGGCCTCTCCTTGGCCTATGGAGACTTAAACCAAGGGTGGGGAACCTTTTTTCTGCCAAGAGCCATTTGGATATTTATAACTTCATTCTCAGGCCATACAAAATTATCAACTTAAAAATTAGTCTGGCGATGATTCTCTCTTATCATTGATATTTCTATCTCTCTATCTCTCTCCCTTCCTCTCTCACTAAAAATCAATGAAAACATATATATATATTTTTTTTTTCCCTAAACTAGCCTGCTATATTTGGTCAAACATTTATTTATTTTTTATTTTATTTTTATTTTAAAATATATTTTATTGATATTTTACAGAGAGGAGTAAGGGAGAGAGATAGAGTGCTAGAAACGTTGATGAGAGAGAAACATCGACCAGCTGCCTCCTGCACACCCCCAACCAGGGATGTGTCCGCAACCACTGTACATGCCCTTGACCGGAATCAAACCTGGAACCCCTCAGTCCGCAGACCTACGCTCTACCACTGAGCCAAACCGGCTTCGGCTATTTGGTCAAACATTTAATTAACTCACCCCTAATGCCTTGGCAGGGCTAGACCAAAGTATTTGCAGGCCTTATAAAGTCCCTGTACCTGATGTTCCCCACCTCTGAGTCTTAAACACTAATGAACAGTTTTAACAGCTCAAGGCTTCGTCCTTACACTGACCCTAGTTCCCTTTGAAATGCTTACATGGGAAAACTCAAGGATGCTAAAAGAATCACTGATTGTGAAGGTGGTGTGGGAAGCAGTTAAGGGTACACACTGTTTCCTATATACATTGGTTCCAGGACTTGTTAGAAACAGGAGAGGGACAATTCTGAGGTAAATAAATAGTTAAGCGTGGTTAAGGATTGGTTAACTTGAGTGTGGATCAGAATCACCTGACGACCTTGTTAACACATTGCTGTGGCCTAGTCCCCAGGTTCCTGATTCAGCAGGGCTGGGGTTGGGCCTAACATTTCTAACAATTACCTCCTTCCTGTTTCTATAATTTTTCACTTTGCTGATTCTGCTGAGCCCCTACTCACCCATCCCCTTCCCATTCCCTCACCCTCCTTTAAAATGCCCAGTCACCTCTGTACAAATCAAAGGTGAGTTTAGTTCATGCTGTACTCTTTTCCCTATTGCAAAAGTGTACTACTGATTAAAACCTGTTCTTGCCACTTTAAGCAGTGTCTGGCTTTTATTATCTCTGATACTTCTCAACACCATAAAATATGTTTTTTCTATTTGTACCAGAACATAACAGAATAGAATTTTACCCAGAATAGAATTTGACCCAGTCTGTTCCAAACAAGTGGTATTGCAAAACTCTTCTGGGAAAATGTTACTAAATTTATAAGGAAAAAAAATACCCTTGAAAAATAAGTTTAAGTATGAAATACAATCTAAACATTGTTTTTAAATTGAGCAACTTTTCAGGAGCCTTCAATGTGCTAATGGACTTTGAGAATCGAATTTCCGAAGCAAAGTTTCGGAACGCAGCCTTTTCATAACATATTTGACCACAGAATCCTTTGTTTTTAGAACATCAATCCCAGAACATTCCAGAACTACTGTTCCAAGGAAAATATGTTCTTGAAAATCCTGGCTTCAGCATTTTAAAACCACCATCAATTAATTATACTCAGAGCTTCTTAGTCCTGTGAGCTATGGAAACATCAGATTATGGCCATTTCTCCCCCAAAGTGTGGATTTTCACTATATTATCAGGATCATCTCAGCATATTGGTTAAAAATGGAAATTACTGGGCCGTGTACCAGGTCTGCTGAATTGGTATCATTGGAACTCTCTAATAGGAAGTGGGAACCGGGATAAGAATTTTGATAGTGTCTAATGTTAGATTCTGATCTACACTAACATTCTTTCAGAATCTTTTGCTGAAATCAGTTCCAAAATTTTCAGTTTCTTTGGCATCTCTTTTTTTCTTTCCAAACAATAAACTGAAGAAAGAAGCTGAAAGCTACTTAGACTCTTCCTACTAAAAAAAAAAAAAACAAAACACAAAAAAGTTCAGTGATTAATTTTTCACACTCAGCAGGTGCTAGCTTTACACTGTGCTCCTAAAGAAGAAACATCCCTTCCGCCCTGAAAAGCGATGTTTGCAGGGGTGTATGCTGGCTGGCTGTTACTTGGAAATTAAATATAGGGATTCCTTCCACGCACTCCTTACAAATTTGTAACAATTACAAACTGACTCTGTAAGCAGTAGTAGTACAAACTTATTTCTAAAAGAGTCTATATTTTAAAAACACACTAACCAAGCTTTTGAAATTTAAAGATTTAAATTGATTTTATTTAGTGTCTAGATTTAGAGATCTAGCAAATCATTTAATTTTTGAAATCTAAAGTAAAGATTTTGTTTCTGGTGTACAATAGTTCCCAGTGTCTTTTTTTTTTTTTTTAAGGCTTTCTAGTTTAATTTTCTGTCCAATATAGAAAATGTGATCTGTAGTGTTAATTATGCATATTGTAATGAAACCTGCTTACTTGTCTTTTGAAAGACATTCTTCATAGATATATTCTAGACTACTGCAATAAAGTGAGTTGTAATCTTTTTGCTGATGGACTGTCTTTCCTTCAAATTTCTGTAAGAAGCACACCTCTGTGAAGCACAATAAAGCGAAGCATGATGAAACGAGGCATGCCTGTACTTGGCAAAAATGTTCTGCTCCCCAAGAAGGGTAGAGGCCATTTAAGAAAATGTCTCTCAAGGTTCTAGAACAGAGAAGTTTGAGAAGAATTTTATGTGTAGCTCCTGATTTTGAAATAATTTAAAAAAGATGAAAAACAAAAAGATGAGTAAAGAAGTGCCATATTTATTAAAAGGACCTAATCATGGTGTATTATTCATTGGCTCAACCTTGAGTGTGGATCAGAATCACCTGAAGTCCTTGTTAGAAGATTCCTAACAAGTTTCCAGATGCTGCTGTTGCTGCTGCTGCTGGTCCAGGGACCAGGCCACTTCCTAATGCACAGGTGCTTCCTTCTCTTCTAACTTACCTGGAGAAAGGAAAGAAGATAAAACCTGAAAAGCATGCAGTCAGCCACTTGGGAAAGTTGGAAGGTACAAACATAATTTCTTAGCTTATCAATTGGGGCTCATTTTGACTTAAGCAGATGGTCTGATGTAGGACTCAGTCTACGGGGATGCAGTTTTAAAAAAATACATATATATATATATAATATACATTATATTGATTTTTTACAGAGAGGGAGGGAGAGGGATAGAGAGTGAGAAACACCACTCCTGCATGCCTCCTGCATGCTTCCTACTGGGGATGTGCCTGCAATCAAGGTACATGCCCTTGACCGGAATCAAACCCGGGGTCCTTCTGTCTCCAAGCCAACGCTCCATCCACTGAGCCAAATGGGTCAGGGCAGGGGATGCAGTTTTTAAATTATAAATAGTGTTACCAAGCAAAAGCTCATTGCTTGACACACATAGATGCCAATACTATGGCACGGGCTTTTGAGAAAAGAAAAACCTTTTATTTCAAGATCAACTGAGCAAGGAGACCAGAGACAAAGCCCAAATCTGCATCCAGGAATTTGGGCGGGACCAAAAGGACTTCAGCACCAGATCTTTCCCCAAAACAGACCCTTGTTTCTGAAAGGGTTTAGGCCCTCAGGTTCTGGTCCTGCCTGGTCCTTTGATTAGGTGGTGTGGGCAGCAGTTAAGGGTTCACAGTGTTTCTCGTAAATGTTGATTCCAGGACTTGTTAGACACAGGAGAGGGCTGGCTCTGAAGTTACAATAAGACCTAAAACAAGTAAATAGTTGAGGGTTGGTTGAGCAAAGTAGCAGAGGTCGCTCTAAGTAGGGGTGTCGAACTCAATCAGAGAAGGGGCCAAAATCTAAAATCCAGCCTAAATTGCGGGCCGAATGGTTTACTGAACAGTCATAAACTGTCATTGTGATGGAAACGCAGCGGAGTGCAGTGATGACAGCGCGGTGCGGGCCACATTGCAAGGCCTGGCGGGACGGATTTGGCCCGCGGGCCTTGTGTTTGACACATGTGCTCTAAAGCATGAGTTTCAAATGTATTGTTAGCATGTCTTCTGACATTAAACAACTGTTTATATTAATAAAAAATACATGTTGGAAGATCTGTGGAATGTTGAAGAAAAATGCTTATTTGAATATTTTTCAATATATTCTAGGGCAATCTCTAAATTATTTTTTTTTGGAGAATATATCCCATAAGTTTTATGGACTACAACAATAGGATAATTCACATTTCCTCTAAAGTCTCTTCAAAATACAACAAAGGAAATAAAACCCCTCGTATATACCTCAACCCAAATCCTATGCTCTTTTTCAATGAAGACTAGCAGTTTTTTTTTTTTGTGAGAAAGGTCTTATCTTGCTGACACTCTCAGTTTATGGTTAATACATCACTCCTTTCATCTTGTATAAGGCCTAAGCAGCACTCTTCCTTCTATATTTGAAATAGTCATCTTTGAATTTGAAAAATCCATTTAATACTTTGAAACTAAAACAGAGTTAAATTCTGAGCATTAAGGTATAATGAAAGAGCCTACAGGATAATTTAAATACATCATTAACTGGCTAATATGACAAGAAATTCCAATCAACCTTGATCAGTTGCATCTCTCCTGAATTACCCTTCAACCCACTTTCTTTTAAACCACTTTGAGCTGTAGAACTACTCTGCAAATTCTCCTAAGGAATGTAAATGACTTGCATTTTTAGTCACCCCCTGACAATTTTCATTCACTATTTAACAGGCAATTATCTGACCATCCAGAGTTACAAATAACTCTCCAGGAAAATGGAGTATCTTTTGAGTTCAGTGAAGAGGTGCAAATCCATATGCCAATGATATTCAAGATTTTAGTCCTATACTTCGCTTTTCTCCTTCAAGTCACTTCACCCAACTTTCTCTCCTGATCTTCTGAGTGTGACAAATTCTATATAATAAAAGCTTGTCACAAAGAGTATTGTAAGTCCTGTCAAAAAAACAACAAGAGGAAAGGATCTGGGGACAGTGAGAGGCGGTGCAAGGCATGCTAAGACTGGAACATCATTGTGTATGATGCTGGCATTGTACCACTTATTCCTATAATGGAGACTACTAGTAACATAGCGAATGGTTATGGGCTAATGTGACAATTTAGAGGGTATGGCAGTGACTTTTTTGTTTATTTTACTTTTTATATACATTTTTATTGTTGATAGTATTCCAGATATCTTCCCCCCCTTTACCCTTTCTTCCAGCCCCTAATGTTTGTTTTATTAAAAAATAAATTTCTGTTCACTGATTTTACTATAAAACTTCATTTATTATTCCTATTGATGTGATACAGCCAAAATAGGGTATGACCAATATTGACTTCAACTTATTGAAAAAAAAATCTATGGCTATTAATTTATTTTTTGAACATATTTTCAACACCAGGCCTTCCTTAAATAACCAGTTATCATATATTAATTGGTTACAATACAACTGAACTAATCACATATTAATTGATTACAACTATTTTCATTAGGGTCAACTCCAAAGACCCCCCCCCCCAAAAAAAAAAACAACAACAAAAACAAACAAACAACAACAAAAAAAACCTGTTCAGGGAAAAAAGAAACAAGAAATAAGAACTTTCCTTAACTTCAAGGGTAATTATTTCTGTAAGAACTCCAATGTAAAAAACAAACAAACAAAAACATAGATTAGCCATTTCAACTAACACTTAGACAATATGAAAAATCTGTTTTCTTCCCGTATAGGCATACTGGCAAGTATAAAACAAGGCTGTGTAGATAAAGGACACATTTCTTGTCTCTTCTGCAATCAGTTGGTAGATATTTATTAGTTGTCTATTGTACATAAGGATCTGCATTTTATAACACTTATAATTAAATCAAGATACAAAACTTTGTTAGATAGTAGTCTTGACCTAGAAAAATGTTTGCATTTGATTTGGAATAAAAAGAGAAAAGGTATAGATTATAGGGATTAATTACAAAATTGGTAAAACTGTGCTGTCTGAAGGTCAAGACTACACAGTCTTTGTGGTACCAACTCCTGACATTTCCAGAAACCAACAACCAAAATTTTATGTTTGAATCAATAGGTACCACCCTATGTGATGATCTGCTTATGAATTAAGTGACCTTGTGCTGTTCATGAAACTTTCTTGAGCTTCAATTCAGTATACTCATAAAATAGAGGGAATTCCTATCAGATATAGTGCTGTTAGAATCACAAATGATGTACTTAAAATGCCTGGCACTTGCAGAGTAATAGTAGATTTTAGTTCTTAAAAGGGCATATGTCTATGAAAATAAGAACAAAAATAGAGTAGAAAAAATGAGTAAACAGTTTCCGAGCTGTGGTATACGGGGACAGCTTTGAATATGCCATGTAGAACACCAAAGATAAATATTTTGATAGAGCTTTGGCAGTTGGAAAATAAGATATTCAAAATTAATTTGATAAACAATACAAAACTAATTAATATATGAATGATCTTATTTGGTAATAAAATGCTTCCTCTTCAGATAAGATATATTTTTTAAACTTCTTTGCATTCTAGTTGAAGTTTTTTGTTTTTATTTTGGAACTACTATTATTTAGATTTCCTGTACATCAATCTTCTTACTTACTCATTAAGTATAGTTCTTTCAAATTCCATGAGGGCAGGACATGCCTCTCTTGTATGTCTCTACATTCTCAGTGTCAAGCAGTTCCCAGATGGAGTACCAAGATTGATAAATGTCAGTTGAATAAATCAATGAATTAATGGTGATTTGTCAAAAGAGGAAGTTCATATTCCATTTAACCTTTGAAAACAAAGTTTTAAAGGATGTTTTTTACTCCCGTTTTATGGTTTAAAAACCAAGGCTCAGAGAGGTTAGTTACATATCAAAGTTCATATGGCATCAAGAGAACTTAATCATAAATCTAGATTCAAAACCCATGTAATTTTTCCTCTGACACTCAAACTATGGCCTTGCTTATTTTTGATTAATTAAATTGGGTTTTACATGTAGGGACTTAGCAATTATTCTGTCTGCTGAGATAATTGTATTTTCTGATTTTTTCAATATAAAGTGAGAAAGTAATGAAATTTGTTTTTTTCCAGAGACTCCTGTAACAGATATTAGAATACAAAGAATGTCAGGAAAGTCTAAACCTACCATGACCAAAGTTAACAACCGTGGAAAAACAACTCGACTTCACAGACAGATGGTGGGAAGGCATTTCAAATATGCAAAATGCTTCAGGAGAAAAATGACAGAAGGAATGGATGCAGCATGAAAGAAACCAACAACCTAGACTATAAGAAAGTATTTAAAGGATTAGAAGAGAGTTCCTCACATAAATTGCAGTCTATAAATCACCTTACTGTGGATATGGAATCAGTTTAAATGAACATACATGAGATTATTTAGGGAGATTGCATTTCTAAAGAACAAACATTGATGTAGAGATAACAAATAAAATAAAAATAGCAAGGAACAACATAAATGGTGATAACACTGAAAATAATGAAGAAGAGAAAATATTAGAAACAATCAGAGTGAATACAGAGAGAAAAAAAGGAGACAAAGGAGAAGGAAAGTATTTCAAAGCCAACAGAGAAAAGCCACAGACAGAGAAAGATGATCCAACAGTGTCCCTGAAGAAGACACTTTTACAAATGAAACAGAAAAATAGTTTCCAAAATTTTAAACAGAGATATTTTTCATTAAACGAAGAAAGATAGATTCAGAGATCCAACATGGCGGCTTAGATAAACACATCTAAACTGCTTCCATGCACAATAATTTCAAAACTACAGCTAAAAGATAAAACCAATCTATCACCCAGAACCATGGGAAAGCTGGCTGAGTGGAAGCTCTACAACTAGACTGAAAGAGAAAGAAGCATTCAGGGCACAAGCACTGAAAAACTGAGGTATGGGGGCACTTGTGTGCGATATGGGTTGGCAGTGGATCCCGGCTAGTGGAGGACATTGCTTTCTTCAACCATGAAGAGAGGCAAGCTCCCAATTTCTCTGAAATCCAGTTTCTGGGAAGAAGCTGGACTGTCTGCCATTGGGTCAGAAAGTGAGGGTGGCTTGCTTGCAGAGCTGCACACAAGAATAATTGTTTGCTGTGCTGGGGCATGAGACACAGGGATATGGTCTGAGAGGCAGAGATGGCTGACTGGCAGCCATCGTTGTTTGTCATGCTCTAGCCTAGTGATGCCCTGAGACTCCACCCTGCACAATCTACAAAAAAACTCAAACTCCAAGCAGCAGCTTTTGCATATGAATAGCCTTCTCTATTGCAGTTCAACCTAGCAAACTTGCAACCTGGTGCAAACTGCTCAAAAGCTTCCAAGCTCCAAGGAGGGAAGATAGGACTGTGGTTCTTGCTGTAGCTGCTGCAGGGTGGCCTCAGACAATAGCTGAATTGCACCCCATTGGAGATCCAGAAGTCAGTGTACCTAATGGTCAGTGTGAGACACCAGATTTCAACTCCTCACATCCATAAGTAACACATTCAGGAGGTGGACTCAGTGAGCACCAAAGCCCCACTGAAACAAGGCCTGTGCAATAAGCGTGTCTCCAGCGCAGCAGTTCTTCCATTATAGACACAGCGGGTCCTCACAGTCAATTGGCCTGGAGGTCAATTCCTCCCTGTGTACCAACAGCAATCAAGGCTTAACTACACCAAGACTTTGCACTCAGCCCACAAAGGGGTGTACCAAGAACAACCACCTTGGGTGATTGGGGAGGCTGAGCCACTGGCCCTTATAGGTCTCCTACCACACAAAGCCACTCCATCAACACAGGGAGGCAACCAAAATTTGGAGACACAGAAGCATGTCACAAATGGGAGAGATGGAGGAAAGTAAACTACTCGATGACACAGAGTTCAAAATCACATTTATAAGGTTACTCAACAATCTTCTAAAAATCGCTGAGAAACTTGAAGAGACCTTCAAGGACCTCAAAAAGAATACCAAAAAAAAAAAAAAACAAAAAAAAACGGAAAAGGACCAGTCAGAAATTAAGCATACACTGTATGAAATAAAGAATATATAGAAACTCAATTGTAGATCAACATACTCCAAGAGTCAAACCAAAGATATGGAATATGAAGAAACAAAAAACACCCAACCAGAGAGACAGAAAGAAAGAAGAATCCAAAAGTGTGAGGATAGTGTGAGGAGCCTCTGAGATGGCTTTAAGAGTACCAACCTCTGGATTTTTGGGGTGCCAGAAGAAGAGAGAGAGCAGGATATTGAAGATCTACTGAAAGAAATAATGACAGAAAACTTTCCCTACCTGGTGAGAGAAATAGACTTACAAGTCCAGGAAGCACACAGAACCCCAAACAAGAGGAATCCAAAGAGGACCACACCAAAACACATCATAATTAAAATACCAAGGGCAAAAGACAAAAAGAGAATCTTACAAACAACAAGAGAAAAACAGTTAGTTACATACAGAGGAGTACCCATATGATAGTCAGCAGAAACTATGCAGGCCAGAAGGGAGTGGCAAGAAATATTCAAAGTGATGAACAGCAAGAACCTACAACCAAGATTACTCCACCCAACAAAGCTATCATTCATAATTGAAGATCAGATAAAGAGCTTCACAGACAAGAAAAAGCTAAAGAAGTTCATCACCACCAAACCAGGATTACATGAAATGCTGAAGGGTATTCTTTAAGAAGAGGAAGAAGAAGAAAATGGTAAAAGTAAAAACTATGAACAACAAAAAGACATCAAATACATACCTACCAACAAGTGAATCTAAAATCAAGTGAATAAAAAATCTGAAGAACAGGATGGACTGGTGAATATAATAGGATCAGGGACATAGAAAGGGAGTGGACTGTTAATTCTCAGGGGGAAGGGAGTCTGAGGGCTGCGGGAAGAGATTGGACAAAAATCTTACACCTATGGATGAAGACAGTGGCAGGGGGTAAGAGCATGGGGTGGAGTGAGGAATCAGGTGGAGGGGAGCTATGGGGTAAAGGGGGGGGGAGGAAGAGGAACACCTGTAATAATCTGAACAATAAAGATTTATTATATATATTGAAAAAAATGAAAGATAGATTCAGCAAATTGAGAAGACACACTAAGTTCCAGGAAAATGTAAAAAGATACTTAATGTGAAGTTACGTTCTGACAAAGTTATTTAGCATCAAGAATAAAGGAAAAATGTTCTCATCTGGCTATGGGAGTTCAGGATAACATAGTCTTCTGCTCAGCAGCAATTAATGCCAGAAAGAAATAAAATATCTAAAAAATTCAAAGCAATAACCTTAAACTTCTGAAGAAAAACCCATGTGCAATTTAAAATAGGCAAACCTATTAAAGCATGGAAGAGCACAGGAAAATGCATCCCTAAGTTTTTCTTGAAAAGACAACTTTAAATCTAGAAAAGATTAAAACAAACAGCTCAGAAATGAAGAGCCATGATTAAAACATTGATAGTGGGCACTGATTTAAAAATATAACACATTCAGGCAATTGCAGGTTATCGGGTAGACTTTAAGTAACTTGCAGTACTTTGGCAGGGCAAATAAAAATAAATTTGGAAGGGGGGAAAATGTGAAAAAATGAGATTGCTATTCATTTTTTATAGGAGCAAGTAAAAATATTCTTTATAATGGAAATGTAGTTATTTTTTAAATGATGCGTGACTTTTTACTATTTTTCAAAAAAATTTCCCAACCTTATGATCTTTAAGGAAATATTTTCTTTGGTGAAAGAGTAGTTTCTGAAGCCATCAATCAAAGGTTTCAATTTTATTTCAGTGTATTTTTCTTCAATTAAATTCAAGCAAAGAGAAATTTAATAATTTGACTAAAAACCTTATATATTTTGAATAATTTTATATGAAAATATTTTTATCCACCTGTCAAGTAGTTCTTCTATCTGTGGAATTTTGTTCAATCAAAGTTAATATGTGTTATTTCTAGTTAGAGAAATTTGGGATTTTGTTTTTCTTTTTTAAGTATTTTGCTTATTTGCCTATATTCTGTGAAATGATTAGTCACTTTTACAATTGGAATAGTGACCTTCCTTAAATAAAAGAATTATATAAACACACACCCTCTTTTTGGATTCTGTTTCAGTGACTAGCCTACTTAAACCTTGTGCACATTTTTATATCAACGCTTCTTCTCGTTATCTCTATAGTAGATCTTTTTATGTTTGCTCTAATAACTCATTTTCAATCATATGTGTTGTTAATTTTCTTCCTAGTCTTCTATTATTAATAGTTTTTGTTATATAAACATATTAGTAATTAGAATGGAATTTGTATTATTGGTCCTTTAGCCTTAAATATTTATTACTATAACATACTCATTTCTTTAAAGGCTTCTGAAATTCACATTTTGCTTATGGAGGTTGTAATAGAAAATCATATAAACATCCTTCTATATAGTCTCATACTATTAATATTTATGTTACTAATTGCATCAAATTCATCCTTGTGTAAAGTAGAAGGTAAACTAGTTCTGTGTCTTTCCAGATAAATAACCACCTTTCTAGTACTAATTATTTGTATAAAAATCTTATTGAACTAAAATGCTAACTCTAATCATTCCATGTAATTCTGGCTTACATTTTTTGCTCTTCTAATCTATATGTCCATTCCAGCACTGTGATTATGGCTTCACAGTAAATGTTTATAACTAGAAGCAAGCTCCTCTTCACTATTCTATTTTTTTAAATTGTTTTTATTATTCTCCATGCTTTATTCTAACATATAAATTTTAAAATAACTTCACCTAGTTTCCCAAACAAAATAAAATAAAAAAAGTGTTAAGATTCACAATGGGGATTACAGTCCATTTAATAATATTGTCTTATTTTATACTTGTTTGCATTTAATGATTTTCCTCCTATATGCTCTATGTCTTCTCATTAAATGTATTTCCAAGCAACTAAAATACTAGGAATTGGCCCTGGCCAGTGTGGATCACTTGGTTAAGTGTCATACCACACAATGAAAGGTAACTGGTTTGATTCCCAATCAAGGCACATGCCCATGCTGTGATTTGACCCTCAGTTGGGGTCCATGTAGGTAACTGATCAATGTTTCTCTCCCTCTCTCCTTTCACTTCCTCTCTTTTCAAAAATCAATAAAAACATATTCTTGAAAAGACTATAAATTGTTTTGAACTTTCCATTTTCCATTTCTGAGTAGTGGTAATAAAGAGAAAATATATTGAATTTTTAAAATTTATAATACATTAGCAAAATTATGTTTTTGAAATGTTATTTTATCCCATATTCATGCAACTTTAAAGCATGGTAAATACTATTTCAGATTGATAAAAGTTTTAAGTAATGGTAACATCTGGTTATGGAAAGCATTTTAAGGAAATAGGCACCAGTGCATATTGCTGGTAGCATTATAAATCACTCAAGTTTGAGATTTACCAGGTAGTTATCAAAACTGTTCTGGATTTAGTTGGAAAAATTAAAAATTTCATTTAGAAATTGCTATTCTTACTATTGTACTAAAATCCAAGCCAGTTCAATAAGGCAAGAAAAAAACCAAGTGGTATAAAAACTGAAATAATTAAAATAGTCTTTATTTAAAGATGGCATGCTTGTTTATATAAAATATCTTAAGGAATTTACAAAAATATACTAAACCTGGTAAGTGTATTTAGCAGAATCACATGATATACATAATACACAAAATATAAACTAGCAAGCAATTTAGTATAAAAAATACAATTTAGAACCATTTTTATTCGTATCAAAATATATCAAATATCAAGGAAGAAAACAAATGCGTGATGTGTAAGAACTCTACAGAGAAAACTACAAAATGTTATTAAGGAAAATAAATGGAAAGTTATGCCCACTTGTGAATTGGAAAAGTTTCTATTTTTAAGATGTCTATTCTTTCCAAATTTGTCCATTCAGTCAATATGGTCTTAGTCAAAGTTCAGCAGGCTGCTCATAGAAATGCATAAACATCCCTAACCAGCATAGCTCAGTGGTTAGAGCATCTGCCTGCATACTGAAGGGTTGAGGTTTTGATTCCTGGCCCTGGTTGAAACACATGAGAGAGACAACCAATGGAGGTGTCTCTCTCACATTTGTCCCCTTTTCTACCTCCCTCTCTCCTTTTTAGTCCCTGTAAAAAAAAATTAATGGAAAAAATATCCTTGGGTGAGAACTATCAGACAAACAAAGGAATGCACAAACTGATCCTGAAATTTATATGGAATACAAAGGATGCAGAATAGACAAAACAAATTTGAAAACAACAACAACAAAATTGATGGCTTTATACTATCTGATTTCAAGACTTAATGTAAGAATAAGATAATGTGATATGGTGGTAAGGACCAACAAATAAGATAACTAAATAGATTTCAGAGATATACCAACACATATATTCTCAATTCATTTTTGACAAAGGCACTAAGATATTCAATGGGCAAAGGTAATTAATTTCAAGGAATGGTTCTTGAATAATTTGGTAGTTATAAGGAAAAAAAATCAAGCAATAGGTAAAATTGGGGATCATAGAAGTACATATAAAGACACTATACAACATCTGAAGGAGAACATAGAAAATAAATATGAAACAGACAAAAAATGAAAGTCCAAAAATTAAGACATTATCAAAATTAAACTTTTTTGAAAGGCACCATTAAAAATTAAATAAATATACCACAACTGGGAGAAAATAATCATAATACACCTGACAAAGGGCTTATGTTTAAAATATATAAAGTGTACACACACACACACACACACACACGATTGCTGGGGATGAGTTAAAAGAAAATGGCATAACAGAACTTTCAAAAGTAATGTAAACATTTTATATCTCGATTTGGGTGGTAGTTAGGTAGCTGTAAACATTGTCAAAGTGTACAAACTAAAACTTTCAATATATATCCTTTAGATCTGTGCATTTATTGTATATGCTATACCTTAACAAGAAACAAACAAACAAAAAGTTGGGGAAAGATCATTTGAGTTCTGTCTGTGCATAAATTTGCAATGTAAGTTTCTTTTGCTGTCATTCTTCCATATGATACAGAGCTTAGAGATGTGTCATATAGAAATAGACTTTGTATGCAACTTTAGAGCTGACTACAAGGCTCAAAGATTTTTTGGTGAGTTGTTTTATTTGCCTTGACTATGTTTTACTCTTTGTTTCACATTCTGTTAGTTGACCTTGGATTTTACCAAGCTCCCAGGTGATATTAAGCTGAAATCTTTAAAAAAATTGTTTTGGGAAGGAATTATGGGTCTTGATAATTATTATAATTATTTTATTGAGCAAATTCTAATGATTGGCTAAGCTTAATCTGAAAACTTGATTGGCTTTGTAATATTCTGTTTAAATGATCAAGAAATTTCCCTAATCAAACCCCTTTAACTGGGGAAGGGCTAAGAGAGGAGAACTGGAAATATTAAAATCAAATCTATTTGTGGACGGGGTGAGGAGGTGAGGGGTGGACTTCAAAACAAGCTTACCTACTTTTGGTGAAAGGACTGGCTAGATCCCATTTAACTCACTCCTTTGCTCCTTGATTTCTGCCAAACAATTGCATTGCTGTGGTGGAAAAGTTTTTGGCAATAAACTACAAGGTTAGGTTTAGTTTCTTCTCTTTAAGAGATGGACCATTCTGTAAATCACAATTCAATACATAGAATTCCAAAGAGGAGTTGTTTGTCATTTCATTTGTGGAGTCCCGCATTGTCAGCTGGAGGAACACACAGAGCAGTAAAAGTGGCTCCCCCTGATTTAGAAATGTGGAACCTTTAAAATTTATTTCCTACAACCAGTGTTTCATCATATTGGCATTCTACAGCGACTTAACACAACCCTGGAGCTGGATTAGATCATACATTGAGATTCATCACAGCACAACAATTCATAGATAGTTTTCCCGAATGAAACATCAGGGAAAATCAGTTCAGATATGAACTGGATGAGTCTCAAATGGAGATTGATGACCCAGGACTCGTATTATCCTGATAACAAACATCCTATATGGAGCACTTTGAATTCAGGGGTTTCTAAGACAGGTGACTGACTTAAGATACTGCTCTAAGGCCCGGCTAGTTTGGCTCAGTGGTTGAGCATCAACCTATGTACCAGGAGATTCAGGATGGATTCCCCTTTAGGACACATGCCTGGGTATTGGGCTAGATTCCCAATAGGGGGCATGAAGGAGTCGATCAGTGATTCTCTCTCATCATTGATATTTTTATCTCTCTCTCCCTCTCCATTCCTCTCAGAAATAAATAAAAACATACATCTTAAAAAAGGATACTGCCAAAACCGGTTTGGCTCAGTGGATAGAGCTTCAGTCTGCGGACTGTGGAGGGGTGGTCCCAGATTCGATTCCAGTCAAGGGCATGTACATTGGTTGCAGGCATATCCCCGGTAGGGGTTGTGCAGGAGGCAGCTGGTTGATTAATTGCATATTGGTGTCCACCTCAAAACATCTTTGAAAATTGTTTTATGGTTTCCCGCTTCTTTAATTGAGATGCCTCTCAAAACAGTTTGTCCTGCTCTTATATGGTGTTATTACAGTATTTTTAACTATTATTTTATCTCTGGTAATGAACTTCTTCAACCTCAGTCTTCTTAACCTCCCAGTCTTGCATTTTAACCTGTTTGTTTAGCTTATTTCTGAGCCTTGTTCCTGGGTTCTTTCCCTCCACCCTCCTTGCAGAACAAATTGGTACAATTTATTTCAGTTCAGAGAGGCTTTCATTCCTCACCAGCAACACTGCAGGCTAAGCACAGGTGACTGTGAAGAAGACATGGCTCCTCGACTCAGATTTTGCAGAGATTTTTTCTGGTGGAAAACAAACATGTTCACAGAGAAATTAGAGAAACATGAGCAAGCTATTAGCAGAAAACAGGCTATTTACTTCAGCCTGGGGCAAAGATACATTCTGTGGCAGAGAATCTGAAACAGGCAGGTGAGTCCACAAATTCTGTAATCTCTTCCTCAAAGTTACAGAGATTGTTCAGACCTATGACCAAGCAGAGCTGAGAGGTGATGAAGGGTGCGGAGGCATAGGACTAAGCATGTTGGCAAAATGAGAAGCAGAAGCAGATATAAGGCATGCAAATGTGGAGCTGGAATGAGAAAGGCAACCAGGCACTATGAAGGGAAACAGGTGGAAGGCATACATGTTATATAAGTTACTGGGCAAGCTCAAAGTACAGAGATTATGGTCATTGCTGGCTTTCCATGATGTGAGTGGAAAGGCCAACTGATCAAAGAGGACAATGGAGCCAAAACTGGTTTGGCTGAGTGGATAGAGCATCGGTCTGCCGACTGAAAGGTCCCAGGTTCAATTCTGGTCAAGGGCATGTACATTGGTTGTGGGCACATCCTCAATGGGGGGTGTGCAGGAGGCAGCTGGTCGATGTTTCTCTCTCATAGACATTTCTAGCTCTCTATTCCTCTCCCTCTCTGTGGAAAAATCAATAAAATATATATATTTTTTTTTTAAAAAAAGAGGACAATGGATAAGCTGCACCTAGGGCTGGGAACTATTTGTATTTGTGTATACATTCATGGTTAGAGTACCTATGAAATAAACTGAATATAATTTTATTTTAGGGTGAGTTATACACTTATAATGCAGTCTTTTATGCTACTTCTGAAGACCTAAATTACTTACCTCTCATATCTAATATTGTTACAGACAGAAAAGCAATAGATGAAGACAGAGTTTAGAGTGAAGGACCTGGATCTGCTTACCTTAATGTCAGTTAAGTTTCATTTCTTTTTCCCCTCCCTCCCTCCCTCCCTCCCTCCCTCCCTCCCTCCCTCCCTCCCTCCCTCCCTCCCTCCTCCTTCCTTCCTTCCTTCCTTCCTTCCTTCCTTCCTTCCTTCCTTCCTTCCTTCCTTCTTTCCTTCCTTCCTTCCTTCCTTCCTTCCTTCCTTCCTTCCTTCCTTCCTTCCTTCCTTCCTTCCTTCCTTCCCTTTGTGTGTATGTGTGTGTGTGCACCATAGTTTCTTTAAATGTAAAATGGGCTGATAATTTTCATAGAATTGTCATCAAAATTAAATGAGTTTATATACATAAAACCCTATGAATAGTGGTACATTGGAAATATTCAGTGACTGTTCACCTTCGTTATATCACTATTTTCTAAAATGGATGGACATAGTTGACAAGTACTATTGACCCTTTGATACTCAGATGCAGACAAAACAGGCCATTTATTTTTGAAAGAGTGATGGTAATGAAGTTTATTTCTTTTATGTATGTTAGGCATGGGATAAAATAGCAAGACCTAATCAAATAATTGTATGAAGAAATGCCTCCAATGAAAAAGAAACTAAATCCCAGTATAGAATTTAGAAGATTCACCAAGAAAATTTATTTTATTTCTTGCTATCCCAAAATTTGTGAGTACTCACATCTGGATATACTATTTAATATATAGATTCTTCTAGTTTAGTTTTGTCTCATGGATAATTAGAGCACTTAACAATGCCTTTTGCTTAATTTGAGGCTTTTTAAAGCTAAATGATATGATGGTAGAAATAGCGTGAGACCTAATAGGAAGTGTCATAGTAAACAATTTGTTTTCTTGAGTTGAATTCAAAAGAGGAAAATCTTGAATGAAACGAATATTAACAAAAGCACTAGAAACATCACAGCTCTGAAAAGTTATCAGTAGAGCAAAATGTATGCAACTCTGAGAGCACTGGATAAAGGAGGGGATAAGTGAGGTAGATTTGGCACAAAATGACTTTTGACACATGCCATGTGTTATTTACCAGAAAATTCGACCACATGCATTATTATGACAGGCATAATCACTGAATTAACTGAAGCCAATTGGTCAGTACATATAGTGAAATTTGGTTCAGATATTCCAGGGCACGTGTGGAAACAGGATGTCACACAGCTGCCTCCTAAACAGAGGATGTCGGTTGCATAGAGGTGAGAATCAGGAGATAGGAATGAGAGATTGAGCTGAAAGTTCTCAAGAACAAGAATCCAAAATTGGCAGGCCCTGGAACACTCTGAATAGCTCAGATAACGGCTTATTTCTTAGCAATCTTAAATCATTACGTTTAACTTTTCTTCAATAAAATTAAGGAATAGCTCACCTGTCTTTGCCTCAGAAACACCCGGTGATGACAAAAGGAGAGAAGAGAAGGGAAATGTTTTGGGGCTTTTAGTAAAAAAAAAATTCTATTAAAAATCTCTAATGTGTAAATTTGTTTTATTTCCTAAAAATGATTTATTCTCCTTCCATTCTTGCTGTGGTCTTAGTGGCACTGGCCTCACTCTGACCCATCAGCCGGTGGCTTTTCAGGAGGACAAGTCAGAGCTTTGCTCTCACCTTGTGAAGCCTCTATACTTGGTCTCCATGTCCCAGTGTAAGAAATTGGTTTGATTATTCTCTGCCTCATCTTGCAGCCTTATGTCTCCACTGGGACAGCTTATTATACAAACAAAATATGAAACAAGCCTACAATTTTTACAGTGACAGAGCCAAAGTCTTCTCTGTTATCATTCTGTAGCCCATGGGGAAATATCAGAATGGGGTTTGATTTTGGCAAAAAGATAGCCCACAGAGGTCATGGGGCTTAATAAATCTTTGCTATAAAATGCTCATATTTAAAGTTCCAGCCAGTCTCAGAGTCCAGCTCTTTCTAATCCCTTGCCTCCTCAGTTACAATTTAACGTTCCATTTGTCACTATTTCTTTGGAGTCTATTTCGAATGAAATAGAAGACAAAGGCCCTCCACCAGCCAGTTCCTGCACTGTTGAAGCAGAGTCCCTTACGCTAATTACTCTGATGTGTGTTCCAGAGGAAGCAATGGTTTGATAATAAATATTACTTTGCAGGTGATGTTACTTTTTGAGGACCATCGAAGTTCTATCATTCATTGCTTATTCTTCCCAGACTTCTTAAGAGGATTTATTTTACTCTTGGGGTTCAAGGAAGAGGAGACATAAAAACAAATTAAGCAGCTTATTTTTTTGGCAAATGATGCCTTGGGTCTAAATGTAGTTGGTTTTAATATAATTCAATTGACTGATGGTTCTGAAAAATAATCTGCTAGCCATTACATATCTACATCTATGTCTACATTTATGTATTATCTATTACTCATGTATACACACACAAAATCTCTTATAAATATGTACTGTGTTATAGATAATATATAATGTAGTTACAATATATATGTTAACAAGTATGCATAAATATATATATAAGGTTAATAACATGGTCAATTATCCTATGATATTAAATTCTCTCAGCCCTGGTTTTCACACCTTTGAAAAGGCCAGTGGAGAGTAGATAACCACTTAGTTCTTAAATTTGTGATAAATAACATTAGGGCCGTAGTTTGCTAGACAATGTTATGTAATCTATCAAGTAAATTTGGGGGATACCAAACATCATAGCAACTCTGTCACAGACTCTTTTCTCTGGGACCTGGAAGGCCAGTTGGAGCTCAGGACCTCTCCCACGGCCCCTTTTGTTTGTTTTGTGGTGCTGTGGTTAGGTGCGCTAATCATCCACTGGATTACGATTTATCACAGAGGGAGTCCACTCTTTTTCATTTTGAGTCAAAAAGTGGGAACTTGCACATAGTTGGCATTCAACAAAAGTATATGGCTAATTATTAAATGTCTTACAGGTGCCTCAGTCATCACCACTTTAACTTTTATAAATACATTATCACTGGACCACCTCTAACACCTACACATACCAACATCTCTCCTTGAGAGCAGGGCCCTCCCTATCTATGGTGTTAATATTGTGCTGCTCTGAGCAACAGCCTCAATCCCCTCAAAGAAGCTATTCTAATGGATTTATATTCATGGTATTTGATTTACTAACAATGCACCCGAGGCTGTAGACCTTGTGTGTATGCATAATTCATGCACATTCAGCATTTTAAACTCCACCCAGGGTTTACTTTAAAAAGTCACATTGATTTTGATTTAAAACCCCAAAGAATAAGCAGAACCAAACTGCTAGGTTGCTTTTTATTTATGATATTTCATTCTAACCACTGGTTAGAATGGTAATGGTGACAAGCCCTTGCTAAGGATTATCCTTATAGTCTCAATAAAAGGCTTCCTGAAAGTTGTGCTCCAAGAGTAATCAATTGAGTTGGAGGTGGGGCCAGATACCTTTTGAATTTTTTATAGTTTGAAAATAAATAGATGTTCTCTAAAAGGATTAGCAACTTAACTCCCAATCACTCATTTGGAAAATACATCACAGTGAGCAGCCTGACATTTTCAGTGAGTAAAGAACACAATATCCTGAATAAAATGTTATTACTAACTTCCAGGCAGCACTGTCTGAGGACAGAAAGGCCAAGAACACACTGTTTCTATCTCAGTCCCCTAGACTGTTCTTTCCAGGGGCTGCAATGGAGGTAATATGCTATCGATGTAGTTTAGTCTCACTTTCAAATCATTCACCAAAATAAAATAAAATAAAATAAAATAAAATAAAATAAAATAAATGCCTAAAATGGAAGGAGGAGACTAAATATGTCTTTATTGTTTTAAAAAAAATAATTATTGATTTGTTTATTTTTAAAGTAGAAGAGAGGAAGAGAGAAAGAGAGAGAGAGAAACATTGATTTTGTTGTTCCACTTATTTGTGCATTCATTGCTTGATTCTTGTATGTGCATTGACTAGGGATCAACCTTGGTTGGGGATGATGCTCTAATGAACTGAGCTACTCAGCCAGGGCCAATATGTCTTTGTTTTGGACCTTACTTTCTTCATCTGTAGTATGAGAATGACCTTTGAAATCATTTTAGCTCTATTGTTCTCAGTTTCTAATCTGAGGCAGCAAAGGAATTACTGGAGTCACCTCTTAGAAGGAAATTCCTAAGAAGTCGGTTTTCAAATGAAGGTGAGATGTCACAAGTGGATTTCACATTTCAGTCCTCAAGGAAAAGCTTGCTGAGGATAGCTTATCTTAATCTAGGTGCTCAGAGAACTACTCTCAGCATGCTGTGGTTATCTGAAGGGCCCTCTCTAGTCAACAAGGGCTACTATAGAGAGTAGCTCTTCATGGGACCAAGAGATATGTAAATATTCCAAATATAATTGTAGCTTAGCTGTTTCCTACATCCCGTTAATGGTGTATGAGCTTGAGAGGTGGTTGGTGGTTGTTTGCCCTAAACACACACACTGTATAGTTCCTAGTGGTGCCACTTATAAGGGATAGTAAAAATTGAGTTTTAGTTCAACACCCGTGGACACAGACCTGTCTACTAGCACCTTTCAATAGCATTTTAGCTTAGCATATACAGAATGAAATTACTTTTCTTCCTTCCCTGTGTGTTCCAGTCACACTCAAGAGCACCGCCATCCTATCAATTGCACAAAGTAGAATTCAGGAGATTACCCTTGACATGATGTTGTCCCCGCCACATCTGCATCTCATTCCTCAAGTTCCTCAGTCTTATCCCTAAATGTTTCTCAAGTCTGCTGACTCCTTTCCAGTTCTGCAGACACAACTCAATTTCATTTGGATTACTCATCTCTCTCTCTCTCTCTCTCAATCAATTAAAAATAGAGGCTTTTCTTTGAAGTCTTAAATATGAATCTATTACATGCCTTCTCCCTCTCATATTTTCTTTTTTTGAGATATAATTGACATATAAATATAAATTAGTTTAAGGTATATAACATAATGATTGCTATTGTATATATTTGTGAAATGATCACCACAATATAAGCCTAGTTAACACTCATCAGCACACAGTTATAGTATTTTTTCTCTTGTGATGAGAATTTTAAAAATCTACTTGCTTGTAACTTTCTAATATATAATATAGTATTGTTAGCTATTGTTATCATCATGTATATTACATTCTGGGACTTATTTATTTTATAAATGGAAGTTTGCATCTTTTAACTACCTTCACCCATTTTGCCCACTCCTCCTGCCACCTCTGGCAACCATCAATCTGTTGTATGTATCTATGAATTGTTGTTTTAAAATTCCACATATATAATAAATGAGCTTTCTTTCTTGGCCATATAAGGTCAAAAACAGAAGGTGAAAATGCCATGAAGAGGACTCACAAAGAGCTCAATCTGGTTTCTATATGGGTTAAATCCATATTTGTGGTGGTACCAACTCTTGAATGTATTGGGAGGAAAAGACACAAGTTCAAAAAATAGAGAAGAAACGTTTCAGTTCAATTTAAGGGGCATTAGTATGTAGTAAAATGCATGACATTTTAGAAAAACTCTCTATTTTATAACTAATTGCTAATATTTCAGACAGGCTTTATATTTCTTACCCAGCTATTTTGCCAATATTTGATTACAGTGAAGCAATTTATAAATGGGTTAGCTTGTTGTTTTTAATGAGCTGGATGTGCTCTCTAATGAAATTGATAAATTGGTGCTAAATTGTAGCTTGAGGACTTATTATTGTGATATTTTATCTTTTTTGTTGGTGCTAGTTTTCCTCGACATAGAAAAGACCTTGGGTTGGCCTCAGGTATAATAGAATGGTGAATAACAATTGTTAGTTTTTGTAAGAATTATCCCATATCATTGATTTCACTTAAGCTTTATTAAATATTTAGTGTGTGTAGGATGTAAAGACTCTTTTACTTTGCATTTTTATTGCCAATTCTAAACTATCCTAACGTTTTTAATTATATGTATGGCTTTTACTTTGTGGTAGAACTTATAAACTTAATATTAATAATAAGATCCGTTCCTACATCATTAAGTCTCCTCTCAGCCTCCAACTACTTTTGATGGGAAATTCAAATTCAGCTGAGTTTGCAATTGAAGGGAATTTCATGTGGTCTACCTAGAGACCAAAGGAGGAATCTCTTCCACAGTGTATCTGCAGTAGCAAGGTGTTCCTTAACTCAGGAAACTATATCATTGAGAATTAGAGCTAGGAAGCTAGGAAGTAGGCAGGTTTACCACTCATGGTGGAGGCATACTCAGCCCTGCTCTCTCTGTGACCCAATGCTACCATTAACGTGGATCCTCCCTCATCCGCAGTCTGTGCTGTGTGGGTTAGGCCTGGCAATGCCCTTGAGCAGTTTCCAGTCCCCTGGCCACATATTCATCTGCAGAGACCTTAGCCACTGGCACTATAGCTCTTGTACTCCCTAATAGCCTCATGTTGAGAAGTCACCCTAGCAGACTCTGCAGTTGCAGAAACTAATAATATACAGATGTGTTTTTTTTTCCAGGCTTACATAACTAATCCTCCTCATGCCTTTTGATGCTTTTTCTCAAAGCCCATAGCTCTACCTCATCCTAATTGCTCCCTAAACAGGCTTGCATTTAAAGCTGTTTTTTTCTCCCCAGTGATCAGGATAAAGAATAGCATACACATTGCCCCCTTTTCCCCATGGATGGTTACAGAAAGCTAAGGGGGAGAGATCAACCAAAGGTCTTGTGTGCATGCATATAAGCCTAACCAATGGACACAGACACCAGGGAAGTAAAGTCATGAGTGGGGGGAGGGGGAGGGGGTGATGGGGGGATAAGGAAGCATATATAATACGTTAATTAATAAAGAAAAAAATAATTTTCCTTGTTACAGCTTTTGTGTCTGTTTTAATAATTCATCCTTTTACATGTCCATGTGTTTATGTCTCATTTACTCGTTCATGTATGTGAATTATCCATTATGTCACTTACAGTGCTGTGCTTTATGCTCTTACTGGATTTTGAGTTGTTTAAAAACAAGGCTTGCATCTAATACAATGTGTCAGCCCCCAAAGCCGGCACAGGGTCTTTAATCTTGCAGGCTCTATAGACACTAATTGAATTAATTAATTATTTGTCCCCAGGGATTCAAGTCTCCTTTCTTCCAGGCATCAGTTTGGTTTTGAATAGTATCTGTCAAAATAACTAGGACTTACATAGAATGCAAGGAATGAAAGTATGGCCATGGATGTGCATGTGAGTGTTGGTATGTGTGTGGTTTCAAGTGGTTACATAAACACATGAATATGCAAAAATCATCATATATATTTAAAAGATATTAAATTAATTTCTGTACTCTCTAAATTAATTATCTTCCATTTACCTGAACTCAATTAAATTACTCAATGGTTAAATACATATGTTGGAGTAGAAAAACTTAGTTGAAGTATCCTGGGTAAGTATTTAACCACTGTTCCAGATTGGAGAGAGGGGAAGGGAGAACTGGTTTTATTCACCACCTATCCCCAAATTCAGATGCAAGGGACTTTCCTCCCCCTAAACTAGGGGTGTCGAACTCAATCAGAGAAGGGGCCAAAATCTAAAATCCAGCCTAAATCGCGGGCCGAATGGTTTACTGAACAGTTATAAACTGTCATTGTGATGGAAACGCAGCGGAGTGCAGTGATGACAGCGCGGTGCGGGCCACATTGCAAGGCCTGGCGGGACGGATTTGGCCCTCGGGCCTTGTGTTTGACACATGTGCAGATCCTCAGCCCTCCCCTGTAGGCCTGGTCCCCACAACTGCCCTCTCCTGCAGGCCTGGTCCCCCTCAACTTCCCTACCCTGCAGGCTTGATTCCCCTCAGCTGCTCTCCCTTGCAGGCCTGGTCCCCCCAACTGCCTTCCTCTGTTGGCCTGGTGACTCCTAACTTCCCACAACTACCCTTCCCTGAAGACCATCTTGTAGTGTCCATCTTGTGTTCACATGGGGCAGCCATCTTTGATCACATAAGCGAGGCCATCTTGTGTCTTGGTTAAGGTGGGACAGTCCCGATTTCTAATAATTTTTCCAGCATCCCTCAGAGTTTAAAAAAAGTCCCGATTTTCTTTTGTGATGGTCAATTTGCATGTTACTCTTATATTAGATAGGATTACATTACATATGGAAGTATATAATGCTAGGAATCCCAAGACCACCCTCCCCAGATATGTATATGATCAGAAAGAAGTACTCAGAATTTCATTGGAAATCATAAAATACTGAAGAAGCAGAAATAAAATGATACTCATTACAGGTGTCTACGCTATAATCACACTGCACACCAGCTATGCTCCTCTCCTCATGCCTCATCAAGAATAGGAAAGGGGGCGGCTACCTGAGGCAGTGGCATCCAAAAGCTATGAAGATGGCCAGCCAAAGGAACATAATCAATTCCATGTGTATGTTTGTGGTGACAGAAGCTGCTTTTTGATATAGGGAAAAGTAATTAATTTCAGTATAGCTGTTAAAGCACAAAGAACAATCAAATCTAATGAAGAAGCAACTTTTGCCAGGCACCATGGCTCAATGGTTGAATGTGGCCTTAGGAGCCAGGAGGTCACGGTTTGATTCCCCATCAGGGCATATGCCTGGGTTGCAGGCTCAATCCCCAGTTGAAATGTGTAGAAGGAAGCCAATCAATGATTCTTCCTAATCACTGACGTGTCTCTCCCTCTCTTCCTCTCTGAAATCAATAAAAATATATTTTAAAGAAAGAAAGCAACTTTGGAATATACACTCATGTAAAGATAATCTTTTCATTCTGAGAAAAAGATCCAAGATCAGAAGATAGACTTGGGAAAAACCAATCAAAATCATAGAAAAGATTTTCCTGGAAAAATGCCAAAAAAGTAGTTATTTATATGATTGCTTGTTTTACTATTTTTTCTTTGTTTTTCTTCTTTTTCTGTGATCTCTCCTTCCTTTCTTCGTTTTCACTTCCTTCTTTTGTTATTTTATATCCTTATCCATCTCTCCTTCAGCTGTGTTCTCCTCTCCCCATTCTGCATCTCCCTCTCTACCTTCTCCTGCCAACCATTAGCTTAAATGCATGTCACTGGGATTCAATTCCATTGACCATTTGTCAATGTTATAACTCACCTCGGTCCTATCCATACCCTTGATAACTCACTTCTATCCATCCATGTCTTCTAACCTTTTAAATCACTGTCCTTAAATTGATAATTCTATTAAATTATTGGAAGCCACTTAGATGCTAAAGAATTAATATATTTCTGGGATATCAAGAAGTGTTTTTCAGGGAATGTGACTCATTTTAATTTGTTGTGTCACTTTGGTACAGAAATTTAAAATACAGTTCAGCACACATTTTATGAGAACAGTGGAGGATACACAGCACTGCAATGGCACTCTGCTGGAAATACCACATTTTATTAACAGCAGGCCTTTGTGAATCTCTACAGATATTAATCAGATCCACTTGGCTGTTTTACAGCCAATCAGGTGGCCAATGGCCAAAGCTGCACTTATTATTTGATTTGCATATCAAATATGCATATAGACAGACTGAGAACAGACTATCCTTCCACCCATCTGGACACATTTCACCCATCTCAGCCATTCACAATCACCAAGCAAATAAAAATGTATTAGTATGTGTCCACTCCAGCAGCAATAGGCGGGGAAACCGGTTATAAGCACCCCAAAAAGTGTATAGTTGAACTGTAAAGACTAAGATGATCCCCACAAGAGAGGGAAATGCATAGAAAAATTACAGCGAACTTAGCTAAAGGGAGTGGTGGGAGATGGATGCTGCTGGCATTGTCTGTGTCCAGACAAAAAAGAAATTTCTTGAGACTCTAAGATTTATTTCTTTTGTAGATAGGGACTATTTTGGTTGGTCTGTTTATTGTAAGCAATTACTAAATGCATTTTGAAGCAGTAAGTAGATAAATGGATTTTGTATTTCATAAAGATAATCTCTTACATTAATAATGCTTATGATACAATTTCACTTGACTCTCACAATTCCTGGGTTAAGAAGGAAAGCTATGATTGTTCTTATTTCACAAATGTTGAATCCCAGTTGACTGATTTGCTCCAATACAATATTTTACATGGTAGAAAACCCCAAACACAGACTTTCTGAACCACGAATTCAGTGTTTCTTCCAGAGACAGGCTGTGAGATATTGTTTGCTGGGAAACTGCAGCCACATGCAAGCAGACACAATAAGCAAAGAAGTGTGTGTAGTGAGATTCAATTAAACTTAAACTTTAGAAGAAATTAACTAATAAAATATGACAGTTAATAATCAGGAATTACTTAAAAATATTTGAGGTACTTTTTCATTCATAGACAGGAACAAAAAGATTTTGCAAACTTCATGATTCCAAGCTAAATTTTGACTCATTCATTTGCCAGGAAATAAAAAATATATATATAAACATATGAAATATCGATCCTAACAACCAATGTAAGTAAAAACTCTGCTTAAATGAAAATACCTCTAAAAGCAAAGATTGTTAACTCTGCTAATTTCACATCAACTTTCCATAAGCTGTTTGGCTAAATTTCAAAATTTCAACTCGCACTACATCTTGCCATAATACATGTCATACAACTGTCATGAATGTGCTAATGGTTCTTTGTACCATCTTTTATTTTAAGATATGTTCCCTTTATTTCTGTGCTCTTTCAATACTTTAATTTATCACAGTAATAGTTTTTTAAGTCAGGCCTTATTTTGCTCTATAGCCCATAAATGGAAATATGATTATATTTTATGTCATTTACTCTTCGCCACTTTTATTATTGTTGCATGTTAATGTTTTGAGTTCTTTAATTAACTTTCTTTCTATAATTTTTCCTCAATCTGAAGAATAATTGAGCAATTTTCACTGAGTATAAAGTAATATAGATAGAGATAGAGAGAAATTATATTTTTCTTTGGATGTGCAGAAGATATGATGTGATTAATAGCGTCATAACCACAATGTAATTTACTCTGAGTATTGGGACAGAATATGAGGTCTTAAATGATGACCCAAAATGAACTGTATTTTAGAGGTTTATGTCCTCATTTCTGCTTGTGGTAAAGATTAGACTGTAAGGCTCACATAGTTTGCTTTATAGTCACAGCTGGTGGACAATTAAACTGGAATCAATTTATTTTGCATGAATAATAATTTCTATTGGAATAAAAGAATGACTGCATTTCTGATAAATGAATAAATGTTTTCACTAAATAAATCCAATCTATATGGATCAGGCAGTTAAGAAGCCTCTGTGTATTAAAAAATACACCACAATCTTTGGAGTTTGGATTTGTCTTTTGTTTTAAGAGGTAGAGATAAAGTGGAATTTGTGTTTTTTAATCTGTTTTACATATTCCAGAGTCAAATATGAGACTATGTACTCTGGAGCTTATATAATTTTTTTCCTGATGCTTCTGAGCAAAATTAAGTATACTAAACGGTATCATAGCTTTTGTAAAACCCATCAGAAGACCCAAGAGAATGCTCTCAGAATTAGTACTTCTTTCTTTCTTTCTTCAGAGGGACATTTCTGACTTTCAGTATTGAACTTATAGAACTCTTTTATGTACTTGCCTATTTTTATGTGATAGAAGTGTGTGCAAGAAACTGTATATTAGGAACCTGAATTTGATGTGTTTTGCTGGAAAGAGCAGGGAATTCTAGTAGTCAGGAGAACTACTAATCTAGCCTTGGTCCTCTTCTAGAGCTGGAATCTTAATTTTTAAGGTGTAAATTCTTCATCTAAAATCGGTCCTTTTCTCTGTACTATTAACTCAAAGAAAATTATGGGAATGAAATTAACTTATAAATGTAAAAGATTTTTTTTAAAACAGGTTTGAAAATATGCTACACTTATAAACCTGGATCACTGAGAAAACAAGATGGATATTCTTGTTCTAGTGGCTGAAATAGTTAATCTACAGTCGATTATTTAATAGTTATTAGTGACTTCTAGGCAGGTGATTTGAATAGGTATTAGGTACAGTTGTTTCCAAAAGTGCACAATAGTTGAAGAGGTTAGGTTCAAACACATGCAAAGTTCAATAAAAGCACAAGAATTAAAAACTTTAAATATGGAAAAATGACATAACCTCGCCAAACAGCTCAAGGTTAAGTATAACATGGAAGAATATATATATATATATATATATATATATATATATATATATATATATATATATGCTAAGTTCAGAAAAGGAAGCTGTCTTGGATATTGGAGAGATCTGTGCTGCATGGTGAGAACACTGGATTTTTCCATGATGAATGGTGGAACTGAAAGGAGTTAAAAGGTAGATAAACTATTATAGTATATGAGATAAGAAAACAAAGGATAAGATTTATTTTAGTAATAATCAGTTTTTCTAGAGGGAGCATTTTGTGGATGCAAGGATGAATTCATTCTTGAGCAGGGTTAGTCAGTATGTGCCTCCCATGCTCCTTCTCTTCATGTCTATCAATGAGAGCAATCATAAAATATTTAGAGTGCTAATGGCATTTCCCCATATCCAGTGGATCAATGTTCTTTATTAGTTTCAACTCTCAGCTTTTGTCCTACCTACCAACAGTCCTGCAAACCAACAGATAAGTACCAGTTGCTTATTGCCAGCCCGATTAATTAATGAGTAGAAACTCCCTCTCTGGTAGTTGGCTCAGCAGAGATTCCTTCCTCAAATGCTAGGGAATATAGATGAAAGAGAAGGCATACATCTCACCAACACGCCAATTAATTTTATAGCAAAAGGGAGAGAGAAGAGAAAGGTCACAGTTGAGAACAAAGGAAGCAGAGGCTGAAGGATTGAAAGTAGCTTCATAGCTGTAGTGATTTGAAATGCTGTCAGTTCTCCAAATGTCTCTGTCCCTCACTTATATATTGAGAGCAATATAAAGTTTGAGCTAGAAGGGATTTGGGAAAATCATCTACTTTACTCATTCATTCATCTATCCATCCACCCACCCATCCACCCATCATCCATCCATCCATCCATCCATCCATCCATCCATCCATCCATCTATCCATCCATCCACTCACTCACCCACCCATTCATCCTATAATGATGTTTCACCTACAACAGGCCCTTGGTAGGACTTCCTTGGCTTTGAGTAAACACATGTAAAAAGAATGAGAAAATTTGCCTTATAAGTTTTATTGAATAAAACACTGAGCATTCTAGTCTGAAATACTTCTATTTCTAGATAGAACAACAACAAAAAAAGCACATATTCACTAATGAGTCTTTTTGAACTTTGCTTTTTTGCTTGCTCCAGTGTTTGGCTACCTGTTATGTTCAGGTGCCCCATTACCAAAATAATGAATAATATAACAATCCAATTAAATTTCCAGTTATTCAAAATTCAGAAGTTTACATGATTTTTCCTTGTCAAAGAATTCATACATGATGGAATGTAGTGGGGATCTTGTACTTGGCCTTAGGATGAGGAAAGTGGTTTGGTGTTTGTAGCAACTGCAGTTAACAGTGCTCGTGAGTGATGGCTGTGCTTAGGCAGACTGCTGATGCAGGAATACAAAGCTGGAGAGATATCAAGCAGCCTGATTTAGGGCTCAGAGACAGTGGGGAGCAGCGAGATTGATAGCCCAGAAAGGAATCTTTTGGTAGAGGTCCATCGCCCGCATCAGAGCTTTTGGGATTGATAGCATACCGTGCTATCAATCTCGGTGCTGTAAATGGGACTACTATTCTCTATGAAAAATGGGTCATATTAAATACTCTGACATTGACTAGATTGAGAACTGCAGGGTGACTAAGGAAGAACACATGTTTGCAAGGATATTGCTATACCATTTTGTTTTACAGTTTTTGTGTGTGTTTTTTTTAAGAAGGGAAATGAAAACCCAATACTAGTCACACTTATCTTAAAGAAGCTAGCTTGTTGATTTTATTGCTATTTTAATATTGGAATTAAAATTGATGAGAGCATAGCATAGTAATGATTGAGATATTTTAATGTTTGAAAAAATGTTGATGATAAAATTTTAATCAGTCAATAATAACTCAATAAAATGGAAGCAATTGAGCATATGACTGTTTGTGTTGATAAAGAATAAAAATTAATCCCCAATGTATTAAATGAAAGATTAAAAAAATGGATATAAGTAAAAATCTACTGGCTTTTAAAAGTTTTATTATATATCACTCCTATATCTAGGAACTATTTGGTGCCTGATATTTTCCTACTATTATGTGGCATATTTGTTGATGCACAAAACATACATTTTCATGAAACTAAGTTTGCTGGAATAAATAACTAAGCTAAGACTTGGAGAAACTGCATTTTAATTTAAAATAAATCTTTCCTCTTATTTGCCTCTCATTCTCATTTTATTTAAAATTAAATTTTACATTTCTTGAATTTCAGGACATGTGGTCTGAAAAAAAGCCATCAAGTTTTATGTAGCCCAATACCTTAATTTTTAGTACCTAAACCCAAGTTTTATGTACATAAACTTGGCATATAGTCTCATGAGGAAAAAATGAGATATAATTTTAATCCCAACTTTCCCTGATAAAAAGTGTTGGGAATAAAATGTTTCTTGAGACAAAGGCAACTTGGTTCCAGCAAGGTCTGTCATAAAACCTGCTCAAATGTGAAAGAGATTTGCATCAAGTTTTGGTCATTGCTGCTTAATTAATTACCTCTGCAGTTTGCATTGCTCAATATCATATAAAGTATGCCACAACCCACTAAAACTTTGAAATTTAAAATAATGTAGGATATCATAGTCATATCTAAGGTAATGTGTTACATTTCATGCATTGAAGAAAGTGGTCGAATTGGTAGGCCCTTCTTCTATTTTCTACACCCTAAAAGAATTTGCTATTTTTGAGGTACTTAAAATTTTCTGTCTTTAGTTAAAATAACATAACATTTGGTCTATTGTGTATGACGAATTTTAAAAACAAAACTTAAGATTTGTTTTAAAAATGCTTAGATATTCCCTAACCGGTTTGGCTCAGTAGATAGAGTGTCGATCTGCAGACTGAAGGGTCCCGAGTTCAATTCCAGTCAAGAACACATGCCCAAATTGTGGGCTTAATCACCAGTGGGAGGTAGCCGATCAATGACTCTCTCTCATCTTTGATGTTTCTATTTCTCTCTCCCTCTCCTTTTCTCTCTGAATTCAATAAAAAAAATATATATATATTGTATATTAAAAAGTGCTTAGCCATGATAATGACTTGATATTCAAATCATCCATTGAAACAAATTTTTCTAAAATAGAAATGTTACATTGTTCTCTTTATTTTTGAACTTGTATTTTTAATCCACTTCTTCATATAATCCTATATAATATAAGGCTAATATGCAAATTGTCCAAATTGGCAGAATGACCAGTCCCTATGACATGCACTGACCACCAGGGACCAGATGCTCAATGCAAGGGCTGCACCCTGGAGATCACTGCTCAGCCAGAAGCTGGGCTCACAAGTGAGTGAGCACAGCGGCAGTGGCAGAGCCTCTCTCGCCTCCATCACAGTGCTAAGGTTGACTGACTGCTGGCTTCCCTTTGGGGTAGGGCCTAAACCATCAGTCAGACATTTCCTGAGGTCTCTTCCCACACTTTTATCTTGCCCCTGCCACAACTCTCACCTTGATGCAAGACAAATCAATTTCTCCCTGTACGTTTCTGTTGCCTTTTGAACTGCTACTCCCATCCTGGAGCTTAGAGGGAGTGAATCTGAGTATGTGCATGTGAGGGCCCTTTAAGAGGGATGACTGGGACTCTAGCAGCTTTCATCACCCTCAGCCTCAATCTCTGCTAGTTTTTACAGCCAGAAGTTATAGGAACTTCTCTTCCTGGCATTGGAACCCTGAGCTGTTGAGGCTGGAATCCCTTGCTCCTCACAGTGGTGAGGGTGGGTGAACCTCTGAAGTCAAGATATGCCTCCTGATTTTAAACTATCACACATGGGTGAGGGTGAGCTGGTTTTACACCTCAGCCCCTCCTGCCAGTCTTGATGCGGCTTCTTCTTTAAATCCCTACTTGTAGGGCTTCTTTTCAGCTAGATTTCAGGTGGTTCTGAGCGATGGTTTTTGCAATTTAGTTGTATTTTTTATGTGGTTGTGGGATAATTCATGTACTGCATTAACTCTGCCTCCATCTTGACCAGAGACCCTTAATAATGATGGCTAAATGCATTATTTAGCATGTAATCCATAATATCATCTCATTAATTTAATATAAACCTATCAATGGCAAGGTTGGGATAAACAAAGAGCAAAAAGGTTGATAATAAATGAGAGAAAGCAGGACACTCATCCTGCATTGAGCATCATAGTGTGAGTATTTGTTCTGAAAAATAACAATAATTTATTTTGGTATGTGATCCTTTTATTGTTAATCTAGTATAGATATACAAACTCTCACCTCTTTTAAATTATGTCAAATGAAGTCACAGGCTGATGCATGTGGAAAATGTTCACCAAGTTGTTCTCATTATTAAGAATGCTTAAAAGGTAAAGAGGACTTAATTTTTATTTATAGCACATTAGTAGTTTTTACTATGCTATGTACAAACCTTAAATATTCTAATTCTAGAGATAGACAATACATAGATGATAGATAGATAGACAGATGAGTTATGGAGTCTTCTTGGATGAAGCAAGGTACTGCTACCCCCAGTACCTTTTACCTGAGCTTCCTATGCTTTGTTCTCCTGAGGTCCATTTTCACGTGTGATATATTATTTGACAACTAGAGGTCTGCTGCATGGATTTGTGCACTGATGGAGGGCATGGCCTGCATGGATGGGCCCACTGTAGGAGCAGCCACTCATCCCAGTCAGCCAAGCGGCACTCCCACTGTGGGAGCACACTGATCACCAGGGGGCAGCTCTTGCATTGAGCATCTGTCCCCTGGTGGTCAGTGCGCATCACAGTCTCTGGTTGACAGGTTGTTCTGGTCGTTCTGCTGTTTGGTTGCGGGCATTTTATATATATATATATATATATATATATATATATATATATATATATATATATATATATATATATATATAAATAGTTAGGTAAAGAACCTGGTAAGGTTGTTAAAAGTGTTATCATTACTAAAATTATTTTCCCCTCCTACTCTACATATGAATTCAAGATATGCCAACATGGGCAAATGTATCCAATGCTATATTGCTTCTGTGTGCAACATTTAAAACCAGAAAGGTGAGAGATAGGAAGCCTCCTTCTGGCCTAAGCTCATATAGAGAAGGCTTTGCTGACATTTGTGTTTCATATTGAAATTTTAGTACCATCAAAGGTTTTCTACTTTCTGGGCAATTCAGGATACCAAGATGAGGGACTGGTGATATCTCTAACTCTTCTTTCCAATTGGAAAAGAGCAATGTGAGTGGAGAGGTAGAAAGAGAACCTGCATGATGGCTTGACACCTTCTCAGGCCCCTAAACCTTAGGAACAGACACATTTGGAAGAGAGGATCAGATATTGCTTTTTTAACACCTTACACACCCAATTCTTGGAAATATTTCAGTCCCTCAATATATAAAGATCACTGTTCTAGATGGAGAAATTGAAGGCAGAAAGGTTAAAGGACTAATAAAAGTTTCTATATTATTACTTGTAGAGTAAGGACTACAATCAAGGCTAAAACATTTTAAAAATATATTTTATTGATTTTTTACAGAGAGAAAGGGAGAGAGATAGAGAGCTAGAAACGTCGATGAGAGAGAAACACCGACCAACTGCCTCTTGCACACCCCCTACTGGGGATGTGCCCGCAACCAAAGTACATGCCCCTGACCAGAATCGAACCTGTGACCTTTCAGTCCGCAGACCGACGCTCTACCGCTGAGCCAAACTGGTTTCGGCAAAGCTAAAACATTTTAATTAAGAGGGGTTGTAATTTATAAATTGCACATTCCACATTTTCACATATGAAGGACTCAAATTAGTGAGAGAAATCAACATGATCCCCATGGCTTCATTTTAGAAATGTTTGGGGCTGGTGATTATTATATACATGGTTGTGCATATCTCTAATTTTATATTAAAAATACAACATTTAAAAATTATTATATAATCTGAAATGAATATGTACACATAATAAATTCTATAAAAATATGAATGTGTTGTTCACATTATGTTATTGCTCAAGAAATTTATATTGACGTATTCTGGAATAAGTTCACTAAAGATAGAAACTTTAAACATTTGCCCTAGAGAAATTTCTTTAACAAATAACCAATTTGATCTACATAATATGCTAATTAAAATATATATATTTTAATTGACTTTTAGAAATAGAGGAAGGGAGAAAGAGAGAGAAAGAAACATCAATTTGAGAGCAACACATCTATCGTCTGCCTCTTGCACACTCCCTTACTGGAGATCAAGACCAAAATCTGATTATGTGCTCTGACAGGGAATTAAACCAGCAACCTTTTGGTGCACTGGTCAATGCCCAACCAACCGAGCCATATCATCCAGATCAATAGTGTGCTAATTTTAATAGGGAAGTAGAAATTATCCAGAGACAGACTTGGGCTCTCAAACTATGGAACTTTTGAAATAATTAACAGTGCAGAAAGAACTTGAACTGATACTCCTGAAAATTATTTGAAATGTTTCTTCTTCAAGTTTTTAAGTTGTGTCCATGAAAAACACATAAAAAATTTAGCTGTAACTTGTCTTAATGGCAGTTTTGAAAATAGGAGAAGAAAAATAGATATCATGTAATATATATGCCGCCCAAATAAACAATGAAGTAGTTATAAAGGGGAAAAGGTAAATTTGTATTGAAGTTATTAAAAGTAAATTCAATTTCATCCAGGTAAATTAACAATAATGAACATTAAAATAAATGCTAGAATAAAAGCTAAGTGAAAAAGAAAGCTACTCCAGAGACAATCAATGCAATTTGTGTATTTTTATGCTTTGAAAAGTCTGGAATCTTTACCAAGTATGTAATGGCAATTTAAAGATAATTTAAAATCTTTGGGTATTGTCAAAGTCATTCAGTTGTATGACACTTGACAATCTATACAGGCCAAAGATTACTTGAATAATAAAATTGGCTTGTATAGATACTTTAATAATCAGATTACCTGTATAAATTCTGGGGAGATGAATGTGAAAGAGGGTTATTTTTTTGTTAATAGAAAACAAATATGAATACTGAAGTCAAATGGTCAGTATGTGCTTTGAATGTATGTGTGTGTGTGTGTGTGTGTGTGTGTGTGTGTGTGTGTAGGGAATATATTAAGAATATGATGGATTTAGAATTCAAGCTGGTATCTTAGATTGCACAGTGAAATTGTAATGTAAAAGTTATCAGTAAACTGAAAGATTAAAGTTGCTATTAGAAAGTATCCATAGAGTTATAAATAATATTACATTTTTATTTTGAACATATATCCAAGTGAAAAATGGTTAGTTTGGCATGTGATCATATGGTCAGATAACACCTCCAGGAAGATTATATCAACCTAAGATTATTTATCACTTCATTACCTCCTGAAATAACTAACCCATGCTTCTTACTCTATACAGAGGCATCAGGATAAATACAAAATAATACAGTTCTAAATTCCTCCACTACTCTCCACATTTTGGAACAGAGAGAATGCTAATTACTTGACCTTAAAAATGCCTTTGACCAGGTCCAACAGTTGTTTCCTAAAAGTAAATGAGACTTGAAAAAAGTGTCATCATATATCCCTACAAACTGAGTTTCTACCAATGAAACAATGAATAAGAACAAATAAAACATTTTAAAAAGAATCACCAGGTCTAGATAGAAGAAATGTGAACTGAGTAATCCTCCAAGGGTTGTTCTTAAAGAACATTTTCTAAATGTGACCTGGAAGATGGAGAGCACAGTGACATCTCCAAAGTTGCTGATGACACCAGCTTTTCCTCATAGTGAAATACCAGGGTAACATGAATAAATTTCAGGGACAGCTTGAGAGACTGTGGGAGTAAGCCAAAAAATAGCAACTGAGCTTCACTTTCAGATAATGTGATAAATTGTGTTAAATTTGAGAAAAATAATCTAAACTTTACTTATTGGATGATTCATTCATTCTTCATGGAAATAATTGCAATGTTGTGGACTGAATGTTAGTGTTTCCCACCTCACCACGCACACTCCCTTAATTGATAGGTTGAAGCCCTATTCCCTAATGTGATGGCATTTGGAGATGGCAATAGGGAGGTAATAAGCAGTAGATTAGGTCATGATGGTGGGATCTTCATGATGGGAATAATCTATCTATCTATCTATCTATCTATAAAAGCCTAAGTAACCATTACAACCAAATGACCAGAATGACTGGAACAACTGGTCAATCAGTCTCTATGATGTACACTGACCACTAGGGGGCAGATGCTCAAAGAAGGAGCTGCCCTCTGATGGTCAATGCACTTCCACAACCAACCTCCCGTGGCTGGCCAACCTCCCGTGGCCGGCCAACCTCCCCCAGTCCCCACCCCCCCCCCCCCCCCCCCCCCCCCCCCCCCCCGCTTCCATCCACCTCTCCTCCCCCATGGCTGGCAGACCACAATTGGGACCCAGTGGGATGGCAACGATTGGCCCTCCTTCATACTCACAGTGTTTCTTCAGTGAAGTGCTGCATGTGGTTTGTGTTTCCACCACTCAATAAAATTGCCATGCAGCTAGAGAAGAGTGAAAAAAGAGCCTAAAACATAAACAGGAGGGTTTAGATGGTCTTTTCAGGGACAAAGTCCTTCCAGTTGGGTCTCACAGAGCTAGGCCTGTCCCGAGCTGAGATCAGAGAGTGGCAGCAAGGATCTGCCAGGGCTGGGAAATCTCTTCATACTGCTGGGACAGGTGACAAAGTTGGGTCTGAGCTCACAAAGAAAATTGTATAAATAGTCTTAATACAATCAGTGATATAACTGGGGGATCCTCATGTGAAGAAAGAAAAGTAAATGTCAAGGAACAGACCGAATAAGGTCATTCAGTCAGAACTGAGACTGGAAAGGAAGATTCCAGAACAGAAAATTAGATCCCAAGGCCAAACCAGGATAGACTTGATATGCTAGATGAGGTCTCAGGAGTGAAACCAGAAGGGATTCAATGGTCCAGACACAGGTGCACAAAATAATTGCACTTTCAGCATGTTGAGTGTGAGGAGGGCCTTTGAACTGCTGATAAGAAGCTTTTCCTCGGTTTGTTTTAAAGGTGCCTTACCTTTTCTATGTTGGGTACTGTAGGCTTCCTTGATTCCATATGAAGGCACACTAAGATCATTAAATTGCCTTTATGAACAATGCTGTAGTTAATGGATCCTAGACTTTGAAGCTAGGGATACTCTTGAGTACAATCTCAGTTTTGTCACTTACTACCCAATAGATTTGAGCAAGTTATAATACCTTTCAGTTTCTGAGGTTTTCCACCTGGCCACAATGGTTCTAATGTGTGCAAAATGTACACAAAACACTTAGCATATTCTCTCAGATAGAGGGGGTGATTAATAAATGGTTGCTGTGATAATGTCAATGATAATTATAAGCATGAATTTGGTGAAGGTTTTTATTATATAAGAAAAAAAATCAAGAATAAAGTAAACAACTGTTTACTAGTTCCTGAACTAGAGACAGAGAATATCTTGCAAAGAGGTAAAGTTAGGTGAAACAAAAATACTTAGTAAAATGGTAAACTAATAAAATTCAGCTAAGTTTAAATTGCTTTTCAAAAAGTATTGAATATGTTTATGGTTATGGGGCTACAATTAAACAAAATGGAAATGTTTGGAAAATAAACTTTGTAAATAATAGAACCCTTGCAACCAACCAATAAATAGCTACTAAATAAAAGTATTAGGTTGGCAAAAATGTTTTAGAAACAAAATTGAATTAGATAAGTCAGTCAAGTCTCTTTAGTATAGGTTTTCTCAGTACCTTTAATATGCTATTAGAAATTATGACTCTTCAAGTTAGGGGCTATAGTATATCCCATATCCCAAATACCAAATGTCTATAAGACCCTTTATTTTTCTTAGGAAATCTCATAAAGGCTAATCTTATGTCATACACTTTAGGAAACTTGATAATGGCTAAACAAAACTCATCTTAGAGATAAGTAGATTATACCTAGAATCTAGCTCTCTTGACACTCAGTTCTGTTGCTCTTTCTACTATTACTATTTCCTTTGATTTTACAGATATAATACTAAAGAGAACAATCGTTTTCTTCCACAAAACACTACATGCTACTATTCTCAGACAGTTTAACTGGGATGATAACTGTTGTGTTCCAACAGTATTAAATTAATTTGTTTGCTTTTTTTTAATTTTTTACTTTCATCTACTTTTATTGTTTTCATGTGTGCCAAGCTCATGTTCCTTTTCCAAAGCCCTCAGAGGCTATGACTCAATTGCTATGTTAAATTTAAAATATAAAGGAATGAAACATCTGTTATCACGACAGGCTCTCAGGACTTTCATTTTTTGAATGAGAAGGGTGAGAAAGAGATTTAGAAGTGAGGGAAGATAAAAAGACTCAGGTGATATTTATTTAACACAATCCCCAGATACCCGGGAAAAACATCTCAGATATGAATCAGGCTCATAGAAACATCTTATCCTTCTTTCCGTGTTAACAGTAACCTCTGGCTCACCTGCCTTGATTCTTCAATGGGACATCACCTGAAGCAACTGCAATCTTAACTTCTGAGGACATATATTTGTGCCTAGTGGAAGATGATACTTTGAGATGGGAAATTTTTTCTTTTTTTCTTTTTTTATTATTATTATTGTATTATTTAAGATCTGGGTTATCATGGCCTAATCATCTTCTGAAACTTAGGCTGAAGTATAGGGGAATAAAAGTTGGGGGCTAGCATAGAGTAGAGAGGAAAATTCCTGGCACCAGGGCATGGAAATGGAGTCAGTAATCTGAGAAGCAGCTTCTTCGAGAGAAATCCACACCAAAGCAAGTCAGTGTCCAAAGAAAGAGGCATCTGTAAAGGGCAGTAGGAATGGAGCAAAAGTCCAAGTGCAAGAGAACTGGGGAGACTGAGGGCTCAAAACAGAAGCTGGTGCTTGCACTCTGGGAAATGTCCAGGAGACACTGCATGTTTTCCTGAGGGTGTGGTGGCCTCAGGCATGCCGGAGAGACAGCCAGTGAAGGCTATTAATTAACCTAGCTGGGAAAATGATCACCTTTTCTGTTGTCAACACCCTGAAACTCCAGATATTTTTGTTTAATCTGATTTAGTAGACAATCTCAGGAAGACAGCAAAGGTCACAATCGTAATTTGAAGAGAGTTTGCCATCATCATTATCCTCATCGCCCCTCCCCACCCCATTTATTGAACACTTACTACAGTATATATTTTATGAAATAAATTATTCACTATATTTAATTTAATAACTAGCCTATAGATTGACCTCTTTATACTCATTTTATTGAAAAAACTATGTCTCATTGAGTTAAGTAACTTGCCTTATGTCATACTTCTTTTGGTTTTAAACACAGACTCATATTTATCTGTCTCCAGTGCCATTATCACAGACAGCCAACTACATATCTCTCCATATTCCCCTTTCAGACATTACTAATCAGTCATGGATCTCCTTGCCACTGCATATGGTTTCAGAATCCTTCTCAGCATATAAAAATCCACTACCAATTTATCAGTGAATGTGTTTGAGGTGAAACCAATTTTTTATCCCTGCACCATTCTGCATTCTTCTCTTTGCAGGCAGCTAGGTGCAGACAGAGTAGGCTAGGGAAAAGGGACTAGGGCCCAAGCCTAGAGGCCAAAATTTGAGTTTAGGAAAGTGGAGTATGATAGGGATTGGGAGTTCTTTCAGTCCTGGCAGAGATTAGGTGAGCTGAAATTTCAGAGATGACTCTTTAATCATGGATTTGGTTAACACTATTTCTTTCTTTCTTGTTTTAAAAGATTATTGATTTTTTACAGAGAGGAAGAGAGAGAGAGATAGAGAGTTAGAAACATCAATGAGAGAGAATTATGGATCAACTGCCTCTTGCACACCCCCTACGGGGGATGTGCCCGCAACTAAGGTACATGCCCTTGACTGGAATCGAACCCAGGACCTTTCAGTCCTCAGGTCAACGCTCTATCCACTGAGCCAAACCAGTTTTGGCAACACTATTTCTTGAGTGTGGGCAACATTAAGACTGGAAGTTTTCATTGCAGACATTGAAAAATAAAATAAGGCAGAAGTAAAAGAGCTGAGATCTCTAAGACTGGGCTTGCAAGGCAGACTTGGTTGGCCTGTAGAAATCTCTAAGTACAAATATGTGGAATGGATTAATGAGTTACTTATTGGAAACAACTAGTTCACTGATTTTTTTTTTCTTCATTGAATTAATAAACATTTGACTCAGTGGGGGGAAATCTGTAAAAAATAACCTTTTGGAAGAAGAAAATTGAGTTATACTTAAGGGTTCACATTAAAATGACTCAGACTATGTCCATGTCAAATTTGATGAAATTATTTTAAAGTCCAAAAAAAAATCCCCACATATATCGACACATGTAATATAATAACTCTATGCAATAATATCAGAGCTTACAGTGAATTTACAAACTAAGAATCTAATGATGGATAGACATGTTCACTGCATCCTGGGAGCTTACATTTAGGTAGCGGCAAAAGATATGGATGAGATATATTTTTATATATGCAGTGATAAGCTTATACATCGATTGAGAATTATTACGGAGGAAAACGTATTTAATTCTCTCTTGGGATAGCCGATAAAGGTTTCACACAGGGACTGATAACAAGCACAGAATCTGATGAGGCAGACAAGATGAAAATGTGGGAATTAGAGATAAAGAGGGCATTAGGCAAAGGGGACAGAACTTGCAAAGGGGTTGAGCATATAAAGCTACAGTGCGAGGGAAATTACAAATAGTACAGAATGCCTTTACAATGAAGTGCGAGGACATGGGGGACCAGGGCAGGAGCTCAGGATGGCTAGGCAGACAGAGACAGGGCTTACAGGGCTTTACCTTATGTTGGAATCCCACCCAATGATGAGAAAGTATGGAGCTTATAGGAGGTTGTGTATTTCAGACAGATCACTGTATACTGTATAATGAGTGGAGAAAGCTTTTGAGCATGGTAAGACAGGATCCAGAAAGATCCATGAAGAAAAAAAAAAGTAATTAAGACATGAAATAAAGCAGTGGCAAAGACAGTGGATGAGGTAGGTTCCTGAGACACTAAGCATCCACATAACTTAGATGTTGTCTGGGTGTAGAGGGCAGAGAAGAGGTATACGTTCATGGATGGCCTGGGAGCAGGTACACACTGAATCAATGGCATAAAAGAAAGGAATTTTAGAAATGGCCAACATGCTGGCTGCAAATAGAAACACAGCTAGTAAGGTACCTGGAGGTAAAAATATTGGACCTAGCCAGGTTAGAGTGTTGTTCCAATACGCCTAGATTGTGAGTTTGATCCCAGGTCAGGGCACATATAAGAATCTACCAATGAATGCATAAATAAGTGGAACAAAAAACTGATGTCTCTTTCTTTATTTCAAATTAATAAAAAAAATCAATAGCATTTTTTATTAGAGGAACAAGAATAACTTTGGTAGAGGAGTTGCACTATATAAAAAGTACAGATTTTTTTTTAACTCACTCATAATCCCACTTCCCGGAGATAAACATGTAGAAGATTAATGTTTGAAATCAAGTCAGTTAACAATTTGTATTTTGCTTTCTCACTTAGCATTAAAATAGTTCTCATATTATTAAAATTTTTCTAAAAAACATGATAGCTAATGAATATATCACATTCAATCTTATAATTAACTGTTGGATATTTACCATTTTGGGGGGCAGATAGTTTAGTATGACTGTATAATTTGATCACAGTACATATTTGTGCATATAACCTTTTTATTTATAAACAATTAATTTCTAATTGTTTTCCTAGGATAGATTAATGCTTTTGCAAGTTTCAGGTCTGCTTTGGGAGCACAGATGGTTTGGTGTAATAAGAACATAAACTAACAGACCTTCTCAATGTAGTTGAATTTTATTTCTGTCTACCTCTAGCAGATTTTACACTTTATATATATAAATTCTTGCCACTTATTAATACCTATTAGCAATTATTTTAAAATGATAATTTTTGTCTGATGAATTGCTGATTTTCTAAAAAGTTTGCATGTGTAGGGAATTTATATACCTAAAATTAAGCACTTGAAAATATACATTGGGGAATTTTTATCTTAGTGAATGTAAAGGGATTTGTTATTATCAAATCATTATTTCAATATCCCAGATATATAGTGCAATCAAAAAACTTTCAGAAATTTTGACATGAATTTTTATTTGTGAAGTTTGCCTTTTCCACTTAAAATATAGTCTTCATGAGACTGCTGTTTTCACACATGACAAAAAGGATTTAATGAACTAACTTAAATTTTAGGTGACATGGTGAAAGAACCACAGATTATTCGTGCTAACCAAATAAGCTCATTTAACATTCTTAAGGTGTTATATAATTGTTGAGCCAACCAGTATCTTAAGAGATCATTTTGTTTTTCTTATGTTTGGATTAAATGACTTACATGTCTTTACAACACTAACTTTAAGAAATAAAATATACTTCATTTAAATCAATCTTTTTTTTATCATAAAATAATATCCAAATACTTATCTCAAAGATTATTTCACTGAATTTTAATTTATTTTTCCACTAAATCTAAGGAAATTTTGTTTATCTCTATTTTATCATTTGGGGTCAACTGGAATTTATCCTCTTTTGAAAATTTTCTAGAGGAGTAGATTTTATGACCTGCTTTTAGTTACTCAGTTCCCTATGAAGAGCTCATACTTTTAAAACTCTTGCATTATGTTTGTAGGAACAGATTAGTGCTTATTCCTGAAAATGCATGAGTTTATGAGAAGTGGGCCAGCAGGAATTCCCCTCTGAGTCACCAGAGCTTTAAGAATGCCCTTAGGGCCCTGGCCAGTGTTGTTAAGTGATTAGAGCATGGGCCCACTCATGAAGGGTCATGGGTTGGACTTCTGGGAAAGGGCATGTATCTATCAATACATTGTCAGGGTGCTCACAGGATGACTCAATAAATGTGTCCCTCTCACATCAATGTTTCTCTCTCTACCTCCTTCCCTCACACTCTCTCTAAAAGTCAATGGGAGGGGGTAGAGATCAACCAAAGGGTTTGTATGCATGCATATAAGCGTAACCAATGGACGCAGACACAAAGGGGGAGAGGGCATGTGCTGGGTGGAGAAGCAATACGGGGGGAAGAAAACATACATAATGCTTTAATCAATCCTATCTAATAAAGAGGGAATATGCTGATTAACTGCCATACCCTTACAAAGATGGTGGTGCCCACAGCCAATAAGGAGGGAATATGCTAATTGACATCCCTGTCCTCAAAGAGGGCAGCACCCACAGCCACAAGATGGTGGCACCCAGTCTCCTTAGCCCCCCAGCTGTCCAGGGCTGACCCGAGGCACAGGCAAGTCTCAGTTGGCAGCTGTCCAGCTGCCCAGGGCTGCCTGAGACTTAGGTAACCAGGACTGACTGAGGCTTGCACTGCTGGCAGTGGCAGCAGCAGAGCTGTGATGGGGGCATCACCTTCCCCTGATGTCCGGGTCACCTCCTGCCCTTGAGGGCTCCTGGACTGTGAGAGGGGGCAAGCTGGGCTGAGGAAAACCCATCCAGTGCATGAATTTTCATGCACCAGGCCTCTAGTAAAGAATAAAAGAAAGTCAATGGGAAAAAAAAAAATGAATGGAAAAATAGACTAACAACAACAATAAAAAACAGTGTTTTTTTAGGCGTTACTACTTAATGGAGGAACAGATTAGTGTTTGTTCCTGAAAGTTAATGACCAGACTCCAGGATGTTGTGAGACTATATTAAAAATATATAAACAAAAACTAATGTATGTGGCAAAGGAAGCTGCTCAATAGGGCCATACACTCTTCACCCTGCTTTTTGTTGTCATTGTCAATAAAGACTCAAAGGTCAGAGTAACTTTCCCTTAATACTGCTGCATCTATCACTCGGTTGAATTTTTTGGTGTAGTAATGTCATTTAAACAACATTGAAGGGGATTTACATCTGTTGCCTATTGCATCTTTAAAAAAAAAAATCCTTATTGTTGAGAGTATTACAGATGTCCCTCTTTTTCTCTCCTCTCCCTCCCCCCCCCCCATTGCACTCCTCCACCTAGTTCTCACTCTGCCCCAGGTTTTCCCCATCCTATTGTCTGTGTCCATAGGTAATGCATATATGCATATAAATTCTTTGGCTAATGTCTCCCCATATTCCCTCCCCCTTCCCTCTGAATTTCGGCAGTATGTTCCATGTTTCTATGCCTCTGGTTCTATTTTATTACTCATCAGTTTATTTTGTTCATTAGATTCTTTGTTTATTTTTATTTTTAGGTTAAATTGTTGATAGATATGTATTTATTGTCATTTTATTGTTCATATTTTAATCCCTCCTCCTCCTCCTTCTCTTCATCATCCTCTTCCTCCTCCTCCTCCTTCTCCTCCTCGTCCTTAAAGAATACCCTTTAACATTTCATATAATACTGGTTTGGTGGTGATGAACTCCTTCAGCTTTTACTAGTCTGTAAAGCTCTTTATCTAACCTTCAAGTCTAATAATAGATTTGGTGGGTAGAATAACCTTGGCGGTAGGTTCTTGGTATTCATCACTTTGAATATTTCTTGCCACTCTCTTTTGGCCTGCAAAGATTCTGCTGAGAAATCAGTTGACAGTTATATAGACATTCCCTTTTAGGCAATGAACTGCTTTTCTCTAGCTGCTTTTAAGATTCTCTTTTTGTTTTTAACCTCTGACATTTTAATTATGATGTTTCTTTGTGTGGGCCTCTTTTGGGTTTATCTTGTTTGGGACTCTGCATTTCCTGGACTTGTAGGTCTCTTTCTTTCTCAATGTATGAGAAGTTTTCTGTTATTATTTTTTTCAAATAGGTTTTTAATCTCTCTCTCTCTCTCTCTTCCCCCCTTTCTCCTTCTCTCTCTCCCTCTCTCCTTCTCTCTTTCCCTCTCTCTTTCTCCTCTTTCTGGTGCCCCATGATGTAAATATTGGTGTGCTGGAAGTTGTCCCAGAGGCTCCTTATGTTGTTTTCATTGTTTTTGTGCTCTTTAGATTGGGTGTGTTTTGCTTCCTCATATTCCATATTTCTGGGTTATTTTCCCTCCTCACCTGAGAATATGTTTTCCATTGATATTTATTTATTTATTTATTTATTTATTTATTTATTTATGTGTTTAATTAATTAATTAATTAATTTAATTTAGCAAAAGTGGTAGGGAGAGGGAGAGACAGAGAGAAACACTGATATGAGAGAGACACATCGATTTGTTACCTCTTGCATGCCCCAGTTCAGGACCTGGAGCCTGCAACTGAGGTACATGCCCTTGACTGGAATGAAGCCTATGACCTTTCAGTCTGTAGTCCGATGCTCTATCCATTGAGCCAAACCATATCACTGATTTGATTCTTAGCATTTTTTATTCCACTGTGGATTCCCATTCTACCTGTTGTGACTTCCTCACATTGTAACATCTAAATTCCTTTTTGATAGTTTTCAACATGTTTGTTTTGCCCTGCATGATACCTTCCTTGTATGAAATTCCCTAACAAGTTCATAAATTCTAAGCATCTAATTTGCTTAAATCTGATGCTATTGAATATAGCTGATTCTGCTAAGAAATCTGCTGGTATTTTCTCTTTGTACAAATTCTTATTTCATGTTCACCCATCTTTAGTTTTGCTACCACAAGGTCTATGAGCCCAAAGGATTGAGGATGCAAGGTGTTTATCTCAATTACACAGGTAGACCAAGGGGATAGCTGGGGAGCCTGGCCAATTATCAGTATAAAGGTTGCTCAAATAGGAAAGAGTGCTGATACCACTTCCAGTGTCTATAAGATCATTCTATGAATCAGAAAGCACATAGAGAGAAACGGAGAGCAAATCACAAGGGTGTTTCTCCTAGAAAATCTAAGAGAAATGCTTCTAGTTACTTAGAAGTGCTTCTAGTTAGCTTACCTTTAGTCTCTAGTTCCTCCTGAGAAGAAGCTGGCACAGCTTACAGGGTGTTTATTTTTTTCTTCAACCTGATTTTCATGTTTAAAAATAACTTGAACTCTTATCTTCTCATAATATTCCATTATTAGGAAGCAAATTAGCCTACCTTCAAGTACATTCTTTACTATTTTGCTGTTGTTGCTATCTGTTTTTTGTTTTTGAATTTCTGAGATTAGTCTACATGCCCTGGTACAGTGATAATCTCATAACTCCCCTGTGGCTCTGTCCCCAAAAGACAAAATCAAGAGGAATCAAACTGCAGAGTAGGGTGTGCTCTTAAATTCATAGTCCCTACAACCAGAACAGCTTCCTAAATTCAACCAGATAATAATTTTTATATGCAATATTACCCAAGTTTCAAACTAGTGTTCTAATCCCAAATCAAGGGTTAAGAATGGAGGGGAGTGGAGTGGGGGGCAGAATTCCTTTGGCATGAATAGTCTATTGAGAAATCTACACTCTCCAATAAATCATCATTATGCAATAATGATAACAAAATGAGCCCTGCCCTCCAAAGCCATGAGCTTTGTCCTTGTATAACCAGGTGTAAATTGGAAATGATTGCCCTGCCCATAGATCCAGCCAGCAGTCATCGTGGCTGTGGTCTTAAGGCCAAGCCCAAAGGACAGTGCATACTGAAAACACAAACATATAGAAGACATTTGCAAATAGTGGTTTTCCCATTAAGATGGATCATACTGACTGCACAGGGGAGATTTCTGGCCTTAATTTAGTGCAGGTTTTATTTGGCACATGTTACCTGTAGAGTATTTGGGTAAATTACTGATGTCAGTTGTATTTCTCTTGGAGATGAGGGAAATAGGTTATTGGCACAATAAAACATCCAGAGGCATTTAAAATGTCAGTCTAATTGCAAGAACCAGTAAGGCTTTTAATTACCTTCTGTGCAATTTTTTTTAATTGCTCGGATGGCTGTAGCGCTTGGTAAGTTCCTGATAGAGCAGCTGCAACAAACTTAATTTAAACATTTTTTTTCCTGAAGTGATCTGAATAAAAGGAATCTGAGATGAAAGGTAAATGTTGCAAGTCTCCTATGTTTCAGGCTCTCTGCAGGAATTCTTGTTGTTGAGCTGCTAACAGAGCTAACAGAATCCCACCTCCATGTTCATCCATGACCTGCAGGGTTTTTATTTGCTGATGACATTCTTTGGAAAGAGTTTGTGGTCACCTGCCCTCTTAGATTATTCTGAATCAGCCAGTCTACAATGCCAGGCCATGGCCAACTCCAATTCCCACATAGTCTTTGGTGCTTGCTTAATTTGAAGTGTGGGTGGGGGAAGGAGAAAACAGAGTATACTGTTCTGAGATGTTTGGACATTGACATGAGGGAAGCTTCTATTTTCTATATGTTTTCATCCCTTTAGTTCTACTTTCCACCCTGACAGAGCTATTTTTTATCTGCAAATGCTCACTATCCCAGAGGCATCAATTCTCTCCTTCTCTAAGAACCGATATCACACTAAGGGATCATGCCCTGTGGTCCAATTAGAAGCAGTGGATGTCTGGAGTTGAATCCCAATTTACCATATATTATTTCTACTTAATCTATGTTTCACCTCCATAAAGGAGGAATAATAATGCCTTTAAAGTAGAGTTGTGGTGGTTCAATAAAGTAACACATTTATAAAGAGTGATTGGAAGAGAATGGGTTCTCATAAGAGGTGGTTCCTTCTAGTACCTGCCTCCACCTCTATCCCCAATGCTAGTTCCCACATCTAGATGTGTGCTGTCACCCTTGTGTTTCTAACTCTGTCCTGATTCATGGCAGGTAATGTCTCAATTAGGCATGGGTATCAGGGACTAGTCTGAGATTTGTTTTCTGCATTAAAGGTATTTAGTGCAGTCCCCTTAGCAATTAAATATTTTGGATTTATGAGCCAACAGATTAAAATATATTCTGGGAACCTAAGCCTTTAGGAGGTGGATTGAAAATTAGGGTGCTTTTTAAGGATATATTTTCCTAAGGTATTTTATGTCTTAGGAAGAGTAAGAACTAATCAAACAGAGTCTTAACATTTTGAAGCAGAAAGAAAATTTATATCATCTAGTTCAATCTGCTACTTAATACACAAGAAAAAGAAGGCCTATAATGAAAAAGCTAATTAATTTCTGACCAAGAATTTTGGTCATTGAATCAGCAGTTCCTAAGAAAATATTTCAGTGTCCAGAAGAATGATACTGAAGCATCTGTGTGCTTCATTTTCAACTGCTTCCTCCAAATGTTCCTATATTCCCACCACCTTAGAACGGGAGGTAAATTTACAAGTCCCCTAACCCCTGCTTCTGCATATACACTGTATCTACTGTCCAACCAATATTGTATTATTTTTAAAATCTCATTTCAAATGCATTATATTAATACATATGTGTTAAATGAGTAGTACTCATAACATCTCTTTATTCTTATAACAATGCTTCAATATTCCAACTTTACATATAAAAAACACTTCAAATAGTGCCAAGATGCTGCTAATTTAAGGTTCAAATTCAGGTTTTTAAGACTCCAAAACCCCACATATTTTTACTATGTTTCACTTTCTTTTGTTCAGGAATAAGAGGACACCAGGTGAAAACTTTAACTTCTGGAAGTCTATTTAAGAGAAGAGCTCCCTGAGGAGTGGTATTTTAGACAAGAGCCCTATCAATCTCCTGTAAACTTTTGAAAACTTCTTTTTAAGATTCATTACTTCCAAAATACTACTCTGGCACCTGAGAATCATTAGCATTGGAAAAGAGAATTACTCATGGAAGATCAACTATCCCTTAGCAGCAAAATGGTTGAGAACTCCTGATCTTGGCATCTCCTTATATAATGCATTTCTACCCATAGCAAGTGCCTCTGTGTGCATGTGCTGTGTGTGTGTGTGTGTGTGTGTGTGTGTGTGTGTGTGTGTGTGTACCTAATGCAGAGCCTTGAAAATGGAATTACTGGAAGTAATATTTACAAGATGTACAGGCACACATTCCTGTTCTCCTTAGCCCCACCCCCAGAATACATGCCTATCATACCTCTAAGGCCCATGTGAGAAAATATGACCCTTTGTTAATATCTCAGTGAGGATCCTTATGAGAAACAGTTGGCCCACTCAAAATAATAGAGGAGGGATTACTTACAAAATTGTGGTTAGGAAACCAAGAGAGTATAGTGTAATACCATAAGGCATAGAAACTACAAGGAGCCTTTATCACCTCCAAGCCTGAAGAACCAAGGAGAATTTATTGGAATCCAGAGGGAAGCTGTATGAAGAGATTTACCTGCCAGTGGTTGTGACCTTAAACAGAGGGATATGGTCCACTTGTGATGACCTAGAAGTAAAATCATGGGGGAAATAGATCCATGACCTCAGTTCCTCCTTTCCTCTATTTTCATCACCTGCATCTCACCGGCCAACCCCATAGAAACCTGGAAAGAACAAGAGCCCCATTGACCCAAGCAGAGTGTGCATAGAGATAGATGACAAAAGGTAGACGGTGAATCTAATGGGGCAAACAGAAAATATCTAGCTATGTATATAGAGTGGCATTATGTAAAATTTACATATGGGCCTTATCAAAGCTTGAGCAAAAAAGTTGTATCATTGAAAATCCTTATTTATATTTGAATCCTCTTGAATTGCTATTTTTTCTTTAAAATTTTTTTTATTTCAAATAGTAGTATCCTTTTTCCCCCCTTAACCTCCCTCCAGCCTCCCCTTTCCTCCCCCCCACCACATATGCCTTCATCTCTCCCCCTCCCCTCCGTGTCTTGTATCCATTGTTTATGTTTATGTTTATATGCATGCATACAAGTCCTTCGGTTGATCTCTTACAGTTGCCTCCCACCCCCAAACTCCCTTGTCTTCCCGCTATAGTTTGACAGTCTGTTCAGTGGTTCTTTATCTCTATAACTATTTTTCCCCCATTTCTTTTCTTTGAAAAATCTTGCAACTGCAGATTAGAAATAAACATATAATAACAAAAAATGTTTGAGTCCTAATTTCAGTGTCCAACAGTTCTGAGACCCGGTTTCAATGTCAAATAGTTCCTTATATGTACATGCCAGCAACGATATCTGGATGATGGACAGATGGTGGCAATGCAGTTCCAGCCCTCTCTGGTTTGGTCCTGGGCAACCTGCAGCAACACACAGCTGCTAACTGCTAGCGTGGCCAGGCATCGTTAGTGTCTTCCATCTCTGGGATGTTTCTCCTCTTGTCTTCGTGGTTGGAGCAGACATGACAACTCTTTTCTGTTGCTGGAATCCCCATGGTCTTGGAGTGGTTTTCTGAAAATTACAAACATATTCTTGACCAAAAGTTAATAAAAGAATCTTTTCTATAAAATTGACTTGGGATTCTTTTTATTTTTGCCCAAATGATTTTCCTTTGGCTTATTTTGACACCATGTGTGATTTTCATGGGTGTCTTGTTGTCAGCATTACAAATGAAAATTAATTTTCTACAGTAAAAATTTTCTAGATGTAATTTACTTATAGGATATTTTTCCTTACATGATATTACCCTACTATCCCTCCTTTTTTTTTTTAATGGATGCTTTTGTAAATTTTGTAATGAAGTCTTGATAACTTTAAATTTTAAGTTTTTGCACAAAAAACTGAATTGCTATTTAATGAAGGCTTACTGTTTGCCAAGTACCGGGTCAAATACTTTAAACATGCTCTGTCTTCTTTCATCACAATAACTCCTATGAGGTAATGCTCAGAAACATGTCAAAAACCACAGATAACAATCAGGACAGCTTATATTCAAACTCAGACCGACTGACTCCTAAGCTAGACTCTTCCTCATTATTACAGTATACTATAGGCTAAATGAAGCAACATTCTAAGAAATGGCTTGTGGAAAATCCAGGCCTTGTGTATAATGTTAATACTCAGAGAAGGCAACAGAATTTGATCCAGGACTGAGTTATACTACTTAGTTTAAATCAAAGATATTTAACAATTTCATCCTTCAAAGTATGTAGCAGATGTTGTCACTGTCCCATTCATGACCCTTAGACTACATCATTTCTAGGAACTCTAGATGTTCAATTCCCAGAATCTTTATCCAGAAGTGCAGGAGGCCATGTCCCCTCTGTCATGGCAAGCCACAAATATCAGGAAATGATCATCCCTGAAAAAAAGCCTCAATCACTGACTCTTAGGAATGGGCATAAAAATGTCCCAGTTCCCTTGCGACCCATGTGGAATAATTCTGAGATTTTTCTTTCCCCCAGATTTTTCTCTGGTTACAGGCTTAACACTGTCCTCTCTTCCCAGTACCACTTTCCCATTTCTTAATGTTGTTCCTTTACTTCCATCTGGACTCAGATCTTTCTAGGACCACCCAAACTAGAGGAATTTTTGCCTGAAGTTTTTATATGAGTTTTCCTCAGAAAGGATTCTAAAATGGGATCAATGCTGGCCAGAAGGCCAGAAGGAGACATTGCTGGTGGAAGTGCAGTGGTGATAACCTTTGGCACACTGTAGCACCAGAGTCATGAAAACTCTCATCCAGAGTGAACTGGGATGGAATAGAAGTAGGATTAGTTGTACTGGCTTGAAATGAAACATTTATTGAGATATATGGCTGCAATCATAATGAAAAGAACCGTGGATTTGGTTGGTGTCATTAATGCAGTGATGGCTGAAAATGGTCTGGATTCAGTCAACTACCAATTCAGAAATATAATATGAAATCCAGCATCCGCCTATGGTTGTGCTTAAAGAGATCCTTATCTCTAACTGTCACAGGGTAGAAACTTGGTGAAATCAGGAATAGCATCAGGAAAAACAAATCATGATATGTCTGGAAATGCTAAACAAATAGGAAGACAATTCTGAAGTCCATGTTTCCCTAAAATACTTGATGGACTTCCATTTGGGCAAATGCTCTTCCTGTGTGCAAGTTCATTCGGAAAAGAGGAAATCTGCAAAGCTGTGAGGAACATGGACCTTGGCTGAGAGATTTTGGAGCTGTATTTCAGTCTCTTTTCTTTAATAAGACATTGCATTTTTCTCAGCAGACAGAACTGTCTTCCCAAGTAGAGCATAGGAACAGAGCATGCTGTTATGCCACTTGAGATAAACAATTACTCTGAAAACGGAGACAGCCAATCAATTAAATAAATAAGATACTGTAGGCAAACAGCCATCTGCAAATGAAATGTAGGGTTGGTGGCAAAGATGCTGAATAAATGTGCAATTTAATCTGTAATTATGATCTAAAATAAACCTTCTAAATACAGGGTAAGAAGTTCCAGGTATTTTGATGAAACAGGAGGATTAGCCCAGAGGATCTGAAGGGAGAATATTTCCTTGGAAAAAAAGCAGCATGATTGAGAAGGCAGCTGAGGGAAATTCTTCCCTGATGGTACTCTTGATAAGGATTACCTCTGTGGACACTTTGGATAGGATTGATATTACATGCCTGTCCTTGTTACAGGATTATAACATGTGAGGAAAATGCTAATGAAGAGAATGTCCTTGACTTGATAGAATTACTAATACTGCCTCCTTTCCTTTTCATAAACACCCTAGTGCTGTTGATAATTTATATTGCTACTCTAGTCATGCACTGTTCACAATACTGCTCATTATTTCAGAAAGCTGGTGATCCAGACCCCACCTTAATATCATGAGTAGTAGGAAGAGTCAAAAGACCTGGGTTAGCATTCTCTGTTCATATCCTTGTGTCAACTAGGTTTCTCCATCTATAAAATGGTCAATATTTTTTGTGGTTGTGAGTAGAGACATATCTCATTTTTTTGAGCTTTGCTTTCCTGCAGTCCATAGATGTTATGTGTGTGCCTCTCCTCCTCTTCCTCCTCCTCCTTCTCTTTCTCCTCCTCCCCTTATTCTTGTACAAATTGAAGACAAGACTCTCCACCAGCAAGAAGATTATGACTTGCTTTATTGAAATGCCTGTGATGGTCTTCAATATCTCCAAGCAGCTTACCAATTTTAGGCATACTTAACACTTGGAGCTGAAATTATTGGAATTCATGGTGAGCCACATGTGAACTATGTTTTGTGGTATGACCCAACCTCTCATATCAGGATTATCATGACTAACAGGACATGTTAGTCATGTGATTGGCCCAAGTCTTCAACCACTGCTCTCTGAAACACATGGCTGTGTTAGCACAGAGATCATGCTTTCTGCGGCCAGTCCCAGACCAGAACTGAGCACACAGGCTATCATATCAAGGCAGACCAGTGCCTAGGAGACTTGTGATTTCTGAATTAGTTGAGGAGTCTTTGAACATCACACCAAACTTTTCTTAGCAGTGCCCTGCAGCCTGCCATGCTTATTCCCTGCCTTCCTCATCTCCTCTTTCTCCTTCACTCAGGGTCAGACTTGTATCACAACCTGACAGTTCTCCCAGCCTCTCTCATCTCCCTCCCTCTTCTATCACAGCTATTTTCAGTCATATATTTCTTGAATGTCTAATAATATTTTAACATTTACTTCTCGCAGGACCCAAACTAACACAAGAATAAAATATTAAAAAGTTGTGAGGGTATCACCACTTCTCAAGTACGCATAGTGTTGATACCACATTGGCTGAAAAACAATGCCTCTGTTTCTATTTGTATTTTTTTATTTAGTATGGAAGGTGCAAGTGAAGCTATGTTCATTTTAATTGGTGGAGGGGGGGGGGATTGGCCCAAAGACCTTTTCTCGTTCCTGCATTTGACTTGATGAAATGCAGGAGGATGAGCACTGCTCTGATCAATGTCAACAAGTGGGTCCTGCCTTCATACTTCCCCCAGGTCATTTCATTACTCGGAATTATTTCTCTCTTCCTGTTATTTAGACCTCTCAATATCCAACTTATGTGACCTCCATGGACGCTCTCAGACATTCCATAACCACACTGATTTTCCACCTCTTCCATTAGTGACCACAACTTGGCTCTGTTAAAATGATCTATCTTGAACATATTAAAAAATTAGCATGATGAGAAAGATTATAGGACAGTTTTAGATAGTGTGCTTAACATACTTAAAAATAGTTTTTAAGCCCTTTTGCAAGCATTTGCTAGTAAGTTAATTACAAATGACCCTTAACCACTATTTGAAGTAGATCCAACAAGAATTCTACCAGGAAACATTATTAGAGCCTTGAATGAGTTTCTGGATTTGGTAAACCAAAGAAACTACTTCCCCCTACCCCCAGCCAGAAATACTCAGTAACATACCAAGTATCTGACACCCACCCCACCAATGAGTCCTATTTGCTGTTTGATTCTAGATGTTTAAGCATAAAAAAAAAAAATGTCTTGAGGCAGGTGAGGAGGAATTGATAGAATTTTGTAAGAGGACAATTGGGGAGACATCAAATCTAGAATAGGGCCCAAGAACTTCTGTCTAAAATAAAGGTAAAAACTTGAGTTTCATGATTTGCACTGGGACCATCTGTCCAAAGCCAGCCTGACTTTCCTTTCTACTAAACTACAGGCCCTCTGAGAGCAGCAACTCTGTCTAAAGAGTGCGTATGGGATGGACTGAATGGGCCTATGGGTGGAAGGATAAAAGGGGCCAGCAGTCCGTGCGATGGTTGTGCTGTTGGATGACTGTGGATCTCTATCCATTAGGACTGCCTGCCAACCCAACAAAACGGTGAGTAGACACAGTTGACTTTCAGTACTGCCTTGCCTATCTGTCTGCCCCTAGGATTGCCTGAAGCTGCTCCACAGAGAGGCCCAGCTGCAAAGTGAATACTGGCCCAGTCCTGCTTATCTCCTCTGTTACCACTCTGCCAATGGGATGGCGTGTGCTAATCAACTAAAGCCACTACTCAGACACCTGTTATTTCCATTTCTATTTCTATTCTTATTTATATCTATTTATGTTTATTTTTCTGTAACCAGGGACTTCAGAACAAGAATCCCAGTGAAATCAGGTGACTCCTGAGGCCACAGTGGCACTTACTACTGGGTACATGGAAGCCATATTTTCCAACATCTGGCTTGATGCTTTTTCTGTTAGAGGATACTATTTTGTATCTGCTATATGGTTTGAGTTACTCTACCTTTGCTCTATATATTCTTACTCAGTAGATATGTATTTTCTAAAGATCATATCTGTCCTTCAATGTTCTCCAGTTTCATTGTTATTTTATTTAAAGGACCCCTGGGCTGGGAAAAGACACAGCAGGACAGGGCTCTGTTGAGTCAGAGTGCACCTGGCATTGCAGTTCGCCCCAAGTGCTTCTGTGCCTGAGCTCCAGGATGTGCAGGTCTTGAGGCAAAGGCTATGGAGTTTAAACTGGCTTGAGCTGAGATGCATAGTTCAAGGTGCCTTTCCACCTGGACATAGCCTGAGCATTCTGGGAGCATTTGGATTTGGTGGCGAGGAAACCCAGGAGTGAATTTTGAGAAATGTAGCATAATTCGTGATTAAGGTTATCGGTAATGTCTAACCTTTAGTAAATGCCAGCTGCATAATGAGGCTCCCGTGTTCCTGCACTTGCTGCACTGCAGTCAGTTCAGCCAGGCCATAGAGTCTATTTAATGGGACTCTAATGGGAAATGACCAGGATCAGGCTGCAGAAGATTAAAAGTGACAATGCTAATTGACTGCAGAGGTATCTACATGAAAAGAGGCCAGAAAAATCACTTAAGACTAAATGAAATTAGACTGCTTTGATATTTGAAAAAAGTATTAACTTCCTGCTGAGTTTGGCAGGGTGAATTAACTGCTTCGTGTTTCTTAGAGAAGATTATTTGTAGTACAATGGGCCACACTTATTGGGAAAAGAACTTTCCTCAGCTGGATTAGAAAAAAAAATAGCAGTTGCAGCTAAAGCTTTCAGCACTAGTGCAATCGCAGTGCTTAATAATTGGTGAACGATACTAGTATCTAAGTTTGAAAGGGTCTCAGAACAGTGAAGGGTGGCCCATTCCTTACCCCAAACAGCTAGGGTCAAACAAAGAGATTCAGCTGCTGATTGAGAATGTAGTTTAATTTTTAATTTAGAAGGCTTTTTTATTTTTATTTTAGAAAGGGTGCCTACTAAAGAAACTCAACACATATTATCTTTCTTTCCTGACTTGTTTAATTATCCTTAGAACCTTCTTTAATTTTCATAGAATCTGTAGGTATAGACAACTTCCTTCTCCATCAACTATGATCCCCAGTGTCAGGGGATTTGCACACATTTTTCTCTCTCTTTTCCCAAGTAATTTCTACATATTTCTCAGTATGAGCTTAAATGTTTGTTTTTGCACAAGCACACCCCTCCTCCCCGCAATGGGTTCGTCTTTCTTTCGTCTTTCTTAACATCCAGACTAGGTGACTATGCACTGTATCACTGTGGTGAAGAACACACAGAGGGCCTAAGTGAAAACTCTGGCTTGGCCACTGGCTAGCCCTGTGACCTTCAGCAAGTTCCTAATCTTCTTATTGCCTGGTGGCCTTCAGCTATTCCATGGAAATGATAATGACTGACATTACATCATGGGGTTGTTGTAAGAATTCAATATAAAGTGTTTCTATTATTGGTAGGAGCTTTCATAGCCCTGTGTACTTTTCCTTCATTGTTCTTTTTATATTAGTACTTTTAGAACTAATTAGTATGCATTAGTATGTATATGGATCTGATTATTTGATAAGTATTTGTCTCTCCCACTATGATATTAGTGAGTTTAGCACTGGGTCTCCTAGGCCTAGGGACAGTGCTAGTTCATATTAGAGACTGAGTAGATATTTGACTAAATGACTGAATAGTGGTAGAAACGACTAATAATGGAGAAAGATCAAAGATTGCAGCTTACACCTTCTTACACAGTGGACAATTGGACCTGGACCCCGCAGTTGGGGCCTGGTATTGCCCGCCCTGACTCCCTGAGCCTCCTATGGAAAGGGACTTTGTGGGCAGGGCCTGGTGCTGCCCACCCCCACCTTCCTGGGCCCCCAATAGACCTGGACCCCTGTGGTTTGGTCCTGGTGCTGTCCACCCCAACTCCCTAGGCCCCGTATGGGACAAAACTTTGAGGGCGGGGCCTGGTGCTGCCTGTCCTGCCTGGGTATGCAAATTTACCCACCATCTTGGTTGAGTTAATTTGCATGTCACTCCTGATTGGCTCATAGCAGAGAGCAGGTATGGTCAATTTACATATTTGTCTATTATTAGGTAAGATACCTTGTAGAAGAGCTCTTTAAGTTACTTTTCTTAAATGATCTATGAGCTTCATGAAATTGGATATCCATATCTCTCTTTAGATTTAGTAAGTTCTCTGCCATTATTGCTTTGAAAAAGCTTTCTGCCCCCTTCTCCAACTCTTCTCCTCCTGGGACTCATAGTCATCATTTTAATGGTATAAACCACCAATTTTCAATTGGTGTGCTGTGGCAGGCACACTGTGTGCTGCAAGAAAAATTAAACATGCAATATCTGATTATAGTCAAGGACACTGACCTCTTTTCCTTAGACTATCAAATAAAAAAATGACAGCAGCCAACATAATGATAGCTGTCAGTGGATAAGTGCTGAATTTCTATTAGTGATGTGGGGGCACAAAAACAAGGGACATGTTGGGCTGCCATGATACTGACATTAGTTCTCATTTCTATTACCATAGATTAACTTGCCTGTTCATAAACATGATATTGTTACAGAAGACTGGAAAAAAAACAAGCCATGCTTAGAGAAAGGGAGTTATATTTTATTAAGGGCAGGGCCAGAGAAAAATGTGCCTTTCAAATTCTGGGCCTACCCACATGGGAGAAACCTTTTCTACTTATACTTTTCCTAGCTCTTTTGTCTCCCAAATTTGGAATGAGACTTCCGGGCTTTCTGAGAAAGAAGGCCTACATGCTAGGAAGGGGCCATGAGATCATATCTCAAGTCCTGGCCTGGTGTCAGCACTGACAACTCTGTCTGGAGCCTCGTCCACCGCCTCTCTGAAATGGGAATAAGCAAGCATTTACAGAAGCCAAAATAGCATGGTTAAAATTTCAAACAGCAGTTTTTATATAAGATGGATGCTCCAATATAACTACTCTAATTGTTTGTATATTGCTTTATTTTTCAATACAACAATTTTGAGATTCATCTATGTTGTGTGTTTAAGTAGTTTCTTCTTTTTTATTGCTGATTAGTATTCTATTACATTAATAAACACACTTTGCTTACTAATTCCCCTGTAGAGAAATATTTGAGTTGTTTCAGTTTGAGGCTACATAAATTAAGCTTCAATGAACATTCTTTGTCAAATCTTTTTGTGAACATAATTTTTTCTTGGATGAATACCTAAGAATAGAATTCTTACGTGTATGTTTAATGTCATTAAGAAACTGCCAAATATTTTTCCATAGGTGTTATATCCTTTTGCATTCTTAACAATACATGAAAATCTTAGTTGCTGTACAACCTTGCCAATAATTGGTATTGTCAGTCATTACTATTTGCCATTCTAGTAAGGGTGAAATGATATTTTATTATGTTTTGTGTTTTTAACTTGTGTTTTCCAAGTGACTAATAATGTAAAAAAATATTTTATGCTTTTATTAGCATGTTTATACCTTCCTTTTAAAAAAATGTATAGTGTGTAAAGCCCTGCAATCATGCTTTGTGCATGCATATTTCAGACCTTGATCGAAAACAGCACTTAATGCCCACAGAGACTTTTGCATCCCTCTCCACATACATATACCCGAAGCTTCATCTTCTCTGGTAACATTATTCCAGAATTCATTTGCTTAAGTGACTGTTGCCAGTCATCTCTACACCCTTAATTCCGTTTTTTTCATTACTCTTCTTGGCTTCTACCTCTTTCATTGTGACACAAAGTGCAGAGGGAGTATGAGCAAGCCTTATGTGTTTGTTTTCTCTCAAGGACCATAGTCCTGTGCTTTTGTTGACCAATGTCTAAAAGAGTTGCTTGTTGTATTTTGTTCAATTTCATAGTAATTACAGTAGGAGGCAGAATGCAGTTACCAAATACTCCATTAGGCTGAAAAATGCATTTACTATTTTAAATTATATAGGATGTACTCAAATTATCTACATAATAAAGTAACTTTTGTATTTTTTAATAGAAATTTTGAGGGTCAGAATATCAGATACAGTTATAAATGGCACATACTCTGGATAACCATAGACATACCTTTGAGAGTGTGTGTGCCCTGCAGGGGAGTGCCAAGTTCATAGGCCTTATGAAGAGGAGGTTGAGAACTCTTCCTCTAGAGGGAGCCAGAGTGTTGCTGTGATGTTGCTTTCTTGGGACACATCAAACAAGAGAGATAAACTATCTAATCTAAGGTTATTGCCCACCTACCACAGTTTCAGCCTGTCCTCTGCAGTTTCTTGCTTTTAGTCTGTGTAACTTTTCAGAGATTAAGTGTGCTGCCACAACAAATGCAAGTTGGGTAGCAAATTTGCATTTTCAATATCTAATGTATTACGTATAAGAGAAGCCAACTCCAATGGGACCAATAGACTAGGTATCTTCAAATCTGGTTTGTATGTAGCTGGTTCTTAAGGTTCTTATCATAGTGCAGTATGATCATCCTCTGCTCCTACCTTACTCTTGTTTCAGTTCCATGGGGCACCATTCCTGTTTATTTCTGTGTTTATTGCCCAGCAGTTGATTTCACTGTCATTTTCTTATTTCATAGAAAGTAATGTGTTTACACTTTAAATCATATTTTCTATTACTCACCCTCTAACATACATACAGAATCACTCAATGATACTAAGTCATTTGTTTATTCAACCACTAACATAATAAGATGGGTATTTTCCAGTTATTCATCCAAATGTTAGACACAGAGCAGTGAACTCAAAGTCCAAGTCCCTTTTCTTCTGGAATGCATAGTCTAGTGGAATCAGAAAGCACACAGCCACAAATTTACGTCAAGTTTAAAGGCTAACTGTGAGTGTTAAGGAGAGGAATTCCTTTACTGGGGATCTGTAACAGGGTTATAATTGACTTGCCTGTCTTCATGGTGTGTGGGTTTCATCAGCATTGGTGGTAAACATTTCACAATACTTTTTTTTTTTAGTTTCATATTTGTGTACTATCTTAATCATTTTTCATAGTCTTCAGACTATTTAATAAAATTAAATAATTTTAATAAGTGTAATTGGCATAAAGGTTTGGGAATGAACAACTAAATAGATGAAAAAGAATTTTTTTGAGCTAGAAATTCTATGGATTCGCCAAAATACTAAGGGTTCCATGGGAATTAGTTTGCTTTGAAGAAGGAATTGAGAGGGTCAGTTATTTTAAGAAATTGCTTCTATGGAAATAACAAAGACTCTGTGGAGTATGCTCTTGATTTTTAGAAGGAATGAGGTGGATGGCATCAGGAATGGGTGTCTGGAAACAAAGGCAGCAGAACTGCTAGCTGTTCCATCCTCTTAGACACCGTGAGTAATTACTGGGAATGCTCCAGCCAAAGTGCCCAGAGAACCAAAGCTGTACCAGTTATCCTGCTTCTAAGCCCCAGTCCACACATAAAATGTAAATCCAACACAATTGTTTCCTCATAAGGTTATGGGCATCATTTCAGAGAAAGTCCTGTCATTTGGTATTTTGAGATTAAAGTTCTAGAAAGATTCTCCCCAAATTGTTTCTTAAAATCCCACAATTGCTGATTTATGCACTGTCTTCATTGTCTTTTTCATAGGCTCTTTTGTTAATTTCTAATTCTCTTGCTCATTATAGAACATTAAATCCTAAGCCCTTATCTGGAAAGAATTTATCAAATTTCCTCCATGAAAGGGGCTACAATAGTATGAGTACATTGAGTGATTCTCTATGTGTGTTAGAGGGTGGATAAGAGAAAATAAGATCAAGAAAAGGGCTCAGAAAAGAAAAGGTGAAAACCCTGAAGCATAATTTTTTTTCTCTCCCAATTTTGCTGAGTGCTAATTCCCCAGCTATTTGTTCTATATGTCAGCCAATGAACTACTAGATGGAGACTGATGACTTTTAGATAGTCTTGATTTCCATCTTATATCATGGAGAGTATCCAATCAAATTAAAAGTGAAACAAGTCAAAGTAGAGCTTTTTAAAAAATTATATCCTGGTTTTGATGAACAGATATGTTTCTCCATTAAAATAATATTCACTATTTTTTTTCAGTTGTCAATATGGTATGTGCCCCATTTATAACTCAGCCCACAAGGATTATTCATCATTGCCACCAGATATAAAAATTGCTACAGTTCTTTTTTCTTTTCATCAACTTACAATTTTGACATGTAAAGAAGAATCATTCTGTAAAATTCTAAACTTTTACAAAGGTAAGAATCAGTAAAATAATAACAACATTTGTCTTCTGTCAGGAAATATTGACATAGAATTACTAAAAAAAAAATTGGATTGTGTTCTGAAGTGTGTCTCATAGATAAATCAGATTTTAGATTTTTTAAAACACCCTAAACTGTTCTTTTTTATATTAATGCCTATAAAAACATCAGGGCATATAAGTGCAGGGGAAAATTCTGTGAAGTAGGCATTAAATTTGCAGAGGAACCATGATTATTTCCTGAAATTTATTTTCCACATTTGACATTGACACAAGGTTATTTTGAGAGTAGAATGTGGCACATTTTGTATTTCATTTGTGTCTAAACTGTGGATTTTCTGGGGGGTGGGGTGGGGGGGGAAGCCCTTTGTAAATGGCAAGGACATGTCTGTTTACTGTCCTTGCAAAATTCTATCCAGAGAATTGTTGAAAGAAAGGGTGCACTGTGTGATGGAAACATAAGAATTTGTATAGCAAATTCATATAATGGAGAAGAGCCCAGAATGATTAAAACATTGGCAGTGAAACCTCTTTGCAGTGAAAGTGAACTATGGTCTACTAGTCAACAATTTCTGAACTTGGAAATCCATCTCACTTCTTGTTTTTCATCCATGCCCATCAACCACATGCCAGAGTCAAACACCTACTGCCATCTGTCTAACCAAACAAGTAAAACGACAGGACATGGAAATGCAGACAAGGATGTCTTTCATACTTTTAGTAGTTTTATTTTGATGTTACCAAGTAAAAAAAAAAAAGACTCCTATGCCAAATCTGACTTAATTAGCTTTTAAATTATTAAATTGAGAAATAGCAATACTTCAACTTATTTGCTTTCAAATTTATAACAGAAAATTCAAATTATACTTGTTAAGCACCTGCAATATTCATGGCATGTTCCAAGCAAATGGAAGGAACACGGATGACTAATGGAGAGTAAGTAGTATGCGTCACATGCTCCCTGGCTGCTTTGGCCTTGTGGATTTGGGATTCTGGAAGAGTCACTGTCCTAAGAGATAAGGCTGGTAAAACAAATGGGGGTCAGTTGAAGACCTTAAAGGGGAGGCTAAGCAATATTGTCTTTGTGCTACAGGTAAGGAGAAGCCAACAAGATTTTTTTCCTTGAGGGATATGAGCCACTTTGGGAGATTCAATCTTTATAAGAATAGTTATACATAAAACACGTCATTCCCTTCACATCTTAGTGGGTTAAGGAGGAGAGAATAAGAGAAAGAGGGAGGAAGGAAAAGAGTTAAAGACACATAGAAGCAAACATTAGAGGAGTAGGAAAAAAAGAAACATTCTGCAGAAGAGAAAAAATGAGGAAAAATTAAATAGAAATTTTTAAGTAAATTTTGGGTTGAGATTTAGGCATAGGATATAATCTGCAGTTTCTAATTTAGGCCATCAGCTTCTAAGAACTCACCCACATTTCCTAAACTAGAGGTTAAACTGATTGCCTACAGTCTATAAGTACTTCAAGACCTGGGCTTATTTTATTTTTATTTATCTGTTTTTAATTAACTTATTTTTTAATTTGTCTACTTTCATACATTTTTGACATATTTTAAATGTGTCTTTTGGAGGTTGTTCCATTATTCAATTTATTTATGTATTTATTTATTTATTTATTTATTTTAGAGAGAATGGAAGAGAGAGAGAAAGACAGAGAGAATCAGCAATGTGAGAGAAACACATCAATTGGTTGCCTTCTGTATGAGCTCCAATCAGGGCCCAGGCGGGGAAGAGCTTGCAACAGAGGTACACGCCCTTGCCCAGAATTGAACCTGGGACCCTTTGGCCCACAGGCCAATGCTCTATCCACTGAGCTAACCGGCTCGGATCACTGTGCAATTTATATACCTGCCTGACTTTTGTAGGTATTTGTCTTTGTGGATCCAACTGAAAGACCCATTATTAAAGACTTTATCATTAAAAATAGCCAAAACCAGTTTGGCTCAGTGGATAGAACGTCGGTCTGCAGACTGAAAGGTCCCAGATTCCATTCTGGTCAAGGGCATGTACATTGGTTGCAGGCACATCCCCAGTAGGGGCTGTGCAAGAGACAGCTGGTTGATGTTTCTCTCTCAATGATGTTTCTAGCTCTCTAACCCTCTCTCTTCCACTCTGTAAAAAATCAATAAAATATTTTTAAAAAATAACATTAAAACACACATGCTTAGAAATTTTGGGATATACTGTACTCTCCCCTCCAAAACTTGCAAAGAGAACAGCAGGCTCCATGTGGGAAATGTATCAGATGCTATCAAAGTGTCTGTCATGCTTTACCAGCAGCCATCAAAAGAGCATCTGCTGCAAATATTCAGCCTCTCTAATGCTTTCATACAATTCTTTGTTCCACGTTGGACAAGAATCATTTGGTCAAACACCAATTTTGCTCATTTTTTCTTCTCTTGCTTCAAAAAACCTACTGGATCTCCTTTCTGTTTGGTTTCTATATTTTGAAAAAATAGTAGGAATCAATTAAGCATTGTTGAGTAGTACAGTAAAGGATATTGTTTTTTGTCATGATTGCTTGTAATAAAGAGTAGCTCTGCTATAAGCTGGTATAGTTAATTATATTGCCAGCTATATTGGTTTCCCATTTATTTTCACCCATATCTATGCCAAAAATCCACATTTATTTTTTTCTAAAATGTTAAGGGCATATAACTCTTCCTCCACTCTCAGCAGGAGGAATGCATGTATTTATCAATATGGGTTTAAGGTAGAAAGGGCATATATAATTATGGTGATTCTGCATTTCACTATTGAGTAGGGCGTTGTAAACTTCTAAAGTCTAAAAATGTTATCAAATTTTACACTTAAAACAGGTGGATTTTATTGCAAGTAAATGACGTTTTATGGCCTGGTTGAAGTGGCTCAGTAGTCGAGCACTGACCTATGAACAAAGAGACCATGGTTTGATTACTGGTCGGGACACCTGGGTTGCGGCTATATCCCCAGTGTGGGGTGTATAGGAGGCAGCTAATTGATGAGTCTCTGTCATCCTTGATGTTTCTATCTCTATTTTCCCCTCCCTTTCTCTCTGAAATCAATAAAATATAATTCACATCTGCTTCTACTTCAAATCCTACCAAAATAAAGGTAAAAAAAGTTATAAATCCACAAAAGCAAAGTGATTAGGAGTGGAAAAAATCAGTCAATTAGGGATAAATGCCATTAAGATTTAGAATGACAGGAATTAAAGAAAAGAACCTAAGTCCTTGTTTATAGTATCAAACAAGTAGTCAACCACATGCCTTCAGAAAAATAACAGATCTCAGAAATTGGTCTTTGATATTTCAAAAAAGACTAGAATGCAGAACCTGAAATGTGATCAAGTCAGACCACAAGAGACAGCCTGGTTATGAACACTGGTGAAAGTGATCATTCAAACTTGGTTCAAGATTTCTTTCCTCTTGATACTAATATGTTACTAAGCAGCATTACCAAGATAAGCTCAAAACAAAGGTAAGGGAACAGCCCAGCTGCCAGTCTCCCTGTATCTCCTTAACAAAGGCATACTTGAATTCTGATAAAAATAGCTTCATGTACACACATCAGAAGGCCCCAGAGCCACAAGCTCATACATTACATATCATTATAAGAGGTAATATTCCATTATTCCTCAAAGATCTGGTCATTATTCCTCAAAGATCAAAGATCTTGTGATGGTTAATTTTACTTGTTAACTTGCACAGGCTACAGGATGCCCAGATATTTGATAAAACATAATTTTTCTGATGAAAAAGATGACCAGAGAAATTAATTTAACAAGGTATATCACTGCAAAATTTTGAAACATGAGAAATAAGAAAAAAGTGCTAAAATATTCTAGATGGAAAAGATAATTGCACACAATAAAAATTATATTAGCTCTAGCCGGTTTGGCTCATTGGATAGAGTGTTGGCCTGTAGACTGAAGGGTCCCAGGTTTGATTCTATCCCCAGTGAGGGGCATGCAGGAGGCAGCTGATCAATGATTCTCTCTCATCATTGAAGTTTCTATCTCTCTTTCCCTCTCCCTTCCTTTCTGAAATCAATAAACAAATATATATTTTTAATATTATAGTATGATATTGGTCATCTCAGTAACAACATTGAAAGTTAAAAAACAATAGATGTTGCTTGTACGATCTATATATATAAAATCCTAATAAGCAAATTGCCTCCTCAGGATTTTAACCAGGAGTTCAATCTGGATGATGTGCGCTGACCACCAGGGGTGCAGAATAAAGGAATGCCCCAGCTGGCAGCCAGAAGGAAAACCCTGGCCAGCTGGAAGGCCCCGATCAGCGCTGATCATCAGCCAGGCCTACGGACCCTACCCGTGAATGATTTTTGTGCACTGGACCTCTGTATAGTATAAAAATAATTTTCAACCAGGAATTCTTTCCTAGGCAGACTGGATGAAAGAAATAATTTTCATACATGCAAAGAATATAAATATTTAACCTCCTATCTACATACTTCTCTAAGGAATACACTGGAGACTGAGACTCACTAAAATAAGGGTGAAAGAGAACATCATGAGACATCAAGACAAGACCAGGAGGGACGTAAAAGGAATTCCCAGACAAGAGCAATGGGAATGTAGCTTTGTATTGACCAGAAGAGCAAGTCTTCAGATTGGAGTAGGGGGAGGCAGGGCTTCATGAGGGGCTCCCAGAATGAAATAAGAATGATAGCTCATCTACTACATTTTATCATTTGCAAAATGGCATTTGACAGGCTGTTGGATGGTGAGAAATAATTATTTGTATCAATTATAAAAATAAACAAGTGGAAAAAGTGAAGCAACTATTAACAAAATATTGCATTAGAAAATAAAATTGATATATCTGTTATTGAACTCAGCAATGAGCAATATTTTCATTTAAAAATAAGTAGCAAATATTGATATTTACTCCAAAGTTGACACATGATTGAATTTTGTTGAGGAGAGAAGAGAATAAGTGGGGAAATTTCTGTAAGAGAGGCAAATCTTAGCTACCAAGCAAGAAGTCAAAAGATAATTTTTAATGAATTTTCATAGTAGTTTATTTTTGATAGTTCCTAATGTCCATCAGTAATTAAGTGGATAAGGAAATAGTTATATACCTATAATGAAATACTACTCAGTCATGAAAAAGAAATTAACTATTGGTACATAGTCAATATGCATGAATATCAAAATAATTCTGTGGAATGAAAAGAGCCAGATTATAAAAGTATATACTATACTAGAGGCCTGATGCACAAAATTCTTGCATGGGTTTTGTGTGTGTGTGTGTGTGTGTGTGTGTGTGTGTGTGTGTGGTGTGTGTCCCTCAGCCCAGCCTGCACCCTCTCCAATCTGGTACTCCGATCCCACCTCGGACCTAAACGGGCAGTTAGTTGGACATCCTTCTTACAATTCAGGACTGCTGGTTCCCAACCAATCACCTGCCGGCCTGCCTTATTGCCCCTAACAGCTTCTGTCTTTCAGCCTGATCACCCCTAACCACTCCTGTGCCAGCCTGATTGATACCAAAATGCTTCCCTATTTGCCCGATTCCCCCTAACTACCCTCCCCTGCTGGCTCTATTACTCCTAACTGCTCTCCCCTGCCAGTCTAGTCACCCCTAACTGCCCTTCCCTGCAGGTGTGGTCTCCTCAACTGCCCTTCCCCGCAGGACTGGGTCCCCCCAATTGCCCTCCCTTGCAGGCCTGATCCCTCTGAACTGCCTTCCCCTGATGGATGGATCGCCCACAACTGCCCTCCCCTACTGGCCATCTTGTGGCAGTCATCTTTTGTCCACATGGGGGTGGCCATCTTGTGTGTTGGAGTGATGGTCAATTTGCATATTACTCTTTTATTAGATAGGATAATTCAATTTCTATAAAACTCTAAAAGCAAACTAACCTGAAATTTGACAATCTGCTTGTTGCTTTACTGTCTCTGTATCTATCTTTTGGTTCATCAGTTTATAATGATCTTTATTATCCACAAATGAGTGAGGTTATGTGATGTTTCTCTTTCATTGATTGGCTTATTTCACTCAGCATGATGTTCTCCAACTGAAGGACTTGTATACATGCATATAAGTACAACCAATGGACATAAAGCTCTGGGGAGGGAGGGGATGTGTGGGAGGGAGGGAGGGGGAAAAATCAATAAAATATGTAAAAATAAATTAATTAATTAATTAAATTAAAAAAAATAAAAGCAAACTAATCTGTAGTGTTAGAAAACAAACAGTGGCATAATGATGGAGAGTTATGTAGAAAGGTTGACTTCAGAAGGGGATAAGGAAACCTTTGGAACTCAAAAAAATGTTCATTATCTTGATTGTAGTAATCTTTTTATGGAATATAGATCATCCAAAAGTCACCAAATTTTATACTTTAAAATATATGCAGTATATTACACATTGATTGCAGTTTAATAAACTGCAAAAAATTAAAGATTATCAAGTATTAACAAAATAAGAACTATTATAAAAATTAAAGTCATATGTTTTAGAAATAGTAGAAAACACACAGGCTATTGTGAGGAAAACAGTCTCTGCGAAGCAGGATTGCTGGTTCCTAATGTAAGATTTTAGTGCAATTTTACTTTTTAAAGGATGTGCTTGCATTACTTTTACAAAAATCTTAGGTTTCTTTGAAAAGACACTCAAGGGCTATTTAAAATAACAAAGATGGACTGAGTTGTGTGGCTCTGGAGTGGGAGCAACACAGTTACCTTCCCTGAAGCCTGAGTGGCCCCCCTTCACCCCCCATCCTCCCACTAGCCGCATCCTCCAGACCCTTGGCTGTTCCACCCTGCTGAGCTCTGCCTCCTCCCAGCAGAATCTGGGGTAGACTGAATTGTGTGGCTCTAGGATAGGGGCCATTTTTCCCTCTCACGCCTGACCAAAGCAGAGCCCTCCCCTCACATGACCAAATCTTGATCTGTTGGGCCTTGATATACTCTGCTGGCCTTATCCTGATGGCTCCCTTTGCAGACTCTAACCCTCTGCAAAGGTATGCAAGTCCCGGCAGGTGACATCTAGACTTGGTATAATCAAGGACATTTGCTAAGTGGCCTCAGACCCAGCACTTGCACCAAGTTTGAACACCACTCACTCCTACCTGATGACTCACTGTGAATGTGAAGCTCATGTAACTCTATTGCTGCCAGAGGCTCTTTCAGCAACTGAGCCTAACAGGCATCCAGCAGGCAGAGGCAGGTGGCTATTGATCTCAGGATGTGTCATAGGACTTTTACTGACCTACCCCAGGCCTGGTGATGGTAAAAGCCAGTCTTGGTGTGCTGGTTGGTCCCTCCTGTGTGCACCCAGGCTCAGCAGAGGCAAACAGACTGTGGATCACTTGTAGCTCCAAAAAGGTTGCCCAGGGCCCATCATAGACAGCATCTTACATTGTCCTGCACCAGAGTCCCTCACAAGAGGCCCAGAACCAACACACCCAGAGTATAGCTTCAGTCAACACCAGAGCATCCTCATTTAAAGAATTTTATTTAAAGCATATTATTTAAAGAATGAGGATACTTTAAGGGACTTTTAAGAATTTATAGCCAAGATTCAAATACAAGCTAAATTTTATTTAGAAAGTCACAGGGATAGAAGTGAGCAATGAAAGACGTGAGCCTGCTGAGCTGTGAGAGCTCAGGAAACAAGTTACAGAGGCAAAAGAAGGGCCCTTGGAATTTAGGAGAAAGAAAGAAAGAGTACACACACCTGGGAAGGAAGGAGGAAAGACGGGGGCCGGTTCCAGAGAGTGCCCTAGCTGGGGGAGAGCCACCCTGAGTCCTTTGTCTTGAGGGTTTTTATTTGGAGGTATTAAGGGAGGATATCACTAGAGCAGCCACCAGTTTTCCAGGTGTATCCTTTCAGGGTTGTAGTCTCTACTGATTGGTCACACTAGCACAGGGGGGGCATAGATCACCACAGCTGGTCCTGATATCAGCCAGGGCTTTGCCGAGGCTCCCCCCTCCCCTCCGCCTTGCTACTTTGCCTGGAGCTGAAACATAGCTGAGGCCTAGATGTTATCTCTAGTGGTTCATGCTTAAGGAAGTGACCATGCAAGGGCTTGTATGGGAGTCATATGAAGCTATTTGGTCCCCTTGTTTCTTCTCAAAGGGGTTTACAAATGACTAGGATGTACCAGGGGAAGAAAGGTCAGAGGAGAGTTTGAACTTCATGACCACCAATCTGAAAGGTCAGGGGATTTAAACCACATGATCAGCTATATAGTTATGTGGGGGCAAGGAAAGTTCACCTGAGGGCAAAATCCCACCCTACAACTGTATTTTGCTAGGCACCCATGGTTTTCCACCCTGGGTGACCTTCAGTACCTGGCCCACCATGTTGGCTCTGCTCATGCCTGTGTAACTAACTGCCTGCCATAGTACCATAGCATTGCTTAACAAAAGGAGGGCAAAGGAGAATCAGAACTGTGCCCATGGAGAGAGCTATCAGAGGGAAGCTTCATGTGGTCTTGAATCCAGCTAAAGGAATGATCGTCTTCTTTCTCTACCAGCATCCCCTTAAAAAATCTGCACCTTTCTCTATCCCCTGCCCTCATTTTCCACACCTCACACAGAATGGCAACATAGATGGAAATTAAGGCTTAGAAGATTCATTTATAAGAGCTAATGCTTCTCCATTCTCAATATCAATCTGTTGCACAGAGGGAGGTAAGCAGTTTCCAGAATTCAAGTTTGTTTGATTATTAATGATATAAAAATCAATGACAAAAGATAGGAGGGTAAAACTCATTTACTTGAATTTTCACTGGCTTTTTTCCCTTTTTGGTGGGGGCCTGAAGCGGAGATATAAGTTCTGGAAGAGAAAGTTAAGAACTTGAAAATACCAACAAGAATGAAATTATAACGTTTTCAGGTGACTGGCTGGAAATATGGATTATATTATGTCAGTCTATATTAGCACTGAAAGAAAGCAGAAGTTCCAAATTCTTATTAGCTAAGCAGAAAATAAATGATCATGCACTGTGCTTTTATGTTTGTAAACAAAAGCAGATCAATTAAAAAACGATTATTACTCATTAATTTCGAGTTAGTCATTTTCTAATTAGATTCAAATCTATCCAACAAACTCCTACCATACTAAATCCTTGACTGTTTTCTATATTTAGGTATGTTTAAGAAATAGAGTTTTGGCTGGCTGCTCAGTGGTTAGAGCATTGACCCACAGACAGAAGGGTTGTAGGTTCCATTCCAGTAAAGGGCAAATACCTCAGTTGCAGGCTCAATCCCAGACCCTGGCCGGAGTTTGTGCAGAAGCAACCAATCAATGTGTCTCTCTTGCATCCATGTTTCTCTCCCTCTGTCTCTCACCCTCCCTTCTACTCTCTCTAAAAATCAATGTGGAAAAATAAATCCTTGGGAGAGAATTAACATAAAACAAAAAGAAAGAAATAGAAAAATCCTTTTATTTCACTGGTTTGGAAGAATAGGGCTACTGATTAAAGCCAATGTGACAATGGCCATTTTAATATTAAAGTCAGAGAAGTTACAGAGGGTACAGATGACCTATAGTATATTCAAAACTATGTTATAAAGTCCAAAATCTCAAACAAAATATTCTAAACAAGGAAAATCTCAGGGCACGGCAGGAATGCGGTGTGTGAGACACAGGGATCATGTTGGGAGAAGACAAGCATGGCACCAGAGATCAGAGGGCCTGGTTTAAGGAGAAGCCCTGCCACGAGCATGGTAACCAGGCAACCCGGGCAAGCCTCCGACCTGCTTCATTAGCTGAAGCTTGGACATCTGCACCTGTCATGCCTTCTGAGAGTAATTAAGTGAGGTCAAGCAAGATAGCATGTAAAACTGTCATACTTTGTAAAACAAAGTGTTATGCAAACATAACGCATTATATATTTCACTCTTGAGTAAATGGAGAAAAAGCTTCATTTTAGGATCATTTGAAAACGTTTTAACCTAAGCAGTTCTGGCTGTATTAGTTACTATGTAAAAGCACATTTTATTTACTGTCATTAAATGGTATGTGTTTTTAAACAATGCTCTGAATAAAACCCAACCTGGTTATATTTGCTTAATGGCTAGTCAATAGGTCAAGTCAAACTCTAGATACACTTGCTCTTGACATCTGGGTAGTCCCATATACAACACTGGAAGCAACTCAGTCCATGCTGTCTATGAAATAAAGAATAATTTCAGTGCGATAGATGCTAAGACTTTGGGAAGCTCCAGGAAAAAAAAAAAATTGCTTTCGTGCATTCCAGGAGATATGGATTGTTTTCTGTTACCTTTTGCTGATATCATTTCCATCAATAAAGGTCTTCATCTAGTTGCAAAAAAAAGCAACAATAAAAAAACAAACAAACAACCCTCTCTCTATATCACAGTGAGAACAACCTTGGTGTGGTTTCCCGGCTTTGAATAATAATGTATGTCATCAGTAATGTAAGTTGTTATAATTTACTTCTGACATTAAGATGTTGCTTCAGGGCATATTGTTGCAAATGTATCCTATTCAATTTCTTGCCTTCTAAATGCCCTTCATGTTTCAGTAAAACAATCCAATCAAAACTAAAGACCAAAAACACTGTAAAACAAATCAAGCATATAAACAGTTTCTAAGCATTCCTGTTACATTTTTAGCCCTTTAGCCAGAGGCTCTTAACATTTTTAAGCTGTACATAGTAGTTTAAGTTAGCAAACTGACCGCAGAAAATGTTTCCGCCAGGCTCTTCAGGACTGCGCCCCAGGAAGACCTGGAAGATGCTGGGATTACTTGGAGAACCAGCAGCCATCCCAGGTGCAGCCATCACAGAGCCTATTCAAGGTCAATTAACTGTGCTCCTTCCCCTTGTGGCAACGTGGGGCAGGACCCTGGGGCCTGCAAGCAAGAGCCCCACTGCACCCTCTCCCCCGAAATTTCCTCAGAAGATAGAGAGGCATGGCTTTGGGAAGATTTGGGTTGTTCCTGGTTGGAAGCAGAAGAATGAATTCAAAGCTGTTAAAGGGTCTCCCACCTGCAGAGTCTCTGGAAGAAGGATTTTTATTATTGTTGCTATTAGTGATAAACTAAATTTCTGGGGCAGGATAGTTATTCCCTGTAGGACAATGTGCCAGATGTTCCTTGCAACACTAGCAGGCCACCAGTGGTGGAAGTAATAAAAAAGTTGTTTCTGTAGAGACGCTTTCCTTCCAGGGTCCAACAGAGATCTTAATGTTATCAAGTGGGATAATGCAATATTAATTCTTAAATACCCTATTTTCAGACAAACCATTGAGAGAATATGTGTATGCATGTATGCAATACAGATTTTCACATTACAAATAACCTCAGAATCTGAGTCCTTTTAAGTAACATCTTTCCAAATTTCTATGATTCTGTGTATTTCACAATATGTATCTAGTGCCTACTTAGCATGAAGCATGGTATCATACTAGGTACTGGGGATACACTAGCAGATTAGATATGGCCCTGGCCTCATGGAGCAAACATTTTACATGGGGCAGGTAGGTAACATGTAAGTAAAGAGATAAGCAATACTCTCTCTAATGGTGATAAACACGAGAAATAAAATTAACAGGGAGATGCAATTCAGAGTGAATGAACTTGAATGTCATTTCTTATAGCATCAGGAAGACTTTTGTAAAGAAATATTATGTGAATTGTGGTTCAAATAGCCAAAGAAATGTGCTCAGGGTAAGTGCAAAGTCACTGGGACAAAACAAACAAACAAACACGTTTGGATTATTTGCAAATAGTGGGGGAAAGGCTATGGTTGTTAGTGTCCAGAGAACAAAAGGAAGATGATGAAATAGGTGGGTGTGGGGCAAACAATGTAAAGGCTATGCTGTGGGAAGAAGTGTGGATTTTGCTCTGAATGCAATGAGATATTATCGAACTTTAATAGCATCCTCTTATGTATGTTTTTAAAAGGTCACTCTGGTTAGTGGAATAGGGAGGCAAAAATGGAAGAAAGGAGACCAGGAGACTATTAGAATAAAGGAAAGAGAGAGTAGTGGCATGAGAGAGGACAGTGGTCAGCAAACTCATTAGTCAACAGAGCCAAATATCACCAGTACAACCATTGAAATTTCTTTTGAGAGCCAAATTTTTTAAATGTAAACTTCTTCTAACGCCACTTCTTCAAAGCAGACTTGCCCAGACCATGCTATTTTGTGGAAAAGCCACACTCAATGGGCCAAAGAGGCGCATGTGGCTCGAGAGCCACGGTTTGCTGACCAAGGAGCTAGGATAATGGCAGTAGGAGTGGATAGAAGGAGCCAGATTTGGATATATATAAGAAATAGAACCCTAAGAAATTGCTGAAGGTCTGTAGTGGACATAATTCTAAAATGGCCCCTAAGATGTAAGCCCTTGGTATATAGGCTCTGTATAGTCTCCTTCACTCGAGTATGAACAGGGCCTGAGAATATGATGGGATTTGAAGGACATTTCCTCATGGCACCCTGGAGTAAAATTTTCCTACTTCCTTTGAATAAATAAGCTGCCATATTATAAGAGGGCCACCTAGGTAAGACCTGAGGGTATCCCCTAGGTGCTGAGAGTGACCTCTCTTATCCTACCTGATGGGAGACCTTCTCTCTACAACCACAACGATCTGAATTCTATCAACAACCTGATGAGCTTGGAAGAGCTTCAGATGAGGTCCCAGCCCAGCTGACATTCCAATTACAACCTCTGAGTGTCTAATCAGTGCCTAGATCCCAGATCTATGGAAACTGAGAGAAAATACTAGGTGTACCAGTTAAGAATGCATTTTTTTTTCAATAGATGTAGTTACACATGTTGATATATATGTGATTTGATATATATGCTACTTTGTTGTATCGACATCAAGCTTCAAAACTTCATATGTCAAATTTGCTGAAGGTGTTATTTTACACTTAAAATTGTCAAATTTTATGCAAAAAAAAAGTATTTGCAGGAAGTTATAATTCATTACTTTATTTTGAAGAAAAGTGCTGCTAAATACTTCAGGAAGCTTATGGTGAACATGCTCCATCTCAAGATACTTGTGAATGCTGGTTTAAATGCTTTAAAAGGGATGATTTCAATGAAAAAGACAAAGAATGTCCAGGTCAACCGAAAAAGTTTGAAGACAAACAATTGCAAGCATTATTGGATGAAGATGCATGCCAAACTCAAAACAACTTACAGAAAGATTAAAAGTTGCTCAACAAACAATTTCTAATAATTTCCAAGCAATGGGAAATATTTTAAAGGATGGAAAATGGGTGCCACATCAACTGAATGAATGACAAATGGAAAACCAAAAAGTCATCAGCAAAATGTTGCTTTGATGGCATGAAAGAAAGTCTTTTTGCATGGAATTGCAACTGGCGATGAAAAGTTGATTTATTTTGGGAATCCCAAATGCACAAAATCATGGGTTGATCTAGGTCAACCATCAACATCGACTGCAAGGCCAAAATGCTTCAGAAAGAAGACAATGCTCTGTGTTTGGTGGGATCAGGAAGGTGTGATGTATTATGAGCTTCTAAAACCAGGTGAAACCATTAATACTGATCACTACCGACAACAAATAATCAATTTGAACTGTACTTTGATCATGAAATGACCAGAATGTTCCAGAAGACACGACAAAATAATTTTTCTTCATGATGACACACCATCTTCAAAACCAGTTAAAGACAAGTTAAAAGATCTTGCCTGGGAAGTATTAACCCACCTGCTGTAATCACCAGACCTTGCTCCTTCAGATTACCACTTGTTCCGATTGATGGCACATGCACTTTCTGAGTAGCACTTCAAAACATTCAAAGAAGTGGAAAATTTGGTCTCTGAATGGTTTGCTTCAAAACAAGAAAAGTTCTATTGGGATGGTGCCCACAAATTGCCTGAAAGATGGAGGAAATGTATAGCTAGTGATAAACATTACTTTGAATAAAGCACTTTTGATGTTTCTCTTATAATTATCATGTTTTCTTTGATAACAAATTCTGCATTATTAACCGGTACACCTGATAAATTGTGTTGTGTTAAACCACCACATCTGTGGTAGTCTGTTATTCAGCAATGGAAAACTAACACATGATTTATAAAGGGGAGGACTAAATAAATGTATAAGACAAATAGAAGTTCAAGAGTTTTGACTTGGTGTCTAATTGCCATCATTTGCTAAAAGAAACAGTATTCCATTAGAAAAATAGCTAATTCTGAGGCTAAATCAGGGAAAGAACTAAAGGAGTCACAAATATCTCTTTGAGTCAGAAAGGAAGGAAGGCCCTAACCAGTTTGGCTCAGTGGATAGAGTATTGGCCCATGGACTAAAGGATCCCAGGTTTGATTTCAGTCAAAGGCACAGACTCAGTCCCTGGTCCTGGTTAAGGCATGTACAGGAGGTAATCAATTGATATGCCTTTCTTACATTGATTTTTCTCTCTGTCTCTTCCCCTCCTTTTCACTCTCTCTAAAAATGAATGGAAAAATATTCTCGGGCCATGGCTCAGTAGTTGAGCATTGACCTATGAACTAGGATGTCACAGTTCAATTCCCTGTCAGGGTACATGCCTGGGTTATGGGCATAATCCTCGGTGGGGATCATGCAGGAAGCAACCAATTATTCATTCTCTCTCATAATTAATGTGTTGTTGTTTTTTTCCTCTCTCTCTCTCTCTCTCTCTCTCTCTCTCTCTCTCTCTCTCTCTCTCTCTCTCTCTCCCTCTCCCTTCTTCTCTGCAACTGGTGAGGATTAACAAAAACAAAAACAAAAATAAACAACAAAAAAAAGAAAGAAAGAAAGGAAGAAAGAACTTAAAGACTGGGGGTATATATCAAAAGGGGCATGGGGACAGGTTAAAAGTGACTCCCACTGGCTCACTCTAAGACCATCTGAGCTGCAAAGGTGAATCATGAGGCAATGTTTTACAATCCATTACAAAATAGCAATTCATAGGCCCATGAGATATAAATAAATAAAGAGGTAAATCACGGAGAAGGGACAGGTTTTCCTTAGAGCATTATGCTAACTAATAAATCTAGAAGAAATTATAGATATAGAAAACGCACCATTTGATAAACTTCATAGTCATGATTGAGTCAAGTGGAAGGTATGAAAGGAGGTTTAATGGAGAGCAGTAGATCAGTATGTATCAGAGAATAAAAAACATGAAAAGATTTTACATATATGTATACATATGATTTATAAATATATTCTATACTTTATACATTATTTTAAATACTTTATAATTATCATTTTACTACATATTACATGTACATTATGTGACAAGTATTTATTATATATGTGAATCTCATATCCTTGTAGAAGGATTTGGCCGTCTGCATTGTGGAAGCCAGTTAAGCAGGATGCTATCCCTGAGTTGCATGGTGTGAGAGTACAGTTGGCTGCTGCTTCACCTCCACCCCCTGCATGACCCACCGGAGTCTCGTGTGGGCTTGCCTAATGCAAAAACTCTGGGGAGTATAGTCAGCCTAGCTCTGCTGACACACTGAAAGCTGTCATAAGTGGGATATAGGTTTAGACTTGGTGTATCTATCCATACCATGTTTGCCATTTAAGAGAGGAAAAATGGTGACTTTAAGATAGAAAAACCAGGCAGACTCCAACTTCATGAAGGTTTACCTCACCTCCTTGTGGGAAACATCCTCACAAGCCTTCCGATGCCCTGGGAAGGAGACCTCATTTCTCTGGTATCTCTACCAAGAATGCATGACCCCTGTCTGAACCCAAGCAAACTTCACACGCCCAGGTTGAGTAACATCCCCCCGAATGAAAGGTCTTTACTCTTAAAAATGAGTATATAAAAGGCAGGAAAAGGCTGATTAACTCTTCTAGATTTAAAGAGACAGAACCAAAGTATGATCCTGGATGGCATCTTGGACCACAAAGGAAAAGGTTCTTTACTGAGGTAGTTGAAAAATATGAATGAATTTCAGGTTTGGTTGATTGTGGACAATTATGTTGGAGAATGTCCTGGTTTTGGAAAATATACACTGTAGTGTAAGGAGAAAGGAACACCATTAGCAAGTTGCCCATAACTTGTCCAGAAAAGTAATAATGACAATGGATATATGTTATATATATTCACAGGGAGAGAGAGATAAAACAAACATGGTAAAATGTAAACAATTGGGAGAAAGTATATGAAGGAGATTTGGAAGTTCTTTGTATTGATTATGCAAATTTTTAATAGTTTAAAATTACTTCAAAATAACTTATAAAAAAGAATGAATAGGAAATTAAGAAGTGAAGAGAAATATTGACAACAATTTTTATAAGTTTTGCTGTTAATTGGGGGCTTGGAAATGGAATAAGACTAACAGGGATATTTGGTCTGAAGGGAGGATTTTTAAGTTAATTAATAGAATTTATTTATACTTTGATGAGAATGATACAAAAAGGAAACAGAGAGAGAAATTTCAGGAAAAAAATCCTTGAAAAGTGCTAAGGGATTATGTTCATGTGACAAATACATGGAATGGTCTTCGAAAGAAGTAGGGCCATTTACTCTTCAAAACAGAAAGGAAGCAGTGAATTTAGATTCAGATTCTAGTAGGACTTATCCAATATGAAATACTTAAAAGCAGAAATGTCCCTACACATGATGCTTGGGAATTAATTTGAAAAATAATATAATTTCCTTGCTTGTCATACTGTGTCCTTAGGTTATTATTTTGAAAAACCAAACCTTTATGCATACATGTTTGAAACTCTTATTTTATGACAGAGAAAACTAAAACATAAGATTATACACATAATTTTCAGACATCAGGTTCATGGATTCCTGGAGAATTTCTTTTAAGGTTCAAATAGGGATCAAGGCAAAGAACAGAATTGGGATGGTCAACTGACTCTGTGTACTCTCTGGCAATGGGATAAGTTACACGTTGTCCTAATAAAAACGAGTTGCACAAGGCAACGTACGAACTAGAGGATGTCAGGCAATGCTGTTCCAGGAAGTTTGTACGATCTCAGCCAGTCAGGTTTCCCAAAGATTTACTCACTTATGCAGCCAGTTCTACTCTGAATTTTTTGGTAAAGGTGAAAAGCAATTTCCATCTGAAGCAGAAAAATGCTATGGTTAGGGAGGGAATGTGTGTGACTGTCTAGTAGGAAAGATAATTGGGGAGTTACACTTCAGTGTCTTTTGTATAAATTCTTCAGGCTTTATTGAGATCAGTCACTGAATCATAATCTTTTTCACAAATACCTTACACTTCCAGCATTTTAATACTCTGGTACATTGGAATAGGTTGCTATTTTCACTTACTTTTCAAAACATTATTTTAAGCATAACTCTACAAAATTATCCTTTTGGAGTATTAAAGAATTTCCCTGCTGTGTACATTTTTTTTCTGTTTATGTTTTAACTTAAACATATGTCATTATTATCTGTTTTATAAATATTCTGTTTCTAGACACTTTGTTAGCAAAGGGATCTGAATCTATTTGAAATGTGTACACACTATTACCTCCACTGGCCTTATGATTAGCACATTGGAGGTATCAGCATGCTCCAGCTTAAATCCCATCTCCACCACTTATTACCTCCTGGAACTCAGAAAATGCACTTATCTCCTGGAGCCTGAATTTCCTAAAATGTAAAATATTGGAGGGCTATATCCGTGATTCATTTGAGTATGTTCCTTCAATAGTTGATCTTTCCCCTGGAATTACACTTAAAAATGTTAATCATGGAATTTCAGTATGTAATTAGTTTAAATCAAGTGTATTAAGGACTTTGAGACTTCATACTAAGATCAAAAGAAGTAAACTCTTTAGGAAAGTGGGGACTCTAGGGTTATCCACCCATCCCCACATTTATCTCTACAGGTTTTCTAGTTATATTAGTAATGTTGACTAAATAGTTAAGGGCTAATTTTAGGATCCAATTCTGAATAAGTTGTCCTGCCCTCTGGTGCCTACATTACTGAGATGTCATGCAGATTAAATGAGAGCATGAACCTGTAGTTCCCAGTGCAGTTTCTGGCACATAGAAAGTTCTCGGTAAATGTTAATCATCATTGTTGATGGTGATTATTCCTGATGCTCCCTTTTACTAAAAGCTATGCTGCTCTTCAGACTCAGACAAAGAATACACTTCATCTGGACAACCAAGTTTTGAAACTGGAAAAGGTAAAAAATACCATCCCTGGCCCTGACCGGCTTGGCTCAGTGGATAGAGCGTCGGCCTGTGGACTCAAGGGTCCCAGGTTCGATTCTGATCAAGGGCATGTACCTTGGTTGTGGGCACATCCTCAGTAGGGGGTGTGCAAGAGGCAGCTAACTGATGTTTCTAACTCTCTCTACCTCTCTTTTCCTCTCTGTAAAAAAATCAATAAAATATATTTTTAAAAATACCATCCCTGGGATAACCTATTTCCTTGCTTGACACAGGGTGCCAAGCACAGAAATGTCACTGGCAACCCAAAACCTGTCTTTGATGTTTTTTGCTCTACTCCTCTCTGGATACTTCTCTAAACCCTACACTGCTCCCAAGCTAGTCTTTATGATGGACTCTCATGATCTTTGCTCAAATGGTGCTAATCCCATCACATTGCTTAGATCACTGTACAAAAAAAAATATCACTCAAGTAGTAACACAGTATTTGTTTCCTACGTCTCCCACCCAGTTCCATCCTCTCACTAACAGATGCAAATGCATTCCCTGTCCCTACCAGTTCTTCCTCCAAAGAGATTAGAAATCCTCATTTTTCCTTGTTCCTTTCCAGTATTACACGCAGTTCCACTTTTGCTTTGCTAGGGTTTCCTAGTTTAATGGTTAAGTACTTTTGCTTTTAGCCCATTGATTTGAATAGGACTTCTATGTATTTCTTGACAGGCTCTAGGAACTTAGCATTTTGTGAAAGACCAAATTTTCACCAAGGGTTATAGCAGTCTCATCACTGTATCCAATATGGAAAAGGGCATTTATCTACATTAGAGATTACCCTGTAGAGTTGTTCTTGTGGCTTCTGGATCTCCAGGGCTTTCAGATGCATGGAAATGACTGCCTCTTAGAAAAGCAGTCTGAACACACAGGATTGCCAATGGTTAGCAGTTTAAACCCTTTAGCAACCCTGCTAAATGAAAAGCAATTTACGCACAATGAGACCTGACATTGTTTTCCATTTAAAACCATTTGCCCAGCTTTATAAAACTGAGGGGGAAAAATCAAGACTCATTAACATGACCTAACACAAACAAATAATGGATATTTGTGAAATCATTCCTGATTTGATCCTGCTGTAGCATGCTAAATTATCAGATAAATAGAATGGGAAGGATTAAAAAATATTTCACTATCCACTCACTACCAGTCTTCTGCTGCCGCTTTACCATGTGAGATCAGCAGGTTGGGGCATTGGCCTCTCCAGCTTCTCCTCAAGCACATGCACTGCACCTGACCACTCTGAAGTTGAAGGAGATTTGGAAAGTTTTAGTGGAAGCTTTCTGACTGTGAGTGATGCCTCTAACCTTTGGGGGATTCAGAAGAGGAGGGACAAGATACATCTTGTGTCTAGGGTGACCACTGGACTGTGGATGATTTATGATTTCAAGGATAAAGGTGTCAAGAACTGATTGTTTTCCTCCAGACTGTCTTGAGATCTTCATGTTTGAATTAAACACACACAAGTGATGGGATATAGTGTGAGCCAAAATTGCAGCGTGGTTTATGTGAAGCCAGAAGCCTTCAGTTCTGCATTCAGCTGTCCTTTCAGGTCACATGGGTAAGGGAGGAAAACTTTTTCCTTCTTCCCTTCTAGGTTTTTTGGTTGGCCTTATAATTAAACTGACATAAGGCAGATTAACAGGAGATGAACTATGGGATCTATGGGTATAATAATATAGACACAAGCAGATGAGATTCCTGCTCTCAACCAACTTGAATTCTAGAACTAGAGTAAGAGAAAAAAGATGAACAAGAACAAATCTCAGATAGAGATAAGGGTTACACAGCTTTAAAAAAACAAAGCGTGAGGAGTGATCCTTAGACCAAATGCCAGCGAAGGCCTCTTTTAGGACATGACTTACAAGGCTTTCTCATTCTCCTTTATTTAACAATCTATGTATTTTCTGATCTAAACTCTGGCAGGAACTTTATACATTTTCTTAGAGGTAGATTTTAATATGTGTAATTGCTTAAAGAGTAGGAATTTTCTAAGGAAGGAACCCTCATGTGTAGCCTATAATCTAAATTGACCCAGAGCCATGTAATTTGACCCTTAGCAGAACTGAGAAAAATAACTGTTTCTGTGCCCAAAGTTGGCAACAACAGTGGGTTATGACAAAGGATCAGCCATAGTTTCCAGAACAATAAAAGGACTAAGAGCAGGCCAGGAGGTAGACTTTTTAGTCAGTCCTAGTAGCTTAAATTAGTTCATCTCCTATTAACCTGCCTTATGTCAGTTCAATTATAAGGCCAGCCAAAGAACTTAAAAGGGAAGAAGGAAAAAGTTTTCTGCCCCTACCCACGTGACCTGAAAAGACAGTTGCATTGAAAGGCGCCAAGCTGACTCTTGAAGAGGAAGATGTTAGAAACAAAAAGGGATCAAAGAAAATTCAGAAGAACTATGATGAAAGAAAAAATAATACACAATCAGAAGTCTTCTAGAGGAGCACTCTAGCAGGCAAGCTTCTTGCATATGTGGCTTCAAGACCAGGCCAACATGGCCATGCAGGGGCCAGTGTGCTCAAGGGAAGGAGCTGGAGTTCTATCCGAGGAACATCAAGGCCCAGAAAGGCAAATAATCTTCCTCCCTCCTCTCTAGCTCAGATAATGATGTGTTTATTGTTCTAAATTAACAAAAGCTTCACTGAGGTATGATTTATGTACATTAAAATTCACCCATTGTAACTAAACATTTCATGATTTTGTAATATATAATGGAAATTAAAATCACCATCCTTGGGTAATTTTAATGTCATACTTCTACTTTAAAAATATATTTTATAAGTAGTACTTTTTAATATGCTTGAGTAAAGGGCATCATTATTAGGAAGGAAGGGAAGAAAGAGGGAGGAAGAGAGGGAGAAAGGGAAGAAATAAAGGAAGATTTGATGAGTAGGACTAGGTCCATGTCATGCTTGATGTTCAGTTGGGTCTTAGAAGGTAAAAACAAAGAGGAACAGCAAGAATCTTTAGGACCGGTCACAGCATATGATTATAGCTGTGCACTGGCTGCATTCTGCTTTCCCTGAAATAGTCTATTTACTAAGAAAAATCTTCTAAGAGACAGGCACATTGTCAGTTTAAAGAGTTGGGAAGGAGATCAAAGTAAGAATTAGAGGGAAAATGTCAAATTAGTTAATAGGTTCCAATGACCTATTGTTTTCTATGTTGCTACCACAAATTACCACAAATTTAGTGACTTAAAACAACACACTCATTTATTGTCTTACTAGAGGCCCAGTGCACTAAATTTGTGCATGTGTGCAATCCCTAGGCCTGGCTGGTGAGGTGATCCAAATGCAGGCATCTGGTGTGGAAGGGCAGGTCCCAGCTGACCTCTGGGCCCTTGGACGCACCTGGGCCCCTGGGCCCCCACGTGTCTTCTCTCCCCTTCCCCCTTGCCCCCCAGCCACAATGCCCAAGTTCCCACTCAGAGATGCGGCGAGCACGACCAGACACTGTGGGCCTGAGTGCAGTGTGGGGCTTTGGGTCACCCAGCAGCACTGCATGGAAGCTGGGCAGGGAGTGCACACTCTCCTGGCCAGCCTCACAGATCAGCTCCTGCACGAACCCACAGGGAGCCTGACCGGCCCCTGAGGTCCTGGCAGCTGTGGCCTAGCTCACCTGGAAGATGCTGCATGTTGCGGGGTGGGCTCTTGCAGCCACTCAGCACCTTAGGGCTGGGTTTTCCCCAGTGTGCAAGCCCTGGCATCCCAGAGGGAGGGTACCAGGGGGAGTGCGAGCAAGCTCGGCAGACACTCACATTCTCACCACACCTCTATCCTGTCACCCCTGTCCCCAATGAGAGGTCACAGCATGTCACTGATACCGCCATGTTCTATGCCTCCCCCAGGTGGTCAGCGAGTGGTCGAACTCCTGGTGGAACCACCTAAGAGAACAATGTGCGTGTTAAGCTTTTATTATATAGGATAGTTCTTTGAGCCAGAAATTTGACTAAGTCTTATTTGGCTAAAATCAAGGTGTGGGCAAGACTTCATTTATTGCTGGAAGCTCTAGGGTGGACCCCTTTTCCTGCCTACACCAGCATCTAGAGGCTGGCCATCTCCAAAGGCAACAACAGAAGGTTAAGTCTTTCTTGGTTGATATTTCTCTGGTTCTTTTCCATCATCATCATCATCATCATCATCATCATCATCCTCATTATCATTATCATCATCATCTCTTTCTCTGGTGAACATTAGCTAGGAAAAACCCTCTGTGATTAGACCCACCTGAACCATCCTATATAATAAAAGGCTAATATGCAAATTGTCCCCATGGGTGTGCGCTGACTACCAGAACATGAGTGGAACATGGTGGGCATTGATGACATGGCACTGGCAGTGGGAGGCAGTGGAATTGCTTCCAGGCCTGATGGGTCTGGATGAGAACAAGATGGGCAGGATGGTGGAGCAGGTGAGCAGGTGGTGCTAGGCCAAGGTGGGTGTGAGCAGGGGCCCCAATTGTTTCACCAGTCACCCCACAGATTAGCTCTGATCACTGGCCAGGCCAAGGGACCCTTCCTGTGCATAAATTTCATGCACGGGGCCTTTAGTCCAACATAATATCCCCACCTCAAGATACATTCATTATCTTAATCAGATGTGCACAATGCTTTTTGGCATTCAAGATAATATATTCACATATCCTATGATTATTGTGTGAATATATTTGGGGACAATTATTTACTCTATCATATCTCTCAAGACTTACAGGTTTCCAGGTCCCAACCTCTGGACTTCTTCCAGAAACCTAAGTACATATTCATAGAGGTCCTAGTTCTGTACTGATCCAGCTGATTTTAGGGCCTGGGTGGAAGTCCATGTACATATGAGACCAATACATGAGTATGCTGAGATTGGTGGGTAAGCTGACACAGAACATGTATGGTGATTAAAATGATCACTTGAATTGTTATTCTTCTTTTATCATTTAAGAAATATGATATTTGGAAAGATCCACTGTTACATTTATATGAGGTGGATTTTTATATCTAATTCTTGAAGCAATCTTGTAATTACGAAGATGAGACCTACACAATGATATTTAATTTCATGAGGATTATAAAAAGAGAAAAAAATTCTTCTTTTTACTTTCAAGGGTGATTGGAAATCATACTTTCACATCCTCCTTTGCTTTTTCTAGGCTATGCTCCCACAGTGGCTTTTTATCTGCTTTATAAGTAATTTCCTTAATATTTCAATGGTCACAGATTGTGAGGATTGCATGTCTCTTCAGGAAACATGTATTTCATCAGAGCTGTCACAATCTGGACTCCCAGAAATTGTAGGCTGATGTGTTTGCCCATTCTTGCTATCAGACACATAGCACAGAAATAAATGTGTTTGTCTATTAGAGACTTTAATGAAAGTGAAAATGTAGTAACATTTTTCAATGTCAATGAGCTCATTTCCTTGTTTAAATGCTAATGTTGTTTTTTCCTGAGGATTCCACCCTCTAATTGTGAATCATGACTCTTTTTTTATGTCTAAATACTCTAATCCTGAGAATGATTTGAATTATGATGTGTGGTTTTCAGCCCCAGATAGGACTATATGTTTTATTTACTTAAATCCATGTCATAAGTTAAAGACGCAAGAATGGAAGAGCAGGTGGAGAAGTTGACCTTTACTAAAAAGTGTTTCCCATGATTTTGAGGGTTTACAAGGGGCTAGGCACTATGCTGGGAGCTGAGCATACTATAGCTATGGTCCTATATTTTGTTGTTGCTGCTGCTAACATCATTCTTCCCATTGAATGATGGAGAAATGAGCTCAAAGAGACAAATAACTTGCCTATGTTTTTACAATATGATATACAGAGCTAGTGTCAAATCTACATCTGACTCCAAACTTTTGCCTGTTTTTACCACCACTCAATTCTCAGCACTGCTGTTCAGACCTATCCTGTTATTGGACCCTAAGGTGAAGTACAGGGAGGGAAAGTTTTGTCTTTCAACCCATATTTCTTTTTATATCAAACTTGAGGTCTGATGCATGAAATTCATGCATGAGCAGGCCTTCCTTCCCCCAGCTGCTGGCACCAGCTTCCCTCCAGCACTCTGGACCCAGGCTTCACTCCAGCTGCCGGCAGGTACCCAGGACCCGGGCTTCCCTTGCAGCCCCAGCTTCATCTGGAAGGTCATCCAGAAGGACATCCAGTCTAATTAGCATATTACACTTTTATTATTATAGATTTTATTTCTACAGTCTGGTAATTCCCAACACTTCACTAGGCTAACATTAGTTTATATTGATTCTGTTTCCAACTCCAAGAGTCTCTTTAAAAACACACTAAAATGTCAGGTCTTGATGAATTCATGGTATTTTGGGCCCCATTACCACTCATCATTACTATTTTATTTACTACTTTCTCCTTTCTTTCCTTGATTGCCTCCTTATAAACATCTGCTTTATTGATGATGAACTAACATCTTTTGACTACCGCTCTACTATCTGAAGGACATTTTCTACATTATGAATCCTGTCTGCCAGACTTGAAACCTGAACCCGATCCCTCATTCTCCATAGGCTGTCTTCATCTAGGAAAGGAATCTGAATCATGCATCAGACATGCTAATGGAAAAAAAATATTTTAAAACCATCATTTTACTTTTCTCTTAGGAAAGAATAAAAATCTTCTCTACTCAGGGACATAGGCTCCTTTCAGCTGATGACTACCAACATGAGAGAGTGATATACTTTACTGTGTCAGAAGCCACACAATACTACCTCCCATTGGTCTATTCTCTTGAAGCCACTTCAGCTTCAAGAGAGGCTGGGGAATGTAGTTTTTACTCTGAGCAGCTGGCTGTATTACTAACTAGATGTTCTATTACAATGGGAAAAGGAGAGAATGTGTATCTATCTATCTATCTATCTATCTATCTATCTATCTATCTATCTATCTATGGCCTAAGCTACTGTTTGATTGCTCGACTGGTAGCTATGATGCACACTGACCACCAGGGGGCAGGCATTTCAACTGGTAGGTTAGCTTGCTGCTGGGGTCCAGCTGATTGGGACTAGGTGAGACAGGCCAGATAGACCCAGAAGCCCTCCCTTGGCACCTCCCTGGCCCCAGTGGGGTTCTTCAGCTTGGCCTACTCCCTCTTGCAATCCAGGACCCCTCAGTGGATGTCTGCAGGCCAGGCTGAGTGACTGCACCAGTGCACCGGCCCTCTAATTGGGGTATAAAGAGCAGTCTCTCCTATTAAAGAAAGCAATACGAGGACATAGACACTCATTGAATCTATTTCTTGGCACTTGGTGGTTCCCCATGAACATTTGGCTCCTCAGAATCATCTAAGGTCCAATCTTAAGCTTGACAGGTACAAGCTGTGATATTTCAATGAACTGAAATGTAGGCGCCACATGCTGACAGCAGTGGCATTTTTGTTAGTGATCGTCATGCATTGAGCATCGTCTGTGGCTGTGGCTTACTAGACTTCCTGATAATTGTATAAGCTACCTAATATCCCTTAATAAATTCAATTTCTACCAAAACTAACTAGAGTGAGGTCTATGGTGTGCAGCTAAAAACCATCTCTCCTTACCTCAGAATGGTGATTATAATCTTTCAATTTTTCGTAAACTCAGTCAATGACCTTTTCTACCCTTTAGAGTAAAAATCAATGAACAACCTTTAGTGTTCCTCTCCATTACTTCAAGAACTCTTATTTTTGTCAGCCTGCCCTTCCTGTTCTTCTATCCTAAGGATGCACTGTCCCTGTTTTCTATCAGGGATGAGCTCTTCATTTCCTTTAAATATGCTCTCAAAGTACTCCTCCTTACCCCCTCCCCCCCAACACAAACACTTTAGATCTTAAATCTCTTTTTCTTCCTGGCTTTCCTCTAAGTACACAAACTAAAACCTAGCTTGGGTTGTTTCTCCTAACACTCCCTTGTCTCAGCACAGTCACACCCATTATTTAGCTTTTTTAATCTATTCCATTATTTCTTTCACTTTCTCTTCCATTTCTTCACTACTCACTCACTCAAAAGACTCTTATAATCCCTCTTCTACACCAAACAATTTGCTGAAACTACTTTCTCAGAAGTCACTCACAAACCACTAATGACCAAATCCAAGTATTTTTTTTCTCAATATCCTCATATTCTTTGCCACATACCCAGAGATACATCCTCAGTTTCATGTATAACTGAATCTTAGAAACCAATGATATCATATGAACTTTATCTCTCTTTACATTTAGAGTGCAGGATGGCTACAAGAAGCTCCAGACACACTTTCTACCTGCTTAGTACCCTCAAACTATTTACCTCAATAGACACATTCCTTCCTTGCATTCCTTCCAGTCCCTATGATAGAGCCTTCCTTGTAGTTCACCAAATGACCATATCTTCTTCTTTTTGAGTTTTTAGCATGTTACTACCTCTGCTTACAATAATGTTAATAATTCCTCTTTATGCTTCATCTCTGAGGAAACTTTGTCAAGATTAGTTCTTGCCCCCTTTCTGAACCATCCTCAGTGTGTACTTATCCCAATCAAAAACAGATCACATTGTATTGTAACTACCTTGTCAGGTTTCCCTGTCTCTATTTTTTCACCATCTTTCTCCAGTATGGAGCACAGTGACTGGCACATTATAAATGTTCAATAAAGGTAAACATTTTTTTGTTTTACTAATTGAAATGAAGTTTTATATTTCAGGACTATAATGTCAATATTCTTGAATAATAAATTCTAAAAATGTCTTTGTCACCTTTTCCCACAATAATGCTGCCTAACAAACCCCACACAAACTAAGTTGCTCAAGACATCAAGACTTTATTTCTCCTCCATGTGTCTGCAGGTCAGCTTCAGGTCAGCCTGGCCAGGTTGAACTCTGGGCTCCTGCAACCAGGATACAGGTTGGGTTCTGATGTGCTGCACATATATTTTCACATTTTTTGGTCCAGAGATTACCTAGCCAGTTTTCTCAGATAAATTCCAGGAGTCCAAAAGCTAAGCCAAACCAAACCATATAAGCATATTTAAAGTCTCTGCTTTTGTTGTACCTACTAACTTCCCAAGTTTAATATCAACAAGGCAAGGAAGTTTACTCTTCCCACAGGAGTGGCAAGGGAATTAATATTCGCTGAACAATAATCTAAATCATCACAAATTTTTGCTAAAGAACACTGACAAGAATAGACATTGAGCTTTCTCAACTGTAAAAAGCAGTAAGTAGACAAAATGCAATGTCCCTGATACAGCAATTCTCTCAACATTGCTTCTGGTTCTCAATCTCCAGTTTGTTCACCGGGAATTCCATGGCAATGCTAATGAAGTGATGAAACAAAGATTCTCTCAGAGCACACAAAGCCTTAAAGAATCAAACATATTGCCTGGGACTTCGAATGGTGGTGTGATTTGAAGTAATATCTTATATCTCAAAAAAATGTTCTAAACATGTGTTTGATCTACCTAACCAGAATATTAAAGGAGATAAAAAATCAGTACAAAAATTAGGTTAAAAAATATCAAACCTGAACAGGAAGCCAGAAATCTAAAGCCATCTTTTCTTATAGGCTCCTCATTGTAGGTGCTTGTCACCTGCATGTAGTTGAACTTGTTTCTGCTCTTCTGTGATGAGGGTGGTTGGTGGTGGGGATGTTTTTTTTTTAATATATTTTATTAATTTTTTTACAGAGAGGAAGGAGAGAGGGATAGAGAGTTAGAAACATTGATGAGAGAGAGACATTGATCAGCTGCCTCTTGCACACCCGCTACTGGGGATGTGCCCTCAACCAAGGTACCTGCCCTTGACTGGAATCAAACCTGGGACCCTTGAGTTCACAGGCCAATGCTCTTCCACTGAACCAAACCAGTTTTGGCTGTTTTTTAATGGCCTGAAAAATGAGATATTATCATTGCACATGTCTTTTTAGGTAACTTTTGATAGAAAGACATCTAAATATTACAGTTGGAACTCATTTTACTTGTTGACAATTATGAGATGTCCATACATATCTATAAAATTGCCAAACCCATTCACCAACTACATATCAGGGTATAAGATGAAGGAAATATTTTAAAAGCTATATTTAGAAAAGGTGTTTATTTTTAATTGTGTTATTATATGAAGAAAGTGTCCACATAGTACACAAGCTAATTTTCAGATTTGGAATCTGTATTCTCTAAGAAAAAATTTAAGAGCATCAGCCAGCCAGTTTCCTACCATGAAGAGTAGTTCTAGGGCAAGTTAGATCTATCACATCAGAAGGTCATTTTGCAAAAGCAGCATTGGAATTGGAAAGAATTCAATTTCTTTAGTGATTAGGGACAGGAAAATTAAAGTTACTAAGAGATACCAAGTGTTAGCCAAGATACGGAGCAACTAGAATTTTCATAAATGACTGATGTGAGGATAAATTTGGTGTAACTGTCTTTGAAAAGGAATTGGCAGTACTAACTAAAGTTAAACATACACGCTATGACTCAGCTATTAATACTCCATGTTATAGACCCAACAAAAATACTTATGAGTATCAGAAATCATGTACAAAAAATTTTATAGCAACACAATTCATACCATTCCCATGCTGAACACAATTTATATATCATTCAAGAGAAGAACAGATTAATCATGGTATCATCATAAAATGGGATGTTGTTACATGCAATAACATGGACATATCTCAGAAATACAATATGGAATAAAAAAAAATCAAAACACAAAAGAACACACATTACATGATTGTATGGATATGACACTTGAAAACAGACCAAAGTAATCTGGTGGATAGTTGTTAAAAGGAGCATGAGAGCCTCTGAGGTGTTAGTTATATTTCTCCAGTTGGGTAGTGGTAACATACCCAACATAGGTGGTAACATAGGTGCATTCACTTTGTGCAAGCTCAACTATGCCTTTATGATTATTGCATTTTTTCTACATGATTGTTTTACTTAAGTAAAAATCTATTAATTAAGAAAAAAGCAAATAAACCAAAGTGATCCAAAAATATGCACTGCGCTGGGTGCTTTCATAGTTTATTCTAGAGGTTTGGTGCACAAAATTTGTGCATAGGTAGGGTTCCATTGGTCTGGATGGCTATTAGGGCCTATCAGGGCCTTCTGACTGCTGGCTAGGGCCTTCCTTCTAGTTTCCAGTCAGAGCCTTCCTTCCCAGACTGCAGGCTGCCAGCTAGGGCCTTCCTTCATTTCACACCACCTCCTGGTGGTCAGTGCACATCATAGTGAGCAATTGGTCTCCCAGTCTAACTCCCATGGGGAAACTTTGCACATTAAGCTTTCATATATATATTTAGATATCTTTCCATTCTCCATTCTCACATCTAATTTATGAAGCAGGTGTTGAAAATTTCCAGTGTGTACAAAATGTCCTGACAATGCCAGGGTTAGACAATACCTTGTCACTCTCATAAAATCTCCCCAATGCAGGTGTCTGGATCCTCTCATTCAATTTTCATATCATAATCTCTTTTCAGAAAAAGGTTTTTATAAACCTGCTACACAGCACTATAGAAATCTCATAGTTAAAGAAGCTGTCATAACAAATGGATACAGAAGTTGAATGAAGAAGGTTGTGAAATGGGAACTGATAAGGAAAAAGTGAAAGAAAATAATTCCCTCTGCCCTTTGTAGAGCAGTCAATGTTCAAAGTGTGGGGCACACGGGGGCTAAAACTATGCTGGATGGATGCAGATACCTAAGAAGTCATGGTGAGCCACAGATGCAATTGATATATAATGGATGCCACAGACAAACTTTTAAAGTATGAAACTCATAAATGTGATTTAAAATGACTGAAGAACTTAAACTGTATCTATAGTTAGGACCAACATTGTAAAAATTTACAACTTTAACAAATTAAACATTACTCTTAAAACATTCTTTTCTTCTTAACAGTGTCTTCTGTGTATATAGTTTTCCTTGTACATTATATGTAAGGGCATTTCTAGACTAGTTAATCTTTGCTTTATATAGAAGTCAGCACAATATAGGTCAGGGGTTGGAAAACTTTTTCTATAATGAGCCAGATAGTAACTACCGTATTTTTCGGACCATAAGATGCACCGGACCATAAGACGCACCAGTTTTTAGAGAAGGGAAATGAAGAAAAAAAGATTCTGAAACAAATAGTGTCCTAAAATATTTTATGTGCATTAAAACCCAACATCACAGTCATAAACACATGTAATCAACCCTGTAAAGTAAACAGCAGCATTTAGAACGATTTTAGAGCAGGGCAACCACACAGAGACCATACAGAGCCGGGCAAGTAAAAAAACTTTTTTTAAAAAGTATATGTGTAGGCTATATTTGGACCATAAGACGCAGGGACTTTTTCCCCCCACTTCTGGGGGGAAAAAAGTGCGTCTTATGGTCTGAAAAATATGGTATTTTAGACTTTGTAGGTCATACAGTCTCTGTTGGCAACTCCTCTACTCTGCTGTTATGGCATGAAAGTACCTGTAAATAATACATAAATAAATGGGTACAGATGTGTTACAACCAAATTTTAAATGCAAAACAAGTAGTGAGCTAGAATTGCCCTGTGGCTCATCTATGTTGACCCTGGTATAGATGAAGGATGGTGTTTGTATATGCTATCATTGGAACCTAATTTTGGATTTCAGCTCTGCCATTCACTATGTAACCCTCATGTTCTTGCTTTAAATTAGGATACCTATGCTAAGGTCACAGGACTAGAGAGAATAATATAATTCATATAAGGCTTCTCACATACAGCATGCCTAATACATTTTAATTTTCAAATTTCCATATATAAGGGATACAATTAAGTAAAGTGGCAATTTTAGAGAGTGATAAAGAATTCCACTTCTGAGGATAAGTATGAGATTACAGAGAGCTATCCAACAGAAAAACTTCAACAATAAGAAGTGTGGATATGGAGTCTACAATAGAGTGCTTGCAGGGGGTAGAGTTGGAATTTTCACGTGGCTGATCAGATTGACCAGGTCTAGAGACCCCCCACCTTTGCAGGAAATTTCATGCACCGGGCCTCTAGTTATTTTATAATTCTCTGGTTATAGAGGATATATTCTAATTGAATTGTTTTTGATACTAAAAAGTAGGATGCTGGAATAAAATGGATAAAGCAGGTCTCACCATGGTTCTAAAGAATTTACTTCTGCAGAAAGTTTTTTTGTTTTTTTTTTGTTTTTTTTTGTTTTTCCCCCTCTTTGGAAAAATACAGAGGCCAAGCCAGAATCGTGAGAACATGCATTGGCTTAATATGTATTGTCAACAAATAATTTTGTGCTAGGCATCAGAACACAGTCACAAGTACTAAGTTATTAACCTTGCTTCTCTTGGGATAATGTAATGTTATAGCCCAAACTCAAACTATCAGCCTTTGTTTGTTTGTTTGTTTGCTGTTTGTTTTTAAGAAGAAAGGAGGGCCTTTGTGTGGCTCAGTTGGTTGGAGTGTCGTACTGTGCACATATTTGGTTCCCTGTCAGGGCACATACCAAGACTGAGGGTTCAATCACTGATTGATGCCTCTCTCTCTCTCTCTCTCTCTCTCTCTCTCTCTCTCTCTTCCCTCTCTCTCTTTCTCTTTCTCTCTGCCCCCTCCCCTTCCTCCCTTTCTAAAATCAATATTTAAAAAAATTAAGAGGAAAGGAGGAGCCTCTGAAAAAGTGGTTCTGGGCTCTGCCTGTTTCGACAGTCTGAAGCTGCCTGAGTCTGGGAACTGTCTGAGGATAGCTGTTGTATTCATCTCCTTAGATGGTGTGCCCAAGTCATTCTTCACCAGATTCCCTACGTCTAAAATACCGTGCCTCCAGCAAGCTGTGCCACAACCCAGGAGCAGCCATTAACACCATGCCACCAGCGGCATCCAATGCCTGGAGAAAGTGTTCCTAGGGGCACGAGCATCATTATTCCAATCTAGGCCAGAAAAAGGATAGATCTTTAACATCCTTCCTACCCGTTTCTTTCTGTCCTCGTCCACAGTAGTGGGATTCTTTCATTTTTTATCATTCTCATCATTACATGTTTTATCTTCAATTAAAATTTACTATAAATTATTCAAGTCAACCCACAGAAATTGTACATTGTTACTATTTATTCTAAAACCTCATAGACAAGTAGTCAAAGGCAGTCAGTAACACATCTGCTGCCACCTAAGAAATTGCCAGGAGTACTTTGACTTACAGATTCCTAGGCCTCACACCAGGGCTACCATTATCAGAAGTGCTGGACCTGGGCCTGGGAATTGTGTTTTTGTTTTGTTTTTTAAAATCTTGTTTTTTAAGGTCGTCATGTTATGGACCTGGATCAGTTTTTCCAGAATGGTGCTTTGGTTTCCCCCCAATTACCGTGAACATAACATTTAGAAATGCTATTAAAGCAGCTATCACTAAAGAACGAAAGACTTTAAAAAATTGCAGCCCAGATGTAATTTGGGCAGACTTGTCCTTCACCGTGAACCTAGGATCTGACCCCTGGGGATAGTGAGCTGAGCTCAGGTGACCTCTGTGGGTCACACTGAAATGATCACTCTAGCTTTATCTCTTTAACTTTGGGTTACCAAATAATCATTTTGCTCCTGTTTGGAGAATGTAATGTGGTTTGTTAGCTGCTTTTCATCGTCAGTAAATTGCTGATCCCTGCCAAAGTTTGAGGAAACTGCCAGCCATACAGTCTTCAAAATACTTCACATCAATAACATGGATTTGAAAGCTCTCTCATGCCTTTCGTGGCAGCTACAAACTGCTGACTCACACACCTTTCCCTGTCAAGTGTGTTTAACTTCATATTGCAGCTCAATAGTTTCATTCCAAAACAAAGACTGGAGTTGGAAAGCACAGCGAGAAAGTGCAGTAGGTGAAATGAAAGCTCCAGTATATGCTACCATATATAGGAATCTTAAATTGTCTCTAAATAATATACAAGCTATGACGTGAGGCTGAAATGCACCTGTAACAGAATGTTTCAACCAGACTCAACTTCCCATATTTTCTCCGAGAAAAGATAGGAATACTCTGTGAAATGTTTTCCAATAAAGACATTTTTATTTAAAATTCACACTTATCACCTGAGTTTCTAGATGATCCAGTAAAGAGAGCTGGTTTACCCACCATTTTAGACAAAACTTGGGATATTTATTAGTGAAGTGTGATGTTATTAAATCGATTGATTTTCCTAGAATAAAATTCAATATGTTATAATTATAGCCTCAGATTGTCAAGCATCCAAAATTATCAAATTAAAGAAAAGTAATAGTCCACCAATACAGTGGAAGTCCCCTATTGCCAGCCCCTACTCTGCAAGATTATAAAGTCAGCAAGTAAAGTCCAGATAAAATCACATGCATTGTGATGTTCTAAAATGGCAAGCAACTCCTTGTAAAGTTCTGACACAAGCCATATTCAGTTTTTTCCTGGATTTATTTATGTCACATTTCTGAAAATTCAGTCACTATTAAAACAATGTGTATGACTTTGTGCTTAAATGCAAAATGGAGTTATAATTTTGATTCGGGTCATTACACATTGGTTTTACTACATGATGTCCACTGGGTACTCAGCATCACCTGTGATGCTAGAATTCTTTGGTGCATGAGAATATAGTGTGCATTCAGAATTTTTTTTATATCCTTGACTTCCACCCACTAAATGCTAGCAGGACATCCTCTTCATTGTGACAACAGAAAACGTCTCCCTATAAATTTACAAATGCATCTAAAGAAGAAGCATAAAGAACACTAATCCAGCTGGTGATGAAATAAACAGTCTTCCAGTGCACTGAAGGACAGCATTGAACCCAGAGCTTACAGAGCAGGGCATTGTCACGGAAACTGACTTCTGTATTTGAGAGCTTTCTCAATCCTTTTGGACAGAGCGGTAAAGTGAAGGGAGCTATGGATTTAGAGTGAAAAGTTCTTGGAGCTTGAATTGTGGTCCTGCCTTGAACTCAGGAGTTACATGACCCTGGGCAAGTCACCTCTGAGTCTCATTACCCTTATCAATAATACAGAGGTAAACTAGTGACTGTTCTGCCTACCTCAAAGGATTTCCCCTAAAATCAAAATCATTATGTGATCTGATTTTGTCACCTAGTTGGTTAGGACTGTGCAGTACATAAATTCTTGATTCTCATGGTGGCATGAGGAGACAGGTAGGGGATTGTGCTTTACAAGCCTAGGACTGGCTGGTGTTCTGGTTGTATGGATTGAGTACGTGTGGGCTTATCATATCTGGGAAGTGCTATTCTACCAATGATTTTCCTCCAGGGATCTAGGTTGGATATATGTCTGCTTCCTAAGTATGTTTCCTACGCCATCTCCGGAGCACAGCTTCCAGGGCTTTCTCTGCTGTCTTTTATTCAACCTCCTACCCACCCCTCCACTGGCACCTCCCCTGTGAAGCTATCACTTTCCCGCCCACTTTTCCTCCTCTGCTTTATGAACCTACTCACTCTCCCTCACGCCTGCTCTTCTCTCTCCAATATAGTTTCCACTGAATTCTGAGAATGTATAAGAGTAGCTTCTAACCTGGACCACACACTGGAATCACCTGTGTAATTATTCCCACCATATTAGTTTTTAGGGCAATAATTTCCTCCTGATCATTGCTACTTATTTTTTTTTAAATTTCCAGTGACATTTAGAAAGGCTGTGGAAGATCTTTGGGATTAAGAAATTGGTGCATTTGGGCAAGAGGCAACCAGTAACAAAGTCTCCAGGGACCTGTGATAACTGGATATGGGAGCAGATGTCCACACAAGGAATAAGGAAGTCATTAAAGTCTGGAGGGAGTGGGAACGGTTCTGGGAATGAGTGCAGAAGTTCAGGGTCAATGATAAGCACAGAATAAAGTGGACAGAGCCCTAGTGCTGGTTTAAACAGTAACATTGAGCAGTTCATATATTCATCAAGGAAAATCTGAAATTTAGAAGTCTAGGATGGATTTCATTAAAATGTATGCTCTACTGAAGAACATTCTAAGTTTTTCCAGGGAAATTTTTGTGAAAGACCAGGGTAAAGGTAGGAATTAGACCTAGCTTCTGAGAGGATGGTGATAAGACAACTAGACATTATTCAAAGGAGTTCAGGGACTAGAACTGGCTCAGGTCTCCTTTTAAGTCAAGGTATCAGGAAAATAAAAGTAATGGTGATTCAAAATTACATGGCTAATTTGTTCATGGTCCTGTGTAAGGTGGACAGGTCCATTCTACTTAAGTAGGTTATAATCAATATCTAGGAGGACTGGAAAGGGTCCAATTCCCAGGGCAAAGGAAACAGAAAGGCCAGGCCAGGAAGTCAACCCAAAGGCTTCCATCCCAAACTCTCCTCAAATAGAGCTGCTCCAGTCCAAAGCTGGAGGCCATTTCTGCCATATTCTATGGAACATGCTGCTGCCCTGTCCACAGAGGCTTGGCCAGAGGAGTGTCCTCCAATGTTTTCGAACTTGGTCACTTTACCTCTACTCCCTCAGAGTTCACAATCAACTCCTTGATTTAAATGACAACAATCCTGCCCTAACCTGTTTGGTTCAGTGGATAGAGCATCAACCTGCAGAGTGAAAGGTCCCAGGTTCGATTCCGGTCAAGGGCATGTACCTTGGTTGCTGGCACATCCCCAGTAGGAGGTGTACAGGAGGCAGCTGATAGATGTTTCTCTCTCATGGATGTTTCTAACTCTCTATTCCTCTACCTTCACTCTGTAGGGGAAAAAAAATCAATAAAATATATTAAAAATAAATAAATAAATAAATAAATAAATAAATAAATAAATAAAAGACAATAATCCCAACTCAAGTTGTAGATTCATTCCCCAGGGTCTTCAGGACAATTTTTGAGCTTACACTGCACCCTGAGCTGCTCTGGCAGCTCTGTGGGGTAGTGCAGTGCTGCTGTCTGCAAGAATCATTCTGTAACTCCTGTTTTCTCCATCATCTTTTACACATTCCCCCCATTTTCTGTGGGTTTGTTGTTATTGTTGTTCTGAATAGATGTACAAATTTACATTTCTATTGGTATAATCCACAGTGAACTGAGATTCAGAGGGCTTATGTTTCAGCAGGCTCTTCCTGCTAATAGAAATTTAGACAAGTATTCAATTTCTCTGAGCATCAATTTGTTCTTCAGTAAAAAGGGAAAGTGATAGCTGTCTCATTTCATTGTTGAGATGCAATAAAAATCAAATGAAACTCTAAATAGGAACTATCAGGAAATACAGAGAGAAACTATTGATCCATTCATTCACTCTCAACGAGTTGATGAACTGCTCTTCATTGTGGCAGGGAGAGTTAAGCACTGGAACTACTAGTCAAGTGAGTTATTCAGATATAAATAAAAGAATCCTTCTGACAACTGTAAGTTACACTTCTGACAGATGCAATAAAGAAGAGGTGTTTGGTGCATATAAGGAAGTTTCAACCTTCTTATGGTGTCACTTAGCTGAGTTATGGAGAATGGAGTTTACGTAAAAAGGAGAAGCAAGAGAATTCCAGTGACTAGAAAGAGCTTGAGTCAGGAGAGAGCATGCCAGATATACAGGACCAGCCACAAACCAGTGGGGCTGTATTGGAGAGCAGGACTGTATTAATGAGGCTTAGAGGCAGGTAGACATAGATCACACAATGCTATGCTGGTCATGGTAAGGACCTAAAAGCAATAAACCTTTAGGGAAGGAGGGATGGAGGGAGGGAAGTAATATGACCAGATATGCATTTTGAGATCATTCCTCTTATAGATATTTGACTACATTTCTTGTTTTATTCTTTGATTTTAATCATTCATGGACTCTACCTTAAATGCTTTCATTTACTCTGGTGGAATGTTTAATAACCTTGGAACTTAAAATGTTTGCATACTTGGACTTATATTTTAATTCCCCGATTTACTAATTATATAGTCTTTTTTTTTCTAAAATATATTTTATTGATTTTGTACAGAGAGGAAGGGAGAGAGATAGAGAGTTAGAAACATTGATGAGAGAGAGTCATTGATCAGCTGCCTCTTGCACACCCCCTACTGGAGATGTGCCCGCAACCAAGGTACATGCCCTCGGCCAGAATTGAACCCAGGACCTTTCAGTCCCCAAGCTGACGCTCTATCCATTGAGCCAAACTGGCTTCTGCTAATTATATAGTCTTAAAGAAAATCTTAACCAAGTTTTCATCTTCTACCCTGTTTCCCCAAAAATAAGACAGTGTCTTATATTAATTTTTGCTCCCAAAGATGCGCTAGGTCTTATTTTCAGGGGATGTCTTATTTTTCCATGAAGAATACGGTACACATTTATTGTTAAAATGAAAATAAAGGAAATTTATTACCTGTATATGGTACAGTAATACGGTAGTTGTCAACACAAACCAGACAAACTGTGAATCCTACAGTATCAAGAATTTACTCATTTATTCATTGACAATCATGTCATCATCTTCTGGAACATCATCATAACAATCCAATTCCTGAATTTCCTGGTGAATTTCTTGTGACTCCATTTCTTTCAGGATCAGTGGACCAAATCTCTCATGTTTAGCAATAACATTCTGAGACAGAGCCTAGGGGGAGCCTTATTTTCGGGGGTATGCCTTATATTTCACTCGGAAGGAAACCTATAAGTAGGTTTTATTTTTGGAAAATGTCTTATTTTTGGGGAAACACGGTAATCTCTAAAATGGTTATGATCATTCATCTCTCAGAATTTCCAATGAATAAATGAGATTATTTACACAATTTCTGGTACCTAAGTCAATCAATGCTAGTTTTGATTATTGCCCCTTCTGATTATTTACTCCTCTAGTAATCACTTTTTTAGATATGATATATTTTAATTTTTTGTCTTTTTAATTATAAGGTGACATTATTGACCTACTACCAGTAGAAAATGCTATTTCTTTTTTTTTTTTCCTACAGAAAAATGGATTTGCCTCAGGATATTTACCTTTGCTGCTCAGGTCCTCTGATGCTCATGCTCTACATTACTTTATTCAGTAACAATTTACCTGCTATCAGGAATTAATATCATTACCTTTTAGAATTTTGCCAAATTGAATAAGAAAATGATACCAGACTAGAAGGGGGAGTGGGAGAAAATAGAGGTTATATTGGTACTACCTTCACAGTAGCCAGTCAGCACAATCTTGTTGGATGGCACTTAGCTCTTTCAAGTGAATACAGTAAAGCAGGTGTAGTTGGTTTTATTGAAAAATTGTTTGTCCTAACCAATAAGATGTCAGGTGTGTGGTGATTTCAATAACCAGGTTCTAAGAACTATTTTAAATGAAAATGGCGGCTTTAGAATAAGACACAGTGGAAAATGTTAGGTAGTGTTTGACCTACAAAGGGTAAAAACATCAACATTAATTTGGGGGGAACATTAAAATTCTCGTCACAGTTTCAAAGCTTTCTTCTCTAATCACAGTGCAGACACTATCAGTGAACAGAGAATCTTTGTATTATTTCCAAGTTTCTCCCATTGTCAGTCACAGTGACAAAGTGCCGGCCAATCTGACACAATGATGAATCACTCCAGACATTGAGTTTTCACATGACTGTCGAGGGTCCTTCTTAGTAGACTGTAGTCTGGAAATGCCACAGACCAATACTGGTGCCCTGCTCATGAACAAAGCCAGAGTTTGGTAAAAATTAAGCAGATGCATTTAAGAAAAAGAGATATGTAGTAAACAGTTACTATTTATATTTTTACTGTGTCTTCATGTTGAAATTGATTAAAATGCCTATTAAGCAGATCCTCACTTTCTAAACACCTTCTTGCCTATCCTCTGCTGAAATCAGTTCTATTTGAGAGTGCACTGAGAAGTTTAAATATTAAACCAATATTTTTATTGTTTTCAGCTATAAAATAATGTGGCCTCTCCTTGCCCTTCATCCTTGAAATTTTAACAAGCAACATCATTCTCTGCTAATAAGTTTTTTAACTGATTAGATCTTACAAGCCCAATGCTGTTGGAATTTATGATGGATTGGTGCAATGTCTAATGCAAATGTACTTGTAATGTCTACCTTCGTTTCCTGTTGGAGGGCTTGTCAATACGCCACTGCCTCAATCCATTTTCTTGGTAAAAATGTTGTAGTTTTCTGATTATTATTCACAAAAGCAGCTTCCTGAGTTATTTCTGCTCCTGCACAATATTCATGATAGCAATTTGATACCTTAGCAGTTTCAAGGTTATCAAGTGATTGAGAATCCTACTGCTTACTTCAAGGTGTAACATACAACAGGGCTGCCATCCATTATAGTGGAATAATAGTTTTTTTGTAGTGCCTTTCATGAACTGCTGATTTAGAAGCATAAGCCTAACTTCTGAAGGCACTTATCAGTCTCAGGCTGGGGAAGTATTGCTTAAAGGGAAGCATCAGTCCCAGGCCAGGACTCTTTGTACAACTTTAAAAAAACAAAGGAAGCAAGTTTTATTTCTCTATTAGATAGTGCTAGAAGCCTGCCCTGTGAAGTCATTAACGGGTATTTCCAGAAACAAACAAACCATCAAAAGCCATAGCTTATCTGGTCCACTGAAGAGTTAACACTAATCAGCCCTGAATCTTAGAAGGAAGCAATCAATTTTGAAGATTGGAGGGATTAAATCCGAAGCAAGATATTACTGAAAAAGATGCTGAAGATTTTACTAAACCACAAATACATAAAAGTCAAGCAAATTTATCATAACGCTGGGAAGTAAAGTCAATCATTATTCCAAGTCCCCTCTTTAAGCTCTATCTACTCGGATTTTGGTTTAGAGGTCTCTGGCTGGAGTGAAAGGGTTTGCTTGAATGAGTTCAGAAAGTGGCATCTGTTTAAGTAACAGATGTCGGTGTCACAGAGGTGCTATGATCTCACTTTTTATATACGGGGGAAATTGCTGCTGGAAGAGTTTTATTGTTTTTATGCAAATGAACATATCATATTCTTCTCCTTAAAGAGTTCCTCCTCCTGATGTGAATCCACAACAACCATAAAGGACCTCAGCTTCCAAAAAAGCTTTGATTCATATTTAGAATGTGATAGTTTCTTATGAACTATCAGTTATGCATGAAATGAGTTTGGAATTGGAGACATTTAAAGAGGCCCTGTTGGGCTGAAGCAAAGTGAGCAGGGTAAGAGACACTGCTGCCCCTCTCCTTCTGTGGCACCAGCAGAGGCCCAACCTGGAGAGTCCCTCACACCCCCTCAGCTGGCTCTAAGGGTTGGGGTGGGCAGTAAGGGTGCCTTATGGAATGATTTTTAACTTTATTCATTTGGTTATCAGTTTGTAGAAATCTCATCATTCTTATTATTTTACAGGAGAGATGGAGAGAGGAGTTATCCAAAAACACCTTCCAAGTTGACATTTAATGATCCATCCTCAATAGGATGGGAAGTGTGCATGAGGAACTGCATTTCAGCTGCACACTGCAGCACAGTGGTTGTCTTGAAGAAAGCACTCGTGCGATTAGGTTGCAACCTAGACTATTCATTCCTTTCATGAATGACAGTTTTACTTAATGGTCAAAAGGAAGATAAATGATGGATATTCAGGTTTGGGTGTTTTAGAAATATTGTAAAAATGAATGTATGTCACTTTGAGGAAAATGACTGACAGTATTTGTTGCTAGTCATAAAATTCAAACTTTCAGGTGGAAATTTGAATTTTAGAAAACTTGTATCCATCACCATGAATTTGCCAGCTTTCCAATCCTTAAACAAGTTTGGTGCTGCTATTAATAAATGTGATTTTTTAAAAATATTGTACAATGAAATGTGCCACTAGTTGAAAGATCCACATAAGTCAGTGAACTGATATTTTCCAAGTCAGCAATGCATGATGTTAGAGATTTACATGTGATAAAAAAAAATACATTTGAAGTACAAGATATGCTAATGGATTATAATGTATCAATAAAAAATGTTCATGGATATGGTTTCCAATCGATACCAAATAATCTTTAAGAAACTACTACTTGTTGAGATTTGGTGTACTATGAAAAAAAAGAGTATTTATGATTATCTGCAACGGCAATTCAAATTCCTCTTACTTTTCCAACTATAGACCTGTCTGAGGACAGATTTTCTTCATGTATTTCTGTAAAAAAACAAACAACAGCTTGAATGCCAAAGCAGCTAAGGGAATCCCAGCTATGTTCTATTAAGCCCAACATTAACAAGATTTATACTTACCCAGGTCTTCAGAGACTATTGAATTGACTGGTTTATTAAAGTAAACCTGAAAGACTTTTTGTCAACATGATTATCTTGTGGACAATAATAGAAATTAAAGTGATTTCAGGAGCTCCTGGGCTGTCTCATATTTTCCAAGAACAATGGATTCTACATCTATGGAAATCATGCTGCTTTGGCAAACCAAATATTCCTAGGTATCTGCAGCCCAGCACTCCATGTTGCCAAATGGCCATTAAGGCTGTACCAGTCTTGTTAAGACACCCACCTGCATACCCCAGAACTCAGCACACCCTTTTCTGGATCCTGCAGTTCTCCCACCCCACCAGTTTGTTTTTTCCTGAAACTATCGGTGTTTTCCACTTATGTTTGTGAATCAGCTAAGTTCACAAGAATCCTTTTGTTCTCTCCTTATAACTCACGGAAAACCATTATTATTCATGCTTTCCTTCAGGTTACTAAAAGCAAGAAGGGCTTAATGTCATTGTTATCAACTTGCACCACTGCTCTGAAAAAGGTGGGAGGGTGCCACTTTTTCTAAGAAATGGGAGTGTAGTGAGCTTTCCAGCAGGGAATATGAGCCCTGAAATAAAACGAAACCCTACTGCCTATTCAAGGTCATGAGGAAAAAAGATTTGGCAGAAGGAGTATCTCCAAAACAACCATGGGAACTGGAGGAGACCAGGTGTAGGGTCTAGCTTAGCACTTGACAGATTTTGGAGGACATCTGGGGAGTGATGAGGTAAGGAACTGAGCTTATAGTTATATTAGAAATCTAGTTTGTGAAAGTGGTCTGGCAACATAAGATTAATCACAGGAAAATGTGGCTCTCAGGACTTGCAGATATCCCTAAAGTGTCTATAAAGCCACCACAGCTGAAGAGGAAAATGCAACTGAGGGTCTAATGATTCTCCTTATCAATACTTACCTGAGAGATGACCCATTTCCTCTAACCCTGCTTTTCATCAAAAGCTAATAAAACTATAACTGGTTATTGAGTGACTGCTTCCAGAGAAGAGAGTTGCCTTAGCTCAGTGGGATATATTTAATGTTGGAAACTTAAGGGGCAGGTTTGAGGTAGACAAGAATTTAAAAATTCCTAACAGCTGAAAATAGCTGGTAACCCCCCTCACGCTGAGGTGGTTACCTGATCTAAAGTTGTCTATTTTTCTTACTTTCAATAGTATTTAAGAATCATATTTTGGGGAAAGAAACCTCTAAAGATTGAAAATCACAGAAAATACCTCCCAAGCACTCAAAAAAGCTCCTGGACCCCTCTGTCCCTCAAACTGTTAGCTTATGTTTATGGATAATAAACTAACATTTCAGTAAACACAACACTCCTTTGAAGAGAAGTATGACTCAGACAAAGTTTCTATCATGATTCAAAATTATTTTTAATTATAAATGGTGAATTTATTTCCAGTACTATAGACAAGTGTGTTTTGATAACCTGTAGAAATCAGTTTTCAGAAATTGTAATGAAAGTTTAGTGAGGTTGTTTGAATTGAAGGGGGTAGAATAATAATAATAATAATGATAATAATAATATGCATGTAAGTGTTATGGCTACAATTTTTTATAAAGTTGAGTGTGGAGACATCATCTAGAAATGGTGAAACTCAATTTTCATTTCTGTTGTGTATTAGAAGTTTATTTGTGGCCCTAGCTGGTTTGGCTCAGTGGATAGAGCATTGGCCTGTGGACTGAAGGGTCTTGGGTTCAATTCTGGTCAAAGGCACATACTACAATAGTTTCAGGCTTGATCACTGGCCCTGGTTAGGGTGCATGCAGGCAGCAATCAATCAATGTATCTCTCTCACATCGATGTTTCTCTGTTTCTTCCCCTCCTTTCCTCTCTCTTCAAAAACCAATGGAAAAATATCCTCGAGTGAGGATTAGCAACAACAAAACATGTTTGTTTCTGGAGAATTTTATAGATGTCATCCTAAGAGAAAGACACTAATATCACTGAGTAGAGTGTCAACTGAGGCCTCTGGAGACGTTACTGTAAACCTCAATGAACAAAATTGAACTTCTAAAGACATGCTGCCCACCTATAGACAGAGATAATGAGAAAACCCGTGCTATCCCTCTCAGTGTCACCTTTAACTTCATTCCATTTACATCCTTAATAAAGCAGCCCCCAATCTTGCCTGGATATTATGGAGACAGGAAGTAAAAAAGCAGAGCAGAAAGTTAAGTGGATATGATGGTGAGGGAAATATAAGTGCCCATGATAAGTCATCCATGAAAAGAGGTGTGGCTGTACCTAGAGTGGGAGCAGGGGCAACAGAGGCTCAGAGTCAAAGGGCAGGTGCCTGTTTGCTTAAATCAAGCCTAGATCACACTTCCTTTGACCTAAATTCACAGGCAGATATTCACAGACACTTCAGATCACATACAGCAAATAGATTTCTTCTGGTATGCTGACACCATTTGATGGATAATGTATCTGGCATTCCGTATTGAAATAGAATTTGGGTTGTGAGGAAGAGAAGGTTGTATTTCATGTATAATACCTGCCATGGACCTGACAAGGGTGATTGTAACACGTGTGTGACATATTGACCATCTCGCTCCACAGCTTCTGAGTAGCCTGCTAACTGCATGACTACCTCTTCCTTCCACATTCTCAGGTTCTAAGGTCACCTTGATGTTTGGTGACATTGCCTGCTGTAGAGATTGGCATGCCCATGAGAATTCCTGGCAGAGGCTCTTCTATCTTTCCCTGTCCTTCCATTTCTAGAAGACATAAGGGATTTAAGTCTCTATATTAATCATTCTCACAACCATCTTCACTGGCTCTGTTTCCAGAATAATTTCCCTAAGACTCAGCCAGAGATGCTGTCCATTTCTATAGTCTCCCAAATGAGTGACAGAGACAACTAAACTATTTGTCAGAGAGAAAGGACTCAATGGGACTTTTCCCCTTAGCCACTTAGGCCCCTACAATAATTCAAATGAAATGACAGCCAAACAACTTCTTTATTTGTTCCCTTCCCTTTACTAGCCACCAGAATGTGGAGATTTCTCAGAAAACCAAGTTAAAAATTCCTTCTTCTATTTGTATTGCATTTTAATTTAATTGGTTGTTCAAGGTGGAAACAGAGGTTTAGGGCACTAGGGCTGATGAAATGAATGAGGAGGGAGAGAGAAAAAGCGCGCGAGCGCGCGCGCGCGCACACACACACACACACACACACACACACACACACACACGAAAAACCCCATCAGCAATACTTTCTCTTATTTATAGTGACAACCCCAAGCAAAATATATAAATATATTTAGGGAGATGACAGCTTTGTTGCTTCTTGATCACAAACCAGCAGTTAGGAGTTCACTTTTGTGGGCAGATAAAAATGGCTGGATCTTGATAAAGTAGCGTGAAGAAAAGGGAGCTAGAGAAATTGGGCGAAGGGCAATGTGTCCTAGACAAAACCAGTATAAGGACCAACACTCTAAATAGAAGGGAGGTTCTCAAGTTATTGTCTGTGGGCCCTCGACTGGAAGTAGATGAAAACCACTTCCCATCCACAAATTAGAATGCCAGGAAGGCCAGAAGTCTTTAGACTTGCTTTCCAGTACTAGGATTTATATTTGGTAAATAGAACATTCCGTCTTCAATTTACTTCATGTCAAAATAAGAGAAAAGAAAAAAATGGATGCATGAAAATATCTGAGGCATTCCTATTCTGGTGTTAAAATAAAGGCATTTTTCAATTCATAAGTGGGTCCATGCTTGAGCAGTTCAACAGAAGTGGGCTCTGTGGCAAGCCTCAGTGATACAATGCTGAAAAGACAGACCCTGCTGCAGTGCAACCTAAACTTTTGTGCAAGATGGTTTAAAACTTGCAATGGCTTCTCCATAGAGATTATTGTTCTATGATTATTGTTCAATAATCACGGATTAGCTGCCTCCTGCATGACCCACACTGGGGATTGAGCCTGCAATCCAGGCATGTGCCCTTGGCTGGAATCGAACCTGGGACCCTTCAGTCCACAGACCAACACTCTACTCACTGAGCCAAACCGACCAGGGCTGGGAAAAATATATTTTGAGTTTCCATCTCTCTCTCTCTCTCTCTCTCTCTCTCTCTCTCTCTCTCTCTCTCTTTCTCTCCCTCTCTCCCCCTCTTTCATTATCTCTCTCTTTCTTTCTGTCTCATCAATTTAAAAAATATTTCAAAATGGTAAGTGTGAAAATTGGCACAACCTCTACTGGAAAACATCTCTGTCTGGAGATCCATCCTGAAATAATACCAGATATATACTCAATTTATTACAGTATATCACAGAATAGGTTTAATGTAAATAAAATAACTCTAAATGTCAAGCAATTGGGGTAAATTTTAAATTATTGTACATCCAGATAAACCATTACAGTTACTATATAGTACTCTGGCCACTACCAATAGCAGGCTGGGAGACATATAAAGTTTTTTGCAAATAATATTTAATAATGTGTAAAAGTACTCATAAAGTGTCAAATGGAAACAAACATGATGCAAAGGAATTACAAAGTATAATAAGAGTTTTTCCACCACATGATCATATTTAACCATAGTCAAGTTACTTTTATGTGCATAACCCATTTGATCCTTATGAGACTGAAAAGGAATGATGGGGTCAGATCACTCCCATCTGTGTAAACAATGGCTAGACTAGCAGAGCCTAGATCAGTGGTTAGCAAGCCACGGCTATCGAGCCACATGCGGCTCTTTGGCCCCTTGAGGGTGGCTCTTCCACAAAATACAACGTGTGGGCACACACGTACAGTGCGATTGAAACTTCATGGCCCATGCACAGAAGTCAGTTTTCAGCCTGGGCAAGTCTATTTTGAAGTGGCATTAGAACATTCATGGGGCCAAAGAGCTGCATGTGGATCTCAAGCTGCGGTTTGCCAACCACCAGCCTAGAGCATAAATGATATGGAATTAGTGGACATCCTGATTCCGTATTAGGAAGGCACTCAGAGGAAGTGGAACTGAAACTGACCAACTGCTCTGAATACATAGGCTGTGTATGGATAGAGAGGTGGGGAAAAGCATTGCTTTAACTAGAACAAGATCTTGATATGAAGCAGATTTATTTTATGATTGTCTGATACAAAAAAAAACTGTCGTTCCTTCAGTATTCCGCTCATTGGCTAGGAAGTGGGGCTGAACTAACTTTTGAAAATATCACTTTTATTTTAATTAACATTTTAGGGAAGTTCAGGTATAATCAATGTGAAGCTAATTTTTTCTTTTTTTTTTTTTGGAATCCTAGTTTTTCCTTTATCATACTACCTTATGGGTAATGGTGTGAGGAACTCAGAAACAGTTCCAGAAGATTCACACACCATATCACTCAAAAGTTTCAAACACTGCATACATTATACAGGTTATTAAAACTAACCATCAAAAGTTTAACAATGGAAGGCAAACCATCAATGCTGCCCTAACTAGTCACGTGAGGTTAATGATGAGTGCAACTGATTGATCATCAATTTAAGAAAAATAAAATATTTATAGTGAAAAACTAAATACAAATCTGAAATCTCAGCGATATAACATAAATAAAAAAATTCTGTGAGTTGTCAATGCTCGGTCGATTTAGTTTTATTACAACTAAACTTCTCTCTTCCCTGTGAGCAGATTGCAACATAAATTGATATTTATGACATCTTATAACTATTCATAGTTCAGCATTAAGAAAACATTTAAAGATGCTTGTTACTTATTTATTTTGAGAATAACCTGCCGAAAGAAGGCACTAGGCTCTCTGCTGTGCCTTTCTCATAGCTTGCTTCTTTGCTTTCTCTTAATCTCTGCTTATATGCTAAAGTTTGACTGCAGGAGTGGGGGTAAAACTTTGCAAACTTTAGGATCAGTTCTTTCCTGTTCAACCCATACATCATGACTCACATTCAATCATTCCAGCTCTGTCTGAATTTCCCACCTTGCATCCAGAGCTGGACCAGCTCAGCGGTAGCTTTCTCTGTGTCTCTCCCAGTCTGCAATTGGAAGGAGCCCCAAGTGCTATGAATTCAGGATTTTTAACTCCTGCTGGGTCCCTGATGCTGTACATAAGCCTGAACGTATCTTCTCAGCCTCCTGTCTTTCTCATGCCTTCACTATTTCCCTCAAGACCCCTCCTCGCTCAGTGTTCTGCCTCACACTCAATGAACACCTTCCAATGCATCTTTGCCTTTGTCTCGGAAAACAGAGTTGCCTAAGAGTTTCCTCAATTTTTAATTTCTTTCTCCCCTCTCTGTTCTAAGTACCACAAAGTAACCCCACAGCATCCCTCCTTGCCTTATCCACACCCAAGATGGAAGAGAGTCCCCATCTCATCTACACTGCTTTCCTCGGAGGGGCCCTAGGGCCTGCTGCCTGCCTGCCTGCCTAGCGAGGCCTAAGCAAACACACTTTCCTGGTGATTTCCTTTTTCTCTGTGTCATCTTCAGCCACATCCCTGAACACATTTAATTTGTTTTATCTTAAAAAAATAAGCCAACAACAACCAAACACCAAACATACACCTTCCCTCATGTTAACCAACAACAGTCCCTTCACAGCCACACTTCTTAGAAGAGACTCCTGCTGAGTATTCCACAGCCTGATTCCAGTCCTCAAGCTTTACTACTTATGCTGGGCTTTTCCCTATCTTGCTGCGGCCATTACAGCTCATAAAGAGATCCCTCTAAACACAGTGTGGTTCCTCTGACCACACGTTCACACTCAGACCGTAGGAAAAGGTCCAAACTTTGTACCACAGTGCAGAAGCTCTTCATTGTCTGGTCTCTGGTTAGATTTCCACTTCACCATCCTCACCTCCACATTCTAGGGTCAGCCACATCCACTACTTAGAATGCCCCTTCTCTCTCCTTTGGATTATAACCTTCACCTGATTCACTCCTACTACTGTTTCAGAGGCTTGGCTGAGAAATCACCTCCTTCAAGGAGCCTTTGCTGATGTCTGTCCTCCCAACACTGCCTCTTCCCAGTCTGGGTTACATGACCCTTCGGTGTGACCTCCATCTCTGCATTTCCTATGCCAATTTATAATTGTCTCTTCTTGTCAATCAAAGTACTGTATGTGAATTCTTGGACAGCAGCATGGTATTTATCTGTATCCTGAGCTACTACCATGGTGTCTGGCATATAATAGTGTGGGGCACGACTACAGTGTTTGGACAGGTTCAAACCTCGGATTAATGAGAGGGCACAGTCCTCTCATTGCCACATGCAAGTCTCAGCTTGGAGGACAGCCCTCCCAGCACAATTACAGCCAACAGCTATAGTTGCAAGCTTGAACCTATGGTCCGAACACATGGCCCCATGTGCCTAAGTGGTATAGGCTGTAAGTAAACAAAGCTTACTTTGAGTAGGATTGAAACCCATGAGAATACTGTAAACATCTTGATCACGCTCTAACTTTGCCTTGTGGCATCTGCTATGAAATAAAGGTATGGCTTGTGCTGTCTTTGAGACCCAGCTTTCATTCTCTTGTCTGTCTTTTCTAAGCCTTTCAGCCACCCCCACTCAGGTTTACCCATGGCTGTGCTGACACGGCACAAAATAGATGCTCAGAAAGTGCCTGTGAAATGAAGAAAGGAAAACTGGAGTCAATAACGGTTGGGCATTGTCTCTCCAGGCAGGAAGCATCAGGCAGTAATTCTTGATCTTTCTGGATTATTTGCTTAATTCTTTCACTCTTCCCTACTCCCAAATGTGCTTCATGATATAGCTTTGATTTTTATAAATACAACAGTTATAGTTTACTTGATATTTGGTTCACAGACACACAATCTGTAGGACATTCTCTTTGAACAGTTTTTTTTTTCCATCCTGGAATCTGGTGGCTCTGAGTCATGTTCACTCTGGGGGAGGAAGTACACACTCGAGTCCATTAAATCTGGTTGGATCTCCACCCCTTCTCTCTACCTCTCAAATCTCAGTTTCCTCATTTACAGTCAGCTCACTAGAGCAATACTCTAAGTAAACAATGAGAGCTGGTTAGCTATGATAGTTGTGACCTAGGACTCTGGTTAGGCAGCTGCAATAGAGCTAGGGAAAAACAACTGTTCTACTTGACTAATATTCCTTCCTCCGCATTCTGAAGTCTGTTTCCTCCTCTCTCTTTCTATCTCTTACTTTAACTGTCTTCACCTTCTTTGGTTTCTTTATTTAAATAATCTCTCACTATACCTGCTCCCACTCCCACACTCCAGCTCCTCCTCCTTTGTCACCACAACCCCTCGGTTCTGTCATGATGTTGACCATTGTTTGTAATCCTAGAGTGCAAGTGTCATAATTGTCTTGTTCTGAGTTCCAGTTTCAGTGGCCCTGCCTGAAAAGATAATACACAACCATTATTAACTCCAGTCTTTCCTTTCTTCTTTCCACAGGCAGTTTTTGAGCACCCATTATACACCAGACACCATGGTGGTAGCTCAGGATACAGATAAATACAATACTGTTGTCTTAGAATTTACATACCATGCTTTGATTAACAAAGAGAAGAGAAAATTATAACATGACATGGGATAGAGGTCACAACCAAGGGGCCCCAGGGTCCAGAGCATAGCTAACAAGCTATCAATAATATCTGATGAATAGATAAATTACACTATATTTTGATCATACTGGCCAGCCAATTTTTATAGAATTTGAGGGGAATTCTTTCACTTCAATGAGTTGCCTGGAAACTTTGTCTCTGCCCTCCTAGTACGAGGAGAGCCTGTTTGTCATCAGATGGTGTTGGCTCAGGTACCAGGGGTCATGGCTCCTGAGACTCCCCTTTGCCTCCCATTCCACTGAAGAATACTGACAATTGTGTCAAAGAAGGTCCTGTGCTTGCAGAACACTTTCTAAGTCTAGCCCAGTGGTCAGAAAACTACAGCTCATGAGCCACAAGTGGCTCTTTGGCCCACTGAGTGTGGTTCTTTCACAAAATACCATGGCCTGGGTGAGTCTATTTTGAAGAAGTGGCATTAGAAGAAGTTTAAGTTTAAAAAATTTGGCTCTCAAAAGAAATTTCAATTGTTGTACTGTTGATATTTGGCTCTGATAACTAATGAGTTTGCCAACCACTGGTCTAACCCATCTCCACAAGTTCTTAAAAATACATGAAAACAGAGAATATCCAGAAAATAGGTAGTTTCTCAAATGAAGTCTCTGCAAAAAAAAAAAAAAAAAAAAAAAAAAAAAAAAAAAAGGAAGAAAGAAATTAATGAATATACAATCTACTGTGCATACCTGGAACTGAGAATTATAACCCAGCCTCCCCACATTTTGCCAGGAGGTGAGGGAGCATGGCAGAATGTGTTCAAACACTAATCATGCCCAGCAGACCCTTGCAAGCTGGCGGAGAAGTTGAGATTGACTTGAAATCTAGTGAGAATACAAGTCAATATAAATGGTGGGCTACACTGTGCTTTACAGAGCACCAGAGAGAGGAAAGATCAGTGAAAGCGAAAAGCTTCCCACTGGGACTTAAGGAAAGCATAGAAATGTGAGCAATAGGAGAGGTATGGCCTAGGGCAGGGTCTGACCCAAGAGTAGTGCCCCCTGGTGGTGGGCTTGCCATTCGCGTAAGGGAGTGTGGGAAGGATGGGACCTGCGTGGGCCCAATGCCCAGCATTGCATGCTGGAAGCTCCACTTGCAAAAGCTCTGGCTTTCTGGCATCTTCTCTGCCGCCTCCTACCTTCTCCATAAGAAAACAAAACTAAACCGACACCGCCACAGTAACAGGATGAGAGCAAACACCGCTACCCACAGGATTGGCCACAGGTACAGAAGCCAGGCTTCTGCCAAAGGAACCATAAAGACAAAAGCATCTGTAAAAATGCATCTGGCTGAGCAGTTACTTCCCATAAAGAGCAAAAGATTGAAGACAGATGACAGCAGAACACAGAGCATGCCTGTGTGTGAGTGTATGCGTGAATACAAGTGTTCATATGTGGTGGGTGAGCATGGGTATGGCTGGGTATGTATACGCATAGTATAATGTGCATCCATATTGTGTGGATATGTGGTGTGTGCAGTGTGTCTTATGTATGGTCTTGTATGTGTGTGTGTGTGTGTGTGTGTGTGTGTATGTGTGTGTGTAGGACTCACACCCCCTCCCTCTCCTAGCATCTGCTTGGGAATCCTCAGTTCTTGGCTTTCTAACCCAGAGAAGGAGGTTTGGGGTACAGTTCCATTTCCTTTTCCACTTCTGGTGCATCTAACATCCCTCTTGTACCCACTGCCCACTTGTGGGTAGCTTCAGGTGGGCAGTGGGCACAAGAGGGATGTTAGGTGCCCCAGAAGTGGAACAGGGAACTGTACCCTAACCCTCCTTCTCTCAGAGAGCCAAGAACTGAGGATGCCCACAAGGTGCTAGGAGAGGGAGGGGATTTGTCTCCACACACACACACAGGACCATACACAAGACACACTGCACACACCACATATCCACACAATATGGACACACATTGTACCATGCCTATACATACCCAGCCACACCCATGTACACACACCACATATGAACCTGCGGGGACCCTCTCTCTGGGGCTGGAGGGGCCTAGCTCCCCCAGGAAGGCGGGAGGGCAGAGGAAGTGACTTTGATGGATGGCATTGCACGGGAGGCTGGTGCTGGCAGATTAGAGAGGCTGCGTCTCTGGTGCACACGCCTCCGTCAGGGGTTGTTCTGATGAGATAATTTTTCTCATTAACCTTGATAACTCCCTGCTGATACATGGGTGTGTTTTCACTGTAGGACTTTTTCCCCTTTGTGTCTTCTTTTTGCACTTCCCAGGAGGAGAACTTGGAGCCCATTGGCAACCTGTAGCTGCCCAGCAGCTGAGGAGTCGATTTGCCAGCTTCTGGGCTCCCCAAACCAAGCTGGAGGGAGCAGCTCAGCAGTCTCTCTCAGCGCCTGGGTTTTCTTAGGCCTAAAGCTCTCAATAACTATTGACCGAGGATTGAAAGGAGTGGGCGGTTTAGAGATTTAAGAAACCGGTGAGGGCACAGGTGAAACTCATCTGTTCCCACTCCCTTCTCCATTAACTTGCAGCAAAGCCCAGCTAGCAGCTTTAGCTCTTCCCAATGCCTGCTTATGTGAGACAGCCTTGCCCCTGACCGAGTGGCTTCTGTGCTGGGACATAGTGGATAGCACATACGGGACCATTTCCTGGAATATCTTCCCCAGAACACTCTCTCTCCTCCCAGTTAAAGGGGATTTCTGTATTGTGCACATACTTCCTTGGCAGTATTGGTCACTATCAGGTGTCCCCATTATCCCAGGCTTTGCCCTTGGTAGGCTGTGAGCACTTTGAGAATACAGCCTGTCTTTTCCATCTGTGTTTCCTCAATTATTAATATAGTGTCTGTCACAAAGCAAGCACTTGATAAATATTTTTTGACTTTTGGTATAAATTAAATAAGACACAAAATTAGGAAGTACCTTGAATGCCTCATGAAGTTCAATGTTAAGGAAAAGTTAACAGAAGTTGCATTGTGTCCATTTGGGGCCTAACACCTGCTCCTCTGGACACAGTACCTTCCTGGAGTTTCTCATAAGAGAGAGAAGTCAGGGCAAGTTGATACACTGAGGCTCTTAGTCCATTGTCATGATTAATTACAAAAATAGGGCCCAAGAATTTAGCATATTAAAAAATTCAGTACTTTAATGAAAACTTTTCAAATGTGTCCTAGCCTTTTGCAAATACAGAGGTACACCCAAAATCAACGAAAAGTGTTATGTTGGCTAACGCTTTGAGGAAGCCTGGCAATTTCCAGCCAGAGCTAATTTCTGTTTTCTGCTTTCATCACAGGGCTTTCACCCTCTCTCAGTCTGTTCCTTGTCTAGCTAATGAGGTGAGGCTTTAACAAAATGAGATCATGGGAGTAATGTGCCTCACACAGGGCACGGCGTGCAGAAGACATGCAATAAAATTCCAGCTCATTCCTAAGTGAGAAAAAGACTGTTTAATTTTTTAAGCTTTGCTTTTATGCTATGAAATAAGTAAAATAATTTTCCCCATTTTGCTAATAAAACATAAAAGTTCCGAAATGTGATGAAGACCATGAATTATAACCCAAAGCTGTCTAAAACTAAACTATTGATAAATTTGTTTTCCTAATGATGCATTCTTAATGATATCTTAACCTTGGGGAGGGAAAATATCTGAAAGAAAGAAAAAAAGCTGTTTGCTACCTGTTCCAAGAAATGAGTACACCTGTAATACTTTTCCTTTGATGTGGTGGTGCATTATCACTTCAACTTTCATAACATTATTTCATTAGATGAGAGTTAAAAATTGGATTTGTGGCAAATTGCTCTAGTCTTTATCACTCCCTTTTATCTCACACTCAGCCTTCTGCATTCACTTATATCACCTGCCTGTTCCCTTTGGCATCTGAACATTGCCTCTTGAATTTTACTTTTATATTTCTTCTAGCAAAAGAGCCCTGATGTATCTACACAAAGACTATACCGTTTAAGTTCTTCGCAGCTTTACTCAAATAGCAAAACAAAACAAAGCAAAACAAAACAAAAAAATGGAAACAATCCATATGTCCATTAACAACTGAATAAAAAAAAAAAAAACACGCAAAAAAACAACTGTGGTATGTCCATAAAATGACATTTAGTAGGACTAAAATAAAATGAACTACCAATATAAGAAAAAAATATGGATGAGTCTTGAAAACATTACGATGACTGAAATAAGCCAGACGCAAAGAACACATGGTGTGTGATTCAATTTGTACAAGAAGTATAGTTTTGTAGCTAAACTAATCTATTGTGACAGAGAACAAATCCATGGTGGTCTGGAGTCAGGAAGTGGGGTGGGTGAGGGACTAACCCTAAGAATCCTGGGGAGCTTTTTGAGGGTGATGGAAAGATTCTATATCTTTCTTGTGGTGCTGGTGGTTACACACCTGTATATATTTTTTAAAATATATACTTAAAATGGTCACATTAAATTATATGTAAATTATATCTCAATTAAATTGATTTTTTTAATTGGCTGTTGCTTTTTCTAGCAAAAGCATAATCAACAGCACAAGGCCTTTGATATAGGAAAATACCAGGTAAGGGGATAAGGTTAAACTACACCCAGTTTTCAAACGTGCAGAGGGCTTAAAGGTAGCAAGCTTCCTCATATCTCTGAAATTGTTTACTAAAGGATATTTGCCAAGGCCTGACGTGGAAGAATTCTTGACCTGGGACTCTGATTTGTTTCACTGTGGCCATAAAAGAAAGAGGCATAAGAAACATACAAGCTCAGACCATAGTGAAAAACACGATTCTGAGCATGCCAGGATTCTGAGGATTTTAACAGGAACTTAAGCCAATGGTGACAAAGGACTGAATAAGGAAGTGACAGAAAAACACAAATTAATTGAAAAGGCAGCTGGTCTTAAAAGAAAATCATATTACTCTTCATTTGAAATAAAGAAAGAAAATTTCCAATATTTCTGAATGAAGACTTGAGACTGGGTTAAGGAATCTAGTCCTTCAAATAGTCAGACAATATATGACCCAAATATCACACACACAAAATCTAAAATTGAAAAATATTCCACATGGGAGCTTTTATTTGTGATATTTGATCTGGAACTTGGCATCTCATCAAGTTGCAAATAATGGAGGAAACAAAGATTAGCTAAAGGAAATGTAGGCAGTTTGTGTGTGATCTCTGAAATTCACCCAGAATGCTTTATTTTATTGATAATTCACATAACACTCCCTCTCCCCCCTAGTGCAGTACCTGGCACAGCATGGGAGCTAAGCATGTCTTTGCTAGAAGAGAGAGAAAGAAAGAGAAAAGGAAAAACCGTATTTTAAGTGTTAGCTGAATCTATATACCTGAAGACCAAGGAAAAGCATTTGATTAGGGGTGTCGAACTCAATCAGAGAAGGGGCCAAAATCTAAAATCCAGCCTAAATCGCGGGCCGAATGGTTTACTGAACAGTCATAAACTGTCATTGTGATGGAAACGCAGCGGAGTGCAGTGATGACAGCGCGGTGCGGGCCACATTGCAAGGCCTGGCGGGATGGATTTGGCCCGCGGGCCTTGTGTTTGACACATGTGCATTTGATTAAAGTTCAGTAAGTAAAAGACATTAAAATATTTTCATCTACTTCACACCCTCCACCCTGATCCGGAATAACCTATTAATTAGTAAGTAAAAAATGCATATTTAATTGGAGACATCTGTCATTATAAAAGCTATAAATTGGTAGGGATGCTGAGAATGGATATCTATATCTGCATTCCTCCCTCAGCAAACTCTGGGTGAGGAGAAGAAAACATGCTTACACTGTTAAGGGGACGTCCTGCCCTCTCCTAAGAATGTGGCCTCAGGAACAGGACACGGGCCGTGACTATTGAGTAGCCACGGCAGTTCAACTGAAGGATGATCAATGTCTTCAACTCAAATGCGCAGTTTGATTGACAGAAGATAATGCTCATTCAATGGGAGGTGTGAATTGGATTCATGATGTTAGAACATGAGGGAAAAAAAAGTACCTCTTCCTAAATGAGAAAGAATAATCTCTTTGGCGAGTCCATCCTTTTAACTCAAGCCCCTTCGACAGTCCATGCTACAGAAGTTTGCATTTTCAAGTGATATTTTCCAGTGTAGATTCTTAGGAGTGTTCTTTGTTTTTATTACGTAGTATGTTTTCTCAGAAAGAAGCTAGAAAGTGCCTTCTTTCCAGCAGGAGAGAGTAACTAAGTATTAGAAAGTGTTTTTTTTGTTTTGTTTTTTTTTTGTTTGTTTGTTTGTTTTTTGCCAGAAGCACACAGCCGTGGAGAAGTAATCTCACCCTTCACCTATGGTAAATAAGCTATTAAAAATCAAGAAAAAGGGTAACAGTTGGAGTGTGTGAAATGCACACACAATGTTGTGGAAACCTCATTTGTGATACTATGAGTTTCGCCCCTTGTTTAGCCACACAACTGAAGTCTACTCTATTTCTACTTTTGTTGGGGATTTTTCTCTATCACAGGCTTAAGTGCTTTATGCATGAGACTGAAAAGCTGCCAGGGCTCGTCCAACTGCCTGCCAAATAGATCGCGCTCACTGGAGCACTGCCAGATGTGTGTCAGTAGAAAGTTTAATTTCTGGACAGTCTGAGCCCTCGGTTCCTTTCTTAGCTTTGTTGAAACCACATTCCTATTTTCCAGAAATGCTCGTGTCTTTGCCTAGTCTCGCCTCCTATAATCTTGTTCCCAGTCTCTGGAGATCAGAGGGCTCAAGAGTGCTACCTATCTCCCCATCAAACCCAAAGCAATGAAATGAGTTCGATGAAAAGGTTTATGCCAAGTGAGAAATCACCATGTTACATTTGATTACATTTGTCTGACCTTGAACAATTTTAGGAGCCAGAGTAGTCGTTTTAGTTAAGTAATTTCGTTTAAATTGCTTAATTGAGAAATAAAATTTCATGGAATTCCCTAGATTAATTTGCACTTATACTTAAGAGCATCAACATTTGTAATCAATTTAAAGAGGAAATAGACCTAGAGTATTTTATAGTTTGCAGTGAAACCTAATTGGATTCATTTGGGCTGAAATAGGAAATATAGAGAGATCTGATATTTTTAATTTCCCACATCTTAAGGACAATAATGGACATTTAATCTTTGTGAGGCACTGTGTTTCAGACTTGAAATTGTGGATTTCAGAGATAAACTAGCTGATTTCCCCTTTTCTTACCTTTCAGGGAAGGCATTAGACAGGGCTAGATTGCAGCAGGAACTCACAGGCGAGGTTGGCCTACGAGAGTAGGTGATGGATGACAAAGGCGGTGCCTAGGACCAAAAGAGGCCTGCTCTTGTCAATCTCTGTATGTACTGTCTAGGCAAGCCCTTCACTCTTGAAAGATATTTTAAATAAGAGTGTCAGGATTAGAACATTTAAGGAGATTCTGTCTGAAGTATAGAAAATGGATTTGATGGGGAGCAGACAGGGAGAAAAGGGGAACATTTTTGAGCTCATGTGTCTATCCTAGTCAGAGAGCCTGAAATTCTTAATTAAGACAGAAGAATAGAAATGGAGGAGAAATGATATTCTAGAGATAATATGAAAAGGTTTTGGTGATCTAGTGGGAGAAAATGGGGAAGGGAGGAACAGAGAGAGATGAGGAAGTGGAAGAAAGCAAAGATGATTGACAGATTTCTGCCTAGGGTGACAGCTAGTCCCCACACATCCAAACATCCCACTTTGTCTGGAGCTGTACTGGTTAATCCTGCAGTATTATCCTTTTATTCTTAGTGAGTTCCAGCTTGGCAGGTAAATATATATAAGGAGGAGAGTGGTTGAAGGGAGATTTTTGAATTATTATATTTGAGATGCCTGTGGTTCAATTGTATTTATTCACTCACCTCCTTTAAAACTCCCTTGATCATCCTATATAATAAAGAGGTAATATGGAAATGAACCCTTACACCCTCACAAGATGGCTGCCTATGACCAGGCCTGCAGGAGGGTTAGTGAGGGATGACCAAATGACTGAACAGCAGGCTGCACAGGGCAACTGAAGAGGGTACAAGCTGAGCTGAGGGGACTGTCCCCCCCACCCCATGCACAAATTTCATGCACTGGACCTCTAGTCTTATCTAATCATTTGAGCTTCCCCTTAACACATTCCCCTTACCTTGCTCTGCATTTTGTTTAATAGTAGCACTTAACACCTTCTATCTTACTGTATAATTATTTATTATGTTTCTTGACTATTGTCTGTAATACGCAATGATGAAAGCTCTGTAATACGCAATGATGAAAGCTCCTTCTTGGTCTCTTGTGTTCACTGATATATTCCAAATGTCCAGAATAGTGCCTGATGTTTAGTAGGTGATCCATGAATATTTTTTAATGAATGAGAGAGTGAGTTGAATAAGCTTAATAAATATGTATTGAGTGCCCAATGTTTTCTGAGCTCATGCATCTGTTCTAGTCAGAGACGTTCATAGATTTCAGGATGTTCAAAGAAAGTGAATACACATGATCCTGAGGCTCAAGAGAGGGACTGGACTAGAGTTATAAAATGTGTATTAGTTTTATGCAGATTATGTTTGAGCTATGACATGATTAATATCACTTTAAGTTTGATAAGAGGAGGACTTGGCACTGAGCCTAGAGATTAACTGCAAGCCAAGGAGAACAGACTCAGAAGAAACCAACTCTTTGTTTCTTGGGCTTTTCTTTTCTTTTTTTAAATTTTCATTGATTTTAGAGAGGAAGTAAGAGGAAGATAGAACCAACATGATGAGACAGAATAATTTATCGGCTGCCTCCTTCATGCCTCTTACTGGGAATTGAGCCCTAGGTATGTGCCCTTGACCGGAATAAAACTCTGGACCATCGGTCCACAGGCCAACATTCTATCCACAGAGCCAAACTGGTTAGGCAGTTTCTTCGACTTTTAACCTCCAGAATTGACATAAAATAAATTTATGTTGTTTGAAGCAGCCAGTCTATGTAATTTGTTATGGAAACTTTACCAGCCTAATACAATGGTCATTATTAACATTGGACTAAAGACATTTTCAGAAGTAATAAAAGCTGGTAACATAGTGCAGAGGGATAGGAACTGAAATTAGAGGTGAGTATAATCCCTTTTATATAAAAGTGTAACTATGTTGGAAGAAAGAAACAGTCAGGGAACAAGAGATGCTGTGTTGAAACCCCAGGAGAGCATTATCGAAATATGGTTGCCATAAATTTCCAAGAGACAAGCTGATCATCTGTACACTATAATAAGCATAATTATGAATATTGATTACAGCATATTTCTTTGTTTTGTAAAAGGAAAGCTTGGGAGAGTTTTTAATTTGAACCAGACAGGAGAATCTCACAAGGACATTCGCGATGAAGCTGGGACTCTTTTAGTGGAATTTTGGGTCACTAAATCAGCCAGATCTCTCATGAATAATTATATCATGTTGATGCTTTGTCCCAAGCTGTATTGTTAGGGTCATTGGAAGTCATCTCTCAAAAATGTTAATGCACTTGTTTGTATTTTTTCTCAGAGTTTATTACTGAAAATTGAAAGTCAGAACTGAGTTTTTCTTACTGGAGAACACAGTTTACTCCTTTTCATAGACCTTCCCTGTATAAGCAGGTTATACTTTTTAAAGTGAGTTTGCATTAATTGTTTTCTAATTCTTCTCTCTCTCTGGGAATTTGCTCCTGCAGTTAGTTATTCCACATCTTTCCTGCATCACCAGTTTCCCATCATAATACAAATGCATGGTTAGTCTCCAGCACTAGACAATATTAATAAAACACCTTTTAACATTACCCAAGGGTTCAGTTCTTTGTCCACTCAGATACACAAATCATCTCCAAGGTGACAGCTCCTCAACCTGGGCTTCAGTCTGGTAAACTGAGACAATAAAAAATTAACATAACAAACAGTAAGCCATTAGCTTCTCATCACTATCTCTATCCAATTCTTACCATTAATATCCAACCTAGCAATAAGCAGCTCGATTCACCCAGGTGCTCATTCCAGAACTTCTTTTCTGTTTCCCAATCCATCACCGAAGCTGTGTTTGATCAATAGCAACATAAAAATTGGTGGACAAAGAAAAGACAAAACCAACACACACAAAATCCACACAGTTCAGAAAGACCAGCCAGGAAGCCAGGGCTCTAGACTGCTTCCCAGTTCCTGAAGATTCTCTTGCTCTGCGTTTCCCACTGGTCCCTGCACAGCACTCCTCCCTCCATGAGAAGTGTGGATTCAAAGAAAGATTTAAGCTTTGCTGATACCTTCCTGTCTTTGTGTCCAATCCTCCACCCTCTCCAGACATCCCCAGTTGGTCCCCACAGCTGACATGAACTCATCACTCATCTGCATTGAGCCTTCCCTGCCATTTAAAACTTCCCCACGGGGTGAAACATATCCTACATTAATAAGAAAAGCAGCCAGGCCTCTTGGGTCCCCTGGGACCGCCCACTGGAGGCTAAGCTGGGTCAGGCAGAGCTGCCTCCGACCCACTTCTCAGCTGCACCACCTAGTCCCGGGCTTGTCCTCCCTCCTACCCCCCTTCCCCCGGCCCCCAAGATCTTCACAGCACCAGCAGCACGCGCCTCTGTGGAACTCGTTCTGGCTGAGACCACCAAGCACGCTAGGTACGTCCCCACACTTGGATGTGTGGTCAAGATCTTCCCTGAACATTGCATAGGGCCCAGCTGAGCCAGGAGCGTTCCCCAAGCACAAGCCCCATGGAGCACCCTGGACTGGGCGGCTCCCTGCCTGCCCAGCTAGGAGACATTGCAGTTACTCTGCAAGCAGATCTGGGGTGGGCGTGGGGCAACTAGGACCTCTTGAGGCTGTTGTCCTTGCCACTGTTGCACTGGACCCCACAGGCTGCGAGTAGGGGTGCCCATGCATCGTGAACACCATTGGCCATCGAGGAAGACTTGAGGCGGCTCTTAAAGGTGTAGTTGATGGGGAACACAAGGTGCAGAAGACGGTGGCTCAGCAGCAGAGGTTCTGGAGACTGGAAACTCATTTGGGCCTCTAGGTCTTCTCCATACTCAGTGGCAAGAGACTACAAAAGGCTTGAGCTGGGCTCTTGTCTGAAGGTTTGGGGGCAAGATCCACTTCTAAGCTCACTCAGGTCCTTGTTAGAATTTAGATTGTGGCTTACATCTCATGTCTGCCCTTTGTCACAATTTACATATCTTCTGTAAGCTTAGGTTTCCTCTTCTGTAAACTGGTAATGAAAACACATGCCTCATCTAGAGTTATTGGGAGGATCAATAAAAACACATAAATATTTAATACACTGTTTTGTTCTTAATAAACGCTCAATAAATGGCAGCTCTGATTGTTCATATTATTATCTTATTGAAGAAGAAAGATGGGCAGGGAGTGGAAGTGAATCCCAGCAGAGAAGTCATAAGCCTTAAAATAGAAATAGTGAGTTGTCTTTAACGTACTTTCTCTGTGAGATCTGTAGTCTCAGACCTCCCTAAAATGATGACATCATGTTTTCCTCCACAAATACTATATTTTTATTTCTCTTTCTTTTCCTCCTTTTATGATTCATGACTAATTATGAGCACAGCTTTGTTCACTTATGTTAATTCATTCATTCTTTTATTTATCAATCACTCATTCATTTGAAAAATACTTACCTGTGAACCTGCTTTGTGCCAGATACTTGATCTAGTTGCTGAGGATATAATAGTTAATACAGGCACTTCACTACCTTTATGGAGAGCACAGTCTAGAGACAAAATAAAGGCTGTTATGAATGGTAATTGCATGTGCCTCCTCTTGTCACAAGTAGCAGTGACCAGATGAGCTATTTCACACAAAGGTCTTAATGAATCTTTCTAGGATTATTTATCACTAATGAAAAACTCCTAAAGAGGTGAAAGCTTAATCCAAATAAATGAATCTCTAATGACAGAAGTTTGGTTAACCTGGCACCAAGAATAAAACAGATATTTAAATCAAAGGCTCTGCATAGAACCCCCTAAATTCCACCACCTAGTTAACTCTTGTTCTACTGGGAAGTAAGGTTTTGACATGCTTTGCAAATGGTGACTATTAATCAGGAAGTGATTCTCAGCCCCTTGCTCCAACGTGACATACTTTCTTTTTATATACTAGAGGCCCGTTACACAAAAATTCATGCACCAGCCTGTGCCCTCTGGCAACCCGGGAATCCTTAGGGGATGTCCACCTGCCAGCTTGGGCCCACTCCCCCAGGAGCCCAGGGGAGTGGGCAAAAGCTGTCAGTTAGACATCCTTAACGCTTTAGAGGAGGCAGGAGAGGCACTTGCCACTGCTGCTCTGCTTGCAGCCATCAGCCCAACTTGTGGCTGAGTGGAGCTCCCACTGTGGGAACACACTGACCACCATGGGGCAGCTCCTGCATTAAACATCTGCCCCCTGGTGATCAGTGTACATTGTTGTGACTGGTTGTTCCTGGTTGTTTCACCATTGGGATCAATTTGCATATTACCCCTTTATTATATAGGATAAGCTAAAGACAACTGAAATCTGTTTTATATTTTAAATTAATTTTTAAATATACTTTTTGTTGATTTAAGAGAGGGAGGGAGAGGGAGAAAGAGTGATAGAAACATCAATGATGAGAGAGAATCATTGATGGGCTGCCTCCTGCCTGCCCCCTACAGGGGACCAAACCTGCAACCCAGGCATGTGCCCTGACCAGGAATCGAACCATGATCTTCTGGTTCGTAGGTTGACACTCAACCACTGAGCCACACCAGCCACGCTGTTTTATATTTCAAAGATGAAATAGCCTTCTTGACTAAATGAGCAAAGAAGGTTCCATAATTGGAAGACCAAGAGGCTTTTTCACTCTAAGCTGAAACGTTTAAACATGGAAATTTAATTAAATTACAAAATGGAATGTGATCATTCAAGTTGAATGGAATTAAGTGTAACAATGATCCTCAAAACTTGCTGCACATTAGAATGACCCGGGACCTTTTTAATTTCCAATGTCCTTGCTAACATCCTAGACCAATTAAATAAGCATGCTTGGAACTTGGACCTTAGATTTTTGTTTTTGTTTTTCATTTTAATCTCCAAGGAGATTCTATACAGCCAAGGTTAAGACCACTGGAGCAGAGGAGGGGAACTGCAGGGATTGAAGATTTTTATTGATGGAAAGGATTAAGAATGGCAGTCCAGCAAGAGACTAGTGTGAGAATAAATGGTCAGACTTGAGAATGGAGCTGAGGGTACCCTTCAGCCTCCAACCAATAAGCAGCCAGGACCATTAGCCTTACAACCTTAAGGAAATGAATTATTTCAACAATCTGAGTGAGTGTGAAAATGAATGATTTCCCAGTCAAGCCTTCAGATGAGAACTCAGTCTGGCTATCAGTTTGATTGCAGCCTTATGAGAACTTAAACAAAAAGAGCCAGATAAAAAGTGCCCCAAATTCTGAGCCAGGAAAACCGTGAGATAAATATGTGTGTTGTTTTAAGCTACAAGATTGGTGGTCATTTGTTGCTCCTTAACAGAGAACTGATATTTCTACCCAGATGTACAAATCAAAATGCTGCTAGAGATAAGTCAAGCTGGTTCCAGGTGTACGTTGTGACCCTCCATCTTACCTGTAGCATTTGTTCTGTGGTGGAGGGTCTGGCTTTCAATAATTCATTTACGGAAGGTTCAGTGTGTAGAGTAATCACTTTGACTCATAAAAGTACCCCTTCCAGCTTAAAAACAAGTGGGATTTAGGCAATTTGAGGACACCTTTAAATATTTAACATAGTTCACTTCATTAAAGAAAACAGATTCGTGCAATTCTCCATTTGTTCACTAGCATGAGTTTTACTATGTGGATATTGGCTATAGTAGGTACTTTAATCAATATGAGAAGAGATGTCCAGTTCTTGTCTTCTGAAAACAAATTTAGGATACTAGAGGCCCAATGCACAACATTCATGCAAGGGGCTTGGCCCTCACAAGCCCTGGCTTTGTCTGGAAGGTTGTCTGGATGGTTGTTCTGTTGTTTGGTCTAATTAGTATGTTAGCTCTTTATTATATAGGATATTAATCAAGTTAAAACCTAAAAACAAGTTAAAAATGTTAGAAAATAGTATCTATCTATCTATCCATCTAATTATCCATCCTCATTAATCTCTTCTAAATTCTGTTATCCATCTTTTAAATAAAGAAAAAGGAGATCCTTGTATAAGCACACATTTTAAAAAAGATACTGAGTCCAGCTGATACTGGAAGTAAGTGGCAGTCTTGGGTGATAAATGAAATTGCTTAATACAAATCAAATATGGGCTATAAAAAAGAGAACTCTTGAAAACTCTTCAAATTCAAAATGGTATGATCCCTTCATCCAGTATTCTCTGTGCAGAGCACTTGGGGAACATTAATTTTTTCAATTGCTGCTTTGTAGGACAGTTCAGAGTTGAACATAATTTATAATCAATGAAAACTAGAGATACTGTGATTTAGAATTATGCCTGTGATTGTGATGATAGAGCTAACAATAAGAGTTTATGTTTGTATATAGTTTTATAAGGGTGTTCATCTTGATGATCTTATGCAATATAAGACTGAGATAATTCATTCTCCACTTGACATTTGGAGAGAGGGAGAGAAAAAGGGAGTGAGAGAACAAAGCCAAGATGAGAGTGGAGATTTTCCATTTTCTTCCCTGAGGACTTATTATTATCCTGCCTCATTTAACTAACACATGTAAATATAGAGACACCACTTTTGCTTTCCCAGGAATACCAAGGAAAAGAGGGGGTTCATCAGACTTTGTTGGGGAAAAATCCTGATTTTTTATAACATTCCTTTCTTCCATGAGTGCAAATTTTGAGTCTTTGAGCACTGGAATCCATTCTTTGAGGAAAAAACCAATCTTATCCAATAAGAGTAGAATTGAGTCTTGATTGGTTTGGCTCAGTAGATAGAGCATCAACCTGTGAACTCAAGGATCCCAGGTTTGATTACAGTCAAGGGCATGTACATTAGTTGTGGGCACATCCCCAGTAGGGGGTGTGCAGGAGGCAGCTGACCAATGTTTCTCCCTTATCTATGTTTCTCTCACTCTCTATCCCACTCCCTTCCTCTCTGTAAAAAAATCAATAAAAAATATATTTTTTTTAAAAGAGTAGAATTGACTGATAGTAGCAGCTATCTATCATTCCTTCTGGTCTTACCCTATTCCAGCCACTCTGAGCATATTATCATTAATGCTTCCAAGAAACGTTATGCATGTGATGAAACTGAGGCTCAGAGAATTAAAGGTATTTGCTCATAGCTGGACAAATACTATATGTGACATGAAGGTTTTAAATCCAGATCTCCTTCATGCAAAAGCCCATGTATTTTCCATTACAACAGGCCTCTACTTGAGAATTCAGTTCTCTCTATTCTCAGCTATTGCAACTTTTTATCAATGAGGCTGAGCCTAAAGATAAAATCATAATTGGTCTTTATCTTATGAGGTTTTATCCAGACTATTTATCTTCCGCAAATAGAATTCAGGCTTATGAAAACATTCAAGAACAACTGCTCTCTCATGGATGAGGTGTTTTTTTTGTTTGTTTGTTTTGTTTTGTTTTGTGTGTGTGTGTGTGTGTGTGTGTGTGTGTTTGTGTTTGTGTGTGTATCTGTGTGTGCATGTACACGCATGTGTGTACATGTGTCCATGCACAGGCAAACACATATCCATTCTATTATAGATGCTATAAGAGGTGAATGCTCTTTCCAATGTTTTGCATAGTTGTGTATATATATATAAACACATTTTTATCTGAAGTGTAAATTTCATTATTTCTAGATGCAGGCTTTCCTCAGCATGTATTAAAGATGCCTGTTGGAAAATCCACAGTGACTGGACCACAGTAAGGCATGTCAATATGGCTGGACTATGCTTCCTAAGGGCATCCAATCTGGCATCATGGAGCCTGAGCCTGCTTGCTGTTTTCCCTCAGGAAAGGTAATGGAAGTTCACAGGCACAGAAGGACCCTATTATAGATACCAGACTTTGGGCAGAGCCAGGGGTACAATGTGGTACAGTGAGAATTTACATGACAAATGGAAGGCTTTTCTTGAAGTTTTAAGAACAGAAGGCGCAGACCAGCACAGTCGTCTCTCAGACATGCTTTAATGAGCCAGGGCCCTTGGGTGGTTGGCTGCTCAGTAACAGGATGTGTGTGCAGGAAGAAGAGAAGCAAAGGATGCTCAGGCTCTGCTTGGCCAGGTGTCTCCACAGGGAAGAAAATGCAAGTCATGACACTCAAGCTAGTTGGAAAGCAATTTGTGGGCAGAGATCTAGGTTGTTTATAAAAATGACATGAGCAGCAGCCTCGAGCTCAGGAGGCTTCATGGGGATAGATAAAGAGGAGGATTACAAAGGCTAAAGAGAGATTACAAAGCATTTAGTTCAGATCAAGTCGGCCTGAAGCTTAACTGCTAAAACGTGCCCCATTTCTCTGTTCTGTGATGAGTTTTGCTGTTAAACTTAGTGCTCAAACCTGAAAATGAAGATGAGGCTTTCTTTAGAATAACTGCAGATGAGATTGTTGCTCTTTTTCCCTTCTGTTAATATGACTTCAGGAAACAAGAGGATTAGAAGAAATTCTAATCAACTGCCTGACTTAGTTGTTCTATTAACAAGGGCAAATATGTGTTGTTGTTGTTGTTGTTTTTTTGTTTGTTTTTTTTGTTTGTTTTTTTCCAATGCTTGAACATAGGAAGGAAAGCATGCAGCAGAAGAAGCATGCAACAAGGCTAATACCTACAGAGGTTTTCATAAAGTTCGTGGTTTCTGTTCAGAAATTGTCAAAAGTATAGACTGACCATGTTGAGAGACTTAAAAATATAGGTTTAAGAACATTCAATCTATTTTTCCCTCTGAGACTGAATTGGATTGCCTGCATGGCTGATCCAGTGACTGCAAAAGCCTACACATTCAGCAGGTGACTTTAAAAAAATGAATTGACAAAAAAACTCAGTAAATTTTTCAACTATTTCTAGAATTGGCATTTGTTCAGCTAGATATCATTCCTGATCTCCTCTATGTCAGAGAGATTTTTTGCTTCAATGAAACTTTCTCTCTCTTTGGGAATTAAAACATAAAGAAAAACGATAGAATTCTAAAGGAGCCATGTACAAAATTAGACGCATGTGACTTATTAATTTAGTCATTAATACAACTTTGAACCCACTGGTATGGCTCAGCAGTTGAGTGTAGACCCAGGAACTAAGAGGTCACTGGTTTAATTCCCAGTCAGGGCATATGCCTCCATTGCAGACATGACCTCCACTGGGGGATGTGCAGGAGGTAGCCAATCAATGACTTCCTCTATCACATTATTTTTATCTCTCTATCCATTTCCCTTCCTCTCTCTCCAAAAATTCAATAAAAATATTTTTTTAAAAATATAACATTGATTCATGGAATACCTAGTAGATGTTTGGCTCTGTTCTAAGCACTGGAAATCTAGTGACAAATAGGCCAAATTCCCTGCATTTAAGTTATAGTAAGGGAGACAGAAACTACATAGTAACCTAGTATATATAATAATATGTTTTCAGATTGTGGTATTACCGAGAAATCAAAGGAGATAGAGAATAGGTAATGGAAAGGCTATTTGAGAATGGATGTCAGGGTAGGCTTTTCTGAGGAGATGATATCTGAGCAAAAATCTGAAGATATATGTAGGAACAGGGTGTGTGCAGATAAAACAAAACAGTGTTCAAACAGAGAGGGGATAGCATAGGAAGGGAATAGCAGGTGCAAAGTTCTTAAAACAGAAACTAGCCTGGAGTGTTATAGAAGCATCTAGGAGGCCTGTGTGGCTGAAGTGGAGAAGGTGAAGAGGAGCATAGCAGGAGTAAGGCTGAAGAGTTAGCAGGAGCCAAGTTATGTAGGCCAAGGGAGTCCATGGTAAGAAGGTAGGCTTTATTCTAATGTGATGAGAGGCAGTGAAAGAGAATTGCAGGGAAGTGACATAATCTGATGTGTGGTTTTAAAGAGCTCTGAAGAGCCCTATTTGGTTTGGCTCATTGGACAGAGCGTCAATTTCTGAAGTCCATGAAGAAAATGATATCTCAGAGGAGTGTGATATTTGAAGAAGTGAACAGAAGTAATGGCACTTGATTATACATTGAGAGCAAACCCAATAGAACTTTCTGATGGATTAGATGTGGGGAGTTGGTATGGGAAAAGGATTGGAAAGAATGGAGCCATCCAGAATTTTGCTGTGCACAACCTTCATTTCTGCACAGGCCCCAACTGAGCTTTAGCAAGTGGATGATTGTTGGTGGCTTTAATGAGAAAGATAGTGAAGGAGCAGACTTTTGGGGTGTGTGTGTGTGTGTGTGTGTGTGTGTGTGTGTGGTGTCAGTAGATGGGGGTCACAGTAGGAATACAGAGTTTTGATATGAACATGTTATGTTTTATATACCTCTCAACTACTACTATTACTACTAACTACTCAGTTAGGGACAAGTCTGGTCAGAGAGAGGTCAGGATGGGAAATAAAAATTGGGGACTATCATGTAAATGCTATAGGAGATTATGGTGATGGAAGATCACTGGGGGACTGACAACAGGGTCCAGGGCCAAGAGTGAGCAGGACAATATTCAGAAAAGTACAAAGGAAAAGAAACTGACAAATAAAATTGAAGCAAAGCCATTTATAAAATAAATAAATTTCATAGAGAATAAAGTGAAGAGAGTATTTTAGATCTTGCTGAATGGTTGAATAATATATGGACATTGAATTAGCTGATGAATCTAGTGAGATCAAGGTGTTAGTAATGTTGATAAAATTTGATTATTGAAGAAACAAGCCAGATTATAGAGTTTAAAAAAAAAAAAAAAGGAAAGTAAGAAAGTTGAAATAGCTCTAACTGGTTTGGCTCAATGGATAGAGTGTCAGCCTGTGGACTCAAGGGTCCCAGGTTCGATTCTGGTCAAGGGCATGTACCTTGGTTGCAGGCACATACCCAGTAGGGAGTTTTCAGGAGGCAGCTGATCAATGTTTCTCTCTCATTCGGTGTTTCCAACTCTCTGTCCCTCTACCTTCCTCTCTGTAAAAAAATCAATAAAATATATATTTTAATTTTTTAATTTATTTTTAAATAATATATGTATATTTTTAAAAAGGAAGTTGAAATATCCTATATAATAAAGAGGTAATATGCAAATTGACTGCCATGTCCTCATACAAGATGACCTCCTCCATCTGGTCACAAAATGACCAGCACAAGATGGGGAGGGAAGTTGTGGGCAATCAGGCCAATAGGGGAGGGCAATTGGGGGCAATAGGGCCAGCAGGGGAGCAGTTAGACATCAATCAGGCTGGCAAGGGAGTGGTTAGGGAATTATCGGCTGACATGCAGAAGCAGTTAGGGGCAATCAGGCAGGCAGGCAGGCGAGCGGTTGGGAGGCAGCAGTCCTGGATTATGAGAGGGATCCCAGATTGGAGAGGGTGCAGGCTGGGCTGAGGGACACCCTCCCCTCCCCACTCAGTGTACTAATTTTGTTCACCAGGCCTCTAGTTGTAGATAAAACAGTAAATTGGTTTTTTTGTGTGTTTTGTTTTTTTTTTCTAAAGAGAGAAGAATAAATTGACAATTGCTACAAGGAGATGCAGAACCAAGAGATTTTTTTTTACAACATATTTATATTTCTTTTGTTCTCTGTCACTAACTATTAGAAAAGTATTACATAAATCTAGTCCAAATGAACTTTTGATATTTTCATCTCATTTTAGAGTTCATGTTTCTTGTTAAAATGTCAATTGTTTATTTCTTTCTATAACTCCTCAGAATTTCTTGAAGCCTTGTTCTACTAAAAATGTGCTCATCAATAACATTTTATCAATGAAATGCCAGGTTATGATTCTGTAATTGCTAATTTCTGACATGCCCTTCCCCAATTTATCCGTCTCTTTGTTTTCTGATTTAGAAAGAAGACAAGCTAATTTAATGCCACAAATACAATATTTTTCTGTGTATAAGATGCTATTTTTTTTCCTAAAATTATTAGACTGAAAATGAAGGGGCATCTTATACACGGAAGTCAGCAGAGGAGGGAGTTTCGTGGTTGCATAGCTACTCATACCTTGTTAAACAGGCTTCCTCCAATCACAAGCCTTATTGTTTACTGACATCAGCTTATGCCATAATTGGAGATGGAGGTGGAGAGTGTGCAGATGCAACAGGGATTGGAGCGTTCTGAGCTCATAAAGATGTCAAAAAATAAAAAAGATAAATACCATTAAGTATTGTTTTACTCTGAAAAATTCAAACTGAATGTAATCAGCTATGCAAAAGGACATGGATATAGAGCTGCAGAGAGACTATTTGGGCCTCCTCCCACTGAATGTATGGTCCTTAAGATGCCAAAAAAAGAAGGCCTTAAGAGGAAAACCAGCAAAATGTTTAAAATATTGGTTTCTTAATTTTGGGTTGTAAAAGTTGGGGGGTATCTTATACATGGGGCTGTCTTACACAAGGAAAAATATGGTAGTTATTGAGCTTCCATTCTCAGCACAGCAATAGGCACTAATGATAGAGTATAAACCTCATTCTCAACCTTTAAGGAATTCCTAATTTAGTGCGGGTAGAAGATAATAAGTCAAGAAGGGTAAAATAATTCCAAATGGCCACAATACAGTCTAAAGTAGCTACCAAAATGAGGTATTATGAGAGTCCAAAGTGCTAAAAGGATTCAAAGGAGTGATGTTAGGGATTAGAGGTATGATTCTGTGAAGACCACACAATGTGGTATAGATTTTAATGAAGAAGAAGGGGAAAGAATAAGGAGGAGGAGAAGGAGGAGGAAGAGGAGAAGGAGAAGGAGAAGGAGGAGGAGGAGGAGAAGGAGGAGGAGGAGAAGGAGGAGGAAGAGGAGAAGGAGAAGGAGAAGAAGGAGGAGGAGAAGGAGAAGGAAAAAGAGAAGGAGGAGAAGGAGGAGGAGGAGAAGAAGGAGAAGGAGAAGGAGAAGGAGAAGGAGAAGGAAGAAGAGGAGAAGAAGGAGGAGAAGGAGGAGGAGAAGGACAAAGAGAAGGAGAAGAAGGAGGAGAAGGAGAAGGAAAAGAAGGAGGAGAAGGAGGAGGAGGAGAAGGAGGAAGAGAAGGAGAAGGAGAAGGAGAAAGGCACATTCATTTGAGCATCTATAATACAATTATATTAGTTACTGCTGACATGCCTATGAGCACATAGCCAGGAAGGATCTTTATTCATATGCATGTCTGGTCTCCTGCATTCATAATTTGAATAATTAATTAAGTAATAATAATAATTAGAACTTTTAAAAAAATATTTTATTGATTTTTATAAAGAGGAATGGAGAAGTATAGAGATCTAGAAACGTTGATGAGAGAGAAACATCTACCAGCTGTCTCTTACACACCCCCTACCGGGGATGTGCCCACAACCAAGGTACATGCCCTTGACCGGAATTGAACCCGGGACCTTTCAGTCTGCAGACAGACTCTCTACCACTGAGCCAAACTGGTTTCGGCAATAATTAGAACTTTTAACAAAAGATGCAGTTTTTATAGTTTGTTTTGTTTCTTTAGGGCAGTTTTGGAAATCCTCTCTTGAATTTACAGCATAAAGCAAACACACAGGAGGGAAAAAATCACCAAAGACTAAGGAAACTCATGTGTCAGGATCAAAGTAGGAAACATGAAGAGGCTTAGTACAATGAATGAAAGAGCAGTTGCTTCTTTTCTGCCCCTGAAAATACACTTAAAAACTGAATCACAAGTTGAGGAGTAAAAGGTAGGCCATTGTATGATGAGAGGAGATAGAAAAAATAACAGCTAATAGAATTTTATTTTGGTTTTTAGAGGATTAAATAAGGCTGATGCCAGGAACATGATGACATATATTTCCCAAAGGAAAAATATTTTGGCAGAAAATCAGAATCAGCCTAGAAATAAATTTTGAAAAGAATATAATAGATGCACTCATTCATTGATTTATTCTCTAAACATATACTGAATGGTTATTATAGACCAGACACTGCTAAGGAGGCATTGGTAGAAACAATGACAAGCCAGTGAGGTCTCCCTCAAGAGTATTCTATGGGTGACTCACAAGGAAACAAAAACATGGTGATATGTATTGTGAGACTATGTATGGGCCACTAAGGAAGTGTGGAAAAAAGAATTCTTTATCTGTCTGGGAAGTCTGGGAAGGTTTCCCAAAGGAGAAACAATCCTGAATTGAACTGGGATGTGCCGGATGAATAGAAATTTGCCAAAAGGGAAAAGATTACAACTAAAACATTAAGGAGAATTCAGGAAATGTGAGAGAAAGTTTAGACAGAAAGCTTTTCAGCAAAGTCCTTTTATTTTCTACTCACAATGACATTAATAATCAAATATTACCCAAGTTGATTTCTCAGCTTGGTGTGAATGAGTTTCTTTGCCTTTAATTTTTCAAGTGTCAAGAATATAGATTCAAGATCTGTTTCAGGAGGAGGAAACAAAGAGATTCTTATGAAGTCAAGCTTGTGCTTCATCTTGAGGGACCCATCCTTTGTTACCCAAGACCATTATTGGACATAATGGCTTGATACATCATCTCCTTTCTCATTTGAATGGAAGAGGTGGGCTATGTCTTTTCTTCTACCCAGGTTTTATAAAGCAACAAGCAGGCAAAGTTCCTGGGAGGTTTAAGATATAAGTCCAAAGAAAATGCTTCCCATTCCCTGGCTGTAAATCATGCAATGCAGTGTGCCATGCCATTCTAGTGATAGTATAATCAGTCCCAAATGAAAGAAGCACTGGCACATAAAAAGTGGTCAAGCAGAGCTGTTCATGGGATCTGTGACAAAAATTCACCTACTTCATAATTTTGTCCTGAGTGAGCCCTGAGTTCACAGCAGAGTCCTAACAGCAATATGGGAGCAGCCTCTCTCTCTCACAATTCTGCTACTGAAGACAGCAGAACAAGAGAGCCAACATCACTTGATGCACTAACTCTCCACCAATGGTATGAGTGGCTGCAGTTGGGATGCAGAGATTGACTATGGGGATTGGTGGGATTTTATAACAATTACCAAAAACTAATTTTCTCCAACCTCCATTAACTATGATGTGCTATATATTAAAACTATTACTTACCAGAGATAAATTATTCATGGTCTTTGGAATATGATGGATTATCTTGTCATGTATTATCATACGAAAATCCCCTTTCTTCATTATCTAATAGCAAACAGTTTTAATAGGCCTCTGAAGATCTATTTGAAATATTCAACCTAATACCGAATGCCTGCAAACATATACTTCATGTAGAGGAAGTGAGCAACTTTTCTTTTTTTCTTTTCTGAGATCCTGGCTTTAGATAAATAGACTCCTAGGTGATGTGGAATGTTGAAAGCTATATTTGGGTTTCAACCCCTTCATTTGGAAGCAGAGATCAAGTAAAGAAGATAGTTGATTGTCCTAAATTCATGGGCAAAGCAGAGGCAAAACTTTGATTCACACTGAGTTTCCTGCATACTCTGTCCATAACTCTGTCCTGCACATTGACTTAGTGAGAACAGGAGTTTTAAAAGCAACTACTGTCTCACAAGCCAAGATAGGAAAACCCAAACAGGGTGCGAGGAGAAAATTCATAACATATGTGTGACCTGTGCTGTCATCTAATATTGTGCTGCTAGGAGATGAAGTGTTTGGTTCTGTGGAGAACAAGAGAGGTCTCTCTGGATTCTAACATAGGCCATGGTACATGTGTGTGATTAAGGAAGTGCTTATTCTATCAAATATTCTTTAACTAGAGCATGCCTACCACTTACAGAAATAAAGGTAGCTGTTTTCTAGGGATCTTGGGGCTGGGGTGAGGAACTCTGTTTCCTACTTTCAGGTTTCTATGAGAAAAGACTTCACTTGGTGTCTCTCCACCCTACACACTCACATATTCCCAAGCTGGGCATATTCTACCTCATGGAGAATTTCAAAGAGGAACTTGGCATTACTCAGCTTCCTATTCTTTTCCTTCTCTTTGGAACCTATCTGGTCAGCTCTTGGCCTTGTGTTAAGCTTAACAAAAGTTTTGCTCTAACAGGGGATGGGGGGGGCAGTCTGTAATTTCCTCTTGATGCTTGTGACCAGAACTATCAATCTAACATGAAGGCTCAGTATAATGAAACCCAATTTGCCTCAAAACATGTGAAGTTTTCTATTAGGTTTATTAGTAATAAAGGTGGCTGACATCAGGCAAAGGAGGGCTAGGTCGACTTCTCTCTGACTCAGGTTTCTCTTGTAGAAAATATAATTTTATCTGTTCCAATTGCCTCACAGGTTCTATAACACTCTGGCCTCTACCTCTATCCCCTCCGCTACCACACAAATGGACTTCAAATTGGTTCTGTCTTAGTAAACTACTCAGTTCTTCCTGTGTTTTCTTATGTTTGAAGAGCACATGTCAGAGATTTTGGTGCTGACAAGGCCCCCAAGTACAGGTTTTAGAAGCTTCAGTTCTAGGATGTTAGTCCCACAGAAACCCAGGTACAGGGAGAAATTTTTTCTCAGGGTAGCTCTCATAGGCCTAATCATTTCCTTAGCAGGGGCTTTTTAACAGACACTGAGGCATTGGAGCAAGAGTGCCTGGCAGCATGAGAGTGTGAAATAGGCTTGTAGAAAGAGCCATCCTCAACAGAAGATGGCCAGGGACATGGGAATCAAAGGAGAAATGGAAATTAGGGAAGTTTATATACACTGAGTAGGGAAAAATAGGCTTCATGCTTGGATTGCTGCCATTGCAAATTTCTAAACCTTAGAAGTCTCTACATATAATATCAAATGACACTTTCTGGGATCCCTATCAGATATGATCAAAGTCCAGTGTTCAAATTTACCTTTGTTTAAAAAAAATCTTCTGATTAAAGTTAAATTTACAGTTGATGGCTTTCTTAAACAGGCATTGTCTAGACATCTTTTGGAGCCTAAATAAAAAGTTTCCCAACATACCTACTTCTTTCAAATATTGAATCTTTGCTATATTCTTTGGCAGCCCTAACTTTTAGGCTTCTTTGACTGAAATTAGGGCTTGAGAACTAGGAATTCCCTTTCTTTCTTTCTAGGTTTGCAAGAGGACTAGAATCGTCTCTTAAATTCTAAGATGTCTTTGAACTCTTTAGAAAGTGAGGAACATGCTGGAGTTAAAGTAGAACTAATTCAAGTCCTGCAGTCCAAAGGAACTGCCTGATGGACAACACTGGCTGTGACTTCTAAAGGACCAAACTCTATTCGGGCATTGAGAAAACATCTACTAAAATCAGCATAATTCAATACCCAAGGACAAGAAATTTGATTTTGGACTTTAATTACTTTGAATTCTGATGTATTAAACTATGACTTTCAAGGAGATCTAGTCTATGGAATTATTTTCTCCTAAGAAATTTGATCTTGGAAGGGAGTTTATATTTAGGAATTAGGAGTTTTATTATTGGGTTAATTTTGTTTCTTGGCAATGTGCTTAATCAGAATGTAGGATTGGGAAAGTAGTCAGGTAAATTCAAGGTGGCTATGGTGGCCTTAGAATTAGTTTATTTAATGACATACATCAGTGGGAAATCAGTTTCATTGCCATTAGCACCCTGGAGAGGGTCATCATTGGAGGAGTGATTGATATGGGAGAGATCTTAATGGAGGTTACATTAAATAACCATACAGAGTCGACAATCTCCTCCCCCAAGGAAAGAACCATATAATTTTGACCATATATTTAAGGTTATGCCAAATAGGTTAAGGCGGTGGTCAGCAAACTCGCAAGCCAAGGTTTGCTGCTCTGTTGACTAATGAGTTTGCTGACCACTGACCTAGACTCTTGATTTCAATAATTACAGGCTGTTGTTGTTCCTTTTAATTAAGCCCCTATCCCAGTGGTCAGCAAACTCATTAGTCAACAGAGCGGCAAACCGCAGCTCATGAGCTGCATGTGGCTCCCGAGCCGCAGTTTGCCGACCACTGGGTTAAGGGAATTAATGTCTTGGGAATATTGATTGGGAAGCATCCTTTATTCTGATTCATGTTTCTAAGGGAAGTGACATTAATCAGTGTACCTCCTGGTATCTCTCTCCAAGGCAGATGGACTAAATGATCAGAATGGTGGGCTAGGGAGAGGAAATGGGTGCTCAATTCCTTCTTTATCTCTTTTGGGACTCTCTTTGCCTTAAGAGAACATGTGTTCTTTTTGCTCTTGGAAATTTTTTTATTTTGGTTCCAAAGGATGTCCAGACAATGCCTGCTTCAGAAGACCATGGACTATAAGGCTTCTCTTTGAGGAGGCTTACAGTATTCTCATACTATTCAAGATTGGGATGCAGTACTATGAAATGTACTATTGCTTTTAACTTAAACCACAACCTCTATCACCTCTATAATTGAAAAAGTTGACATTTTGCTCTCTCTCTGACTTGTTGTGCACACTGGAAAAAGATTCTATTTAAGCTAGATGAACTTTGTCAAACTACTTAGCCTCTCTCAGTTTCCCCAGGTGTAAAATAGGATAACACCTGTGCCTATTTTTACAGAATAATTATAGATTAAAAGAGTTAATGAAAACTGCTTAGGAAAATGTTATGCCAGTGTTTACTATTAACCCTTTATCTCAGTTATAAATTTGTACAAAATTTGGAGAATGGGAATGAGAAATGCTTTTTATTGGGTCTCCTATGAAGTCTAACAATTGATACTAGGTACACACACACACACACAATTATGTCATGGTCTTGGCATCAGTCTAATGGTAGAAACAGACAAGTAAATCAATAATTGTAGTATAGCATGTGATACATTATTTAAAAAAGGCATGTTCTATGATTTGTGGGAACTCAGAGATGGAAACAACTGACAATTCAAACATTACTACAGCTGCACCCAAGAAAAAAAAAAAGTGAGTTGGAGCCTAATATTTATCCCCAGAGTTAAACATTCATTTTAGTGCTCTGCTTCCCCATTTTTCTGCCGCACGGTGATCTATGCTCTGTCACCACTTCTTGGCTGTCTTCCTGGAGTTCCAGATTCAGTCACAGGTTGGCACAACAGCTGAGGCACACATCCATGATGAGCTGCCAAACCACCAGCTGAGGGTTGAGAACATCACTGGCTATGTAACAAGGTGGAAAAAATTGAGCTTATTAGAAAAGAAAGGACATTGAACACCAGATGAGGACTATGGTTCCAAGTAGTGGAAGCTATCTCAAAATGATTAAGCAGAAAAGGAATTTATTAAAAAGATATTGAGCAGTTCACAGGATAATTGAAAGCAAGCTGGAGACTAAGAGTTCAGGGAGATGCTCCAAACCGGTCTAGTGAGAAAACTGCACTGATGCCACTGCATAGTAGACAGAGCGAGTTGGACCACCACCTGTGCATCAGGACTTCACTGCTTCCGCAACCACTGTTGCTGCCTGTAGCGATGCCTCTTCTACTCCAGCAAAGCAATTTGACATCTTTTACAGCCAACACAAACCCCGAATACTGGGCATTTCTCCTTTTATCTTGCAATACAGAAACAGAAAAATCAATTCTATATGATTCTTCTTTTACCACTACTTCCTTTCTATAACAATTTTGCAAAGGTGCAGCCAGTTGGTGGAGTCCAGTTAACATGCCTGAATTCCAGCTACAAGGAAGCTGACAAAGCCAATTTTCTGGCTTTTCCCTTTGGGTGGTGTTAGAAAGTCTTAGGCAGCCAGAAAACATGACAAATGTCTAACATACACTAAGAGCCTTGAGGAGGAATGAGGACTTTTAAAGACTTGATTGAATAATGATTGATGCCAGTGAACATTTTACGAAGTGTTTCTTTCTTTTTAAAAATTAACAGAGGGGGATAAATGGTGATGAAAATAAAATAAATTTTTAAAATTAAATTAATAGAAAGGCTTTATTTTCCTTTTTTCTTTTATTTGTAAGTTTGGAACCAGAACTCAGAAAAATACATGCAAGACCAATCACTTCCACTCTGGGTTTCCTTTATCCAACATTCACCACATAGTGATCAGCCTCTCCTTTAAATATTAAAGCAAATTATTTTGAAGGTTCATTGAGTCACTAGCCTACCTGGGGCACCCACTGTCTTGATATTTAATGGGGTGTCATGGTAAAGTTCTCTCTCTGTCCTTCCAAAGTACAGTGTTAAGGATTTTCTTGTATAAAGAGGATAGTGTCAGATCAAAGCCTTTTGAAATCTGGACTAAATTATCTCTCCATCTTATACTAATATGCTTTCCCTCACCCGATGCAATGATCACACTGGACATTATGGCCCTTGATCAAATATATCATTTTATTTGTGCCTCTAAGGATTATGAATTTAGGCCTTGATATGAAAAATGTTTTATGTCATAGATAAGAAACTTTGGTAAAATTGATACTGAGAAATTTCAAAACTATCAGATAAATAATAAAATATATTAGCCATTATTATTATTGGTTTTGTTTTCTTCTTTACTTCTCTCATAGTTGAAGTTATACTCAATCTCTCAGTCAAAGTAAAATCCAGATGCTACCAGAGAACCCCACCACCACCACCACAGCTGCCACTCTCTCCTCTAATACCATGGTATTCTGTTCTATCATAGCACTCAAAATAATTTCATGGCTTGGTTTGTATTAGTCATATATTATCTCCTCCCTCTACCATCACTTCCACTGTGACCAACTTATGAACACATAGGCAAATTGCTTATACAAGGCAGAATTTCAGCAACCATTTGTTAGATTGAGTTAGATATTAATTCTTATTTTGTTTCATCCTCTGGCCCTTTGTTAATTAGACATAGACTCTAAACTTTAGAGTCTAAGGGATTTTAATAGAATACTGAGTCATCCCTCCATGTAATTTATTTATTTTTATAAGGGTAGGGATTCCTTAAAAACAATACATGTAGCAACCCTTGAGAAAGTCAGGCAAGTAGGTCTCATGGTCCAAAAAAGAGGTAGAATAGCATGTTGTGTTTCAAAGGAGAAAAAAGAAGACTTTCCTTGTCCCTCAGAGAAAGATGATGGTGCATTAAGAGAGCTGACTTCAAGAACAAAGTAGGGGACAGTTGGGTTGAATTCAGCACCAAAAAATAGGACACAGGAAAAGTCTTTGATGAAAGCTGGCCCAGTGAAAACCAGAAACCAGTAGGTCTGGGTGGACATTATTAGCCAAATTCTTCAATGGCATTTTTTTGGTCATAAAAATTATTGGGTGCAGAATCTGTAACAGACTGACTAGAAAGCCAGCCTCTCCTTCTTTGGATGTGGAAGTCAAGAGAAGAGGCTGGCCAAATCTGTTCTAAACTTCCTCCAGGGATTTCATGTGGCTTTGCTTTAATTTGGAGGAACGAAGCGTGTCATTGAAATTATATGCTGAGTTATAATTTTAAAGCTATAATTATACTTTTACTATTATTACTGTACCAATGCAGAATGCTAACACAGAGAAGACTATCACCACCTTGGGGGAAATATCTAAGAGTATAAAATATAAGCCTAGGGGATTTAATGTGTTCCTAGATAATCTTACCTCAGAGTAAGTTCTATTTGTTATTTATTCTTCCTCTCAGGACCCTTTGAGGGAAGGATCATTGGCTCTTTCACCTGGAAGAAACTTGGGAAATTACCCATTCATTTAATATGGAAAATAAATGTCCTGAAGGCCAGTGAGAAAGTGAGGCCTTATAACAAAGTCACAGTAAAAGGAAAAGTAGGAGGGGAATCAGATCTCTTTCATCTAAGAACTAATTGCTCAAAGACACCAACCTTTGCTTTCCCCCTAAGCACCAGGCAGTTTCTTTCAAACTTTCCTTTCAACAGAATTAGTTCTCAAATTTTAAGAGCCATGTTGAGAAGCAACACAATTCTAATATTAGTTACTATATATAAAAAAGGAGGTAGGCTTAAAAAATGTTTTACTATATCTATAAACAAATACAGCTAAGAAGCTAACTGTTTCTTTGTTACCTTCCTCCCCAATCACAGTCTAAAAATAGCCTGTTCTAACCAGTCCATTTTTCAGAACACTAACACTTGTCTTTGCCTCTCTTTAACATTGGACATCTGTGGGCCCTGCTTTGGCGTTGCTCCTAATTACTATACGATTAGCTCGCTCTTCATCTGTTCTTGGCTGTTTAGTCAAATGGACTTGTTATCTCTGCCCTACTGATGATGAGTCAGGGAGGTGGGATAGCTGAAATAAGCCTACTCAGACCCAATAGATAACCTTGTCCAATATTAATGGTCTCATGTGACCAAACTATCACTAACTACCCCTTAAAGTATTCCCTTTAAATCCTAGTCCCTTATTTAATAAAGTTCCTAAATTAGCAATCAGGGCTCTATATGGTTTGGGCAGGCAAATCTTGTGAGTTAATCCTCTTAAACCAATTTGGGGGTCAGAGCTTAGACCTGGGTTGTTTCTTGAGAAGTTATATCTATTTAAAAAAAAAAAACAACCACATATGATTTTATAGTAAGAAGGAAGAGAAAGAGAAAGAGAGAGAGAGAGAGAGAGAGAGAGAGAGAGAGAGAGAGAGAGAGAGAGAGAGAGAAACATTGATGAGAGAGAGTCATTGATTAGCCACCTCTACACGCCCCCCACTGGGGAATCAAACCCAAAACTCAGGCATGTGCTCTGACTGGTGACCTTTGGTGCATGGGACAACACTCAACCAACTGAGCCACACTGGCTAGGCAGTTGTATCTAATTTTAAGGTTGTATTTGGCAGCTTCATTTGAGGAAAATTTACTAAATAACCTGGTATGTAGTTTTTTTCTGGACACCTTTGTGTTTGAGTGTGTTTTTCATATTATAACAAAGTGGTGGATAATCCAGACATATTAAACTGAATAGAAAATACAACCTAAGCCGGGACCGGTTTGGCTCAATGGATAGAGCGTCGACTTGGGGACTGAAGGGTCCCGGGTTTGATTCCGGTCAAGGGCATGTACCTTGGTTGCGGGCATATCCCCAGTGGGGAGTGTGCAGGAGGCGGCTGATCGATGACTCTCTCTCATCGATGTTTCTAGCTCTTTGTCTCTCTCCCTTCCTCTCTGTATAAAATCAATAAAAATATATATTAAAAAAAAAGAAAATACAACCTAAGCTGTACAGCAGAAAAATGTCTGAGACTCTTTGACTTATTCCCATACATCTAAAAAGTCATAATTTATTTTTTTATTCTTCACTCTAGTCTCTACTTCTAACCATCTATTCACTATTGGTGAGAACAGGGCATCTGAAGAATGCCACACTTGTTTAATACTCTACTATTGCTGTCTTGAAATGTAATAATTTAATATTTGAATGCCTGCTTTGTAAGTGAAGTTCACAGGTAAAGAAACACATACTAGTATTTGAGCAAAGGATATATATGCACCAATGGTAATTACTTTGTATTTGGGTACTTAAATGGACTGTTTTTCTGCTTTTTGAGCACGGCATCCCACATTTTCATTGCTGTTGTCAGTGAGAATGGCATATATCTTAGTCTCCACTTCACCTGGGACATTTATATTTACATATGGCCCTATAACCTTTGTCTGGGCTTTCATATTACTCAAATATCATCGCAATTACTAAGATCCACTTTCTCTCCCTTGTACTAGCAGTTACTTACACTTCTTTTTAAGCACTTACTCTGTTCCAGACATTGTACTCAGTGCTTAACCTACATCATTATTTTTTTTAAAAAAATATATTTTATTGATTTTTTTACAGAGAGGAAGAGAGAGGGATAGAGAGTTAGAAACATCGATGAGAGAGAATCATCAATTAGCTGCCTCTTACACACCCCCTTCTGGGGATGTGCCCGCAACCAAGGTACATGCCCTTGACCAGAATCAAACCTGGGACCTTTCAGTCCGCAGTCCAAAGCTCTATCCATTGAGCCAAACTGGTTTTGGCAATCATTCTTATAATCATCATGGTAACTCTCTAGGATCACTGTTCTCATGATCTCTATTTTAAAAATAAAGAAATTGAAATATGTGTTAAGCAATTTGTCCAAAATCACCTGATAAGTGTTGGAGTCAGAATTTGAACCCTGGCGAACTAAAGCCAGAGCAAAACCATAGAGTCATAAGTGAGAAATACCTAAAGAATGCTCAAATCAGATCATGATTTGAGTATTATGTTCTTATTGACTTATTCCATTATTTTATCAGTGGCCTTTTAACCTATATTTTACTTATTTTGACTTAAAATATCTTCAATATAGTACTGTATAGTCTGCTAAAATCCATCTTAATGAAGCTAAGGAGCATTGATGAGATGATAATAGACCACTAATCATCTGCCTTATCTAATTTCAGTTTCTTTATTAAAAGTCAGAAATATTTGAGTAACCTATTGTTCTGCTTAAATTTACTAAGTCATTCCTATTTCTTGATCAGTCCTTTTCTCTAAGACCCAGCTTAAAGAACTATATAGTACAGAAAGTTCAAAATCTGTAGAACTCAATTTCTAGAAACTGATTACAAGCAATCATCCATATCTTCATACCAATCCTGAAAATATGTCCAAAAACTGTTCTCTTCTGTCCAATTCACTCTTCAACTCCAGAAATTACTCAAAAGACTGCTGCAAGCACTCACTCTCTCCCTTGACGGCCGCCCGGGTCACTCCAAGTTCAGAACTTAAGATGAGATTTCAGGCTGTGGATGCAAAATGAAGAGTTCCCTTTTCACTTTTGTTCTCATTTCCCACACTGCTGCAACGCCTAAACAAAACCTACACTTTCTGTAGTGTTCCAGTTAATTGCGCTCATGTGAAGCTAGAAACTGCGGTACAGAACCTGGAGATCCGCTGGGTGGCTGTCATATTGCTGGCACTCCACTGTTCATGATGGGGAAAGTACGGGGAGGTGCTTGCCCTCTTGCAAGTACTGGAATGGGCAACTCAGCTTAGAATTCATACATTTGCCTGCCTTTCTCTATGAGTAGCAAATTTTCATCTTTTTTCCCTTATAATCTTTGATCTAGAAAGTGCAAAATCTAACTATTTTCAGGAGACCGATTTTTCTATGGATCTATTTTCTGTTCCACATGAGTTTTCCTAAAGAAAAAGCTCTTGTCTAGCAAGGAGAGAGAATGTGACAGCAGCAGGAGGCTACAGAGAAGGAGAAATGAGTCTGCACACACACAAGTCGCCAGAACATTCATTACCACTGAGTGTGCGTAGGCTGCGTCTTCTGGCTGAAAGCAGTTCCACCGAGAAGAATTCACGTGAAAGCTCATTTTTTATTTTTATGTTTTGCCATTTTCCAACTTGCTCTGGCCTTTGTGCTGATAGCCTGACTGTGATTTTTTTGAAATTAGAATTATTTCTTGATAGTTTTATCTGAGGGGCTCATTTTCCATTTGCACCAGCCCTACTGTACAAGGAAGAGGAAACTCTAGCTCTGTGACCAAGAGGCAACTACTCACCCTGTGAAGAACTACATACTTAGAGCTCTCCCATAGCTTCCGGCCATAGTTACATTGCCAAAGCTTGTGGCACTGGCGGGCTGGGAGTGAAGGAGGTGCTGACCCTTCATAAATTACTAGGTCTTACCTCCAGGCCACAGACAGATTTGTAGGCCTAATGGACACCATCCTCTCTCAGGAGGCTCATGCCAACAAATGCTGAAATATAAGCATAACTAGTCATCTATCACGTTCTGATCTTTCACACCCACTCCACTCCCAATACTGAGGTTTCCCTTCCACATCCCCTTTCCCAAACCTTTCCACCGTCTCTCTGGAACACATGCAAGTTACCTTCACTCTCGGCCTGTTTTGCACAAGTCCTTCCATCTTTTTGTTCTGTCTGAACCCTGTTTCCTTTAGCCAACTGAAGAACAGGGTACAGTTTTATCTTATAACAGGGATGGAATTGTCGTCTCCCTTTCTCCTTATAGCTAATTCCGAACCATCTCTTTCTCTTCCGAGGAGAACAGAACCCTTCTATTCTATCCTATAGTCCTTCACCAACATTGGGACATTACATCTCCTTCACTGAATATTTTAAGCCCTTATTCATTGTCTTAATGTCCACTCAACACTGACCTCATTCCCAGAAAAGACCATGGCTAGGTCTTGCACAGCCCACTGATCTCTCACTTCCTTGAATTATTTCTTTTTTTTTAAAAAAAATTATATATTTTATTGATTTTTTTACAGAGAGGAAGGGAGAGGGATAGAGAGTTAGAAACATCTATGAGAGAGAAACATCAATCAGCTGCCTCATGCACACCCCCCACTGGGGATGTGGCTGCAACCAAGGTACATGCCCTTGACTGGAATTGAACCTGGGACTCTTGAGTCCACAGACCCACTCTATCCATTGAGCCAAACCAGTTTCAGCTATTTCTTGATTTCAAATGACCTTAACCTCCATTTCACTTTAATTACCCATTTCCACATATTTATATGAAAGTATGATTATAACTCTATGACCCCCAATTTCAACTGAGCTTTCAAAAGTGCTTAACAGTCTAACTTGACTATGCTACTGAGCAATTTTTCTTTGCACTTTAAAATATACTTCACATATTTTCCACTCTCCTCATACCACTTAATCTTCAACTCTATTCAACTTCACTATTTTGAAGACCTTGCCTCATACCACAGAAATAAAACAGAAGTTATGAAATGGGACCTTTGGTATAGCTCATCTAGTTGGAGCATTGTCCCATACACCAAAAAGTGACAGGTTCAATTTCTGGTCAGGACACATACCCAGGATACAGGTTCCATCCCTAGTAGATGGAGTCATGTGAAGGAAGCAACGCATCAATGCTTCTCTTTCTCTCTCCTCCTCCCTCCTGCCCTCACTTCCTATCTCTAAAGTAAACTTCTTTTTTAAAATGTTCAAATTTTCTACATGAAAACTTATCTTCCTCTTCTTTCCTCCTGCTTTAAAAGGGGGGAAAAGTGTCCTTTACAAATATTAAGGTTCCCAGATATTCAGGCTCCCTCTCCCCATCCCAGGACCTCTCTATATGTTACAGCTTCTTTCCCTTATATTTTAAGTATTCTCCCTTAGCATTCAAATGTGTTCATGAAAGTTTGCCTTGATCTCTATACACATTCAGGTACTGCCCCAAATATTTAACTCCCCTCTATAGTTAAGTTATCTACCTAGGCATCCTTAACTTCTTTCTTTCACTCATACTTAACATCTAATTTAATTGCAAATTATACCACCTGTAGCTTCAAAATATTTCCAGAATTTTAACTTTCTCACCATGTCAACCACTGCCATCCAGTATAAGCTGCTCTCATCCCTTACCTGACCATTGCAATAGCCACCAGATTGCTCTTCCTGCTTTCCTGTAGCAGCCCCTGTTGAGAATCCCACAATGGCTTCCCATATCAGAGGAAATACCAAGTCTTGAATAAGGGGTTTCAAATCCTGACATGATCTGCTCTACCACCACTATGGACCTCACTTCCTACCCCTTTTCACTTCATGTGCTTTACCTCAGCCCAACTGGCCACACTGCTGTTTCTCAAAGCTGATCTTGTACAGTGCCTCAGATCTTTTGTATGTGTTGCTCCTTCTGACTGGAATGTGCTTCCATATATACTGAGAGGCCAGATTATTATGATCACTCAATACATAATAATCTGGCCACTCGTGTGTGTGTGTGTGTGTGTGTTAGAGATCTGGTGCATGAATTAATGCATGGGTGGGTCCAGCCAGCCAGGCTAGGGGGAGGGGACATGGGCAGTTGGCTGGACTGCCTGCTAGTCGAACTCCTGGTTGAGGGAACAATTTGCATATTTGCCTTTTATTATATAAGATACACTGAGTGGCCAGATTATTTTATATTCAGAGATCATAATAATCTGGTCACCCAGTGTATATTCTGTCTCTTACTTTCTATAGGAAAGTCTGCATATTATTATTTCCCCTTCAATATTATATTTATTACAAACTGGTTTGCCTCTTTGACTTCTAAATTTGCTCTTTGGATCCTCACCTCTTTTGCTAAATCATTATCTAACTTTTCCTCTTGAATCACTTACTTCTCGTGGCTTCTGTGATATGCCTTCTGTGTTCCTGGTCTTCAGCCTCATCATTTCTTCTTTTAATCTGCTCTTAAATTGTACAGTTCTTCAACAACCTTTTTTTCCCCCTCAGGCTTTGCTTTCTCTCCAGATTATTTCATTTCCTCCTATGGCTTTATTAATAGCATATATTGCTAATAGTTCCACACTTATTCTCCTTACTTGCATTTTCTTCTGATCTTTAGGCGTATGTTTTCATTAAGAATCTCAATATGATATGTGAAAAACTAAATGCCAAACTTACTTATCCTTTGGTGTTACTTCCCTCAAAAAATGGTACCATTTGTAAATGGATTAAATGCTCCAATCAAAAGACATAGGGTGTCAAACTGGATAAGAAAACAAGACCCATACATCTGTTGTCTACAAGAAACCCACCTCAGAAAAAAAGATGCACACAGACTGAGGGTGAAGGGATGGAAAGAAGTTTTCCAGGCAAATGGAAATGAAAAAAAAAGCTGGGGTAGCAATACTTATATCTGACAAATTAGATCTCAGAGTGAAGGACATAACAAGAGATAATGAAGGCCACTTCATAATACTAAAGGGAACAATCCAACAAGAAGAAATAACCCTGGTAAATATATATGCACCCAATACAGGAGCAACCAAATACATAAAAAAAAACTGCTGGAGGACATTAAGGGAGAGATTAATAGCAATACAATCATAGTAGGAGATTTTAATACCCCACTGTCACCCTTCAACAAATCATCTAAACAAAAAATCAGCAAAGAAATATCAATCCTAAACAACTCACTAGACCAGATGGAATTAATTGACATCTTCAGAACATTCTACCCCAAAGCCACAGAATATACATTCTTCTCAAGTGCACATGAGACATTCTCAAAGATAGACCACATTTTGGGACATAGGCAAAGTCTTCTCAAATTCAAGAAGATAGAAATCATATCAAGCATCTTCTCAGATCATAATGGCATAAAACTGGAAATTAACTATAATAAAAATAATCCAAAGAATCAAACACATGGAGACTAAACAACATGCTATTAAACAAGGACTAGGTTACCAGAGAAATCAAGGAAGAAATTAAAAACATCCTGGAAACAAATGACAATGAAAACACAACAATCCAAAATCTATGGGACACAGCAAAAGCAGTTTTGAGAGGGAAGTTCATATCCTTACAAGCCTATCGCAAAAAACTAGAAAAAATGGTAACAGATGATCTAACTCTACAACTCAAAGAGTTAGAAAAAGAGCAACAAAAAAAGCCCAGTGTAAGCAGAAGGAAGGAAATAACAAAAATCAGAGCACAGATAAACGACATAGAGACCAAAGAAACAATACATAAGATCAACAAAACCAAGAGCTGGTTCTTTGAAAGAATAAACAAGATAGATGTACCTCTAGCCAGGCTAACCAAGAAACAAAGAGAGAGGACCCAAATAAACAAAATCAGACATGAAAGAGGTGAAATAACAACAGACCCCACCGAAATACAACGGATTGTTACAAAATACTACGAACAACTCTATTCCAACAAACTGAACAACCTGGAGGAAATGGACATATTCTTAGAAAAATACAAACTGCCAAAACTCAATCAGGAAGAATCTAAAAATCTCAATAGACCAGTGACGTGGGAAGAAATTGAAACAGTCATCCAAAAGCTTCCAGAAAACAAAAGCCCAGGGCCAGATGGCTTCACAGGAGAGTTTTACCAAACATTCAAGGAAGAACTAAAACCTATCCTCCTCAGACTATTGCAAAAAATCCAAGAGGAAGGAACACTTCCAAACTCCTTCTATGAAGCCAGCATCACCCTAATACCAAAACCAGATAAAGACAACTCAATGAAAGAGAATTACAGGCCAATATCCCTCATGAACATAGATGCCAAAATCCTCAACAAAATTCTAGCAAATCGACTCCAGAAGAATATCACAAAGATCATACACCATGACCAAGTAGGATTTATTCCAGGAATGCAAGGATGGTACAATATCTGCAAATAAATAAACGTGATACATCACATTAACAAATTGAAAGATAAAAATCATATAGTCATATCAATTGATGCAGAAAAAGCATTTGATAAAACCCAACACCCTTTCCTGATAAAAATTCTCAACAAGGTGGGAGTACAAGGATCATATATCAACATAATAAAAGCTATATATGATAAACCCACAGCCAATATTATACTCAATGGGCAAAAACTAAAACCATTCCCTCTAAGAACAGGAACAAGGCAGGGATGCCCACTCTCGCCACTCCTGTTTGACATAGTACTGGAAGTACTAGCCATTGCAATTAGACAAGAGGAGGAAATAAAAGGCATCCAAATTGGAAAAGAAGAAGTAAAGTTATCTTTATTTGCAGATGACATGATATTGTACATAAAAAACCCAAAAGACTCCATTAAAAAACTATTTGACTTAATAAATGAATTTGGCAACGTAGCATGATACAAAATTAATGCCAATAAATCCATGGCATTTCTATACACCAACAGTGAAACTACAGAAACAGAGGCTAAAAAAGCAATTCCATTTACCATTGCACCAAAAAAATTAAGATGCCTAGGAATAAATTTAACAAAGGAAGTAAAGGATCTATTTGTGGAAAACTACAAGATACTGAAAAAAGAGATAGAGGAAGATGTAAGAAGATGGAAGAACATACCATGTTCATGTATTGGTAGAATCAACATCATCAAAATGTCCATACTTCCTAAAGCAATCTATAGGTTCAATGCACTCCCCATTAAAATACCAATGACATATTTCACTGACCTAGAAAGAACTCTCCAAAAGTTCATTTGGAACAATAAAAGACCCCGAATAGCCACAGCAATCCTGAGAAAGAAGAGTAAAGTAGGAGGGATCTCAATACCAGACTTCAAACTATATTACAAAGCCACTGTTCTCAAAACAGCCTGGTACTGGCACAAGAACAGACATATAGATCAATGGAATAGAATTGAGAACCCAGATATCAACTCAAATCACTATGCTCAATTAATATTCAACAAAGGAGGCATGAATATACAATGGAGTCAAGACAGTTTCTTCAATAAATGGTGTTGGGAAAATTGGACAGACACATGCAAAAGAATGAAACTAGATCACCAACTTACACCATTCACAAAAATAAACTCAAAATGGATACAGGACTTAAACATCAGACAGGAAACCATAAAAATACTAGAAGCATCCACAGGCAGCAAAATCTCAGACGTATGCCAAAAGAACTTCTTCACTGATACTGCCCCTAGGGCAATGGAAGCTAAAGAGAAAATAAACAAATGGGACTACATCAAAATAAAAAAGCTTTTTTACAGCAAAAGAAACCATCAACAAAACAACAAGAAAGCCCACGGTGTGGGAGAACATATTTGCAAATAATACCACTGATAAAGGTTTAATCTCCAACATTTACAGACAGCTTATACAAATAAATAAAAGGAAGATGAATGATTCAATTAAAAAATGGGCAATGGACCTAAATAGAATATTTTAAAAAGAAGACAGAAGGAAGGCCAAAAGGCACATGAAAACATGCTCAAAGTCACTAGTTGTCTGAGAGGTGCAAATCAAAACAACAATGTGGTACCATCTCACACCTGTCAGAATGGCCAACATCAACAAATCAACAAACGACAAGTGTTGGCGACGTTGTGGAGAAAAAGGAACCCTCGTACACTGCTGGTGGGAATGCAGACTGGTACAACCACTGTGGAGAACAGTGTGGAGTTTCCTCAAAAAACTGAAAATGGAACTCCCATTTGACCCAGTAATCCCACTCCTAGGAATATATCCCAAGAAACTAGAAACACCAATCAGAAAGGATATTTGCACCCCTATGTTCATAGCAGCACAATCTACAACAGCCAGAATTTGGAAACAGCCTAGGTGCCCGTCAGCAGATGATTGGATCAAAAAACCATGGTACATCTACACAATGGAATACTATGCTGCCATAAAAAAGAAGGAATTCTCATCATTTGCAGCAACCTGGATGGAATTGGAGAACATCATGCTGAGTGAAGTAAGCCAATCAATGAAGGAGAAACACCACATCACCTCACTCATTGGTGGATGATAAAGATCATTATAAACTGATGAACCAAGAGACAGATATAGAGAAAGTATAGCAACAGGCAGACTGTCAAATAACACTAGGGAGGGGAGGAAGAGCTGGAGGAGATAATAGATCAACGGAAGGACTTGTATACATCAATATAAGTACAACCAATGGACACAAAACTCTGGGGAGGGAGGGGATGTGTGGGAGGGAGGGAGCAGAGCAAAAAAAAATTTAATAAAATATATAAAAATAAATAAATAAATTAAAAATGGTACCATTGCTTAACTTAGAAACCAGCAGTCTTTTCTTTTTTTCTTTATTTCCTACATTCATTTCATGATCAAGTCCTGTCCACCAAATCATGTGTTCCATACCATGCCGTGTCTCTGTCTTATCTTCATCTCCTTTGTGATACCAAAAACCACCTCATTTCCCACCTAGAAAATTGCACCAGTCATCTAAATGGTGTTTGTATTTCTACATGTCTCCTCTTACTCTGTTATCTACACAGTCTCCAGTATTATCATGCTACTTTCTTGCTTAAAACACATTCAAACCCTCATCATAATTAGGTTATCAAGTCCATCCTGATCTTGCCTGTATCTATTTATTTTACATGGTACCTTATATCTCTTCCTTACACACATCAGTATTTATAAATGGCTTTTATTAGGGCATGTATTAAGTGTACTGTGGAAGCAATTTAACCTATATTATTATAACATTTTTATATCTTTCATGCAAAATGAGCATTGATGTCACTAACTTTTAAATAAGGAAATTCAATTCCAGGGAAATTAATCCTGGCACTAAAATGATATTGAATGAGTGAATGAATGAATGAGTTTTACAAAGAAGCTTTGTAAAACTTCTCTACCACATAGGCTATTAGGATGGTTCTCTACCACATAGGCTGTTAGGATGATTCACTTGACAATTTTGTGAAGAATATCTTCTATCTATCTATCTATCTATCTATCTATCTATCTATCTATCCATGCATAATATGCAAATCAAAGAATTGAGGAAGGACCAATAGCTATGACATGCATTGACCACTGGGGGCAGATGCTCAATGCAGGAGCTGTCCCCAGATAGGGGCCTGCCAGCCACTTAGTCCCAGCAGGCTCTGATGCCCTGATGGGAACCAGGGAACTAGGGGTGGATGGTGATGGACTCAGGCAGTGCCAGGCCAACGCAGGTGCAAGCGGGGCCCTGACTGTTGGTCACCCGACAGCTGGGGGTGGGGCCAGCTGCCAGCAGCTGGGGAAGATTGGCCCTGGTCACAGAGCAGGCCTAGGAACCATACCTGTGCACTAATTTTCTACACTGGGCCTCTAGTAAAGTAATAAAATGTAAATTTTTAAAGTATATATTTTATGGATTTTTTTTTTTTTTACAGAGAAGAAGGGAGAGGTATAGAGAGTTAGAAACATCAATGAGAGCCGAAATCTGTTTGTCTCAGTGAATAGAGCATCGGTCTGCGGACTCAAGTGTCCTGGGTTCGATTCTGGTCAAGGGCATGTTCCTTGGTTGCGGGCACATCCCCAGTAGGGGGTGTGCAGGAGGCAGCTGATCAATGTTTCTCTCTCATCGATGTTTCTAACTCTCTATCCCTCTCCCTTCCTCTCTGTAAAAAAATCAATAAAATATATATATTTTTTAAATAAAAGAAAAGAAACATTGATGAAAGAGACACATCAATCAGCTGCCTCCTGCACGCCCCCTACTGGGGATGTGCCCACAACCAAGATACATGCCCTTGACCGGAATCAAACCCAGGACCCTTGAGTCTGCAGACCGATGCTCTATCCACTGAGCCAAACCAGTTAGGGCTAAAATGTAAAATTTTTAAAATCATAGTATATTTTGGAAGTTTGTGTTACCCTATCTTACACTGTCTGGACCTTCTTGTTATTTGGGAAATAAATAGTTAAGAGGCTGAGTCTCCATTATTAAATAATTTATCTTCTCACAATGTAGACAAGGCTTACATATACTAGAACTCATAGACAAAAATATAATATGCCACCTATAATTGTTGGGGAGCCTGCTGCTCCCCCACAACACGCAGTCCAGGTCCTGTTGCTGTTTCACGTCTCTGACATTGAGGCAGAATGCATGGAAACTCCTCATGCATTCTGTTGAGTAAGCATACAAATAAAGGGGCTCCACCCAGCCACCCTAATCTACCAAGAAAAGTAATGGAGTGTCATAAATTATAGCCAGATCTCAATGTCCTATTTTAGAGTGCCCAGCAATGGACTAAGTTCAGCAAATATACAGAGTTTGTCAAATCTGATACGATAAGATAGCATCTAACCAAAGAGATTTTCTCTGACACTATGTCCACCCTACCTTACAACTCTTCACCTCTTTCTTCTGGCTCCCCTTTAACATAATTTATTTACTCTCACCACCTGACACTGTAGATTCATTTGCTTGTCATCTGCTTGTTTTTTATCTCTTCTCTGTCTTCCCCAACTAAAATGTAAGCCTGGAAAGAGTTTATTTCATTTGATGTTGTGTTCCTGATCAGTAGTATGTGTTAGGGATTGACAGTAACTGGTTAAATAATATTTCAATGAATGAATAATAAAGAATTAAGTTGAATACAGTCCATTCTTTAACTGACTTGATGATTAGGATGGTCATTTTATCAATTCTCTAATATTATCCTTTTTGACTAGATAACTATCTTCTCTCACTTTTCAGGATCAGTTTCCCTGCTCTTAGGAGACACAGCAGTCCTACCCAGTGTCCCCATGGAATATGATCAGAGAGGTGGACCATGCTCTCTTTAGAGGCACTCTGAGAGCCTCCATAGTCAGCTGTCTGGTGATTCAATGGGTCTCACTTCGGGCATGGCTGGCTCCAATTCAGAGGATTACCAGCTCATCTCCAAATGTGCTGTTTATGAGAACTGAGTTCCAGGACCCAAGAGGCCACACATTGGCTCTGTTCAGCTATGACATTGTGCCCAAAAGCTACTGCAGTTTTCACTAAATTACGGAGCAAATGTCAGACTTCCATTGCATTACCAGACACACATCTTACATGTCCTCTTTATTGGGTTTTTATATCTTGAGGGGGTCTTAATAGAATGAAAAGAAGGCTTTGCTAGGTGCAAATGAGTGCTATTCGACTATTTAAAGGCACATTTAATTAAACTGGATTCATTGCCTGCATGGGGCAAGTTAAATGAAAACTAAATAGATGGAGTATGATTACATATTATTAAGAAGAGAGACAGCTCTGGAGACCAAATTCTTTTAACACAACATTAAGTTGAGTTCATTTCGTATGCACAGTTTAGCACTGGCCTATAAGGAGAACGTGTTTTGAGAAAATCAGCAGAATGGTTATGAGCTCTAAACAGCTTTTAATAAAAAGCTGTTTTAGGCTAGGAGTAGCTTCTAAGCTTCACTTAAATATGCTAATGAAAGAAAATAAAGTTTCCCACTGATTCCAGGTTCTCTTTGTTTTCCATCTATTTTTTTTAATACCCATCTCACCCAGGCTACTTTTCACCTTATTTTATTAACTCCTAGAAATGCTCCAGATTCCTTATTTATAAGATGTTATATACTTGCTGAGATTTGGAGGGAAAAATATCTTGAGTTTGTCAAATTGGTGATTTTATTAGAATTGGCTCTTTGAATCTAATAAGTCGATAGACTAAAATAATCCTAAGCTTCTGTTATCTAGAGCTCTCCAACCAAATGGACCCACCAAGTTTGTCAATAATAACAAAATAGTTGTTATTTATTAAGTTTCTATAATGGGTAGATGTTTTACATATACCATCTCATTTGATGCCCACCCTAGAAGATAGATATTTTTATCCCCATTCTACAGAAATGGAAAGAGCAAGGCAAATAGTCAATGGTGTTGCTCATATCCAAACTCATGTCAGACTGACTTCAAAATCCCTGCTCTCTCCCTGGCAACGCCTTCCCTGACCCAATCCAGGGAATTACAGCTGTGGAAGAAGGGGTGATATTTGAAAAGCAAATAAAATAGTCAACATAATTTTATTAGAATTGGTGTATTATTACGAACACACACACAAAAACAACAACAACAACAACAACACACAAACAAACAAAAAAAAACCCTCAAAGTATAAGCCTCTTTTAAAAAAGTTTTACATAATCCTCTTGGTTGCTGGGCAACATTTAAAAAAAAAAGTTAATAAACACTGATTTGATTAATATACACCCCCGACTCAGTTACAATCTTTGACTTCACCTCACCATTCCCTGTTGTGATAGCAACCTGTTGGTATAATTTTGTGGATTCATCTCTCCCTCACTTTCTCTATAGTTCCATGAGTTGCATGTGTCCTTGGTCTGATCAACAGAATCCCAAATTGGTCCATGATACCCACTCCAAGAAAGGAACATCAGCTCTCATACTTTAAATTTAAACTACTGAGGAAGAGATCCTCTCCAAGTTGCTAAGCTGGTAGACTAAATGCCTGACAATGCTAGTTGTTCTCTTGTCTTTGTGAGGGAGAGCCTGCTCCCAATAAAGCCAAACCCAGAGGTGGAAAGGCTCAGAATCCTAGTGATATTGTTTGAAAACCTGCACCAAAAATGCAGAAAGTCAAATCCTACAAATTAACTTTACAAGTTCACAAACCAATCAATTCCATTTTATTTTTAAGCCAAACTGAGTCATGTTTCTATCGCTAGTCAGCATTTGAAAAAATATGCCCTCTTCCTCCCCACCAGTTCAATAGTTGTAGAACCTGAAGCTCAAAGAGGGAGAATGATTTTCTCAAAATATTGACTCCAGTTAGTGACATATTTAAGCCTAGAATCCAAGGCTCCTTCCTCCCAAGCCAGTTTTGACATCCTATATCACTGATTCTGAAAGTATGATCACCAGACCAGCCATATCAGCATCACATGCAACTTGTTAGAAATTCAAATTCTCAGGCCCATTTCAGATCCACTGAATCTGAAACTCCAGGGGCTAGGACTAGCAATCTGTGTTTAAAAGTCCTTCGGTGACTTGGAAGCCTGCCCCATGTTTGAGAACTAGTGCTCTAGATGACTGTTTTCTGAATTTTTGAAGTGTCAGAAACATTTCCTGCGGGGGCCTAATGGTGGGAATCTCCCTTTTCCGTGTCCCGCATGAGAGATGAACGAACTGGTTCTAAGTGGAGGTGCCCAGAGATTGAGAAATAATAGAAATAAAAAGAGAAGACACAGAGATAGATTTCAAGCTGGGAGCTGGGAGGGCCTCAGACCTCCTCTGCTGGAGAGACTGACTGACTACTTCCTAAGCCACGCAGCACATCTATTTATACTCCAATCCAACAAGGGGTTTCACAGAAAAACAAGGAGCCTGGGAGAGCCCAGGTTCCACCCACTCCTTCCTCCTGAACAAACACAAGCCAGGAACTAAGAACATCTCAGCACTCCCAGGGTGGGAGTACAACTGACATGATTCTGTCAATATCCCGGGCCCATTCAGCAAAAGAATGTCCAGGTGTCTTCCCATGTGGCCCTCAACATTTCCTTTAAATGAAATATTGCATAGGAACTCAGTATAAATACCAGGTAAGTGCAAGTTATTTTGTTTAAATGGAGCAAAGAACCTAGAGACCTGCTTGTTCTTGGAGACATCTGAGAATATTTTCAGGGAAGTTCTGTAACTCCATGAAGCACATGTTTGATAAAGATTGGTGAGATAGTATGTTAATGAGCACTCGCCCCAATTCTCATCATATTTAGATACTTTCCACTATTATTTATACTCCAACTTCCTATAATCCCTGAAATGCTGTCTGAGAATGAGCTTTCCCAAGTCACTATAAAAAGGACTTTTCGAGTATTTACAGAGTCATAAGGGGAAGCTGGGACTGGGAGAGAACATAACAGATCTCCCTTGGGAAGTCCCAGTCATGTCCCAGCTCAACTCCACATCCAGATACTGATGAAAGAAGCAAAGAGGTGATAGCTCTTTTAAAAAGGTTCACACCAAAACATTTGGTCTGGAGTAAATGGTGTGGGAAATTATTTCTATTCCTCTCAAACATGGATTGCTCTAAATCATATAAATTTAATAGGGCTAATCCTTGACAAATTTATAAAAAACAGAATTGTTATGGAACCTGGTACTTTCCTTGCTAAATGCTCACCAAGCCTTGCCTGCAGGAACTTGGTTTCTTCCACAACTGTGTTTAATCATCCACATATACCCTGTTCTCAGTCTCTCGGTATTCTATCTTTCCAGGGATGTTTGCAGGGGATAGGATGGTGCTCAACAGAAAGGGAAATGTATGCTGAGTAAAATTTGTCATTATCTGTGAGATATCCTGTGATATTCAACTGAGCCCATTTCAAAAAACTCTTTTTGTTTTCTTTTAATCCTCTTCAAGGGATTTTTTTCCCCATTGATTTTTAGAGAGAGAGAAAGACAAAAAGAAACATCGATGTAAGAGAAACACATCAATTGGTTACCTCCTAAACAAGCCCTGACCAGGGCCCAGGCTTGAAAAAAGCCTGCAACTGAGGCATCTGCCCTTGACTGGAATCGAATCTGGGATCTTTTGGTCCACAGGTCAATGCTCTATCCACTGAGCCAAATCAATTAGGGCCCCAAAATTCTTAACATTATTTTATTAAAAGTTCACTTATCACTAAGTTTTATAGGAAATATAAAACTACCTCTGCCTCCCTATCTTTCCTGTCATTGCTTTTATGTTACCATTGATTCTTGCATATGGCTCTGTTGTAACACTTAGCATACTATTCAATATTAACAATATTTTTATAATAATAGATAATACATTTTATATTTGTTATCATTTTGGGATATATCTCTTCAAGATGTGGTGAGAGTAGGGACTGTATTGTTTTATCTGTGAATCTCAAGAGCCAGGCACAGCATCGGTCACACCAAAGGTATTCACAATTTTTTTTGCCCCATTCTCCCAAGATCAGCTATGAAGTTTAACATCTTAAGAACTTAATAACACCTACCATGAATCTAATACCTAAAATTAGCCACGCCCATTTTCAGATGAGGAAACTGAAGTTTGGAGACACTGAAAGAAAGCAGCTGGTAGAGAAGGGACTTAATCCCAGTCTTATTTGGTTCCAGAACTTTTGCTCTTATCATTATATCTATCTCTCCCTCTCACACTTAAGGAGGCCTCTTAGCTAGGCAGTTGACATTCTGAAGGGCTGTCGTCAAGGGCCCTAACTTTCCTAAGCTTAGAGAAGAGTGGAGAGAAAGTTCCTAAATCTGTAACAAGTAAACAGGCAAACACAGACCTTTATGATAAAGGCTCTTGTCTTGGTTGTACATAGTACTTTCCTCCTAAAGAATACAAAACTCACCCAGTCAGTGTTGCTCAGTGGTTGAGCATTGATCCAGTCGCCAGTTTGATTCCCTGTCAGGGAACAAGCCCAGGTTGTGGGCTGTATTCCCAAAAGGGGGCATGTAGGAGGCAGCCAATTGACATTGCTCTCTCATCAACATTTCTCTCTATTCTTCTACCTTCCTCTCTCTCTCTAAAAAAAAATCAATAAAACATACTTAAAAAATTACAAAACTCTGAGGACATAAGCAGTGAGACCATAAAGAGATGATCCTAGTTTCACTAGTTTTCTCTTACAGAAACAAAGCCCATTTCTTCACAGCATTGTCAGGCTTGGAGGAAGATCAAATCAAGCAGATCACCTTGGCACTGTTCATTATCCAAGGCCTGCTCGCGTGTCCACCACTCTAACTGATACTTTCCTGAGCAGAAATTACCTTCAAGCTGCATGCTCTGCACTTTCTCCTCCTTTTTAATATCACCGGATTTGAAATAGGCACACACTGCTTCAGAGTTGCTGGAAGTGTTATAGAAGCCCAGAAGAGATATTTATGAAAATAGTTTACTTTCTGCTATGACAATAACAAATATTCACAAACTCAGCAGTTTATTCATTTTGTCTGAAGAGAGAACCCACAGTATAGCAGCAATTTAAGAAAAACAAAACTTTTGGGGGGTGGTTACAAGATGATTTTATTTTTCTTAATGTTATTATTCCATACAGGTTTTTTTTGTTTTGTTTTTAATAGGGTACAGAGGGGAGAAAGAAGACATCATTTCTCATACCAGACAGAATGTTCTTCTGGCCATGGTAAGTATGGAAACCTTGGGAGTCCTCCTCAAATGTGTCAATATTTTAGGTCAGACTTTGCCAAACTTAATGTAACCAATCTATACTCACAGTTCTTATTTGACAAATACAATGTTGTCAATTTTTGATAGTTAATTATGACTGACCTTTTAGTTTCATGAATAATTTTCTACTTTCTGGATAATATCTTTCTGAATATATTAAGCAAAGGAGAATGCTTCCTAGCCTTTTTCTAGGAAGAGAATGAAAATTCCAGAAAAAAATGTTTTAAAATAGAAAGATGGAAATTATAGTCCCTTTAATGACATTGAGTTCCTAGCATCTAAAGTTTGTGTAAGACCATCTGCAGCTACACCACCAGTTTACTGTAATCTTGAGATGGTTTTAAATAATGAGCCCATGTGACACAGGCTGAATGACATAGGAGAAAGAGCAAACACCTACATACAAATCCCCACTCTCTCTCTTACCTACCTGCTGTGGTCTTCAGAAAAATTCTAAACTTTTTGAGATCCAGTTTTATCAGCATAAAATTAGGATGGTCTTGCCCACTTTGCATGGTTCTATAAGTTTCAAATGACCAAGAAATATGGGATAGTCCAGTACACAAAATGTTCCAAAAATATTAGTAGATGTTCAATAAACTTACTTATGTTTAATACCAATATTCTTGGAGAACATATTTCATCTTGCACTATATTTATCTTATAGTTATAGTTTCAATGTTATTAGCAACTGTATGTATTTTCTGTGACAAATTACCAAAAACTTAATGGCTTACAATAATAATGTATCCTCGTACAGTTCTGGAGGCCAGAAGACTCAAATTAAGATGTTGGCAGGGCTGTGCTCTCTTAAGGCTCCAGGGAAGAATCCTTCCTTGCCTCTTCCAGCTTCTCTTTCCTCCACATGTTCCTTGGCTTGTGGCTGCATAGCTCCAATTTCTGCCTTCATGTGGCTTTCTACTCTTTGTCTCCTACTGTCTTTCCTGCTATAAGGACACTTGTCATTTGATTTAAGGTGCATCCAGATAATCCAGAATAATGTCATCTTGGAGATTCCTAACTTAACTACATCTACAAAGAACTTTTACCAAATAAGTTACATTCACAGGTTCCAGGTACATCTAATCACAGGCTTACCTTCGTGGGGACTCAGCCCACTATTAGTATATTGTGAAACTACTTTGAGCCAACTTAAAAGATAAATTCGATTAATTGTATAGGAGGGTGGCTCAAAATCTTTAAGTAAACTAGGATCCTAGTGGATTCCTAAAAGGTAATTGATGTCATGAGATGATAATAATGAAAAGCTGGGAGAGAAGATAGAAAAAAATGAACTTAGGCCAATTTGTCTCAGTTTGTATTAAACTTGGGTGAAGGGACTTTTCCTGAACTTTGATAGCACCAGCTATTTAAATGTTCCATTTTCTGAGCACAGAATATTTAAATATTAACATTCGTTTGGCTAAGTATTAACTATTCTCAATACAGATTTCCTAGAACCTTCTTAACTCAAATATTTCTCAAAATCCCCAGGTAAAAGTAGGGGCATGGCAGTGAGTGACTAACAGTGAATCAATCTTATACATTTTAAAGAACTGCTAGTTTAGCTAGAAATCAGACACACACCCTTCTTCCTCCTTGAGACTGATTTTAAGAGAGATATTTCCAAGCAACTAACAGCTAGACTTCATAAATATTGGCCTCTATCATATCTCCTGGGGAAAATCCTTACTGTGTCCAGTATTGACTGTTGTAGTATTGGGGAATACCTTCTGTCTTTCCCCTGCACCTTAGGTCTAGGGGTTCTCATCATTGTCCCTTTGTAGTGAAAAAGAGAAATTGTATTTTAATAGGACAGAAGAATGATGCATCATCTGTATTATGCATAGCCTGGGTCCTCAGTAAGATAACACAAGTTCCCAAGGGTTACAGCTCTTCCATTCTTACCAAACCAGATGCTAGTGATAAAATTCTAGTGTCAACTAACATACTTTTCCAGACTCATTAATAGCCTTCAACAATTTAAACCTTGGTGCTCACTTTCATACAGATATCCAGCTTTCCTGCATTTACATGATCGAGTTTTCCTTTTGTTCAATCTGATCTTCAAATACAATTCCTGTACTTAGAAAATCTGTTCTATCTTAGTGTCCTGGCAGTCTGAATCCCTTTCATTTTCCCTGAGTTTGTTTCAACCCTTAGGCAAAAAGAGGTTACAAATAGACCTAAAAAGTGAAATGCCGATGTTTACCCACCAGTAGCAGCCAAGCTCCAGACATGGTCCAGCCAGAATGTCCTGTTATATTAGGATTTTACAACTGAATTAACTGCTGCTGTTTATATCTTCATTTGAGATCATCCACCACTCTAACTTTTTGTAAGTTCCTTGGGCAAATATACGAATACTGTGTGTGTGTGTGTGTGTGTGTGTGTGTGTGTGTGAGAGAGAGTGAGAGAGAGAGAGAGAGAGAGAGAGAGAGAGAGAGAGAGAGAGAGAGAGAGAGAAATATAATCTTGATGGAGACAAAATGAAGTACAAGGATTAATGAGTAAGGTCTCACTAGAGAGGTATACTCACAGGGAGAAAGTCAGGGACTAAGTGTATAGCTATTTCTTTTCCCCTGAATGTTATCTTTTGGATGTCATTTCTGTTGCAACTGTGAAAAGATTTGGGGTATCTAGCTGAAACCGGTTTGGCTCAGAGAAAGAGCATCGGACTGTGGACTGAAGGGTCCCAGGTTCAATTCTGGTCAAGGGCATGTACCTTGGTTGCGGGCACATCCCCAGTAGGGGGTGTGCAGGAGGCAGCTGGTCGATGTTTCTCTCTCATCGACTTTCCTAGCTCTCTATCTCTCTCCCTTCCTCTCTGTAAAAAAAATCAATAAAATATATATTTTTTAAAAAAGATTTGTATCTAAGGATACAAAGCTGGGGTTGTCATGGTTGATCTGTCATGAGTATGAGCCTTGGAATCAGAGACAACTAGATTAGAATTTTAAATCTAGTTTGTCTTTCTTAAATAGTTTATCTTTTGATTATTTGCATCACTACTAAGTTGAAGAATATACCACCTAATTCAAAGCATTACATGAAAAATTAAACAAGAGTTGAAAGCTGCAAGTTTTATCATAATAAGAATTCATTACCTTATAACTTGGCATAAGCTTAATAATTTATGGATTGATAATGTGTGCTATCTTTAACTTAGCATCTTTGTTACTGGCCCTATGCCTTTGGCTGGTTGTCTCATCATCTTGTGGTTCTCAGGATGCCATAAAGTTTACTCCCTGACAAATTACTTGATAGATGCTAGAGATGTAGATGAAGGTACTGTCATTTTCAGAAATCTCTTTTTAAGTAAATATACAAAATCATAGCCTTACCTTTCATTTGCCTTTAAAAATAAACCAATACAGATAGAACTTTCTGACATACTTAAATGCTAGTTTGAGATCACTCAACTCATTTGCATGAATGACCTCTGCTTGAACTCATTTCCCTGGAAATAAAAGTTTAGTGCACTACTAATTCAACTTAGAAAGTAATTGGAAGACTTCAGCAAATGAGGAAAATTCTAATTTTATTGGGACTGGGGACTTAATTCAAATGAAAAAAAGCTTCATTGATGACATGAGTTAATTGTGCAGTTAACATGAAATAACCTTACCTAGCATTACAAAGACTCTAAAAGCATAATTTGCAAGTATCAATGATTAAAAGTTCTTCAACAGAAAATCGCATTTCTTGAATTTTCTCCATGCTGTACATTAAAGGACATAGCCAGTGGTTACTAGGGAACCTAATATTTTATATAATATCATGTACTAGAAACCTATTGTAACCCCCAAATCTAGGCATTAAGATAGGGTTTCTGCAAATTCCAAGATACCAGACCCTCTCTTTTGCAAAATCCTTACCTTCTATCTTTAAATGCTGAAGAGTTCAGGGCTCATCCCCAGAACCTCTAATCTAATTACACACCTGCTTGGAGATTTCATCCATTCCTCTGGCTGTTAATACCATTCATATGCTACCGATGGCCAAATACTCCATCTCTCCAAGGTTGAGTCATATATCAACCTGCCTACTTAACATCACCACTTGGATGCCTCACAGTCATGTCGAAAGTAACATGTTCAAAATTAAATTCCCTCTCAGGTTATTTTCCCTAGAAGCAGAGCTTCAGACAGGGATTCTCAGGTGATTTATTATATTGAGATTGATTTAGTGATAGCCAAGTGATTTATTTGGTGAGTGCTCTCAGGAGAAGGGGAGGAAAATAGGAGAGGGCTGGGGAAAAGAGCTAAGTGAGACTGGCTTCAGCATGGTCCCATACACTAAATTTGTCTTGCTTTGAGGCAAGGAGGTTGGCCTTTTATAAGCACATGTCAGGTTCCTGCCTCCTCAGGGCTGGAACTTGGAGGACATACCTTCCAAGTACTGCAGCTGTTTTACTGAGGCAAAGTCTCCAGAGAAGTTGGCAGCTGTGGGTAATTTTCATCTCATACTCATGGCATCTGGGGAATGGGTATATCCTATCTAATAAAGAGGGAATATGCAAATTGACTGTCACACAAAAGATGGCTATGCCCACAGCAGAATCAAGGCTTCCTTAACACAAGATGTCTGCCACCACAGCAGAGGACAAATTCCCCGTAATGAGCATTAAGGAGCAATCAGTAGGGACCTGAGGCTGCATGGCACTAGACTGGGCAGGGGACCTGAGTCTGCACCCCCCACCTGGTGGTGCTTGACAGGAGACCTCAGGCCATACCCTCTGACCTGATGCAGGGCCGGGGACCTCAGGCTGTGACCCCACCTGGCAGGGTTTGATGGGAGACCTTGGGCCACGTCCTTTACCAGGCAGACCTTGATGGAGGACCTCAGACAGTGCCCCCTGCCCTGCAGAGGTTGTTAGGGGACCTAGGGCTGTTCCTCCCCCGCCTTGGTGCCAGGCTGGGGGACTTCAGACTGTGCCCCCCTCCATGTGGGGCTTGACAGGGGGCCTCAGGCCATGCCCCCTGCCCTGCAGGGCTTGACAGGGGACCTCAGGCCATGCCCCCTGCCCTGGACCAGGCCAGGAGGAACTCAGATCATGCACCCCATCCTGGCACTGAGCTGGGTGACCTGAGGTTGGGCCCCCACCTGGCAGGGCTTGATGAGGGTGGGGCTGGTTGGGTCTAGATCTTGCCTAATGGGGTGGGTCTGGATGGGTCTGGGTCTCCTGCAATTTTGAGGTGCACATGGTGGCTGAGGACTTGACTCTGGTTCCTGTGGTGCACCCCAAACTCTGACAGGAGAAAGATTTTTATATACATTTTACTAATTTTCTTTCATCTCTGACACTTGTATTATAAAGGAAGGGCAAATAGCAATATTAAAATATTTCCTCTAATTAATTTCCTTTTATGTGCATGAATTTCATGCATGGGTTCACTAGTCTGCCAATAAAGTGGGTGCAAAGAGGGCACCAGTAGCATACACCATGGATTCTTAATTGGCTCCTTAATACATAGTCCATATCTCTACAATTTATACAAACACGTCTCTTGATCTCCACTTCCAATACCCAAGTTAAACTACCATTTAGACTAGTAAAATGCTGCCAACAGGCACTTCTAGGCCCACTCTTACTCAGCACAATGCATTGTTCTCAAGAAGCCAGAGTTTTTTCTTTTTCCTTTTTTTAAAAAAAAACACCACAAATCTAATCACCTTCAAATTATTTTATAGCTTCTTATTGTCTTCAAAATTGATTTCAGATTGAAGGCCACAATCTAAAAGGCACTAAAGAATCAGAACTCTACCCCCAATACCAATTGAATCAGAAGTCTCCTCTCTTTGATTCCTCTGATGCTGCCCTTTGGTCCATTCAGAGATCATTAGGAGCTTCTGCCTTGTGGCCTTCCCTCCTCTTGTTTTCTAGATTTCTTTGTTTGGCTCCTTTTCATTACTCAGGTATTGAGTTCAAGGATACTTTCCTGAATACGGTCTCTCCAGACATACTTAGTTCATTCACAGCACTAATCACAATCTGCAAGATTATTTGTTCTCTAGAAACCTAACTAGCGAATGACCTGGATTTGGTGTATATAAAAATAGAAAACACCTTTCTATTAACCTTGAGCTCTTGACTCATTATCCTCCCCAATGGATAATCCCATACTTTTCTATGATCCTCTCAGGCATCAAAATTCTAATCTGTAAAACATCTACATTTCAATTCTTTGATTTGCACCACTTAATGCTTTTTAGCTACCCCCACTTGGGCCTGCTTCAGGCTAGAAAGACTTCCATAGACCGAGAGAGCATGATAAGCTTCAGTACTGTTTCCCTTAGCTTGTATTCCCCTCCGGCACCCACCCACCTGTGTGGGCTCCCTGTGTCTCCTATGGGGAGTTGGAACATGGGCAGAGTGGAGTGAGGCATAAAAACTTACTAAACTTGTAACTATAACCTGGCATCAGGGCATTTTGTGTTACAGCCTGACTGCTTATTCTTCCTCAAGTTGATAACACCCTATCGGCAGCTTTTTGACTCAGTTAATGCCTCAGATGCTGGCTGATTACACCTCCTTCAACTTCTGGCTTCTCATGGCCCACTCCCCCAGACAATTATGCTAGGGTCACTTCACTCCTTTGAGTAATTCTCTTAAATTTTTTTTTTTTTAATTTCAGAGAGGAAGGAAGAGAGATAGAGAGATAGAAATATCGATGATGAGAATCATAGATCAGCTGCTTTCTGGACTGCCCCCAACCCCCTCTGGGGTTAGAGCCTGCAACCTGGGCATTAAACAGAGACCTCCTGGTTCATAGATTAAAGCTCAACCACTGAGCCATGCCAGCTGGGCTGAGTAATTCTCTTTTGAAATAACCCAAGTGCAGGTTCCTTTTGCAGAGACTATCTGAAGAAGGGAAAATAATTCAATCTTGCAATGCCAACTCCAGATCTTGTAAGTCTGTATTAGTTCATCCAGGTTGCTGTAACAAAGATAATATAGAATTTGTGGCTAATAACAACATTTATTTCTCAGTTTAAGAAGCTTGGAAGTCTAAAACCATGGACAAGCAGATTTGGTGTCTGGTGAGAAGATTTATGGACATATTCATCTTCTCATTATAATCTCACATGGTGGAAGAAGAGAGGGATTTCTGTGGGGTCTCTTTTATAAGGGCATTAATCCCATTCATAAGATCTCCACTCTCTTGAGCAAATCACCTCCTAAAGACTGCACCTCTAAATATCATCACATTGAGAATGAGGCTTCAACATATAAATGTTAGTGGGATACATTTAGACCATAAAAAAATATTTCTGCCTAACTGGTGTGGCTGAGAAATATTGGCCCAGGAACCAACAAATCACTGGCTTGATTCCTGGTCAGGGCACATGCCCAGGTGCAGGCTCAATTCCCAGTAGGGGGGCGTGCAGGAGGCATTGGATCAATGATGCTTCTACCTCATAGAAGTGTCTATCTCTCTGTCCCTCTCCCTTCTTTTCTCTCTAAAAATCAATAAAAACGTTTTAAAAATTCCAGTGAAGCCTGCTACCAATGGTTATTCAAGGTCATCTAGAGGCTTTCAGCTACAAGTAATAAGATATCAGACTTAGTCTCTAAGATGTCTGCTTTCTGAGGCTTAAACTTTCTGAGGATGAAACAATCTGCTCCCCCTGGGCTGGCTGTTCAGTGACTACACTCTGCCCGCCACTTTTTACTCTCAGGCCTCTTGTTTCCTGCTTCTTACAGCCAGGAGGTAAGTGCTGGCAATGCATGACAGAACCTACTCTGTCCAATCCCCTTGCATTGCCAGCTCAGATTTAACCCTTAGATTTGAGGTACATTATTCCTACTGTTCTCAGCCTTAGGGCTTCAGTTAAAACTCCAAGGTGGGGTGCTCTGGCCGGGTGACTCAGTTGGTTGGAGCATTGTCCTCTATACCAAAAGGTGGCAAGCTTGATTTCCAGTCAGGGCACATAACTTAAGCTGTGGGTTTGATCCCCAGATAGGGTGCATACAAGAGGCAACCAATTGATATTTCTTTTTCACAAGTCTCTCTCAAAATCAGTAAAAACATATCCTCAGGTGAGGATTTGAAAAAACAAACTCCAAGTTGGGGAAAGCCCCGTTTAATAACTGATTATTTTTCCCCTTAGGCCTGCAACTCTCATTAAGATATACACTGTGAAATCTGGAATCTTACCCATCTAGCTTTCTGATTAGTCCTCAGCACTAGCCCAGTTCTTGGCACATAGAGTATGCCAAGTAAATTTTTATTGAGTAAGTTAGTGGTGCTATGTATATAAACTTTTTTTTTTGTTTTTGCTTAATTCTTTTATCCATAATTATTCAAAACTCAACTCTTAGGATGACAGAGACAAGAGGGAAAATTATGCAGCAGAGACAAGAGTAGGGGAATGATGTTTATATTATAACCTTTGCTTAGGATTTGAAGGGTCTCAGCAACCTGTCAGTGTCAGGGATTTATAATTCCCCACTGATTCTCTCTCTCTCTCTCTCTCTTTTTTTTCCCTTCAAAATGTAGTGTTAAGACTGTTTAGTACTTTTTTCCTACCGTAGTTCTTGGCAAATTTTCCCCAAGTTATTCATCTTCACATCTGCTGTTTCTGGAAGAATTGCTCAGCATAAAGTGGTCTGTGTGATTCTGCAAGGAAAGGGGCCCTTTCCCTCACCAGGCAAGTATCAATATCGCCAATGATGTCCTATTCAGCTGCTCTCACCTCCCTCTCAAGACATCAGAGGGCCACAATAATAGCTCTGTCTTTACTACATGAGGCAAAATTCTATCATGACTATAACAGGAATGTTGGATCCTTAGATGGGACACCTTTTATGATACACATTATACAGAACACCTTAGGTCTGTTACTGTTTAGCCATGTGGACTTAAGTAACTATTTAACCTCTCTCTGTTTCTGTGAAATGAAGCCTATGATAAGGTTCTAGGAATTAAGTTAGTTAATACATATAAGTACATAGGTACGTGGCAAATAGGAAACACTTAATAAATATGAGTTATATTAATTATTAATGAAGAAATAGAAATAGACTTGGATTAAGTAGCTTTTCCAAGGATATCCAAATGCCAAGAGGAGCTGGGATATGAACTGGGTCAGGTTTTGCTCATCCAACCTTCCTTTACTTGCCCTTACTGTATGCCAACTTCTGTGCCAGGAATGTGGTCTGTGGTCACACTTCATCAACACGGAGGTTTAACAGGATGGAAAGCAGCTGTGTAATAATCCTTTACCAGGAGGGATGGTAGAGATATACTTCTGTTTGCATTTACATTTTTAAACAGTGAGCAGTTTCCTCTAGAAAAATCCTGTGGTTCTGCTCAATTTCCTGTTACCCAACCTCTTGAAAAAAGAGTGTCCCATATTTACTACCCAATTTGGGGCCTACTGTAATTAGAGCCTTTATAATGCAATCTTCTAGAACTATGCTTAATAGCCCCTTCGAGATTTTATGGAGTCTTGAAATCAGAGCCCCAGTCATGGGAAGGGAGTTTGCCAACAGCTGTTGAGTGCTGTGTCTTTGACACTCCAAAATTAAGAAGTCAGGAAGATGAGGAAGGCCTAGAAACAAAATTTTATTAGTCATGCTTCTTCTGAAAAACAGACCAATAGGATTTTTATAAAGATATGGAGCTAGGTAGACAAAGACTTATTATGGGAGACTGGCTGTTGTATGCAATTATGGAGGCTGAGAGGCCCCATGATCTGCCATCTGCAAGCTGGAGGCACAAGGAAGCCAATTCCAGTCCATACCCAAAGGCCTGAGAACCAAGCAATACTCCTTCACTTAAATGCAGAACCTAAAAATCAAAATACATGAACACGCAGACCAGAAACAGTCTCACAGACACAGAGAACATTTTGATAGTTGCAAGATGGGAAGGAGAGGAGAACTGGGGATGACTGCAAAAGGGGAAGGGATTAAGAAATACAAATTGGTAGTTACAAAATAGTCACAGAAATGTAAAGTTTAGTGTGGGGAATAGAGACAATAATATTATAATAACTATGTATGGTGTCAGATGAGTACTAGGTCTATCAGGGTGATCACTTTGCAAGTTATATAAATGTTTAATCATTAAGTTGTAAAAAAAAGTTCATACTATAAAATTTCATTTTTATGAAACTGCAGACATAGCAAATTGATCTCTTGTGACAGAAAGCCAATCAGTATGTTTGGGGACAGTGGGGTGGGGGTGGGAGGGAGGGAGAAGTGAGGGTGATTACAAAGAAACACGAGGAATCTTTGCAGGGTGATGGATATGTTCAATATCTTAACTGCGGTGATAGTTGCATATATGTACACATATATCAAAACTTGTAAAATTATATAATTTAAATGTATGCATTTTATTGTATGTCAATTATACCACAGTAAAGGCATTTAAAATAAAAAAGAATGAAATTATGTGAAAATGAATGACAGTAAGTATAGAAACACTTTTAAGGAGAGTTTCTGTAAAGGGAAAGACAGAAATAAATGGTAGTTAAAGGAAGAAGTAGAATTAGTTAGACAGGAATTTATTTAGGTAGGAGAATAGACAGTAAGTTATATTAATAAGAAAGGTTAGTAAAGAAAAGAAAACTATGGTTCATGGAAAAGAGGAGATAAATGCTGCTGTGATGAGCGAAACCTGACCCAGTTCACATCCCAGTTCCTCTTGGAGAGGTTGGCAGCTAGTGTACAAGCTGAGGTGCTGATGTTAGCTAGTAGGACAGTGCAACAACAGCACCAGGAGAGAAAGCAGAGTATATGGGAACAGATGCTGGTATGTGAGCAGTTCTGAGGGGAGTTTGCAGATATTGTCTTCCGGTTTCTTTTATTTTCTCAGTAAAATGTGAAGCTGAGGAAGAGGAGGAATCAAGTCAACTAATATAGGAGGGTAAGGGAAGAGGTATTGGATACAGAAATAGTCTACTTGTAGAGTGAGAGAGAATGGACGTGGAAATACAATTTAATTAGCAGTAAGTGTCCGCTGGAGATTAGTGGTCATGAATTTAAAGTGAGGCCACTTATCTGGGTTTTATACTTTTCTTTAGTTGTGTTCATTTGCACAGTTGCAGACATGGAATAGACAGAGAGTGGGATTGAACTTGGGCTGTGTTTTTTACTATGATGAAGCTAGACACGGACAGAGAAGTCATGGATATATGCTATTGAGGGACTAGAGTTTTTGGTCAGAGAATTAAGGCTGGATAAGAAGAGGAGTGAATCTTAGATGAGTCAGGAAAAGGGAAATATTGATATCATTGATATATTGCAGGTCCTGAGGGGTCAAATGGAGGTTGGAGAGGGGATACTGGAGGGAATGTGCTGGAAAGATAGCAGGTGGTGGTCAGAGAGCGTGATGCTGGAAATGGAGGACGTGTAGTTCAGATCATGATAAGGGCTATGGCATAATCATGGAAACAAATGTCTGAGGAACATAGACAGGAGGATTATAGGAGAAAGTAGCTCAGGGTCTGAGGAGCTATGATATTGGAAATATCATATTAGATCAGGACATTGTAATCACTAAGAAGCAGAAGTAGCATAAAAAAAATGTGACAATAAGTCAGGTTTAAAATTGAAAAGTGGCCTGACCATGAGTTGATAACTAAAGCAAGGAGGACTGGTGTGTGGAATAGCCTGATCATCTGAGATTCAAAGCAAAGTGTTCCTATGGAGAAGAAGAGCAAATAGGAAGGAAAGTGCATGAGAGGGTAATATGACAGCCATCCATTCTGCAAGGCCAGTGTTAGACACATTATGAGAGAGAGAGAGAGAGAGAGAGAGAGAGAGAGAGAGAGAGAGAGAGAGAGAGAGAATGAGTCAGGGTCCAGAACATAATGAGTCTAATCATAATGGACCAGAAGTTTTATAAGTCACAGAGGTAGAGATTTGGAAATTGGGTGTAATTGGAAGATGTGATCAGAAAAGGAGTCCACAGGGTTTACAGAGTAGATTGGGAAGAATAGCCTGGAGACCAGGGCTTCTTGTGTGGCTTTCTTTAGTTCAAACTGACTTTATTTTAACCACTGACTTAGAGTTTTGTCTAATTGTGGGGGGACTATTATGGGATAAGGTGCATAGCCATAATATATTCTGGGTTGTGTTTAAGAGATAATCTTCCCTGGTTGTGATGCACTAAGCCTAAGAAATAATGTATGGAAATTAGGTGGAAAGCAGAGTTTGGCTCAGGGTTGTGAGATCTCTACAGGTTAAGAAAAAATTGTATGGAAATGGAAGAAGGTTATTATAGTGTAATATATCAAACCTGAAATCAAGCCTGTTTTGTTGTCAGGAGAATTATCCTTCTACTATCACACCAAAAAATTATGGTATGTCCCTATTTTGAAAATATATATTTCAAAGGTAAGAGGAGGAAGAAATGGACTTATATAGATTTTGAGTCCATACATGAGTGATTGATACATATTTTGAAAGTCAGAGAGCAAAATTTTAATTTATTTTTTACAAATTTGACTTACTTTCTGTTGCTTTCAACTTCTTTTCCATCTAATGGTAGAAAATATCATACTGTAATTTTTAGGTAAATTTAGACAAATAACAGCTTACTTAGTCATATCAAGTAAAAGCTCAAAGTCAGAAACATTTTCTCTACCTATTCTTCTTTCTAATCTGAACACTATAAATTGGGGGATATTCAGCTTGCGGCGGGGAGATGAATACTTATATACAATCCATATAGCGACAGTGATGTGACACTGTGCCATAGTCTCTGTCAGCAGTGAAGTGTGAACACTGGCATCCACGGTGCTCTCACAGGCTTCCAAGCAGCCCTCTGTGGTTGCATATCCTCATAATGTAAGGTCTGTTAGCCATGTCTTTGCACTTGCACACCCATTTGGGGGGTCGTGGGTAGAGTGGATAGGGATCTTGGGAACACTTGTTCCTGACACTCTTAATCCTATGGCTACACATATTGAAGTGTGGTGCCCTTTGTTGCCCTCTTTGAGCCAGGCTTAGTCATGCTCTGCTAGAAGGGACAGTGTTACTCTCATGCAGCTTCCTGTGATTGCACAAGGATTTCTCCTTGTGGCTTGCTGTCTCCCGGGTCTTGACCCAGGATAGGAGATGCAGATACACTGTACTATCAGATCTCAATTTTAAAATGGATTTTTTTTGTGTTACCTCATATATTTGGCATAACATTGGACATATGTGTTTCTCTCCCAAACCTCAAAATAAGAATTCCCTTTTATTTCTAACTTTTCCTCCCCCAATAACCATATTCTCTAATCTAAGTTCAACTCCTCTTTAGCTCATGAAAACATGGGGACTTGGTCAGCACAGGGAGAAGAAACCATTACTTACTAAAGTCATATGCTTTATCTCTGAAGTAAGACATTTGATGCCCTTGTTCTTTGGTTCTCCATGAAGAAAAATTTGGGGTTATGATTTAGATAAGCCACATGGTAAGTTTTTACTTTCTCTTGATTTACCTATTTTTATTTAGTGAAACGTTGTGTTGATAAATGAAATAATATATGTGGCAATTGGCATATTCTTTGAAAGAAAGGTGCTATTGGAATGGAAATAATTGTTTTAAATTCTCAAAAATGATAAAGAGAGAATGAGCAGATGGCTCATCATGCTTTCACTGGCTTTCAGGTTGGTTCCAAATGGCACACTATTGCCTGGGCAAATATTTGGAATCAAAATGACCCTATTCTATTTGTTCAGAATATTTCAATACTCTGTTGACTATGCAAGTCATGCTCACTATTATAAAAAGACATAAACTTGCTAGGAAAACATCTATGATTTATTGGGGCACTAGGATGGAGTTTGAAAAGAAAGTGATTGAAAGGACAGGTATCACCATCAAGGGGCAAAGATACCAACAGGGAAAGTAAAGAGTCTGAGCACATGGTGGAATTTCAGAAAAGTCGCAGAGTTTTATCTAGGTGTGGACAAAGTCTATAGGCTACATTGATGTAGAGACAGGACTATGTTCAAATGAAAGATGGGTCTTGAATTGTGGATTTTATTCTAAATAAGCTAAAGATACTATTTTGTAATTTTGACAAAACCCATTATCTTTATAAATAAATAACATTTACTCTTCTTTTCTTAGTTAAACATGAAATTACTGTATTTTGGGATAGCTCTTAAGAAAACAAAGTAAAGCAGAATGATGCATGACTGCAGAGCAAAGTACTTGGGCCTAAAAAGAAATAAATAAAAAAATAAAGCATAGTTACTTAGTGATATAAACTTAGATTTGGATAGTGGAAACTTGCTATCTTAATGCTCTTGCTTATTATTAGAGATTATTTTAGGGGTGCATAGAGAGAGACTGGAGTGTGGCACAGCCTATGCAATTTGATCAGCCCAAGTCTGTTTGATATTAAGCAAACATTAACCAGTCTTAGTTTCCACATCTTGCTGAAGTATCAGTTTTCTTTCTGTGAAGTGGAAAAATATTAAAACCTACTTTATAAATTTCAGAAATGAATATATATTATATTGCTTAGCATAGTATCTGAAATATAGATTTAGGAATTTTCATGTAGTTCCTCCCAGTGAATTTGCTATGCAAAGTATTGAACGGGCATTGCCTGAACTATTTAATTTTCTTTAAAAGATGTTAGGGAATAAATTCAATAAAAGAACCCACTTGGTCTGTTTTTTATCACTTAATAATTGAAGGCCCAGTGTTCTGTTGGAAGAAGATTAGAGGGAACCTAGACTTTAGAGTTTCCCTGAAATAAAAAGCTTTGGCTGTTCCTATCTCTCTAAAACAATTGGTACCTTCTGGCTATGATTTTGTTTTTGTTACTGTTAGAAGTTATGCAAGTATAAATAAGTCCACCCCACCCCAATGATCATGACCGATTCCTGTAATAGGAATCTATTTTTCTCCTCATTCTGTGACATATCCCAGAAAAGGTCTTTGCATTGGGGAATTGGGAGTTTCTAAGGCAAACAAACAGTGGAATTCTTCAAGATCCAGCTCAGATGTGTCCTGTTTATGAAAATGTTTCCTTAATTCCCCAGTAAGAATTAATTGCTTGCCCTGGCTGGTGTGGCTCAGTCGGTTGGGCATTGTCCTGTGCACCAAACTGATTTGTTTCCTGGTCAGGCAAATGCTCAGGTTGTGGGCTCCACCTCTGGGGGAGGGCATGAAGGAGGTGGGGCCTAGTTGATTTTAGCATCGGTGTTCCTCACTATCTCTCTCCCTTCCTCTCTCTTTAAAAATCAAATTTTAAAAGAAAAAAAAAGGACTTTTACAGCTTTGTGGTTGTTTTCCATGAGCACAAAATCCTGGCACTTGTGCTTAAAAAGCAGCTTAGTTTCTTTGAGAAAACAAAAACAAAAACAAAACAACAAAAATTAAAAAAAAAAAAAAAGATTCATTGCTTTTGCTTTACACTCCCTCAGGTAGTTTCTATATATAGCATAATTTTGCATTTGTGTCTTACTTCATCTTTATATTTGTATATTTTTATGTATTCTTACTTTATATTTGTTTCCTTACTTTTTCAGTCTCCTTAGGAAGTCAGCACCTCTGAGAGCCAGGCCAAGGCTCCGTCACTGTGGCTTTCCCATCCCACCCAGCATCTGGTCTTGCCCTCAAGTATCCACACAAGGTCAGCCTGTATCACTCCCTTTTGGCAGGACCCTGAGACTTGCAGCTGGGTGCTGGTGATTGTGTCCATGAAAATGCATGTCCTTAAATTGGGAATTGGGGCGATTTCAACTGTAATTATGCAAAACTCCATTTGGAGGTAAATAAAGATAAAAGTTTGTGGAAGAGTGCCTGTGTAATGCAGAAAGCACTGGTCCAGCTGACATCCAGCTCCTTGGCTGAGAAACCTTGCAGACTGTAAAGCTCGCCTCTGAACAAAGGCGCTTCTATTTACACAGTTGTGGCTGTTTCTGTTTCAAATTGACATTTGCTTCTCCCTTCTCAGTGATGTTTTCTTACTGTTCATGTAAATGCTTCTATTTTTCAAATTATTGATCTAAAGGGGGTGGAAGCAGAAGTTCTTTGCAGGAAAGGAAAAAAAAAATCACTTGGCATATGAAGCCACCTTGCATGCCTGACTTTTGTGTTTAGTTGTTACCCTCCTAAAAATTAAATAATGTCTTTTTAAGGCACAAAACTGTGGCTGTTTCAAACTCCAGTAGTATCTAGGCCTGACCTAAACATACTGTTCTTGGTGAGAAATGATGACGTCTTGCAGATTCCTTTTAATACTATGAGCACAAGCCAGCAGACCTTTGTCCTTTTGATTGGAAATGTAAATCATACTTAAGAATGGTTCTAAAAGAGTGCAGAGCTGAGTCCTTGGACACAAAGTTGCAACTCGTTGCAGATTCTGATAGTTGAGTTACAACTCACTGAAAACCAGGGGTTTGAAATGGAAGCACTGACAAACCTTCGAGCAGGGGCAGCACAAATGGCGCCTTGATAATTTATAGTCTACAGGCAGCTCTTGGGTTTATTATCACAATGACAAATGCACTGTCATTGTTAATAGGATATTTCCCAGCAAGGACTTCTTGTTATGCAAGCCAGGTTCGGTATGTCATGCAGCATGATAGCAATAAAGTCTACAAGAATTTGTAATGAACTTCAATTACTAATAGATTATGGTTAATGGGAAATATGTGCAGTAAAGATATGGGTTTTTATATGCGCCTTCTGGTATTCTACAAGGCAATGATTTATGCTACAATTTATGTTAACATTTTCTGCTATGAAAAAGCCCAATTTGGTAGAAAGCCACTTCATCCATAACAAATATTTAAGATAATTTTGCACATCATATAAATGAAGCTATAAAATTAGATATTAATCTATTTAATTTTAACCTTTTCATTGAAAAGGGAGAATTTTTTTTTCTCTCCTGAATAGTACTGTTAACTATTCTTGCTATCATACAAAAGCAAGAGATATATTGATGTCTTTGAGTTAAATGTAACATTTTGTACGTGAATTTCTTGTTTTAACTCCCTGCTCTAAGTGAGGGAGATTTTATATATACTTGCTTATGTAAATATTATTTTAAATTAAGAAAATACACAAGTTTCTTGTTAAATTAACATGAATGTATAGTCCACATCGTGATTCCTTCACTGCAGAGGTTGAGGGCTGTGATATAAGCGTGGAGGAGCATATTTAAATTGACAAAAACTGACATTAAAAAATGCTAACCACAACTTAGCCAAGTATACGTGAAAAACAAAATAAAGAAACAAACAAACAAAAAAACCCCAGTCATTTTTCCCCCCAGCATATCCATACTGTATATATTCCCTACCTGTTAACCCTCTAGGTTATTAGATTCATCTGTGGCAGTATCTCAGAGCTTGTGTTCAGGTAACTCTGATTTTATTGTTATAGTTGTTCTATTTTAATATTAGGTTATTGCTTATCTCTTACTGTGCCTAATTTATAATTTTTTCCATAGGCATCTATGCCTAGGAAAAAACAACAACATAGAATATATGGGATTTGGTACCATCCATGGCTTATGGCATCCACTGTGGTTCTTGGAATGTATGCCCTGTGGATAGGGGGGACTTACTACAGTAGACATCATGCTGGTTAAACATCTGGGATCCATGTGATTAATAAAATAAGCACACTTCTCATCTTGATATTTTCTCTCTATTTGGGAAAAAAAGAAATAATGTCCTTAAAAATAGTCATCCACTCTCGTAGGCCCAATAACACCTGTGTTAAATTTTTTAAAGTTGTTCTCTTATTTTCTCAATGTTTCTGCTTTTTAGATTAGAAAGAAGATTCTGAAAAAAATGGGAAAGACTTGGGTCAGATTAATTTACTTGTCCAGGGTCCAGCACTGGAACGCCAAAGAAGTTAACATTGCATTCGAAGGCAGACAGTTATTTCTCTCTCATGTAGAAGTCTGAGGGATGAGAGTCCACCCCTGATGTGCAACTGCTTTGTTGGGTCCCAGGACCCAACTCCTTCTACCTACTGCTCTGCATTTTCTAGACAGTGTCACTCTTCTCTGCATGGTCTGAGATAGTTCACTATCACATCTACCTTCTATCCATCCAGAGGGAAGGAAAGCAGAAAGAGAAGACACCAGTACATCTCCCTTTGTCCGCATATCCCACAAATTATTGCCTCTCACATCCCATTGGCTAGAATCTGGTCCTCTGACTACATGTAACTCAAAAGAAATAGGAGAAATGTCATCATCTGGGCAGCCATGGACCTAATTTAAAAGAAAAAAACAACAACATTATTTTACCACAGAGGGGGAGGATTGCTATTAGGTATCAGTTTCTGCCACATCACCTTCAACTCTCTGGCCAGCTGAAAGAACACAGGTCTCCTTATTTGCCATTACAAAGTAGCTTTCATTATGGATATTCAATAACTGAGATTTGTTTACATTAAGACAAAATAATAGATCAATTCACTGGGATTGTTCTCCCCTGCCCAAAAGGCAGGCCACAGTTGTATGGGAGCTGTGATTGAAGGTAATACATTATTGGATCAAATGTGATTAAGTCAAACAGATACTCTCTTGGAAACAGAGTCACCAGGTGAGATCCGTCCCCAGGAAAAAGAATGGAAATTCATAAATTGGTAGATAATACCTAAAATTAAGCTTGGAGAATTAGGAGAGAAAGGAACAGAAAATCAACAAAAATCAACATTAGAAAGCAAAGATAAGGTATTAAGAAAATGGTCTCTGAGGTTGATCAGTGTGGATTAAAATTCTAGTTCAGAATTCTCACCCGCTGCAAGAATGTAGGGGAAGTTATATAAGCAACTTAAACCTTTGCTCCCTTATTTATGAAATTGGAATAAAAAAAAGACTAACTCATAAACTTCTTATGAGAATTAGATTAAATAATGTAACACAGTGCCTGACACATCATAAGCCCTCAAAAAATATTAACTGTTATTAACGTGGAAGCCTCAAAAGTATTTAAGGTTTGTTTGATGTAGCAAAGACTCTCCTTTCATGATCAACCCCTTTTCAAACTGGAAATCTAGAAATTAAGGAGGCCAAAGAAAACATATGGAAACAGGTGAGCCTGGGAGGCAATGTTTACTTCACTGTCCTAAGACTCACAGATGGGAAACTCATGGATTGCCAAACTTGTCCAAACAAATCTACCCCACGAGGTTTCTTCTGAGGCAGTGAGACCTGGCTAATTTCCTCTGCTTGTTTTCTGGGTATCTTTTATACAAGGAGAAAGAAGTCGAAACAAAACACAAAGAGAGTAAAGCACCTCTCATTAAAAGCTGTCGTGGGGTAGATTAAGCCTCTTGGAAAACAGTAACAATATCTTGATAAATAAGCTAAGGCTGCAATGTGCTTGTGCTGATAATAGTGTCGCACAACTGCCTCTTCTACAGAACCCTGGGATTTATATCCAGTCTGTCTGTGCTGGAAACTAGAGAATTAACTCATGAAACTCATCCATCAACCCATGGAGAAAAAGGAACCACAGCATAGAAATGAAATTAGCATGGCATTAGTTAGCTGTAGGACATAAATAGAGGTACTGATGTTTTCCTGCATCTTCTGTATCAAATATCTTCGGAGAACTCACCCAGCTTGGACTGTAGTTGATGGCCACTGTGATTTATCCCAGCATTTTCTACCCAAGGAAGGTTGTTTGCAAAGTCCTTCAAGTATCATTAGGATGAGACAGGAAACACAGATAATTCTTCAAGAGAATATGATCATGGGAAGACACTGCTTGTACAGAATATTCACAATGCCTCATTGCAGCCTCCAGAACAGAGCATCACTGTATTTATTAATCCATTGCTGCAGAGATTACGGCAATCTGACATGCAGCCCTAATGAATTTGGGGCATGTTTAGAAATTGTGACTGTCGTTGCCCAGGGAGCCTCTTAAATCAGCTCCCTTTTATTGCAGTTGCCTTTTCACGGTGTATATCACATTGAGAAATGGATTACACAATCCGCAGCTTTAACTACCCTGCATTAGTTGATCTCATACTGTGGATGTGTCCCTCAGTGTATGAATCACGGGGGAGCGAGGACATGGTGACAGATAATTCAAACATGAAATTGGTGATTCCTGGAATGGGGTAGGAAGAATAGAGAAATAAAAACAAAAGTTAAGGCAAATGGATGGGAGAATCCAGGTATTTGCTATTAGATGACAAAACAAACTTATTAGTGAAGCATAGTGTTAAGAAAGAGCTGTATTTCACTTTTCAAGAAAGATGATTTTTTTTTTAATAGTACACTTTGACCCTCCAATTGCTTCTTCTTCCCTTAGTAATCAGACTCCTTTCAGTTTGCAGATGGACATTTGGGACAAAGGTAATTTAGTCCTATGAAGTCTTATTCTTTAAGACAACCTGCATCTAAGATGAACAAGAACCATAAATTTAATTTGACTAATATATAGACATGCAGTGTGAAGTCAGATGGTGTAGGGTCCAGTTTACTTCCAGTTACAAACTTGATTTGAGAGCTGAGTTAAGCCATTGAATTACCAGTATCTTGGCTTCCTCACCATCAACATGGAGTAATAATAACCAATCTTTTAAATGCATCAACAATAAAATGAGACCTTATGTACCATTCTAACTAGGATATTTGGGAGGCTTGAGGCAGACATAAGGATACCTTGGGGGGGAAGGTGTTTGTTTTCAGGATAGACAGGAATTGGAAATGACAGAGAGCATAATTTGAGACAGCCCAGCTCATCGCCTGTTAAAGACCATCTGGTCTTATTCTCTCTGCAAGTCGGCTCCATTCCTCTTTCTATGGTATCCTAGTGAGCTTCTCCCACATATAGGCCCCAGTGGCAACTCTGGACTTGAATCTACCACGACCTTTCAGTTTACTTATTATTTAGAAAGGCACCCAGCCTCCTAAGTGTTTTTCAAATATGTCAAACTCACTCCCACATTGGGGCCTTTGTACTTGCACTTCCTTCTTCCTGAAATGCTCTTCCCCTAACTCTTCACCTATCTTGCTCCTTCACTTCATTTAAACCTCTGTGCAAATCTCACCCTTTTAAAGAGGCATTCCCTGAACACTCTAATATTATACCATCTGGTATTCTTTTTATCTACTTTTATTTTCTTAACTAGAGGCCTGGTGCATGAAATTCATGCATAGTGGGGAGAGAGATGTCACTCAGTCCAGCCTGCACTTTTTCCAATATGGGACCCCCCTCAAGGGATGTTCGACTGCCCACTGGGATCAGGCCTGAATGGGCAGTGGGACATCCCTCTCACAGTCCAGGACTGGTAACTCCCAACCTCTCACCTGTCTGCCTGCCTGACTACCCCTAACTGCTTCTGCCTGCCAGCCTGATCACCCCCTAACCACTCCCCTGCCAGCGTGATTGATGCTTAACTGCTTCCCTTCCAACCCAATTGCCCCTAACTGCTCTCTCTTACTGGTTTGGCTGCCCCAACTGCCCTCCCCTGCTGGCCCAGTCATCCCCAACTGCTCTCCCTTGCTGGCCTGGTCACCACCAACTGCCATCCCCTGCAGGTCTTCTCTCCCCCAACTGCCCTCCCCTGCAGAACTGGATCCCTCCCAACTTCCCTCCAGTGCTTGCCTGATTGCCCACAACTGCCCTCCCGATGGCCATCTTGTAGCTGCCATCTTCGACCACATGAGGGTGGCCATCTTGTGTGTTGGAATGATGGTCAATTTGCATATTACCTCTTTATTATATAGGATTTCTAAGAGAATAAAAATTACCAATTTCATACTTTTCAAAAGGAACCACTCCAATCCAATACTGGCAAGCCTATGGATTGCCTTATTATGTCATCTGTCCCACCCATTGGCCTATTCAGAGAGAGAACTGAGATGGGATCAGGTCACACAGTACAGAGTTCAGGTACTTACAATGTCAGGCAGGCAGATTCCCTAAGTGGGGCTTAAGTGGTCCAACCCTGATGGCACCTTGAGTTTTGTGAAGCACCAGCTAATAGACACAGAGAGGCCATATACCTTTGACTAGAAATGTCAAGGTCAGGAGCTAGGTTGGCTTTTCTCAGTACTAGCTCTCTGGCATCAGTCATAATTTACCTTAATTTAATATTTTTCCCTGCTCTAAAATTTTTATTGAATTTTATGAGCAATTCATAATATAGTTAATGTTTTGTTTTGTTTTTAATTCCCTTTGAGCCTGTTGCTACTTTATGAGAATATTTATGTAGTTTAACTCCTGAAATCCTCACAACCATCTTGTGAGGTAGGGACTATACGTATATTCATTTTGAAGATAAGGAAATATGGGAATAGGGAGAGAATAAGTTGCCTGAGATTGCTCAGTGAGTTAACAGAAACAAGATTCAAACCTAGGAAGCCTGATCCAACCTCTTCATCAAGCAAGATTATTTCATACATTCATTCCCCTGCGGGTTTAGCAAAAAATAAAATAAAATAAAAATAAATAAAAATCGTTATTTTCTTAGAAACCACATTCTGAGGGGGTAAACACATGCAAATGTGCCTTTAAAATGTCAACATATTTTGAGTTTGTTATTCTTAAAAAATATAACAAACTCTAAAATATAACAAACATACCATTGGGCCTGTGCAGTTTGACAGCTTAAGATCTAGTATTCTCTATGATCTATGTATCTGTTTTATGTATGTACACTAGAAACTTAAAATATTTTGCCCAAATTGACAGGTTTCCATGAAGACATTTGCCAGTTTTTATAATAAGCAAATAGCCAGGCCCTAAAACACTGTGCTCCACTTTAAATAAGTTAAAGTTTATACTAATACTAAGGGCAACAGTTTTGATATTTTTGTGTGTGTGAGCTATGCTTACAATAAGAATATAAACACATAGTTATAAAAGAGATGCTTGAAAATAATTCACTGAAAAACCATTAGTCAGCATCTTCCATATGTTTGGCATTATGTTAAATGCTGAGAGATGTACAATGATGCATATTATAATGTTCTAAATTATGTCACAGGCTTTTTTGTGACCCTCAAGGATAAACTTGAAAAGTCAGTATGTGACTGCCTCAATCCTTTGTAATATCAGGCAGAATGGACAGAAACCAATAGTTCTATCCCTTGTACCTTTTTTTTTTAAATATATATTTTATTGATTTTGTACAGAGAGGAAGGGAGAGAGAGAGTTAGAAACATCGATGAGAGATAGTCATTGATCAGCTGCCTCTTGCACACCCCCTACTGGGGATATGCCTGCAACCAAGGTACATGCCTTGACTGGAATCGAACCCAGAACCTTTCAGTCCCCAAGCCGATGCTCTATCCATTGAGCCAAACCAGCCTCGGCTCCCTTGTACCTTTCTACCACCAACTGGTATGTACTCATGGAGATCTTACCTTTAAAGAGGATTGAGTGTTTCCATTACATTCTATTGAAGCAAATGAAGATTTGTTTATCCTTGTATTATTTTAAAGATTTTTTTAATTCATTTTTTGAGAGAGCAAGAAAGAGAGAGAGAGAGAAACATTAATGTGAGAGTGAAAGATTGATTGGCTACCTCTTGTATGCCTCCTCCCACAGGGAATCAAATCTACAATCAGGGCATATGTCCTGACCCAGAATCAAATCAATAAACTTTCCATGCACGGGACAATGACCAACCAACTGAGCCACACCAACCAAAGCTATCCTTGTATTTTATAGTAAGGGCTGTATAGGGCTGAGTAAAAGGCCATATTTACAAAGATCCATCTATGGGCTGCTGTTCTTTTCTATCTTCAAGTAGCATGTTACTTCTAGTCTTGTTTTGTTTTGGATTTGTCCTTTTTAGAAAACGCCGTAATTTTCTCTGTAGAGTCTTGATTTCCATCATTTTGGCAAAATTGTTCAAGGTCACCATGGTCCATATTAATTAATCTTGTGTGCCTCATAGATTTCCTCTGTCAGTAGTATGTATCAGTATGATTAATGGTTCAGAGTTCATATTTAAGAATCTGATTGGATAACTGTCATTTCATTTGTTGGAACTTATAATTAAAAAACATTGATGAAGTTGTCCAAGAAAAGAGGGCAAGTCAGTTTTACTTATTCTGAACAACACAGTGTAGTCATTTTTAAATGCAGATATGCTCTGCACTGCAGCGTACTCCCTGGGCCTCAGCTAAGAGACTAGGGAGGTACATTAACTCTTTAAAGTGACTATAGGCAGCATTAAGTGGTAGCTCTGTACTGTGAAAGAGAAACCATCATACTGTGTTAAAGGCTTCATTCCTGGGAGAATGAGAGTTCATGAGTGCTTTAGTAAAACATTATTTTTGTTTTGTTTCTAATAGGGAGTAATAGTTAACTTACTTACTTAAAAAAATATATTTATTTATTATACAATCAATTATTTACTTATATAAGAGAATAGAGGACCGGTGCATGAAATCCATGCACAGAGGGTATCCCTCAGCCCAGCCTGCACCCTCTCCAATCTGGAACCCCTCCTGGGATGTCCAAATGCCTGTTTAGGCCCGATCCCACTAGACATCCTAAATGGGCAGTCGGACATCCCACTCACAACCCAGGACTGCTGGCTCCCAACTGCTCACCTGCCTGCCTGCCTGATTGCTCCTAATCACTTCAGCCTGCCAGCATGATCACCCCACTACCCTGCCAGCCTGATCGATGCCTAACTGCTCCCCTGCTGGCCTGATTGCTCCTAACTGCCCTCCCCTGCTGACCTGGTTGCCCCCAACTGTCCTCCCCTGCAGGCCTGGTCCCCCCCCTCAACTGCTCTCCCTTGCAGGCCCAAACCCCCCCCCCCCCCCCGCAACTGCCTTCCCCTGTAGTCCTAGTTCTCCCCAACTGCCCTCCCCTGCTGGCCATCTTGTGACGGCCATCTTGTGTCCACATGAGGGCAGCCATCTTGTGTTGGAGTGATGATCAATTTGTATATTACTTCTTTATTATATGGGATGTACTAATTTATGAGGGTCATGGGTATTTATTATTAAAAGTAAAATAAAGGAAATCAAATAAGTTTTAAAAAATACCCTGAAATTTTACTGTTTTAGTAATCATTAAAAATAAGATAGGAACTATAATAGTTGGATGTACAAATATTTCACAAAAGGTGGAAGATAAATAAACATATACTATACTTTTTTAGTGTTCAAAGTATCAATAAGCACCTACTTTACTACTATTTAAAGAATATATAGTATATTCTTTATTGATATTCTAGGAAATTCCAGTACAATAAAAAAATGGAAAGGATTTTATTGTAAACAAGCCAGTAAAACTTAGTTGTTTCATTTTCCCAGCATATGTGGTGTTTACCCTGCAGGTAGTCTCTTTACTGGAGAAGGTATGGGATAAGACCAAGAATTTCATATATGATTGTACATGGAAGTCCAAGAATGTTTTGAAATTTTCTAGATTTTACATATGAGACAATGCTCTATTTTATTATGAGATGTATTTGTAATCTTTAATACAGACATCAATGATACACATTGTTTAAGATATAATTTTTGAATACATTCTTCTCATGATTGATATTTATGCCTCAACCACTATGAAACTCAGACTGTTATTAAAAAGAACCTTTCCATCTTTTTTTACACTGAATTCAGGCTCTTGCAGATCTTTTACAATTTCTGCTTTGAGATCAGGTGGGGCTGTGGTAATAAAGTTGCAGGTTTCTGTCAAAAAATCCCAAAGCAGTTCTCCATTTTCATTGCCATCAATAAAACAGTCAGATATATCCATGGTGGACAGAAGGTGGGAACACTCATACTTAATCTCCAACTTGTCTAGCATCTGAGTGACGTCAGTGGATGTGATGTACTGGCAGAGGTCGTCTCGGGGTAAGCGGGATCCATACTTTCTCCATAGCTTGTCCCAGGCACTGATTCCTGTGAGAAAACAAAGTCATGCTTTCATTCACTCTTTCTTTTATTTACCTATGGTACCCTGCCAGGCAGTGCATTAGATACTTGGGATAAAATAGTCAATTAAAAAAATATCCTTGCCTTTGTGTAGCTTTATTCAAGGAGTGAGGAGTTGGGAGTAGGGAGAAAGTTAATAAATAAATAAATAAATAAGTAAATCACATGTGAGATGATACTGAGTGCAAATGATAACAACCAGAGCAAAAAATAAGGAAATCAAAGATGGTCTGCTGTTTTATATAGGGTGGTTATAGACATTCTCTCTTATGGGATGACATTTGAGCACAGACATAACAAACCTTCCTCTCTAATAAAAGTGAAACATGCAAATTGACCGTACCTTACCTAAACCCACAAGCCACAACCCACCAGCCAATCAGGGCAAATATGCAAATCAACCCAACCAAGATGGTGGTTAATTTGCATATCCAGGCCAAGGTGAAGACTGAAGACAGCATAGAAAGAAGCCAATTGCTGCAGAAGGGAGTGCAGCTGCAGAGAAGCAAGTAAGTGGGGCGTGGGAGAAGGAAGGGAAGCAGGCGGGGTGGGGGAGACTGCAGCAGGAAGCCCTATTGCAAGAATCTTCCTGTAAGGGGCCTCTATTCTATAACAAAGAAGGTTAATATGCCAATTAGACTGAGTCTTCCGGACATCCTTCCTCACAAAGCCAGCCCAGTCCCAAGTGCCTGTAGGTGGCCCAAGGGAAGCCAGCCCTGGTCCCAGGTGCCTGCTGGTGGCCGGAGGAGGGAAGATTAATCCAGGATGTAGTAAGAGCAATTACATAGGACTTGAGGCAGGAACATGCTTGGCATGTTTAAGAACTAGTTAGGAAGTTGGTGAAATTGGAAAGTGGCAGGAGATGCAAAGCCACTGAAGTGCTGTCTGATAGAACCTACTGGACTGAAGGCATGTTCTGTATCTTCATTGTCCCATAAAGTAGCCACTTGTGACTATGGAGCATTTTAACTGTGGCTGTGTGACTGAGAAAATATATTTTATATTATAATTCATCTTAGGTTATTTAAATTTCAGTATCCAAATGGGGTTTCCACATTGATATTAGAGTGACTTAACCTGATTTTCATTTTAATAAGATCACTCTGGCCCACAGATGAGAAGCAAGTATAGGAGCATAAGGACAGAAGCAGGGAGAACAGTAAGAAGGTGACTGCAATCGCCTGGGTGACAGATGTTGGTAACCTGGACCAGCAAGCTTGGAGGTGATGAGAAGTGGCTGGATGTTTTATATGCTACCCTCCTACATACAATGCCAGATGCCAACAATTTCCTTACTCAGTCTGAGTAAAAACAAAAACAAAAAGTCAGTAATGACCCCAAGAATTTTGACCCAAGCACCTAAAATGAGAAATTTGCCATTATTGGAAGTGGGAAGAATGAAGGAAAAGCAGTTTTACATGTATCACATTTAGAACTGTAAATTTGAGATACCTATTGGGCATCCAGGTGGTGATAGAAGCAAGACAGGTATTTGTTAGTTTTGAGTTCAAAGGAGAGCATGTAAGAGTAAAAACTGAAATAAAAAAAAATAGCACAATAAATACAATAATGATTTACTCAAACTAAAGACACATGTCTATCCATTCACTACATCCTGCTTTGGACTGTTAGGTTGATTTCTATAGGTTTTTTCCTCAACTTTAGAGGAAGTTTTAGCAATATCTGTTGTATTTACTTTTGAAAACCCAGGCCCGTGAAGAAGCCAAGAGAAGCCTAGGGGAGAGAGACATAGGTTGTTGGACTATTCTTCTGACATTTCATAATTGAGATGAGGTTTGCTATTTAGTCTCCCAGCACCTCAGTTTTATAAGATGGAGACAACTACACTTACCTCAAATGCACTGGAAAGTATTACCGTATTTTTCGGACCATAAGACGCACTTTTTTTCCCCCAGAAGTGGGGGGGAAAAAGTCCCTGCGTCTTATGGTCCAAATATAGCCTACACATATACTTTAAAAAAAAAGTTTTTTTACTTGCCCGGCTCTGTGTGGTCTCTGTGTGCTTGCCCGGCTCTAAAATGGTTCTAAATGCTGCTGTTTACAGGGTTGATTACATGTGTTTATGACTGTGATGTTGGGTTTTAATGCACATAAAATATTGTACAATAGGACACTATTTGTTTCAGAATCTTTTCTTCTTCATTTCCCTTCTCTAAAAACTGGTGCGTCTTATGGTCCGGAGCACCTTATGGTCCGAAAAATACGGTAAATGAGATACTTTAAGTGAGTCATTGCACAATGCTAAGCACACAGTATGTATGTAGTAAGTACTTACAAAATAAATGAACACTACATTATGAAATTAGTTTGATAATTTCTACTGGTTAGAATCTGGAGACTGTGAAAAAGCAAACATGTTGTTCAGAAATCAATTATTATAATAAAACAAATGAAAATCAATTTGTGGACCTTCTAATACATGCCTGTTATAATAGCTGTTACATACTCAGATGGTACAGTGAATTAAACGTGGACACTAATGCCCAACTGCTTGAGTATGAAGCCTGTCTTTTCCCTTTCTAAACTTTTTGAACCTGTGCCTCAGTTTTATCAACTGGATGCAGGAATAATAATAGAATCTATCCATAGAATTTCTGCAGGGATTACTGAGTTTAACATGTAAGACACTTAGAACCATGACTTGCACATAGCAAATATTCTTGAAGAGTTACATAATTAAGCTGGACTTGGCTAAAGCAATATAACAGAGAACTATATATTTTCTATGAACTTCCAGGATTAAAAGCGAAGATTTCAAAGGCTTGAATTTATTTTGGTTCCCAAACCTCTTTTATGATCTAATGAAAATAACTGACTCTCTGGAAAAGTACACAAACAAGATACACCCACCCAGATGTACATATAATCACAGGATGATCAGGCACTCCTGACCTTCATCCTCAGACTAAGCTGAAGTCCCCAGATTTAACTAAATAGAAGAGACTACTCAAGGCAGAAAATAGTAAATAATAAATAGCCTAGATAACTGATGTTCCACTTGCGTTTCAGAAGATTAAGTGATAACTGCAGGATATGCTCTAGGAATTGGAATGAAGCAGAAAACAATAAACCTCAGTTCAATGGGAAAAAAATGAGGGTCAGGAGGATATATTAAAAGATCTTTCCTTCCAATACAGTGATTGTCATCCGGAAAAAGAATTTGCCTTACAAATAAGACTTTATAAGAACATAAATATTTCAGTGGTTGAGGAGAGGCCCTGTTATCATAATGTTTTCAACCTAGCAGAGAAAAAAGAACAAAACATTAATTGCAGAAAATGTGCTGGTGGTGTCAGTGTTCTATGACTCGGTGCCTTTTTGGAGCTGAGCAATTACACACTTTCTGACGGATGCATTATCATAATGGCTCTCGGTGGGCACAGCATATGGTGTTACTTTTGTTTTCAACATGGAATAAACCAGGTTGTTTTTCCCACTATTTTAAAAATCATGCACTGGATTTACCTCCTTCCTTATTCAGGTAAAGAGAGGGAAGGACGGAAAACTTGAGTGCTCTCCTTCTGGCTAAGCTCCCTTAACCAGACACATTGCATAATTAACAACTCATCCAACTAATACCTGGCTACTACATTTGCAAAAAAACATGACACTGACACCATTTTAGTGTGTGACACACCTCTTTTGTTCTTAGTTTTCTTTTTATTTTCAAATTGAATCTTTTATCTTCATAATCAGGAACTTTTGTTCATTATAGTTAAATGAAATGGGCTAGCTCTGTAGCAGAGAGGCAAGCCTCTCTCCCATTCAAGCAGCACATACTCTATCGGGCTGACCAGCAAATGCTGGCATTAATTCTGACTTCAATTTCTCTTTCTTCTCCTCAGGAGTTCCACTTGCCTACCCTTTATTGCTTTTGTCCGCCGATGTCAGTGTAGACTGTGTATGTGTAAATATGTAATCTTCTTTATTGAGTCTTTTATTTCTGTTTATTAAACCTATCTTCAAATCTCCAGAACTGTCCGTTACCTATCTGATTCCATGTCCAACATGTAGTATGTTTTAGCAAAACATGGTACTATTTATTTGTGTGTTTTTTGGAAGGACATTCAGAACAGGTAGCTTGGATAACATAAAGGAGAAATAATAAGCAATTATTCAGTTCAATTCAAATACATTTACTGGGTGTCCTGTAGGTGCCAAGGGCTTTGCAAGATCTGAGAATAGAAATGAGAGGCAAAGCCCCCTGCTCCCAAAAAGCTCTCCTTAAACTCCCCTCATGCCTCTGATCGGACACTCAGCACACCGCTCAGTGTTCACATGTCTGGTCTGAATCCTCCATTAAATTAGCAGCCTTTCAAAGGAAAACGAAAAGTAGTCTTTGCAACCCTCAGAGCACAGCAGTGATGGACTACAGGAGCTCAGTAAAAGCTGAATGAACCACAATGACCATCCTGGGCAGCCAGCGTGGAACTGAGCATTCTGTGTTTTGAATATGGCTGAACACACCTGGATCCTTAGCCATGCTAGGTATTCTGCATAATTAAATCTAGAAACTGACCCCATATTTCATTACCTTCTAATGTAATAAACTGCAAAAATGAGTATCTATATGGCGCTCAAATAAATGAGTAACTCAGTCTATCAGGAGGAAATAAGTTGTCCTTTCAGCAACAGGTCAGTGACTAAGATCGACAGACAAGAGCCTTAGTTGTGAATATTTAATATGACTACATATAACAAGATGTTAATGCAGACATACCTTTATCTGCATGGATAAGACAATGGCTAGATGAGAGCTCTTAGAAATTTAATTTAATTTAATGATGAAATTAATTTAGGCTTTCGGAATCTGTCTACAATGAGCACTCAATTTTCTTCATTGCAGTGAAGATATGAATGACAATATTGTCCTGGAATCAAGGAAATATACAAACAGGTTCCTTCACTTCTAGGTAATTATAAAGTGGATTCCATTTAGAGTGACTGAGAGAAACCTGATAAAAACAGAGCCTAATGTGAACCATTTTGGTGTAGGTGTTCCAAGTTTTAGGGCAATATTTAAGTTTAAAGAATGTTTTTATTGGACAAGTATGGAGAGTGGGGTTTCAGGAATTATAATGTGGGCTGAGAAGGCTGTTTAGGGCAATGACTTTTATACAGGGGTGAGGAGGGAAGTTGACTGGGCACCTCAGATTCCCTGGAGAGCTTTCTCAAGCTTGTTTACTATCCACAGAATGGGCTGGCAGAGAGGGAATCGAAATGAAAAAAAAAAAAAAATGACTAAATAGAAATGTGAATCCATCCTATACAAGTTGATTAACAATGATATAAGACAAATCTGACTAGACATTTCTTGTGATTAAATTTGTTTCCACTGTTGGAAACTGACCATGACTATTTTTATAAGGGCTGACCCATATGTTTATGTTGGCTGTATTAAAACAACAAAGCAACTTCTGCTACTATTATAAAAGGAAACTGCTGTCACTTCTATACACTAAGTGGGCAATATAATTTTTTCTTGGGAAAATATGTTGTTGATAAGAGGAATTTATAGGTGCATAAATTTATGGAGGTGAGAGAGCTAGAGGGAAAGGGAGTTTGCTCTACGGAAGGGGGAGGTAAGAAGTTGGTATCTTAGAGCAGTGTTTTTCAACCTTTTTTGGGCAAAGGCACACTTGTTTCATGAAAAAAATCACGAGGCACACCACCATTAGAAAATGTTAAAAAATTTAACTCTGTGCCTATATTGACTATATATAAAGTAATTCTCTTGAATAGGAATCAAATAAACACAAAGAAAGTATTTTATAATTACTTTATTATGAAATATTAAGTAAACAAAATAGTGAAAAATTATAAAATTCTTGTCTTGTCTGCACCTACGGCACACCAGGCAACATCTCGTGGCACACTAGTGTGCTGCGGAACAGCGGTTGAAAAACGCTGTCTTAGAGAAAGTACTGAGCTAAGAGGATCTGGGCAAGGTCTGAGAGACGTTATGCTTAGGTGAAGGGAAAGTGAAAGGCTGGAAAAAGAGTGGCTGTGAGACGTTGATACTAAATTCTGTTCTGCTGTTCTTCTTCCTCATACACGTCAACATCTCCCCAAAGAACGGAACTTTGGTGAATGAGGGAAATAGAGCTATGCCCATGTTTAGGGTAAAGCAGAACAGGATCAATAAAGGAAGCTGCAGCACATGCAAGGTTTGGCCATGAGAAATCCAAAGTTGAACTGTGAAAAGTTTGGAGCAAACAGTGTTTGCCACTGTTTGCCAACCATCAGAAGCATGACCCAGGTTTCCTCAGGAGTCACAGAACAAGTGACAGATGGCCAAGTCACATGGGATGAGGGCTCAGTCATTTGCTCCGATTGTTAAGAGTTAAGTATTAGACATTCAGGTTACACTAAGTTAATGACAATTTTATTTCCTTAAAGGTGGAATATTTTCTTTAACTGCAAAAAACAAACTATATTGCATAAGAAGGTTTGTTTTTAATTTTTTACTTATACTTAATAAATCTCCTGATACACAAAAGCAATAAAGCTGTAACATTTAGCCTTAATAGGGAAGTGGAAAGTCCAAAATAAAATACCCAAACCTATTTTTCCACTTGCTAAGTGGTTCTTTAAAAATAAATGTATATATTTCTTCTATAGCTGTATAAAATCTTCTAAGAAATAAGTGTATATGGTAAAGAAAGGAAGTAATGAGTTGTTACTAATTCAACAACTATTATCTGTTGCATGCTTATGTCTAGGATCAGTAACAATTAACAATATTTCCTCTTTGGGATACCCATCTACAATGTTGTGTGCAGTAATGGAAAATTATGAACTCCAAACCCAAAAAGTTGGTAAAATATTTTCACCATCAAACCACACTGACTAAATAATGTTTTACTTAAAATACTTTAGAAAAAGCTAACTGATTTTAAACCTTTACACCTTTTCTTTGATTTTCCCCAGAAAAGTATATAGACATAGAACATATGAATCACATATATGCATAGGTGCACTAATGTAGATATGATTATCTAGAAATAGCCCTTGAATAAACTTAGATTCATAGACCAAGTTCACACTGCTAGGAAGTGCGTCAGCACTCTTTCTTCATGTATCATCATATGTTTCAGTGGGCCTGTTTTAGTTTGCACACTTCTCGATGCCAATATACCATGGATTATATGAACTGATTCATGATATAGCCAGCAGAATCTTTTATCCATAAGGACACTTAGTCAATTCTCAATTGCTTGTAGACTGCTCATGCCACTTTCTAAAGAGGCTGCCTTTTTCTTATTGGTAGACATTTACTCAGAGAAAGCTGCCCTTTGACACTCGAATACTTTACTTCTGAAAATATTTAAGAATAAACCAAACATAAGAGTGGGTCTTCTATGGATATTCAATACATTCTAAAATAAAACATATGACTTCTGGATGAATTGCTGTTCCTGTCTACAACACTTTTTCTGTACTAATAATACAGATTGTCAACAATAGGCTGCCTTTAATGTTGATAATTAAGTTTACTTTTGAATTGGTAAGTGTAGAACAAAGTGCTTTACCTAAGTTTCCTAAGTTAGAGAGAGATTAGCCAGTTCACATAAGCACTTCTAAATAGGAAGACAGAACTCTCCCACTTAAATGAGTATTTTTAACTAACCAGAGATAAAAATAGCATATCAGCATGCTCTCCTGGGGAAGGGGCTGTGTACAGGAATGCTCACTTGCCAGACTCCCACATGAGTTCAAACTCTGGATTAAGGCTAACAACCATGTTTATCATCCCCCAAACCATTCTTCATATTTAAGAAAAAATGGATTTTGTGACATGGATTTTTGAGTTTGGGGTCTGGTATAAGCTTAAGAAGATATAAACTATTTTATATCTATAATTAACCTGCCTTGCACTGCATGGACAGTCCATAAAGATTGACAAGTGAAAGAAATTATGAAGTAATGAATTCAACAATTACAATGCCTCATTTGCTAACATGTTTACTTATGCTCTCTGTGTGGTACTTATTATATCCCTGGAAGCAACAGGAGAGGATCAAATGCTTTATTTGGAAAATAAAGCACATAAAACAAAACAAGTGAACTATTTTTAGTAGTTGAGAAAACCTATTGATAATGGGTCTGGAAATGCAAACTAGCTGAATATGATGGTACCCCAAATGGTTTAACCTTTATTTATTTGTTAATAAACATCCCAGAGGGTAAAGAGAGAGACATTCAATGGACACAAAGGAGCAAACAGACATATTTAGTATTTTTAGTCTCATTTAAAACGTTACTAACAGTTGTATTTGCTCTAGGAACAATAAAAGATAATTTACATATAGATAACAAATTTTCTCAGGAGAAAGAAGTAAACAGGCATTTAATGCCATGAGACCCCCTAAACTGGGGGCTGTTGTGAAGGCCTTTCCTCATATGTTCTTCAAACATATGCATCCATACATATATGCAGTACTGTTATCTATTCAGGCCGGATAAAAATAACTTACCTGACACAAGGACAATAAGAAGCTTAGCATTGGTAGATAAGAGACTGTGGAAGAACTTCAGGGTAGCTGGGATGTCTTTTACATAATACAGCATCTAGAAATGAAGGAAAAGAGACATGAAACACTTTTCTACCTCAACATCTCTGTGCGTTTGGGCCAGATACTCACTAGACAGTTTGATTTTTAAGTGGCATGGATTTTACTGGACAAAACATTTAAGATATCTAAAAAATAAAAATGTTATGTGGAGAGATAGAATAAACATTTTTTGGGGGAAAAGGGGAAACTTTTATTTGCTCAACAAGAACCAAATGGCTTTACATTTACTCTTTCTGGCTTTAATAACAATGATATCTACAGCTGGAGACACCCAGTCTCTGCTCCACGTGGAGGCAATGCTTCTAGGCTTACTCCACATTTGGTGCCTTTTAATTTTCTGGGAGAAAATGGTGCTGGCACCATAAACACTAGACTCCATTTCATGGAACGTTTCCTTAAAATTAAGTTCTTTGTGCCTTTGTGCTAGCTTCACCATGTGCCTACAGATGCTCTTTTTAAATCATGGAAAATGTGAAAAGCTCTGACGGTGCTAGGAAAGGATTTAATAAAGCATGAAGTTACATGCTTGGTCACAAGATGCTAAGAGTCAGTCTACTCATCCTATATAATAAAAGCCTAATATGCTAAGTGTCCAATCGTCCCATCATCAGTTCAACCAATCAAAGCATACGCTAAGGCTGCTCAACTGCTCGCTATGACGTGCACTGACCACCAGGAGGCAGACTCTCCAACCGGTAGATTAGCTTGCTGCTGGGGTCCGGCCGATTGGGTCTGAGCAAGGGACAGGCATGCTCTGGAGCCCTCCTGTGGTCCCTTCCTAGTTGGCCAACCTCCTATGTCCTTCTCTGGCCCCGATTGTGCACAGGTGGGGTCCCTCAGCCTGGCCTGCACTCTTTTGCAATCTGGGACCCTTTGGGGGATGTCAAAGGGCCGCTTTTAGCCTGATCACACTCTCAATGCAGGAGCTTCCCCTGATGGTCAGTACACTCCCACAGGGGGAGCACCGCTCAGCCAGATGGCAGGCTCACAGCTGGTGAGCACAAGAGGTGGCAGGAGCCTCTCCTGCCTCTGTAGTTGTCGGACATCCCCTGAGGGCACCTGGACTGCGAGAGGGCAAAGGTCAAACTGAGGGATGTCCCGCCCCTGAATGCATGCATTTCGTGCATGGGGCCTGCTTCTAGTTTTTAATAATTCTGGACCATATCTGGTGAAGTGCAGAGAGAGGCCTATACACCCAACAAAGAGAGAGCTTAGGATTATACAATAGCAGTGGAAAATTCCTCAGAGCTTGAATTCTTCATATATACTTACTTCTTATATTTCATATTCAACTCTCTTGGACAATAATCCAATATTCTATGTAAATTCCCATGATAGAATTTATTATTGCATAAAACAAAACCAACTTGTCTAGCCAGTGTAGCTCAGTGGTTGGTGTGTCAGCCTACACATTGAAAGATTACAGGTTCAATTCCTGATCATACCTGTAATGCAAGTTTGATCTCTGGCCCCAGTTGAGGTCCATGACTAATTGATGTATCTCTCTCACATTAATATTTCACTTTCTCTCTCTCTCTCCAACCTATCTTTTTGCCTCTCTCTCCCTCTCCTTTTCACTCTCTCTAAAAATCAATGGAAAAAAATGTTCTCAGGTGAGGATTAATAACAACAACAAAAAAAACACACACAACATAATCTATGCCCCTCTGGGTTGAACTTGGCCTATGCTTCCTCAGCAGCATAGTTTGTATTGCCATTTCATGGAGTTCACCACAGGGAACACACCTAGGCAGGGATCCAGATACAGCTAGTCCATAAGATGGCTATGATATGACGTGATGAAAAGTAGAGGTAGCCGAAGCCGGTTTGGCTCAGTGGTTAAGCGTCGGTCTGTGGACTGAAAGGTCCCAGGTTCGATTTCTGGCAAGGGCATGTACATTGGTTGTGGGCACATCCCCGGTAGGGGGTGTACAAGAGGCAGGTGGTCGATGTTTCTCTCATCGACTTTTCTAGCTCTCTATCTCTCTCCCTTCCTCTCTGAAAAAAATCAATAAAATATATTAAAAAAAGAAAGAAAAAAGAAAAAAAGAAAAGTAGAGGTGGACCATACTAGATGATCTGAAATTTGATCTCATAGACTATGAGATTCTCTGTAGTTGACTGTGAATATTAAGTTGAAAGAATGTTATGAGAGTGTTAGGATTATGAGGAACAATGAAGAGACAGAGGCACAGGACAGAAAGATGCAGAGTAGATAAAGAGTAAGAGAGGAATTGAGTCATAATTCAGAAGAAGCAAAGTTGCTATAAGAAAAATCAAACATGGAAGCTTTGAGAGAAATGGGAGAATGACTTCTGAAGCAGCAAAATCTTATAACTGGCCAAGAATGGATCCAGAGCATAAGTGGATTAATCTCCTTTCTGAGCATTTGTAACAATAAATACTTCTTACCTGAATCATATGAATAAAGTCCCACTTCTGAAGTTCTCTATTCTCCATCACTCTATTTTGATATTCAGATGATGTCTCCTTATGCCAAGCAAACTTTATGTTCTCAAGGTTTGATGAGTTGGCTACAAACTCTAAAACACAGAAAAGAGGTGGCACACAATCCATTTTAATTGCAAAAGTGCAAATGTGGACCCTATTACCACTTAGAATTTTAATGCAATCAATGTTATATACATAACAAATATAGAACAGTTTTCCTTTTTATGTAGCTCTGGAAGACCAGAGTGTTCATCTTGATTTTTTTCTAGTATTATATGAATTTAGAGATGAGAGAGTCAATAAGAAATAATTAGGAAGACCCTGATCAAACATAGGTTATATTATCTTAGTATTAATATGGAATCAACTCATGGGTTTTATCGATGAAAAACTGATATAAAACAGGTGATATGATTTTGTAAACCAGGAGTCAGCAAATATGGTGCATGGACCATATCTGGCCCAGTACCTATTTTTAAATGAACTGCAAGCTAAAAATATACAATTTTAGGAATGGCTAGGGGTGGGGGTGGGGGGATGTATCAATTGGGAAAAAAGGAGACTTATGTAAAACTTTAGACAATAAAAAACAATAAAACAAAAAAATAAAAACAAACATACAATTCTATGTCCTGACTCTATGCCTCTGTCTTTCATATCTCATTCCATTACACTTTTAAGTGATTGAACAAAATAAAAATAAGAATATTATTTTGTTATATGTGAATAACAAATTCATATTTTAGTGTTTATAAATAAAGTTTTATTGGAACATATCCACAGTCATTACTTTATGTAGTCTCTATGACAGCCTTTGTGCTACTATGGTCCAGTTGATTAGTTGTGATAGATTCTGTGGTCTTCTAAATTTAAAATTTTACAACTTTTTTACCTTTTTCAGAAAAAGTTTGCAAATTTCTACTATAACCTATTAATCATAAAGCCTTAAGGACAGAGATTCTGATTAAATACTTCTGAATGAATTAATAACTCTGTCTCTAAGAATAAACATCAAAAAATAATAATTGATGGTCAATGAATGGATGGAGAGTCAGTAAGTGAAGGACTTTAATTATTTACTGTTTATATTCTGAGGTGTTTATCCCTGCCAAGGAAACAAATTGATTAGGTTCTTCTCCCATTAAGAACATACTACAATGGCAATGCTGTTACTGATTAAAGGGGCAAGTTTGGGATGATAAGCCTTTTGGGATAGAATCTGACATATAGCACCCTGGGTTACAGGTACCTTTGTACTTGGCAATTTGTTCAGCACTTGGTTCAATAACTTCATTGTTAATGTGAACTCCTGGGAATTGATCCTGCACTTTGGTGAGAATTTGAAGATCAATTTCACCTAGAATACAAGCATAGGAAATAGATCACATCGGTCCAAAAAGAAATGATTAAGAATAATTTGACCTAGTTTTTTTTTGTCTTAGTTTTACTAGGAATGCCCAGCATGTATAAAGAATAATGCTCAATTGTTTCCCTGCCACATTGTCTATGATGCAGAACAGCTAGGTTGTATGTAGTAATAATAATGTAACCTGAGGATGGCTATGATTGCTATTCATTCATTCATATAATATTTATTCAGTATCTATTATTGCATTACATTTCATCTAAGATGTCATTGATGATAGGATATAATCAATCCTTACTTTTGTGTCACTGTCAGAAAAAAACACAATTAATTATAATTTTAAGATATCATTAATTGGAAAATGTATCCCAATTTCACAGATGTTAAAATATTAAAAAAATATGTACCTTAGAATAAACTGGGCTAGGCAAGAAGCATACAATCATATGTTATATGCAAAATATGTCAGATCCAAAAAAAGGGTACAAAAATATGTCAGACCATGGTCTAGTGGAAGAGAACCCTGACTGGGCTGAGTGGGAAGAGAAAAGGAGACAGTGAGGGAAAGGATAGGAAGAGGCCAAAGAGATAAAAAGCTTCATGGAGAAAGACCACTCCTGAGCTCTGTGTTGCAGGGTAAGTAGAAGTTAGCCCCGAGATTTCTGGGGAAATGAGGAAGGAACTCCAGGCAGAGGACAGGAAGATGGAGGCATAATGAAGGAAGCAGAACATTATACATGGGATGACTGGCAGTTCAGAGTTCTGAAATATTGGGCAAGGCATAGCCTCCAAGAAAAACATGATACCAGAGAGGTAAATGGGTAGGAGGTTTTAGTGGAATTGATATTTAGTCATTAATTCATGCATCAACTATTAATTTATTGTTGACTATGTGCCAGACACTGTACGAGGCTTTAGCAAATGATGATAAGAAGAGACACAGATACCTGCCTGATGAAAATTTAGCCTGCAAATGACTGCAAGAGAGAGATGGTGGTAAGTTGGATGGATTTGAGTCCTAAGCCTGTTTTCTTCACTTACTAGGTTTATATGACCTTTGGCAATTTGCTTTACCTCTCTAAGCTGTAATTTCCTCAATACAAAAATAGCAATGATGACACATAACTTATTGGTTGTGAGTGTCACATGAGTCAAGGCATATAAAGCACAGTGCAAGATAGAGTCGGCAACCAATAAATGTTAGCTGCTCATTTTTATTATTATTGAGTTCCTCTTTTTAAAAATATGTCTTCTCTCCCTATTACTGATGCTCCAAATTTAAGTTTTGCACCTTTACTCTCAGGTTATGATGTTGACACCTTCACTAAAACAGACCTATGTGCTGGCAAGACTAGTATATTAAATGATTTTAGTCTTTAATGTTTTGGGATAAATTACATTGACAGGACTTTTTCATGGTTAAATATGGCAGGCAACAAAATCATAAATCATGAGAGGTGGAGGTCTAAGAGGAATGGGGTGAGGAAGATAAATCAGGAACACAATATGCTAATGTGAGACAGGAAGGGAGTATAATGGTGTAATAATAGCCTCAAGTACTGGTCATAGGAGATGATGGGAAATGGCGAGGAAGAGTGGGATGGAGGCTGAAGTGGAGAATGAAGAGCCTGTGTAACAATTTTCTCCAAAGCTGGCTGTACCAACACGAAACCTTTAATTTCTTCATTTTCAATTCCAGCTGTCATTTATTGTTCACCTAGTATTTATCATACATTGTAGAGGGACATTAATTGGAACATCTCATTTAATTCTGATCACTATACTGTCACAAACTCCACAAGATTATTCCCAACCAGAAAAGGTGCCTTGAGTAATTTGACACTCAGAGAGTATTAGTATGCCTAAAATTTAAGGCACATTTGGCAAACTCTAAAGTATTTGCTCTAACTATTCCTATATAATAAAAGGCTAATATGCAAATTGTCCCCTTGACCAGAAATTTGACAAGTGGTTTAACCTGGAATAAGACCAGGGGCGGAACTAAGCCAGCCAACCACCTGCAGCCCCTCCCCCTGGCCCAATCAGCCCCTGATCTGGGCATGTAGGCCAGCCCCACTTGTGCACAAATTCATGCACTGGACCTCTAGTTTAATAATAAGACCAAATACTAAAAGGGCACAGGAAGTTTTTATTTTTCTCCATAGTAACTATTTTTGAAGGGTAAATACAATAACTAAGGCAAAGGCTGCTAAGAAAAGCTGTGGTCTAATGAGATACAGAGAGATTCCTACTTGCCCCCAAAGACCAGAAGCCAAAAGCTCTGTTCTTGTCTCTACCACTCTAGCCATATATTTTTTAATTAAAAAATTATCAATTAGGAGGACCCTAATTACCACATTTTGAAACTCAGATAGTTGAAATGCAATCATTTTCCCCCTGGGGCTTGATCAGCTCTTTCCCTAAGATGGACCCTGACATTTTGGTACTCTCCAAATGGCAAAATGTATCCAGCATATCCTTAGGGTTTTTCCTATCTTGTCACTTTCCTAACCAGCAGAATGTTCTGCCACAGACAGAGCCAGCCAGTACCTTCTCCTAATGCATGATAGAGCACACAATGCTGGAATTCTAATTGTAACGTAGAAACCATGGTTCACATAACAACCTCTAGAATGTGAGCCCATGTGTGTACACGAGCCATCCATGTAGTTACTGTTAGATTCCTATCAGAAATGAATGAACAACAAGGGGTGATAGTGAAACTATTTCCTCTGGAGTTAGCAGATAAAATCCATTTCTGAATTTGTAAGTTCAGGTGACCATACTCCTGCTTGCCAGGGACAGTTCCATTTGATGCTTACTGTGCCAGTACCCTATCTGGATTTATTTTTTTATTTTAGGTTGTTTTTATTTCTAAAAAGGTATTATTATTAAAATTTTAATTTTGAAAATAGGTTTTTTAAAAAAACCTTAATATATAGATACATATAATAACTTGTTTGATAATAAATATTTTTAAAAGTTATAATAACTTTATTTTGCTCACTCCCTCCAATTTTCACTCTTAAAAGTATCCCAAGTTTGACAATAAATAATGTCACCATGCTCATAAGTCAGTGCTGTATTTTTTTTTTATAATGGACTCTATTATTCTTATAGATAGATCAATAGATGATAGAGAGATAAATATAGAGATAGAGAGATAAAGAGACCATGTAAGATAATATATTTTCTGCTATCATAACCTTCATAGTTTGTTTTTTAGTATCTTTCAAAAATAGGAGACATGCATTTGGTTTTAAAATGATATATATGAACTTATTCCTCAACAAAAAGAGAGTTAACAAAGAGGTAGTTCAAATGTTCTATAAAATTAAAATCTAGCATTTTGTTATATGTATTTTCATGCTACATCACCTATACTGTTTAATATCCATCTAAACTTTGCTCCTTCCTTCATCCTCCTTCCCTGGCCATTTGCAAGTTTTCCTGTTAAATTTTTCTTTACATTCTCTTTCTCATCTTTACTAGAATCTACCTCTAGGGATATTGTGACAATATCAAAAAAATTCAGTCTATGTTTTCTGAACTTTGACTTCCTCAAGTCAAAGCCATCACTATAATAACAATTTAAGACCCCAATCACCACACTTTGAAACTCAGATAGTTGAAATGCAATCATTTTCCTTCTGCTCAACAAGCTCATCCCTGCTTATAAACTTCTAATGATTAAACAACTGGGTAAAGCCCAAACTTCTTAACTAAGCATAGACCACCCTGCCTGGTTCCTTTTTCTCATGTTTCACAACTTCATATTTTGAAACTTTTGGCTCCAGGAACCAGGTTCTTACATTTCCACCCTTCTTATCCCTTCTTTGCCCCATAGACACTACGCTCTTCCACACTCTATTTCCCATGTTTTCCCCTCTTACAGGATTATTCTCCCCTTATTTCCTCACTTCATCTAACTCCTATGGATCTTGAACACATCCACAAAACACATCCTTGGTAGTCTTTCCCATAGAGCCTGGAAATATCATCAGAATCCTCAGACAGAAACTACCCATCAATTGACTGGCGATGGCAATACAGACAAAATGTTCTTGAGTTCCTTGATCTTATTTTATTCGCCAGGAAAGGCTTGATTCCAATGAGTTTCTTAAACAGAACCAAAGACTCTAAAATGGTCAAAGACTCTAAAATTATCAATCACTGAGAAGTATGTGAGGGGTTATCAGACCCTATAGAACCATGAACCAACAGTAAAGGGATTTTTTTTTTTTTTTTTTTTTTTTTTTTTTAAGGAAGACGACCATTTGTTCTTTCTCAACTGAATCCTTCTGAGCAGGAGCTATAACATTATAAATGTGCTCTAGTATCAGACATTAAGCACTCTGTAAATGCTTTTAGAGAGCACATAAGCTAAACTAATGTGACCAAAGAATGGGGGAGAATAAACTAGAAATGAATCAATCAAATAATTCAGAAATTCTGAGCAAAATCAAGGGTAAACAAAAGAAATGTGGAAGCCAATGGCCTGCTTTTTCATTGTGCATTGCAAAACCTTCTGGGAATCTTAAATTTGAGATCCAGAAAACAGCATTTATGAGAAATAAGGCAATACATGTTTATTTTATAGTCAGTCTCCTTTCACAGATGATTTCATTAGGTATTGCTTGATCATAATTCTGACAACTGTAGACTACTTATTTTGGACATCCTAAGCCTTTAGATATAAAATGTCAATAGTTGTCAGTTTTTCCAAAGCTTTGGAACAAAATAAACAAAGTTTCTTGTGACAAATGGAAAAATTATAATGATTAAATAAGTCTATTCAAATATACCATCCTTCTTTTCTTTCTCTCCCCTTTCCCCTTCCCTCCCTTCCTTTCCCTTCTCTTTCCCTCTCCTCCCATCACTTCCTTTCTGCTCCTCTTCTCCATTCAGTTTCTCCCCTCTCCCCTTCATGACTACCTAAGCAAACTAATAATTTTGGTGTCTGCACTTTATAATGATGTAACAGATTTTCTCAGTTGATCAATATGTGGAACTTGAGTAAAATTAGAAAGATCCAGACATGCATCAACACCAATCACAAATTTTCTATTAGGCTAGATTGTGGATTTTTTTTTTCTTTTTTTTTTTCCTGTTCTGTTCACTCCTGTGTTATTTCTATCAAACAGAATATGCTGACTTTTTTATTTGGAAAGTTAAATGAAAACTACATTTTCAAACCCCTCTTACTTACAGATATCTTTCCTTTGTATCACCCTTCCTTCAAATCAGTCACAACTATAGGATGACTTCTCATGTCTCCTTTCTGGGCTATGAGTATTTTGCTTAATTTTTTCAGTCACATATTTTTGTTGTTATAATAGTTTGCTTTCATATAAGTCATATTTTGAATGTATCATGTCTATATTTAAAGAGGGACATAAAATTGACAACCCTGATGTGGAATTTATAAAAAAAAAGTCCAAGAACAAGAAAGTGGAGAGATGAGAATTTCATCTTTTAGACAATATTTCTTCACTTCCTGAATTTCAAGTACATAATTAATGAGATGATAGCAGAAACATGTAGTTTTGCTTGGAATCCAAGGTCATCTGATTAAAAATGGAAACAATTAAAATATTAAAGGCTAAAAAGAGAAAAACTAAATATAGTATTCACCAGAATTACTTCATACAACATTTTTTATATCTCTTCCCCTTAAATTACACATCTATAAGTTAGGGATATTATGGTCTATGCTCTAGGGTCATTGCAAAGGTTAGAGACAGTATATGGAGATAATTTACCACAGTTCATGATATATAGTAATTACTCAATAAGTTGAAGTTATTATATATTAATTTAAGAAATATTTCTGAGCACCTACTGAATACCAGGTGCTAGTCGACATAAACATCTACCCTTTAGGGATGGTGTTAAGTCCCTTGGAGAAAACCAAGGCAAAAAAAAACAGTGAGAGGAAGCTGTGAAGGGGATCTCTGTGATTTCCCACCAGGTGGTCAAGTACACTTCATGGAAAAGGTGACATTTAAGAGAAATCTGAAAGAGCCTGGGAATGAGGGAAGTGAAGATTTCCCTTCCTGAAAGGGAAGCTCCATGCTAAAATGACAACTTGGAAAAGCATTCATCGTACATTCATGATGGCCTGTCCTTCTAACTGAGCCTGTGTCACATGAATCACAAATCCCAACTTGAGAGCCCTGTGGCTTCTCCAAATGAGAAAATCCACAGGTCAAGAAAACGGGAGATTAAAGACAGTCAAGATATCTCCTGCCAATTGATTTCCATCTATTCCTGCTTCATTTCTCATATCAAAATATATGTGAATTCTTCAGATTATCAGCAGGAAAAATTTATTTTATTACATGTTGCATTAAGATGATTATCTTCCTTGTTCCCTCTACTGGAATACAAGCACACACAAAAAAATTGTTTCTAGGAAGAAAAATTGCCCAGATAACCTTGTGCTTAGTGATGAAAAATAATTTCAGCTATGGGTTTGCAACCAGTGGGAAAACAATCTGATTTTAAGTTGCAGTGTGAAAGATATAGGATTCTTGACAAGATCACTTCTTTTCCATTCTCATTCATTCTCTCTCTCTCTCTCTCTCTCTCTCTCTCTCTCTCTCTCCCACACACACACACACACCCTGGATGCCTCAGTATTGAGGTAGGTCTCTCAGTATGGGAAAATGATTGTAGGATATTAAAATAGCTGTAGGGTCTCAGGAAGGGGATTATAAATATAAATTCTGAGTCAAAAGGGCATTGCCATTTGCTTTGGTGTGCCTCTGGCTGTTGGCCCAGGAATAATACTGACTGAATGAATGCTTTGCAACTGCAGGAGGCCTAAGAAAAGGCATGCTATCCAATTGTTTTATGAAATATAAACATAAAGAAAATGCCCCAAAGGGAGCTGAACACTGAAGTATAGAGATATTAGACAACTCAGAAAGACTAAATTTTGCCTTAGCTTTTCACTTATAAATTTTAAATAATAAGATAGTTGACTACTACTTCAGCACAAGCATGGAGAGATAAACAACATACATATACTATTGTAATATTTCTGTTATATTGAGCTACCCTTAGTGAAGTGCTAATGTTCTCTCACCTTGCTCTCACCATGATAGCATTTATAAGACGAAACTACTTGAACTGACAAAGGCAGGCCAAGGTAATCACAAGTTGGTGACCTCACCAATACCAGTACGTCTGCGCAGACTCCGCACTCTCATGGGCTCTGTGCATGCTCCACTCTCTTCTCTGGCCCTCAAAAACCTTCACTGTCTCTCGAACTGCACCCAATGGCCCACCACGTTAACAGTGGTTAAAACGTGCATGTTGCTGAGGGAACTAATTAGTCACTTACACACCAGTCTGAATAGGTAGAGTCTGAGTGCCTGCTGTCCTAGTGGAAGAAATCATCAACAGAAAGCAAGGCACAGACAGCGAACAACTACCGTCCTTTGGGTCAGCATTACCCCCAGGTGCACTGCTCTTCCAGCATCTGTGCAGGTGGGACACTCTTACAGGTGAGTCAGAAGTGGTGATACTCTTTCTGGTGAGTCAGACGTGGCCGGTCGAGGCCAGTTTGTCAGGAAAACGTGTGGGAATAGCGCTTTGGACGTCAGTCCCTGAGCTAAAGGAGCTGTCAGACACCGGTGCGTCCATTACCATCACTCTCATCACCTGTAACATTATTGGTTTAGTTGGGCTGATTTTTCCTGTCCTGGGATATGAAATTAATACTATAGAAAACCTGGAACATAGACAAAAGTAAAGGTAGAAAATAAATATCTCACCACTAGAGAAAGAAAAAGTTAACGTTTCCTTGGTGTTTTTTTTTATCCTTTGAACAAATAATTTTCTTTAGACTACACATGTGAGATCATTATATACGTAGATCATTTTTACTTTCTCATTTGAGAGTTACACCACAAATATGTCAACATTTATGTGAATGTGTTATTTGTAGTGGTGATACTATTTTCTAAATATATGTGCAATAATTGATTTAATTAACTTTTTATAAATGATATAAATACATGAAAGTATACATTTTATATATAGTTTTATGTATAGTTTAGATAGTTATACTTAGCTTGATTTTTTTGCTATTATGAGGAGCCAGACAACAAATCATAAAATGTTATGCAAACAATCATCATTTCTTCAAACTTATTCCAAGAACCAGAATTGATGGTTAAAATGAGACCCTTGATCTTTGATTAAATGGAAAAACAAAACGGAAAAACCCATCTAAGGTGCCAGCTGCTGAGAAAGGATGCAGCTGAAGAACTATAGCACATTCTTAGAGGATCCCTGAGGGGAAGGACCAGTCCAGATGCTGGAGCTCTGAGAGGCGGGGTCGGGGGTCCCAGAGTAGGTGTGGCAGGGTAGGTGGGATGCCCACAAGTCCAGGAGGAGGGGCTGGAGCAGCCATTGGTTCTGTGATGGGACAGCAGGGGAGTGGCTATTTACCAAGCCTGTCACTATTTTAAGGAACAGCATGACCAGCCTTTGTGTATTAGGAGACTAGCAGAACCAGCCTTTGTGTATTAGGAGACTAGCAGATACATAATGCCACATCAGGAACATTTTGTTTCCTTTCATACCCTTTCCTTTTGCACATGAAAGCGTTCATGTCATTGTAACCTCATCACTAGTGCATTATTGGCTTTCTGAATCTTCTCAAATAGTTCTCAGTAAATACCTGGACTTTTCTTCAAATAGTTTTAAAAATATTTTATATTACGTATATTATTAGCAAATACTTTAACATAACTTCCACCAATTTATTACTGTTAGAAGAGACTAAGCTGCAGAAGAGCCTGGGTGTAGACCCCAAGCTCTATAGCCTTCACACCCCTGGTGGCAGGCATTACTGGGTTCAGTATGCACAAACCGAGGATGAGAGCAGACCCCACACCAGGACTGCATGAGTGTTTGCGTTGAATCAGAAAGTTTTATTCAACAGTATATGCCAAGTGGAAGCCTATTCACTAAGAGACTGTCCCAAACTGGCACAAGAACTGGCAAGGTACAAATTTGTCTTTCAGCAAAATCAGATAACCACATGCCAGGGACTTTCAATTACATTTTAAAGAATCAAAATTGTGCATGAAAAATACTCAAATATTAACAAAATCAAAAAAGAATGTCGATCTACCTTTTTTTATACCTATTTTACCTGAGTCCAAGCCTTTTTATTAATTCTAAGGCTGTATAACTTAGCTTATTTTTTTTTCTAATTATATAGTCATTTAATCTGCTAATAATGATAGTTGCATCTTAATCTACTCATTGTCTTATGTTTTCCTGTTTCCTGTTGAATTAGCCAAACCAATCTTGCTTACTCTGGTTTTAATGACAATGGCTCCAATGTTGTATAGTAGGCATCATATTCAATTGTCTCAAATGTATCTCTTTAACCAAAATACTTTGATGTTCACTGAAAGTTTTACATACAATAATACAATGAGGTAAACTATTTTTAAATAATATAGTTATGAATGCCTTTACATCAGAGGCCCCAAACTGGTTACCTGAAGTAGACGGTTCTAAATCCTATTTTATTAGTCAATAACTAGAGTTCATTTCCTTTTTAATAATGGAGTAATTGTTAGTATGCTGTATATAAGTAAAACAGCTCTTACTCATTTTAAATAATAAGCAATTAAAATGAAGACTAAAAATTGTCTGCATATCTAGAAGTCCTATATAAATTTCATTTCCTTAATTATAACCAAACATCCTTAAACATTTCCTTAATTATAAGCCACACCACTCAGGAGAATTGCCTAACTCTTTCTAGAAGTTACTCACAAAAATCATATTTATTTATTTATTTATGTATTTATTAAAAGCATGTTTAATAGCCTAACCACCCAAGAAACCAGTGCCTAAGTCCCTCCCATAGAATGTCTAATAGTATTTCTCCAGCTAAGATGAAGGTTACAAGTTCATATATCTATAGGTCTTTACCTCTCAAAATATGTGCTCTCATTTCTGGACATCTTTGATCATTAGTAAACTCTAATACTGAACCAATAAATCTTTCTCTCTTTTACCACTGCTGGTCCTTTAGGGGCAAATATTCTGGAGTTTGATCAGCAGGAAATATTTGACAACGGTGAAAGGCAGATTCATATTCTTATTTTCTGAGCAAAAATTGCCCCAATTCTCTGTATTTCTCCAATTGGCTGATAATAGGGTGTTGACTTACTCTGAATTTCTGGAAAGCATTAATCTTTGCTACTTACCACCTCCTAGCTGTGAAAGCTAATATACTGGCTCTTCTAGTTTCTGCCTTAATTATTTGTTTCACTTCTACCAACTCTTAGAAAACTAAACTGTGTCATCTAAACATGTCATTTATAAATAGATTAAAAAAATAATAATTTCATAAGATTAAGTTTTCAAACAGTTGGTGATTATTGAGTACCTAATCTCTCCTTTGGCAAGTCAAAAATTAACGTTTTTATTGTTTTGTGCAATTTTTTGGACTGGACTAAAATCAAGAGACCCGAGTTTTACTCTCTCTTGGTATCAGTTTCTTATTTTTAAGTTGAGGATGTTAATGGTCTCTAAACCATTGACTCTGGTTTATGTAACCCCTGTAAGAATGCTGGTGTCTATATGTTGTAGTACAAGAAAACCACCTAACTTCTGTCAACGTAAGTCAGAAAAATTATTAACAACAAAAAAATGTTATGTAAGAGTTCAGACCACTTGTGCTTTATATGTGAGTTGCTTGAGTGGATTAAAAAACTATAAACATATGTATATACTATTATATAGGGTATGGCAATTGAGTTGGTACACAATAGGTTAACAAGAATAGAAGTAGAAAGCTGGATAAAATAAGACTGAGTTATAGTGCTGTCTAACCCTTATAAAACTTTCTGGCATTTGAAGAACCGAACAGTGCAGCAGATAAAATGATTCTCCTTTAAGCAGAGCCCAGAGCAAGGAGAACACATTGCCCACACTGCCTTCTGGAACATTTTGTGAGGCAAAAGTGTATACACTATAAATTAGTAGCATTCTTCCTTACTAAGAAGCTTCTTTTTCTTGATGTACCATTTAAACAACACTCTTTAAAGTTGAATAATAATGGACCTCTGTTGAGTGGCTTAATTTTAGGAAGCATTAATGTCAAAGATGGACCGAAGAGCATATTCTCTGAGACTTAGAATACAATGCAATTGCTCTCAATATCTGAAAAGCAATGCTGATGTGAATACTTTGAGACTTTGAATAAGGCAATCTGAGCTGCTCATTGTATTTCATTAAAGCTCACAGGACACGACTTTATACTTCCCAGTTTGACCTCTGAAAAAGCTACATGATCTGAAATTTTGTCCATGATTTGCTTTTCTCCCAATTCTCTCTCTCTCTCTCTCTCTCTCTCTCTCTCTCTCTCTCTCTCTCTCTCTCTCTCCCTCCCTCCCTCCCTCTCTTCACATATTTATTTCATACATTTTCCTGTATAATCTATGAATAGCAGTACTGCTATCAATTGTATTTTATTTACATAGATTAAAGGAGACATCAAAATGTTGGGCACTGATTTCCTTTCTTTTGAACTGCTCAGAGTTCTAAGCAGTTATTGCTTGGCTTCTAACCTGAATTTTCAAACATCTCTTCAAACACCTTACATTCTTTCCTAACTGAAACCTTTTCCCACACAAACATCGATCCCTTCAGAAGAGTCAGTAGACGGAAAAGGTACACACACACCCTGCTTGTGTTTCTGAAAAGGAAATCAAATAGGCCGTCAAAGAGCATGAGCATTGAGTGATATAAAAAGGAGCAATTTCACACAAGAAAGTTTTAGTTTGCTTTTTGTACGTTTTTCCATTGTGGTATGTAGACGTGGTAGCAGCATTATAAATGCAGAAGGGATATTTGCAACAAAGATACGCAGAAGATGACCTGCAGGTATCAGGGCAACTAAGAGAACCTCCGGAGGTAAAACCATAGAGGACTATAAGCTAAGACTGAGGTAGAACCCTGTACGATGCATTGTGGGAGTTGAGCCAAAGGTACCAGACAGCGCCAAGGACCTTGTTTGCCAGGGATTAGAGTTCAGTGACTGATTTGGAAGGATACGTAAGCCACAGGATAATGCAAAAGTCTCGGACCCAATGTAGACTGGAACTTCTAAGGAGACCATTTCTCTAAGGCAAGGATAGAAGGTTCTCACCCATGTTGTTCATTTGCAAGGTGCTTGAAATTAGGCAATGGCAGGTTGAATACCTCCCAGTTAGTGTTGAGCACTCAAACTAACTGAGTGGGATGTCTTCTACCCCCCAACCACTGATTTTTTGTGCCAGGGACATCTAGACCTAGGGATTTTAAATGTATTGCTTTTGATTTCATGGAGCTCACTTCAACAGTAAAAGCTAAGTATCAATAGCTTGAATTTCTCTTGGATTTTTTCTTATATTTCTGATAAATTTCTTATGAAGAGTGCCCTTAATGGGCACCCATATCATCCCCAAGGCAGTGCCTATTTTTAATACAATGTCAGGGCTCAGTCAGAAGAACTCCAAGTATTGTTCCCTTTGTTTTGATAAATTCTGTAAATGAGCTTTTACCTGCACCTTTATGTAAGGAATCACTGTGCAGGCCAACTGTTCCTTTCTCTAGATAGCTTATAAGCATCTGGATAAATTTACATTAGAAATTCAATTAACTTTATATTAAAAGGTCAATTAATTTGGCCAAGATAGAGATTGTTTTTAATTACTTTTCCTTGTAGGGCTTCTCTTCTTGTCCAAGTACAGTGGCACTATCAAGTGATAGTATCATTGCCTGTTGGGTGCCTGAAACGCATATACAAAGCACACTGGAAGTGACTGCCTTGGTTAAATGAATTAACTCTTGGCAATTTATCACTCTTATAATCCTTAGGATTTAACATACCAGTAAGCAATAATGGAATATTTTAGCTCAAACAATTTCTATAAGATCCTTCTTGGAAATATCCTTTTACATTTGTCCTTGTTATTTTCTATTTTCTTGGTGAAAGATGATAATAAAGTAAATTTATTTTAAGGGTTAATCCTTATTACATTATATCACAGTGTATTTTATGATAAATGGACAAATAATAACATGAAAAAGTATTGTCTTATTCCATTAGCATATTTTTGGTTATTTTTGTGTTAATATGGGCCAACAATTCACTCTTTCATGTGGTACTAAAACTCTTTACACTTAAGAGACTCAAGAGATTACCACTTATCCCTATGTAACACCCACTTGTTACCAAATGGTAACAAATACTAAGTAGTGATTGTTTGAAAAGAAAACAATAAAGAAAGAGGGAAGGAGGGAAGGAGTAATATAGAATAGTATATGACTACATTTTCTAATAAAAGGCTAATATGCAAATTGTTCCCTAAGGAGTTTGACCAAAACGGGACGTCCACCACTCCCTATGTGTGCTGACCACCAGGGAGCAGTGTGGAATGAAGGAAGGCCCCGGCTGGCAGCCCTGATTGCAGGCCAGGCCTAGGGACCCTACCCATGCACAAATCTCGTGCACCGGGCCTCTATTGTTAATATATTAACTCAGACCTCCAGATGACCAGCAACTTAAAAATAAGGCAAACAACTCAGGAGTTTGATGTGAGGCTAAGTGTGATAATGAAATCTTTTTTTTTGTTTTTGCAAAAGGGACCATCCTGCACCTTATAGGAGCAGTAAGATTGTGCTAACCACTTTATAAATGTTATCTAAATAATTCTCACCACCAGTCTATGAGATATGATTCATTTTTCCCATTTTGCTGATAAGAAAACTGAAGCCTACGTTTCAGCAAAGGCCACAGTTCATTGGTGGCAGAGTCAGAAACTATGCCCACCTCAATATATCTTTCCAGACTCCCCATTTCCCTCTAAGGTAAAGACACTGGCTCTGAGAGTAGTAATACAATGAAAAGCTTTTAAAAGGGGGTTGGGGAGTGTGCTGAATTCTTAGAGGGCAGATTTGGAACAAAATCAGAGGAAGGGAATGCATTAGGCCAAGTGCAACTCAAAGAGTAGCCCATAAGAGGATAAATCAATTATGTCATTCAGCATAGTTTTCCCCTATGACAGCAAGTTTTCAAAGAAGGGAGGGATGCATTTATTTACACTCCAGTACAGGCTTCTTATCTCTGCTTCTCATCTCCTCCTGGACTGTTTGCAAACCAGCATCCAGTCCAGGAACCACACTTTAAAGTGGGAAAAGCTTAAGAAATGTCTTATGAAATTTTCCTTTTCTGTGAACAGTTAAATCATTTTGGATAAAAGTTAACCAAATATTTCCTATGTTTTCCCATTTATGAAAAAGAAAGCTAGATCTTATCCACGTTACAGATAGTAACAAAGGCTGATGTCATAAACCCTTTAGATCTATGGGTACATTAACCTTAGTTGAAACGGTATTGCCCTTATAAGTTTTAATAAGCTAATCTCTTCCAAAAGTAGTTTCCTAAAGAAAGTACAATATTACCATCAAACAACATTAGTTTGGAGTGAAATTCAAATTTTAAAATGTGTTAATCATACCTGCACCTCCACCAATGCTTAGAATCTTAATTTCTGATTTTTTGTCTCCAATCCTGAAAAAAAAAAATGTAGTTTAAGAAAAATGTGCTAGATGCTTGGAAAAATCTGATTATTAAGTCTAGTTGAAGACAGCAGTCTAAAATTACAGTGAACAAAAGCTAGGCCAACATGAAAGATTCCGATTTTTTTCGGTAGCTATCTTGCTGCCTTTAGTATCTTTAGAAATATAGGTTCTATTCATTAATAATCTTGAACTGGTAAACATTTAGAAACACTATACACATCTCAGAGGTAAGAAAATCATTTTTGAGAATTGATTTGGAGAACAAGAGAAGAAAAAGTGAGTCCTTGAGTCTTGGAATGTAATTAGGCATTTGCTGTATATGGGGGAAGGTGGAGGTGATTCATTCTATGTCTATGTCTGCCTTCTTTCCTTTCTTCTTGCTACTTCTTTCTAACAAACAAACATTTATTGTATGCCTAATCTAGGCCCTGAGAAGATAAAGATGAATAAGACACTCCTTTGCTCTCAAGCAAAATATGAGATGATAAAGCCTGACATTATAGCTCTAGTGTTAGAAATAGAGTGGAATTTATGGCCCGGAAAACAACACTATTACTTGCTTTAGGTTGATGTAAAGGGGTCAGAAACAATCTGACTGCACAGTGACTGCCAAGTTTCAGGCTTGGCAATGACATGGTGAAGCATGGTGCCCCAAAAGAAAACTGGAGAATATATGATAGCTCGATGGCAGTGTTACTCGTATGTGTTCTCAGGGCTTTTCTTTTTCTTTTTTTGCTTGTTTTATTTTGTTTTGATAAATCTGAATTCAATGGACATTTTGATATGCATTATTTAATCTGGGTGAAAAAGAGATCAGATAAATGATGTATTCTGGAGAATTATTGTCATAAAGTAATGGTCAAAACTAGAAGAGTAGATTCCAATCACCCAAGGATATTGCAAATACTTAGGAGGGTAGTGGGATAATGAGGTAATACCAACTTTTAAAAGTCACTGGATTATGGGACCTACAAAAAGCAGACAGGGAGCAGCAAAGCTCAGCGATAGATAGGAGTACTAGAGAAGGAGAAAGCCATCTGTAGTGTCAAAGGTGGCAAAGTGTACGAGTGAAATTTTTTTTTAAAAAAGGAAAATCTCCATTGAATTTGGAAATATTAATATGTTTGATGACATCAATTTTAAAAGTAGGTTGAGGGAAGAAGCCAGATGACAGTGGGATTTAAAGTGTGCTTGATAAAGAGGAAAAGATCCAGAGAGATTGCTGAAATGGGATGAAAGAGTGAAAAGAAAAGGGGTAACTATTAGAGGGGAGACATGAACTGAAAGTATGTTTGTTGGGCTTTAGGATGTAAACAAGTCTACTCTGGCTAAAGTTAAATTGGAAAGTAGATTCAAGGACTCTTACGAATGAGTTGCCTTTCTTAGTTCTAGTTATCTTCCAACTCATAATCATGAGTCTTAATATATATACACATTCCTATTTATGTTTTTGGTTAATATTTTAAAATGCTCCTATGTGTGGATAGCATAGTGAGACTATGGATCATATGGGTGGGGAACCTTTTTCCTGTCAAGGCCCATTTGGACATTTACCTAACATTATTTGCAGGCAATACACAATTATCAACTTAAAAATTAGCCTGCTAGCCTGGCTGGTGTGGCTCCTTGGTTGAGCATTAACCCATGAACCAGGAGGCCACAAATTGATTCCCTGTCATGCCTAGGTTGCAGGCTAGATCTCCAGTAAAGGATGTGCAGGAGGCAACTGACCAATGATTCTCTTGCATCATCGATATTTCTCTCTTTCGTTCTTCCTTCCTCTCTGAAATCAATAAAAATATATGTTTTAAAATTAGCCTGCTATATTTGGTCAAACATTTAATTAACTCACCCATAATGCCTTGGCAAGGTCAGACCAAATGATTTCAAGAGCCTTATAAGGCCTGCAGGCAGGACATTCCCCAACCAGGATGAAATCCCAGTTTACTGATTTGTTACCTTTAGCAAGTTATTTAACTTCTCTGCCTCTTTTTCACCTATGAAATAGAATAATAATAATATGTTTGTAATAATAGGATTGCAATAATGGTATCTAACTGATGGGTGAGTGTGAGGATTAAATTATTTAATTCATGTAAATCTCTTAGACATGTGTCTACTAATGACAAACACACAGCCTATATTAGCAATTATTATTTAGAATTAGGAAAGAAAATTCCATCAGAAACAACTAAAAGATTTTGGCAGAATGTTGCAAATGGTTGCCTCTGGAAAATGGGTGACAGGGTTGGGAGTGGGTAGGGCAAGAACTAGTTTTTTTGTTTTTGCTGTTGTTGTTAGTAAGCTTTTTAGAACCATTTAACTTTCAAAGGTTTTTTTTAGAATGAAAAATAAAGCAGGTATGTTGTGTACTTACATAACTTAGAAACAACTTTTAGCAGCAATTTTAAAGTTCCTTCAGCTAAAGCTCATTCCAAACATCACCTTGGGCAGAGTAGCTGGGGGATTATTTTTTAAATAAATGATACTTTGATTTAGATAATTTCTAATTATGTATTACCATTATAATAAACACTTATTATGCCTTTGAAAGCTCTTCAATCTTTTACAAATTCCACATTCAACATTTCCAATTGTATTGCAACACCTTGAAGAGAAGGGTCATCATTTATTATGTATACCCATGCATGGTGCCTCTTCAAACCACACCCATGGCTAAAGAAAACCAAGTGGCTGGGTAAGCTACAGACATTTAGTTCTGCAAAAGAACTCAGAAATTAACTCATTACTTTCAATTTTAGAAATTAACAAGAAGACCCAAAAACATAAACTGTTATTAGGGTCCAGATAAGAAGTTTGTATTTGCTGTCTGCTTTGATATTTGCACCATTATTCTATTACTTTTGGATTATTAAAATTATGTAATACTCTACTTTTAAAAATCACATTTGAATTGTATGTCAACTGTAAATTGAAATATTAAGAAAATTAAAACATATTAAAAACTAAGCCATAAAAAATAGGAAGGGAAAGGATCCCATATACATCCAGCAAAGTCTCTCTGTTCAGGCAGAGTACCACTTGGGGAATCTCAGGCCTATCCTAGAGAAAGCCAGCAAAAGATAACATTTCAGTTTCCCTTGCTGCTGCTGATTGAATCTGCAGTCAGTCATTTCTTCCCAGTTTTCCATCATTATTTCCTGAAGCAGAGTGAGTTACAGCAATCCACCCCTCCACAGGTGATTTGATTATCTTTAGCACATGGAATCTGTTACTCCCATAATGCTTATCAGCCCTGGCTCAAATTGAACACATTAATCACCAAAAACAGCAGTCTGCTCCAAGGATAGGAGCTAGTGAGGTTCACTGGTAATGGGAACATGCTTTTTCTTTTGGGCCACGTTGCTAATATTAAGTTAAAAGGAATTTTTTTTTTTTTTTTGCAGTGATAACCATAACAATGGATAAGAAAAAGGAATTTAAATGGATATTAGGAGAACTGAGAGGCAGCCATTCAATTCTCAGGGGCAAATAGTATTTTGTAATTTGATTCTAATGAGAAGAATATTAGACTCCTTTAGGGGCATTTTTTTTTAATGCAAAATTTAGAGGAGGGATGAAAAAAATATGAACTCAAAGATTTGCATCTCCTCTTTCCCCAAATGAACATGGATTTGTGCCTTCAAATAGTTAATGCTTATCTTCATGCAGCTAGAAATACTGCACAAATGGGATCCTTTGAATGTTTAAAGCAAAAGTCAAAATAAAGAATCGCAGGGAAAGGAGTCCAGTGGGAGGCAGAAGGAGCCGAGCCGGCAAGGCTCTCAGCGGCGGTTCTGGTTCTTATCCCCCTCGCCCAGCCGGCGGGGCTGGGCCCCACCCGCCTATCGCTGAAAGGAAAGCAAGGAGGCTTGTTCCCTGGACAAAGCGTCCTTTTTTGTTACCTTGCTATTATGCCTGGCAGCTTCTTGTCCAGGAATTCCTGCATGCACTGGTGTTCCGTGGAGTTGTTGAGAAACCTCCGAAAAGATTCAACGTATCTGCTGTGATCTGAAAACAAGCTCCTCATGGAAGATGCCATGTTTGGTTTTCTGAAGAGGACAGGGAGACAGGGAGGGAGGGAAGGTTTAACTTCCCCTCTCCTTCTTTTCCTAGTTCCCTTTTTCTCTCCCCACCCCCACCCATTTGTAGTAAAAAAAAAAAAAAAAAATGTAACTGGCTAGGGAAAGGCTGTTGTGCAACGCTCCTTACTAACTCAGCCTTCAGTCTTTGTATGGGACTTTGCACTGTTACTTTAAGCCCTGTTTTAAAACTCCCGAAGTTCACAGAGTGTTGTAAAAACAAATGACATTCTGATCACTTCCTGTTTGGTCAGCAGCTGTCCAGGAGTAAGATCCAAGTGGGAAAGTAAGTGGCTGTTTTCAGGGCCAAAGGGGACAAACAGAAGTAAACACGCCAGCTACAAAGAGCTTTCTTAAATTCACAGCTGAAAGTTTTGACATATTACTGTCATCGCTTTCCTGCTTTCTGTGGATCTTCATGCCTTCATGTCCCTTCACAGTTGAACTCTAAACTCACTTGCTGCATTTCTTCAAATACTGATTAATGTGATGTGATTTAGGAAGGCTCTTTAGAATAAACGATCAGAGAAGAACCAGAGAGCTATTAGCTACCCTGTTTCCCCGAAAATAAGACAGTGTCTTCTATTAATTTTTGCTCCCAAAGATGCGCTAGGTCTTATTTTCAGGGGATGTCTTATTTTTCCATGAAGAAGAATACGGTACACATTTATTGTTCAATGAAAATAAAGGAAATTTATTACCTGTACACGGTATGGTAGTACGGTAGTTGTCAACACAAACCAGACAAACTGTGAATCCTACAGTATCAAGAATTTACTCATTTATTCAATGATAATCATGCCATCATCTTCTGGAACATCATCATAACAATCCAATTCCTGAATTTCCTGGTGAATTTCTTGTAACTCCATTTCTTTCAGAATCAGTGAACCAAATCTCTCATGTTTAGCCTAGGGGGGCCTTATTTTTTGGGGGGATGCCTTATATTTCACTCAGAAGGAAACCTGTAAGTAGGTCTTATTTTCGGAGGGTGTCTTATTTTTGGGGAAACATGGTAGAAGGTCTCACAAGCCTATGGGGGGAGTGGGTACGGATAAAGGGATTGGGAGAGAAATTTTAGGGCAAGAATGCAGGGCACGAGGATGGAAGCTGAGTCCATTGGGCACCTTCCCTTAGTGGTTCTGAAGGTGGGATCATAGATACTTAGGGTTGGATGAGCCTTTAGAGACCCATTGGTGTCACCCATCAAAATGTTAGCGTAGGTAGATAGAAAGATTTGAGCTGGAAGAGGCAGTTGAGGCTTGAAGGGGTTATATGTCAGATGAGACAAACCAAAAATAGACAATGGAAATGCAAAGCCCTATGTGGGTAGGGAAAATTTAGAGCCCTCCAGCATGGTCTGACCGGTGGCATAACACCCAGGTAGAGGAGCTTTATAGTTCCAAGATATATTTTTTTGAAACATGAGGGAGAGGGTGATTTGCTCCTTACCTAGGGGTGTTCCAGCCTAGGGGTCCAAATTCTCTGAACTTTCAAATATCAGGGTACTTAGTTTGGTTTCGGTCCGCTGAGTTGCACATTCAGGTTCTGAGTGTATTTCTTTTTCCTACAAATAAGTCCTCACCTGCTTTTGCTGCTGTTTGTTGTCTCTTGTTTACATTTGTTCCTACAAGCAAGACAAGAACACAATGCAGAAGCACAGAGTACTCTCTGGCCAGAGGCTATCCCCAGCCAGAGACCACCCCAACCACTCATGACAAAGAGCCTCCATGTGTTAGAGTGCCCAAATGCTGGGCCTTTTACCTGGAAAGCGGTATCAAAGAAAGCCACCCTTTATCCAACATAGGATTATTAATAATAGCATACAATTTCTGGAGGAGTTGTTGTGAGAATTAAATGAATTAATCTTATACATCTTTTAGAAATGTGTCTGCCTAAACCATTCCCTCCTTCTCAGATTCAGCTCCAAATCTGCCCTCTAAATATTCAGCATATTCCCACACCCTCTTTTATAAGCATTTTATGGTCTTACTACTTCCAGGAGATGGCTTTTATCTTAGAGGAAATGGGAAGTCCGAAAAGGCACATTGCTGTGGGTTTAGCTCCTGACTTGGCCACTAATAAACTTTGTGACCTTGCTCATCAGTGAAATGGGAACAATGAATTATATCCCACAGAGTTGTGAGAATCTAAAGAGATCATTTTTATAAAGCATGTTATTACCGCTCCTGTAAGGTGCAGGCTCCTCCCTTCTGCTATAATAAAACAACAAAAATGTTTTATTTATAGAGACTGAAAATTGAGTTTCATATCATTTTCATGTCATGAAATATTGTCCTGATTTGGATTTTTTTTTTCCAATCATTTAAAAATATAAAAGTTATTCTTAGCTCATGGCTGCTTGTACAAAAACAGGTACTGGGCTGGATTTGGCCCATGGGCCCTAATTGGCCAACTCCTGATCTAGTTCTTAGGCTTCCATATGTACCGGTAGGCTGCTTAACTCCTATCTCTAACCAACCAGCACCACCTTCCTCAAACGAACTCTGAGTTTTTTTATTACCATTTTCTACTCTTCTCTATAGAACACAATCCAAATCATTCATTCATGTATTCATCTACTAAGCAAATATTTAGTAAGTGTCTACTATGTGCTATTCTGCTGAGAAGAAATGTCCTGGACCTTATCTTCAAAGTTCCTGCCTTTAACTAAAACCCAATCTTCTCCAGAATTCCTCACCTGCTTCTCTTGTCAAATCTTTCCCAACGATCTGCTCTTAATGTAAGTCTCATTAAGGATTTTTCTCTCCATTCTCAATGCTTCTACCCTACTTAAGATTCTCTCTTTCTCTCTCTCTCTCTTTTTTTTCACTTGCTGTGCTAAATTTTTTTTCCATTTTAAGAAAAATGTAGCATTTAAAAACACACCCTTTAAATATTTTTAAGGTTTAATGTGTTTATTTATTTACAATTAAATCTAGTAGAGCTTTATTCTATTATGATCAATAATTTTGTTATATTAAATTATCTAATAATTTTGTTATATTTTTCCACTTTTCAAAAAAGAAAGGTAACCAAATAATCTCAATTTCTATTTTTTTAATTTTTATTGAATTTATTAAGATGACATTGCTACATTAAATTATATAGGTTTCAAGAATACAGTTCTATAATACATAATCTGTATATTGTGTTGTGTGTTTACTACCAAAAGTCAAATCTCCTTCATTTAACTCTACTTTACTCTCTTCTACCTCCCCATATCCCATTTTTTTTCTTCTGGTAATCATCACACTGAGTCTCTGTTTTTTTTGTGTGTGTGCATTTTTTTATTTTTATTTATTTTTTTACTTAATCCCTTCAATTTTTAAATCAATCCCCATAACCTCAAACAACTGTGTCAGTCTGTTCTCTAAGTCTGTATTTAGTTCATTAAATTTCATATCTAAGTGAAATCATATGGTACTTATTTTTCTGTGATTATTTTATTTCTTTTAGCATAATACTGTCCAAGTCCATCAATGCTGTTACAAAAGATAAAATTTCTTTCATTTTTTATGGCTGATTATTATTCCATTGTATAAATGTACCACAGCTTTTTTATCTAATCATCTAGTGACTAGAGGCCTGGTATACGAAATTCATGCATGGAGGAGAGGGAGGTCCCTCAGCCTGGCCTGTACCCTCTCCAATCTGGGACCACTCAGGGGAAGTCTGAATGCTGGTTTAGGCCTGATCCCCACATCCTTCTCACAATCCAGAACCACTGGCTCCTAACCGCTCACCTGCCTGCCTATCTGATCGCCCTAACCACTCTGCCTGCCAGCCTAATCACCCCTAACTACCCTCCCTTGCCAGCCTGATTGCCCATAACTGCTTCCCTCCCAGCCTAATCACCCCTAACTACCCTCCCTTGCCAGCCTGATTGCCCATAACTGCTCCCCTCCCAGCCTGATCACCTCTAACCACTTCTGCCTTGGCCCCCACAACTGTGGCTTTGTCTGGAAGGCGGACCAGAGGATGATAGGACTATGTCTAGTCAACCTGGTCTAATTAGCTTATTACTTTTTTATTAGTATAGACAAAAGGCCCCGTGCATGAAATTTATGCATGGGGGAGGAAAGTGTCCCTCAACCCAGCCTGCACTCTCTCCAATCTGGGACCCCTTGAGGGATGTGTGACTGCCCTACCAGAATGTGGCCTAAATGGGCAGTTGGACATCCCTCACAATCCAACTGCTGGCTCCCAACTGCTCACCTGCCTGCCTTCCTTCCTGATTGCCCCTAACTGCTTCTGCCTGCCAGCCTGATCACCCACTAACCCCCTGATCTGCTCTCCCTTGCAGGCCTCAGTCCCTCACCAACTACCCTTCCCTGCAGGCCCAGTTGCCCCCAACTTCCCTCCTCTGCTGGCTTGGTCACCTCTAACTGACCTCCCATGAGGTCTTGATCATCCCCAACTGTCCTCCCTTGCAGGCCTGGTCCCTCCCAACTGTCATCCCCTGCTGGCCATCTTGTGGCAACCAACTTGTGTCCACATGGGGTCAGGATCTTTGACCACATAGGGGCATCCATCTTATGTGTTGGAGTGATGGTCAATCTGCATATTACTCTTTTATTAGATAGGATAGGTACCTGGACTGCTTCCAAATCTTGGTTATTTTAAATAATGCTGCAGTGAACATAGGGGTGTATATATTCTTTCATATTAATGTTTTGGATTTCTTAAGATATATTTCCAGAAGTGGAATGGCTGGGTCATAAAACAGTTTCATTTTTAATATTTTGAGGTAAGTTCATTTTTAATTTTTTGAGGTAACTACATGCTGCTTTTCACAGTGGCTATAGCAGTCTGCATTCCTACCAGCAGTGAAGAAGGGTTCCCTTTTCTCCAAAAAGTTTTGCCAACACTTTTTATGATCCTTTGCCAATTTTTTAATGGGATTGCTTGATTTTTTATGTTGAATTTTATAAGATAGTTATAAATTTTGATAACCCCTTATCACAGGTGTCATTGACAAATATGTACTCCCATTCAGTGGGTTGTCAAGGAAACCTGAGTACTGTACAAGCTTAGTTTCTTCCTCAATAAATGACATTGGGTAAATTATGTAACTGCTCTAAACTTCTCCTTTCCCATCCTCCCACTATATATAAGTTTGGGGAATGAAGTTAGAATGTTCTTTAATATTTCTTGAAATTCTACTTAGTCTTCATATTTTGAAAAAGATAAATAAGTATAGGCTTATAAAACTAAAAATAGATATATTCATAACTAATAGTACCACTGTATCCAAATAATCAATAAATCATAAGTGATAATCTAAATAGTATCTTGGTAAGGAATCCTTTGCCTTTATATAAAATGTCATGAGCCACAGTTTATCAATGAAAGTTGCTTAACCTTATACTGCTGGTGTCATACTAGTTAGTGGGAGACTTAGGAGCTATATTGAGAACAGTCTCTAGATAATAGTAATTAATTAATTAAGAAATGCTGGACAATGGGGCCACCTCTTGCATACTTTAATTGATCAGACTTTCCTGAAAGTTTATGAGACTGGAGAAAGGAGGACTTTGCTGCATTGCATGAACTCAGTCAGTTTACATGAAGAAGGTTCAAGGTCATGGCAGCTGCTTTGTAAATAATCACAGGACTAAAAGCAGTGGGTGCTGCTAATTGTTTAACATCTAAACTCTTGGCGGGGAGGAGGGCAAAGTCCTGATTCATAGCATTTGCCAATTTCCATAGAGTGAAAAATTCCTCCATGGCTGAAATGTCACGCCACCAAAAAAAAAAAAAAAAAAAGCCACAATGATTTTTTTTTTTTTTTTTTTTTTTTTTTTTTGCTTCACATGTGCTTTTTGGATGCCAAAGAAATGTTGCTTGGTATTTCAAAGTTAGTTAAAACTTTTCACACTATTGAGCCATTCATTAGTCAGATAAACACTAAAAAGCTCACCTGATTTTCATAATAATGCTGTAGAATCATTTCCCTAAGATTCATTTTATCACCTTTTTATCTCCAGTCAAGAGTAAGAAATGAATGCATATTGGAATTTAATTTGTTTAGGGAATTCATTTTGTTTAATTTGATTTTAAAGTACTACTGCAATCTGGCATTGAGAAGAGATAGCTTGAACTCCTTAATAGTCTTATCCAGAGAGATTTCCATAGTGAAAATGGAGGGAGAGGGGAAGTAGATATTGGTGATATTTAAGCAAATCATTTTAGAAAACCCTTAGAATGAACCAAAATTATGTGCAAAAACTCAAATTGGGATTGGAATTCAAAGCAAGGTCTCAGTGAATACAGAGCTGCTAAATGGAAGTCAGAGGAAAGAATAAATGAGCTCTAGCTTTTGAGAAACTTAATTAAAAGTTATATCAAACCTGGGATTCTCCTGAAAGATTTTGTTCTTACTTTAATAAAGGTTGTTTCTCATTGAGAAAGCAATTCTAATTTTATACTAGGATTGCAATTCTGTGCTGAAAATGGCTTTTCTTTGAGATCTTGTTCATTTTTTCAAACACAATATATTTCCATCCCTGGACCTTTCTCTGGCATCCAGACAGGGCAGCATTTGCCAAAACAATGATAGGAATGCTTGGAAAACCATAGCTTTACTTTGAACTTTATTACTATGAACTACAGAACAACAAAAATCCAGACCAAGGGCAGTGCTGAGATTAGAAAGAAACCATATTTACCACCCATATGGGAAATTTTCAATTTCAATTTTAAAATTCTGGCAGGGACAGGAATGAGATCAGTGGTTGCCAGGGTTAAAGGTCAGGGGGGGAGGGACTACAAAGGAGCAGCAAGAGGGAGTATTTTTAGAGTGATGGAACGATTCTGTATTTGGGCATTTGTCAAAACTAGAACTGTATGCCAAGACAAGGGATTTTCACTGTAAGTAAATTAAAAATAAACAAGTAAACAGCATCAACTTTTACATTTAAAAAAAGTGTATCAGTTTGGCTTTCTGATATGTGCTTCACCAGTAGACTTGACACATCTAACTAGGATTTCTCCACCTTCCTAATTGCTATTTCAAAGCACATGTCCCTCCCATATCTCTCTAACTTCAGCAAGTTTTGCTATGATTTCCTGCTCTCTCTCTCTCTCTCTCTCTCTCTCTCTCTCTCTCTCTCTCTCTCTCTCTCTCTCTCTCTCTCTTCCCCCCCCCCTCCAGAAAATAAAACAACTTTGAGAATCAAGGACTCAAATTAATGATGGTGATGAAAAGAACTCAGACCTGGGAAAGAGCATTCTGATGATGGGGAAGCTATGCTGAGGGAATAGCTTCACTCTCAAAATGGTGGCAGATGGGGTAGAAGGTTGACTTGAGTGTGTGTGTGTAGCTCTTTTTTATTTTTTTGTAAGACCCCTGTGAGTCTGAAATAGCTAGGGATGCAGATTAGGGAAGGAATGGAGAAGAATGTCATAATAATTCTACCTTATATTTTTAAAGTGTGTGATCATTTACAATAATCTTAAACTAGCTTCTCAGATACTCCATCAGCGCACTCCCGAAGGTAGGGATCTTTGTCTCCATTTTACATATGAGGCCAGTTCACTGGGACAGAGAATTGCCCATGGTCACTGGGCGGCTGGTACTTAAAAAAGCTTGTACTGGAGCTAAGATTCCTGGTCTTAAGTGCTATCGATACACTGTTTCCCCGAAAGTAAGACAGTGTCTTATATTATTTTTTTTCTCCCAAAGTTGCGCTAGGTTTTATTTTCAGGGGATGTGTTATCTTTCCATGCACTAGGTCTTATTTTCAGAGGATGTCTTATTTTCCGGGAAACATGGTAGCTTCAGTTTACAACTCATGTAGTTTCTGCCAAATTGCTGTGAGGTCAGACCTACCCACAGCAATACCACACCCAGTGAAATCCTTGCCAGCAGTTGTCTTAAGGGTGTGTGTGGGAAGTGAGTCAGCAATCTAGACTTTGGGCTTGTCTTTTAGGGATGGCATTCTAGCTAATTCCATGTTGATGAGTTCATTTGTACAGTTTTAATTTGATCTAGAAAAGCTACAGAAATGGGGAGCTCAGACTAAAGCAGTGTTCTCTCTGTCAGAGGCCACCTTCACAACAGGCAGTATAAATTCCAAATCAGGAAATCATGCCAGAGATCTCATTTCCCATATATATTGAAGGAGGGAAATTCGACCAATTCAAGGATGAACATATCAGACAGGTTTTCCCTCAAGAGGCAGAAGGTTATTAACTGCAGATAGGCATCTTTATTTATTCTGTGCCTTGTTCCACAAATGATTTGATAAGACTAACTAGGAAAGCACAAATCTAGTCCTGTTAACCATTGTCAATAAAGATGGCCCCCAACACTTCCTGAGAAATTTCCTCAAGAGACTTTGGTTTTGCCAAATATGTGTGTTTTGCTTTCTGTAGTGGATTCAATAATTATCAACACATTGCAAAGTATAAATAGCAAACCAGTTGAGCAAATGCCCATTTGGTTGCCTAATCTGGTTTTAAATAGAGAAAAATAAATTGCGTTTGACTTGAGGAAAAACATAGAAGAGTTAGTGGCTCCATTCCAGATCTGATCTGATCACATTAATTCTTTGAACAATCCATGAAAGTCATTTCATCAGAGAGATGGCCCTTGCCCATAATCCAACACCTTTCCTGGACCAGACCCCCCCCCCAGCCTTTTATTTTCAGATATGTATATTTTTTTCCTTCAAAACATTTGTAAAACATGTCATTCATTAGGATGAAATACCAAGGAGACAAGAACTTGTGTTTGAGCCTTGGGTGGACTGTATGTTTCTCTGGTGCCTCTCATAGTTTCTGATTTCTGCTATAGTTTAAATTAATAAGAGGAGTGAATTGCTATGGAGTGCCCAAACTATGTTCCAGAAAAGCTGTTCTGCCTTCCCTTTATCGGCCAGAGAGAGACTTTTTCTCCCTTCTTTCATTCCTCACTTGCATAGTAGGAAGACTGTGTGTCATGTCAGATACATGGGAGTTCAGCTAGGGTGCAGGCAGCAGTGGGAGGATATAAAGCCACTCTTTCTACCTTAAGAGCGAAGAGAAAGGTTTTCTCTTATAAAATTTGGACAGGCTGGGAGATTAGGATGATTCTTGTTGTTGTTGTTGTTTTCTTCACTTTAAGAAAGTTGGTTTCCTAAGAAGCAAAATTGTGCAAAAAGTTGTGGAAAGAGCAATAGGTTTGTTGAATAGAATCCTTAAAACAGCAGAGCTGGGACTATTTCAGAGACTATCACAGCCGGTGATATTTCCCTCACTGTGTATTAGAATCCCCAGTGGAGACTGAAATCAGTGTTTGCATGCCTGGGCCCCACCTCTAGGAATTCAGACTCATTTGGTCTCTGTGGTATTTTGTCATTTTATTCGTTCTTACAGTTCCTCAGGTGACTCATCTGTGCTTCCAGGTTTGAGAATGACAAATATGAACCAAAGGTATAAGAAACATCTGTCACTTTGTTTGGCTACTCAGCATGGGAACCCAGGCCCTGAGCTCAGGGAATCCCCCACCTCGCGAGTTGTGTTGGAGGCAGCACCTTTCCTCCAAGTTCCCAGCCTCCATTGCAGCTAAAAGAAAGGTGTGAGTGAGGCTTCTTAAATCCTGAACTTAGCATGGGAACCGGAGACCCCAGAACACTGAGGTCACAGGGACTCGCTGTGCCACCAGAGTCTGTGGCCCCAACAACTCTCTGGGGCACAGTGGAAACGAGTCCACCACAGCGTCAGTTTCAGCCACGCAGTATCCTCATCACATCAATTCCAGGTATCACTTCGGCCCTGTTTCTGACTAGCAGGCCAGGATCCACTTCTCCAGACCTCTCAGCAAAAGAATCCAAATTCTTCAGAGGATTAAAATAAATAAATGCTGCTTCTGCCTATATCAGCTAGACTCAGTTTCTTTTGCTGGTAAAGAAGGATCTTGAATACTACAAATGCTTTCTTTTTTATGATTTTTTTTTTTGGGGGGGGATCTTAAGTACCTCAAGAGCAATATGGGTTAAACCAAGCCTGCACTTCTCTGGGTTCTCCGTCCCCTTCAATCAGAATAGCTCAACTTAACATTTTCTTATGAAAAAGCGTTTCAGGGGTAGGGGGAAAGGGAGATTGGAAACTATATTTGGGTGGCAGAGAAGAAGTTCTTTACTCTCTATAAAATTCCATGAATTATCCTGGACTTTCCTGCATACAAAAGCAGAGCTGTTCTTCCACACTTGGGGGGAAAGTTGCAGTTTTAAGTGAGCCAAGGTGATTTCCTGCTCCTTTTCCAACATGGAAAGCTTGTCCAGCTTGTCCCAAACAGACTTGAATCTTCTCCAGTGTGTGGCAACCCCCCATGTAAATAGTGGACTAAAGGTGCTTCAGGAAAGTTATTTTAGCACAGTGGTATGTGTTGTTAATTTACTGAGATTTATTTTTATTTTTAAAAATATTTATTGTTGAAAGTATTACATATGTCCCCCCCATTTACCCTCTCCCGTCTCCCCTACACCCTTCCAGCCCCAGGCCTTCAGCATCCTATGGTCTGTGCCCATAGGTTATACATATCTATAATAATAAAAGCATAATATACTAATTAGATCAGACAGCCAAATGACCTTCTAGACGTCCTTTTGGACAAAGCTGTGGCATCAGAGGCTGAGGCAGAGGCAATGAGGGGTGATCAAGCAGGTAGCTGTAGGTCGTTAGGGGCGATCAGGCAGGCAGGTCAGCAGTTATGGGCAAGCAGACAGGCAGGTGAACAATTAAGGGGAGCATCAGGCAGGCAGGCAGAGTGGTTAGGGGCAATCAGGCAGGCAGGCAGAGTTGGTTAGTGGTGATTGGGCAAGCAGGTGAGCAGTTAGGGACAATGAGGCAGACAAGTGGTGAGGAGTGATGAGTTAGAAATGCAAGTGGTTATGGGTAATGAGGCAGGCAGGTCAAGTGGTTAGGGGTAATTGGTGCTTTCTGATTGATACTTCGGGTTTCTTAAGATATAGTCCTAGAAGTTTAACAATATTTTTTTAAGTCAAGAAATTGTGTCTATTGCTCTTAACAAACAAAACTTAGATGTCCTCATGTTTTTGTGTTGTGTGTGTATGTGTGTGTGTGTGTGTGTGTGTGTGTTTTAAATAATATGATCAATTTTATCTTCCATCCAGAAACAGGTATTTAACTCTCTTCTTTAGGTGATTTGTGCCTCTGGTTTTGACTGGCTAATTCTTATTTCCATTCCTGATGTTAAAATGTGACTGTGTTCACATTTTTCTCTTGAGAAATGGGCATCTTTGATGTAAGGCTGTGGTTTGCTGTTCCTAGCCCTTCCATGCTTACCACTATGAACTAAATGAGTCCATTCAATGGAAGAAAAAACTGGTTCTTCTCACAGGATGATGTCTTATGCTATAGATATGTGATTAAATTCTGAGGTGGCACCAAAAACTTAATGCTTCAAGGATATATAAGCTTTGAATGACTTACTTGGTTCTAATATATTATTTGCAGAGAGATTCAGTAGTAATAAAAAAAATGATTGAAGGACAATACTCCTTATATTTTCATTTATATTAATTTGTATATACACAAATATCAATGAAAGAATAAATTTTTATTAAGTACTTTCAAAGGACAACACCATATAATTCTATGGTTACATAAAGATGGGTCAGTATGGGCTGCAAGAGCTCTCATTTTTAGCCCTAAATGCTTGAATCCTGTTTAGTAATTAAGAAGCCATCAGAAATAATTGAGAAGATTCATAGGGTATCAGCAGTGTTTTAGTAAGAAGTGAAGACTGGTAGAGCAGTATCATATGATATCAGCAACGTTTTAGTAAGAAGAAAATATTAATTGAATATTAGCAATAAGAAATTAGAAGGGTGAAATATAATTTAAAATTCCTTTTCAAAATGGGAAATTGAGACAATAAAATTTCCATAGAAAAGAAAGACCTGGTTGGGTGTTTTATATGAGCCTTTGGAAAGTGTACAAGTCCTCAAAGATGTTCATAATGAAAAGAGGAACAATGAGGACAGAGTATTATTGACCTGCAGCCACTTTAACAAGTGCTCCCACCTGGTGACTTGTGACACTCTTTCCACTGAAGGAAGAAACCCAGGTAATTCTTGATTCTGCAGGCTAAGCAGAATTGAAGCAAAATAGAGTACTGACGTATTATACCATAAACCTACTTTTGAAGCTCAGGGGTTAAGAGCTATTAATATTGTGCAACACTATAACATGTCTAGTCCATAAAGATCTTCTAGCTGTAACTATCTATACTTTAATGTATTCTCATGGAACTCACAGCCAAAGCTGGGATCTGTAAGATTTCTGCCAGCACTAGGTATAGGTTAAAACTGTACATCTCATCACCTATGTTTAAATTACTCCTTCCCATTTCCTTTTGCTTCAGTAAGCCTAAATCCCTCCTGAATTACACAGTTAATGCAAAAAATAGGAAATAAAGTAGTTAAGGAAAGAGTAAGTAATAGGCAGACTGAACTACAGTGAGGAAGACAATGAAAATGAGCAGCCTAGCCCTGCAGGTGTGGCTCAGCTGTTGAACACTGACCTATGAACCAGGAGGCCACAGTTAGATTCCTAGTCAGAGCATATACTGGGGTTGCAGGCTTGATCCCCAGTGTGGGACATGCAGGAGGCAGTTGATCAATGATTCTCTATCACTGATGTTTTATCTCTCTCCTTCTCCCTTTCTCTTTGAAATCAATAAAAAATTTAATTAAATCGCCAAAACCGGTTTGGCTCAGCGGTAGAGCGTCAGTCTGCGGACTGAAAGGTCCCAGGTTCGATTCCGGTCAAGGGCATGTACGTTGGTTGCAGGCACATCCCCAGGGGTGTGTGTGTGTGTGTGTGTGTGTGTGTGTGTGTGTGCAGGAGGCAGCTGGTCGATGTTTCTCTTTCATCGACGTTTCTAGCTCTCTATCTCTCTCCCTTCCTCTCTTTAAAAAATCAATAAAATATATTTTTTAAAAATTTAATTAAATCAATTAAAAATAAAAGAAAGCATTTCAAGGAATAAGCTTACAATTGCATGTCTCCAAAACAACATCATGATATGGGTGCAAAGCTGCTGCTGATCTTGGTTCTGAGAGGGCCAACATCCCACACCCGTAACTTGTAATCATGCTCCAAGAACAACAGGCCATTCTAGGATTTCTTGATACCATTTTAACACCTTTTGCTGCTTACAGATTCCACCCTACACACTCCTTTCAGAATCTCCTCTCTCAAAGGTTCCTCATGTTGGAAAGCCTTCCAAAATTCTGCCCCAGCACAGACAACATTTCTCTTTGCTGTGCCACATGAATTGCATTTTGTTTTCATCTTACTATTTTCTTTTTTTTTTTTTTAAATATATTTTATTGATTTTACACAGAGAGGAATTGAGAGGGACAGAGAGTTAGAAACGTCGATGAGAGAGAAACATCGACCAGCTGCCTCTTGCACACCCCCCACTAGGGATGTGCCCGCAGCCAAGGTACATGCCCTTGACCGGAATCGAACCCGGGACCTTTCAGTCAGCAGGCTGATGCTCTATCCACTGAGCCAAACTGGTCCCGGCTCATCTTACTATTTTCTTATCAACTCCTATCAACTCCTTTTGATAGCACATTCCTATCAAAACAATGTGTATTCTTATCTGTTTAAATATAAATCAGTATTAATGTACTTTTGCCTTATTTGGATCAAACACTTTGTGCTTCAATTGTGTATTCAATATATTCTTTTGATTGACAGCTGCTATATAATGCCTCTCACATCCCAGAAAAATAATTCTGGGGAGAAATTGATAAGCATATGATAGACCTAGACCACCAAGTTCTGTAAAAGGTTAGGGAATGAAAATAGATTTTATGTAAGCATGTGCATCCTTGGAACACCCATGGACCCTGAGCTTCTAAGTAGTTCTGAGGGTCCTCCTAAGTCAGGATGCATAGATGGACTTGGCCAACAAGTGGGTTTTAGCATGCAGGCCAACCAAAGGTTTGGCATTTATTTATTTATTTATTTATTTATTTAATCAAGTATCCCTTTACTAAAAATATGTAGACATAGTTTCTGAGGCTCTTCCATTTCTCTAGAGAGGACACCTCCACCTTTACTGAGAAGTATGGCTCATGACTACTGCCAGTGTTCAGGAAACAAGGAAAGAGAGAGGGCCAAGAAACATAAGGTTAAATATGCAGAATGTGGAGGAAATAGAGATCATCTGAGGAAAAGAAGAAAGATTAAAAAGTACAATAATAATAGAAAGGTTAGAAGATAAAATTAAGGAATCTTCTTAAAATAGAGTAAAAAGGCAAAACAAAACGAAAAGTAGAAGAAGGAAGTGGAAGAGATAGAAACAGAAATGGCATGATGAGGAAGACTTGATGGATGGGAGCCATGAGCCCAGGAATTCAGCAGTCTCTAGAAGCTGGAGAAGACAAAAGAATGGATTCTCCCTTACATCCTCCAGAAAGGAAGGCAGCCCTGCCAGCACCTTGACTTGAGCTCAGTGAGCTGCATTTTGGACCTCTGGACTCCAAAGCTATAAGACAATTAATCTATGTTGCTAAATTTGTAGTAATTTGGTAAAACAGCAATAGAAAACTAAAAAATACCATGTTTCTTTTTTTTTCTTTTTAATTTTTCTTCCATGGTCATTTTAGGACAGTTATTCCAGTCTTGCTATCCTTGTCCCAAATACCTAATATGTGGGAATCTGCCTTTCCCATAGTTCGTGGCCTCTGCTTTGCTAGAACAGCCAGCCACCTTTACTCACCGGGCTTGGACCAGTTTAACTCCTTGTTGGGCTTAAGTCCCCGGCTACAGAGCATCACTGAATTAGTTCAGTGGATTATTTCACTGAATTAAGTTCTGGCTGTCTTTACTCACACACACTCTTGGCCCTTGAAGACAGGATTGACAAGGATAGAAAACCTCCTGAGATTCTTTGGCATCATCCTATGGACAAAGGAGATTTCATATTATGTCTTCTTTTCCCTCCTCGGTGCTCAGATGTACTTCTGTGACAGATTTAAACACATGGCTGATTCCTAGTTATTTTGATCAAACTCTCTATGCAGAGTTTTTAAACAAAAATGCCATCCGCTTCTGAGCTCATCTCTGACTAAATTTTGTTGTCAGAAAAATTATCCTACTGGGGCCAGTTTTGCCAATCCTCAATAACTATTAAGTAATGGTGTTTCTTTTAGAGTTGCAAAGATTGCAAAGGCTGCTGAAAACTGGGATCTTATGGGAAAAGAGTAAGTGGATTATTAAGAACATAAATAGCCCTGGCTGGTGTGGCTCAGCTGGTTGGAGCATTGTCCTGTAAGGTCACAGATTAGATTCCTGGTCAGGGCACATACCTCTGTTGCAAGTTTAGTCCCCAGTAGCAGTGCAACTGATTGACATTTCTCTCACCTTGATGTTTCTCTCTTTCCAAAAAAATCAGGAAAGATTAAACATATCCTTGGGTGAGAATAAACACACACACACACCAAAAAACAAAACAAAACAAAACAAGAAACAAAAAACTACAAACACATAGATAATGAGTGAGAGAACCCAAAGCAGATTGCTGAGTGCAAAGGGCTGTTAATAATGCCGGAAACTTGAAGAGAGATAGGAGATAACCCACAGAGGCAGGAATCTTTAAGAGGTCAAGCCCATTTGAGTTCACACAAATAGAAATTTGATCCAATTACCCCTTTCCTTATGACCTCTGACTTAAGACTAAAATCTAATTATAATCAGCATGAAATGAGGCCTGGTGGGCCTTATGTCCATAACCCCTCTCAGATCTCTTTTATCCAGCACATGAAGGTGGCCTGCAAATAAATGTAAACAAAACTTGCAACCAGGATTTTGCATCAGGCTGACAAACCTCACTTTAGAAGAGGAACTGCCAGGAGGAACTGCCAGGAATAAAGGAGAGACTTTCCTGTCTCCTATGATTCTCCAAGGTTGTTTTTATTAAAATGGAAATTTCCAAGGCTTTATGCAGGGCTCACATGTTGATGAAAGGGCTGCCTCACAAGCAACAGAGCTGTAATTGCCGTCTCTTGTTCCTGAACTCAGCGCTTGGCTGTTCATTAATTAACAGTGCACCTCGTGAGCATAGCATTTCCAAGCTGTGGGCTCCTAGATAATACTTCAGTGAGCGCGGTGTCGCCTGCATTAGTATCGCCACTCCTTGCTGTTAAGGACTTGTAATTATAATTTTATTCATTTGGCACATCTATATTGAACTTCTAGTGCAATGAGCCACTTTATTAGCTGCTGTGGAGGAGAAAGAGATAAGATGGAATCAATGTCTTAAAGTACTAAAAGTTGGCAGCTGGGGTGACACCTGGAGGAAATGTAGAGTGTGTGGCCACCACATTGTAGTTAAGAATACAAACCCCAAATCACTCTCCTCTACCCTTAGCTTTCTGTTTTCACTATCAATGAAAAGTTTCCTTAATAATTTTAATTGCAGATTTAAGAAATATTTGGGCAATGTTATTAAACTCTATTGAATACTGTTGTTGGTTGGTAAACCCTCATATGAGGAAATGATAGGTAACCTATTATATGTGACTTCCACTTCCCAAGTTTTAATGATATTGTCACAAACAAGTTTCTAATAATTGGCTATGTTACATTTTTCTTGCTTCTGCCAAAACTCACCAAAAAAGTATTAACACTGAATACAGAGTTAAAACATGGTTTTTGAGCTCAGCTAACAGCCAAGAACTCTAATGTAAGAAGTTTATCTAGAAAGTCACAAAGGTAGAAAAAAGTGAGCCAGCTGGGCTTCATGGAGTCAGGAAACAAGTTACAGAGGCAACAGATGGGCCCTTGGAGCTTAGCAGAAAGCAAAGGCATGTACCTGAGAAAGGAGTGGGCTAGGGGGTTAGAGAGAGAGACAGAAAACTATGTCCCTTGTCTTAAGAGTTTTTATCTGTTTTCTAAAGGTAGGAATTTTAGAGGAGGTCTCCGGGTAGGATTTCAGTGGAATATTCATTAACTTTCCAGTTGTGACCTTTCAGGGTCATGGTCTCTACTGATTGGTCAACACTAAGGTTATTGCAGCTGTTCCTAATTTCAGCTATGGCATCACTTCACCTGGTTTTGCTGCTGTTCGGGGCTTGGTGTTGAAACACAAATGAGGCCTAGAGATTATCTCTCCTAGTAATTTGACCAAAACTCTGTCTCTGTGATCAACAGCCAGAGGCTTTGTTCCTAAGATTGCTTGATGTGGGCCAGGACCTTATTGTCCTCAGGTTTTAATGCTGAAGGGAGTGATCCTGCAAGGGCATGTTTTGGAGTCCTATGTGGCTATTCTCCACCCCCCTTGTTCCTTTTCTTAGATGGTCTAAACTACATGACTAGTGACATGTTACAAGAGGAAAGGCTGCCCTAGGGGTGAGGTTCTAGCTTTCAATACTTGTTTTCCCAGTTTTGCCCTATTGCAAAGCACCAGGGACTTTCCATCCTGGTGACATTCTGTACCTGCCAAACCTTCCTGGTCTGCTCATTCCTGTCTAACTGCCTACCCTAATAGGACTTCTAGGAACCTGTGTATTTCTAGGCCAACAAATCATCATTTATGCAACACTGCTCTGCAAATATTAGTAAATTGGGCTCTGTGAATCAGTGAGTTACCAAGGGTGCATGCATGTAAGAGATAGACTAGATCATACTTTAATGTATTTTTTAAAATTGACTTCAGAGAGGAAGGGAGAGGGAGAGACAGAGACAGAAACATCAGTGATGAGAGAGAATTATTGATCGGCTGCCTCCTGCATACCCCCTACTGGGGTTCAAGCTCACAACCTGGGCATGTGCCCTTGACTGGAATCGAACCTGGGACTTTTCAGTCTGTAGCCTGACGATCTATCCACTGACCCACACCAGCTAGGGCTGGATCATACCTTATATTCTGACTCCAAGAGCAGTGTCTTTTCTGTATTAGAACTAATTGATCTCTTGTCTAATTTAAAAAGCATCACTGTTATCCCACTTGTGTATATAACTACATACTTTCACAATCACAACAATTAGTTTCTTCTGGCAGATAAGCTGGAAATGCAGCAATTGAGTGCCAGGCTAGAAAACAGGAGTGGGCAGAGGAGTTAGGACCTGAAAAAGGCTCATGAGCATGAAGGGCAACACAGTGAGCCACAGGGACTTGGTATGCCAGCCTAAGGAGGGGGCAGTGCGAAGCACAGGCCTCCCTATTCCTCTGGGCTGAGCAGAGTTAGATGATATTATGTGCACAATATCTAGTAACTTCTAGTAACTATACCACAAACTTAATCACTAAGTAGATATCCATATAAATATTAACCATATTAATCTATGCTAATCACTATGCCATTGGTTGGTGATTTTCATCTATTTATTGACTTCTCAACGATCCCTTAAAGTCCTTTGGGACAAAGAATGTTTCTTGCTTCTGTACTCTCTTATTACCTAGCTTATTAGGTAATAAGAGAGTACTCATAATTAATAGATTTTGTTGTTTGAAATTCCAAAGGAAATGGAAATTCAACTATTATTGGCCAAATGGATTTTTTTTTTGGAATAGAATAGTAACGTTTCTTATGATTTCTCTTTCTCCTCTTTGAATATGACAGAGAGGGCTGCATTTTAATTTTTATGTTTTGCAGGATTAAGGAGACCAAACCCTCAACTTCCTGGAGAAAGTGCTCATCTATTACAGCTAAAATATCTCTTCTTGGAAGGCTGTGACTTCAGAAAGGTCAGCACTTTCCTTTTTCTAACGCAGTGAATATTCATCTCCCTTACTTTTCACAAGTTTTGAGTCTCATACTTTTCCTGCATGATGCCCAGCCTGTTCACTCTTAGCTCCTTTTTCCTCTCTTATCTTCATGCGAGAGCTTCAGATTGCATGGGAATCCTAACTGTAGCATCCATTTTGCTCTTGACATTTCTATGAGCTTCAAGTACCCAAGGAGAATTCTGTTTCCCTGTGTTTACCCACTGAATTGGTGTGGACAGAAGGGCGCACAGCACATACCATTTGCAGGCACTATTTCTTATGATCAGTAATTTAAAGCAATATACCTCCTCAGGCTCTTAAATATGTCATTCCAGGAGCTGCTGCTTCCTTTTCCCCATTTCCTTCATCATCCATGTGTCAGACATGCCTTAGGCCTGCTGGGCATCTGCTGTTTATCAGTGGGGCCTTCTCTGCCCCCCACCCCCTGATAAAACCCTCCAAGGAATGAATTATGGAAAACACAGGCGCCAACAGGGAATACAATCCAAAATGTTTTTGCTCCCAGCTTGGCAAAAATAGATAGTGGATTAACTAAAGGTTGGCTCACTGTGGGCCGTGTTCATAAGCATAATATATAAAAATACAATAACTCTTCTGCTCCTGTGGGTTCTAAAGTTCTCTGGATACCCTGAAACATCGATTTTGTTCATTTTATTTAACCAGTGATTTTTTTTTTTTTTTTTTTTTAGAGAAAAACTATGGACCAGACATTTTGCATAGTTCTGATGGTATTTTGATGAATAAAGCATGGGAAAGGCAAGGCCATAGACTTACAAGGGAGAAAAACATGTAACAGATCATTAGAGCAGAGTGTGGCTAGAACAATGGTAGTGCAGTAGGAGTGCACAGGAGAGACACTCAGTGCAGCCTAGTGGAGTACGGTAAAGGACCAAGAAGGTCTCTGGAAAGGCAAGGTGCCTAGATTGGGAATTAAAGATTGGATAGTTAGCCCTAGCCAGTGCTGTTCGGTGGCTAGAGTGTTGGCCCATGGACCAAAGGCTTGTGGTTTGGATTCCTGGCCCTCGTTGGGGCGAGTGCAGGTAGCAGCCAACTGATGTGTCACTCTAACATGGATGTTTCTCTCTTTATCCCTCTCTCCCTCCTTTCCACTGTCTCCAAGAAAATATCAATGGAAAAAATATCTTTGGATGAGGATTAATAAAAACAAAAAAGTATCTTTTTTTTTTAAAGAGAGGAGATTGATAAGGAGAAAAATATTATTAATTCTGTTGTCCTCTAGATTCTATGTATTATTAACACACCCTAGGAAATTTGTATTCACCTGGTGAATTTGATGGGCCTCTTCCCCCATATAATTTCTGTGTATTTGCTTAATTAAGACACTCTGATAGACTGGGCAGACATTTCCTGACAATTAATAACTAGCTGGAGGAACTTAACTCATGAAGCAAAGCTGTAAAAATATGCACTTATCCTCCCATATAATAAAAGGGTAATATGCAAATTGTCCCCTCCACTGGGAGTTTGACCAGGGTTCAGTCAGGAGGCGGAGCTTACCAACCGCCTGTGGCCCTCCCCCTGGCTGGCCTGCCCCTGATCACCTCCCCTGCTCCCTATCAGGGGCAGAGCTGGCCAGCCAACCTCCCACATCCCCTTCCCCAGACCAGCCCTTCCCAATTGGTCCTGATTGGGGCGGGTTTGCCAGACCCGAATTTGTGCACCAGGCCTCTTGTATATAATAAAAGGCTAATATGCAAATCAACAAATGGCAGAACAACTAGTTGCTATGACACACACTGACCACCAAGGGGGGCAGATGCTCAATGGAGGAGCACCGCTCAGTCAGAAGCTGGCTTGCAGTGGTGGGAGCCTCTAGGACTGTGAAAGGGCACGGGTCAGGCTGAGGGACCCACCCCATCCCCCAGAGTGCACAAATTTTCGTGCATGGGGCCTCTAGTATTTATATAAAATGTGTCAGATCATTACCTTTTCATGGCTTGATCAGCCAAAAGTTGAATAGGCAAGTAATTGTAGTTGACAATTTGCATTTTCAGCTTTGGTTTTTTTCCTAATTGTTAAAAACCATCAAAGAATAAACACGAAAAGAAAAACACACTCTGAGGTTTGTCAGTTTCCCTTTTGTACTAGGCATTTGGAATCCAACTTAACTTTCAAGAATTTTCCTAAGAGTAATTGCTTGTTAAACTGGGATTAGTTACTTAGATTTGTGGTAAAGGCCTTTACAAATATCTTTATTTAATCAATATAGGTTTGGCAGAGTTCTGCCTAGAGATGGCAAAGTGGACAAAATGAATCTCGTGATTACCTTGTAAAATGTTTTGGATTCACCAATGCAAAGTGTGATAGTTGAATTATGCATAGAAATGACCAAATAATATAGGTTATTTACCTTTAGGGAATTCATAGAAGATTTAAGACTGCACCAAGTATTTTTCATCTATAACAATTATAAGGCTTTGGAGATATTTACATTCTCATTTATATTCTCTTATGGGTGGACTGATTTCTTGTACCCCAGCCCACTGTTTGGACTGAGCCATGAGACAGGAGTATTAAGAAAAGTTAGAAACAAGGAACACATTCTATTCACACAGGAGGGAAAAGTGAAAAACAAAGTAAAACCAAAAAATCCCTTCCTGCCCTGAGAGATCCTGGAAGAAGAAGAAAGATACAAGTAGAACAAAAGGTTTGTGTCCTGCCTAGGAACATAGAAATTGGTCTGGAGAAGCATACAAACATCAAGGGAATTGTTTCTTCTCCTGGTCAGACTCTGGGGACAGAGTCTAACTTCAGCTGAAGTTAGATCCAATATGGCCCTGAAGCAGTTTTACAGGGGAGACTGTAGGATAGGTTAGGATGCATGAGCCCAAGATATAAGTTCTGGCTCCCCATTGTCTGCATAAGTTTCCATGGGCCTAAGAGGGGATGTGGAAGTGTTGAGAAAGGAGTGGGTCAACTTCCAGAGGCTTACAGTCAGGATGAATAACATGAGGATAGAATTGGGGTCACGCATGAATGTCTGCAACCATGGACTGCAGGGATGGGTGCCAAAGTTTCACTTCCTCCAAAAGAGAAGTAGTCATAGCTCAGCAATCGCCAGAGTAGGAAGAGGTGGACCACTCTGTCCACAGCAGGGCATAGAAGGCAACAGGGTACCCTGCAGATTTGAGCTTTTTCTCCCCTTGGCTGCAAGGGCAGAATAAACCCCTCATATGCCTGGTGGCATTCCAGGGAAGATAAGGGAAAGGGCGGCGGGGGTGGGGGGATCTGAAAGTCTGAGCAGCCTCTAAAACAGCTTGTATTACCTAAATGGCTTTCCATTGCTGGATCAGGTCGAGATCACATGATTGCCTTTACTAAATTGTAGTTTATAAACACTACACCAGCTAGAGCAGTGTTTTTCAACCTTTTTTGGGCAAAGGCACACTTGTTTCATGAAAAAAATCACGAGGCACACCACCATTAGAAAATGTTAAAAAAAATAACTCTGTGCCTTTATTGACTATATATAAAGAAATTCTCTTGAATAGGAATCAAATAAACACAAAGAAAGTATTTTATAATTACTTTATTATGAAATATTAAGTAAACAAAATAGTGAAAAATTATAAAATTCTTGTCTTGTCTGCACCTACGGCACACCAGGCAACATCTCGCGGCACACTAGTGTGCCGCGGAACAGCGGTTGAAAAACGCTGAGCTAGAGAACACTAAGAAGCTACATTGTTCACCTGTATTTGACTATGTCATGAGTATATGTCTTTGCAGCCATATTGGCCCGTGTTTTCTTATTAAATTCCCTGAACAGCCCTGGAAGTTGGTATCACTATTTTTCAAATGATGAAACAGAGTTAGAAAAGATCAAATAACTTACCCATAGTTTCACAGCTAATGTAAATTAGAGTATAGATTAATTAAACTGATGCAAAAATTCTTGGTCTCCCAATCATAATGCATAATTTTCTTTCTTTTTTTTAATGAAGAAACATATGCTTCTTTGTATTTGAAAGAAAGAAAATAGAATAGATAGATTTAATGTGCCTTTTGCCTCCAGGGATTCTTACTGGGACCTGAGGGGAGATGTAAAGGAAGAGAAGTTGCCTTTGAGAATGTCTAAAGGTCACCTGCATAACTGGGGGATGGGTGCAGGCAGTGCACCCACAAATGATAGGGTTAAAGGCTGTTTGTTGGGGGAAATGAAGAAACACAAAAATATTAATTGCTCAAGATGTAGCAAGCAGCATATGGTGTTGGTTTAATTAGGAGAGGAGAGAATAGAGCTGAACAATTCAAGGCAACAGACATTATTAACCTCCTATTATATACATGGCACAATGTGATAATAAGATGATGCATAGATCATAACAGGGTATAATAAGATATGCTTACAAGCCAGTGCACTGAAACGGATTCCCCCCCCCCCCCCCCGCCCGTGTTTAAAGCAGCTTCTTTCTTGCTGCTCTAACCTTTGTCAAATAAAGCGAAAGGCAGAATCTTCACCTGTGCAAAGGAGATAGAGCTGAAAGCACTCAGGAGGGATGGAGCCACTTAATAAATTTGCAGCCTCGTTTCACCTTGCCACAATCTTGCTCTCCGTACTGCCATATCTGTGGCCTCTATCGCATATTATGCTTCTCTTATTTTCTTTATGTTCTTCTTATCCAGTTTGGCTTTGTTTGTTGGCTCTTATGCAACCTACACAAGTGGAATTCTCCTTGGACTCCTCTGACTCAAACATAAATTGAAAAATAACAACCCTGACAATGGCCTGTTGGACACATTTCAGTGCACCCATATCTCAAGGAACTGAGGCAAAGAGGCCAACCCGTTTTCACTGTCAACCTAAAGACTAAAGCACATCAGGGTTACAAAAAAGGCTCACTTTGGAAAGATTGTATGGAAAACAACAGAAAGCAATGGAATTTTACTTTTTTCAGCAAACAAAAAATTAAAGTGTAGACTACTAAATCAGATCTATAGGAAAGAAAAATGGGCCTTCCTTAGTACCTTTTAGACAGGAGCAAAACATGCTGAGTCTAACTCCCCTGGGAGAATTAACTGGGAGGGGAAATGTGTCCTTAGGAGATCCTCACAAAGGGATGAATGGTACACCCAGCCCCACATCATCCAAGCTAGATTAGACCAGCTTGCTTCCTTGGCTGGCAGGCCAGGATTACCAGCTCATTTCAGTGATACTGGGAGGTCCGCTACATACTTGACCCAACCAACGCCTTGTGCTGAGATTGATGCCCTGAAAGGACCCGATGGCATGTAGGAGTTGCCTGGGGCTTGGTTCTAGGGAAATAAACCTGCCCAAACCATAGCTTTTCAGGATGCTTAAGGTTTGCATGGGATTCCTTAGAAAGATAGTAGAGGGGGTGAAAGGAAGATATCTGTGCTATGCCATGCATCTTCTTCCATCATCTTATTCTCACTCTCTTTCTACCCATTCCCACCATGACAAAAAACAGGGAGCATGCACAGGTACCTCTTCCCTTCTCAAGTATACACAGAGATGCTGTACACACAATCCTGGGAATGCATGGGCAATGTGAGGGTTTCAAGACTGCATGTACATCCTCAAACTGGCTTCTCCCTGGTTCTCTAGATTAAACCGCAAGCTCTATGTTGCCGTCCACTCCCTCATCCTTAGGTGAACACATTGCCAGGCAAAGGCAGGCAGTCAAATTCTGCAGAAAGAACTTGAAAGTGACATAAGCCAGAGGACATTCTAAAGATCTAGAAGAGCTAAGAAAAGGAAGACTTTTTCTTTATTTTTTTTATTTTTTACCATGTCTAGGAGCACAAGGGCTACAGTAGAGATTGGGTGATTATTCACCAAACACATTTCTTTACCGTGGGCATATTTTAGATAACATTTCCCAATCCCCGCTGCGGTTAGGTGATGTATGACTGCATTTTGCTACAGACGTGAGCAGAAGTGATTACTGCTCTCTGCTCCTTACCCTCCTATGCAAAACCCTCTTTCTCTTCCCTTGCTGCTGCTGGATATTGACACTCAGGGAAGCCTTGGAAGCTTACAGTGGAGATGGTTGGATCCTCTTCCAGCCTGGACCTCTCACAAACTGTGTACATCATTGTTAGGGACTGAATTGGGCCCAATCAGAAATGTATATTTTGAAGGCTTAACTCTCAGGGTAACTGTATTTGAAGACAGAACCTTTAAGGAGGTAGTTAAGGTTAAAATGAGACTGTAAGAGTGATGCTCTAATCCGGCAGAACTGGAGGTCTTAGAAGAGGAAGGGACACCAGAGCTTGCTCTTTCTCTCTTTGCGCAAGCACTGAGGTTAAGCTGTGTGAGGACACAGCGTGAAAGCAGTCATTTGTAAACCACAGAGGCCACACCAAAAGCCAATCCTGTGGACACCTTGATCTTGGACTCCAAGCCTCAGAACTGTGAGCAAATACAGATCTGCTGTCTAAGCCCCTCGTCCATGGAGTTTTGTTATGGTAGCCCGAACTGACAAATACAAATGTAGATCCTGCTGTCACCCCATCCCTGCTGTGAATTGGATTTTACATGTTGAAAAGAAACCTCTTTTATTTTTAAGCCACTGAGATTTTAGGCTTTATCACTCACAGCAGCTAGTGTTTACTTCTCTAATGCCAAGACCAAACAGAGCTAATCAAGTTTGTGATAAACCTTTTTTCAAAGTGTGTAGGCTAGAATGTATACAGTTTTGCCTCAGTGCAAATGATTCGTTGGGTCAGCTTCACAGGTTATTTTTAAAAATAAACAAATGCAAAAGAAAAAGTAACACCTCTTTATCCATTTATTTTTGTTTTTTCTATAGTGTACATGATGATTTAATATGCATACATATTGTGAAATGATGATCACAATCAAGTTAACACATCCTCATAGTTAGGTTTTTTTTTTTTTTTTTTTTTTTTTTTTTTTTTTGTGGTGCAAACAGTTAAGATTGGCTCTTGAAGAAAATTCCAAGTATGCAACACAGTATTAATAACTATAGATACCATGCTCTCCATTCAATTCCCAGAAACTTTCATCTTATAACTAAAAGATATTTGGTCAACATCTCCCCATATCCTCACCCCTGATAACCACCATTTGATTCTGGTTCTATGAGTTTGATTTTTTTTTTTTAATTCAGAAAGGCTATGTGAGATCACATAGAATTTGCCTTTCTGTATCAGGCTTATTTCACTTAGCTTAAATTCCTCTGGGTTCATTCATGTTGTCACAAATGACAGGATTTCCTTAGGGTTGAATAGTATTCTAGTATATGCATGTATACTAGAATAGTATTCTAGTATATATGCATATATATTCTAGTATATGCATGTATAAAAAATAAACATTTATTTATCCATTCAGTTGTCAACACACTAAGGTTGTTTCCATGTCTTGGCTATTGTAAATAATGCTGCAATGAACATAGTACGACTGTCTCTTCCAGATACTACTTTCATTTCCTTTGGATATATATACGTACTGTTTACTCTCACAATGCCAGGCAAAAAAACAGGCATTCAGTGACTGTTTTTTGTTTTGTTTTGTTTTGCAATAGACAAAGGGTATTTGTCCTTCTTCAACTCAAGAAGGGAAGTATCAATTAAACAAGTTTAAGAACATAATATGGTACATGACTTTGGGGATAGACAATACTGGGTTTAGTTATTGATTCTGCCATTTACTGGCTTTGTGAATCTGATCAATTCACTTAATTTCCTTGTTGTTTTTATCCTACATAAAATGATGATATTAATAATATACAGTGTATGTAAAATGCAGTTTAAGAGTCTGCACACCTTCCTGTAATAGTCTAAGAGTTTGTTCCAGGGCCTCGATTCATGTAGCTGATGGTTTTATCTCCGAGATTCCCAAAGACTAATTCTAGAGATAAATTCTTTAAAATACCCTCAGGAAAGGTAGATCACAAAGTGGCCTCCCAAAGGGAAGCTGCAGAATGTTTCTCCATCAGCCTGTAGCCTGATAGAATATGAGGTTCAAGATGGAATCCTATAAAACTGAAATCTGTTAGTATATAGCATTATTTTATTAAGAAAACCTTAAAGAAGTGACTAATAGCATGCATATTGAGAAATTGCTTCAATATAATTTTTGTTAATAAATTAGCATTTATATAGTTTATCTAAAATCTGCATATAAAAGAAGCAAAGGGTTATCCTTGGTCTACAGCCAGATATTTGCCAACAAGGTAGTTTTTTAAAACAATCTCATAGAATAAGTGATCCTGACTAAATTTCCATAAATGCACTTAGGTGTTATATATGCTTTTGTTAGAAGTAATGATTTCCCAGTTAGGGAGATATATTCAATATGGTGTTAATACACAGAGTTTTCACCAGACTAGCTCTCTATGGAATCTGCCTTCCTACTTAAGTCAATTCCCTGTGCTACTCTAAATATCCCCTGGCTCCTGTATTAGTTCTACAGGCTGCTGTAACAAAGTACTACAAAGTCTGGGTGGCTTAAAATGATATACTTTGCTCTCCTCACAGTTGTGGTCAGAGTCCAAAATTAAGGTGTTGGCAGAACCACCATTCCTCTGGAGGCTCTAGAGGAGAATCCGGAGGACCCATAGCAACATAACTCCAATCTTTGCCCCATCTTCCCATAGCCTTCTTTCCTGTGACTCTGAGCTCCGTCCTCTTCTTTCAAGGACGCTGGTCTTTGGATTTATGGCCCGTTCTAAATCCTGGATGACTTCATCTTAAGATCCATTTATTACATCTACAAAGACTCTATTTTCAAATAAGGTCACATTCTGATGTTCATGTTGTACATAAATTTTGAGAGACATTATTTAACCCCCTACACCACCCAACTATTTAACTAATTTCTATTTGATTAAAGATGTCTAAGGTTTATTTTGCAACAATAACACTTATTGTGAATTACAAAGTTTCTTATTAGAAAAGAAATATGGTCATTAGCAGCCAACAGAAAATGTGGGCCAATAAAAATCCTACCTCGTTACCATGTTACAGAGAAAAAAAGAGACATGGAACCATAAAATATACTTTGAGGGTCTGCATTCTTTTATAGCTTCTATGTATTTCAATCTTTATTTTGAGATTTCTTCATACCTTACTTCTAAATTTTAGCTTAAATTAAAGTTTTATTGCTTTAAATTTACACACACACACACACATACGCACACACACACACACACACACATATATATATATATTTTACCACCAACTGGTTTGTGTTTATGTGTATAATATCTTTTTTAATGAGGAAAATACCAAAATTTAAAAATTAGATCAACAAAGGTGACTTTATTAAATATCTCTCCCTACATATATATCCAGAAATGAGCTAAGGATAAGAACAGTGATGATTAAAGGCCGTTATCACTTCAAATGCTCTAAGTCGACAAATGAGTCTGCAACCTTGCAGCAAAACAAACACAGACTGTGGGGAATAGTTCACTCTACAAAAGGTCTTCTCTTCTTACTATGAAGAGCCTAGGGTGGTTGAAATTTAGTAGAAGAAACTGCCAGGAGATCATTGCTGCTGCCCCTGTGAGCCACCATGACTGCCCAGAACCATGGGAGACATGGGGCCCCTCACAGAGTGGACTCTGGCCACGAAGAGCCTCTGCCCATCCTTCTCTGCCTAAACTGTCCTCAAAATAAATGACATCCCTTTGTGCCCCTGCACTTTGGGGGAAAAAGTGTCCCCAGCTTGGGGGCATGTCTATGTAGAAGAAAATATTTTTAATAATTTTGCATATATTCTTCTAGTTTGTCTCCTTATCATTAAAGTTTCTGGTTTGTTTTTTTTAGCCCTTGAAAGTCAGTGTTTTCCCTACATACAAATGGCATAAATGGACCCTGCAGAACAGAAAGCTGCTTTCTCTGTCATTAGGACTTGGCTGGTCCAGTTTTCCTTCTTGCTTTGCTGTGTTGGATCCCAATGTGTCAAATCTCAGATGCGTTAGAGGATTTGGCTTTCCTACCTATGCCTTTGTTTGCACTACAATATATTCCTGCTATCATTTCCCACTTCTTAGGTTTCTTAATTTCAAAACATATTTTTGTAAATAATTTAGTTAAAGAGGATATGGAAATGAAGTGAGAAGAGAATGATTTTTTTAGCATTCTGAAACAAGTTTGTTTGTTTACCCTTATGCATTTGTTTGTTTGCTTTACAAACACTACATTTTTTGGTCCCAGGAGCTCTGGACAAGGAGCTGTTATGCATTTTCATTGATGAAATGTATTTCTGTTGTTACAGCAAGTTCTGTAGTAAAAATCTGTTTACAATTGTAGCAGAGTACCCCTGAAGGTGCTTCTCATGACTTCTGTTCCTATTGCTGACCTTCCTCACAGAACTGAAGTTCATTGAGACCAATTTTCCACTAGACCTCTATTTCCCTCCACACAAAACTACATATTCCCCCCAAAATAGGACCAAGAATTTTATTCTCTTATGCATTAATTAGCAATTCACTGTAAGAGAGTTTCAATGACTGGGGGTGAAATTACAACTGCAAAATCTACTCTTTGGGTAGCCTTATGAAGGGCCTCTTTCCTCATAGACTATGGGAAATTGAGTATGTATTTTATCAGTCAAACAAACTGGATTCATCCACCAATATGAGTGGTAGATAGGGCAGGATATGGTTTTATTCTCTTTTGCTTTTTAACATAGAGCCACTTTGACTGTAGGAGCCAAAATCTCAGTCTGCCTGGTCCATCATGTTTGGTATAGTCAGGCAAGACAAATGACAATGGGATATTTCCTCTAGCCAGGGTTTATGTATCCATCAAAAGGAGAGAAATTGTCATTTCAGGATCCAGACTTTGAAGGTAGACAAACCAGAGTTTCATTTTTTCAATCCCCAGCCTTTCCAAGTTATGTGATCTAGAACAAGCTTTTGAAAATGTTGGAGATTTGGTTTGTTTTTTGGTTTTTTTTTTGTTGTTGTTTTTTTTTCCCAGCTGTAAAGTAGGATATGAATATTACCAGCAAGTACCAGGTCCCTATTGGGACAAGTGGCATCTGAAAAGAGTAACTGCTTAAAACAACAAAAAGAAAACAGGCTGATTAAAAAATGGGTCTAAGATTTTAACAGAAAACTCATCAGAGAAGTCATACAATAGCAAATAAGCATATGAAAAGATGCTCTGTATCTTATGTCATAAGGGAAATTCAAGTTAAAACAATAAGATACCACCACACAGCTATTAGAATGGCCGAAACCTGGAACTTTGACAACAGCAAATGCTGGTGGAGATACGGAGCAAGAAAAACTCTCATTCATTTCTGGTGGTAGGCAAAATGGAACAGCCACTTTGGGAGAAGGTTTGGTGGTTTCTTATAAAAGTAAATATGTTCTTACCGTATTACCCAGCAATTGCATTCCTTGGTATTTACCCAAAGGAGTTGAGAAACATATGTCCACACGGATATTTACAAAAGCTTCTTCGTAACTGCCAACACTTGGAAGCAGTCAAGATGTCTTTCAGTAGGTGAATGAATAAAAACAACTGTGGTATATCCAAACAGTGAAGTACTATTCAGTGCTAAAACAAAATGAGCTAGCAAGTCATGAAAAGTCATGGAAGATCCTTAAATATATATTACGAAGTGAATGAAACCAATATTAACAGGCTACAAAATGCATGATTCCAACTACATGACATTCTGGAAAAGGCAAAACTATGGAGATAATAAAAATGATAAGTAGTTTTCAGGGTTGGGGACTGGATGGAAGAATAAGCAGGAAAAGGAGATGTTAGGGCAGTGAAAATACTCTATATTATACAATAGTAATGATTCTCTTTTCTTCCAAATATACTACAGACTGGTAAAGAATGTCCAAGTTGTTTTTGTTCCCAGTATCTAGAGTAGGGGTGTCGAACTCAATCAGAGAAGGGGCCAAAATCTAAAATCCAGCCTAAATCTCAGGCCGAATGGTTTACTGAACAGTCATAAACTGTCATTGTGATGGAAACGCAGCGGAGTGCAGTGATGACAGCACGGTGCGGGCCACATTGCATGGCCTGGCGGGACGGATTTGGCCCGCGGGCCTTGTGTTTGACACATGTGATCTAGAGAATGATGATCAAGTTATTTTTTTGTATATAAACTTGAGTGGTTTATTATTTAGGATGAAGCTATTTTGTCTGATATTTAAGTTCTTTAAAAAATATGGCCATAATTTATGGGCATGAAATAACATGACAAAAATGTGAAGGTAAATTATAATCCAGTGACATTAGATGACTTGCTTTTTTTTTTTTTTTTTTTCATCACCATGTTCTTTCTTTTCCTTGCTAATGTTATTTTCTCTTCTAGGCTTACCATTGTCATTCCCAACCCTTTTTATTAAAATCTTGCCTTTACATCACAAGTGCTATTCCTTTAAGAAACATACACTGGTTTGCCAAAACTTCATTTTGTCTTTTCCTTCTTAAACCTTTATATGACTCTCATGGCTCTTAACAAATTAAAACTTGTATTTTAGATACTGAAATTTCTCTCTTGTCTTTGATTATGGACTGGGCATTCTCTAAGGACAAAGTGTATTTCCACAACTGCGTATTCTTCAGAGAAGGCTTGAATGACCCCTTGTATTTGTTAGGTGTTTGATAATAGATGGACATCTGGAATAGTATCAGAAACCTATATTCCATTATTTTCTATAGCACATTAGGGTGACTTACAGAATAACACTGCTTATTTCATCTACACAGTGAGATAAGATTAGATTAATTCAGGGTCCCTTTGGCGCTTCTCTAATTCCCTAATTCCATTTAGAAGGTAGAGGATTCAATTTGTAAGTCCAGTAGTAATTTTATAATTCTGTTTCATAATTTCCATTTAGACAAAGCTAACAGTCTATGATCTTACTCTTGCCAGATTATTTCTCAAGAATCTCCATGTGGCTAAATAAAATCCACCCATACCTTTGAAAAATGGAAATGTCCAATGATCTTCATTCTACTTTCTCTTTTATGCCTTCACCTTGGTGATTGCCCATTTTGCATCAAGAAAAAAGCATCTCATTTCATGAGCACTTTCTAAAGCATAGTGAAAAATAAAGTTATAAATATTATATTCTATATAAAGGAATAATACTACAAATGCATCCACAAAGAACCAAATTCATAAATGCTGGTATGTCAATTATGATGGTAAAATAATGCATGTGATGTGATGAACACTATTGGAATGGCTTTGGCATTTTTATTTTTATGAAAATAGATAAAAGGACTGTTATAAGCTGTCACACAAAAATGGATAAATGCAAAAGCAAGCATAAGCGTATTCAGCAGGGAATTTTGGTCCTGAGCAATCAAGTTTCAGGAAAATCTTATGTGGTTCATAATTTTAGCCCTTTATTATGCAAAGCTTCCAATTCAATTTCACAATGCAAAGAAATGTCTGGGAAGGTTCTCAATTTATATTTACTGTTCTGTGGATCTACTAAAAGATGCACTAACTTGAAAGGGACTATTCAAATTACCTCTGAACACACTTTCAGATCCTCAGTGGTAAGCAAAAGTTGACAGAGTAAAATGTATTATTCTTAACAAGCATCAGCATTTGAGACTTTAGAAAAACTGGAGCAAATGATTCAGTTGCAGAGCCAGACAAATGATTTCCAAGTCAACAAATTCAGAGAAAAAGTTGCTGATTCTAGTCAAATTGCCACATGTTGCCATTTCCTTTCACATGTGTCTGACAGAAAAATCTCCTACCCATTAGAATGAAGTGCTTGTTATTTTGAACCCCTATCTGCTGAAAAATCTAGGGAACCCACTGACAAACCCAAAGATGAGAGTTGAGGTGCCACGTTCGAGAAAAAGCTCTAAATTCTGGACTTCTACCTCCCACCCCTACCCTCTGCTTCTTTTTCTCCCTCACTCCATTCTCCCTCTTTCCCTTGAGTTGCCTGTATTTGCTGAATTAAATTTGCCTTCTCCCTCTCCTGCTTTTTGTACAATGCACTTTAAATTTTTGTCCCCATCTCTTCATAGAAACGATCTTTATTCAACATCATCAATGACCTCCCTGCTGCAGGAGCCAGCCCTTCCGTCTCAGTTCTTATCTAATTTGTTACAGCAGTGTGGCACCTGAGTGATTACTCCCTACTCCTTGAAGCATTTTCTTCTCTTGTCTTCCATGTCTTGACACTCCTAGTTTTGGTGTTTTTTTTTCTCCCTAGTTTCTCTTTTTTAAGGCCCTTTGCTGGTTTATCTTTTTCTTTCTTATACATTTCATTGACCCGCCTCTCTTACCTGCACTATCTGTACTCTTGCCTTCACGAGTTCATCTTGTCTTGTTATAACTGAGTAATGTGTAATTTTAGTGTAGACTTCTCTGCTGAGATGCAGAACCAAAGATCCGGCTGTCCACTCTCTGTCTTCACTTGGATGTTCAATCGTTATTTCAAACTCAACATGTCTAGAACCAGACTTCTGCTATTCACCTCACCCTTACTAAGCCTGATTCTGCACAGACCATCCCAACTTAGTTCATGGCTCTAGTCAGGTCTGTAATAAAACTGAAGTAGGATAATTGCCTAGGCATAAAATCTAAAAACATTCAGCATATCATTCAAGTGCCTACTGTGCTTTTGCATGACCCTGAGAAATTTGTGCCCTCAGCACCTCACTTACCTCACCCTTTCCACCCTGGTTCCCCTTGCTCAAGCCATAGCAGCATCCTTTATGCTTCTGTTTCTATCACTCCCATGTCCATCTATGAGGAAATCCTGTTGGCTTTACCCTCAGAAAGATAGCGTAATGTTCTAAGGCTGCTCTTCAGGGGAAAGTCTCCAGGAATGGCAGTGATGGTCTTTTGGGATGAATTTTAAACATCTTGCAGCTTCCTGGAGAAATAACTAGTCCCTGGGTATGCAATGGTATGGTGTGTTCTGGTTGCTATGGCCTTAGAGCTGGCAGATGTCGGATTGGGGTCCCAGGTTTCTACATCAGGAGCCTGTAATCCTGTCTCGAAGTCTTTCAGGTCCTGAAAATCTACATAGATTTGTGGCCCTCATATGTCCAGTTCATTTCCTTCTCTTCTGGCATCTTCAGTCTCTCCCCTGCACAGACTTCGGGCCAGAAGTCTGGAACTTTGGGGTGAGTGGGTGGTGGCTCGGGGAGGTGTCCATGAGTACTGGAGTTTACATGTTAAGTGGTGCAAGTCAGACTCCATACTGATGGGCTTGGGAGCAGCTGCCTCCGGCACCAGAGCAACCCAGGTATTTCTCATTTCAGGATGCCCCTGTCACTACTGAGATCCTTAGAGATCAGGCTTCCTCTGGGAAGTGGGGTTGGATCTATAGTGCTTCAGTCCTAAACCTTCCCTCTATAGGCCACCTATGATGCTCAACACATCCCAGCCCCTTTTTTCTCTGCCCCTCCATCAGGACCCACTCTTACTCCTGCCACTCACTAGAGTACCCTGCCAGCTCCAGCTGTGCCAACTTGCTTTCCTGGGAAACCCTACACTTGACACAACCTGACCAGGCCCTGGCCAGGGTCCAAGGCTGTTCCTCTATCCACAAACCACCCCCCAAATATGTATTTTTTGGTACACTTCATTTCAGGCATTTGTAAAATTTGTTTCTCCTCCCCTTTGAAATTAGGCATGGCTGTGTGACTAATTCTAGGAAATAGATCATAGCTAGATAGGATACTTGCTATTTCTGACTAGCACATTTTATTGTTAGTTGAGATAGTCTTCTGCTACTGCCACAATTGGGTATGCTCCAGATGGTAGAGCTTCCATCAACCTGAGCCCTAGAATAAGAATAATATTCTTAAAATTATTTGTAGTCATGCAAAATTCAAAACAATGCAAGTGGTTTTAATTGAGAATTATATAACTATATTTAATGGAGAGTATATAGCAGATTAAAAAAAGGATTACTTTGAATAAACAAAACTGAAACAAAACAAAACAAAACAAAAAGAATAAATGATGCATTTCCAGTTAAAAAAAGTTTCAGGATCATATGTATATCATTCTATTTGCAAAACAAAAAAAAAATCAAAAGCTATATGCCTATACACATGTACACCAGTACACTGGAGACGCCATTAATATTTACATCTGAATTATCAGCAAGATTAAGGAGTGTCAGGAAACCAGGATGTATAGTCACTTTAACTTAAGGAATTTTCTATTCTGGATTAAACATTGTTGTAAGATTGTTTTAAAGTGAACATGCACTAATTATAATAATAACATTACATTTCCCATACTTAAAGAAGTGTTTTCCATCTATGAAAAGAACATTGAGATCATCATAAACTTGGGTCTGAAGTCTTATGCCTCCAGTTGTCTCAGAACTACCTCCCTTTGTGCTAACTCCTGTAGACTGATCTGTCTTCTTTAGAACATGCCCACAGCATTTTAAATTTATGTTTCACCAGGACATTCTTTTTTCTTATTTTCTTATTGTCAGAACACAGTTAATCATTCCCGACAATCTGATCACTGAAAGGTCCTAGGCTTGTCAATTTTATCTTTTATCATCCAGGTATCCATAGCAGCAGATTTATAGTACTATACAGTATTTATTTTCTTTCTTTGGATTTTTCCAAATATACATTTTTTTAGTACTATTTAAATGGATGATGGGTGACCACTGTCTTTTGCTGGTTATTTTGCTAATGAGGCCAAAGCAAAGGGCCTTTGTTGGATTTCTACATTATCTTATTTGATCAGTTCTATTTATGGTAAAGTTGAAAGCTACACCCACATTAAATTCTTTCTCTTCCTTTTTTCTTTTTTGTTAAGCCTCACTTGAGGATACTTTTTAATTTTGTTTATTTATTTTTAATTTCTTTATTGATTAAGGTATCACATATTTGTCTTCATGCCCCCCCATTCCCATCCCAAAGAGACTGGAACTGAAGAAAGGAAGGAGGGAAAGAAACATCAACATGAGAGAGGCACATCAATTGGTTGCTTCCCACACACACCCCAACTGGGATGGAATTTCCAACCCAGGTGCATGGATCTACACTCTAATCAATGAACAATGCTGGCCACTGCTCACATGACAGTCTTTCAATAGCTATTGGTTACATAAAGACTAGAAAAAAGTGCAATAATATGGTTCAATACAAATCCATTCATCTGACAAAATACATAATTCAAGGCATATGCATTATGAATACTGAATCAGAGTTTTTATCTTCATATTCAAAGACTCACATATAATTATTAAGGACAGAAATGTAAAGAAAATGAACAACTGGATGACAGAAATGATTCATATTTATTATTAGAAATCCTATTTGAAATCCAGACAAAAACAACTGAGTGGATAAAAGAATGCCAGACAATAGGGGACATGGAATATGAGAAAATTAAAACTTTATTTTCTCCACTAAATTTAAATGTTTTTCACCAAATTCCCTACTTGACTGTCTGAATAAATTTGTGCAAGGATGTGGACTCAGAGAAATTCTTGCTGTCATTGTTTTAATCTGTGATGCTGCTAGTCTGGGGTTCGCATGCTGTACTGGTTACACATTCTGTCCTTCAACAAACATCAATTGAACATGGAATTAGACTTTTGGTACATTTCAGAGTAAGTCAAAGGTTGTGAAATTTCCATTTAAGTTTTAAAAAATAATAATTTTGTTTGTTTGTTTTTAGTGGCTTAAAACAACGTTTATTATCTCAGTTGCTGTGAGTCAAGAATCTCAGCATGGCTTAGCAGGTCCTTTGGTTTAGGATCTCTCACAAGGTCCCAGTCAAGTGAACTGGAACCACAGTCATGTCAAGGCTCCATGAAGAAGGTTCTTCTTTTGAGCCCACTCATATGGTTGTTGGAGGATCAAGTTCCTCAAGGACTGTCCAGTTGGAACATGTATAACAGCTAGTGGTCAGGAAGATGGTAGAGTAGAAGGGACCAGGAATCTTGTGTTCTCACCAACAATTATACTGGCAGAGTCTGTCCGTTTTGGAACTCTGGAGCCTATTTTTTTAAATATATTTTATTGATTTTGTACAGAGAGGAAGGGAGAGAGATACAGAGTTAGAAACATCGATGAGAGAGAGTCATCGATCAACAGCCTCTTGCACACCCCCCACTGGGACTATACCCACAACCAAGTACATGCCCTTGACCAGAATCGAACCTGGGACCTTTCAGTCCCCAAGCCGATGCTCTATCCATTGTGGAACTCTGGAGTCTATTGAAGGCTTACAACTTCCATGAGAATACTTGAATAGTAAATTGCCGCAAATTGTGATAAATTTCAGCTCTTAACATAGTAGCATCTATCCCTCCCCACCTACAGTCATGTGACAGGCCACTGGTACACAACGTTCTTAAAGTGGATGGACACAGCAGGTAGAAGCAACTGAAAAAAAGAAAGAAAGAAAGGGACCCTTTTCTCCAGATATCATGAATTGGTATTCTGATCACTAATTGCTGCTTTTGATCACATAAGAGTAGATATAGAGGTAAACACTCATTGTTTTTACACATACTCCATTGTTGCAAGCCTCTTCCTCTGCTGATGAAGTGACTTCTAGGGCATTTAAAGGGATAATGCCCTTATCCCACTTTATTTTTCTATTTGTTTCCCTTTTGAGAACCAGGTATTAAAGACTAGGTTATTCAAAAACCACTTTTTATATTGAGAAGATTAGAAAGTGACCATGCATATCTAGAAAAGGGTGCAGAAAATACTTTGAGTTTATAGCTTAGATTGACCCTCAGCCAGACATAATTTATATCAATTATAGAAATAAAAACTAAAAATTAAAAAAAGAGCAAACACTGGAATGGGGAGGATCTGATGTCTCAAGTAAAAACACTATTAGAGTCAAATGGCCACAAATGCACACATACATACACACAAAAAACAACAACAACAAAAAAACACACACACACACACACACACAAAACCAAAAAAAACCCAGAAAAATATGGTTCATTTAATGGGTAAAATAAAGAAACTGTCCCTGAAAAAAGACTTCATGGCAGATATACTAGACCAAGACCTTAAAACAAGCGCCTTAAAAATACTCAGAGTACTCAGTCTGGCCTGCTTGGCTCAGTCGTTGAGTATTGACTTATGAACCTGGAGGTCATGGTTCCATTGCTGGTCAAGACACATGCTGGGCTTTTGGCCTCAATTCCCAGTAAGGGGTGTGCAGTCAAACAATGATTCTTTCTCATCATTGATATTTCTATATCTCTCTCCCTCTCCCTTCCTCTCTGAAATCAATAAATTACACACACACACACACACACACACACACACACTAAAGGAAAAGGTGGAGAAAAGAAAATGTATAAACAAAATGGAAATATCAGTAAAGAGATAGAAAATCTAAAAAGGAAATCTAAAAATTCTGAAACTAAAAATATAATCACTGAAATGGTAAATTATAGCAGGTCCTCAAATAACATCATTTTGTTCAACATCATTTTGTTATGAGATTAATGAGATCAATAGGAACTTAATTCTTGTTTATATTAATAGGCCTATGGTAAAATTGATTTTTTTATGTGTCATTACACTTCAAATAATAGAACCTGTTTACAACACTGAGAACTTACTACAGAGGGATTCAAAGTCAGATTTGAACAGGCAGGAGAATCAGTGAATTTGAAGATAGCATAATGGAAATTTCTGAGTCTGAGAAACAGAAGAAAAAAAAAAGATTGTAGTATAAATATCCTAAGAGACCTGCTGAATACTGTCAACCAGACAAACATACACATTGTGGAGTTCCAGAGAAGAGTAAGAGAGAGGGACCGAGAGCATATTTGAAGAAACAATGGCTGAAAAATTCCCAAGTTTTATGAAAATTATGAATATAAACATCCAATAAACTCAACAAACTCCAAGTAAGATGAACTCAAAGAGATACATTTTGAGAAACATTATGACCAAGCCTTGGTAAGACAAAGAACAAACCTTGAGCCCTAACCAGTTTGGCTCAGTGGATAGAGCATTGGCTTGCGGACTGAAAGGTCCCAGGTTCAATTCTGGTCAAGGGCATATACCTGGGTTGTGGGCACATCCCCAGTAGGGGGTGTGCAGGAAGCAGCTGATCGATATTTCTCTTTCATCGATGTTTCTAACTCTCTATCCCTCTCCCTTCCCTCTTGGTAAAAAATCAATAAAGTATTAAAAAAAAAAAAAAAAAAAAAGAAAAAAAAAAAAAAAAAAAAAAAAGAACAAACCTTGAAAACAGGAAGCCAGAAGTAAATCATCACAAACCAGGGCTCCTCAGTAAGAAGATTTCTCATCAGAAATTCTGTGGAGGCAGAAGGAAATGGGTCAACATAGCCAAAGTGCTAAAAGGAAAGGTCTGTCAATCAAGAATCCTACATTCTTCAAATCTCTTTAAAAAGTGAGGGAGAAAACAAGACACCCCAGATATACAAAAGTTGAGGAAATTTATTAGACTTTCCATGCAAGAAATTCTCAAGGCAATCCTGCAGAGTGAACGAAAGGATTCTGTACAAATAACTCAAAGATGTATGAAGAAAAATATATCATAAAAGTAAAATAAAGATGCCAAAAAGCTAGTATTATTGTAACATTAATTTATAATTGGACTTCTGATTTGTTTGTTTGTTTGCATGATTTTAGAAACTGATACAGTGAAAACAATTATTAGTCAAATAGGTAGTATTGTAACTTTGGTTTGTGACTCCATTTTGTATTGTACATAATTTAAGTTCCTTATGTATTTAAAAGAATGTTTATGTTTTTGAACACACAATGTATAAAGATATAATTTGGGGGATATCAGCAATCAAAAGGACTTAGGATAGAGTGATATGACACCAGAGGCACAGTTAACGAAAGAAAAAACACACAAATTGGACGTAATGAAAATTTAACATTTTGTTCATCAAAATACACCACTAGATTAAAAAAGCACTCACAGAATTAGAGAAAATATTTGCAATAAGGGGTTAATACCCATAATATATAAAGAATTCCTAAAACTCAACAACAAAAATAAAACAACCTGATTCAAAAATGGACAAAGGACCTGAATAGATATTTCTCCAAAGAAGAGGAACAAATGGCCAATAAGCAAATGTAAAGATGCTCAATATCACTAAAATTATGGGAAATATAATCAAAACCACAGTGAGACAGTACCTCACACCCATTAGGATGCCTGCTATCAACAAGATGCATTGGTGAAAGTGAGGAGAAAGTGGAACCCTTGTGCACTATGGTGAGAACATAAAATGATAGTCACTCTGGAAAACAGTAGAGTTCCCCTCTACCCCCCTCCAAAAAAAGAATTACCATATGATCCAGCAATTCTACTTCTCGGATATACCCCCCAAAAATAATTGATAGCAAGTTCTTGAAATATTTGTACACCCATGTTTATAGCAGCATTATTCACAATAGATAAAATTTGGAAGCAACCTCAGTGTCCATTAATGGATGAATGAATAAGAAAATGTGATGTATATATGCATTGGAATATTAAATAGCCTTTAGAAAGGAAGGACATTCTTCAATATATTATATTAGGAATGAACCTTAAGGACCTTATGCTATGTCAATAAGCCAATCACAAAAAGATAAATACTGTATGATTCAAATCATGGAGACAGGAAGTAGAATGGTGGTTACCAGGGATTGGAGTCTGGGGAGATGGGAACTTATTGTTTAGTGGGTTCAGAGTTTCACTTTTATGAAATGAAAAAGTTATGGATATAGAAGGCAGTGATGATTACATAATATTATGAATGTGCTCAATACCATTCACCTATGCATTTAAAATTTGTTAAAATACTAAATTTTGTTATATGTATTTTTGCCACAATAAAAAAATTGAAATAAAACATTAGTGGACAACATTATTTTACATTTCAGAGGACAAATAGAGTACTATAAGGACATGTGTTTCAGTGTCTTCAAGTAAACATTTTGTATATATCTAAGTTTTCTCCATTATTTTTAAAACATTTATTTTCATTTTGACAAAAATGTCTCTGAAATGTTTGCATAATTTGCTCTTTGAGCAGAGAAATTTGGGTATAACAATTGTGAGTTCATCTCTTCATGACTAAGGCTCATCACTGGAACGCCTTAGCATCCAGCTGTGCTTTTACAATATGATACCTGACCCTGCACCAAATAACCCCTAAACTGCTCTGTAGTGTTGATTTTACTACCAATACTATTTCCTTCTTCTTTTCCATTTTGTATTCTAGTGTATCAAATTCTAAATGTTTGTGTTGCTCACTAAAACATCAGAGGAATAAATTACTATGATAAGTAATCATCACACTAAAGAGTAAAGGCAATGATATGCTTTTGGATGGATAAATTTACTGTGTAGATAGCAGAAGTTCTCAACCCTGAGCACGCCTCAGAATCATCTGGAAGGCTTGTTAAAATACAAATTGCTGTGGGGCCACACCAGATTTTCTGATTCAGTAGGTCCCAGGTTGGGGGTGGGGGCTGAGAAATCACATTTGTAACAATTTCTCTGTTCCTGTTGCTGGTCTGGGAAACACACATTGAGAACTGTGCCACAGCACAGTGGGTTAGAAACAGTTTCAGGTATCAGAAATATTTTGAGGTTTTAGGACATGTTAGAAATATCCAGAAGTCTACTAGTAGAAAAGGGTAATGTTCCTTTTCTTTCCACATATTGACATTACATTTGTGGAGTTTGTAACACAAAGATGGGGAACTGCTAAAAAACATCCATGAAATTGTAAAAATTATAATTTGGTACATTACATGCGAGTTCACTAAGAGATTTTTGTAAGATATATTAAATACGCCCATTGTTATAAACTGTGACCATGTCATATAAGTGTGGTCTCTAGAAACCATCTCGTGTTGCCACTATAATAGGCTGGCCTGGATAAACCAATGGTTTGCCCCTGTGTGGCATTCCTAATGTCACTATATTCTAATTGGTTGCCACTAAAGTACTTTGCCAACAGATTTTGTTCTCAGATAGTGCTCAGGACAAAAAAGAAAATCACTTTGCAAATCCAATGATTTCATGGACTACTGGGCTCTCTGCATTCTCTATTACCCAGCTTATTTTTTTGTTTGTTTAATGCATTGAAAACAACATTGATTTAGTTTGTTGGACAATTAGGTAAGATATTAAACTAAAGATGTACATATAAATATGTCAAGTAATTATTTTAAGGATACATCTGCAAGGAGTATCTGGAGAAGGTAGTTTGTGAAGGTTTTTTTTTTTTTTCCCCCCTCTTGTTTCCTCTAATAGTTCAACAAACCTAAACTTTTGTAAATAATACACCTTTTTTCCTAAAGTGTAAGCAGCAAAATAATTTTCTATAATGAATGTTTAGAAATTCATTTCCAAGGAAATTAGCTCTTGTAAACATCCTGGAATATGTCAGGAAATTACACTGGTGTTTGTTAGAATGGACATCCCAAATCAAATTCACTGTTTACCAATATTAGCTCAGGCCTGGTTTCTATAATAGTCTCTGTAAGCATCCTTCTTCCTGGGCTGTGGCAACTCAGTGACCTCCTGCGGCCTCACCACTGCCTTGACACTCAGCACTAATCCTGAACTGTTGTGGGGGACTTTTATATGGCTACATGTCTGGAGCTGCGGTTCAATCCCCTTTACTTTGTTTCTGCTTTAATGTCCTACCTTAGTTCTGGTAAATGGGCCTCACTCTGTTCTAAGCTTCAGCTTGAACCCTGTTCCTCATGTTTTGTTATCTGCCATCGCCCTCCCTCAAAAGGGTACCCAGTTTCTAGATCATTAGCTTGGACCCTCCTCTGTAATGACAGATAGTCCTCATACCAATTTGCTGTCCTTCCTGTAATTATCTCATATTCTATATATCTGTTTGGTCAGGCCAACATTTCATTTGAACTCTATGTATATCTACTTACCTAGAGCATAACCTGCTGTCATTGTATTGGGCGTGCTGCTTTGGTCTCTGTTTATAGATGTGATGGGATCCATTCATCCATTCTATTCAATGATTGAGTACTTTACCAAATCCCAGCCCTTTCTCACCTGAGCTATATGATAATCAGTGACTGGACTTACCGGCTTTGTTCATCCTGAAGACAAACTATTGGATACCTAGGGCTCTACCGGCCCCTGGGGAGATGGACATGAACAAGGCAAAGTTTCTCCCTTGAAGACAAAAAAAAAGAGAAAGAATTGAAATATAATATTTTAACAGTAGGTTCACTCCATAGGTAATATAGTTGCCCTTCAAGAAACATTTGTTCTACTAAAATTTACTTAAAACCCACTATGTGCCAAGAATTTTACAATACAGTGGGATGGTCTTAGAGGTTCCCTCGGGAATTGGGAGTGAGATCCAGACATTCATCCTGGCCTGACTGTCCAGACCTCTTTCCTCCCAGAGACTAATGATATGTCCTCTGGCTCTAAAAAATCATAGGAAACCTTTATAATTGATAGATTCTGAACATGGCTCCTGCTCCCTCAATCTCCAGATGACTTACCTTGAACCCTGATTACTATAGAATCAGCTTTCTTTCCAGAATCTCTGAATCAAGTGCTGACCTGTTTCAGTTCACCCTCTGGATTAGCTGGAGCTGGAGATCCTGAAGGGATGAAAGTTCTGCCAGTTTATTGTTCTGCCTCTTGGAACAGGTAGAAAGAATCATGGACTACTAATTAAGAACTACTTAACTTTCAAAAGCCAGCATTCACCTCTGAGTAGCAGAGTTGCCTTGAGCTTGTGTTTCTGTTGGAAATGACCACCAGGATGAACCTCATACCTCTTAACTTGCTGAAAGCTGAGCAGTCACTGGAACTCCCTGCGTGAAGAGTGACTGTCAAGGATTTCCAAAACCTTCTTTAGTCTGCCCATGGCCTTTGGCTGGCGGAGTGATATCTGGGCCTGTGATAGACACAGAATTTCTTAGGACATCCTATGGAAATGTGAGATTGCCCCGGTGCCTTTAACCCTAACTCGAGAATCAATAGACATTTTGCCAAGCCCTTTGGCTCTTCACTCCCAATTCTAAACCAGCCCTAGCACACTGGAGGATAAATCTGAAACAAGCTGGGAAATAAGTTCCCTATTCATCAGTGTTTCTGAAGTTGCTTGAGGATTCTGAAGAGACGAGACTAGTGTGTTTGGCTTAGAGAAGGCAGGAGGGCTAAGTGAGGAAAGGGATCAGTGCCATCAGCCTAGGGCCATGGTTAGCAAACTGTAGCTCTTGAGCCACATGCACCTCTTTGGGTCCTTGAGTGTGGCTCTTCCACAAAATAGAGTCGGCCTGGGCGAGTCTATTTTGAAGAAGTGGAGTTAGAAGAAGTTTAAGTTTAAAAAAATTGGCTCTCAAAAGAAATTTCAATCGTTGTACTGTTAATAATTGGCTTTGTTGACTAATGAGTTTGCCAATCACTGGGGCCACTCCAGAGACTTGCAGCAAATAGGACTAAAGCAAGCGACATCCTAAATGCTAATTTCACTTGTGCTTTTGAGATCTTGAAAACACAAAACCAGTCATTTAACTTCTTGTATACTCATCTATAAAACATACACATTCTACCTCACCACATTCTTCCCATAATGTAATAAGAAAAAGCATGTTAAAATGCTAAAAATATGTTGAGAAGTTATGTAAATAACAAATTATTAGGGTAGATGAGAAGTTATAGTTCTGCCACTCATCTCTTTCCCATTTGCTTACTTCCTGAGAAGCTTTTATAAACTTTCAGTTAATTATTTATCCACTAGTAGCCCTGCGCATGAATCCATGCACCAGTAGCTGGCTGCCACCCTCCAGTAGCTCTCTGCCCACTGCCCCATCCTCCTACAGCTCCCCTGTCCCCCCTCTCTCACGCCCCCCCCAAAAAAAACCTTGCTGCCCTGCCTCCTCCTGTAGCTCTCCACCACCTGCTTGTAGCTTGCTGCCCCACCCTCCTGCTGATCCATGATCTTGTCGTTATGTGGTCAGTTTTATGCTTCACAGCGTAATGACCATTTGCATATTACAGCTTTATTATATAGGAATTCCCCTTATCTATGAGCATACATGCTTTATGTATGGTTTAAAATATTATTTCAGAGTCAATAAGGTGTTTCAAAAATCTAGCTGTGTTTCTTATTTGCTCACAATATTTTGTTAGGAAAAAATATTGTTCTTAAAATAAAATGGAAAAGAAATGTTTATAAAATTGTGCTATGATCAAGGCCAACCACAAACAAATGCTTTCAGGCCAACAAACAAGTATGCCCTGCCCTATGGATGACTTCCCAGCATATCATAATAGTTCCTTAAAGCTGTTATGAATTGTTCCATAAACCCTTCTTTAGAGACTTTTAAAAATGCAGATTATTGGCCTGAGAGGCCATTTTGTCTCCAAAGGAACATTGGCAGGCTGTCGTGCCAACCTGCATTGGAGCTGCTTTCTCATTATGATCTTAGTGAATTCTTGACCAGATGGACTTGAACAGCTGCCACCCATGCCCAGTAAGTCCCTTTGCTTGGGAAGACAAAATAGCTCATTTGTTTGCAATTTCTCACTGAAAGGACACAAGGGCAATTTTCTACACTGTGAATTACTTCTACCAGAGCAACAATTTCCCCGAAAAGACCAAAGCTCATTGTGCTATTCAAAAACAAACAAGAAATATGCACACACATTTTTTTTTCCAGGAGCCTTATAATTTGTGCCCAGATGAGACAAGTTCCTTTTTAGATTGAGGTTTGAAAAATGTTCTTTAGTTGCCATTATGTTAAAGCTGACATGAAGGTTATAGCTGAGAGAACCCCTCTGAAATAATAATGCTGTACATTTGTAGAGCACTTTATTCTTTTCAAAGTGCTTTCACACACATTATTTCAGTTGACCCTCAATTAAGGGAGGGAGGGAAAGTAGGTGTTTTTATTCATTACTTTATTGATAAAGAAATATGTTTGCTCCTCAAATACTATCTGAGTATCTACTAACTCCATTGTATTATACTAAGTATTATGGAGGAGAAAATAAAATATTCATATGTTTCTAAAAGGAATTTTTTTTTGATAAGATATAAAAATGCAAAGCTACATAATAAAAATTTAGAGTATGTTTTAAAAGATGACAAAAGACAATCCCTGGTGAAAACATTAGAGGTGGTTATGATGAACAAACGGTGCCCTGGAGGATTCAGGTATAGATTGTAAAGCAGATGGCACCTGGGATGTACATGCCAGAAGGAGACTTCACATTTGTGGGTTCCATGAGAATGTCCGCTGCTTGGCATCACAGTCACGTATTCATATAACCTCAGAATATAAAAGACGTTAGCATTCATCTAATTTAATGCTTCTACTCAATGCTGGAACTATTCCTATAGAACCCCAGATAAAAATGTTGGAACAACTATAGGTTTTAGCAAATTGTATTTCACAGGAAGTCGCAATTTCTATCCCTACAGTTTTATCCCTTGCTGACTGGAGCAACACAACACTAACCTATTTGCTTTTTCTGTGGAAGGTCTTGAATACATCTGTAGGCACCATCAGATCTTTCTTTAGTCTGTTCTTCTTTTCATTAAATCTTTGGAACTTCTCTGGGTATTAACGTCATTATTATACTGCTGAACTCCTATCTTAAATGTAAAAATTATCTGTAACTCTTGCCATCCAAAATTGATACACTATTGTAAGTATACAGAGTTTAGTAAGATTCTTACATCCTAGGCTAAAAACACTGTAGAGTTTAATTCACTTTTAGCATGAAAGTTAATACCGCTAGTATGAACATTTCTCACACGCAATTGTAACTATCATGCAAAAGCTGCTTAATTAATATGCCTGGAATAAGAGCAAAGCCTTTTCTTGAATTGCTTATTTTCCCTTAATTTTGTTTTCTTTTTCTTAAGTCTTTCATGACCACGCATACCCACTCAGATGATGCTTACTTAAGGAATTAATATAAAAGCTTCAATATAACAATGATCCTTTGTATTTTATTTCTCATTTTTATTAACTGGGAAAATAAAAATTAATAGCTCATATAAATTAATAAGCCAATACTGACCTCTGGTGTATAGTGAAGAAATTGCCTACTGGATGAAAAAGTGGATGCTTGGGAAAAGTTTTTGTTTTAATGTACGAATATTCAAAGCAAAGAAGTTTTTTGATTTATAATGACAAATCTAGAAATTGTGGGATATAAACCTAATGGAATAGAAAACTTCTCTAGGTTAGCCTCTGGTGGTGCAGTAGTACAAAGCAAAGGAGAGAGTCACTGATAATAGAACAACCTCATTACAGAATGTTTTGGCCAGCTTTTAAGCAACTCTAACCACAGTTAATGAGTTAAATGATCTACCCTCTTGCTCTTACCTCCATAAGGACTGGGTTTTTTCTAAAAGCCTGCTGTGAATTTGTCTTTGTTTTCTCTTTAGATGGCAGCTGCACATTTATTGCCGGCCATGCCCCCAAATGCCTCTCTGCTTCTTTCAGACACAAGATCCCAAAGTCATCTTATTTGCTTTTTTTTATTCTCCTGGCATTTTCCAGAGCTCTCCCTTATCCTGGGATATGCTTGTTTTATAACTTGAAGGCTGACATTGGTAGAGTGGTTCTTATTTGAGATCATTCATTCTCTTCTGTTTTTAGTATGCATTCTTTCCTCACATCACATGCTCAAGCCAAGTTATCTACCTCCCCCTCTCTCTGTGATCTCCTCTGGGCAGAGCCACTGTGGAGTGCACAGCCAGGACTGCAAGCTGAGCCGATTACCCTGCAGAGGTGTCAGCCTTGCAATTTCAGGCCTCCGCCACTACCAGCAACTCTTGCTGGCCTGCCCTCTTCTGTAACTGTGCTCACAGGGTCTGGGAAACTCACTTGTTGGGGGAGTCTCCCTGGGCCAGTAGCCAATGGACCCAGATTCTGATTTAATCTCAGCACTACCACTGACTGGCTATGAGAGCTTCTGCAACTCAGTTTGGCTCCTAGACTATAGGTTTCTCTTCCTAATCTGTCAAGGGGGTGATTCGACTAGGTCTGTGTTGGTAAACTGGGGCTCTTGAGCCACATGCAGCTCTTTAGCTCTTTGGCCCCTTGAGTGTGGCTCTTCCACAAAATACCATGGCCTGGGAGAGTCTATTTTGAAGAAGTGGCATTAGAAGAAGTTTAAGTTTAAAATATTTGGCTCTCAAAAGAAATTTCAATCGTTGTACTGTTGATATTTGGCTCTGTTGACTAATGAGTTTGCCAACCACTGGACTAGGTGGTCACCAACATCACCTGTGATGCTGCAATCTACGATTCTTAAATCTGAACTCAGGTAATCTGAACTCAGGAAGCCAGCTGGGGACCCTATGTTCTTTACTGCTGTAGTGCTTCCTCAATTCTTTCCCCTCCCATCCTCTAGTTTGTGTAGGTGTTTCTAGTGTGCTCTTCGTGTGTACTAAACCATTGTATTTGCCTTTTTTCCTTCACTGGCCTCATATATGACAGGCTGTTACTATCTCCTGAATGAATTGAGAAAAAGAGTACATTTATCCTACATGTTTGTATCTGCCGTGTATTCTTTATCAGTTCCTGGGTCCTGGAAGCTTTGGTGTCAGCATCAACCTTGTGTCCTCATTTTACAAACCAAATAAAATGTAAGAATGTTGCCTCTAAAGAACTCTCAAATGTATTGAATAATCATAGTTCCTACTGCGAGAAAGTGGAGGACCAGGATTGTTAGTGGGAGCCAAATCATTATAATAGAATGATAAGTTGTAGTTCCTTCCCACTGTCAGGCAGATGAGGGAGAAGTGGGTAAGAAGAGAGTGGGAACATGGATTAATCAAACGGTTTGAGGTTGGAAATCATACGTGGTGAAGACCCAGGGAATGTTTCCAGCCCTTGGGGTGGTCAAAGGAAATTGTGAGAACTCAGCATTAAATTTGATTTGACTAAATGTGCTTGCTTTTGGAACTCCCTGTTTCTAACTTTCAGTAAACTCCTCTATACTCACAAATACCTTGCACGAGTAGTTTTGTGGCCAACAATGAAGAGGATGAGTAGTATATCTGGGTCTCGGGTTCTCATCCTTCAGAGCACTCTAGAATCACATGGTAGGCGGGGGTGGGGGTGGGGGTGGAGGTGAAGTGGGGAGATTTTAAAATCTGGATGTTGAGGTCACACTCCAGAGACTCTCTGGGGGTAGAGCCCAGAATCAGTACTTCTTAAAAGATGCCAGGGGAATCTGATGTGCAACCCTAATAATGAACCACTGGCCAGGATGTGAGAAGCAATCAACATTATCTGATAAGGTTCATGACAACATCATGAAGAGTATTCCTGAGCCATAGAAGAGACGGTGGGCTATAGGCAAAGACCACGGTGAAGCAAGAGTATAATAGCTCCACATTGACTTCTTACTATTTAAACAAATTAACTAAAAGTTTCCTCTAATTGAGAAAATGCACCCAATTGGAAAGGCAACTCAAATGGTGATGAAAATAGCACTAATTTACTTAATGACTAAGTATTTCAATTCGACAACTTGTGAACAGACTCACCACCTTCCAGAAACCATTCTGCCTTATTTGAAAAAAGGTTGAAATTCATGCATATGAAGCACTAATTTCACAATATATCCAACAGCTCTCTGACACCTTAGGTGAGGAACTTCCAGTTGTTCTACCTGCAGGACGGCAGTATTTATACCATTTTAATTCTGACCCACCCACTGGCACAGACTGTTCACTTATGTTACCGTCATAGGCAAGTGATGCAGGATGAGAAATATAGCTCATCTGTGAAATTGGACAATACATTAAATCTGTCTTGGTCTTTAAACCACAGTAAGTACCATGTTTAATTGGGTTTATAAAATGAGATCTTGTTCAGGGCAAGGATCAGTATGGAAGAGAAGCTATAATTGATGCAAAATTAAATGCCCATGTTAAAGCTAAACTGTTACATGCACAAGTCAGTAATTTCAGAACTATGACTCCCAAGTGAATCACCAGTTGACCTCTTTGTGTGACATCAAATGGCATAAAATTTTACAAGCCTAATCTGACTTATTTCCAATTATAGGCCCCCAAAACATAAATGAGGATTCTCTCTCTTTCTCTCTCTCTCTCTCTCTCCCCCTCTCTCTCTCTCTCTCTCTCTCTCTCTCTCTCTCTCTCTCTCTCTCTCTCTCTCTCTCTCTCTCTCTCTCTCTCTCTCTCTCTCTCTCTCTCTCTCTCTCTCTCTCTCTCTCTCTCTCTCTCTCTCCCCATTTTCTGACATTACTTTTCCTTAGTGCCAAGTAAAATGGATGGTGTAAAGCTCAAATTATGGAGAATGAAAAAGTTTGCCAAATGATTAATATATGGATCTTAGGATTTATCAACTATGACATATCTAAAAATACAAAACCTACCTTTCCTGTTTTTGTGGAATCTCTGGAAATAAAAACTTCATCGCATGTGGAAGTGCCCTACCAGGCAGAGTTTTCATTGAAAGAGGCTTAAATGGTTGCTTTAATTTGTAGACCAGACTGTCTGTGCCAGGAATCTAAGACTAATGGGCTGCTTTCTCAGAGAATTGCCTCTTCTAAATAAACAAGGTCTTTTGCTCTGACTCGGGAATATGAGTTGTGGCTGGAAGACTAATTATACTAATATTATAATGGACACATTCACAATAATATGAAAGGGTGTTTTCTCCATCTTCAAAATTAGATGCTCATTCAAATGTTGCTGTAAGTGAAAATTTCTTTTCACAGGAAAGAATACCTGGAAGGGCCATCCAGAGACAGTCTCAAAAGCAACACTGGTCAGGGATTGACAAGGATTGAGGAGATTATTTGGCCAGGGGTATTAGTGGCATAGAAAATATTCCTGAAGTTGGAGATAGCAAAACCCTTGGAGAATTGTTGAGCAGTTTAGATTGGCTTCAGTGAAGACACCATATGGTTTAAAAGGAGAAATAAAGATATTTATGAGTTTATGCAGCATTTAAAAGGTATGTATATCCATAGATACAAGTACTATCCCCACAAAATGACAGTTGTATCCCATGTGAGTGGTGGGCTTCCATGTAGCTACCTAGATACAATAAATATTTAGAATTATATTCAAAATAAGTTTGAAACACCTAAGAAACTAGAAGTTATCATTTGTTACATGTATATATGGGCGCACACACACATAGTTTTATTCAGGGAATTTTCCCAACTAAATTCTATATATTAGTTATATGCTATCTTTTTTCCCCCCAATCTTAGTCTATGTCTACACAGATTTTATTCTATATGATTTTGGCTGCTTTCAAATTGTACATATGATCAAATGATCATTGAAGAGAATCAAAGAATCTTCAATAGGCTCTAAGGAATTTTTTCTTAAAAGGTCAACAAATGTATTAGTAGTAACAGCAGTGACATTATCATGCAATACTTTGGAGAGGCAGCACTTATTTAAATATAAAAAAAATTCTGGTTTGTTTAATAAATAAATAAAAAACAACCCTTAATAAAGTCATCACAAGCCTGTACTTTTATACTACTGTAAAATGTTTATGGGCATTCAAGTATAAGAAGAAATTAGACTCAAAGCATGCCTGGGTATCCTATACGGATGCACTGCGTAATCAAAGTCAATGTAATTTCTCACAGGCTGTTCCACTGGGTTAGCCAATATGCTGAAGCCAATTTACCCAAGAGATTTTCTAATTTAGCAGAATTAATTTCTATACTAATGAAACAGCTTAAGACATCCAACATTTTTCTTTCAATTAAAAAGAAAATGAAAGGCAAAATTTCCATAAATAAGAAAAATGAAAGGCAAAAATAACCATTTTTTATTCTAGTTAGGAAGAAGCTAGAATTTTCTGATAGATTCTAGACTCAAAGTTGTCTCCAAGTCCTAATGCTCCAGGTAATGGTGAGGGTATCATGGAAGGAGCATTTGAATGACCATTCTAAGCTCCATTTAACTTCCATTGTGTGCCCCAAACCTCTGGTAAAAGCAGATGGAAGTGGGAAGAATTTCTAAGCCACTGAATTGAGCAGCATTCTGTTGAAGGTACAGTTTTGTGGGCCTAAGAAGAATAAAGGAGAAGGAAAAGAATTTGGATGATTGTCAAAGAAAAAATAGAGAAGGAAAGCTATGTGGCAGTCCTGGTTAAGAAGGTCATACCTATTGTGTGTTTTGGATTTTTTTTCATCATTTTTTTCTTTATTGATTAAGGTATTACATACATGTCCTTATTCCCCCATTGCCCCTTCACCCCCCAATCAGGCCCTGAGGTTTCCTAGAAACTCTACATATGTATGTATATATAGATTTGTTAATTATTTAAATGTACATATACAATGGTAAATAATGTCGAGTTTATTGGTGAACATTAAAAGATGATGGTTCACTTTGATTTTCTTCCAAATATACACCCAGTTGTACCAATACTATTTATTAAATAATACCTCATTCTCCCATGTAATTGAACTGCCACATAGATCATCTATTATTTCTGATATATATTGGATACCATTTCTGGATTCCCTAGTCTAGTTCTCCTATCTTATACAAATACTGTACAATGATGAATTAATTATAATATTTTCTAACTATTATTAGTTAATCATTATGGCCTTTGCCTTGGCTATTTTTTGGTAATGTAGTCATCTTTAACATAAACTTTAAAGTTGGTTTCCCAATTAAAAATAATTATTGCATGTATGGTTGGAATTTCATTAAAATTATGTACTAATTCAGGAGAATGAACAATGCCTTGAAATTAGGCTTTCTCATCAAATACTGTGTTTTCCTTTCAGATTTTGTTTTATACATTTAAATACAATTTTATAATAATTTTATGCATGTAGACCAGTGACTCTTAAACTTAGTACCTCATTGGAATTACTTGCAAGCTTTAAAAAATGTCAATGCCACCGAAACTGGTTTGGCTCAGTGGATAGAGCATTGGCCTGCGGACTCAAGGATTCCAGGTTTGATTCTGATCAAGGGCATGTACCTTGGTTGCAGGCACATCCGCAGTAAGGGATGTGCAAGAGGCAGCTGATTGATGTTTCTCTCTCATCTATGTTTCCAACTCTCTATCCCTCTCCCTTCCTCTCTGTAAAAAAAAAAAAAAATCAATAAAAAAAAATTTTTTTTTAAATGCCAATGCCTAGGATTCGCACCTAGAAATTCTGATTTGTTTTGTCCGAGGACATTAGAATATTTTTAAAGCTCCCCAAGGTAATTTTAATGTAAAGCCAAGGTTGAGAATCATAAATATAGATACTGTGCCATTCACATTAAATTTATTCCTAAGTACTTTATTCTTTTCTAATATGTCTTTAATCACGTTTTTGAATTTTTTCTATGGGGTGTGGCCCATCCAAATTTCCTACAATGAGTACTTTGCTAGGAATTTATTCATTTATTCTAGGTTTTCAAATATATTTCTATAGAGTTTCATATTCTCTTTTCATTATTACAATAATAATAGTAATTATTGTGTTGCATTTGAATCTCCTTATGTACTTCTTTTTTTTTTTTTTTTTAGCTTTTCTTCATTCTCTCTGGTAATTTTATTTTACTGGGTATATATTATGATTGTTCCACCTTGCTGCTGACCCTACTTTCTTTTGTCCTCTCATTGGGACTCATTTCTGATTATTGGAAAAATACAGACTGTGTAAAAAAACCGCAGCTTTGCCCTGGTTCTTGCCTGACAGGCCCCTGCAAAGGCACCTGGAGGAAGCTTCTTGCTCCTTTTACTCTAAATACTGTTTACTGCCAATGCACAAAATCCTCTGCTTACCTTTCAGCTTCTTCACCTTGGGGGAATCAGGAAATCCAGCACCTTACAGGAGACCTGTGTTGCCATCCTCCCGATGTGCCCTCAGATCTTTGAAAGCCAAGCTGTTCCCTGGAAAGCTCACTTTCTCCTCAGTGCTCATGCCTAGACTCTACAGTGTTCTCTTGTTCCTAGGTCCCTGGCCTACCCAAGAGGGAGAAATGCCCACATCCCTGCTCTCAGTTGAAGCCTGTGCAGAGGCTCAGTGGCCCGATCCCTTCCTGCCAAAGCTAGAGTGAAGAGGAAGCTAGTTTGTTCAAGAAGCCACATTCCTTACAATGGTAGGATAAGAGAGCACTTAGATCACACTTCATAGCATTTCATTGAATCTCTCAACTCACTTCTCTTTGCTGCACATTCAACTTCACCCTCCTCTGAACTACAATATCTTGTCCAAACTTATACAATAACGATATTCTCCTTAAATTATATCAATAGATCTATGTAATTGGCTTCATACACTTATTTGACTAGTGTTGAATAAAGAGATAAAGAAAAAATCATGAATGCAAGTACATATTAGGCAAAATAGGGCTTAATAGGTTTAAAGGTATATTCAAAATCTTGTATATTAACTATAAATACTCTGCACAAAATTTGATCTTTAAAAACTTTTTTTCAGTGCTGACAAACCCATGCCCCATGTCAAGTAGAGTGTTTTATAGTTATTCTAAATATCAAAGAGACATCGGAAGTTTAATTGGAGAACCTCGTATAAATAGCTGTTGTATTGAATTGAATTTATTTTGGTAGTGTATGATCTATAATAATAGAGGGTAAAACTCATATGTAAATTATGCTTTTAGTGGTTGCATGAAATTCTGAAATGGTATCTTTTTTTCTTTTTTTTTTTCCTGGAACTTAAACACCGCAGGCCAACTACTAACAAAAACCATGAGGGAAAATGGGGGGTTAGGGGGGGTAGAGGAATAATACTTTTCTTCTCCTAATATTTCTACTTTACTTATAGAGAAATGGATTTTTGTATCGCTTCCAGTTCAGAGAGTATGAAAAGAACTAGTCTGGTCTCACTCTCTCTTCACATTGAATAGTCTCCTATTGTGTGAGGCTTGTATTTGTTCACCTGAAAAATACTGGGTTGACATTATTAGTGGAAAAGGTAACAAGGCTCCCCAAAAGAAAATAGGATTCTCCCAGGTTTTTAATCTAGTTTCTTTCCCTTTCCTCTGTCTTGACTCAGACACAGCATGCATTTACACGTCTGACCCATATCGCCTGTCATTGTGGAAGAAACTCCAATGTTTTGCCACTTCTCTGCCTAAGTTTTCATGAATAGGACATATCAGCTTTGCTTCCCAGAATCACCTTTATTCATTCTCACATTCCATTTTGACCTCATTTTCCAGAAGTCTTTCCAAGTAAGCTGTAACAGAGAAGCTGATCTTATGGGAATTTTTATACCTCTAGTGATGCCATTAATACTCCAGATCTTCATATGAGATCCAGGTTTATTTTCAATATGTTAGAATGTATGAAGGAAAGAGTAGTTAGCTCACTGTCATTCTCACTCCCAACAATCTGTAGAATTACCTCCATTGTTAAGCTGGCTAATAACTAACTTTTTAATAGAACCACTTTCCAATTAAATTTAATATATATTGCCTTTGCATATAGATAACATTAGACTGTTAACATTAACCACGCTGCTCACAACATAGTTTAGTTATAATTTCTAAAAATTTACACTATTCATGTCTAAAGTCACTTGCAAAAGGCCTGAATTTTCAAAGATTGAATTCTTTTGGATTTCAAATCAAAACTGGTTTGATTGTCAAATGGCTAAAAACAAGTTAATTTTATTAAATATCCTAACAGGATTACATTTAACATTCATTACCATTAATAATGGTAGATGTGAGAGATATAAAACCATAAAGCCCATATCAACATTTATTATAATTAATAATACTAGATGTGAGGAATATTAAGTAACTACAGTTCAGGAAGGATTTTGACATGTATAGTTGTCTATTCAGTTTGAATTGTTATAACAAGAAACCATAGACTAGGTGACTTAACCAACAGATGTTTATTTCTTACAACTCTGGAGGGTGGGAAGCCTAAGATCAGGTGCCCATAGATTAGTCTCTGGTGGGAGCCTACTTCCCTTGTTTATAGAGGGCCTTATTTTATTTTATTTTATTTTATTATTTTTATTTTTTGTGTCTTTAGGAGGTGGAGAGAGAAACCTCTTTCAGGTCTCTTTTTATAAGGGCACTAATCCCATTGATGAGGGCTCCACCCTCAAGACCTAATTATTATCCAAAGCCCCACCTCCTAATACCATTACATTTGGGTGTGAGGCCTCAACATATACATTTTGGGAAAACACACATTCAGACCCTAGCAACAATGAACAATGAATATTATCGATGCTCCAGCATAGATAAAGATATAGAATAGATATAGATATAAATATATAGATATACAAATTTTTCAAATATGTCTTCTAATTAATTCCTAAGAGGATAAGAGAGATACAAACATCAATGGTGAGAGAGAATCATTGATAGGCTGCCTCCTGCACACCCTGTATGAGGAGTAAGCCCACAATCCTGGCACGTGCCCTGACCAGGAATTGAATAGTGACCTCCTGGTTTATCAGTAGATACTCAACTATTGAGCCGCACTGACCAGGCTCCAGCAGGTATTTTGAATTCCTTTTACAGTGGTGCCTCACACAACGAACTTAATTCGTTCCAGGAGCAAGTTTGTTATGCGAAAAGTTCGTTATGTGAAACGCGTTTTCCCATAACAATACATGTTAAAAAAAATAATTCGTTCTGTAGCATAAAATATGCTAAGATGACATAAAAAAAGATAATTTTTTGTTATTATTTTTATTTAGATACATCTAAAAACAATTTTTTTAAAAAAAAACACACACACACATTTTTTTAATTTTAAGACAGACTAAGTAGAGTCTACCGAATCTTGCACATCTTCATCCATTTTCTGCTTTTTGGCCGATGGTTTCATGAAAAACCTGTCCAAAGTCGTTTGTTTTTCTCTTTTCTCCAACATCTGCTGGAAATAACAGACAAGAGTATCGGAGTAAAGATCGTTGATCCTGTTTGCTTCAGCTGAATCCGGATAGTGGGCATTGGTAAACTCCTGAACTGCTTTCCATTTGACCAGGATGTTCTTTATGTCAGCAGTTGGGATTGGTTGATTGTTTGATTGTTGCTCCTCATTATCAGATGACGCTTCCCTTTGAGCATTGTCCTGTTGCTGGACCAGAAGTGCTTGGAGCTCTTCAGTTGTCAGCTCTTCTTCGTGTTCCTCAATAAGCTCCTCTACATCCTCTTCCTCTACCTCTAATTCCAACCTTTGGGCCACTGTGATGATGTCCTTCACCACTTCTGTGTCATCAACTACTGCTTCTTCCTGGGTCCACGAAGGCACAAGCATCTTCCAAGCAAAAATGAGGGTCCTTTGTGACACTTCTTCCCAGGCCTTCTGTATAAGTCGTATTGCCATAAGGACATCAAATTTCTCCTTCCAAAACTTTCGGACCGTCATATTGTCTCCACCAAACTCGCATTCTTCAAACACCTTATTAAAGAGGGCTCTAGTGTAGAGTTTTTTAAAGTTCGCAATAACTTGCTGATCCATTGGCTGAAGAATGGATGTGGTGTTTGGTGGCAAATACTGCACCTTGATAAAAGGATAATTTTCCTGCAATATTTCCTCTAGGTCTTTTGGGTGAGAAGGGGCATTGTCAAGTACTGTATCAGAAGGGCTTTGAGCAGCAGTTCTTTTTCCAGCAAGAATTTCTTCACGGCAGGAGCAAAGGTTTCCAGAATCCATTCGTTGAAGATAACTTGGGTCACCCAGGCTTTTTGATTGGACTTCCAATGGACGGGCAGTTTGGACTTAATAACATTATTTTTCTTGAAAATTCTTGGATTTTCAGAGTGATAAACCAATAGAGGTTTGATCTTGAGGTCTCCGCTGGCATTAGACGAAAACATAAGGGTAAGTCTGTCCTTCATGGCTTTGTGTCCTGGCAATTTCTTCTCCTCTTTTGTAATGAAGGTTCTGCTCGGCATTCTTTTCCAGAAAAGACCCGTTTCATCGGCATTGAACACTTGTTGTGGGCAGTATCCTTCATCCTTAATACATTTTTGAAAGTTAATAGAGAACTTTTCTGCTTCTTTCTTGTCAGCACTGCCAGCCTCACCATGCATAGTAATGCTGTGGATTCCACACCTTTTCTTAAATCTAAAAAACCACCCCCTGCTGGCTTTGAATTCTTCTTCATTATCTTGATTGCTGCTACTTCCAGGGACGTTTTTCTTTAGATCATCATAAATTCTCTTGGCTTTGTGACAGATAATATCTTGGGTTGTTACGTCACCTTTCACCTGCCTGTCCTTAATCCAAATCGCTAATAGCCTCTCCATTTCCTTGTGGATTGAAGACCTATGTTTTTCATGAAATAGTTCTGATACTCCTTTGGCTACTTTGGCTGATTTGATTGCATCCTTATTTGTCAAAATGGTGAAAATGGTGGTCTTGCTGAGGCCAAACTCTTTGACGAGGTCACACTGTTTTACCCCACATTCACTCCTTCTAATTATTTCCTGTTTCATTTCAACAGAAATCACCTTCCTGCTTTTTTTAGAAGCCATGATATAAAAAAAATATTGAGTTTAACTTAAAAGGACAACTGCCGTGATACGTGCGTGATTTAATTCGTAATGAAGAACGATTGCCGCGATACGTGCTTAAGTTAAGCACAGTGACTAACGACTGCCTGCAGTGCCTGCGCGGAAGGCGAGGCGTTCTTTATGCGAGGCACCACTGTATTCTTTCTGTGAACCCTCTACCAGCTGCTTTGCACTTTGCTTCAGAAGGCCTGCGCCTGAGACTCGCTTTGGAGACCTCCTCTGAGCAAAAAGTCTGCAATACCTGACATTCAGGTTCAAGTGTCTGAAATCTAGCCGTCCCAACCTCTATCTGGATGAGGCTGAACCTAGACTTTGTCTGAAATCACATCCTTACTTGTCTTCTCTCTTTCCTACCTTGCCTCCTTCCTTCTTCCTCCTTCCCTGGTTTCCTCTGACATCACTTTCTTAATAAAGTCCGTACCTCTGCCTGAGGCCTCATCTCAAGGTCTTCTTGAGGAGAGCCTGACCTAAGAAAACATGTAACAGAGAGCCTTACAATAAAGTAAGAGAATGACATTCCTAATTAGAATATGAGCAGAGCCTATCATGGCACAGACCTTGGACGGATCACTTTCTAAATCAACGGCAGCCCGGTGCTCTTTAGTGATTCCTCAGAAATATCTGGGTATGATGAGAGAAGGGAAATAACTCTCATGCAACTGGGAACAAAAGTCAATAAATGTGGATTTATTACCAGGATTCCCATTTCTGCTCACAGGTTACTGAGGTCTCAGGAAGGGAGGGCTGCATGTTGAGTAGGTAACGTGACATCAGCGCAAAGGTGAAGGAAGAAAGTTGTCAGTCTGTCTTATATCTAAATTTGGAATGCAGCACCAGAAATCTGTTATATATATAAATTTGGAATATGGTTCCAGAAGGTATCTTTTACAGGTTTTCACAGAAACTCAAATATAGTTATAGGAATTTGTTGAATTTAAGGAACAGTTTTGTGTAGGAATAGGCAATGGAGCACAGGAAGGATAGATCTGGAAAGGGCCGGAGATGGCAGAGGACTTCTGCAGTCTGGGAAAAAGTAAATTAAGCTGTTTAAGTGATTACATCAGAAAGGAAGGCAATGGAAATAAGTTTGTTTTTAATTTGCTATAATTTTCTTTATTCTCCAATTTTTCCACAGTAACATGTATTGATGTTATAATAAAAAAAGTAAATTAAATTTTGATTACTTTATAACTTTTTACTTATAAAATATTTAAAAATAAAACGAAATTTCTACTAGTAGGGAATTGTTAGTAATTGTAAACATTCATACAAGGAAATATTGTACAATCAGTAAAATAATGTTTATAAAGTTTTTGAATGAGATTGAAAAATATTACGAGATGATAGCAAATGGCAAAGACAACCTTCAAAATTTTATATCCTCTATTATGTGTATAGAAAATACAATAAAAGGAATTAGACTCTACTATAAGTTAATTTTAAGTAGATCATGAGGTTATATTTTTTTCCTATTATTTACATTTTACAAACATTCTGTTCTGGATATTTATAATCACAGAAGAGTGAACTTAGTATAATTTGGAGCTGTGTGCTTAGATACTCCTAGGCCTGGGATGCTAACATCCTGAGGTAGTACATAGGAGTAATTAGTTGGATCTAAAACATTTGAACTAATTTATGCCTTTAAATGGATCTCATTTTTCTCTGCCACACTTCCCCATTGGAGGACCAAGCATCTATCTTCCTTTGAATGCCTGCCACTTCTTTGTCTCAGGAAAGCTTAAATTTATTTCCAGCAGATTCCCTCACATTCACATGAAAAACATACATCTGCTGTGTGTTTCTTTTCCCCTCACATCTCACTGAGAGTCTGCTAGCATTTTTCTGATGATTTATGGAAAAGTAAATAAAGTTTTCAGTGCTATTCACCCCATGTAAATTTCTAATGATCCCAAATGTGAGGGTATATGACAATGACGCCTTGGTAAAAAGCCAGCTGCTCTTTTCATTTGAGCAATGGTTTCCTATTATTCAACTCACTAAGTGAGCTTGTTTGTTTCCACAGCTGTTGACTTCATCTCCCTCTCAATGGATGAAAAGAAAGAGAAAAAGGAACTGCTTCCCTTCTCATTCCTCCCTGGCTACCTCTTTCCTAGGTGGTAGACTTATCCATTATTACAATCAGGGACCTTTGGAGCTAGAAAGAATCTAATCGATTATAACTGTCAAGTACCTTCTTTGTGAAGTAATTTTACTTTGCATACATTTTGTGTAATTAACCACTTATTGTCAGATAAGAAAATTAAGGCTAAATTCATTAGGTAGCTCGACTATGGTCACAAATATTATGGAGTGAGTTTGAGACACTCCTTTCTCTCACAGATAGAATGGAAGGCCTATTAAACTTATTGAACTTAAGGTCTAAAAATGGTTATAAGCCATAAAATAAACCTTTTGTTAGTCTTCTAAGCTTACATTTATATACTTGGTTTCAATCTTCAAAAGCAAGGGAAAGACTGCCCATTAACGTGAGGACATGAGGCCTCACAGGCTTAGGGTCCTGTGGTTCAAGTTTCTGAAGGGCATCTAGGACATGTTCCAACACCAAGTCTCAAGGCCTCATTCCTTCCTTACCAAGGCCCTGACTGCTGCCGAGGACACTTCCCTGATGGTGAACTCAGCTTCTCTTGAGACTAAGGACTCTGAATTGGTCCTGGACCTGGTCTTCACATTGTCCATCTCCGGCTGTAGGAGGTTTGTCTAAAAGTCCTGAAGGAGCCGAAACCAGTTTGGCTCAGTGGATAGAGCCTTAGCCTGTGGACTGAAAGGCTCCAGGTTCAATTCCAGTCAGGGGCATGTACCTTGGTTGCGGACGCATCCCCAGTAAGGGGTGTGCAAGAGGCAGCTGATCGATGATTCTCTCTCATCGGTGTTTCTAACTCACTATTCCTTTCTCTTCCTCTCTGTAAAAAATCAATAAAAAAATATATTTTAAAAAAAAAGTCCTGAAGGGGTTTTCTGACTTTCGCACCATTCCTGAAGTTGACCAACTTGAACCTTTCATTTTCTCTTTTCAGTTTATTATGGAATCCATCCACAGTCTTTGTAATTGCCATTTACCTTATACCTCTCAAAGGCCAAAGAAAACTGCACTATCTAGTGTACCCCTTCTGTCAATTTCCTAAGGCTGCCAATAAGAAGTACCACGAACCAGGTAAGAACAGCAGGGATTTATTCTCTCACAGTTCTGGATGCTTAAAAGGCCAAAAATCAAGGGATCAGCAGGGCTGTTTCTGAGGGAGGAAGAATCTGTTCTTTGCCTCTTATAGTTCCTTGGCTTCCCATCATCTTCCCCTGCACGTGTGTCTGTTTCTGGGTCCCGTGTCCTTTTTTCATAAGGACATCAGTCAGGTTGGATTAGGGCCCACCCTAATGACCCCATCTGAACTTGATTTTCATGAAGATCATCTTTCCAATTAAGGTCACATTTACAGGTACTGGGGTTAGGACCTGTATCTTTGGGGGACACGATTCAACCCATTTAATAATTTTATTTGACCACAGGTAAAAGCTTAGCAGTTGCATTCCAGGGGCTCTCAAGGCTCCACAACCACCTCCGATAGGATCCTTATTGCCATTCACCTAGTGACATAACTCTAGAACCCCATCCATAGATCCCAGCTTCATTATCCCCCCTCCCCCTGTACTCTTGATACCAAATGTCTCATGTAGGCTCCTCAGAAACAGACCCTGGGATACAGCTTTGTGAGCAAGGGATTGGCTAAGGGCCAGGAGAAATAAGTGAAAGAGAAGGGGATGTAGAGCATTTTAGACAACTTTCAGCCTTAGCATGAACTATTGGGGAGTTCAAACTATGAATTAGATCATGATTACCTATCTCTGAGGCAAGAGAACCAGGGTGTCAGATTTTTATAATAGTGTATGTTTACAGGCTGCCCCAGACTAAGATCTCTTTGTTAGCCCTCTGAAGAAGGCCACAGGTGCAAGGCATTTTGAACAAAGCACAAAAACTAAAAAATGTGTGCATATACACTGAGTGGCCAAGTTATTATGATCTCTGAACATATAATAATCTTCCACTCATAAAAATATATATACATATATATGTATATACATATATATATATATACACACATATATACATATACATACATATGTCGATATATGTGTGTGTGTGTGTGTATGTATACACACACATATATATATATATTTTTTCTTTTAGAGGAATAGAGGCCTGGTGCATGAATTCATACATGGATGGGTTCCCACCAGCCTGGCCAGGGGCAGAGAACATGGGCAGTTGGCTGGCCTGCCTGCTGGTTGAACTCCTGGTGGAGGAGTCAATTTGCATATTAACTTTTTATTATATAGTGTATACACTGAGTGTATTATGTGTTCAGAGATCATAATAGTCTGGCCACTTAGTGTATAGCTGGTAGAGAGAATTGGAGTGGGTGGGAGTGGGGAGAGCATGGACAGGGTCTACTACTCACTTCTCACTTGTTTGTAAAGCTTACTGCAGCTTCAACACACAAATGTCACAGGTAAAACAAGATTACTTGGAACACTGAGGGTTTGAGGAGGACCAGTGTGTATGGAAGCAGGGTGTCCTGGTATGTGAGGGGAGGTGCCTGGCAGAGGTCATTCTTACATCAGTGGCAGCTCCACCTTGGGCTAGAGAGTGTCAGGAACCAGCCCTTCAGGCTCAGCACAACAGAGCAACAGCCGCTGGTCCTGCCTGAGAACCTGTTCCTGAGATTTCCTGAGAAAATTCCAAAACAAATGTCAGAGAAGCCACAGTAGAGATGCAGGGAGGCAGTAGCAGGGCTATAGGTACAACCGGAAGAATTAATGCTTATTATTTTACCATGCCACACTTTTTCTTTTTAATGCTAGATGGGTATGGCCATCCTTTGTTAAAGACAAAATTATCTTATTTTCTCCACAATGGAACAGACCATTAACAGGGTGATTAGAAAGAGTAGATGAAAAGTAATATGAAGAAATAGGTTAAGTTGAAAATAATAATTAAAAGAAATCAGAAAGGGACAGAAAGAATTTGGAATTTACTTGAAGGCTTGTAGAGCAGGGATATATCAGGAAAAGATTACATAAATTCTCTCTTTGTGGGAAGTGTGCAGGAAGAGAAAAACAGCTGTCAAAATGCTCCATGCCAAGCACTTAGGTATTCCCTTGAGATGAGGTCTTGGAATGCAGATTAAATGTGTTTGAGGAAACTAAGGTTCCAAGAAGTTAATTGTTTTTTCTCAAAATTACACTGCTGGGGATTTTAAGAGTGATAACTTGGAATAGATGTCTTTTATTTATTTATTTTTAATATTTAAAAAAAAATTTTTTTGCAGAAAATAACATTTGAGTTTTTATTGTTCAATTTTAAAAAAAATAATTTATCTTGATTGCTGAAAATATTACAGATGTCCCACTTTTCCCCCCATTAACGACCTCCTTCCCACTTCCTCTCCCTCCTTAAGCCGTCACTGCACTATCGTCTGTGTCCATGGGTTATGAATGTATTCTCTACCTCCCCCCTCCACTTCCTTCTGAGAACCATTAGTCTGTTGCATGCTTCTATGCCTCTGGATCTGTTTTGTTTGTCAGTATATTTTGTTCATTACATTCCACATATAATACTCTCCAGGTCCTTCTGTCTTGTCTCAAAGGGTAAGAGATCCTTCTTTTTTTTCTTTTTTTTCTTTTTTATTGCTGTAATAGTATCCCATGGTGTAAATGTGTCACAACTTTTTTATCCACTCATCTGCTGATGGACATTTGGACTGTTTCCAGGTCATAGCTATTGTAAATTGTGCTGCTATGAACAGAGGGGTGCATACTTTCTTTCTGATTGGTGTTTCAGGCTTCTTAGGATATAATCCTAAAAGCAAGATCACTGAAATAGTTGTCTTTTTTTTTTTTTTTTTACTACCAGAATATTCTATAGCTAATTTTAGATTTAGGTTCTTATATCCCAAACCATGCTCAACAACCGCCCACCTCCACTTTCCCATTCTTATCAGTAGGCCTCATAAATTAAGTATCTTCATGCGATTTCTTGGATGTATTTAACTAACATTAACGCACAATTGTCATGTAAGTTGCTTAGGCAAATTCGCACCAGTGTTGCTGCATCTGGGCCAATGTCTCTCCCCTATCTAACCTTTTAGTTGGAATGTACTTGTTGGATGTGTCTTACACTTTCATCATTTGTCTCCTGTTAAGAGAGGTTTGTGACCACTGACATGAAGCTTTCTCAGAGAGACACTCAGGTGTGAGGTAGCTAGCTTCTGAGTAGGTAACTACCGGACTTGGTTTGGGATTGCTCTCAACTGCTAAGATAAAATTGATAACATTTTGTTTGTTTGTTTTTGGACACAAGTGAATTTAACATCTTTAGAATCAAGTCTAATATGCTCCAAATGCAATTTTTAAACCACGGAAAGCAGAGCAAGTTAGGTCAAGATTGTGCTTCAGATTTCTAGTGCTTTTATGGGGCTCATCCGAACTTTTGTCTCACTGGATGAGGGCGCCCTCTCGTGGTCACAGATCCCACTGGTTCGGCAACAAGCAGGATAACAATGAAGGTTGCAGGCTTTGCAGAAACTGCAGATCAAGCCAGAAGTCATCATTCCTTCACTATCTCTTCACACTCCAGTTGCCAGGCCAGCTAACTTTACATTTGCTAAGCTTAAGCAAGATTGTATTTCTTTTTAAATAAAATATTTCTATTTGAAGAACGAATTTCACTCTTTTTTGACAAAGTTGCATTGGAAAATGACTTGGAAATGTTTACTTTGGAGTGTTACCTGAAATACTGCTTCTAGAGCTGACTATTGCTTCTCTGTGACCATGGCCCTCACTCATGAGAGGGAGGGTACTAAAGCTCACGTTCTATAAGAGTCAAGCTTAGTTCATCCCTTAATATGAGCTCTTTCTTCTCAGAGTGGATCCCTGTATTTTGAAGTATCAGCATTGACCAAATCATACGCTTTTCTCCCAGTTTTAATTCCCTCTGTGCTGTTTCTATACAAGAGAGGATATTTTATAATTTATTCAACTTATATTATATCTCAAGATATTGGCATATGGAAAACATTAGCCACCCCCCTCCAATTTCATTATCCTCCAGCACCATTATTATTCTAATGTATTTTCTTTTATTCCTTTTATATGCATACTAGTACATGTATATGCCTACAATACATTTAAAATTTATGATTGTCTATACTATATGTTATATAATGTGTTATAATTATATATACTATATTATTTTGCTATTGATAGTTTTTGGGTAATGTGAATCAGTTATTCCCTGAGTGAATCATATTCAGAGAATATGCTATAACTATTAAAAGCTTAATAACAAGAGATCTGGACTAAAGTGGACCTGGCGTGCACCTACATTTCCTGGTGGCAAATGAGGTTATTAAAATGTAACTTGTTTACCATTGTTTGTGTGCCCCTTCCCAAAAGATAAACTACAACAAGGAGGAAGAGAATTTTAAATCTGCCAAATTGCTGGCTGGTATAGATATTCTCATTGCTGCCTCTGGCTATTCAGGCCATTCTCCTCCTGTTTGCCCAATGAAACTTGATCTACATACACTGACCCCCTGGAGAATCTATAAATGCCTTCAGTCACATTCATTATGGTTTTGTGTTTAGTTCCCCAATCATGTATATATTTTATACTAAGGGAATTAGGGCCTATTTTAGCCAACCAGGCAGCCCTGGCAATTTGCCGGCCATGGACAATCAAAGTCTCTGAAATCACTCCACACAGTGGGGCAGTACCCTTCTCTGAGTGGGCTGGTTCCTCTGGGGACCCCCACAAAGCCCCAAAGCAGGGCCGTTCTGTATCTATTCTCTTCTTCAATCAGAGAAGGCAATGTCCTGAGGAGGGTCCATAAGTGTGACGGAATACTGACATTTTTCACAAGGATAAAGATAGGTCATCTTGAGCAAAGTGATCTTGGGCTTCCAATAGCAGCAGCAATCACAGCAAGTTCCCCATTGTTTGGTTCCCTTGTTGTCAACTGGCAATGAGGAGTCTGCACTTTAGAACTGGGCAGCAGGAGGGCCCCCTGCTTCCGGACTCCCTGCTTCCAGAGAAGGAGTTGTCTGCTGCTTTCACACCAGCTTTGCCCTCTGCCCAGACCCTTTGAGGCTTCTTTTCCAGGAGGTAGGAACTTTAGCAGAAAAGCTGGGTAGATGATTGGGACAGATTTTATACCTCGATTTGCATCATCACTCAGCTTCACATCACTGCCTTTACATATATAATTTTTAAACAAAAAGAAAAATCCTGCCGAAACTGGTTTGGCTCAGTGGATAGAGTGTCAGCCTGCGGACTGAAAGGTCCCAGGTTTGATTCCAGTCAAGGGCATGTATCTTAGTTGCAGGCACATCCCCAGTCCCTCTCTCTTCCTCTCTGTAAAAAAAAAAAAAAAAAATTAAAAAAAATCATTAAATATATATTTTTACAAAAAAGAAAAGACAAAGAAAAATCCTCTTCTTTTAGGTTTTGTACCGGAAATTTTTGTGAACAATTTGGTTGCTATAGGTCAGTCACATTTTAATTCTCTTAAGATATACTCACATATTGTTGTTATTGTTATGTATCTGGCAGGCACACACTAATGTATGCTGTGGTAGAATATGCTGATGGGTATTTAATGCCAGAATAATTACTGTATTTTATGTAGACTTTAGTCCACAGCATGGGACCTCTTCTGAAAGTACATGTACAAAAATGATTATTCCCAGCGTGGCCAAAATGTTATCTTCCTCTCTTTTCATTCCTGGAATACACTATAGTTTGTCTCCCCTTTGTAATTTTGTAATTACTGTGAGTGAAAGAAAAATGAAATGAGGCTTAATTTGCTTAGTGAAATATTTCAAAACTTCACAGGTTAAAGATGCCATAAAAGCATTTTTAAATGGTTTTTGCCACTGCCTTAATGAAAAAATTGACTAAAGATTTGCTGTCTGATTTGAAATTATGCTATTCTCAGAACATCTTTCTCTGTGTGGTTAAAATAACCTTTTGGCTATAACCTTCATATCCTCATTTAGCTTTATTACTTGCTGTCTCTAAAATATTTTAAGATATAAGAATTTCCTTTCCCTATTCCATTTTCCTAGTGAGATCTTTAATTGTTCTCATTTACTGAAACAAGTTTCAAAGTTGAACACACATGAGGGGAACATCAAGGAAATAGCACAGAGTCATAACTGTATTATAACCAAACATTCATTTATTGAACATTTACTAATGAGTATTTTGCTGGGCTCATTGCATTTCTTCCTCATTTATTTCTCATAGCACTCTATGAGCTAGGAACGATGAGATGCTCACTCTGCTGGCAGAGAAATGGATCTGGAAAGGTTATTTCTTTTTTTAATATCACTCTCCTGAACATAGTGACTGATTAGAATTCAGTTCTGTCTGATTCACATCCTGAGTGCATGACCATTACTCTTCACTGCCTCGTGTGTTCTATGCAAACTAGAGAGACAATGCACTGGACTCACTTGTGCCTTCTCTTTGGTACCGCATGGCTCTACGGCCATTGGTTTGCCTTCTACATTTACCCTGAACCACTCTTGCTGTCTGAATATGGAGAGTTCTCCAAGTCCCCATTCTCTCCAGATAATTTCAGCCAATGTCACAGCCTTAAATATTAGCCAAACACTGTTATTTCCAAGTGAACACACGCAGCCACGACTGCTCCTCAAATTCCCGCTTTGGCTATCTAACTGCAAAATCAGCACCTTCTCTGGGATGTCTAACAGACATCTAGATTTCATGTCCAAACATAAACCTGATTCCTCTTTGTCCCAAATCTGATGCGCTCCCAATCTTAGTAGAAATATTTCTCATTACCCAGTTGCTCAGGCCCCAAATTTAGGAGTCGGCCTGGATTCCCTATTTCTCACCCACCCTACATTGGGTCCATTAACTAAGCCTGTTAGTTTCATTTTCACTAATGCCTCCTAAGCTGAGCTCTTGTCTCTTTTGTAGCTACCATGCCATGCAGGGCTAAGCTGCTGTTATCTCTCTCCTAAATTGCTATGGTGGCTTCTGGCTTGTCTCTTTATTTGCATTACTATTTCTTTACCAAAACCAAGCCCAGGCCATTTTCCAAACAGGAGATCCACTGGTTTCTTTCTTTCTTTCTTTTTTTTTAAAGACATTTATCAGACAACATCATTTTCTATTCAAATTTTATATAGGATTCCTATCTCATGAAGAACAAATACAGAGTATTCACCAGCATCTACCTGGCCCCAGGTCACCTTGGTCATCTTTTGGATTGACAGCATTCCACTTTGCTTCAATTGCCCTACACTTTTGCACTACTTTTCTTCCTATCTATTGAACTCTCCTAGCGCTTGCTGCCTTTGGGCTTCTGATTGGCTGTTTCCTATTCTCCCAGATATTGATATCCATCTTTTGTCAATTCTTTCATCTCTGAGCCCTCCCTCTGTGATGCTCTCCCACCACACGCTCACGTGTCACTCTGTCTTCAACCAGGCTCTATTTTTTTCCTACGGCCCTTACCACAACCTAATCCGTAAAACATATTTCTTTCTGAACTTATTTACTTTCAATTTTCCTCATCAGAATGGAAACTCCATAGGAGCATGTATTTTGCCTGCTTTGTATTGCAAATGTTTTAAAGTGTGTTTGGCACATAGGAGGTAATAAAACTAAATGGTGAGTAAAATTATTTAGACATTCTTAAAATTAAAGTTTATACTTACTATTCTTGGACTATACTAAGAGCAATTGGCTTTTCTGTAAGACTTGTGAGAAATGCATTTTGTGCCAATCTGTTAGAAAGTACACTTACAGATGGAGAAGAAGGATAAGAGAACATGGAAGGCTGGGCTGACCATAGCCTTAGTCTTCATTTTGAATGGCAGTGTAAAGCCCCGTGAAGGCGGCTTTTCTACCTTTTGTTGAGCCACTACTGATTACACTGACCATATTTTTCTTCCACTTACCTTGTATTCTATTGTATAAAATATTGATTATATCATCTTTTTCAAATATATAGCAACTTACATACAAATTTACCATGGGATTTATTATATTATTGTAATTTATTTATCAAATTCTCTGGACTCATTAGTGTACAAGCAAAAAGTAGGTACTTGTTTTATCCACTAATTTAGAAATTTTCTTTCATCATTTTTCCATACTTAGAGGTTAGGAAAACTGTTTGGCAGGCTCTATTGTTAAATTTAGTCTCTTGTGCACCAGCAGATCTCCGAGGTAGTTCCCTGAGAGAAAGAGTTGTACAAATATGTTCACTGCAGTTTTATTCATAATAGTCAGGGCCTGGAAACAAAACACTCATTGATAGTGGGATCAATAAGCAAAGGGCAAATGATTTACACCAGGGAAGTCTATGAAACAGTAAAAAAAAAAAAATAGTGCTGGTACAACATCCTGGATGGCACACAGAGACATAACACTGGGGGAAGGGAGGTTAAACACAAAAGATTTCATGTGTACAATTCCGCTGTGTAAAGTTCAAGAAGAGTTACCCATCTAAAGTGAAGGAGCTCAGGATAGTAGTTATTTTCTCAGATCTGCCAGGTGGTGACACAGGTACAGAGATATGTAAAAAGTTAGGTAGCTGTATACTTAGATTTCATATTATGTGAACAATTTCTTCAAAAGAAAAAGTAAAAGCCAGTCTAAGCTAGTGTAAAAACAAACTTCAACTCCCTGTTCTCTCGGGGCTTGATCTGAAGTTCTCCAGACTTACAGAGGTAAGAAGAGACACTGACATCTCCTTGTCTCTTTCTTTTTTTCTCATCCTCACGCACTCACTAGTTCCACTCTTCAGAGCCAGCCACAGGACTGAGGAGGACTTGCAGGAAAAGCCAAGTCTTTCTCAGTGGGGGCTTGTGTGACAGACAGACAGATTCTGCCTCTCTATCCTTGGCTGTGTAGTAAAGAAAAGGCTTTCCTTTTATGTCACATTCAGTGGCTGGGATTCTGCAAATTCAATGCACAAGAGACAGATTAACAGGAGAGAAGAGAACAGAGTTAATGCTTGCAGAGTGAGTAGATGCAGGAAAGACACAGTGATGAGTAACTCCCAGGGGTGCTAAGAGTTTAGGATTAATATATCTAATTCAGTAGATGATGGGGAGCGGGAGAAGGGTTACTTATGGGGAACATGACTTTTTGGAAAGATAAGTAGGTTTTCAAGAAGAAAAACAAGACATAAGAAAGCTTGTGATAGTGTTTGTCTATGCAGGTTTGAGAGGTCTTTCTGTCTGCAGGGCCAGACAACTCCTCTGGAGAAGGAATTTGGAGTAGGTTTCATTACGTGCTTCCTTATAGCAGTAGGCCTGGCCTGTCCGGAAGAGGGATTAATGGCAAGACTATTAGTATTTTCCAAAGTTGATTCTTTTAGTCAGGTAATGGAAGCTCTGAGAATGCTTTTACATTTTCTTCTTCTTTTTTTTGCATCTGTTGACTCTTAAATGTTTTCAGCCTAAAATAACCTTTGTCACGTAGTGGCATATTTTAGGGTGGCATATTCTGATCTGCTATTGTCAGTTCTTGGGGATGGCCTCCTTCAGAGGGTACATCCCACTGCACCTTTCCTGTGCAGGAGCAGTGCGCCCCCTGGCGGACTCTCAGAGCCACCTCACCCTGGCAGGGCAGCCTCCTCTGGCATTAGGGTTTTTTAGGATGAGTATAGCTCAGCTACCTCCTATAAAACGAGCTTTTCCCACATGAAACCTGTTACCACTCTCCTGTCTTTCTAACTCTAGAATTACAGGCTGCTCCTATTGTGTTGTTCTCTCTCTGCTCTGCAATACAAACGCTTCAGCCAGCTTATCACAGAGAGGTTTCCTGTCTGTATCTGGTTGCTCTCCCTTCAGACCCCAGGGGTTCCTGTCAGGCTCTTTAAGCTTGTCTTTGGGTGCAGCTTTCACTGGTCTTGAGGTGGTGGGGGAGGCAGTGTGAGGGAAAGAAAATAGTGCAGTTTGCTAACAATTCTCATCAAGGAAAACCTCATCAATCTCCTGTGTTCATTCTCCTGGCCTCCTCTTGTTTGGAGGTCCATAATGGGCAAAGGTTTGCAGATCAATGTAGGGACCACCCATCAGGGAAGCCTGTTAGATGGTTTGTTCTCTTCACTTCTCACCCATGCTCTTTAATGTTTGAATCCTAGGGAAATTTCAGATACCATTGGGGGGAAAAAGAATTTAATATCTGTTATAAAATATATTTTGATCTACTTATTTTAGACACAACTATCCACCCCCCAATATTATGCACAGATTGAGAATAGAGACTAAAATGTTTATCTTTGTATCTAAAGTGCCAGCTCAAGTCTGATAGGCTTGATACTTAACCAGGGGAGCAGGTAAAAAAAAAATGCATGGGAGTTATATTTGTTTAGAAACAACACACCAATCCCCTACATTTATTATACTTTAAACATTGACAAAAGTGCAATCTGACAACACAAGAGCAAATGAAACAAAAATCTCAGTGACTTAAACACAAAAGTCTTACTTTTCACACATGCTATATAATCATTGTAGATTTGCAAGGGTTTTCTTCCTATCAGGGTGACACTGGGTTCTGGGCTGCTGGGAGCTTTATTTCCACATGTTTCCATGATCCCAGACATAGAGAAAAAGGGAAAAATCTGAAGCACATACTGGTATTTTAAGATTCTGCTTAGAAAACACATGCTAACTGTCCTCCCATTTCATTGACCAAAGAAAGTTGCAATGTGAAGACAGATGTTAAAGAGATAGAAAAGTCTAATTCTCTTAAAGTGAAGGGCAATGAATATTTGTAAACAATACTTCAATCTGGCATACAGTATTAACCACAAACAGAATAACCCACTCACTATTCTTTTTCTTTTAAAAAAATTTTTAACCCCATAGTGACTGTATTTGCCTCTAGCACTTTTTCTTCTATTATAAAACTACAGGCCTGGTGCACAAAATTTGTGCATGGGGGGAGGGGGGTGTTTGTCCCTCAGCCCAGCATGCACCCTCTCCAATCTGGCATCCGAGAGGGATGTCCGACTGCCTGTTTAGGCCTGATCTCAGTGCCATATTGGATGGGCAGTCTGACATCCCTCTCACAATCCAGGACTGCTAGCTCCCAACTGCTCGCCTAGCTGCCTGCCTGATTGCTCCTAAATGCTTCTGCATGCCAGCCTGATAACTCCCTAACCACTCTCATGCCAGCCTGATTGATGTCTAACTGTTCCCCTGCCAGCCTGTTTGCCCCCAATTTCCCTCCTCTGCTGGCCTGGTCACCCCTAACTGCCCTCCCCTCCAGGCCTGGTCACCCCTAACTGCCCTCCCCTGCAGGCTTGATTGTCCCCGACTGCCCCTCCCTTGCAGGCCTGGTCCTTCCCAACTGCCCTCCCATGCTCACTTCTTTCTTCCTTTCTTTCTTTCTTCCTTCCTTTCTTTCTTTCTTTCTTTCTTTCTTTCTTTCTTTCTTTCTTTCTTTCTTTCTTTCTTTCTTCCTTCCTTCCTTCCTTCCTTCCTTCCTTCCTTCCTTCCTTCCTTCCTTCCTCTTTCTTTCTTCCTTCCTTTCTTTCTTCCTTCCTTCCTTTCTTCCTTTCTTTCTTTCTTCCTTCCTTCCTTCCTTCCTTCCTTCCTTCCTTCCTTCCTTCCTTCCTTCCTTCCTTCCTTCCTTCCTTTCTTTCTTTCTTTCTTTCTTTCTTTCTTTCTTTCTTTCTTTCTTTCTTTCTTTCTTTCCTTTCTTTCTTCACCTGATTATGTTTCCATTGACTTTTAGAGACTGTGGAAGAGAATGGGAAAGATAGAGAAAGATCAAAGTGAGAGGAACACTTTGATTGGTTGCCTCCTGCATGAGCCCTGACCTGGGCCCCAGCCAGGGAGGAGTCTGCAATTTAGGTACATGTCCTTGATCAGAATCTAACCTAGATCCTGTGGTCAGCAAACATAGGCATTATCCACTGAGCCAAACTGAGGTTATGACATTTCTTAGCCCTCCAACAGCAGACCTTTGTTTTTTTTCTCCAGGAGTGTGGTAGAAAAGCCCTAGAAAACCTTTTTGGATTCTTATACCCAAGTTACTAAGAATATTATCAGTGGCATACAGGGAGCTTAGCCAATGAGCAGTCAGAAAAGGTAATACCTCTGTAGTTCACACCTATCTTCTCTGATCTCTGGCTCTACCCCTGCCAAAGCCTAAAGCCTCCAGCCCTGGGCAGGGGATCCCCAGTTGATCCGATCACCAGCAGGGGACCCCCAGATGGTTCTGATTGCTCAGCTCTGCCCCTGGCAAAGGCCTCAAGCCTCTGGCCAAGTCTAGGGCCCTGGGCAGGGACCCCCAGTTCCCTCTGATCACCTGGGCTCCAAACAAGGCCAAGGCCAGCAAGGACAGGCAGAAAGCTTGGCTTCCTCCATTGCCAGGGAGACCCACGCCTCCCTCCTGCTCTCTGTGGTCGCAGCCATATTGGTTGGGTTTATTTGCATATTCGCTCCTGATTGATTGGTGAGTGTGGCTTGTGGGTGTAGCAGAGGTATGGTCAATTTGCATATTATTCTTTTATTAGATAGGACTAGTGACCTAGTGCACATTGAAAGGAAATTCATTAGAAGAAATATTTTAATATTGCTATTCGCCCTTTCTGTATATTAGAAGTGTCAACCAAATTCATGATTGACAATGACAGATAGAAACACACACATGCAATTGTCGCCAGCAAGAGCTTTATATGTATCATGCATGCGCGAGCCAACATTTATTTTTAAATTACCAGTGCGTGTCATATGTACCAACTGGTTGGTTGGTTGGTTGGATGGTCAGACAGATGTACAACCATTGGTCACTTAGCCTTTTATATATATAGAAGATAAATGATAATGTTTGCTCTTATTTTTGAAGTATATCCTTTGTTGATGTATACAGACCTAGTTTGTTAATTTTAAATTTAGTTGGCTCATTTTCTAGTCACACCTTACAGTTACTGGATCACATACTTGATTTCTGAAGGGTCAAAAAAATTTTGTTTTTTAATTTGCTTTAAAATTTATTTTCTCTAAAATAGTTAAGGAGCTTATTTATACACACACACACACACACACCCCTCTGTATTTTCCTTTTGTTTAAATTGTTTGCAAATGACTGAAGGATGTGTGGTAAAGTCATTTCCTAAGAATGCCTTTTTGCTTTACATATTGCACTGTCATGCTATAGTACAAATAAATGTTTATAAAAATACAAGTATCCATAATAAATCTCTTTACCAAATTTACTTATTTGGGTGTTACATTAACATTGATGCTCAGTCACTCTCTATTGATGCATGCATATGCTTATCCCTTCCTCCTCCACACCAGCCTATAGAATCAAAGGTCTATATTTCTGCTTTATAAGAACACTAGAGCACTGGTGCATGAAATTCGTGCATTCAGGGGCATTCCTCAGCCCAACCTGTGCCCCCTCACAGTTCCAGAGCCCTCAGAGGATGTCCAACTGCCGTGAAGGCAGGAGAGGCTCCTACCACCACCACTGCTCTCACTAGCCATGAGCCTGGCTTCTGACTGAGTGGCACTTCCCCTCTGGGAGCACACTGACCACCAGAGGCCAGCTCCTGTGTTGAGCGTCTTCCCCTTGGTGGTCAGTGTGCATCATAGTGACCAGTCGTTCTGCCATTTGGTTGATTTGCATATTAGCCTTTTATTATATAGGGTGTAAAACTAAATAGTTGTATGGATGTGAGAAGCTGCTTTTTTTTTTTTTTCTTACAAGCAAAGCTACAATGTTATTATGAGAAGTTTGTGAGTCAGGAATCAAGTAGTGGGAGTTAATTAGATGACCAGATACCTCAGGGTATTCTGTTAAGAGAGGTCATCTTTATATTGAATTAATCAAAAAACAGGGAGAATCTTTAAAGTTTATAGATTGAAGTGCTTTTTCTTTTTTTTTTTTCCTTTTTTTTTTACCCATTTATCTAATTTTTTCTTATCATATTAAAAATTTGAAACATAAATAACATACTATTAGTTTCTGGGCCAATACAAAACAGATTCTTGTGGCGTAGACTGTGGATCCCTCTTCTTTGGATCTGAGGACTAACCACCTGAGTTACGAGGCTAGAGTTCCCATTTCCATTGGCCAGGAAACATAACAGACCTCAGTGCCTGCTACAACCATGGCCACGCACATCCTTTTGTTTTAGAATACTGACTTTTCTTTTGATTTATTTTAATAATTATTATTTTGCCATTTTTCTAAAACAGATTATTACTATACAAAGTTTCTTACTTTGAGTGGCTCACTTCATGTTTATGGTTATACTATGATTCCTAGTAGATTGTTCTGGATTTCTGTTTAAACATTTGGGTCCAAGAAAAGAAGAGAATGGGAACATTTAAATTATAGTATTATGATATCAGGTGACAAACTCATTTTTTTTCTGTGATGAGTAAAAAATGAGACTCTGTTGGAGGAAGCAGTGTGGCTTTGTACTGAAGCTGTCCTATCCATGTTGATTGTTACAAACCACAGTACCTGCAGGACTGCTTTTCTTCTATAAGATAGGAATGGCAGTATCTGGCACTCCTGTCACGTTCCAAGCAAGCATACATGCCCTCAAACAAAGACATAGTGCTTCGTCCCACAACGGGGGCAGCTGAGAGTGCCACCCTGGCTGGCACTCTGTGCACCAGCACTGGAATACTACTCTCAGAAGCACAGGGATTGATGTGTACATCCCATCTATCACCCTTGTCCCTAAGCACCCATCTTCTGAAGTTGGCAGCATTAGCTTCTACTGGGTATTCATTAGACTTGGACTTTGCCCTTGATGTCTTAACTGTTGGTCGGCCCTCCCCCATTCTACCTCACTACATTTTTCTAAGAGCCCTCACCATTTCTGGCATGTAGCTGGCTTTCTTCCTCTGTTTCCAAGGTGGTCTAAATATCTCCTTATGGATTTTGCATAGTTAGAAAGATGGTGAGGAGAGTAATTAAATGTGCAAGGCCAATTTGCCCTGTTATATTGAAATATGCCACTTCATAATGTCCATGTTTAATTACCATATTAACCTTTTAATGAATATTGCTATATAATAGTTAGAAGTGTACTGGGCTGGGACTAAGGACAAATAGACCTGTTAATAAGTTCCACATGATCTTACAAAACTACTTTAATCAATCTGGGCGATAGGTTTCTTACCTGAAATATGAGATAAAAGGACTTTATGAGGTAAGCCTCACATTTATATAAATAAGCTCATTCCTAAATAAAAAGGGAATATCATGCCCTCTGAAATTTGAGCAGACTTCAGCAATACAAAACACCCTATGTGTGCCCACTTTGCTTATCTATTTCATGGTAATTGTTCATTTATAGTATCTTATGTTGTAGATATTTTAGGGACCATTTCTTCTGATGTTCTTGATGAAAAAATGTTATGCCCCATTACTCAACATTTAGAACTAATGACTGTGAGTCGAGCTTGTTGTCAGCCAGCTCTCTCTTTTATCTCTAGAACACTTATGATGGCAAAGGGCATTTTTTGAGATCTCTTGAAAGATGTTAGGGTCAGGAAATGTCAATTTTATGAAGTCATTGTTCCCTATCAATTTTCAACAAAATATTTAATCGCATCCCAGTTGATAGGAAGGACTGCTTGCTGTGCAGCGCTATTTCACTAGGGAAATGGCAAACAAGACTGCTGCCTATAAAGGGAGGTAGTACAGTCCAGTTCATTCATTGCTCAGGCCTTCGTTAACTCATGCAAAATATTCTGATGCTTAAGATGTTCTTCTGGGTTGGTATACAAGATCAATTATATGAACTAAATTGACCAACTGAGTTTTTCATACATCTTAATTATCTTATATCCAAGCTGTTTTTTTAAATTGTGATTTGAAATACATCTGATTACAGGAAAGGACCATAAGAGTTATCCTGGACAACCTACCAACCAGTCCAATAAATCCTTCTAATGTAGCCATGACAGGGGGCCATCCAGCCTTTGTCCAACATGTCTCATTTCAAAGAATCCCTATTATCAACATAGATATTTCTGTTTTTGAACAATTTTTTTTTAAAGATAGACTTACTAATTCCCTCTTGGTTCTACTAGTTGGTCCTGATTTTTCACCTATACCTTCTCCCCAACCTTATCTCCTTATCTTTCACCCTTAATCTGCAAAGAAAAAAGAAAGATCATAGAGAAAGGAAAGGTTTTCCTCTTTCATTTATGCATGTAAATTCACCTGACATGTCAATTAATGTATATATAATGTGTTGTGTGTGTGTGTGTGTGTGTGTGTGTGTGCATATTTGTGTTTTTCACATTAGGCTCCATGCCACATACCAGAATAAAATAGTGATCAAAGTAAAAAAAAAAAAATGCTTTTTACCAATGACTTTGCCAGTTTCCTCAATCATCTCTTAGATGAAAAATGTTTAGCTACTATTAACTTCCACACAAAAAATGCCTGAGAATGTTCATAGATTCTTGAGAGTTTATAGCTATTTTTATTCCTATAGCCTGATACTACAAAGAAAACTGAACTGAATATAAAATCATTAGATAATAATTTTTAAGTTTCTTGAAGATATTTCTCTATTGTAGTAATGTTTTCTATAGTTTTGTTGCTCAATCCAATTTCAACACAGTTTGATTTCTAAGTGGTTTTACTTGTTTGAAGCCCACAGAACTTCCTATATATCTTTAAAGTCCAATAATTAAATATAAAAACATTTAGGAGTTGATTACTCAGGTTTTGTTTATTGTTTTTTTTGTTGTTGTTGTTAGGAATGTTTCCTTGAATTATAGTTTCAAATATTAATTTTCTTTTTATATTTTCTTTTTTACAGGTTTCAAATAAATAATTTTTATAGACTCCAAAAACTGTATACATACTTTGTATGTTTATTACCATACTTTTCCTTTTCAAAATTTAAAGGAATCTGTAGAAAAATGTGCATTCATTTTTTTGGGGGGGACAGCCTATATATGTTACAATATTCTTTGCCTCTTTATCACTCTCACTGGACTCTGTTAAATTTTATATTCTATACTCATTTTATCCCTATTATCTATAATATTTCTATTTAACTTTCAGTTGTATTTGTTTTTCTTTGAGCTTCTTGTAACCCTTTTTTCTTCTGAGGTAACCTTGTTTATTTGTCTGTGTATCTATTTATCTACTTATTTTAAACTCAGCACTTATTTCACATATCTCCTGGTTCTGAGTTTTCAAATTTATGATTGTGGCTTTTACTTGTTCAATTGATTGTTAGAAACAGTCATATTTTGGGGCCCTCTCTTTAGCTGCTTCCTAACTTTATCATTTAATCAATGGGAAACCCCTCTTTTACATTGCCTGCCTCATTTCCCAAAACCTAGGAACAACTTTTCCCCAGGGCTATCTCCTCTGGTCCCTCACATACTCCAACCTTTTTCTTTTTCTCTTTTCGCTACCCAGCAGTCAGTGTTCTGATATACTAGGACTGAGATCTATGGTCAGGTTTATCCACTCACAGGGTTTCTCTCCTCAAGATGCTCAGTCCTAATGGACGTAAGCTGTATTCTCCTGGGGGAACCCATGAATCACGTGTCTTCTGTGCAGTCCACTCCTGACCTGCCAATTGAACGGACTAAATGGTCTGTCTTATTTATGTGCCCACTTAGATATTTAGAGATAACTTAACATTCTAGTAGTCTCTGTCTTCTAGATGTGTGGTTGTGCGCTCTGGGATATTTTATTTTTATTTTTTTGTAGTTATCCTGTATGATATTTTTAATGATATGTGGTAAGATTTAAAATTAGGGAACCATCATTTTTTCAAAACTTCTTTAGGAGAAGGTTCTGAGTTAATGAGTTTAGTTATTTTATGTTCATTATATTAAACTAGAGGCGTGATGCACAAAGATTCGTGGAAGAATGGCCTTTCATTCCCCTGGCTGCTGGCACTGCCTTCACTCTGGTCAGAGCCATCTTTCGCCTTCCCATGCTGCCCAGAGGCCCGGAGCAACTGGGGTGGTGGGGAATGTCTGCATTGTCGCCATCCCCTCTCTGCTGCTCATCCCACCTCCCCGCTGCTCAGTACCTGTGTATGCAAATTGACCTGTCATTTTTGTTGGGTTCATTTGCATAGTCACTCCTGATCGGTTGGTGGGCATCACAAAGGTATGATCAATTAGCATGTTTCTTCTCCTCAGCATTCACTCATTATTTGCAAAGGAAATTCAAACTGAGAGAAGAATCTTTTACTTTCTGTTTTAAAAATATTAAAATTTTTATGTTTATTTAAAGTCATATAGGATCATATTTTAATTTATAATGGGTGCTTTCTAAAAATTAATCAATAAAATTAAATAATTTTCAAACTTTCATTTCCTCAAATCCAAAGAAAAGGACATTCACAAAGTATCTTCCTGACTGGTATTTAGGATTCCTGAAGAGTGGCTATTGAGTTACTCTACAGACATCATTTGAATTTCAAATCAAGCAATGTCTTGCTATCCATAAAACAAAAACAAAAAATCCTTTGCAAAGTACAACCATGGCTTGCATATTATCTTCTTTATCAGGGGGATAATGGGACAGCTGAAAATTGTTTCAGCCTCATGACAAAGATGGGAGAATCACTTTATGGTTTCCAATTATACTAGCTAAAACCGACGTGAATTCTCCCTGAAATATTCTAGCTTTTGCAGAGCCTTTGCTTCCATTCTTTAAACACATTCATTTCCAGTATAGTTGAATAGTTAAGTGCACCTCATTTTGCATTTTGTTTCCTGTGATATTTACATTACAATAGCAAAGTAAGATATAGCCAGAATGGCACATCCAAGTCGCAAGTATCAGTTCATTTTGAAAGCACATTCAAAATGATTATCCCCTCAACCCTTTCAGACTATTCTTTTATCACTTTCCCTTTGGCTTGTTGGGGAGGGGGAGCATGCCTTTCTTACCCTCCTTTAGACCTTATGGCTAGACCCGTGGTCAGCAAACTGCGGCTCGTGAGCCACATGTGGCTCTTTGGCCCCTTGAGTGTGGCTCTTCCACAAAACACCACGGCTTGGGCGAGTCTATTTTAAAGAAGTGGCATTAGAAGTTTAAGTTAAAAAAATTTGGCTATCAAAAGAAATTTCATTCATTGTGCTGTTGAAATTTGGCTCTGTTGACTAATAAGTTTGCCAACCTCCAGGCTAGACTAACATCAAAATAAAATTGACACAAGACTAGATTAACAGGAGAAAACCCAATTTAATACATGTGCATGGGAAAATCACAATATGATGTTCAGATCATATAATGACACTAAATGATTGAATTAGGTACCTTTTAATACTTTTTAGCCAAATAAATAAGTTTTTGAGAAATTGACAGGACAAAGAACATTAATGCTCTGCTCATCAGCAAAGACTCTAAGCAAGCTTTGGGCTTGGATAGTAAATGAGTGAAGGCATGGCAGTTTCTTTACATAGGCTTTTTCTACCCAGGGTTTGTAACTGTGATCAGGTTGTCAGCCCTCGGGGTCAGGGAGGGTACCTATGGCAGGGAGATGTATCCTGCACTTAGAGAGGCAGAGGAAGGTCAGAGAGTTCCTGCCACTGCTGCTTCTCAAGTGATTTTACTTTAAAATAATCAACCTGCCATTGTGAAACTTCTTGGCAGCTGTCCTGGGCCCTGACAGGCCCAAAAGAGGGCATTGGCCAAAAGTCCAAGAGTCGGAGGAGAGAGAGTTCTGATCCCTCAGGTTGCCTGTCACAGTTCAGCAGTGGCTGTGATCCTCTGCTAGGTGCCCCCTTCCCCCTCCCCCCCTTTCAGCTGTAGCCCTTGCAAATCCTGGCTCTACCTCCCCTCCCCTTCAGGCCTGGAAGAGGTAACAGCTACACACTGTTGTATTTATCAGTGCCTCTCTGCATTTCATTGGTTTCCTTATCTTGGCCTCCTGCTTTCTCAATAGGGCCCTCATTAAGGATCCTACTGGTGTAAGGACTTTATTCTTACACCATTCATTTTCTCCCCAGGTCCATGGCTTCACAGAGTCATTTATCATGCACTGTGTCCTACAGAAGTTTTAAATTAAAAGATAAGGGTGAGAATAAGTTATGATTCTCCAACTGGCAAGTCTATTTCAAATCATAAAGATGGGATTCAACTAACCTATCCTCTCTTTCCAGGAAACTTGTTCCCCATGTTCTTCTAAAAACTGGGTTAACCTTGGTCTTGCTAATCCTCTTTTCCAATCTATGTCCCCAACAGTTTGACTCCGCAAACCCACTGGACCTGAGAAACCATGTGGCCTACCGGCTTGCTTTGTGTGTTTTTGTTTGTTTCTTTTTTCCTGTTGGGATAATCTATAGCTTAAAAAATCCTTTTGTATATGCAAAGTATATTTTCTGTGGTTATTTAAAACCATTAGGCCTCCTTTTCAATGACATAATACACGGATATATTATTATTTTACAATAATATGAAATATTATCTCAGATAGTATAAAGCCCAGAGAGTAGAAGTTAAGAAGCCCTCTTTGTTACCTCCAATCTTATAGTCTTCAGAAATAACTGCTCTTTGACAGTTAGCTAACATGCATTTCTGTTTTGAACATCAACACAGTCATATTATATGTATAAAAATGTGACATGCATGTTACATGTATGGTATATCTTATATGTATGCTATATAAAGGCATGTCTCTGTATGAATATTGCTATATGTTATATATTATCATACAAAAGGCATAAATTCTATATATCAATCTGTCTAGTATATCTATAGATGTCTAGGTCTCTTTCCAAGTCTGTACGTATTATTACAATTTGTCAGTATTACATAACATTATACAGAATCAATATATTTTCACACTATTGCAAATGATGTGGTAATAAGGAAAATAGATGGTTTAAGAGTGTGTAAAATATTTGAGTAAAATACTATGTACACTTTTTAATGATGTTAAAATTATATATGATTTTTTATTTTTATGTAGAAATTTTAGCTTATGACTATGTAAAAATACATATTTAATATAATACTTTATATATGCTAATCATCATGATACATACTTTTACATCTTTAATTTATTTTTTAACAAGTTATGCTACAAAGTTAGATTGTGTTCTTGTTTTAGGTGGAAACCAAATAAATGCTCTGAGGGGTAACTGACTTGTTTAGAGTCAGATAATAAGCAGCTGTAATTTTAATCCCCATCTCCTAATTCCATATCTAGATTTTTATATCACAGCTACAATGATTGGAAGGTAAAAAGGAAATTTGCTTCATAGATTAATTGCCCATAACAAGTGACTTTCAGCAACTTCGTGCGAATGCTTTGTGCAAATCTCATTGAAACCTGTTGTACCTGCACACTGTCCTAGGAGGAACTCTAGAGATTCTGTAGATGGGAACCCTCTAACAGACACCTGCGAGGGTCACATAATACGTCCTTGGCTTCTCCAGGAGTTCTTGGCTAAGCTTCCTGTAGTCGCCACCTTTTCGGAGAATTGTGAACACATGGGTTTGTAATTTGCGATAAAGAAAACTGCTTTAAATAAAAACTATACCCTCTATTGCTGTGTCACAGCTACAGTTATTCAATGATTTTTCTCAAAAGGTACTGAAATTAATATTAAATATTAATGTCAAAAGCCCCCAAGCTGTTAACTTTCATCTGAATACATTTTTAAAAGCAAACACTATCAACAAAAGACATCAAAAGCAATTACTTCTAAGTTCTGTAATTCTAATTTTATTTGGTTTCCACCTGAAACAAGAAAATTCAATATCTTATGGGCTTCTATAATTCTAGTTTAAAAAATCATTATGTTATAACATTATTTTTTCTTATTTAATATTTTGTTTTCTATTCTTTGGATTAACTACTTTCCCCAGTGGTCCTGCCAGCCTTCTTTGTTTCCTTCTTCCTTCCTTACATTTTCCTTCTTTCCTTTGTACTTTATGTTAGTGTTTTTTTAGTATTCATAATGTTAATTTTTCTTGCATGCCTACAAATTCTTGGTTTTCTGTTCATATTTAAGAACAAGGCAGTGAAAAGTTGATGGGGCTTTGGCTCACAGGACTGGGAATTGTCAGTTGGCAAGAATAACAAAGGAGAAGTGGGTAAACTATTTTATTAACTAGGGAATTTTAAATGATTCAAGCTGGCTATCTTTGAGCCCACAGTAGTTCAATTGCTTCTTCAAAATGTCTGTTTTAGTTACTTTTTTATATTCTTATCTTAGAAAGAAGAGAAGCATGTGATCAAGCCACCATTTAGGAACACTTCATTTAACACCTATTAACTACTTTGGGAATTGCTAGACTCAAGTGATACGATTACAAAACTTGGGCTTTAAAAAGAGCCCATATTGTTTTATTGTTGTTAAACCTAAACCAAAATATATTTTATTACTGGAAAGCAACTTGTTCTCTAGTTTTTACTATTTCTCTTAGTGGTACTGCTGCTCTCCTTGTATTCCATATTCAAAGGCTTGAAGTTATTCTTGGATGCTCATCTTCCTTTTGGAATTAGTTCAGTAATTTATCTTGCAGCTGTCCCTCATTTCCATTTCCCCTGGACCTGTCTCTCTCCCCCCGCCCCCCCTTTTGCCTGGACTTTTAAAAATTCTCTTAATAAATAAATCATGCTTGTCATAAATGTGACTATACTTGAAGGAAGATATAATATATCTACTCTAAGCCAAGTAGAGCTTGGTTCAAATCCTAACTTTTTCACTTACAATATGAATGAAATACAGCATTTATGCTCTCTAAACTATGGTTTCCTCATCTATAAAGTTGATGCAATCATATTTCCTACAATAAAGGGTTTTGAGAAAGGTTAAATGATATTTAAAAATGTAAAACACTTCACTCAGTGCTAACACATAGTAAGTACTAAAATGTTGCCTATTTATTTTATTTTATTTTATTTTATTATTTGTTAACTTTTATGTATCACATTTAATTCAACGTTCTTAACACATATTCTCTTTTGCTTAGCAAAGTACTTTTAGATTCTTAATGACAAATCATTAACTTCCATCATTTTGCTCTATCTTTAAGTACTTGCATTCCACACCCCACCAACAATCTAAAAATTACAGATCTCTAAAAACATCTTTCTGCATGGCAATTTCATACTGAGATATCTTGATTTTTCTCCTAATTGCTTAGATAATACAGCTAAGATGTCTTGGATGATATTGAAGATACTTTTCTGTCCGGTCTCTATCTGCTTTTGATTTTTCATTGCTGCCCCATTATTTCTCTTCATCTCAGCAAAATTTATCTGCTTATTATTTGCATGTATATTATTATATATTCCTGCCCTTGTCCGCATCCTTTTTTCTGATGAATTGCTCTAAATTATCTCTGGAATTCCCAATTCCAGTTTCCATTCCTACTTGAAGTATGAAATTATATGTGTGGGTTTTTCCACCTTTATGAGATGCTATGATATATATATATATATATATATATATATATATATATATATATATAGTATCTGAACCGGATATACTTCACCATTATCAGTATGGAGATGGTAAGTAAGGAGAAGAGGACTATTTGTAACAGGGTGTTTAAAAAATTCACCCCATTGATGCAGCCAATCCAGTTGGCAAAATCTGGAATGAAGAATAAACCAAAATGCAGAAAGTAGGCAAACAGCTGTTTATGATGCTTGTTTACAATTGCAAAAATTTCAAAATAACCTAAATGTGCAGTTATAATGAGGTCATCAAAAACATCACAGTGCATTTATTTGGTAAGGACATGCATACTGTTAAACATTAGGTTGTAATCTGTCAGAAAAACATGGGGAAATACCTTTACATTCCTTACCATTTATCAAGTATCTGCTCTATGCGGACTTGGATTAAGAAGTTACACATAACCATTAACTTCATACTCTCTATATCGCTTGATAAAATTGGTATTCCTATGGTTTTTCTGTTAACCTAGTTACAGCAAGGCTCAGCTCCCAGGCCATTGCTAAAGTAGTTGACCTGAAGTTGTGTACTATGTCATGGGTTCTAGCTTTCCCTAAGGGCAAGCACCCATTTGGTGATCAGTTGATCTTGATAATGTTTACAAACTAATACAGGATGGGCACTGACCAGTAAGAACAATGCCACAGCCAATAAGAATGGAGACCTGCATAGCTAAGCAATAAGACCTTAGCAGTGCATAGTGGGGTGAGCATCTGCCCTGGCAATTGGGAGCTGGAAACTTACTCATGCTATTTCATTCCCTTCCAGTCACACTTTACCAATGAACTCAGAATTAGTATTAGACTCTTAGGAATCAACTTGTACTTCCATGGGTGGCTGAGCAAAGTTTTAATGAGGCCCTTGCTTAACACATTGAAAGTAGACTTCCACGAAGGGTTTCCAACAAGTTACATTGGGAAATCTGTACAGAGTTCTTAATGAAGAGGCTAAGATAATTACAGACTTTTAATTAACTACTTAATTGCTCTGAATTAGTAGATATCCCAGTGTGGATAGCTTTATTCAGTTTTGTGGTTAACAAAATACATTCTCTTCAACTTTCTTCCTATTATTATCTCAATATAATTAACCATTTCCTTGTACCAGTGACCTTTTCTAAGATACATTTAATTATTGTTAATCTGTAGCTCTTGTTTTTAATCATCAGAAAAAAAATGGCTTTAGCAGCAATAAGTACCTTAGTTTATAGAACACTTAGTCATGTGATCTTAAGACTAATGTAGCCTATTTCTTAAAGAGACGAGAAATCATGCCAAATGTCTATTACCAGTTAAAGGAAAGCATTCGTTAATGTTTTATGAAACATGCCATTCTGGGCTTTGTTATATGTTAATGCATTTCTTCTCATCATCACCTCCTCATTATAGGAGAGAGAAGTGCATCTTAAGTGGATGATTGAATTTAACCTTTAATTCAGGCCAGTGAAGGGGGAAGCAGTAAGAATTTACTTCAAAACATTTTTTTCATTTACTGGACTTATTCACGCAAGCTTGAGATAAAGAGCCATTGATCACTTTCTGTTGGCTGTGGAAATAAAGAATTGTAGGGTAGAAAACAAAATTTTAATTCAATGTTTAATGAAAGAAACTAAGACATGTTGTCATAATTAATGTATGGCATGTAATATAAATTATCACACAGTTGTCCTTTCTTCCTTTCTTGATCTATGGGCAGGATAAAATATTTCATTGTCTCCCACTTCCCCCCACCCTGGTTGTTTTTAATAATTATTGCATCCACTTGATCATCTACTCTTTTATTATTTTATTTAATAAATCCTCATTTACTACCCGGATGTTCTAGTTCAGAACAAAGGTGAGAGGAAAGTCCGTGACCCATTACAGATGCTTTTGATGAAAATCTCTCAGATGAACAATCCAAAAGTGATCCCTTTTTGAGTCACTGTCTACAGCCCAACTGGGAGGGGACAGAGGGGACCAAAGTTGGAGAGGAGACAAAGGTAAACTATTTGAGGAGACGGGTCAGTGAAATAAAAATCAGAAAAGTGAATTAAATATGTTCAACACCTATTTGTTGTTAACATGCATGTGGCTGCTGGGTTCTTATGGAACACAGAGAAAAATCAAAGGGGTTAGAGAGACAAAGGGGCTACCAGCACTCCTCTTCACCTGGTCTGTGAACTCAGGCAAGTCATTGATTTCTTTAGGCCTCAGCTTATCAGTGACTAAGTCTACCCACCTTCTAAAGTGGTAAATAAAGAACTCATACTTACCACATTATTAGGTGAATATTTCTTAGAAGAGTGCTTGCCATTAGATACTGTATTTACTCATATTTACCACATTATTGGGTGGTTATTTCTTAGAAAAGTGCTTGCCATTAGATACTAAATAAATATTACCAATCAGCAGTCTAAGTTCTGAATTGAGCTAGCTGTTTCTTCATAAAAGTTATATTCTATCCAATTTTAGTTTTCTAAAGGTTTCCTATGAGTGAGGGAAGAAATATGATGAATTCTTGGATAAACCCTTTCCTGCTTGCCGCTGACAGGGCTGGCTCTCTGACTCCCAGGCTCTATTCCAACATGGCCTTAGTTCCCTCCACATGCACTGAGCTGACTGGACTGCCCTTGAAGACTTCTTCCATATAAAGCTCCATGAATCTCTCTGAGGGAGGTGCTTTGCACCTTCACTGGGAGTTGTCTTCAATACATGGTTTCAAGGCTTCTTGAAGTTTGCAAAGGTAAGGACAGGAGAGGAGGGGAAAGAAGGACTCTGGGTGGGAGCTGGCTCTCCCCAGGCCAGCAGAGCCCAGCATGTAACACTCCAGTGCAGATTTATCTTCTCTTGGATGTTGAGGAAACAGAATAATCTCCCCTACTCCCCTCACCTCCACCAATGTCCATGCATTAATCCCCAGAACCTTTGAATGTGTTACATTGTATGGCAAAGGGGAATCAAGGTAGCAGAGGGAATTAATGTCACTAACCAGCTGCTATTTACATACAGATATTAGATATCACCTAGATGTCATAGTGGGCCCAATGTTATCACACAGATCCCCTGTAGTAGGAGAGGGAGATAAAAGGGGGAGAACAGAGAGATGGCAGCATAAGTAGGCCTGGGACCAAGGTTGCTGGTTTTAAGGATGGAATAACAGGCCCAAGTCTAGTGGCTGGAATGGGCTGGAGAATGGATTCTCTCTCCGAACCTCCAGAAGGAATGCACACCTGTTGATATCTTATTTTTTAACCCATTGAGACCCACTGCAGATTTCCAACCTTCAGAAATATTAAGGTAATAAACTGTGCCGTGCCAGCACAGCCAAGGGTTTGGCGAGCCTGAGGAAGGGCGGTGAAGGATGAAGAAAGAGACAGACAAGTGAAAAAGCTGGGTCTAGGTGGACCTCCTGTGCCTGGCTGAGGCCACAGAACATACCCAGACTGCAAAGCTGATGCTTTATTTATAGTCAGGAACAAACAAGGTAATTTACAATGTTCTTATAAGTTTCACTTGTTTTTGGCAGCACTTGCTGCCCCTCCCACAGCCCATTAGCTACCCAGGAAAGATCTAAGGAGCAGTCACAAGATCAAGCTCTATGCTTAGAGGACTGTGCTCTCTAAGCTGGGATTGTTTGTGACTTTGCCAGCAGGTCAGTCCTAGGCTTAACCCTATAACCGCTCCCTACAATAAATGTATTGTTTTAAGCCACTAAATTTGTTTTGTTACAGCAACAATAGGAGACTAATACTAACAGGTGTTTTAAGAAGCTTCAGAATGTATGTTTTGTAATGGGGTGATTCAGAGCTGTGCCCTCCCTCTCCACAGTTACACAGAGGCATCGGCATGGAGATACTGAAGGGTGGTCTTGCTGGCAGTCAGCTCACACCCCTGTGCCTGGATTCAGTACCAGAATCAGCGCTGCCATGAACCTCCCGGGGAAGCTATCTTTAATGCGACAGAAGTGGTGTTTTCAGGTATGAATGGTAATTAAAAACAAATCTAGTAGTAATTTTGGTCTAAATTTCTCTATAAAATTTTTGTCAAATTATACAGTGCTAAGGGGTACAGCTTCATTAGGGGGAGTTAGGAGAGCATGTTTTCACTTGTGATTTCAGGGCTGAAAGTGGGCCTAATTCTTTAACATCTCTGCTACACAAAAGATGGCCTGGGGGGCTACCTGTATATGGGACAGGTGTACAGAGGGGGTTTTGTCGGCAGGAGCAGGAAGTTGATGTGGGTTTTGATAGGTATACTATTTAATTTTATTTTCATTTTTCTATTTCTAAGACTGCGGATATTTTATTTTCCTGTGGATCTTTTCTTTCCTTTCTTTTTCATATTCTTTTAAAAATATATTTTATTGATTTTTCACAGAGAGGAAGGGAGAGGGATAGATAGCTAGAAACATTGATGAGAGAGAATTGTCGACCAGCTGCCTCCTGCACACCCCCTACCGGGGATGTGCCCGCAACCAATGTACATGCCCCTGACCGGAATCGAACCTGGGACCTTTCAGTCCGTAGACCAACACTCTAACCACTGAGTCAAACCGGATTCAGCTTTCATGTTCTTTTTTAACGTTGACACTATTAGAGATGTTCCCTCTCCCCCTAACCTTTCATACCCTCCCCCAAGCACTGCCCTCTTCTCCCCAGGCCTTCACCACATTGTTGTCCGTTTCCATGACTATACATATATGTGCTTTGGATATTTTCCTTTGTTCTCCAACCCCCATCTAAACTCTGTCAGATTCACTATGCAGAGGGCCCCCTGGGAAGGCACCTGAGCATTCTATATTGGCCCATCTTGCCCTTTTGGCCAAAAATGAACCTCTTCTTGTGGTCCAGGTGCCCACAATTGTTGCCTGACCTTTCAGTTCATGCCAAGGCTGAAGCACCATGGTGGCTGGTACCACGGATCTCTTGCCTGCCCAGTGTGGGGAGCTGGGCCCTCTCTGGAAAAGAAACATGGGTTCCCAAAAATAAAAGCAAACTTTAAATACCAATTACCAATACCTCCAAATTTCCGTTCCAGAAATGTTATCTTCTGCTATTAATTGTTGTTCCCACTAGATGGCAGTGTAGTGTAAGCAAAAAGAAAATCAGGCTCAGCCTTGGGTTGTCTGGCTGCTGTTTCAAGAGGAGAGGAAAATCAAGCATGCCAAAGCAGTCAGCTCAGAGGGGCAGGGAAGTCCCAGACTGACTCTAGGGCAGTGGAGTTCTAGAAGGAGCATGGGCTTTGTAGGCCTCAAAGCCTATAATTCCTAGCTGTGGGATCGGACAGATACTGAGTAACATCTCAGACTCTCAGTTTCTGCATTTGTACAGTGGATGGATATTCGTGTCTTATTTATAGGGCTATTATGAAAATAAAATAAAGTGACATGTTAAAATCTTGGGACACAATAGGCATTCAACTTTTAAGTCAATAGGCAGAACATTTCAATGTTCTGTCCTCTCTGTAGGAAAAAAAAAAAAAAGTTTATTTAAAATTTTAGACCTTAAGTTCTGAAAAGAAGGGTCTTAAAAGGTAAAGAGAAATTATTCATTCTTTGCTCTGCTTCAGCTTGGCTAAAACTTTCCAAACAGCAATGCTATAACCTTTCCGTCATGTCCTCACATGCAGTTGCTGTCTTCCCCATCTCTCCAGGACCGTTAAAGTGCATCTCTTGTGAGCTCTGTAATGCCAGCCTTCCCGCCATGGCCTTGACTTAGGCAGGGGATCAAAGTGGGACTCCAACCTCAGCATTTTCTGCTTCCTGAGCCAGCAGCCCGTTGGCCTTCAGTTTGTGAGTGCACCAGGAGGTTGCCTACGTAGCGGAATTTGATGATGTAGTGAGTTGAATGGTTACCCCCGAAAGATAGGTCCACCTGTAACCTGTGAATGTAACCGTCTTTAGAAATAAGGTATTTGCAGATGTAATTAAGTATTCTGGGATGAATCATCTTGATTATCCAGGTGAGCTCTAAATTCAATGGCCAGTGTCCTTAGAAAGGCAGAGGGAAATTGAAAACAGAGCCACGAAGGCCAGGAGAGATGGAGGCGGAGACTGGAATAATGCAGCCACAAACCAAGGAATGCCTACAGCCACTATGTGCTGAAGAGCTGGGGCATGGATCCCTTAGAGCACATGTGTCAAACACAAGGCCCGCAGGCCAAATCCGTCCCGCCAGGCCTTGCAATGTGGCCCGCACCGCGCTGTCATCACTGCACTCCGCTGCATTTCCATCACAATGACAGTTTATGACTGTTCAGTAAACCATTCGGCCCGCGATTTAGGCTGGATTTTAGATTTTGGCCCCTTCTCTGATTGAGTTCGACACCCCTACCTTAGAGCAATGGTTCTCAACCTGTCTAATGCCGTGGCCCTTTAATACTGTTCCTCATGTTGTGGTGACCCCCAGCCATAAAATTATTTTTGTTGCTACTTCATAACTGTAATTTTGCTACCGTTATGAATCGTAATGTAAATACCTGTGTTTTCCGATGGTCTTAGGCCACCTGGCTAGTGGCCCTCCACCTGTGGAAACCCACAGGTTGAGAAACGCTGCTGTAGAGCCTTAGAGTCTCCAGAAGGAGCATGGCTCTGGCAACACCTTCTTGCAGACTCTGGTCTTCACACCTGTGAAACACACATTTCTGTTGTGGTAAGCCACCAGGTTTGCGGTAATTTGTTACTGGAATCCTAGCAAACAAATACAGATTTATATCAAGAAAATTTCTGTCTCCAGATATATTTCCAGTGTTGCTAAAAATGTTATTGTTAGCGAATTTATTTCTGTAGTTTAAAGTACAGCCTCTTTTAAAATAAAATACATAAGGTCCTTGGGAAAGGTAATAGATTTCAGAATCAATTTTCCACATTATATTCTCTGCGGCTGCCCGGCGTGGATGTGCAGCAATGCACTGGGCATGTACGTGGAAGGAAGTCATTCTAAAGAGGTGAAGGGATTTGGGTATAAAGGAGCAGCTTGACTGGCAAAGCAACTTGCTTGGCATTCGGCTCAGTTCTTCCTCTTCAATGCTCCTCAGTGAGGGAAGCCCAGGTTTGGAGAAATCTCAAGCAGCCAAAGAAGATCCCATTCGGGGCTAATTCCACTATGCCCCTTCGCCACCAGGTAAGGCATCCATGAGACCAGTGAAACATGTCCCCCAACCTAGCACCTTCCCCTCTCACAGGATGCAGGCTCCCAGAATCCCAGAATCCCTTGCTAAATAGCTCCAATCCCTTTTCCACGGCCTCCGCAGGCTTCTCCTCCAGGTCTCCCTCCCTGGGGTGCATCACCCTGTCAGTGTGCACACTCCTGGGGGTTCCATTGAAGGCCCTTCTCAGCACAGAACAGGGCATGAGGTGGACTAAGAGATCCATGGGGTCCAGGACCTGTCCCTTTTGGCACCATCATATTCTGGGCAAGAGTTTTGATAGTTCTGTACTGAAATATGGCCTTCCTGGTCTTTATAGAGATATATTTGTCAAGTGAGGAGGATCAAGCCTATTATTTTATTAACCTGTCTGTTAGCTTGGTCTAGAAATGCAATAGTCAGACAAATGAATGTGGGTCTGCATTTGTATCCTTGCCCTGCGCCCAGCAGAGGTGAGGGGGTGGCCCTGACTCTGACAGACACAGAACTTTAATGGCGCTGGGAAGGTGAGGCGGTGAGCTGACAGCAGTCCATAAAAGGCAGCTCATAAAAGACTGAATCTCGGCACTGCAAATGCCATGGGAGAAAGGACCTGCAAAGGAATTGGCAGTAAAACTTAAGAACTGCATCCAGCCTGTAAATGGCTACAGGGTAGAAAGCAGACACAGGCTTCCCCATATCTCAGCCATTGGAGGTTAGAAAAGACACATAAAGCCTTTGAACTGCAATCTATTCAAATGCTATAAAACTGGGATGTGTAAACCCTTGCCAAAGCTTTAGCATGAGAACTCAGAAAGGAGTAAACTAAAGTCACTGGTTTCAGTGAGGGCACATGGGGAGGGCCGTATAATTTGTACTAGCAATTTCTCTCATGGTTATACAGGATGACACTTGGCATGAGGTATATTACACTGGAGTGCACACCTCACTCAACACATCAAATGTGTCGGGGGAAAGAGGCAAAACTGTTACCCAAAGCTGAGTTTTGCCTGGACACATACCCATGCGTGGTGAACGTGAGCTGCCTGGGAGGATGCTGTAAAGGTGATTGCTTCTTGGCCTGCCCATTTCACCCCGGAGCCATAGATGTGAGTTTTTAGTGTGATTTTCAGTTTGGGTTAGCTCAGCCCAGACATCTCTTTGACATGATACAGAAGGAGGGTTATTATCACTATTTTTTTAATAATAGTGTTCTTTCTAATATATGAGAAAATAGCTGGGCTATTAAAAATAGGGCTATGTACAGTGGTGCCTCACATAAAGAACGCCTCGCACAGCGAACGCTGCACACAACGAACTTCATTTCATGATTCATACAACGAACTTCGTTTCACACAACGAAGTTGCCCGAGCTTCCACGACCGCTTTGCCCGAGCTTCCACGACTGCTTCGCCCGAGCTTCCACGATCGCTGCCGATGTATTGCATCCTTCCGCGCAGGCACTGCAGGCAGTCGTTAGTCACTGCGCTTAACTTAAGCACGTATCGCGGCAATCGTTCTTCATTACGAATTAAATCACGCACGTATCACGGCAGTCATTCTTTTAAGTTAAACTCAATATTTTTTTTATATCATGATGTATCTAAATAAAAATAATAACAAAAAATTTATCTTTTTTTATGTCATCTTAGCATATTTTATGCTACAGAACGAATTATTTTTTTTAACATGTATTGTTATGGGAAAACGCGTTTCACATAACGAACTTTTCGCATAACAAACTTGCTCCTGGAACGAATTAAGTTCGTTGTGTGAGGCACCACTGTATATGTAGTTCATTAAAAAGCAATTACATATGGTAAAATAAAAGATATCAATAGCACACTCTTAAATTACATTCTCTCTTTACTAATGTCTGGTGGATCCTTGATCACCTGGGAACAAGGATGGGAACTGTTTTGTTTTGTTTTGTTTTGTTTTGTTGTTTTGTCTTTTTCCCCAGAGTTCCTTACTTCTTTGTCTTAGCAGAACTTAATTTCCTCTGTGGCTGCATCTCCTGGGTCCTTCCCAGGTGGCTGGGATGTTGCTTCTTATATCAAGGTCTTCACTGTAATTGCAGAGATTTTTCTTTCCTGCAGCTATGGCCACGGAAAGTCCAGGCTTTAAGGAACAGAGTCTGTACCAGGTGTTCCTGAGGGGGACTCTTCTTGCACTCCAGTCTGCAGAAAGCCGGCTGCTTGCCTTGCGTTTTTCAGTCACCAGGGAGGAATGCCTGTCTTTCTGCTTTCTTGGGTCAGCTTCCTTACTTCTGTCTCAGCCTGGTGTATTTGCTCTGTCTGCCTACTTGACTGCGCGCTGTTCTTAAAGCAGTGGCAGTGGGTGGTATTTTAAGACTCATGGCACTTTTTTCTCTCTTTTCTTTCTGTATTCAAACATGAGCTCTCCAATTAGGTCACAGCTAAATATTGATTCTCCGTTAAGCAGAAACATAAGTACTATTTTATTTCTCGTGTGGCACCATTAAACATCCCCCTTGGCTACCACAGTCCAAGTGTTATGATCTTTTACTATTTCTTACCCAATAGTCATTTGGCTGCTGAAACACCCAGGATAGAGAAAGCTGAGGAAACGAGAAGAGAGAGTTGATACTGAATCTCTAGGCCAGAATACTGTAGCTTAGTGATGGTCCACAACTCTATTTTAATTTTTAGGCACCACCCAGCTTTCTTGGGAGCTTCTAAATAGGTGTGATGATGTGGAATGCTAAAAGATGTAGCCAATGCACTAAAATCAGGGAACGACAATATATTCACATGGGAATGATGAGCAGATTCCAAAAGTGTCAATGCAGGATGGACACATACATTTCTGCACTGAAGATGGACAACTTGCCATGTAGGTGCAGGATGAGACATGGATATGAACAGGCAGATGTTTGCAGAGGTTCTGTCTCACCTCAGCCCTGGAGGCTGATGTGGCCTGCAAAGCTCTTCACCCTCGGCCTTTCCCTTCCTGCCTGGCCTCATATCTGATGGCATTTTCTCCCAATCCACTCCTTCCACTCGGGTAATGGGGAGTTAGACTTTAGCTCAATAGAAGAGGGAATTTCCTAACAACAGAGCTGTCCAAAAATAGAATGAACTTTCTCCAGAAGCAGCAATAACAAGGCTTCCAGCTGTGGCTTAATAACCTTTTACAAGGTAATTGTAACTAAGAAAATAGACTTTGGAATAAAAAAATGTTCCAAGTCTCTTTCTTGGTAGATGCATTGTTTTGGGTGGGATGGTGGTTTCTGGAACTCAGTGGCCTAGTTTCCATGCAGCTCTGCCAAGTACTAGCTGTGTGACCGTGGCATGTCCTTGGAGCTCTCCTGACCTGAGTCATCTCATCTACAAAAGGTGGACAATAGCACGTTTCTCACAAATACTACCCTCAGCGTTGTGTGAGAATTGAGCACATAAACACACAGAAAACTTTTAGACCAAAATCTGACTATAGTAAGCATTTAATAAATGCTAATAATTATATTTAACTCCTTAAATCTATATTGAATCATTGGCAAAATAAAGATAATGTTTTCCCTTTAGATTTTCTTTGAAAAGGAAATGCAGTATGATTAACATAATGTGTAACATGCTAAACAGTTGTGATTATTAGTGATGAAATGTTGTGCAGAATATAGTATCTACTATTTCTTATACAACCTTGTATTAAATGAATGTCCAATGGCCAGAGGGAAGAGTGATTTTCTAAGTATTCTCTATGGAGACAGATGCCTATAGCTTGCATAAAGAAAAAAAATCATCATGCCATCCAATTTAATGCATTAATGATGGAGGGTAGGGGTTGGGAAAGTATGTGGGGAAAAGAAATAAAACAAAAACTTGAGGAAAAGAATTCTCATTCCCAATATTCCAGGAAACAACCTATGGACCATAAGGTACCAAAAGAGAGGAAAAGAAAAAGAAAACCTGCATAAAGACAGACACTCCTGTGGTGATGGCCAGAGGGAAGGGGTGCTGTGGTGGAGATGGGTGAGGGGCGGGAGGAGAAAGACATCTGGTTAGTGTCAACAGTGAAAGTGTAGTTAAGAAGGGAAAACTCCACTGGAATCATACTCTCTCTGATAGGCAATGCATGTATTAGTCCTCATTATCACTATATTCTAATTGGTTTTGAAAAATATGCATTTTTCAGGTTGGGGAATGGAAATTGATTTCAAAGTCCCTACATGATTTTTCCACTATATTCTAAAAACTATGAATTCCTATTCAGTCTGATCACCTACAGGGAACTGTCAGTATCAAGACACATGTGAATTGTGTTTCTCTGTGAATAACAATTTTTTAAAAACTTCTCTTGATGTTGTGGAGTTAAAGATACCTCTAATACCCATCTTTTAACTTCTGTCTTCTATTCTGGTATTAACATGTTTGGACCAAGACACCTACCTATTCCCAAAGTTTCAATGCTTCTATGAATTGGAATTGAGCTCTCCCTTCAGCTGCTTTGATTTTAGCTTTCTGATTGAGCAGTTCATTTATATCTCTGTGTAATAAACACTAACTCATCTGCATTCAGGGGGCCTACAGAAGATACAAAGTGGGGGATAAAATCTCACCCCAGATTTTTAGGTTAGCATACTGTAGTTGGGATGGAGGAAGGAGGTAAGAAATATGTCTATAAAATAGTTAATTATTAGCACAAAGAATTGGCTGTTCAGAAGGTGGACACCATCAGTACCTTGGGGTTCAGCAATGACTCTGGACTGATGAGGGGGTGTCATTCTTAGAAATGGTGCTGCTCCCAGGTCAGAGCAAGCTCCGGCTCCTGACACTGTACTCTGTGACAATGGGCAGGCTTGCCTCACTGAGCCTGCTTCCTCCTCTACAGGATGAGGACAAGAATACTTCCTCCCCTGCTGGTTGTAGAACTGAAGATAATGCATAGATGATGCCTGTCATCCTATATTATAAAACCCTAATATGCAAATCAACCAAACAGTGGTACTACCAGTCACTGACCACTAGGGGGCAGATGCTCAACACAGGAGCTGCCCCCTAGTGGTCAGTGCGCTCCCACGGGGGAGTGCTGCTAGGCCAGAAGCGGGGCTCAGTAGCCAGGCTCAGGAGAGAGGGGTTCTGGACTGCGAGAAAGATATCCTACTGTCTCTTGGGCCCGCAGTCTTAGACTACAATAGGCCACAGGCTGGGCTGAGGGACCCTCCTCCCCCTGGGCATCTAGAATCGAAATAATAAATAACTGTGGGCTTATTACCTTGACCTTGACATGTAGTGTACCTAGGGCTCAAAAGGATAAACAGAATTTAGAAGCCCACACAGGACTTGAAATCTGAGTATGTATGACATGGAGGGAAAATGAGTAGACAGTAGTTGGGGGCTGGGAAAATTTGGAAAAAAATACGAGCAGCCCAGAGGGAGGGCATTGAATCCCACACTAGTTGTATTTTTTTAAATACAAGCAGGAGTGGATCTATTTCTTAGAAATTGAAAAGTATGTAATTGGGTATTTTCATACAAAATTAGCTACAAAACTGACTGTTTCTTTCACATGAGGATATAAATCACAACATACGTTTTAAAAGGCTGGTGGTTTCCAAAAACATTACAAAATTTAGGAAAATAGCATAATGTAACTGTGAACCAGAAGGAACATGTCCCACTAAGTTACTGTTACACAGACCCCAAGTCAAAGCTGCAAGACGTGGCAGCCTTAATTGACGTGGGTTGAATAGCACACTTTTGCTGATGTTAAGAGAGAATATGACCTTGTGAACCTGATGCTGGATCTGCCGTGCGGAGCTTCCAAAGGTAATCCTCAGGGACTTGTGGCAAGTCCACCTCTGCACAGAAACAGGTTGGAACTCCAGTTTGAAAAGGTGAGTCTAGTGTTGTTATCACGAGAGAAGCAGCGCCTGTGGTGAGACCAACACCTGAAAGTCACAAAAGTGAGAAACATCAGAGAGTACTGTGGACAAGGATGGAGAGGGGCGACTCCAAAGTGCGAGAATGTTGACCTCATAGGACTGAGAAAATGCCTCAAGGGCAAAGCAGGTCTATAGTTGTTCATGTGGAAAATAATACAACTAATCAGCAATAATACACGAATAAACTCTGTGTGTCATGTACTCACAACTGTAAAACTATGTTTCCCAACCCAGCTTACACTGAGGCTTTAACAAGGAAGCAGCTACTGTCTGTAAGAAAGTCTGTCCACTTCATCTTGGCCATGGAAGTCTGGAGGCAAACGCATAAGTGGTTTGGGAGAAAGGAAAGCGCCCCTTCCCAGTCTGATGGATCTCATCAAACACAGAAATGGAGCAGAGAGTTACTCCAGGACTATGTGGTTAGGAATCCGGGAAAGCCCGGGTGGCACCAGAATCTAAAGATACCCCCTTAGACTAGGCCTGTGGTCAGCAAACTGTGGCTCACAAGCCACATGCGGCTCTTTGACCCCTTGAGTGTGGCTCTTCCACAAAATACCATGGCCTGGGCGAGTCTATTTTGGAGAAGTGGCATTAGAAGAAGTTTAAGTTTAAAAACTTTGGCTCTCAAAAAAAATTTCAATTGTTGTACTGTGGATATTTGGCTCTGTTGACTAATGAGTTTGCAGAGCACTGGCCTGGACCCTCCTAGCAGAGAGAAAGCCAACTGTGCTTGGTTATTCTGGGAGCTCTGCAAATCTCCATGGGGAGCTGTGGTTCTGTGGATATACCATGTGAAGAACTCATGTTGCTCAGCTTCAAAGTCTTCTTAAACCTCACCCCAAATCCCAGTCACAGCCACAATGAGGGACTGGAAGAGGATATGGTGTCAGTTGAAATTAGACTCTTCCACGGGATCCAGAGAAAAGCATTTCACAGACCCAGGCAGGGGAGGTTGTAGTGTGTCAAGGTTGCTTTGTGATACAGAATCAAAGGGGTCCCCCTCCTGGGTCTTCAGTGTCTGATCTCCATCTGTCCTGCCATGGAAAAAGTCTAGTGTTGTCTTCAGCTAGGCCAAGGCAAAGGTCAGTGTCCAGGGTTTCCGCTTCATATTAAAGCTCAGTCCTTTCGGAGCCCAAGTGGTCTTCCGTGGTCCTGTCAGCTGTTGGATCCACATGGTCGCGTGTTCCCAGATGGTAGGGAACACAAGTGAAGGAGATGAATGTGGGTCATGTGAGCACAACGAAGGGGGAGGAAAGGGGTAGGGAGTGCTCTTTGCTCTTTGTTCCCTTGGGCAGTGGTCAGCAAAGTGCAGCTTACGAGTCATGGTTTGCAGCTCTGTTGACTGAGTTTGCCAACCACTGCCCTTAAGGTTTTAACCAGCAACTTAAAAAAAAAAAATAGCCCATCATCTTCCTAAGCTTTCAGGCTTGCATTGGCTCACCCCCTAGCCAATGATCTTTTTCCCAGGTTAGATTGACAGGCCTGTGCAGTCAAGCACTTCCCCCTGTGCAATTTTGACTTCTAATGCACTTGTGTTTATCTCCCCCTTTGTTCTATTCCTTCCCCCAGTTGTCTGCTCGAAGTGTGTGTGTGTGTGTGTGTGTGTGTGTGTGTGTGTGTGTGTGTGAAGCTGTAGCTTCCTGGTGAAGCTAATAGGCTCAGTGTCCCAGCCCATTAGGCTCAACAATGTCTGACATTCCTTGCTCTCTATTTATCCATAACTAGCTACCTGGTAACAGACAGCAAATTAGAGAGTGTTTTCCCATAGCGCCTTTGCTGAGCTAGGCTATGCTGAACCTGGGTACTAGCCTCGACCATCTAAATCAGAGGTAGAGAACTTTTGTTTTTGCCAAGGACCATTTGTATAATTATAACATCATTCATGGACTATACAAAATTATCAATTTAAAAATTAGTGCACTATATTTGGTTAAACATTTAACTCACCCCTAATGTCTTGGCAGGACCAGACCAAATGATTTCATGGGCCTTATACAACCTATGAGCCAGATGTTCCCCACCCCTGATCTAAATTAAGTGGGGGTATCTGACCAAACCCAAATAAGAAAAGCATTTCAGCCATGGAAATGAGAACAAGAAACATCCATATTCTGTCATCACTAGACAACTGGACTCAACTCACCACCCTCCTGGACACTAACTAACCTAGAGAATGATTCTAATTCCTTGGCAGAAAATTCACTTTCTTCTTCTTTTTTAAAATCTTTATGGTTGAGATTATTACAGATATCCTTCAACCCCCCCACCCCCAATTACTCCCCTCTGCCCAGTTCCCACCCTGCTCCAGGCCTTCACCACCCTATTGTCTGTGTCCACAGGTAATGCATATATGCATATAAGATCTCTGTTTAATCTCTTCCAACCCCCCTTCCCTCTGAGAATCATCAGCCTACTCCATTTCCATGTCTCTGATTCTATTTTATTCACCATTTTATTCTATTTATTAGATTTCTTATTTGTTTATTTTGTTTTTTAGATTCAATTGTTGATAGGTTTGTATTTGTTGCAATTTTGTTATTCATATTTTTTATCTTTACTTTTTTCTTCTTCTTCTTCTTCTTAAAGATTACCCTTCAACACTTCATATAATACTAGTTTGGTGGTGATAAACTCCTTTAGTTTTTTCTTCTCTGTGAACCTCTTTGTCTGACCTTCAATTTTAAATGATAGCTTTGCTGGGTAGAGTAATCTTGGTTATAGGTCCTTGCTATAGGACCTATGGTCTGCAAACTCATTAGTCATCACTTTGAATATTTCTTGCCACTCCCGGATGGCCTTCATAGATTCTGTTGAGAAATCAGCTGACAATCATATGGGTGCTCCCTTGTAGGTAACTAACTGATTTTCTCTTGCTGCTTTTAAGATTCTCTCTGTGTCTTTAGCCCCTGTCATTTTAATTATAATGTGTCTTGGTATGGTCCTCTTTGGGTTCCTCTTGTTTGGGACTCTCTGTGCTTCCTGGATGTGTAAGTCTATTTTTTTCACCAGGTAAGGGAAGCTTTCTGTTATTATTTCTTCAAATAGGTTTTCAATATATTTCTCTCTCTCTTCTTCTGGCACCCCCATAATGTGAATATTGGTACACTTAAAATTGTCCCAGAGGCTCCTTACACTGTCTTCATATTTTTGGCTATTTTTTTTTTCTTTTTGCTCTTCTGGCTAGGTGTTTTCTGCTTCCTCATATTTCAAATTGTTGATTTTATTATCAGAATCCAGTACTTTACTGTTGAATTCACTTCTTATTTAATCATATCATTCACCAACAAGCATTGTCATCTGCTTCACAGAAGATCCAAATTTAGCTACTTATGCAAGACTACAGTATCACTATAAAGTAAGTACCAAGCCTATAATAATGATATGTAACATAGTATTTAAATAGTTGAACTAAGTTAGCTCATTTAATCATCACTATAACCCTATAAGGTATGGCTATTATTACCATCCCCAGTTCACAGGTGAGGCCACTGAGGCAGAGTGAAGTCAGGTGGCTTGTCTGAAGTCTCACAGCTTATAAAAGGGGAGGCCAGGATTTGAACAAAGAAAATTTAAGTTCTAGAACATACACTTACCATGCATTATTCCAACTCTGAGATTTCAAACTATGACTTCTTATTCTACCCACAGTCATCCTCCTTCAGCTCACGCCACAACCCTGACCTACACTTACTGCCAGATCCTCTCACATACAGGGGACAAATTTCAAATGCCGATAGAAGTAGAGAAGAAGAAGCATTGAGGTGGTGAAGGTGACCAGTCTATTACTGGAAGTGGAGATTTGTGAATGCCCCTGAGGAAAAGGAGTCTTTAGGGACCTACCCTAGAAATGTAGCTTTGAGAGTCAGCACCAGGAGGTAATAGAGCCATGAGATAGGATCTACTTATGTATAATTATGTAATTAAAATAATGATACCTTAGAGTCATCTGGTACTTTATAATTTCCAAAACACTTTTACATACTCTATTACATTTAATCACCTGTAATAATTTTAAATTGAAGCATACTGAGCCTTCTGCATTTTTATAAAAATGTTTATTGGAGATATAAAAGGACATATAAAAGGACATGATAAGGAAGGCAAGGAACCTGGAATTTGTTGTATAAACATGCTGTGTGCCAAGAAATGTGCCAGATGTTTATGACATCTTACTTAATCCAACAACAAATTCTGAGGGCAAATCATGTCTTACCTGTACAGATAGGGAAATGAGGGCTCAGAGAGTTAATGAAAATTGCCCAAGGTCACACCACTCGCAAGTGCTCAGGTCAGGTTCTCCCAGGTCTAACTGCGGAGTTTGTTATCTTAGGCAACAACACAACATGCTTCCTTTGAAAAAAAATTTCACTTCTTCCAGGTCCTCAGCAGATGACACTGCCCAAATGTATATTTTTAGTAATTTTTTAATCCTTACCCAAGGAAATTTTTTCCCCCATTGATTCTTAGAGAGTGGTGAAAGAAAGGGAATAGGGAGGATAGAGAGAAGAAGAAGAAGAAGAAGAAGAAGAAGAAGAAGAAGAAGAAGAAGAAGAAGGAGAAGAAAGAGAGAGAGAGAGAGAGAGAGAGAGAGAGAGAGAGAGAGAGAGAGAGAAAGAGAAGAGTAAAACATCATTTGATGCTTCCCACACACCAATTACTGGGATTAAGCCTGCAACTCAGGCATGTGCCCTGACTGGAATTGAAGCACCAACTTTTTATTTATTTATTTTTTATGATTTATTTATTTATTTATTTATTTTATTGATTATGGTCTCACATAATTGTCCTTATCCCCCCATTCCTATACCAACCCCCTCCCTACATATGCCCCCGCCCCCCTGTTGTCCATGGCCACTGACTAGGCCCATATGCGTGGACACAAGTCCTTTGGTTGATCTCTTCCACTTACCCCCACCTTCCCCTACCTTCCCTCTGAGGTTTGAGAGTCTGATCGCTGCCTCTCTTTCTCTGGGTCTGTTTTTGTTCATCAGTTTATGTTGTTCATCATTTCCTCTAGATGTGTGAGATCATGTGATCCAAGAAATACCCTTGTAAGAATCTTAACCGCGACAAGCCATAATGGTTATGATGAGAGGCAAATGAATCAGTCTGTAGTGAGTTCCTTTCTGGGCCAACAGTTCTTTTGAGTCCCAATTTCAATGTCAAATAGTTCCTTAGGTGTACATGTCAGCCATGCTATTTCAGATCTGGTTGGTGGACAAATGGTGGTAATGCAGGTCCATCCGTCTCTGGTTTGGTCCTGGGCATCCTTCAGCAACATGCAGCTGCTGACTAGCAACCTTTTGATGCACAGGATGATACCCAACCAACTGAGCTGCACCAGCCAGTACTCAGATTCATTGGCTTTAACCCTGACACTTGCTGTAACTTCTCTCCTCAGTCACCTACTGACCAAGCCTGATCGCTGGCAACTTTTGCTGAGAGATTTAGGGTCAGGAAAGCTATTTAAATAAGCATGGCATCACACTAGATACTGACAAAAAGCCCGCCATGCCAACTTGAATAAATGTGTTTGTTGGATCCAGTCTCATCTGGGCAGGCTCCAAGCCACATGGTCAAAGCTACTTTTCAAGCATGTAGAAGGAGGAGTCCCACATAGGGGCAGTGTGGTGTAGTGGTTAAGATTTACTAGTTTGGAGTGAATGTTGTGTTCAGATCCTACCCCTATTCTTTTCTTATCTTGTAGGTTTCAACCATGATTTCTTAGATATTTGAGACTCAGATTCCCCATTTATGAGATTGAAGAATGCCACCTACCTCAGGGTTGTTACATAAATTAACGAATATGAAACATTTGTTATCTGTGGAGTACTTAATAAGGCCATTGCTACTATTAATACTTTTATCACTAGGAGTTACAAGTATAAGATTTTTAAAGATTTATGAGCCTTTAATTTTACTGTAGTTGCTTAGTGGTGCTATAGACCAGCAGTTCTCAAACTTTGCTATATATTATATTAGGATCACCTGGGGAGCTTTTCAAATTCAGATGCCCATTGCATCCTAGCTTAATCAGATGTCTGGGTATGGGAACTAGGTGTTCATATTTTTTGAAGACCCCCTAGGTGATTACGATCTGAAGCAAGGTTTGGAAACCACTGACACAGAGGTGTTTTCAGTGTTTGTAACACTTATTTCAAAGACAAAAGTGTTCATACTGGCCCCTGGTTACCCACCAGGACAGGGCAATGACCCCAGCTTGGTCTGCCTCCTTCTGCTCTATGCATGTGCTTCCCTAATGGAACTTTTGCTGCGCCTTCTACAGTAAACTGATGAAGGCAGAAGAATCCTGGCCTGAACCTGGGATATTAAGAAGCAGAGAGCTGGTGGGGTGCTTGTAGAGTTCATGAATTCAGGAAAATAGGGGCCGAGGGATTCAGGCCTCTGGGCTTGTGATGATAAGAGCAGTTATTCAAAGCCTCATCAGACCCTTTCTGGAGTCAGAGAGCTTTCAATTACCCAGGATTTCCTCCAGGATAACCCACATCCACTTTTGCTCCTGCAAATGTACTAAAAGGGGAAAAATGCTGAGCTTTCCAGCAAAAGCTGGCAATGCCCCTTCTCAAAGGAATTAAATAAGAGGAAGATGAATGGTGCCAAGAGGGTATTCTTATGCAGAACCGGACTCTAGTTAAAAGGCAAGGACAGATTTTAATCAGTAATAGATACGGCAATAGGAAGAATGCAGCATGAACCTACTCAGCTTCAGTCTATGACTGTGCATACAAAAAGGAGGATGAGGGAATGAATGGGCGGGGGTGAGCCAGGGAAGTGAAAATTTCCAAAAAGGTTTGAAAAGGTCGGTCTATATGAAATCTCTCTGAGTTTGCTAATGGGGTTTTCAAAGTTCAGCTGCTGCCTCCTCCCCCAGACTCGGGGTGGGTGGGCAGGGGCATTAATGTCAGGTGTTCATGGAACAAACAGCAAATTCTTTAGGCAGCCTTGAGTTTCCTCAGGCAACACTTGGAGTAAGGACCGTCCTAGGGATGTCGCCTTAAGTTGTTAGAACCCTGTTAATGCTCTGCAGTCTTTATTTTTCTTTTTGTTCAAGTGTTTACAGGCTAAGGTTGAGGCTGATGGAGAAGAAGAACCTGGGAGGGAGCATTTGGACAGGGAAAGAGTCTCCTTCATGACCAAGGATTGGTGAGTGTTTATAGTCTTTCCTGTCTCTTGGTGTCAGCAGGTAACTTTCTGCCATTTGGTAGAAAGAAGGCGAAATTCACCTCCCTTCTGTAGTTTGTGCTATGTAGCTCATATCAAAGCAACCAGGGGGTCATGGTTTGATTCCCGATCAGGGCACAGGCCTGGTTCAGAATGGAAGGGGCTATTGCACCTGACATCAGGGCCCCTCTTATTTAGCATTGACTCAGGATCCTTGCTCTTCAGTTTCTCTCTTCTTTCTACAAAACATGTGGTTCCACTCGGCCTCTCTGCGATTTTGGAGAAAATATGTTTAAAAGAAAGTGGCAGCTAGTTCAAGAAACCCTCTCCAAAGTAAGCGTCCTGGTCTTCAAGGCCTCAAACCACTTGTCAAGATCCAGCCCCAGGACCACAGAAGCTGCAGTGTTGCCATGGCAGCAGAACTACTCTAACACTTCCTGGTCTCCAACTCCCTGGAAGTAATTTTTTTTAGGATTCTGCAGAAAAGGAAGAAACCACTGCTACATAGCCAGGTGGGAAAGGCTGTCACTTAGGCGATTCACATGCTACAGCCTGGTCAGGGCAGGTGCCCTTCCCCCGAGACTGGCATGATGGGGAAGGATGAGGGTGCCTGGACTAGACTCACTGGTGATATTGCCACTCTGCTAGTGACTGACTGGTTGTTGCTTCTCTGTACATTTGCTTTTAATCTGTCAAATAAGCTAAAAAACTTGAGATAATTATATAATTAATATGTGTAAAGCACTTAAAAGAGTCCCTGGCATACAATAAGTACTTTTCAGGTTTTTTTCATTGCTGCCCCAAAGTTCCCAATAATCTTCCAGTTTTCTTCCCCCTTTGCCAACAACTTATGCTGTGGATTACAGACTTTTCTTAAAATTTCTTTCCTTATTTTCTGTAATTCAGACTCATTTCTGCCATCTGATTTCTCTTATTTCCATGTCCTTATTCCTTTCCATGTCTCAGTCCCCACCCAAATTAGGCTATGCCAATGCTCTGTTCATGGCCATCTTCCTCTGGTCTTCACATGTTCCCTTAAAATAGTTTCTTTCTGAAGCTCATTCTCTCATGACAAGATAGATGACTTGGTGACTCTGTTCCTGCCCTGAGATGGCATCTGGCCTTTTAGTTGGAACCTGGGTATTGATTCTGTAGTTGATTTGCTTTGACATCAGGTTGACTTTGTTTGGACTTTGCTAGATGAATGACATCATCATCAAACCACTTAACTTCCTTAAGTCTTAGTTTTCTTTACAGTGAAGCAAGGGTTATAATAGTTTCTGCTTAATAAAATAATTACAAGCCTTAAATGAGTATTTTATATCAAATGCATGGTAGAGTGCCTAATGCATGAAATGTGTTCAAGCTAAATGATTTGACTTCTCAAATCCAATGTCTTGATAAAGGAAATTAATGCCCAGCTCCCACAAAAACTGGCTCATGTTCTAAATTTTTTTTATTGCTGTTCATGGTACTCTCTACCAGGTTCTTGGTCATTTCTCTGAATGAGGTAATTATCCTTGACTCTTTTCTCTTTCACTCCACATTCAGATGGGTCAGCAAATTCTGCTGACCTTAGTTATTCAGGTTCTTGATAATATCTATCTCCCTCTTTCAGTTTTATTGTCATAGCCCTATATCTTGTTTGGTTTAATATGGAAGGCTGCTAGATTTTGGAGCTCTGCTACCTGTATTGCTACTGGCATAATCAGGGTTACAGACAATGTTCAAGGCCTAAATAGGATGGATGTGTGTGTGTGTGTGTGTGTGTGTGTGTGTGTTTAGAAATATAACATTGAATATCCTCAATCTTTCTGGTATGTCACAAATCCCATAATTTGCATTTTTATTCTGTTTGGGCCTGATGTTTTAGCTTTCTGTTTGTTTGCTTTTTAAAACCTCTGTTAACCCTGCTAATACCCATCCCTGGATGGCATAATGAATAGAACTGTCCAAAAGTGACCTTGGCAGCTGGTTGGACCTTGGGACCTCCATCCAAACTCAAATTCCAAAGTGGCCTCCTCCTTCCACAGAGGATTCTGCAACATCCTATGAATCCCTGGGGTCTACAAAGTCTGGCTACTGTCCTTCCCCTGACACTTCCTGAAAATAGCTTGGACCTCAAATTCAGACTCAAGTGACCAAGTAATCTATCCATGTATTTTCTATGACACATATTTTAATGTGTGACTGACTGGGCCAAGGGCTGCCCAGGTTAAACATTATTTCTAGGTATGTCGATGTGGGTGTTTTCTGATGAGATGAACCTTTGAATCCTGTACTCAAAGCTTGTAAATAGGATGGTGTGATACTCATGCACATTGGGGAGGGCAATCTGTTAAGGAACTAAATAGAACACAAAAAAAAAAAAAGGAGAAAAGAGGAATCCAAACCTTTTGCTTTCTTTCTCCTGCCTGAGTCTGAATCTTCTCCTGCCCTTGGGCTGGGATTATATCATTGGCTCCTCTGGTTCTCAGGCCTTCAGACTTGGACTGGAACTACATCACCAGCTTTCCTGGTCTCCAAGCCAGGAGACAGTAAATCAAGTAGATCATGAGACTTCTTAGCCTTCATGACCACCTGAACTAATTCCTAATAATATTGTAGATATATTTATATTTATATTTATATTTATATTTATATTTATATTTATATTTATATTTATATTTATATTTATATTTATATTTATATTTATATTTATATTTATATTTATATTTATATTTATATTTATATTTATATTTATATATTTATATTTATATTTATATTTATATTATTTCTCTCTCCCTATATATGTATTTCTCTGGAAAGCCCTAATACATCCATTGATTGACTAATCTACCCTCCCATCCCCTCCCCATTTCCTGTAAGAAGTGAGCGTTAACAAGAAGTGGACTGTTGACTACTGCATAGTTCTTGTCAAGCTCATCTCTGTGCCTTTGATAACAACACACTTCTCTGTGCAATGATAGTAGAGTCAGGGATCCTGTGATTTCTTTTGTCCTTGCGAATCTTTGGTCTATTTAAGCTTCACTAATAAAGGGAGGTTCCTTAATTCGTGCCACGTGGATTTGTAAACTTTGGACCTTGCCCTGGTGTTTTCCAGATGGGAGGTCAGTAGAGGTCTACCTTTTCAAAACAGCCTGCTAGCCTGTCCTCTCTATAATCCTGGGACTAAATTTTCTCTCCCATTAGTCCTTCCAGTTAATCATCTATGTATACTGAGGAACTCCCCTTTTTAAATTTACTACCTGTGGTTTGCTGCTTCTCCCTGAGTCACTTCTTATCATTCCTGTATCCTCCTGGGGAAGGAAATTGTCTCACCTTCCACCATCCACTCTATAGTTAACCTTCTCTAGGAAAGCAACCCTTAGAGAACACTTCAGGGAATGTCTCTTTTCCTAAATAGTCTCTTCCACACCATCTTTATGGCACAAAACACACATAGCCTGGGACTGTGAATATTTGAATACACTTTTTTTGTTGTTGTAAAATATCCTTCTTCAGAAATCAGACTCATCATTGTATGTCCCATAGTTAGTACTCACTATTTTGCTCAAAATCTTCAGTAAATGTGTGGTAAACTAGGACTTCTGTGTCTTGGCATACGTGTAGAAAAAGATGGACCATTGAAATGTTTGGGGCTTTTCAAACTAACACAAAGCTGTGGTTTGTTTTTGTTTTTGTTTTTTGTTTTTATTTTAAAGACTGTAAAGCCAATAATTTACTGGATACAAACTATAATTACAACCTTTCCCTGCTATTCTGATTCATTGGCGACATGTCTTCCAAGTCTAAATGCCCAGCAAGTCCTCTGAAATGAGTTTTTATGTGTTGTCTTTTTAAGGTGCACATGGTGAATAGCCCTGATATTTTTATTTGATTGGGTTTGGACTTTAAAACACTCTCAAACAATTTGGCTGGGCAGTGGGCCTCACCTCCCAGCCAGCCTACTTATCAACATACCAGCTGTTTTCTGTGTTGGTGTCTTTTATATTCAACCATATTTCAAAGATGAGTGAATGCTCATGGTGAAGTCTGTGTGATAAAATGTCTTTCACCTTATGTAAAATAAGGCTACATCAACAGGGTGTAAAACTTCTGGATGTAATGTCAAAACAATCTAGGTGTTTGACACAAGCCATTCATCCTCCAAGTATTTGCCTTTTTCTCCCACAAGATGTTTGATATCTTTTAAAATACATTTTCAAATTCATGATTTTTAAACCGATTTGTTCTAGCCTAAAGTAAGAATGAGTAGAAAGCAATGCTATCTATATCCATATTGTAACAGATAATTTTATTGACTAGATTCAAGTAGACATAAAGTAACTGAAAATTTCACTTCCAGTCAACAGTAACAGAGATTGATTTTACCCTTTGAATGTTCTGGGTTTGTGTCCCTCCTCAAATTCATGTGTTTAAGCCCTAACCCACAATGTGATGGTAATAGGAGGTGGAGCTTTTGGGTGGAAATTGGGTTGAAATGAGGTCACAGATTTAGAGTTCCCATGATGCAATTAGTTTCTGTATAAGAAAAGGAACAGTGGCCAGAGCTCTCTCCATCTTACTCTCTATATGTGAGGACAAAGCAAGAAGGCAGTAGTTATTTGAGAGCCAGAAAGAGCGTCGTCACCAAGAACAAACAGCCAGCACCTACATGTCCCATCCTCCAGAACTGTGACTTAAACTGTAGTTTAAGTCACTCAGTCTACGATCTTTTTGTTATAGCAACCCAAGTTTATTAATACACCCTTCAGTCTTAAACAATCCTATATAATAAAACCCTAATTGCAAATCGACCAAATAATTGGTCACTATGATGTGCAGGGGGCAGACACTCAACACAGGAGCTGCACTCTGGTGGTCAGTGTGCTCCCACAGGAGGAACACCTCTCAGCCAGAAGCTGGCTTCGTGGCTGGCGGGTGCAGCAGCGGTGTCAGGATCTTCTCCTGCCTCCAAGGCAGCGCTAAGGACCACTTGGCAAATGTCCGCTGAAGGATTCTGGACTGTGAGAAGGTACAGGCTGGGCTGAGGGGGGGACCCCACATGCATGAATGTTGTGCACTGGGCCTCTAGTTAAAAATAAGACAGATATGCAAAGCAATAATTTTCACATATTAAACAACAGTGACCAATGTGCAATACAGTGAAGAAAGGAAGCAAACAAAATGAACCCTATGATTGTCCCTACTGACTAAGTAGAATTTTGAGGCAAGAATGGAAAGAGAACAATAGGAATGGAGCCTGGGAGTCTATCTGAGTTGAGAACACATTTGTAGTTCTGGGAGGCCAGGGGAACTAGAATTCTGGGGGCAGAATACTAGAGACAACAGAGCTTCACAAAGAAAGAGTTCCAAAGATCTTCAGAGAGTTTTGCTTTCAGCCTTTAATACTGATCAGTGCACATGAACAAACTACTGATACCTAGCAAAGAACCATAAAAAAGATGAAGGAAGAATAATACCAGGATCTCATGCAGGGCCAAGAGCAGTTCCTAATTTCATCAGCCAAAGTAGAAATATCTCCTAATATATGTGCATGAAGTGGAGTCTTCAAAAGGCTGCTACCTTATCAGTAGGATAAGTTAGCTCCCACATAAAGACTTCTCTTCCCCAAACTAACACATTTTAAAAAACAAGCTTCAAAAGGATAACACAAGTGATTTAACTATATCCCAGAACAAAGATCCAAAATACTTAACAGAATTAAAAACAAACAAACAAACAAAAAATGCAAGCATCCACAAATACAAAACTCACAGTATCTGGCATACGCTGATAGTGCCGCATGTACCCTAACTCACTGGGGAAGGAACAAAATAAGAGGACGCTATGTGAGCTTTTCTTTTCTAATATTTTATTTAGTGAGGAGGATATAGCAGGGGAACACTGAACTAGATTAACACACCTTTACTCTCCCTTTCTCATAGTCTGTGAGCTCCAGTGCACAGCATCTGTTGTTTTAGCTTTGATTTAACATTGAAAAACACAAATATTTAGATCTTTGACACTATCTCTGAATAATCTATGAAGAGGGGAAATATATATACATATATAATCACTGGCTGGATTTCCATGAACGTTAGGGACCCAGTATAACCCACCATTTATGCACCAATAAAAGGCACTTAAAAACATTTCCTTTAGGATTTTCTGAATTTATAATACGCAAATAAATAAGATATACTATTTTTCATGTTACTCTCTTATTTAAAAAAATAATAAAATACAAATAACTCACCGTGTTCCAGCATCCAACTTGCGCCTTTCATTTAGTATGCTGTAATGGAATTAGCAGGTGATTTGGAGCCAGACACACCCAGAGTTGGTTCTACTATTTACTATTCCCATGACTGCACAAGTTAAATTCCCTGAGTCCCAATACACACCTTTATAAAATGAAGATAGTGCCCTCACCAATTTTGTTCAGTGGATAGAGCATTGGCCTGTGGACTGAAGGGTCTCAGGTTGGATTGTGATTAAGGGCACATGCCTAGATTATGGGCTCCATCCCCAGCAAGGGATGTGCAGGAGGCAGCCAATCAATGATTCCCATCATTGATGTTTCTATCTCTCTTTCCCCCTTCCTCTCTGAAGTCAATCTACACTAATAAAAGAGAAACATTTAAATTGGCCATTTCTCCACCATGCCCACCAGCCAATTAGGAGCAAGTATGCAGATTAGCCCAACAAAGATGGCAGTTAATTTGCATATACAGACACAGAACGAAGACTGTAGATAGTGTATAAGGAAGCCAAGCACTGCAGAAGGGAGTGAGGCAGTGGAGAAAGGAGAGAGTGAGGCTGCGGAGACAGGAGAGAGCTAGGCAGCAGAGATGGAGGGAGCAAGGTAGCGGAGAAGGGAGTGAAGCCCTTTAAGTGGGCTTTGCTTCTTTCTCTGCTTCGCTTAGGCTGCAGGAAACACTACTCTTGCAGGAATCTTCCTGCAATGGACCTCTAGTAAAATATATATTTTAAAAATATATAATAAATAAATAAATAAACAAATAAATAAATAAATAGAGTGATACTTCATAGGACTATTGTACAGATTAAATTAGGTCACAAAAATAAAGAATTTCACTTAGCTCTTAGTATTTGGCAGGTGATCAGATCAGCAAATATTAGTCCTCTTTTCTTTCCTCTCTATATTATTATGCCCTAAATATATTAGTATAACTTAAAATTTGATTTCAGTAATGATCAGAATTATACCTTTACTCACTATTTGGGAAAATAAGTGTTTGCTTCCTGATCAAGATGGAAAACTGAGACACATGGGAGCCAAACTATCATTGGAATTAGAGTATAAAAGCACAGAATGGAATAACTCCTAATAATACCAAGAATGGGGAGAATGCCTCAGTAAGTCAGATATTCTGGAAAAGTGGATGGAACCACACAGGCATATAATCCAGAATTCAGGAAAAAGCCAAAAGAAGGCAACATTGGAAATATGAGCTGCTCCCTGACAGCTCTGGAAAGACTCCATGCTCAGAATCATTAGGTAGGGAAAGCAGGAAGGGATGAGGGATAATAATCTGAATAATTTATTTGAAACTGTCTGTCTCAAAAGCAAAGTCAATTGACTCTTTAAATTCAAGTACACATATATACACCAAGAATCAGAAAGCAGTGGAATTTGCCTCCCTAACTAAAAGTTGGAAATGGTTTTCCAAAGATTTTGAACAATGTTTCCATGTACTGTTGGGTTCCTATCAGAGTATGGTGCCTAAGAGGACTCTCCTTCAGTACAGGGAAGGGAAGCTTATCTACCTACTCCTACCTGTGCACCTAAAGGGAAAACTGACAGCAACTTGTCCTGCCCAGTCCCACCCAGGAAGGTGGTCTTGAGGTCAGCCCTTCAATTTTAAGGAGGGTTTTTTGTTTGTTTGTTTTTGGTTTGGTTGTTTTAAGAGCCATAGTCAAATTGTCACAAGAAGCTTAGATCAACTATCCAATCATCTATGGTCATCCACCTCATTTATTACAAATAAACGTGATAGAAAAGTCAAAGACAGGGAGGCATTCGAGGAAAACAAATGTCTTGATAGGTATATCAAAATAAATACACAGATCAACCGATTAAGATATTCTTCAGTGAAGATTAAGTAACTTTAAAAATTATAATTTTTATTTTAAAAGAGAATTGAGATGATATTTATCTTTATTATAATCCAACTTGTAAGGGGAAATGACAATGAGATAACACAGAAATTTAATTTAAAATGTAATTTAAAAAGATGAGAAATGAAGGTGAGTAAATCACTTAGGGCCTACCTACTTCCAGGAGGCTTTTATGAGTTGGAAAGTTTATCTAGAGTATAATACAATCAATTTATTTTCCAACAAAATTGAGAGTGAAAACCATGGGAGACAAATTAAAGATATAATGTTAGAAGTTGTATACCTAATAGAATCCAATATTGCAATTTAAAATCTGAATGATTTAAGTTCAGACTGAAAAGTTAAGTAAGAAGGAGGAAGGAATAACATTAATTAAGAAAGAAGAAGATAATAAAATTTACTGGAACTGGAGAAAGAAATGTTTCACTGAAGTATGAATGAAACAAGGTTTAAACTGAGACACATCCTTATGAAAGTTTAAAAATACAAAGATAAAGAGATCCCAAATTTTCCTAAGAGAATAAGATGAAATATATCAACAATAAGTAAACAATAATGAGATTGCTATCACACTTTTCATCAAAAGCACTGGGTACTGGAATAGTAATTTAAAATCATGAAGGAAAAAAAAAAAAATCCCAGCCTACATATTAAGCTTGTGTGAGTTAGAATAGGCTATACAATGGCTGAGGTAACACATGACTCTGCTTCAGTTACATGCCCATCATTGTTTCACTGTGGCTCTATTACACAGTGTCTTTACTCCAGGATCCAGTCCCCTCTATGGAGTATGGCTGTTTTGGGGGATAAAGAAAAGAGTGTACCAAGAATGACTGGAAGATTAAAGTGGCCCTATTCATCAAATACTGTAACTTAAAAACTAGAATATTTCAGTTATGTCATAAAGCCTGGCTTCTTCTAATCAAGAAAATAGAGATGTGATAAGAAACCATTAGATAAAGAGCTGTCCTTGCTCAAAATATAAATCAGAGAAAATGCAGCATGCTTTGAACAAGTGATAGAACTTTTAAAAAGATAATTATTTTGACTAATGCTGGAACACTCTCTTTTCATCATCATATTCTACATGATGTTGAATTATATTTCTGTCTGTGGGTTCAAGCACACTATTTGGTTCTAAAAGGAGCAGTATTTGGATAATCAAATTATCTATACTACTTATTGGCATTCAGATTTTTAGAATCTCAGACTATTGAGATATCTGAATTATGTTTTTATACTATAAAGTATATTTTATATCTGCAATAATGATACAGGAGGAAAGAAAGAGTAGGTTTTTGTGGGGTATGAAGTTCATCTTTTTTTTTTAGGTATAAAGTTGATGGAATAAAAATATTAGCCCAGGTATTTTATTTACATTTTTTGTAGATTATTTAGATGAACCAAAATAATACAATTCTCAAAACTTAGAATAAAGGGAAAGACTTGGTAGGTGGTAGAATAAGGGAACTGAATTTTTAGTCTTCAACCTATAATAATAAAAATGTAATATGCTATTTAGACTGGATGTCCTTCCAGATAATCTTCCCGATGAAGCCAGGGCTACGAGGGAAGCCAGTACTGGCAGCCAGGGGAAGGAAGGCCTACTCTTGAACAAAGTTCGTGTATTGGACCTCTAGTAGTTGAATAAAAGAGAAGTATGTTAAGTTGATAAATCAAGCAGTGGGGTCATAACTGTATTATTAAAACATTTTTAACCACTAGAATAGTTAAAAATAGTTACCTGTGGGGTAACTAGGAATGAAAATGGCATCATGGCCTTTTTCATTAAATTTTATATCATTATATGTACATAGTACTTTTATAATAAATATTGATTAAATTATAGCAAATTTGATGAAATTTATACAATTTTTAAAGTTGGGGGGTAATGAGGGGTTAAGGACAGATATTTAACACCTTAATCAATAAAAAAAATTAAAAAAGAAGAAGAGAACCACTAGGAAAAAAATCAAAAATGCCTAAAAGCTATCATAATATTAACATGACAAAGTTATTTGAGGACTGAGGTCTTTGTTAAGATACTGAATTTGGGAATGATTAGTACGTAGTAAATACACATTTACAAGTTATATTGTATATAGTTAGTTTATCAATTTACATGTCTCATACTAGTTTTTTGATAGTCTTTTCCCTTTACTACAATCAGATTTACCTTCTCATAGGCCCTGAAGGAAATCATGCTGCTTTTGACTCTCTTGCCTTTGCTCATTTTTCTGAAACTAGTTGATGTCCTTTTTATAACTATATTATTTTTCTTCTCAACTATTTCCTTTCATCTAACCATGTGATAATATTTGGAGAACTCATTATGTGCCAGGCATCATTCTAGGGATGGTGATGGTGCCATTCATATAGATGGCTATCAAGGATATGTTGCCTTTGAGGAGCTTATAGGCTACCAGAGAGGAGGCAATTTCAGGACATTGTGGTAAATTTGAGGACAAAGGTAAGTAAAGGTATTTTAACAATACAAGAAAAGAGTATCCTGATTCACCAAGTAGGGTCTGAGAGATGTCCCAGAGTAAGTGATATCTGAGTTGCTCTTTAATGACTAGACATTGGTGGTCAAAATACAGTGCAGATTGGATGCAGCTTTCTAGACAGAGGGAGCACCAAGTGCAAGTCATGGAGACAACAGACAGGCTGGGGCTGTGTGTGTGCTAATCCAAAAGTGTTATGTGAGGGAATGGATGAGGATTCAGCCAGAGGTGGAAGGAGCACAATCATGGTAGAGTTTGTTCTGGAGCTGCTGCTTCTTGAAGTAGTAACCAGATCCTACAGGCCAGAGTAATAGCTCCCTACACAAGCCTTTCTATTCAGGGCTATCTTTCTCTCCTCCAAAATGTCGAGCATTTTATTTTTCCTCAGTAAGACTCTATGGTTCAGGAGACAGAGACTATGGTTTATTTGTATCTTCCATAGATATTAGCATTGTTCTTGGTTTACAGTGATGTTAAATATACAGCTGTTGCATAAAAATGTGATAAAATTTCTAAAAAGACATATAAAAGCCAGAAAAAAAATGTGATAAACTTTTGAGTCTCATTCTTAAGATGTCAGCTAAATGGATACACACAGTGTCATTATAGATGTATTTATTTCTTCTGTATGAATTTTGCACATTTGATTTGAGAATATTTGCTTTTTGGGATTGCTGAGATTGAATGAGAAATGCAAATGAAATGCTATACTACTTTCTCAATTTATTTTTTATAATCAAGACCTTCCCAAAGTTTACAATGAAAATGCTTTCTTTCATCAGAATATGCCTACATATTCAAGAATAACATTCAAGAATAAAATGAATGTTAAAAATAGAATTTTTTTTTTCTTGTCAGTCCAGACTAACAAAGTATTGTGGCATTTTTAGCAAAGTCTTGATTCTCATTTTCAAATGAGGGCTTGATTTATCCTCTAAATTCTGTGCTATGCATCAGCCAGACACCTCATTAAAACCTGGGTTTATTAAAATCAAGGAAATAGCAACTCCTAGCATTGTGTCTGTAATGTGCACCATCTATAACAAACCTAACAAATAAAAATGGAATGACTATAGAGTAAGAAAATAACTAATTAGTGAGATTCATTATAATGAAATAAGAGAAGTTAGAAAATACAACATGAATAATGTAAGGACAGAGTATTTTGCATATGATCACATGGGAAATCTAGGAAAATATCATACTAGGTTCAAATAATGTAGAGCATTGAGTTCCCCACAAGAACAGATAAATGATCTTGTCACTTTTTTTTTTTTTTTTTTTTTTACTTAATTAACTCTTTTTATGCCATGGTAAATTAAGCTATTGGTTATTTTATTGTGCAAAACAACTTCCTTCTATGTCATTATTACTACTGTCTAGACAATATGCATGGCACATAGTAAGTGTTTAGTAAATGTTGGTTGTCACCTTTTCCTAATACAAAAGACAGGAAAGCCAAGTCAGAATAAATTCATTTTTTTTTTTTAATATACCTTCCTGCTGCCTACCTTACCTTTGCATCCACATCTCTCACCTTTCCTAACTACCACATTATGTTCACATGGTTTTGTAAGTTAAATGATAATGTGTCCCTGATTATCCCCCTAGAAACATTTTCTTTCTCAATTTTCTCTGAAGAAGTCACCCAGGTAGGCATTCATTTCCATTGTAAATTGTGGTCACCAACCTTAACCAGACTGTCATTTCTGAGTTTCTCTATCCAACTCTCTCTCATTTCCTGTAATCCTCCAACACCTACCTCTGTGAGACTCACAATGGAAAATCTACCTGGACTCCCATTTCTTGGAGTAAACAAATGCTAAAAGAAGCAAAGTATTCCAGCTTTTTGTTATGAATACCCAAATCTTCCTAACCTTAAGCACATCCATTCTGCCTCGACTCCTGTCAAGGTCAAAGCAAAGTTTCTCTTCTCATCTAAGGCCAGTCTCCCTGGTTCTCTGCTGCCTTTTCAGAACTCAGATTCTTCTGATTATCTTCCTTTTTTTATTATTAATCTTTCTCTACTAACTTGTGCATACTAGTTTTTCAACACTATACTCCAAACTTCCCTGTTTAAAAATAATAAAAAAAACCCTCTTGCCCTAATTTAACTTCAGCTGCTACACTCTCTGTGTTCCCCTTTATGGCCAAGTCTTCTTGAGCTTTCTGGATGGATGTCTTTATTCTGCAGCCTTTATGCCTCAACCCATGGCAAACTAGCTTACCTGCCTATATTCTTGTCCTACTTTAGGATGTCACCAATAACTTTGTCACATAATTTAACCAGACTCTTCACTTCTCTTTAGCTTTAATCCTCAGAAACTTTGGTACCACAGGAAAGAGTAAAAAGCAGGTCATCTTAGAAAGGCCTGCTTGTAAGGTTGGCCCTTGGGAGGCATCTGGAAACTTGGATTTCAGGGTTTCTACTATTCCCATAACTCAGTGTTTTTCAACCTTTTTTGGGCAAAGGCACACTTGTTTCATGAAAAAAATCAAGAGGCACACCACCATTAGAAAATGTTAAAAAATTTAACTCTGTGCCTATATTGACTATATATAAAGTAATTCTCTTGAATAGGAATCAAATAAACACAAAGAAAGTATTTTATAATTACTTTATTATGAAATATTAAGTAAACAAAATAGTGAAAAATTATAAAATTCTTGTCTGCACCTACGGCACACCAGGCAACATGTGCCGCGGAACAGCGGTTGAAAAACACTGCCATAACTAATAAGAGGGGTTACTTATACCCAAACTACCTGTGCAAACAATAGGGTTTACGGTGAAAACTTCCTTCCTTCAGGGAATCTGGAATTTTGATCGATGGCAGGCAGAGATTGCCAAATTTTGCCCCAAGATATTTAGAGGCTACATTTCTTTCAAGTGCTAATCCATAAAAGAGTTAAGAATAAGAGAAAAGTTTGCTTTATTTGATACATGAGCTTCAGTTGTTTATGCAACTTGTTTCCTGCAAAAGTAACTAGGTTTATGGAAGGAACATGAAGATTCATTGTCCAGTGAATATCCTTTCTCTAATCCAGAAATCCAGGCTTAATTTTCAAAGGAATTTGACCCAATAATTTATGCATGCAATTTATTCATTTACTCAGTGAAACTGATTGATCAATAAGCTAATGTCCTTAGATCTGGAGGAGCTTATGATCAAGTGGAAGAAATAAATCTATAAATTTTCATTGTAATGTTACTTAATAATAGAGAAACATGTAAATTGACTGTACTTTTGCTATGCCCACAGCCAATTACAGTGAGTATGCAAATTAACCCAACAAAGATGGCAGTTAATTTACATACATACCTGGGTCCAGGGAACCTCCTCACGAGCCAGATCACTCCCAGCCGACCATCAGGCAGAGGTTTTTTAGGCTGGGGAAGGGGCTGAGCCTGTGATCAGCGGTGCGAGTGGGGATCAGAGATACCTTAGACATGGACTTAAATCTGTTGCCAAGGGGACTAATAGCATCTGCTGTAAGATGTTAGCTAAGTCTGTCCTCGACAAACTGGAACATATGATTCCCCTGCAGATTAGGGTACATGTTTATCCATCTCTCCTTGAGCTGACTATGAATGTGAAGAGTTTATTTATTTATTTATTTGTTTATTTATTTATTTTTAAAATATATTTTATTGATTTTTGTACAGAAAGGAAGGGAAAGAGATAGAGAGTTAGAAACATCAATGAGAGAGAGTCATCGATCAGCTGCCTCTTGCACACCCCCAACTGGGGATATGCCCGCAACCAAGGTACATGCCCTTGACCAGAATCGAACCTGGGGCCCCTCAGTCCCCAAGCTGACGATCCATCCATTGAGTCAAACCGGTCCCGGCTGAATGTGAAGAGTTTAAAGCAATTAAATTTTAGGGAGGCAAATAAAACTTCCATTATTAGATTTCAGCTACAATCTTCTTCTTATATCTTACTTTATACAATTCCACAACTATCTAAAAGCTCGCTGAATTGCTATGTTCCTTCATTCAATTACATTTGCTCCATCTGCACTTGCTTATGAAACTCCATAATTACCAAGAACACATTTAATTAAGCACCTTTTTAGCCACTTAGAATGAAGTTGTGAAAGTTGTATGAGTGAGAATCAGTCATGTGAGACAAATACAAAAAAAGCATAATAGATCCACTTGCTTGAAATTGGTGTAATAAAATGAATGTCTAAAGCATTAAATATTCTGAGGAACAACTTCTAGCTTATTGTTTTACATAACAACTTTTAAGTCATCATCAGTGCTCTCAGTAATTAATGAACACCAGATGGAATATGAAATAGGCAGGGCCACATTCATCAGGAGGTGTTTTCTTAGAGTTAAATGAGGCAGAGCTTGGAAAGTTTTCATCTCCCATAGTCTTTTTCAAGATCCATTTTTATATACTTTGGAGAAAATCTGGATGCATTCCTTGATATCTCTGATACCCAAATATGAGATTTAGCACTTTCCTTCCACTTAGCTATTCTGTGATCTGATCCCAGATATCTTTGAGAAATTTTCCTTATTCCCCATTAGATAGACAAAATAACATTGAGAATCTAAACAATTGGTGAAAAGAGGAAGAAAGCAACCCATATCATGTCATGTGGATAAATTATGAAAATGAACAAGTTTGTGGTTGCTCCATGGATCTCTCTTGGGATTGAGGTGTATATTTACAGCTGAAGCATATCATCAGTAATTAGTACTTGCAAATGGTAACATAAACAGGTTTTCTAAGGTCCAGAAGGACAGGGAACCAGGAGCTTCAACATGCAGAAAGATGATTGAAAATCAGGTGTGTGGGATAGGCGATCCATGAAGATGCAATGATTGTGCTCTGTGATAAGGACAGATTATTTGTTCTTTAGATGTTCCCAAAACTTTCCTTGTAATGGAAACTTCGGGAATTCTCAAAGGGAATGGAGTGAACTCCTTGGTCCAACAATGAAAATTTCACTGGTAGAATAGTTTCTGAGGAAGCTAGTGGAAAAGAGATGAAAGTCAATCAGAGGTCATGATCAGAGGAGGATGGGCTAAACTATAGGAAAGCCCTTCTAAGAAATAAATATCAGATAAGTGTATATGCATAACTCAGTTGATTATACTCCAGGTCTTGAGTTTGATTCTTACCCAAATCAGTCAGAAAGTTAGAAATGAACCAATTTTCACCATTTGAAACCAATGATATATTGTATTAAGCTACCTTCCTAATTGGCCTAACTATCTTCACTTTCAAGTCTGAGATCCTGGTCATGTAGTTCCCATTGCCTGAATTACTATTACCAATTACCTTTGCCCTTTAATTTATCTATACATGATAGATCTACATACATTAAAACTAAGTCTAATCCTCTCTATGGAGATTTTCTTTCTCTTTTTAATTCATACTGATCTCTCCTTCTTTTGAAATATTTTGATACTCATGATCTGTTTCATGCACTTCATTACTAAAAATATAGTCGATTTTGCTTGCTACTATTTCACATGCATAGATTTATATATTTCTAACTAGGGTGTAGATTCCCTCCAGTCATGACTGTGACTTATAATTCTGCATTCCCATAACATTGAACACAGAGTAACATTAGAGTAACATGAACTCATGAACTTTTGATCTAGAAGGGATATTTAACTTAAAATCCCAGATTTAAGGATGAGGCAGCTGAGACTGAAAAAAAAAAAAAAAAAAAGAAAAGAAAAGAAAGAAAGAAAGAAAGAAAACAACTTTTAAGAGTTAGTTATAATGTCAAAACTAGGATATAAAATTTCTTTTTTAAAATATATTTTTATTGATTTTGTACAGAGAGGAAGGGAGAGAGATAGAGAGCTAGAAACATATAATAGATGAGGCAGAGTCATCCATCAGCCGCCTCCTGCACACCCCCCACTGAGGATATGCCCGTAACCAAGTACATGCCCTTGACCGGAATGGAACCCGGGACCCTTCAGTCCCCAAGCCGACGCTCTATCCACTGAGCCAAACCCGTTTTGGCAAAAACTAGGATATAAAATTTCTAAAGAGATCAACCAAAGGACTTGTGTGAATGCATATGGGCCTAGCCAGTGGCCATGGACAACAGGGGGATGGGGGCATATGTAGGGAGGGATTTGGGATGGGAATGGGGGGGATGAGGACAATTATGTGATACCATAATCAATAAAATTAAAAAATAAAATAGAAGTAAAAATTAAAAAAAAATTCTAACCCAAGCCTAAAATTTATCTATTATGCCAGATAACCTTCAAGATCTGATGGGTAATGGGACACATTTAATTACTTTAAAGTCCTGGAAATTTGTGTGGGTATTGTCCAAAATATAAGACCAGTCATCTTGGGGGTTGAAGGGGGAGGCCTCTAAAAGCTGGCAAATTGAAGTGTTTCCCTCAAAAGAACATTTAACCTGTTTCGGTTGGAGCAGAGGGCTTTGATTTTGCTCACCGTTGTCTCTGCTCTTTGGTTCTACATAATAATCAGCAATGAGGGTTAATGTCATGTCAAATAAATCACTCTGCCTGACCTTGAGACCATCTTTCTGTCTTCTCTGGCAGTTAGAAAATCTATAAATTTGGTAACAAGTGCCAAATGGAAAAGGTCTAGCTACGACTCAAGACTTCATAAAAACCCTGTCTGTCCTTTCAAGCTATAAATCATGCAGCATTTTTTTCAGCCACATAAGAACTTTCTTCCAAAGAAAAAGGAACACATACACACAGTAAGAGAAGAAAGAGAAAGGGCAGACAAAAACATGAGGTGGCACAAAATAGCAGTCTCTCTTTTGCAAAACTCATACTGCCTGGCATCCAACCTGATCCCCATGCCCCACGCAAAGGTGAGGATGTGACAGCTGCCTGTCTGCAGAACAAGTGTGATCTGCTGGGAATACACAACATCTGGATTCCTTAAAGTCCAATAGCAAAGATTATCTGGAAAGAGTCTTATAGGGACAGTGAACATTGAGCATAGGCACAGCAGCTGCTTCAGAGTAACAACTGGGACTTATATGGGTGTGCATTTTTCTTGAACCCTGAACAAATAGCAGAGCATTGTTGGCAAATTAATCCTGTATTGGCTAATTAATCCTATATTTGAAACTCGAAGTGCTTCTAATCAACTTCTGGGTTTTAAAATTTGTTTTGAACTATTTTCTCTCTTTGCTGGGCTAGGAAGTTGTTCCAGCTGCTTTATAATAATACTGTCTTACATTTCTCTTTTAAAATGTACTCACAAAGTTATGTTTCTTAGATGTGCCAACCTATAAAAATCACTAGGTATCTCTCATGTTTTGAATATCTTAGAAAGAATGTTGAGACTATGCTCAACAACTAAAGGAAGTCGGAAACCAATTTATGTTTATGCCTCTCTAAAAACCACTCCTTCAACATGCCCATGATTTTCTCCCTATCATCCTAAATCAAAATGATTCCTGGAGCCAAGATAATAAGGCCTGTCCCTACAGGGTGCTGATTAATTATAAAACAATTTGTCACTGAAATATATGATAATTATGAGCATGTACATTTTAGCCTTGACTTATAGCACAATTCATTGCAAACTTAAGCTGATCTATTTTTCCCAGCTTTTGGTGCTGTAATACATTTACAGTCAATGGGAGTCCGTGTTGTACTGCAGAGCCAGGACTGAGGTGGAGCGAGTGAGGGTCCCAGGCGCTGACACCGCACCTGCACAACCCTCGAGTGCTTTCTTACATCTGCACACTGGAGTTTTCCTGGCTCCACCTGAGTTCCAGCCCTCATTGCAAATTGTGCCCTACACCCTTCATCAATAAATGATTGGCCATACTGTCTTGAACTGAGTATTGGCATGTTGTCTACCCTGACAGAGCCTCTCTTTTTACCATCTCTTGGTGTTCTAGTAAACAGTTTAGATCTAAAAGTGTCTGATTAAATGTTTGGCAGTGATAGGAATGGATCAAAGACACAAAATAAAATATATTAGAAGCTAAAATATCAACTATATGATGAATGAAAGAAATGGAGAAAAACATACTAAAATAACAGAAAGTTGTTGGGATTGGGGGAAGTGTTTAAAATGATCAAGGGTATTATAAACTTCCCTGCCTGGGTTAGCTGACCAACCATTACTTGAAGTGTAACAGGACAAACTGTGGGTGGTAGCATGTCCCAAGTTCAGGGGATTTGAAGCAAACAGAAGAAAAATAGCCAGTTTCTCGATCTGGCAACCATCTCCTTAGAGAATAACCTATAAAAACTTAATATAGCTGTGATTCAGCTATTTCTGGAACTGTTTTGTGAGTACCTACCTTGTTCTAGATATTATGCTTGGTGTCCATCACAGTTTCTCTTATTCTCACAGCAACCTGTTTTACAAATGAAGTTACAGAGCATCAGAGTTATTATGAAGATTGCTTGCACCCATGAAGCTAGCAATTGTTAGAACCTGGACTCTAACCCAAATTCATTGTGTTATGTAATTGTAAGATGTAAAAACAAAGTAATTTCTGGAGTTAAAAAGCCAGAATTGTGTTATAATCCATAAGTATATACTGTGATTAGCCTTATGACTTGGGCTATATTTAAACATGTAACCTTAAAACCAGACCACTAGACTGTATTGTATGTATTCTCACTGAATTTCCCAGTAGAAACTATACACTATGCTGCACTACACTACACTGTACGACACTACACACACACACACACACACAGATTTAAGCAGAAACAAGTTTTCTCATTTCAATATGCAGAATTAAAAACCAGCTTTCTAAGTTTGCATAAGCTTGCTAATAATCAGCTTCCCTATAAACTTTTAGCAAAATAAATATCTCAGTTCAAGTAGTAATCACAGCAATGCTACAGGGGCTCCAGCAGGTCCAAGTTTCTCATTTTAGCAATATAAACCTTATTCATCAAAAAGAGATGTTCATTTGGATTTGCTTTTAATGTAATTAGAGAGGAGCTTCTATATCTTGTGTTCATGGGAAGTAAAAACAACTATGTGCTCCTGAATAAAGGAAACATGTCTGATCCCATAGTTAGGAAGAGGTTTTTTTCCTCTTTCTGATTTGGGGGATGAGTTTGTGTCACTCCATCAATTCTCATACATCACTATTTGTGTGTGGAAAGGGAGCATGCCCCCAGGAAGTTGGGACTGAAATTTGTTGAGCATCTTATATTTGACTGACTTTCTGTTTAGCTCTTTATGTCATTTTTTTTTTTCCATTTCAAACTCACAAAATTTGATGATACTCTATATTTCTCAGATTTCTTCTGGTTACAGGTGACAGAAATTCAACTCAAAGTGGCTTAATTAAAAAGAAGTTTATGAAACAGGCTTACATAACCACAAGTGCAGGAGTGGGCTAGCGGCAAGCACTGGTGAAGCCAGGGGCTCAGACACTATTTTCCCACACAGTGATAGTCTCTAACTCTGAGCTCTACATGGTGTTGTGTTGATTGAGTTCTCCATCAGCCTCTCAAATCACATAAGCAAAACAGCTGCCAGCAGCTCTAGTCTTACATTGGTATTTCATCTGGGCCACAGAAAACAAATTCATCTCTCAGAGTTACTTCATTGAGTCCTAGGATTGGGTACAACTGGCTCCCAGTGGGCCACATGACCATCTTTGTATGAACAACATTGACAAGGAGAATTTGGTGCTCAATTGCCCAAATGTTCATTCTATTAGCTGTTTACCGCTGAGTCCAGAGAACACTCCCTGAAACACATGGGCTTACTTTGGGGGAGGGGTGGTTTCCCAGGGAAAATTAGGACTTATCAGAGAACAGAATATAGAGTTGCTGGATATAATACAGGTTTCTTATAAAGCCCCTATTTATTCTACTTACAACCTTCCTCACCCACACCCCTTAAAATTAGAGGTGCCAAGTGTTCACTGGAACTACGGGACCAGCCTTGGTTTTCAGCATAGTAGTGCTCAGCTGGGGTGAATCAAAATGACCTCCTGAATTATCAACACTAACTTCAATAGGATCAGCAGACACTGCAGCTCCTGGTAATTAGAATAATTCAATTTAGCCAATAGTCTTTTTTATTTTTATTTTACTGATTTCAGAGAGAAAGGGAGGGGGAGAGAGAGAGAAGGAAACATCAGTGATGAGAAAGAATCATTGAATGGCTGCTTCTTGCATACCCCATCCTGGGGATCAAGCCCACAACCCGGGCATGTGTCCTGACCAGGATTTGAACCGTGACCTCCTGGTTCATAAGTCTAGGCTCAACCGCTGAGTCACATGGGTAGGGTAGGCAATATTCTTTAAAATGTACAGTTCCCTACCAGAGACCTACTGGTTCACTTGGCTTAAGAGGAGTATTTCAAAGCAGACAGAAAGATGATCTGAGCAGGGACATGGAGATCATACTGAAATTCACCTCTACCACATCAAGTTACCCATCAAGAATTATCAAAAGATGTTTGGCCGTGCCTGGAGTCAGAGGGTTCCTAGGGGCAAGGAGAGCTGACAGCCTGGGCTCAATGGAGGAAAAACCCAACAGAGAAATTAAAGAAAACAACATTCTAGTTGGAGTGGCTTTAAGTGCATAAAGCAAACAGCAATTTCAGACTTACTGCTGCCATACCAGTGGTGCCTGCTTGGTTGTCATTTCAAGAAGAAAAATACGGCTGTTCCATTTCATCTCCTGATACAGTGTATTTCCAATTTTTATCACCTCACAAAAATGAGTATATGAAGGCTAGCTGAACCTTCTATTCTAATTACCAACCTTCTTGCTCTGCTTGCACATTTCCCTCTGAAGACAAAGTACAAAGAATTAAGAACATAGATGACAAAAGAGCCAGGAGCATACCTGCTTTCATGGATTTATTAGCTCATTAGGATGGATTAGCTCCTATCACTTACAGACAGTTGGTCTAGATGAAACCAAAACAAGCAGTCAATTCAGACAAAATAATAAGACATAATAATAAAATCAATAATTGGATTCAGTTAATGGACCATTCTGTTCAGTCCATCTATGTTTTCTGAATGATCCAACACCACCAAGTTGACATAACCAGTAACCATGACAACACTTATTTAACACTTTCAGTGATGAAGGTTGTAAATACTCATATGAGCTTATTTAAAATTTACAACACTAATATCAGGTAGATTTTATCTTCACATTTTGTATTTCAGGAGACTGTGGTTCCAAGATGAGTAATATAACTTTCTCAGTGACAAAGCTGGGGTTTTAACACAAATCTATTCAATTTGGAAACCCATGCCATTAACCTCCACATCATACTGCCTCTGTAGACTGCAAAATAAACATAAAGGCTGCAAAATAAACATAAAACAAGGTCAGAAAAATCTTTTAAGAGATCTTAAACATGTTTGACAGCATATTTATTCACACATTTGCTACTCAACAAGATAACTGAAGCAGATGACCTCTAAGATTTCTTTCAGGAAAACAGTCACCTGGGGCCTGCTACCCTCTAGGGCAGTAGTCTGCAAACTCATTATTCAACAGAGCCAAACATCAACAGTACAAGATTGAAATTTCTTTTGAGAGCCAAATTTTTAAAACTTAAACTTCTTCTAACGCCACTTCTTCAAAATAAACTCTCCCAGGCCGTGGTATTTTTTGGAAGAGCCACACTCAAAGGGCAAAAGAGACACACGTGGCTCGAGAGCCACAGTTTGGTGACCAATGCTCTAGGGATACCTGTCAAACCCTTCCCTGTAACAGGCTCAGGGCTCCTGTTGGGGCCTCACCTAGCAATTCCTTCCCTGGCCAGCACAGGAAGGCCCAGGCTGAATTCCTGGAATGGGCCCTGCGGCTCTCACTGTACAGAGAATCTGTGTGACTAATGCTCCTGGTAGAAGGAGGTAAGACACCTCACCAACCACCACATCCTGGGCCCTGGATGTTCAGTGGCTGCTCCTCTCTGAAATACTGGTGAGTAAACTACTATTCTTCAGGATAAAATTAAGGAACTATCCAGACATACTTTGATTGTGAAACCTATATACGGGCTGGTATTCATTTTTCTTGATGCCCCATAGTTCCCAACCTGTGAATAGCACCACTGCTTAGCTGTTTAGGTGTGCCAATCCTGATGGATTGGTGAGGTAATGGATTACCTACAAATGTGGGGTTTGGAGGTTAGAATGAAAACAATTAAACAAACCCCAGCCACATGGCAGAGGGCTCACCCTGTTTAACTTTTGTGACTGCTCAGATTAGCTGAACATTTTTATAAGAATAATAAAGAGATATCCTTTAACGCAGAGGAACGTCTAACATTGGAAGCTCCAGTCCCAAGTGATGAACTCAGAAGATTACTGAAAGAGAAATATATATATATATATTCCTCATATCATACTTTCATATGTTGATGCCATTTTATGTATATACAAAGCCCACTTTGGGAACATGAACCAGGGACAAAGGAATTGATTTTAGGCACTCCTGTTAGAATATCGGCTGCAGCTAAAGCATGGGGTTTTTGTGAAGAAGACTGCTTACTAAGCTGTAGATACCTTCTAGAACCATCCAGATTGCTGTGCTTTGATGACTCTACTAGAGGCCCACTTGGGGGGGCCCTCAGCTTAGCCTGTGCCCTCTCGCAATCTGGGAGCCCTCAGGGGATGTCCCACCGTAGGGAGTGCAGGAGAGGCCCCCTCCCCACTGCTGAGCTCGCCAGCTGTGAGCCCAACTTCTGGCTGAGCAGTGCTCCCCTTGTGGGAGCACACTGACCACCAGGGGACAGCTCCTGCATTGAGCATCTGCCCCCTGGTGGTCAGTGTGCATCATAGGGATTGGTAGTTCTGCCATTTGGTCTACTTGCATATTAGCCTTTAATTAAATAGGATGAATTTACTCAAAGAGCAATCTCTGTACTTAGAAGCATGTATTTGTCTTAACCAGCTCAGGCTGCTGAGACAATAGCACAAATGGACCCGTGCGGCCCTCCTGGGTTGCAGAGGCTGCTGTCTTCTCATTGTCACCTGGAGGGGCTAGGATGGGAATCTCCTGTCTCTTCTTTTCATAAAGGCACTTCTCCCATCATGAGGGCCCGCTCTCAGGACCTGATTTTACCGTAATTAGCTTCTGAAGGCCTCTCCTTCAACTACCTTCACATTTGGTATTAGGGCTTTATTTTGGGGGGGAAACAAGCATTCAGCTCATAAAAGTACTTTCTGTGTAAACATTACTGTAATTATTGTCATGAAAAAGTATTTTAAAAATGAATTTATTAAGTGTATATTTATGCTTCTCTGCCGACAAGAATTCCATAGAGAGGAAACTTCCTCGGGTCAGTGGTCAGCAAACAGTGGCTAATGCCACTTTTTCAAAATAGACTCGCCCAGGTCGAAAACCGACTTCTGAGCATGGGCCACGAAGTTTCAATTGCACTGTACTTCCGCGCTCGCATGTGGTATTTTGTGGAAGAGCCACACTCAAGGGGCCAAAGAGCCATATGTGGCTTGTGAGCCACTCTTTGCCAACCACTGCCCTGGATGATTCCTAAATAGACAATGCTAACCATGTTCTAATATTTAAAACAACTGCCTAAGCATTCTTACTTCCTCTTTGCAGGTGAGAAAACTAAAGCTCAGTAAACTCTATAACTTATCTGAGCTTAAAAACAAAACAAAACTGGTTGGTAAAGTCAGAAGGTTTCACTCCACATAACAGGATCCTGCCTTTGTTCACAGCCATGGACAGAAAACGCGCCTTCTTTCTGAATTGCTCTTGATTGGAGTAACTGGACAGGGAATGCAAGGGGTGAAGGAAGGCTATGGCATTCCTCTAAGGCAGTGTTTCCAAACTTCTCTAGTGCTCTAAGTATACAATTTTACCTATATGTTCCCCAAAATTCTAGTTTAGCACTTCTTAGTTGGGATTCAGGAATCTGTATTTTAACAGTTCCACCAGGTGATTCTCATCATGAGAGAAGTTTGGGAAACACTGCTCTAAGGAAGTATAGCAGAGTCATGAGGGACTGATTGCTCTGCAGCCAGACCCAGGTTCAAATTCTGTTCCTGCTCCATTAGCTTTGTGACCGAGGCATCAACCATGTGCTTCTGATGCTTTGAAATCAGGGGCCTTGCTGACCCAGAGAGGCTGCCTTTCCCAGGTTAACCAATTCCTGGAAATGGTAAAGGACTCACCTGAGAGTGGACCTTCATCTTCAAACCAACCAATCCAAAACCTATAACTCTTAGGCCTCCTTATTAGGGATCTTGCACACCTGGCCACTATCTTTCTGCCCTAATCACACAGCCCAGGTGTCTTATAACGAGGGCAGCCCCCACTCCCTAGAACCACCTGAAATTGCTCAAACCAGCCAATCCAAAGCCTCCTGACCCTGCCTAGCCTGTTCCTTCTCCCGGAAGACTCAAAAAGGCCCGTGTGCACTTTTTCTTTCGTTTGCCCTGCCTGATCAACCCTGGTGCTAGGTGTGGCATGGCCTGGCCTGGAGTGGCGTGTCTCCTCTTGGAAACTGTGAGTGACAAGCTACCTTTTCAATTATAATCGTCTCCTGATCTTTTGGCTTCACCGTAACTGAATAATAGTAAAACTTACATTTTAACACAAGCTGAGAAGTTGATTTCACCTCTCTGAACTTAATGTTTCGTGTGTTTTTCCTGTAAAATTGTTGATTATAAGTTTCTATATGAGAATGTGCACGAAAGGCTCAGCACAGGGTCAGGACTTGTGGTAAGAATGCAACAACTGATACCTCTTGTGGATATCTTTAATCGGATCATTATTATCATTGCAGTGTGCTCCTGGCACACACAGACCAAATCTCATTCACCTCTGCATCTCCAGCGGCCCACAGAGTGGCATTCAAAAATCATTTGCTGATTTTCGGATAGGAGGGTTTTTATTGTTATTTGTTTTTTCCAGTGTCCTCTATGACTGGTGTTAAAGAGGGGTTGAGGCAATTTACCTTTATTCTGTGCTTTAAATTATCAGCACCTGTGAAGAATGGCTGAGCAAAACCTTTATTTCTTGGGTGTATGTATTTTAATCTATTTCCTTGATAAGTAATGTGAACATAATAAGCATTTACATACAAAAAAAAAACCCCAAAACAATTCTACCATGTGTAGTTTTCTGGATCCTTCTCTATACATGTTCAAGAATTGGAAGCTTGGAATATATTCTTTGAGGGGGAAAAACTTGCACATTCTTTTAAAAATTAAATAATAAATATTCTTCCTTCAAAACATGGTGTCTGCTGGGGACAAATGGTTGTCACACAAAGTGGAAATAGCATGCATCCTTTATAAGCAGAGTTCTAAAATCACTCCACTTTTTACTCTAGCTGTGAATTCCAGAGGCATCTGATAGCACAAACCCTGGGGAGCAAAGTGGGGCCACTCTCAGGAAGGCTCTGGACTCGCGTGACAATTAGTGAGGAACACGATGATCTGACTTTCTGTCCCATGTGCAGGCTCTGATTTGCCTCCAGCATGGATGTCTTTGCCTGAGTTTGGGGAAATGTTGTCCAGTCTTCCAAGCAGAAAGGGCTGATGTTAAGAGCAAACGCTATAGTTTCTGGGTTCCTCGGATATCCAAATTCTCTGTAATCGTTCCGAAATTCATGGTAGCTGTGGGAGAAGGCAATATAAGAGACAGGATGTTTTTGGTTTTTTGTTTGTTTGTTTGTTTTTTAACAGTTTCTAAATGCCTTTAGCACTGATTCTAACTGGTAAGTTCATTACATGGTGATGGCTAAAGAGTGCCCAGGCTGGCCTCCTCTCCTCAGTCCTACCTCTTACTAGTACCTTCTGGGTGAGTTGATGCAGACTGGTTTAAGAAAGAACTTCAGCCCGACTGTGGGGCATGGTGGTTGAGCATTCACCTATAAACCAGATCATGGGTTCAGTTCCAGTCAGGGCACATATTGGGGTTGGGGGCTCAATTCCTAGTAGGGGGTGTCCAGGAGGCAGCCGACCAATGATTCTCTCTCATTGATGTTTCTATCTCTCTCTCCCTTTCCCTTTCTCTTTGAAATTAAGTGTGTGTGTGTGTGTGTGTGTGTGTGTGTGTGTGTGTGTGTATACTGAAAAAGAAAGAACTTCAATTTCCCTCTTTCAGGTCATTAAATGTACTTTTTTGGTGGTTTATTTGTCCTGTCACTTGTGTTGCAACATCTATTCCTTAGGAAAATTTGGGCCAATATCAGTAACTCACACCTTCTTAATAATCTATGTGCTTTGAAGCCCATTGTTTGGCCTGTGGTAACCAAATTCATTGTACTCATTATCTATGATGCTTACCAAAATTCTTTAGGCTAGACATGCTCATTTTACAAATGTGGAATCTGAGAATTTGAGAGGTTAAATTGGGCAGCAAAAGTCACTCAGATATAAGTGGTGGTTTAGGAACCCTACAGTTCATATATTCTTCTACAACATCTTGTGTGTGTTTTTTATTTTATTTTATCATTTAAAGTATTACATATAGTAGTACCTATAACTCCTTTTTTCCCCATTGACAAATTACTTTTCATTGTTTGCCAGAGTTTTAAAAAGCAATTTTTTTTTTTGCATAAAGTTTCACACTATTTCTGTCCTTCAGCAGATTAAGAAAAAGAGGGTCAGTTTTCAGGTTGATTAGATTTGTCAGATTCCATAGCATTTTTGTGGAAAGTTGAAATTTTAGTTCTCATCCAACTTCCAAAGTGGATGTCTGCCTCTGTGGTTTTTCTTCCTGTGAGAACTTTCTACTCAACTGTGAGGAGTCCAGGTGCCAATGAGCCCCAAAGCTGAGCTGGGATGGCAGATGTTACTACAGTCATGAAGACCCGGGATTAGGTGGCCGTTTGACAAGGCATTCAATTTGGAGTTTAGCATTCTTTCATTCAGCAAGTGCTGCTGGGCTGTTGGTAATGCCTGGGGCCTAGGCTTTTAATCAGGATGCTTGGATGTCTGTTCTGTTTTGCTAAAGTGATTTCTTCAGCTTAGCATAAAAAACAAAAATAATGATCAAACAGGAGGCTTGAATGCCAGAAGAATAAGCACTGGATACCAGCTAAAGCTAAATGGTTTAATGAGTGTCACACACTAAAGACTCCTCATAGGGATAAGGTGAAATCAGAAGGGAGAAGTCTGGGTGAGCTGCCTTTATCAGCAGCCACATTACCAACCACCATTGTGGCAGAATTTATTCCCCTTTCTTCTACTCTTTTTTTTTTTTTTTTTTTTTTTTTTCTTTTCAAGTGTTTTAAGCCTTAGAACAGAGGGTTATTTTTTGTTTGTTTTCCCCCTAGCCTTATTAAGCTATGCTGAGAAATTGGATATCTCAGAATCAGTGTTCCTCTGTGGCCTCAGCTGTTGAGTGGTGACAGCAGGCTCTCCCATGCTGTACCTTACCGACTTAACTTGAGGATTTAACTTGTTGAGGACTTGGCTGCCATTATAGCCTAATACCTTTGTTGCTATTGGAAATATTAAAAAGAAAAAGCAGACTGATATGGGAAGGAGAAGTGGAAATAGCGGATTGCAGAGCTGGAGAGCTGCTATTGTATCATAGCAGATTGTACAATGCCACTTTGCTAGGGTTAGACAGAGAGGAACCAGAGCCACCAAGCACATCTCTGTTGGGTATGAGAGGTGTGACAATGCCAGGTCAAAGGGTTTGTTTAGTTCTTTTGGTCTCAAAAGACACCATCTTTGAAGAGGAAGTGAAGAGGAAGTGAAGAGAAAGCTGAGAGATCTAGGGTTATGATGAGCAGATTTGAAGACTCTCAACTTACACCTACATCTTATCTTCTAATCTGTGCCAGGCATGGTAAGTTAAATAAATTCAGCAAAACACTTTATTTATTTTTTTTTCTGTTGGTGAAAACATACCAATAGAAAAATACAGGAGAAAAAAAATTATAATTCCTAATCTAAACCAAACAAATTTTGGCATATTTGCTTTGAGCTACCTTTTCCCCCTTAAAATTGAACTTTTTTTCAATTATCTTTATTAAAAATGAAAAAAAAAACCTCTTACAGAAAACTTAAATAATTTTAGAAGCACACAGAGTATAGAGAAGATGTTCAACATCACTTGTCACCAAGGGAATGAAAATTAAAACAACAGTGAGACAACACTACACACCTATTAAATGGCCAAAGTCTAAAATAGGACACCACCAAATGCTGTGAGGATGCGGAACAGCAGGAATTCTCATTCATCTGGTGGGAGTGCAAAGTGGAGCAGCCACTTTGGAAGACAGTTTGGAAGTTTATTACACATGCTGTTACAATACTCCAGTTGAAAATTTATATCCACACAGAAGCCTATATAGGGTTTTTCATAATACTATCTAATAAAGAGGGAATATGCTAATTTACCCTCATGCTATCACAAAGATGGCGGTGCCCACAGCCAATAAGGAGGGAATATGCTAATTGACTCCCCTGCCCTCAAAGATGGTGGTGCCCACAGCCACAAGCTGGCAGCACCCAGTCCACTCAGCCCTGCCAGGGCAGCAGATGTGCAGCAAGGCTACTAGGTGGGCCCAGCAGCAACATGTGCCTGCCTCCAGAGTTCCCCAGTTCCCTCAGCCCCCCAGCTGCTCAGGGCCATCTCAAGGTGCAGGCAAGCCTTGGATGGTGGCTGCCCAGCTTCCTAGAGTCATCCAAGGGCTCTGGTAGCCAGGGCTGGCTGAGGCCTGCACTGCCAGCAGTAATAGCAGCAGAGGTATGATGGGGCATCGCCTTCCCCTGATTGCTGGGTCGCCTCCCCTCCTTCTCCCCTCTTCCCGAGGGCTCCTGGACTGTGAGAGGGGGCAGGCTGGGCTGAGGGACCCCCCCTCATCCAGTGCATGAATTATTATGCACAAAGCCTTTAATTTATTCATAATTGTCAAAACTTGAAAGCACAAATATGGCCTTTAGTAGGTGAATTAATAAACTGTGGCACATTCAGATAATGAAGTGTTATTCAACATTTTTCATCATTTCTTTTTAGATAGAAGCTATCCATGAAAAAACATAGAGGAAGCTTAAAAGCATATTACTAAGTGAAAGAAGCCAATCTGAAAAGGCTACATACTGTTGTTTTGTGGTAGGATAGTAAGAAGTTAGGAAAATTCCTAAGCAAGTGGAATAGAGAAAAAATTAAACAAGGCCAAACAGTTTGGACAATTTGCAGCCAGCTTAACACAGACCTTATCTTCCCCAACCAAGTATATTTCAGAGCAAATGGTTAATATTTCTCTTTCCTAACCAGAGAATACAGGTAAGGGGGAAGGGGGGAAAGATGGGAGAGTTTATCTCACCCTCTGAACAAAGAAGTCAGCTGTTTTAGGACTTGCAAGATAAGTGACAACAATATAAAATAAGGACTTTGAAACCTAATCTGGAAGAGGAACCTTGAAACATCAGAAGAAGGGTATAAAACATCTTGAACCCCCACTAGGCATGTGCTCAGATTAGCTGTTTCCTGCTTGTGCTTTATGCCGTCTATTTATTTATTTATTTATTTATTTATTTTTTTGCCATTCTTCTTTTCTTTTTTCCCTTTATTGATTAAGGTATTACAAATGTGTTCTTATCCTCTCTTTTCGCCCCCATCTCCCCACTCATTCCCTCACCCACAATGTCTGTATCCATTGGTTATGCTTATATGCATGCATACAAGTCCTTTGGTTGATATCTCCCCCTTAAATTTGCTTTCTTTATTTTCCTTAATAAACTCACTTGCTTTGCTTTAACACTGCTGTCACTGGTCTGAAAAGTTTCTTATGAGTCTGACAAGAACATATGAGGATAGCCCTCACCCTCTGACCTAGGGTGCTCTCCAATAACAATTCCAACTACATGACAATATGGAAAAAGCAAAACTATAGAGATAGTAAAATGATCAGTGGTTGCCAGGGTGAGGGAAGAAAGGAATGAATAGAAGGAGCACAGAGGATTTTTATGACAGTGAAACTATTCTGTATGATGCTATGATAGTGGATACATGTAATAATATATGTCAAAACCCATGGAATATTCTACTCCAAGAGTACACCCTAATATAAACGATGGACTTTGTGTGACAATTGTGATCAATGAAGATCATTGTAACAAAATATCTGTGGACTCCTGACAGTGGGAGAAATTATGTGTTTGGGAATTGTGGATGCATAGGGGATATATGAGAACTGTACTTTTCAATCAATTTTGATGTGATGCTAGAACTGCTCTAATAAATTAAGTCTATGAAAACACACATACAAACACACACACACACATACACACACATACACACACATACACACACACATAATGGTGAAGTGCTTTTAAAAATAGAAACATTACTCTCACCATCTATATATTTTTATTGATATAATTGGCTGTTATTCTCTAGATAATCCAGATGGACGAATGGTTTATAAATAGTTGGATAAAAATAGACAAACAGATATATAAGTACTTGTATAAAATGAATTTAAAAATTACATATTTTAATAACAAATTGTTGACTATTCTGGATATTTTGCTCTCCATATAAACTTTAGAGTCTATTTGTAGATATCCATAAAATAACTTGCTGTCTAATTAGATGGGTTTGCATTGAATTTAGGAAGAACTGACATCTTGACAAAATTTAGCCTTCCTCTCTATAAGCACAAAATCTATTTTTATTTAGTTTTTGATTTTGTTTATTAGAGTTTTATAATTTTTCTTACATGGCTCTAGTACATGTTATGTTAGATTTATATATAAGTATTTCGTTTTTGCAGGCGCTAATATAAATAGTGTGTTTTAATTTCAAATTCTACTTGTTCATTGCTGGTGTCTAGAAAAGCGTTGAGTTTTGTACATTATTTTGGTATCCTGCAACCGTGGTACAATAGATTATTAGTTCTAGAAATTTATGGTCAGTTCTTTCAGATTTTCTCCTTAGACAATTATGACATCCATAAATAAAGACAGTTTTATTTTTTTTCTCTAACAATCAATATTATGTCTTATTTTCCTTTTTGTCTTACTTCATTTGTTAGAAGGGGATAACCTTGTTTTATTATTGGTCTTAGTGGGAAAAACTTTTAGTTTCTCACAATTAAGTGTGATGTTAGCTATAGCTTTTTGAAGATGTTATTTGTCCAATTAAAGAAGTTCCCTTTTATTCCACATTTGTTGGGAGTTGTTATCAGAGTTGTTATCATGAATGAATATTGTTATTAGTTGACCTCCACATCTTGCATTTTTTGGCAATTAATATTTTTAAAGCCAATATGTTTCAGACTGACTTAATCTCTCCCCAGAAAGAACAATTACCTTTTGCTTCTGCTATATGGTTAGGTTAAGCAAATTACTTTAAACTAATGTGAAATTGGAATTCTGTGAAAACTACCAATTTCCAATTTGCTTTTATTTTAAGTGCATGGCCTCTTAGGGCCTTCAAGTATGTAGTCCTTTGGAAATTGTTGCAACTAGAAATCTGGAATATATACCAAGGCTCTTTCTCCTTCCTTGTTCCTGAACTCTAATTTTTGTGAAATAGCCCAAATCTTCCTCAGACTCTCAGTTTCTGTACTTCGGCTCAGATTCTTAGACTCTGTGCTGCAGCTCTGAATTAGCAAAGTCTAAAGTGGAAAAGTGACACAATGTAGGACTTACCTCTTTGTAATGCCCTTCACTCTGTGCTTTTAGCTCTGCACTCAACTTTTTTTTTCTCCAGTGGATTTAAATATAACACATATTTCGTAATATATTTATTTTGTCCATATTTCTTTTTATTTATTGAAGAAGAGTTGGTCTAAATTGTTTGTCAAACAATTTCAAAAATGAGATTTTGTTTAATTTGTTCTTGAGGGATATTTTAGCTGGGTAACTTTTTTTGGACTTATTTTCCCCCCTGAATTTTGAAGTCATTGTCATTGTCTCTGACATTAAATAATGCTTACAGAACTCTCAATCTGCTCCTGATGATGATTTAAGTCTTCTGCCTGGGTATCTATAAAGAATCTTTAGCCCTGGCTGGGTGGCTTAGATGGGTGGAGCTTCTTCTGTATATCAAAAGGTCAGGGTTGTCAGTTCCATCCCTGGTTGGCATGTATGGAAAGCAACCAGTCAATGTTTCTCTCTGTCTCTGTCTCGCTCTCCCTGCCTGTCTCCCTAAAATCAATAAAATAAAAAACAAAAAGACAAAATAAAAATAAAAACATATCATTGGGTGAGGATTAAAATAAAACAAACAAATAAATCTTTATTTGTTTCTGATCTTTTACAGATTAACTACAGCATATCTTTGTAAAAAGCTTTTAGGATAAAATTTTCTTAAAAATGATCTTTTGAAAAGAAAATTTTATTTTTGTCATATTAAAAAAAAAAACCTCTTGTATTATATTTTAAATATCTTTTTTTCTATTTTATTTGTAGTATCCTCTACCAATTAACATTGTAGAGTAATGTCTGTTGAATTTCTTTAACTTGTTTTTATTGTCTGGGTTTTCTTTTTCTGTATTACTATGTTTCTATCATGTTTTTATCTATGTCAGACATGTTTATTCTTGTATTTCCTAACTACTTAATTCCATAGTAATGTTTTTTGTTTTCTAGGTAACTTTTTGTTGTTTTAAAGCTTGAATTATAGTTTCATCTATCATGAGCTCAATTTCTCCTTTTTGAATGCACAGTGAATGTTTTTGTTAAGGTAAAGCTGGCTGCCACAACAAAGAAATTACAAAACAACAACTCTATACTGGTTCACATGTGAGAGAAGTTTATCTCTTATATGGATGTTCCTGAGAGGGCAGCTTTCTGCCCAGCTTCTTTTCCAAGAACACAGGCTCTTTCTATCTTGTGGCTCTACCATTTTCAACACAACTTTCTAAGTCTACAAATTTGTCTGTATGAAGCTGGAAAAGGCAAACAACCATATTGTAATTCATGTGGAATGTGGACTACTTTTTTGATGGGGCAGTTCTTTCTTCTTCCTTTCTTTTCTCCTTCCTTATTTCAATTCCCCTCCCCCCCCCCCCCCACACACACACCTTTTTTTAGGTTGGCCTAGTCGCTAAGATTGTTTTATTTTCTATTTGTTTCTCTGTTTCTTTTTGGGAGTCTCAATCTACACATTCCATCTGCCCTGACAAATTGTGGTTAACTTTTAGCCTCTCCCCAGAAGCACATTTTTGTGTTTTGTTTTTCCCCTTGGTTTTTCACCAAGAACAGTAGTGATACTTTATATTAATTCAATTTTTCTACAGCATGAGGAAATGGCAAATATATGGGTAAAACTCAGCTGAGATTATGTATATTCTTAGTTGGAATAGTTCAAATCTGTTTTTCTTTTCCTCCTAAGACTTTTTAACGGGAATAATGAAGTAATAACATTAATTTCTTCTTGCTATGATTATGGTGAACTTGTGACAACATTGTGTAACAACAGGCATAAGGGATTAGTTTTCCCAGAGTCACTGCACTTAAGGTGAGGAAGGATGGAAGACACAGTTCCCTTTGCAACACACCTTAAACTCCAGCACATACTGGTATTTTTGTCTTCATTATATAGGCTCCAATCCCTTAGAGAGATAAGGTATTTTCCTACCTCATGTTTCTTTTTATTTTTTATTTTATTGATTTTTTACAGAGAGGAAGAGAGAGGGATAGAGAGAAACATCAATGAGAGAGAATCATCAATCAGCTGCCTCTTGCACACCCCCTACTGGGGATGTGCCCACAACCAAGGTGCATGCCCTTGACCGGAATCAAACCTGGGACCCTTTAGTCCGCGGGCCAATGCTCTATCTGCTGAGCCAAAAACAGTTTCAGCCTTCATGTTTCTTTTCTTTTTTTAAAAAAAATTTTCCTATTATAGGAATTTATAGTCATCTTTCCAGTATTCTTCCATTATAGCCCAGAATAACCGAAGTGCTCTCAATTATTTAAGTTGTTTTATTATACAGTCACATGAAGCAAAATAAACATGTCACCTGATGCTCCCTGACTGTAAACAGGGCAACAAATTATAGGTCCCGGAAGATAAGAAACCACCTTACTTTAAAAATAAATAAATGGTCCAGCCACATCCCTAAAATAGGAAAAGTGATTCCTAAACCATATACCCCCTCATTGGGCATTTTAGATCTTTCTTTTGGACAAAGCCGCATAGAAAACTTAGGGCTTCCCTACTGGAAAGGTTGCCTTGGATTAATTGAAGTAAGAGAATTTTTACCTCTTCTTTTGGCAAATGAATAATATTTAAGGATAATATATTTATAGCCCAATTAGATTTATTAATGAAGACAGCTATCATGTTCTCAGATAGAGAAACAATTATGTAAACAATGTTACTTCTCAATAATGGGAGATCATTAAGCTTAAAAAAAATTTTCAGTAGTTGTGATTGACAAAGCAAAGACTATGATAAAATGTCCTAATGAAGTTGTCAGTCCTACACAGTCAAATCCAGTGTCTATGCTCTTCACCATTTAAAAAAAACTTTTCATCTGAGAACATTTATTTATTTATTTATTTATTTAGTTAGTTAGTTAGTTAGTTAGTTCAGAAAGAGGAAGGCAGAAGGAGCAGGAGACACATTGATTGGTTGCCTCCCATATGTGCCCTGGCCAGGAATCAAACCAATGACCCTTCAGTGCACAGGACAATGCACACTCCAACCAGCTGAGCCACACTGGCCAGTGCTATGCTCCTCAGAAGGGCTATGCTCTGTCTATTACAGTGTCTGGACTGAGGAAGCAAATAAATGAGTGGATATGACTACTTTCCTGCAAAAAAGAGGTTAATTTAAGGTGGTAAATACTCAAGTTTAATCAATTCCCAGGATGCTACTTCCAAGAAGAGGCCCCCATCCAAAGAGCACTACCTAAGATACTATAATACATAAATTACTTCTTTCTCTCCCAACGGACCTCCAAGTTTTGAGTTTCCTTAATGAATTCATGCCACTTAAAAAAAAAATCTCAAAAGAAATATGCATCACATTGAAATTCTACCAAGTTCTAAGGAGCCACATTCTTTTTTCTCAGCTCAGCTTCTAATTACTTTAAAAATTTTGACAAGTGGTTCACACACTCAAAATTCTGTGTTCTGCTCCTCATAGATTCCCAGAGCCTTTAATCATCTCAGCACTGTCTGCTGTGTCAGCAGCGAACAGGGGAGCAGGGCCACCGCCAGGAGGAAAAGGAGTCCCAGATGCCGCTTGCTTTCAAGCCTAGCGCAGCAGACAGTGTAAGGAGTGAGCACCATTACAATGCTTGGGCGTCTTTTTCAAAAGCCGACTAAATATTATATAATGAAAGGGGAAATCTTCATGAAGCTGAAGAATAAGAGAAACCAAAAAGTTTGAGACGTTTTTCTTTTAGAGGAGTCAGAAAACCGCAACTTTGAAATCAAAGGATGTTTAGGGCTTTGAATACATGGTCAGGTAGTTTTAAAATACCTATTTGGCAAAGATTCATGTAAGATTACCAAGAGGGAGAACACTATGATGGTTTTAATTTCTCAGCACTTCATAGTTTATTCCTCCAGTATTTACAACTTTGATGAATTGTTTATCTTCAATGAATTAATAATTCATAAAAGAGATTGCCCATTATTTATTCATTCACTTAGCAAACTAGTGTAAAATCACTTTACTAGGCACAGGAGAAAAGATACATAGTTTGATGTCTACTTCATTCTATGTAGTGAGATAAATCATACTAAAATATTTATGTAGCATTGCTTAAATTATATACAAACATACTCAGCTTAAATGTTTATACTTTATCATTTGAGTTGTGGGAGCAGATAAAAATAACTAAGTAGGAAACATATGCAAAAATTTCCAGTTCTTCCAGATTTTCTAGGGGCAGGTCACCAGAAGGAAATGGAGTGTGTGAACTCTGAGACTTGACTGTGTTTGCATCCAGCTCTACTTCTTTTCGCCTGGGCAAACTTGGCCAAATAATTAAATTCCACATACTCGGATTACATCATTCTGAAATCTGAACATTAATAGCACTTATTTCATGTGGCTTTTGTGAGGAATAACTAAGTTAAGATATATAAAAAATTTAGTGTGTTACCTGTGTCATTAAGTGGTAAGTGGAAGCTATTAATTGCTTAAGATATATCATTTAAATGTTTGATAAAATTCAGCCATGAAACCATCTGTCCTTGGTTTCACTTGGTTGATAGTTTTGTTTTTTTTAAAATATATTTTTATTGATTTCAGAGAGAGAGAGAGAGAGAGAGAGAGAGAGAGAGAGAGAGAGAGAGTATCAATGTTAACAGGGAATCATTGATTGGCTGCCTCTTGCATATCCCCTACTGGACATCAAGCCCACAACCCAGGTATGTGCCCTTGACTGAAATCGAACCCAGGACGCTTCAGTCTGCAAACTGAGGCTCTATTCACTAAGCCAAGCCAGCTAAGACATTAATTACTAATTGAATCTGTGTGTTTTGTTTTTGTTTTTTAAATCACTAACCTGTTTACTTATAATCTGTTTACTTAATATTTTTTCTTGCCTAAGGTTTAGGGAGTTTGAGACTTTTAAAAGTGTCCATTCCATCTCAGTTCTTTAATATATTAGCATACAAATCTTAATGGTATTGCTTTTTCTTTTTTTAACCCTACCCAAGGATGTGTTTTTATTGATTTTAGAAAGAAGAGGGGAGACAGAGAGAGAGAAGCATTGATTGGTTGCTTCCTATACCTGCCCTGACCAGGGATTGAACCTGAATCCTAGGTATGTGCCCTGACCAGAATTCAAACCCACAACCTTTTGGTGTTAGTACAACACTCCAACCAAAGGGGCCACCTGGCCAGGACTGAAGTATTCTTTTATAATCTTTTGTGTTCTGTAAGAGCAGACATAATATTTCCTCATTCATTTCTAATTCATTTCAAATTACTCATTCACCAGCAATTTGAGTCTTCTAGTCCCACCCTCGCTCCCTTTAGTCAAGCTAGCTAGCAGTTTGTAAATTTGAGTGCTCTTTTCAAAGAACCTACTCATTTTATCAATTTTTCATATTTTTTGTTATTCTCTACTTCATTAATTAGTAGTCTAATCTTTATTACTTCTTTCTACTTGGTTTATGTTTAGATTTCTTAATTTTTTTAGTTGTGAATGTATAGGTTATCAATATATTTCCCGTTTTTTAAATATAATTTATATCTCAAGACTAATTTAGCTGCCTCCTATAAGTGCCAGTTTGTTGTGTTTTAATTTTCATTAATTTCAAAGTATCTTAAATTTATTTTTCTATTTCTCTTATCCAGTGGTTATTAAGAAATGTGTGGTTAATTTACACATACTTTTGATTGTCCCACATTACTGAAAGCATAATGACACACCATAAATAAAATATTTACAATTTCTAATGCTGAAGAGAATATGTAGCAACTGGGTCTCATACACTGATGATTTGAGTGTGACATTGTACCACAATTTGGGAAAACAATTTAGTAATATTTTCAGAAATTGAATACATACCAACATGATGACTCAGCAATTCTCTTATTTATCCAAGATAAAACTTGTAAAATAATGTTTATTACAGCTATGTTTATAATAGTACCAAACTGCCAGCAATTTAAATAATAAGTGATAAATGAAAAAAAGACATTTTGGAAACTTCACAATGAATTAATTCTCAGCATGGAAAATGAATAAATCACTGATAAAACTCAACAATGCAGATGGATTTCAAAGAAAATTATATCAAATAAAAGATGCTAAACACACATGAAGTTCTAGAACAGACAAAAGTAAGCTATGGTAATATGGTGACATAAAACAGTGACTGTCCTTATGTGTGTCAAAAAGGGGAATTTTGAGGGATCATTGTCTGGAAAAGTGTTAAGGAGAGGGAGTAATGCCCTAACTAGTCTGGCTCAGTGGATAGAGTGTCGGCCTTCAGACTGTAGGATCCCAGGTTCAATTCTGGTCAAGGGCACATCTTTAGTTGTGGACACATCCCTAGCTGATCAACATTTCTAACTATCTCTCTCCCTTTCTCTCTGTAAAAAAATCAATAAAATATATATTTTTTTTTAAAAAAAGAAGGGAGAGTAATGGGATAATTTTGTCTGGAGAAGGGCACAAGAGAACTTTCTGGGACAATGGAAATATTCTATGTTTTGATTGCAGTGGTATTTACATTAGTATAAAAATTTCTTAAAATGTATTGAACTGTAACTTAAAAAATCTGTGCATTTTATCAAATATAAAGTACCTCAACTTAAAAAAAAGAAATTTAATACATTATTTTTTAGTTCTTGAAAAAATAAGACTACATAAAGATAAAACCTCATAAATAAAAAAAAATTAAAACAAAGACACTAGGATAAAAGAAGTCATGGTTTAAAATATTTTGAACCTATACTATAAAATAAAAGGCTAATATACAAATCAACTGAACAGTGGGAAGACCTGTTGCTATATTGCACACTGACCACCAGAGGCAGCCACTCAATGCAGTGTGCTCTCACAGCTCAGCTAGAAGCCTGGCTCATGCCTGGTGGGCACAGAGCTTCTCCCACCTCTGCGGCAGCGCTAAAGATATCCAACTGCCTAAGTCATCAGACAGACATCCCCTGAGGCTTCCCGGATTTAGAGAGAGCACAGGCCAGGCTATGTTCCCTCTCTAAGTCCATGATTTTCATGCATTAGGCCTACAGTTTAAATATAGAATTTAAATTCAGTTATTTTAGAGATTATGGTTCTGGTATAGAATATAAATGTTTAAAATTTGATCATGAAAATATTAATATACATTAGGGGTTCAGGTGTGGGAAAAAGTTTAAGTATATTCATTTCATCAGCTTTAAAAATGTTTTTTTTTTATTGATAACAGAGAGAGAAAGGGAGGGAGAGATAGAAATATCAAAGATGAGAAAGAATCATTGATATCCTGCCTCCTGCACACTTGCTACTGCGATAGAGCTTGCAACTCAAACATATGTCCTGATTGGGGATCAAACCCTGACCTCCTGGTTCATTGTTCGATGATGCTCAACCACTGAGCCACACTGGTCAGGCCATTTAATCAGCTTTTATCATAAAAACATTGTTATAATTTTTGTAGGTAATCTTTTATTACATATGTCAACTGGATGCTTGTGGATATATATGTCAAACATAATTTTTTATAAAAAATTTTGAAATAATATCTCTTTTGCCCTGGTTGGGTAGCTAAATTGGTTAGAGTATTATCCCCATATACAATACTAAGATTGTGTGTTCAATCCCTGGTCAGAGCACATACTATATAAAAATCAACCAATGAATGCATAGATAAATGGGACAACAAATCTCTTCCTCCCCCTTTTCCTCCTCCCCTTTCTCCTCTCCTTCTCCTCCTCCTCCTCCTCCTTCCCTTCCTTCCTGCTCTCTCTAAATTAAAAAAATTGAAATAATACATTTTTCTATATCTATCTAAACTGTAAATATAATAAGTTATAATGATGTATTTATGTTTAAGTATACCATGCTCAATTATTATTAAGTATCAGGCCCAACTATTAAAGTTATGCATTAGAACTTATAAGAAATTTTTATGATTATAAAAACTGAAAATTTACTTTAAGTAGTCAAACAAAGGTAGAAAAAAATCCACAGAAATCAGAGATATTAATACCAAAGTTACAGGAATATATTTCATATCCCGAGATAACCTCTGGACTGTCAGAAACTGAAGGATTTCTGCCATCCTGAGCAGCATGAGTATATATGAATATTCTAAGAGCTCCTATCATTATGACAGCTCCAGACTCTCAATCTCTGCATGCTTCTGTTACAAGTTACATGTTCCCAGGCAGAAAACTCTAATGGGCTCATCTTGGATCAGGATCTAGAATGAATTTGTTGACTATGGCCATGAAGATAGGACAATGTTTAACAGACCTAGGCAGGTGGCATCCACTGCAGTGTAGTTCTCACGGGAGAGAAAATAGTTGTGAGCTTGGAACATGCACCAAGATGTGCCTACTACACCTGATATCTATTTTTTTCACCTTTTACATTCTATTTAAAGCATTTGTTATTTCTCGTTTTGAAATTATTTCTTGCATGTATCAGGGAAAGACTATCTGGATTTATCTAGCTTAGGCAAATCATTTTCTTCAGTTGTTCTAATGGCAATGACTTTTTAAAAACATACATTTGAAGAGACTTCCAGATCAATTAAATAAGATAAACTGGGGCATTTTACGTGGTCTCACTTTTAGTCTAACATTAAACCAATAACCATTCTAAGCTTAGATTCAGGGAACCCAGTTCAGCACCCAATAGTCATTAAGTAGGTGATGTGAAATTACCTTTTAAAGAGTTACCTTATGAGGCAATTGATTTTTATCTCTATTACCTGGATTTATTTAAAGAAATTCCTCAACTATAATTACTTGCCAATAATTTTAATTCAATTTTTTTTTAGCATTAAACTAAGACTTATCAACTTGAAAGACTTACAAATTAGGAATTAAAATGTTAATTGAAATTCATCACTTTCTCATGTTAATATTTTATTGCACATATTTCTGGCTTCCTGAGGAAAATAGATTTATTATCTATGTAGTTTCTTATGCTGCCATTTATGCAAATGCTATAGTAGAAGGATCAGAGGCATGAGGACTAGACAAACCAAATTCAAACCTTAGTTCTGGTCCTTTAGCAGCTATCTAATTGTGTTCAATATACATAGGATTTATTTACATGAAACGTATTTTTTAAATTTTTCAATTATAGTTGGCATACTATTATATTGGTTTCAGGTATACAGTGTAGTGATTAGACATTAATAAACCTTAAAAAGTGCTTACCCTAATAAGTCTAGTCTGACATCATATATAGTTAGTAAAATATTATTGACTATATTATCTATGCTGTACTTAACATCTCAGTGACTATTATTATAACTATCATTTGTACATTTTTGCATATTTACAAGCCTTTATTTGAGCCAAACTGAGAGCATATGCTAGGAGCAAGATCTGCTCTTCCTGGCAGTGATGCCCCAGGTTGGGGAGCCTTGTGTAGGGCTGGGACTCCTCAATCTCCAGGAGTGACCACTGCAATGAGATATCCTTCTGATTTTTTTAAAGTTACCATAATCATGATCTTTATTCTTTTATAATCTTTTAAAGTTTATGTTGATCTGTTTATATGTACATTAATATATGTGCACATTTTTTTATTTGTAGGAATATTTTTTTCTTATCCTTGTGGTTTTTTTAATTACACATATACATAGTGCATGTTTACGATAGAAACAGTAGAAAATACAGATAACTTATTTTAAAAAGCTTTCCTATAGTGATAATCATATAGTTAAAAATAATATATATAACCATTTAAAATTCTTTATTGTTTAAAGTATTACATATAGTATTACATATGTCTCCTTTTTTTTCCCATTGACCTTTCCCCAGCCACCTCCCCCCTGCACATTCCCTCACTCCCCTGGTGTCTGTGTCCATTGGTTATGCTTATATTGCATGCATATAAGTCCTTAGATGATCTCTTACCCCCTTTCCCTCCTCTCCCTTGCCTTCCCTCTAAAGTTTGATAGTCTGTTCGATGCTTCTATGTCTCTCTGGCTCTCTTTTTGTTCAACAATTTATGTTGTTCATTAAAATCCAAAAATAAGATCATGTGATATTTATCTTTCTCTGACTCCCTTGTTTCACTTAGCATATTTTAATTGCCACACCATGGTTTTGGGACCCATCCCTCTTATCAGCCTTATATGGCTTCTTTTTTATGTTCTTAGTTGTAGGAATTTTGGTCAGCTGGTCTTCAGGTGGTTGTCACTGGTGTCTGTTCTATAACTTAGGTGTGATTTTGAAGTGGACTTAGGAGGAGGATAGTGTACAGTTTACCTATTTTGCCATCTTGACCAGAAGTATGAAGTGTATTGATAATGAAAACATTAAAACAGAATATCACACATAGTGGTTGCTTTATAAATGGTTTCAAATCTTATAAGGAGTTTTTTTCTATAAGATAAAGAGAGAAATGCTGACATAATGGATTTTTCACTGAGCCTTTGCCTAAGAAGAGTGATGGGGGATGGCTAGAGAGACAATTTTTTTTGGTTAATGGTAGGAGACATCAACAAAGGCAAGGATAGACAATCTTACAAAGAACAAATGAATAAGAGTGAAAGCCAATAGTTTTTGACTTCCAGAAGTCATTCTTCTTCAAATGTATGGAATTTGTGGTGCTTTCAAGTTAACAATGTGTTCCTTGTTTATTTTACCCACATTCTATGGTGACAAATAATCTCTTATATTGCCCCTTTCTATTGTCCCTATGTCAGACATTTCTTATTAAATTTGGCTGCAGTATCAAATAACCCCCTACATCTCAGTGACTTCAACAAAAGTTTAGTTTTTCCTGTATTGCATGTCCATCATGGACTAAATGCAACTTATCTTCATTCTGTGTCACAGGATGAAGGAATGACCCCCCATGTTAGACATTTCAGTCTCATGGCAGAAGAAAAAGGAAACAGTAAAAGAAAGACAGTGGCTCTAATGTTTCTACTCGCCAGTGACACACATGGTTTCTGCCCACTTTTATTGGTCAAAACTAGTTCCACATAAGATAGAGACTAATAAGTTTGATGTATAATCCTCCCATAGGAAAGGGTAAAAATTAATTTGCATTATTATGTAGGCCCCATCCTTTCCTCATCTTAAATAAAATAAATAAGTGCTATGGATTAAATAAGTGCTAAAATAGAAACTAGAAACATAAATTTATATTTTACTCTGATTTTAGTTAATAGTGGATTCCTGTATTTTCATTGTCAGGGCAAACTTAAAGAACTCCCTCGAGTATCTAGCTAGTGCATCTAGATATATAAAGGCTTGCACATTGTCATTATTATGCTGTCAAATATTATTTATAGCTTACATGGATTTGTGTGCTGCCAATATTTGGATAACTATAGAAACCTAATTCTAAGGAGTATTTCTGAAGTTGAAAACATGTAAGAGTTAGGAAAATAATTAACTTTAGAAGGCAACTGAGAAACTAGCTTTGTCAGCTCGGCAAAATCACTGCTGACATCTGCTGGATGGAAAATTAAGAAGAAAAAATCAGCTTGAGAGAGCTGTTTTGATTGGCATGTGTTGCATTGAAAAAAAGGGTTTTCAGAACTAGCTATTAATTTCTTTTTGTCCATCCAATTAAACTTGAAGCTCATTCTTTTATGATGTTATGATGATAGCTATGACATACTATTTAATATTAACTTTTTATTAAGAAATCTGAGCAATCTCTATGTCAGTATATCTTAAACATCTATTGTATGCTGAGTGTTGTGACATGATGGGAAATGAAAACTCACAGCTTCCAATATTAAGGTTATTTATTGTACCAGAAACTATGTATAATGTTTCACCTTTTCCTATTACCAAGAATTCTGAAGGTTCTAAGGTTTTGCTTTTCTTGCAAACTAACAAGTTAGCCTGCCAGTTTTACAGATCTTGGTAGATTTACATGACATTCCTGGTCCAGTCAGAAAAGAACTGTTTTTTACTCATCGTGATAGCATTGGCTATGATAGCTAAAGTAACTACATGATTTTTACAGTGTACCTCTAAGTCCCAATTCCCACACATCTCTGTGAAGAGTCCCAGAAAGCACTTATATTTATTGTAGATTGTGTTAGAGAAATGGAGCACTATGAGTAGAACCCTAATCTACACTAATAAAAGAGAAAAATGCTAATTGACTGTACCTTCGCTACACCCACAGCCAATCAGAGTGAGCATGCAAATTAACCTAACAAAGATGGCAGTTAATTTGCACATGTAGGCACTGATTGGCCTGGGTCCCGGGAACATCCTCCAGACCCAGGCTACTCCTAGCCTGTATGTAGGCCCGTAGGCCCTGAGTGGCAGTGGTCCCAGAACAGCCCCTGACAACTCAGAGCCTATGAGTGCAGGCGCCAAGCAACTGGGGGTGAGGGGACCTTCCTGTCCTGCCTGCAGCCACTTGGGAATGCACCAGCACCAAGTGGCGGTTTGGGTCCATGCTCCCAGCCTGGGGTTTCAGGCTGGCAGTGGCGTGCGCACCCATGCAGTGATCCCCTCATGATCCAGCCTGTGCTCTCAGCTATTTAGTCACACTAGCCAGGCAGATATGGAGGAATCTTAAGTGTTTCTTTATGTATATATATATATATATATATATATATATATATATATATATATATATATTATTGATGTTTTACAGGGAGGAAGGGAAAGGGATAGAGAGCTAGAAACATCTATAAGACAGAAATATTGATCAGCTGCCTTCTGCACAGTCCCCACTGAGTATGTGCCCCAACCAAGGTATATGGCCTTGACTGGAATGGAACCTGGGACCCTTGAGTCTGAAGGCCATTGCTCCATCCTCTGAGCCAAACCAGTTAGGATTGAACAATATGTTAAAGGAAAAAACCTATCAAAAAAAGAAGGAATATGCAGCGAAGGGCATTTGGGGGTGACTGGGCTGTCAGGAGAGGGCAGTTGGGGATGATCAGGCCAGCAGGGGAGCAGTTAGGCATTGATCAGGCTGGCAGGGGAGTGGTTAGGGGACAATCAGGCAGGCAGGCAAGCAGTTGGGAACCAGAAGTCCAGGATTGTGAAAGGGATGTCTGACTGCTTGTTTAGACCCTGCAATTGAACATCCCCCAAGGGGTCCCAGATTGGAGAGGGTGCAGAGGTTGGGCTGAAGGACACACACACACACACACACACACACACACACACTGTACACAAATTTTGTGCACCTGGCCTCTAGTGTATAATAATAAAAGTATAATATGCTAATTAGACCAGGACAGCTGAATGACTTTCTGGACGTCCATCCAGATGAAGCTGCAGTGGCAGGGGCTGAGGCAGAGGCAGTTAGGGGTTATCAGGCAGGTAGACAGGCAAGCAGTTATGGGCAATCAGGCAGGCAGGCAGAGTGATTAGGGGTGATCAGGCAAGCAGGTAAGTAATTAGGGTGGTCAGGCAGGCAGGTGAGTGGTTAGGGGTGATCAGGCAGGCAGAGTGGAGAGGGGCAATCAGGCAGGCAGGCAAGTGAGTGGTTAAAAGCCAGTGGTTTTAGATTGAGAGAGGGTCCAGGCCAGGCTGAGGGGACCGGTATCTAGGATGCACACTGACCACCAGGGGCAGACAAAGCAGAAGCTGCCTAGCTGCGGTGTCTTGGCAGCAGCAGTTCTCGAGTGATATGACCTAGAACCATAGAGGAGGGAGCCTGATTCCTTACGGGACCAAATGATTCCACCTTCAGCTGTGGGTTATGTTGTTCCTGGGGCACTGTTGGCCCTGAATCTGGTTTACTGTACACTTGTGTTTGCATTCCACACCCTATACAACAGCAACTTTTCAGAGTTCCCTCTTGTACTCTGGGACCCCCAATCCCCACAGGCCAGGTCTAGGGACTCCACCTGCTAGAGGGACCCTGCTCACTCTGCAGATACCCTTTGAACTGCAATGCTGCCCCAGGTGCAGCCGGTCAGAGAGGGACCACAGGAGGTTGGCTCTAGGGCATGTCCAGCCCATCTCGCACAGTTCTGCCCCACTGGCCACCAAGCAGGACTGCCTGCATTAGCCCTGATCCCTGCATTGGAGCCAGCACCACAAGCTGTAATACCCAAGCAGGAGTGTTCTTTCTTCCCCCTTCCCCCCTCACTCTGCAGATGCCCTTGGAACTGTGGCACCACCTCAGGAATTCTAATTAATTTCCTTTCAATGTGTACGAATCCATGCACCAGGCCATTGGTGTTTCATAATAGAAGTTCATAATAGGCATTAAGCAGGATTGTCCTTTGTTACGTAGGGAAATGTTATATCTTCATTTCATTTGAAGGTAAACATATTTGTCCTCTGTTCTGGAGGGAAACACTATCTCTATGTTCCAAGGTTGTTGTTTTGTATACAAAACAGCCTTAAAATGATGTAAAAATTAAGGGAAGTAACTGCTTTCCTTAAATGATATAAAAAATGTGAGAGATCCCTGGAGAATTACCTCCCCACAATATCTGTGCCAGATTGCTACCCTCTTGACTTCTGGTGAGTTTCCCCAAAAGTATGCCACTCTGTTGGCCACTCTCATTAATCTGAACAACATGGGTTTGTTTCATATATTATTTATGTGACTGTCATTGTGAGGACTCTAAGCAGCAGGACAATCTTCAATATTGACCATTCCTCCCAGTTAATGACTAACCTGGCTGAATACAAAAATCATCATGGTCTATTTAACCATAGAAAGTTATATAATTTTCTTTTTAAATTTCTGCACTGACCTTTCTATTTAGTCTAAAACCTTAATCTAGGTGCAAAACGATTATCAGTGAACATAACAGACTCTATCTTATACTAGAGGAAGAGTCTAGAGCAATTTTATTATGAGTCACAACTGTAGCCATTGCGTTGTTGCTGATCTGAATACATTCCAGAACTGAGACAATGTTATTGATCACGTCAGCTAAATTAGAAGCTAACTTCATGCCACCTTTTCTAATTGGATGACTTTCACTGTAGGAGTAACTATCCACAGTGTATGCATAAATGATTTGTCATTATCTCACCAGGAGCCTCCTTGGAATAACTGGGGGTGACCAAAGTAATTGGGGAGATTTCCACAGTCATGTAAACACTACATGATCCTATCGGTAGTGTTTTCTTAAATACTCTCCTGGTGACCGGATATTGTTCTCTTCACTGCCACAAATGCAGTGCACCCCCTTTCAGTATCAGCAACTTTGCCATTTAAAAAAAAATGATCATTCCTTACTCAAAACTAGACTTTTTATACAAAAATGTCAGTTATGGCAGGAAAAAGGGCATTTCTATAAAACTTATTGAAACCTGTTAAGTTCCCCAATGTGGCCTGGTTAGGTCACTGTAAGGGACTCAGTAAACAATTTAGTCAGCCAGAAGATAATTATCCTATATTGAGGACCATGTCAAGTCAACATGAGAACCCAGGTGGCTGAAGCAGAATTAAGTTTATATCCTTTATGCCTCATTTTGGCTAGTCTTCTCTCCAAAGGGTATGCCAACCAAGCTTGCCTGGGTTTCCATTATGAAATAACAAGAAGCTTCATGGCCATGAATGATAAGGGAGGAATCCTAAATTTTCAAAATGGGTTTGTATAATCACCCACCCCTTTGATCTTGATCATTACCCAAGAAGAAGCCACAAGCAGTTGTTCACTTTCTTAGCACAATTGTATTCTGTAACCTAACTGCCTTCCTACAAGTGTGTAGGCAAGGGGAAAGTGAGAAGGATATAGTGAAAAACTGTTCATCAATGTTGTAGTGTATAGTAGCAGATATATGTGGATGAAAGAGAATATAAACATTTCATGAAATACCTTAATATTCAACTCATTAAGTGACCTTTGTGATTAACAATCAGAATGCAAATGGTTGGGAAGGAAAAACACATGAGGAGAATTGGTTTCAAGGGCTATAATTAATAAAACTGATGGTACAGGAATACTGTAACAAGAAACAGGATAGAAGGTGGTGAAGTGCTACTGTTAGCTTTAAGAAGGGGTCAAAGATTTCATCTAGCGAGTCTACAGGAGTGGATCAATCTGAAGGAGTGGATGAGAGCCATGCCCTTTTGAATATAGTGCCCAAACCTCAAGAAAAAGGGGTCAACTTCTGCCATTGGTCATGAGACCGGAAAGCCATGGTAATTATCATCCTCTACTGTATATTATGTCTACTCTATAATAGTGGATGTATTGCCCTATGTGATATGGTGTTGAATCTGAGCAGTACAAGCTTGAGAAGTCTCATCAGAAAGTGCACCCTGAATGTGGACATCTGCATGTGTAACCAAAATGGCTCTGAGTAGCCATGATTTTTTTTTCATTGTTTTGTGGCCCAAAGAGGGTTTACTGTAATCTGCCAATCTATTGTGTACCACGTGGCATACCAGAACATCTAGGCCATTAGCAAGAGCCCAACAGCCAATAAAAATATAAGATGGGCCCTAACTGGTTTGGCTCAGTGGATAGAGTGTTGCCCTGTGGAATGAAGGAGTCCAGGTTTGATTCCAGTCAAGGGCATGTACTTTGGTTGTGGGCACATCCCCAGTAGGGGGTGTGTAGGAGGTAGCTAATTGATGTTTCTCTCTCATCGATGTTTCTAACTCTATCCTCCCTTCCTCTCTGTAAAAAATAATAATAATAATAATAATAATAAAATATAAATAAATAAATAAATAAATATATTTTAAAATATATATAAGATGGTTCATCAAGAAAAGTATTACCTACAGAAGAGAGCAATTATATCCATTTTGGTTCTTCACAGGTGGTGCTAAGATAGAACCACTGCAGCAGCCCAATGGGCACCACTAGGTTACAGCTTAGGTGTAACCTCACATCTAAGGCACACAGGCCCAGGCAGTGTATTGAGAGCACAGCTAAGCCAGCAACTTTGTTTAAATAGTGGAGAAAAAGATCAAGATTCCCCCAAAGTGATAGTTGCCAGGTTTACTGTAAAGCCACGATGGCAGCCCAGGCCAGGCTGGCTGTGTTCTTAAATATACCAGATCCATTTGACAAGTTAGGCTTGATGGACCCTTCACACCTTGTTAACCATGGAGATTAAACTGACTTGCACTAAATGGAAATATCAGGTTGAGGAGTCATCAAGCTTCCATGAGTCCACAGCTTACTATCAACAAGAAACCAATAGCAAGCCAATAACTGCTTTTCCATAGAGGGTGTCTGGTAACCATGCAAAGGAGGCAGCAAGCTCAAACCCAGAGGTGTGCCAGTGGATGGAGGCTGCCTCTCTTTGTAAGGGAATCTCATCCTCAAAATCACCAGTCACAGAGATTTGGAAGTTAAAGAACCATTAGAGAAATACAAGTAAGACAAACAGAGTGAAACTGTACCTATACATAGCATAGCCAGCATGCTGTAATCAATGAGAGTAAAAAGGAAAATTTTTAAGGCAGTGAGAAAAAAAATGATATATAAGTTGTAACAGCAATAAGATACTGGCTAACATCTTGTCAGAAACAACAAAGGTACAAAGAAAGTGAAATATTAAAATTGCTGAAAGAAAGGGTAATTCTATATCTAGAAAAACTACCCTTCAAAACAGGGAGAAAAATGAAAACATTTGTAGGTGAAGAAAAAAGTAGAGAATTTATCTCAAGCCCCTTGCATTGCAAGGAATGCTAGAGAAAAGTCTTCACTCTGATGGTACTGATAACAACTTTTCTCCAGATGCCAGAAACAAAGATCACTGGAAATTGTAAAAATAGGACATGAAATATAATTTTCTAATTTTTTAATAAATGAAATATATTTAAAGCAAAACTTTAACACTGTAAAATATATACATAATGTATATAGATATAAATATATACCAATATCACAAAAAGCAAGGAAGGTACTAAACAGAAATATTCTATTGGTGCAAAGTTCCTATAATATACACAAAGAAGTAACTCTAATTAGATTGTGATAATTTCCAATTCATATTGTGTTCCCACTAAAGAAAATAATGCAAGGAAGTACAGCAAAAAAAAAAAAAATTTGCTTAAACCCAAAGCACAAAGGAATGAAGGAACAGAGTAACAAAAAAACAAGATGAGCCAAATAGAAAACAAATACTAAATGGTGGCAGATTTAATATATACATAAAAACATAATATGCTAATTAGACCCTCCTGTTGAAGTTGGGGCTGCTGTGAGAGCCCAACCCTTGCATGAATTTTGTGCATCAGGCCTCTAGTATATTACATAAATAGACTATAAATTCCAATTAAAAGGCAGATATTATTGGACTGTATCAAAAGTAAGACCAACTATTTCTTACAGAGATGTGTTTTGAATATGCAGTTAGAGTAATTTATACTTGATATTCTTTTTGACAATAAGCACCCTAACTTAGGTAGCTAAGCCTTAAATTAGTCTGCAAATATTCACAGATAAAAAGCATAGAAACTGAGATGAATTTATTATTGTTGGTAGTAGTGTTACTCCTATTATTATGGTAAAAGTGCAGTCCCGAGTCCTGAAAATAAAGAGAGAAATATGAATGATATTTTAAAAGAAGAAAAAAGTGCAATTGATAAGAAATTGGATAGAAAATAAAGGGTTAAAAAAAGAACTTATGACTTATTACAGAGACATTTTAAACTTAATAGTTACTGAGTTACTGAGCAACTCTTTTTTGTTAATTCAGTTATTTCAGTGGTTGGCATAAAGGAAGCAAATATAGTTTTGTGTGTTTGATTTTTTTCTCTCCCCCCCCCCAATTTGGCCTCAATTAGTGACCAATAATTTCAAAAATGGGGAGAGAGCATTAAATTGAGGGAAATGGCAGAACCCAAGAATATCATGAGAGTAGAGTTTCAACCAATTTTGTTCATAAACCTGTTTTTTACCTAAATTTCCTCTTCTGGTAAGATCAAAATGCTCAGCTGTATTTTTCTTCCACTTAATCTTCCTAGTTCTTACAAGTTATTTTATATGTAATACAAAAGCTTATCTTGCTGAGGGAGCAAAACTCTAGATACATAATTAAGTTATAGTACAAAGAACCCACAATGTGGTTCCCATCTCACCTCAATATATAGATATAGGCAGCTTATTATATCATGAGAATGCAGAGTAAATTCACATATTCAACTTCAATGCCTATAACTTATGAATAAAAGATACCTAAAATCAGAGCAGTTTTTGTTTCTCCGTGAACAAACATGTTCATCTTAAAATCATGAGGACTTTGCCTGGAAGGTTGGATTGATTGGAGAGCATGTTGTGCCTCATTACCTTCCCCCCCCCCCCCCCCCCAATTCTCATGGGAATGTTTTCTGAACAGATTTTCCTTTGATGTCTATAGTGCCCTATGTTTAGATAAGTTTTATAAGCTCAGAGCAGAACAATAATTTGCCTCATGGGGATAATGTCCCTGAAAAAGAGACATCAATAATCCAAAATAAATCCCAACTGTCCTGAGGAGATAAGATATGAGGGAAGAAGAAGAAAGCTGAATGTAGATTGAACATGAGACATCAAGTACATAAAAGACTATTCTAGGAAGAAAACTGCCTACCATTTGAGTACATGCAGTTTTAGACATTGATGTAGTGATTTACTAGAGCAAACACTGCAAGGTTGATAAGAGTTGCTGTATCTTCTGAAAGTACGAATTGTAAGTCTCAAAATATATATTGCATTTTAAAGTTAGTTGAGAGAACATCATGTAAAGTAATTCTGCAATTAATCCTCCCTTATAATCCTGCTGAAATGTCCTCAGCTAAAGCAAAGGGCCTTTATGTTCAACAGTAAATATAAAATATTTTGGAAGGTAAATTTCTTTCCAGAGAGTTAAAAATTAGTCTTGATCAAAAATATATATTTTTTGAATAATTACTGATTTTGATTCTTGGGCTATATTTCTTCATTGGGGTGGAGTCTACCAGGACAGAATTAAGCCTCATTAGGACTGCATTCTATTCATGTAGTGGCTTATCTGTTTAACTCACTCAAGGCATGAGGATCTTGACTCTAATTTTATAAGATGGTTTTCATTCATAACAAATCAGAGAGGACTCTTTACTTAGAGAATATTTCAGAGGACACAAAGAAGACAATAAGAGCTATATAACATTTCAATTAAACACATAGTATAATGAACTCTAAAGTAATTCAGTGGTTTGTGATATCTTAGTGCAATTCTAATTACCACAAAACTGGAAAAAAAATAATCTCAAAGATGTGCTAAGGGACTAGTATCTATCTTCTCTGGGATATCTTTGGGTAAGCCCTGTGGTTGGCTATGTTCTTTGGGTTCTAATTATTTTGTTTCTGTTTTTTTCTTCTTCATGATACAGCCTTTATCAATGGATTTCCTACAAGTTATATTTTACTTTCATAAGTTCTGCTCTGTGCTAGCTTTTTCTATTTTTCACATTATCAGAAATAGTTGTAGACTCTTGCATGCCTGTACTCTCTACCTGAGGCTTATGGCTGTACCCTCTCCTGTATCCTCTGTGTGATCACTGTTATCCCAGGTGCTGTTGAGATGGGAAGGGCATTTCAAAACCACTTCAGTGGGAGAAATATTTTTTCTGCCCAGAGACTTTATAGAAAACGAGAGGCCTGGTGCACTGAATTTGTGCACGGGTAGGGTCCGTAGGCCTGGTCAGCGGTCAGGGCCGATTGGGGCCTTCTGGCTGCTGGCAGGGGCCTTTCTTCTGGTGCCACCTGAGCCTTCCCTTCCCCAGCTGCTGATCACTGGCCAGGGCCTCCCATCCCCACTGCTGGCTGCCTGCTGCTGACTGGGGCCTTCCTTCATTCCTTGCTGCCCCCTGGTGCTCAGTGTATGTCATAGAGAGTGATCAATCTTCTGGTTTTTAGTTGAACTCCAGTGGGGACATTTTGCATATTAGCCTTAAGAGCGGTTGTTCACAATTATGAGGTTCTTTATTGGTTGGTCCTGGGAAGTCTCCAGTAGTTTAGAGGTAATTGAGAGCTATTCATATTTCCATTATAGTCTCTTTACCAGGTAATAGGTTATAATGTAAGCAAATTCTGCTATATATATCAAGGTTATTATCAAGCACAAAAGTATGCACAAAAATAATCTTAGAACATGTTCAGTAATATTGTTGCAGTCCCAGCTCTCTGTCCATTCATTGTTCCAACATCACATACCACGATCCCTGTAAACAAATGTGGCATCATTCTAGAGTCAGAATTGATTAATCTTATAGGTTGGGGCAAATGTAAACATTTTCGGATTGGTGCTTGTGATGGTTAATTTTATGGTCAGCTTGACTGAGCCTAGGGTGCTCAGATATTTGGTCAACTCTTGTTCTGAGTGTTTATGTGATGGTGTTTTTGGATCAGTTTAACATTTAAATCAACAGGTGGAATTAAGCAGACTGCTCTTTCTAATCTGGGTGGGCTTCAGAACATCAGTTGAAAGCTGGAATAGGACAAAAAGGCTGACCTTTTCCCGAATAAGAGGAAATTTCTTCTGTCTAACTGCCTCTGAGCTGAGATATTGGTTTTATCCTGACTTTGGACTCAAACTAAAATATTAGCCTTTAGGGGGGAACTTACAGCATGGGCTCTACAAAGGATCCAGCTGGCTTTCACAGATCCTACATCTTGTTGGTCTTTGTAATTGCTTCAGCCAATTTCTAATAATAAGTACATATTATAATCTCTACCAGAGGCCCGTTACAAAAAGATCCATGCAAGAATAAGCCTTCCTTTCCTGCTTCACTCCCAGCTGCTTGGGAGCCACCAAGTTCCTGCTCCTGGGCTGCCCAGGAGCCACCAAGTCCCCACTCCCAGCCACCCAGGAACTGGCAAGTCCTTGCTCCCAGCTGGAGCACTGCTCCTGTAGCTCCCTCTGCCCCTTCTCCCCCTCATAGCAGGCGTCCCGCCCCACCAGGCCACTCCATGCCTGTATATGCAAATTAACCTGCCATCTTTGTTACATACTCACTCCTGATTGGTTGTGGGTGTAGCAGAGGTTCAGTAAATTTACATGTTTGTCTATTATTAGGCAAGATTGGTGATGCTTCTCTGGAGAATGCCAAAACAAGGGTAAAATGCAGGTCTAGTTTCAGAATCCTAAATTTAAGACAAGAATTTGTAGTATTGAACCTATTGTGTTTCCCAATTCTTATTTTGTTTTTGCAAAGGGACATGATGCGGTGAATAATACTCTCCTCCACACTCATCTTACATGCCATTCAGTTCACTGATGAAAATGCATTTTGTCGTTCAGAATGTTAACTATGAGGGACTCTGTTGATGGCGGCAAAGACAGTGAGAGCCTCTGCACTGCAGGCTTATAGGACAATAGGCTCACGTATTCCCAGGAAAGGAACTCACTCAGCACCCCTAGGTTATAAGTTAAAAAGAACCTTATTTGTGCTGAGATATTTTAAAATCAATTACAGATAATATAACAAGACAGGTCCCTTACTGTAAGTACTAGTATATGAGCAGCAAAACCCTTTCTGTGTAAGCCAGTGATTTCCCTTTAACAGCGGTAACTTGAAGCCTATTTCACTCTATGTCCTATATCCATATATTATGGGGCTAGTCAGGAAAGACGACATTTCATATTAGGTATATGACCAAAGCTTCAGATTCAGGCTCTCTTACCAACACTTTTTTTTTTTTTTTTTTTTTTTTTCTTACCAACACTTTGAAGAGCATTTAGAGAAAGCCATCTTAGTGACACATTCTTACAGGTCCGTATTCAGAATTTCAGCTCACAAACATTTCTGAATATATGCCATTTCATTGCCCAAGTATAAAAGCGTCTTGTAACATTTCTTGGAAGGAAATTTCATGGCTTCTGGGTTACTTTGAATATGCAAATTCACAAACACAAAACATATTCATTGCATATTATTCCTGCCTCTCAGTTGTATAGCTCTTTCTTGAAAATAATCCAAAGAACTAAACACTCTCCTTCATATTCATATTTATTTCTTTGGGTAAGAAAATGATATACAATTCTCAGTCTCTTTCATTGTTTTTAAAAAAACACACCACTGAGCACGGGGCTGGTGCCCATTGCCTTCGGAAACCCTGGCATATAGACAGGATCGCTAGAAACGAACATCTCGTCCCTTAGATAATAGCCTTGCATTTAACATAGCCGTTGCTGGCCATCGTCCAAGGTTGACTCAGTTTAGCAGTGCCACCCAGGCACGTAATTAAATTATTGCTAACCACTCACTAACTAAGCTGCTTTTTAACATCCAATGCAGTGGTCCACTTAAATTCCAAATATAAGAAACTCCTGCTTCAATACAAAGGCCATATCCAAATGAAGTATCTCTCCTATCAATATGACCCTCAACACGGAACAGCAAGTTGGATAAGCAACAAGTTGGATAAGCAGAGTGCTCTGGGGGAATACTTCCTCCTGGGTTCTTCCCAAGTCACCCCAGGCTGTCGGGAGAGCTTATGCTCCTTTTGGAATTTAAGGTATAATCACAATACTCCTTAATTAAGATCAGAGATGATTATTTGGGCTAAAATTTGGGCCATTTCACCTGAATACAATCTGAAATGAAAGCATTGGGCACCTGGGCACCAGGCTAAGTCCATCAACTACTGTGAAAAATAGTTTTCATCCCGTACCAGGCCATAAAGATACAGGCCAGCCAGTTACTTGACTAAATTATACTGTTATCAGATTGAATTTAGCAGCCTGTTTACTTAAAACAAGTAACCTAGAGATATATTAAGTGGGATCCCTTCTAGTATATGGAATCTACTGGTAATCTCTCTGGCCTATTGAATAGATTGCTGTAGCACTTTCTACATTTGATGAGACAAACAGTGGGAGAGAAAACAGTGATTCTATGATGAATTTTGCACTTGCATCCTCCTCCCTCACTTCCCCTTCCAGAGTGATTTTGGAAGTCAAGTCCAGAGAAGCTGCGGAAGACTACGAATGCCAGACAGTTTTGATTTGGGCAGTTTTGGTTCTGTTCTTGGGGCCTAGAGCCTGGAAGGCATGAGTGGAAGAGGGCCACACCTTCAGATGCTTTCACAGACTTTGGCACAAAATGCATCTGGAAGCAAGATGTCCAGGGATGGGTGGAGAGTGATAATATTGGAAGCGTATGTGGGTAACAGGGAAGAAATCGGAGGCAGAAGACAAAGAATACAATGACCTGGGGTGACTTGGTGTCACTCCAGTCAGCCCCCCAAAATGACAAAGTGGACCTGGGTAGGAGAGATTAGAGTTCCTGCATGGATAGCACCTGCTTAGTAATCAGATCAGTAGCTGCCTGGGCCCTGAGATAAGGAAATGCAAATGTGACAGGGTTAAGGGGGAGAATAATGCAGTATCTTCAACTGACAGTTCTGATTTCCTGTAGGCCCAAGAGGATCTGCTTTCTTAAGAGTGCACTTCTAAAAACACCCAGCAGAGACCCCAGGCCTCCTGCTGCTGAGAAATCTGTGCCCTTTCAGGGTCCCTCATTTAAAGGAGCACTCAGCCTTGCTTGTGATAAAGTGACTGAGGAGGAGGGGCTGAACAGATGAAATTCTAACAGGATGTTTCCAGGTCAGCATTTTGGAAGCCATGGTTAAGATGGTTTGGATTTTTCTTAAAGCGGTATTGGCAACTGTTCAGGGGAGAGTTCTGGAATCATAGAGTTTAGATTCACATTCTAGCTCAGCCACCCACTGTGTGAGGAACTTAATTTCTCTCCCCTGGTGCACCCAACCTATAAAATGAAGGGACTAATGTTTCTGAGAGGATAAAAGGTAGGACATGTATAGAGGGCTTAGAGCAGTGCCTGGCACAGACTGATTCCTTAACAAATGTTTATTATGATTTCTTGTGTATGTGCCTCGGCTGAAAGAAAACGTGCTTGACCATGAGAATGTATGCGATGTTGTGGTCCTTTTCCATGTGCCTTATTAAGGGAGGGATTTAGGTGATGATTACAGGAAGGAAGATGAGAAAGAGACCTCCCGGGCACAGTGACACCCCCAGAAGTCTATTCATAGGAGAGTGACGGCTCCAGCAGGCAGGATTGGGGATTATAGCTCTGTCTTCTTTTCTTTCCATATTTAACTGACACTCAAAGTTCCCTTATGTCCACTCGTGGCATTTTCATCCCCTGATTTAGTGAGTTGCAGGTGTCACAACAGGATATCTTGGTGGTGCTAACATATTTCCAGAAATCTTTAGAAAAATGCCTTTTGAAGGGAAGAAGCCAAGCACTTCACACAGCTAAGTTGTCACAGGTATCGTGAGGGGTCACAATATTTTGCTAAATAAATAAAGTAACAACCTCCCACCTACAGCTTATATCACCCTGTCAGTTCAGTTTGCTTTCTTGCCAGTTTTCCCTTCAGAACAGGAGGCTGTTGGAACGGAACTGCATTTATTTTTGTTGAGGTACCTGCTTTATATTCATTCACAGTGTGACATTTTTATGCCAAGAAAACCACATTTGCTGTCAGGAAATGACCCTAAGGTAATAAACTATGAATTATCTTTAAAACCTGTAAAGGAATTTGAAGTCATAAATAACTTATAAAATAATTTGCAGGCACTGTTATTTCCCCACCGGATTTACCTAAACAGACTATTTTATGACAAGATTGATTTATTACATAAACCATTGTAAAGATGGCGAATGGCTATTTCAATTTGTATTTACTTTAAAACTGGGAGAAAACTATAGGTAGAATGTGTGAGGTGAAGCTCTAATATAAAGTTCAATAAAGAATTAAAGAAACAATTTTAAAGTGAACAAGCACTTACAGTACCTCACATTATGTTTCATACTAGAGGCCTGGTGCATGAAATTTGTGCACAGCAGTGGGGTGGGGGGGCGGTGGAGAGGTGGGGAGAGTTCCTCAGCCTGACTTGCATCCTCTCCAATCCGAGAGCCCTCAGGGAATGTCCTATTGACAGCTTAGGCCAGCTCCCCATGATTCTCTGCTCTCTGAGGGGCCATGGCGAAGGGCATGCTGGGTGCTGCCTGTGGGCCCACTTGTCTGCTCGCAGGTCACTGCAGCTACCGCCAAGCAGGCCCTGCTGTCTGCTGTCAAGCTGTGTGGCCACCCTCACCTCCTGGAGCCAGTGATGGTCCGAGGAGCCTGTGGTATGGCAGCCTTCACTTCCCGGGGCAGGCAATGGTCCTGAGAAGCTGTGAGCTTGGTGTCCGCCCATGAGACCCAGGCTGCTTGGCACTGCTCCAATCCAGCCACTTGGCGCCTGCATATGCAAATTAACTTCCATCTTTGTTGGGTTAATTTTCACACTCCTGGTTGGCTGGTGGGTGTCGTGGAGGTATTGTCAATTTGCATATTTCTCTTTTATTAGTGTAGATAAGTGTAAGAGATGGGAAATTTTGCTTTAAATCTGGTATAGAATAAAATGTTTACACTTTATACCTATGCACTCACATGGGTATTTCATATCAGCAAATATGTGCTATGAAAATCATTGGGATTAAAGATGTACCAACAGTGCATTTTTTTTCTCCTCTGCTAGTAATAGGTGTTCTATTTTGTAACAAAGCTCTCTCTAAAGAATACTTATCAGTACATCTCATGTGTGTATATACATGTGTGGCTGTGCATCCTATATAATAAAAGCCTAATATGTTAAGTGTCTAGTAACCAATAAACATAATATGTTAATGATACACTAAGGCTGGGCAACCACTCACCATGATGTGCACTGACTACTAGAGGGTTGACAGTCGACTGCTTGACCATTCGCTATGAAATGCACTGACCAACAGGGGGCAAATGCTCTGACTGATAGGTTATCTTGCTGCTGGGTTCTGGCTTATCAGGATTGAGCGAGTGGGGCCAGACATTCTCTGGAACCCTCTTACAGTCTCTCTCTGGCTGGCCAACCTCCCATGTTCTTCCTCAGCCCCGATCATGCACCAGTGGGGTCCCTCAGCCTGGCCCGTGCCCTCTCACAATCCAGGACCCCTTTGGGGATGTCAGCTGGTTTTAGCCCGATTCCACAGGCCAGGCTGAGGGACTCCACTGGTACATGAATTTGTGTACTGGGCCTCTAGTGTGTGTGTGTGTGTGTGTGTGTGTATCCAGTTCACTGATGCAATTAGTCATTTTGTTTTCCTGCTAAACTGTTCATTTGTCTCCTCTGTATATTTTTAAAAATTTCAGTAACTTGAGTGAAACTGTTGTTTTTAGCTAGTTATTAAAATATGAATGAGCAAAGGGAAGTCAGATATTACACAGATGCCATCATTTGGACAGTTTTACCAGAAAGCTGCAATTTCACATTCTCTAAGGAATAATTATCCCATTCCCTACAGATCACTGGGGGAAAGGGTTCAACAATGGGGAGATAGATGCATGCCCAGTGAAAGGGTGACATCGGAAAGGTACTTGCCTGTCAGTCAAACCTCGGGACAGATGGTTGGCTAGAATGAGCAAGGCCACAATTTAGTTTATGAAAATTGTAGGATATGTACTCTCTCCAAACACACACACACACACATACACACACACACACACACACACACACACACACACACACACACAGAATTCCCTCTCTTGATGCGCTTGACTCTTGACTCATGGGGCTCGCTTGTTCCTGCTTCCTTGCATTTACCCGTGTTTCCTCCATAGTCATGTGGCCCTGCAGGCCCTACATGCAGTGGGCTGATGGACTATAGCGGAAATTCAAACTATGTAGCCTGGTGCTGGATTGAACTCTGCTTCAACATGGATAGGAAACTCAGAACACGGGCTCTGATTTTCGCTCTGTTGAAGTCCCAGCTACTCTTCTTCTATGACTAGACAAAGGGAAATGGAACTTTGGATTTAATTCTACACAAATGGAAATTACCCATTCTCTCATGGGAGTCTTCGAAAATATTTTTCTTAGAACATTGCAAGAATTCCATGCCCACTAGAAACAGATGGGGACAAGGCCCTCTCCCATTTCCACTGGTAACACAAGTATTTGGAATGGTGGTAGAAAGAGAGTAAGTAACCAGTTTTTCAGAGTTGTAATGTAAATTTTAAAATGCATAAAATTGAAGAGCAGATTAAAGAAGAAATGGAGGTGAAGAAAATATAAGAAAAGGGGGGAAAGCAAAGGAGAAAAGTAGGTTAAGAAGGTAAACTACCCTGGTTGGGTGGCTTAGTTCATTGAAACATTTTCCAAAATATTTAAATGTTGAGGTTAGATCCTGGTCAGTATTCCATCCCTGTTTGGGGCTTGTCTGAAAGACAACCAATTGATGTTTTTCTCTCAGTTAAATGTATCGCTCTCTCTCTCTCCTCCCTTCCTTTCTCTTCCTCCCTTTCTCCCTCTCTTGATCCTTTCTTTTCTTTCTATAAAACAAAACAAAACAAAACAAAACAAAACAAAACAAAGCATATCTTTGGGTGAGAATTAAGAAGCAAAAAAAAAAAAAAAAAAAGAAAAGCCATGGGATTTTGAAGTAAAAGAATTGGAAATTAGAGAAAGAAATGGAAAAAATATAGCTTTATAAAAGAGAAAAAATTTAAGCCTTAACCAGTTTTGCTCAGTGGTTAGAGTGTTAGCCTGCAGAATGAAGGGTCATGGGTTTGATTCTGGTTAAGGGCAGGTACCGTGGTTAAAGTCTTGGTCCCCAAACCTGCTTGGGAAATTTTTAGGAAGCAACCATAGATGTGTCTCTCTCACACTGATGCTTCTCTGTCTCTCCTCCTCCCTTCCATTCTCTCTTTAAAAAAAAAAAATCATTGAAAAAAAAATACTCAGGTGAGGATTAGTGGAGAGAGAGAGAGAAAGAGAGAGAGAGAGAGAGAGAGAGAGAGAGAGAGAGAGAGAGAGAGAGAGAAAATATAAAATAACAGATTAAAAAGTAGAAAGTCCTACTTACCATTTTGTAACAAAAGCTCTCTCCAAACAATACTGACCATGCATAAATGTGTGTGTGTGTATACATGTATTTGTGTGTATGTGTATATATAATCATGAAGCATCCATCTTATATAAAAACTGCTGTTTGAAATTTTAACCCTGCTATTTGGCTTCTGTAAATGCTTGCTTGCTTAAATAATAAGGAAAATGAGACTACTCCCATTCCAGAATGGTCATTAAACTTTACCGAGATGAAGTTATCAATGCTGGCACCATATCAAGCCTTTGGTCAATGTCTCAAAGCCCCAGAACATAGGGGCTCTTTAAGAACTTGCAAAGGGGATTGGAACAGAAATCCATAGGCAAAGAGACTAAAAAGGTATAAATACAGGAAACTTCCTGTGTGATGGGGCCCAGAATTTGAGAGACATTTTCCTCTGGGCCCATGCATAATCTATACTAATAAAAGCCTTATGGGTGATTAGGCCAGCAGGAAAGAATAGTTGAGGGCAATCAATCCAGCAGAGGAGGAGTTAGGGGGCAATCAGGCAGGTAGGTGAGCAATTAGAAGCCAGTGGTCTCCAATTGTGAGAGAGGGATGTCAGACATCTTCTGGGGGTCCCAGATTGGAAAGGGTGCAGGCCAGGCTGAGGGACACCCTCCCCAGTGCACAAATTTCATTCCGTGGGCCTCTAGTAATAATAAATGTAACACCATCTCTCTAAGTGTTGCTTGGTTCTTCTCTGGTTTTCTGTAACAGTCATATATACATATATAAATCATATATATGTAAATTTGAGGAATTATACACCTACCTTCTTCTAGTTTAATGTTCAAATATCTTTACCTCCTATTTTCAAGGTTGTTACATGGACAAAGATGATATCTGGGGTTTAAGCCATCTTAACTTCAATCAGGCAATAAGAACGTTGAAGAAAGGCAGAGAGACTGTGAAATTAAGGCAACTCCCCTTAAGCAATTCTCCTTTAAGTCTCATACAAGACTTAGTAATATATTCATATGCCCACACTTCCTTGAAAGGAAGGCTACAAAAAGTAGTGGAAAGTTGATTATATTGTAACTAAATAAAGATTGAATTCTGTTTTTATGGAAGAGGTAGAGAACAGATATTGGGTGGCAATTTGCAGTATCTGACATAGTGAGTTAAAACTATTCTACTTTCAACATTTATCAGGGTTCTTGACACACAGTCAATAAATAGGGAAGTAGCCACCCAGCCCAATTCATGATTACAAATAGCTTCCTGGCACATAAAGCATAACAATGACAGCAAAGATGAATGGTCTGGGTTGCCTAGTGAAACAAGTGGAGGACCTTTGTATCCTTCACTGTGTCTTGTGCTCTTTTGCAAGCTAAACTTAGCATTTGGTAAGCTCCCTCCCCCACCCCCACCTGCAATCCTAAATATCCAACCTTGAAAGATTTGCTGAATTGCTGAATAATGCCCAGTCAGTGAAGCTTTGCCTGGGGAAAGCCATGCTCACTTTGCACATAAAGCAGGGAATGTCTATGCAATTTCAAACCACTTGGTCTTCCTTCATAGGTTTTTTTTCCCCCCTCTGATAATCAATCTCTCCCCCTTTTCCCAACCTCTTCTTATTCAGAAGGTTCTCGTACCTTCTGTTTGGGCAAAACCCTTACTCAGAATCCCAAAGCTTTCAAATCTCATCCATGGTAACACCCACTCGAGCCCAAAAGTCTTTCAAATGAAGAACACAGTGTCTCTTAATCTCACTACCTGTTGAACCTTACCTGTTACATGTTATACAGACATTAAATGTTTATATCAGTTATAGCAAGGTTCTGGACTCTTAGCAAAGTATAAGGTACTGACATGGGGCTCCAGGAATTTGAGCTCTCATGGAATATAGGTTGTAAACTCATGAGATTGGACTTATTCTGCTTGTTTACCAATGAGTGCAAACTATCATGGTCAAGCCTCGCCTTTGTCTGTGGGGCCCAGTGTACTTTTGCTGCATGTAATTTTCTCTCATTGGTGGCTTCTGTCAGCAAATGCCATTCTGGAGTCTTTCTGCTCCCATTTTTTCTAGCTGTTTTGTAGTAAACATTAAAAACATAAATTTGTCCTCTTTTTTTTTTTTTTTTTTGCATAAGTAGCAGAAAGTGTGCTCCCCACAGGGCTAGTAGAAATAGAAATAACTATCATTATCTTACCTTTCTGTGTCCTAAGCACAGCACTAGGAGTCTTGGGGATATTATTTCACTTCCTGCTCTAAATTAGGGGTAGGGAATGTCTGTGGCCACAAAGTCATTTGTTCTGATCCTCCCAAAGGATTATGGGTGAGTTAATTAAATGTTTGACCAACTATAGCATGCTAATTTTTAAGTTGATGAGTTTGTATGGCCCTGGAATGATATTATAAATATCCAAATGGCCCTTGGCAGAAAAAAGGTTTCCCATCCCTGATCTGAATAGTTCTTTGGATCAAGTGTCTTGAGTAGAACATAACTAAGATTTTAGAGAAGAAAGGTACCTAAAATACTCTGTTGGAAATTCTGTAGTATTTTCATTCATACAGATCAAATAAAACCATAAATTATGTTTAACAATTTATTAGATTTTTTTTTACTATTTTGACAATTTTATTATAGTTTTGATGGTTAAAATATTTTCTACCCAGCAATCCCTGTCCTGCCTCTGAAAGATTGAGAACAAGGTATCTGCCTCTGTTCTCTGGTCACCTGAAGCTGACCTAATTTAATTAACATTTGTGAATTGTGGGTGAAGAAGCTTCAGTTTAGAGACATGAAGTAACTTGCCTGAGGTTAGGTAACTAGTAGCAGGATAGGATGTAAAATAAGAACTGACCAACCACAAGTGTTTTCCTAATCAGTATGCTAATCAGCCTTTTAGATTCTTAATAGTGGGAGAGGTTTTCCAGAAATGAAGAATAAAAACTCCTTTGGGTTACAGTTTGAATGGCCAGATTATTCATTAAAAAGAGTGTGCTGGTAAATGCTTTGGAACTGGTTATCATCCACCCTCCCGCCACCCCAAACACACAAAACAACCACTGAAACAGCTCTAATTTCAGCATCTTCAGCTTCCTGTGGTATAAATATTCCCTTCTCGCTTATTTTAAGCAATCAATGTGACCACATTGAAAGAGAAGCTGAGAAAAGATGTGAGCAAAAGGCTCTTTTAGTGAGCATGAGCTGGCACATCACAGACTCAATGATAGTTAGTAACAATATCAGAGTCCTGTATTAACAATTAAAATAGATAATCCAACTGTGTACTAAATAATGTAGTATGTTTTGTGAGAAAGAAAGATTTTTCACCAGGTGCATCAGAATTGAATGCTGGCTGTACTAAATAGCTACACGACCAGGTGACTATGGGCAGCCTGTCTCTGTGAGCCTCAGTTGCCTTATCTCTTACATGGTGATAACCTCCTGAGATTAATTGAGTATTAAATGTAAAAACATGGATACTGCCTGGAACAGGGTGAATGTTATAGTTATTTAGATCCCTACATATTAACACAAACTTATTCTCATTCATTTCACTGGCAAGCGTTTATTGGTTAATATACACAAAAGAACCATGTTTACTGGCTTCATGAAATATATCTTTCTTCATTTTCTTAATTATAAAAAAGCCATTTATTAACCTTTTCCAACTTTTCAAAGAAATTTTAATATAATAATTTTATTTTTTTAATATCAGTATTATAGGCAATATGTTAACAAACAAAACTAACACAAATTGGTGACTACTACCCTGGTCTTGGTCTTAGGGAGGCAGGAGGGACTGGAAGGGTCTGCTTCATACTCAGCTCTGACAGTGTCTGTGTGAGAACACGGAGGCTCAGTATTGCCAGATCATTCCATTTTTCTGAGAACCAGAAATCTGAATCTAATTTTTGTGAAATCTAATTTTTATTCATTTTTATTTCATAACTGGAAGTTTGTATCTTTTGATCCCTTTCACCCATTCTGCATACTCCCCTACCTCCCACTCCCTACTTCTGGCCACCACCAATCTGCTCTCTGTGTCTGTGATTTCATTGTTTTATGTTTTTTCAGATTTCAACATATAAATGAGATCATCTGGTATTTTTTTTCTCTGCTTTACTTATTTTATTTACCATAATTCCTCAAGGTTTATCCATGTTGTTGCAAATGTCGGGATTTCCTTCTTTATATGGCTGAATAATATTCCATTCACATTTTCTTTGTCCACTGAAGCACACTTAGCTTGTCTATGTGTCTTGTCTATTATAAATGATGCTGCAGTGAACATGGAGGTACTTATATCTTCTTGTGTTTTAATTTTCTTCAGATAAATACCCCAAAGTAAAATTGCTACATCATATAGTAATTCTATTATTATCTCTTGAGGAGCCTTCATACTGTTCTCCATAGTGACTGCAACAAATTACATACCCACCAACAGAGAGCAAGGGTTCACTTTGCTCCACATCCTCTCCAACAGGTTTTTTTTAAGCAGTATGCTAATCAGCCTTTTAGATTCTTAATAGTGGGAGAGGTATAAAAACTCAACTTTTTATAACAGGCATTCTAACAGGTGTGAGGCAATATCTCTCTGTGAACTTGATTTTCATTTTTCTTATGACTACAGTACTAATGGTTGAACACCTTTTCATGCACCTGTTGGCTATATGGATGCGTCTGTGGGAGAATGTCAGTTCAGATCCTCTGCTCATTTTTATTTATTTATTTATTTTTATTTTTAAAAATATATTTTATTGATTTTTTACAGAGAGGAAGAGAGAGGGAAAGAGAGTTAGAAACATCTATGAGAGAGAAACATCAATAAGTTGCCTTCTGCATACTCCCCACTGGGGATGTGCCCGCAACCAAGGTATATGCCTTTGACCAGAATTGAACCCAGGACCTTTCAGTCCACAGGCTGACACTCTAACCACTGAGCCAAACTAGTTTCGGCCCTCTGCTCATTTTTAAATTGGATTCTTTTTTCTATTGGGTGGTATGAGTTATTTTGGATATTAACCCTCTATCAGATATAATGTGCAAATTTTAATCCCATTTGGTAGGTTATCTTCATTTTGTTAGTGGTTTCCTTTGCTGGGCAGATGTAGACCCACTTATTCATTTTTGCTTTTACTGCTAATTCTTATGGTGTTAAATCCAAAAAAATCCATCACCAGGGCCAATGTTAAGGTGCTCTTATATTTTATTCTAGGAATTTTAGGATTTTAGACCTTACCTTTAAGTCTTTAATTTTTGAGTTGATTTTTGTGTATGGTCAACTTTTATACTATTTTCATATGTCTTCTTTTAAAACACCTTGAAACCACTGCTGGACAGGCCAGATCAGTTTGCAGCCTCTGAGTTAATGGATGAGGATGTCTTGGGGAGCAGAGAAAGCTGGGAGAGGAGCCTGATCAAGAGATAGAGGCTGGGATGTGAATGGAGAAGCATGACAGAAGCAGGGAAGGGAGCGGTCTGATGGAGAGAAGCTGTCTCGCTGTAGATAAGCGTGGATCAGTGCCATTGGGAGTAACTGAGCATGGTCTAGAATTCTAAGAAATGTTTTTTCTCCCAAGGGAAATGGGCGCTCTTTAGTCATATAAGTGAGGTAATTAATCTGGTAATAGCTGAAGGTAAATCTGAGACTGGGAAGAAGTGCATGTAATTGTTTTAAGAGCCTCACCCTCAGTGCCAGGCTGCCTCGACGAGCATTTGGCTCACCACGTTATGATTCTGTTATCGTGGAGAAGACATTTCTCTTTCTGGGTCTCATGATAATTAGGTTGCTGTAAGAACTTAATAAATTACTGATAATGAAGTATTTAGGTAGTACCTAGTACATAAGAAGCATTAAAAACATGTTAGCTATGATTTTAAGTGTTTAAATAAATAAAGGAAATGAAAAGCAGAAACATTGTGGAAGAGGTCACTGTAAAATGCAGGTGCAAGTTCTTCAATGAAAGAATCAAAGGCATTTGCTGGCCTTAAAAGGAGAAGGAAAGGGAAGTATAAAAGTAATGACTAAGGATATTTTTTGTTTTTTAACTTGGCTAATAAGAAAAATGTCCTACCTTGACAAAAATAAGGAATTGTAAATGAGGAATAATCTTGTGATCAGGGGAAGAGGAGTTTAATTTTAAATATAAGTAAAATTTGAGATAAGATGAAATAAAATGTGCTGTCAGCAGTTAAAGATGTAGGACAAGAGGTAGACTGCAGGCTATGTGTGGCACTTTGACTCAACCATGAATGATGTGCAGTACCTTATGTTTGGTGTTAGAAGAAAAGCACAGAAAACTACACTCTTCATTAAACAAGATGCAGTTTATTTAATACTAGAAGCCCAATGCACGAAGATTCATGCTAGAATGGGCTTTCCTTTCCCTGGCCACTGACACTGCCTTTCCACTCAGGCCCAGCTCCTTTCTTCTCAGGCCCCAGAGCCACCTCTTTCCACTCTGGGAGCCACCTCTTTGCTTCTTTTCACCTCGGCTCCATCTTCCCACACTGCCCAGAGGCCCTGAGAGATCTGGGGTGGGGCAGAACACCTGTGTTGTCACCATTATGATGATGCAACCATTTTGTCCCCATCACTAGGTGCCTGTGTATGCAAATTAACTGCCATTTTTGTTGGGTTAATTTGCATATCACTCCTGATTGGCTGGTGGCATAGAGGAGGTATGATCAATTTACATGTTTGCCTATTATTAGGTAAGATGGACAATTAGACAAAGACACAAAGGGACATTCTGCCAGGGAAGCACTGAAGAAATGGTGGTAATAAGTACAGGGGAGAATTCAAGGATCAGGTTAGTTTGGCTGGAGAGGGAAGGCACTAGCAGTGCAATTGAATTTCTTAGAAATTCATCTAAGTTATATTAGCCTGTACAACTTGTTTAGATGTTTTTCAAGTTGCTTACATTTAACAGAAATGTCTGGTTCCACATAGACATTTATTGGTAATGTAAGTCCATTGCACCAAGGAAACCATTCTGTCATTCAAGATTTCTCAGCCTTGGCACTGCTGACATTTTGGACTGGATACTGTGTTGTGCCAGACTATCCTGTAACTTGTTGGATGTTCAGTGGTATCCCCAGCCTCTATCTGCTAGATGCCAGTGGCATTTTCAATATGACGAAATGTTTTAGTAACCAAGTACCCTTTGGTGGGCATGATTTCCCCCTACCCCTGCATTAGGAACCATCCCTAAAGTTTAATCATAGCCAGAGCATACCCTCCCTCCTTCCTTCCCTCTATATTTTATATATTATCTATTATACACTGAGTGGTTAGATTATTATGATCTCTGAATGCATCATAATCTGGCCACTTAGTGTATATCCTATATAATAAAAGGCTAATATGCAAAATGTCCCCTTGACCAGGAGCTCGACCTGCATGCAAGCCGGCCAACCACCCATGTTCCCTCCCCATGGCCAGGCTGGCCAGGCCCCACCCATGCATGAATTCATGCACCAGGCCTCTAAAACACACATACACACACACACTGAGTGGCCAGATTATTATGCGTTCAGAGATCATAATAATCTGGTCACTCAGTATATATACATCATAAGTAAAAATTAAAGATTACTCTGAAAGAGCAGACACACATGAAACTTGTGTCCTTGACTTTACTAAATGTTATGTTCTGAATTTCCCCCCAATTTATCTGGTGACACTGACTGTATTGGTGATAGAACCTATAAGGAGATACTATGTTTAAATGAGGTCATCAGTATGAGGCCCTAAATCAATATGACTAGTGTCCTTTTAGAAGGAAGAAACAGATGGGATGCCTGTGCTCAGAGGAAACGCCATGCGAGGACACTTTGAGAAAACCACTATCTGTAAGCCAAGGGAAAGGGATAAACCAGGTCTGTCTCAGGATAAACCAGATCTGTCAACACGTCGATCTTGAACTTCCAGCCACAGAACTGTGAGAAAATAAATTTCTGTTTTTTACGGCCCCTAGTTTGTGGTTGTGATATTTTGTTGTGACAACCTGAGCAGATAAGTACACCAGAGGAGATCACCTTTGCCTGAATTTCCCAAAACCTCTATGCTCACTGCTACTATCTCTTACTCTTATAATAACACATAGACTTTAAAAGGCTCTGCCTCTACAAATGTCTCCTAAATTCCCTAGAAACACATATGTTTTTATCCACAAATGAGAATTTGGTAAGACTTGCTTATGCATGTATATATACTGAGTGACCAGATTATTATGATGCCATTTCTGTAGCAAAGCACAGTGCTGTTCCCAACACCTTTGCGGCAGTTGTTGAGCACAGATCTAAAAGCACCCAGGACAATGCTCCTGTTACTATGGAGTTGGTGATCCAGTGAGAGAAACAGAAATTATCTTGTAATTAAAATGACAGAATTTTCATATATTGAAAGCACCTAACCCAGTGGTCGGCAAACCGCAGCTCGAGAGCCACATGTGGCTCTTTGGCCCCTTGAGTGTTCTAATGCCACTCCTTCAAAATAGACTCACCCAGGCCAAAAATTGACTTGTGCAAGTGGGCCACGAAGTTTCAATCACACTGTACATGTGCGCCGGCACATGGTATTTTGTGGAAGAGCCACACTCAAGGGGCCAAAGAGCTGTATGTAGCTCAGGAGCCATGGTTTGCCAACCACTGCCCTAACCTAATCTTGGAGGTTTGGGATGGCTTCTCTGAGGAAGTCCCTTGAGGGCTGAAGCAAGGCTGATGAGTACAGGTCACCTGCTTGAAGAGTTGGCCAGTGGTGAACATTAGAGAGGACCTGAGGAAGCACAGAGCTGAAGGAACCAGATGGCACAATGCCTACATGGCTGCACTGAGGAGGCACAAAGAGGCTGCACAGGCGGGTGAGAGAAGGGATGGTAAGAATACATACTAGAGGAGACAGGAGGAGGCCTGGTGCCACATGTTTTCAAACCACACTTTGTGTCTGGCAAAAGGGAAAAGATAAATCTACTTTGTAACCCTTCCAGGTGATTAATTTTACTATGGCATGTAATTATAAAATGAATTAGCTTGAAGTGATGATTTGGTATGTGTATTGGCAGTAATTGAGCAGTCAAGTGAGATTAATTCAATTGTTTATATAAGAACTAGTGACCCAGTATGCTAAATAGCACAAGACCCAGGCCCTCAGGAAATTGCATGAGACCCGGGGCCCCAGACCCAATTGCACCAAGGGACTTGACTCTGGGTCCTTCCTGTGCTGCAGGACTCCCCCACATCCCACTGGCACTCTGGGGCTCCCCCAAGTCCTGCTTTGCCATAGTATCTAGACTCAAGTCCCCATCAACCCATCCTCGCAGCCCTGACCACCCATGCATGTCTTGCCATGCATGCAGACTCTTGGTGACAGGTCTTTGGTTGTTATGACATTAGGGCTACTGGGTTCTTATAATAAAGATATTTCTTTGGAGCTGGTGCAGAGTCTGCTTATATTGAATTTCTTGCTTGAAATATATGCCCGTGGAAGCAATTAAACTGTTTCAAATGGAGCTAGAAAGTGTGTTCAAAATATGTAAAACTGACCTTTGATAATATATAATTGATTCTTCTCAGAGAGGAAGGGAGAAGGATAGATAGCTAGAAATATCTATGAGAGAGAAACATTGACCAGCTGCCTCCTGCACACCAGGGGATGTGCCCGCAACCAAGGTACATGCCCTTGACCTGAATCGAACCTGGGACCTTTCAGTCCACAGACCAAACTCTATGCACCAGTTTTGGCAAATCAGATGATCTCTTACTAGTAGTGTGTTGCAGCCCCAGAGGTCAGGTGCCTTAAGAATCACCACTCCTGAGAAAAATTCCTTGCTAAACTAGAGAGTTGCCCAGAGTTTGGAGCTGAGATTGCTGGGCCAGAATGACACCCCTGCCATGTACTGCGCCTCTGGCCGGAAGGAGAGCATGTGCCTTTTCCTCTGCTGCTGAAAGCCCCACTTAGTCTTATAGGAATTATATCTTTGATATCAGGTCAACTAGTAAGTGTATTCTCAGTTAGCATTATTATTCCAGAAAGAATGCTACTTATTTTGGAAATCATTTCCAGCCAAAATAACTTTTCAAAGTGTTAAACAGCTGGTGCTTCAACCACTATCTATTATAACCCAGCCTGATCATTTCAGCAAATTCATCTTAAATGCAAATGCTCACCAGTGCTTTCAGCTTATAATTTATATCTAAGAAACTTATTATTGGCTACACAGAGCTGTTGAAGTTGTTTAAGGTAGAAAAATAGAGATGCCTTTACAAAGGAAAGCTATGTAATTAAGGATGGCCCTCAAATTACCTCAGGTTATCACTAGACTCATAAAGCAAAGATAATTGGTGAAATGAGACTTCATTTGTTTTATGTTGTATTATGTTGAGCTCCTTGGTGGTTCCTACAGTAAAGATTTAAACATTGTGGGTAAAAGAAATCTTGGTTTGCCCCAATTTTACTCTCACCTATTTCTCTCTTAACTCTGCACGGAACTTAAAAAAGTAAAATGAGGTAAAAGCAGCTGCTCCTGGGCGGCATGCATAGCACAGTCTTCAGCAGTTTATTAGTGAACATTGACTGTATATGAAACATGAGCCAGGGGCTGGCTGGGTACCAAGAATAAGAAAATGATGAATAAGAAAAATGTTTTTTTCTTCCCATGGGAGTACTATTTAATGGAAGAGAGAGAAAGGTACCTTAATAAATTTAGCACCAACTATGAACTGACAGGTGCTAAAAGTGATGAATGAGAAGTGACACCAGACTGAGATTTTAGTGCCAGGTGATTGTGAAAAATAAGGAAAATGTACAATGATTATTTTTATCAAGTTAAATATATTTAATTTTTCGAGGAACATCATATTGTTTTCCAAATTGGCAGAACCAATCTGCATTCCCATCAATAATGAACTCTCACCAACACTTTTTTGATGTATTGATGAGAGCCATTCTGAAAGGCATGAGGTAATAGCTCATTGTGGTTTTAATTTGCTTTCTCTGATAACTAGTGATGTTGAGCTTCTTTTGATATGCCTGTTGGCTATCTACATCTATGTCCTCCTTGGAGAAGTGACTATTCACGTCCTCTGCCCATTTTTTAATTGGATTGTTTGGGGGTTTTGTGTGTGTGTGTTTGTGTGTGTGTGTGTGGGTGGGTGTGTGTGTGATGGGGAATATTAGTTCTTAATAAATTTTGGATATTAACCCCTTATCAGATGTGTAAATATCTTTTCCCTTTCAGTAGGTTGTGCTTTGTTTTATTGATGGTTTTCTTTGTTGTGCAAAAACTTTTTAGTTTGTTTTACTCTCATTTGTTTATTTCTTCTTTGTTTCTTTTCCTTGAAGAGTGAAAAGTCAAAGATTTCACTGTCTGTTTTCTTTTCATGAATTTTACCCTTTAAATGTTAATAATTCCATCAGTCTATCCAATAAAAGAGTAATATGCAAATTGACCATACCTCACTACACCCACCAACCATGCCCAGCAGCCATGCACACCAGCCAATCAGATCGAGTATGCAAATAAATCCAACCAAGATGGCTATAGCCACAGAGAGCAGGAGGGAGGCTTGGGTTTTCTGGCAATGGAGGAAGCCAAACTTTCTGCCTGCCCTTGCTGGCCTAGGCCTCCACTCAAGGCTATAAAGTTTTAATGATAGAAGGTAAACAAATCCAAACAGAAATGGCTGCCAGGAAAGAGCAGTTGGGCAGGACCCAAGCCTGCAGAGGAGAGCAGTTGGGGGAGGACCAGGCCTGCAGGGGAAGGCAGTTAGGGGTAACTAGGCCAGCAGAGGAGGGCAGTTAAAAGTGACCAGGCCTGAAGGGGAGGGCAGTTAGGGGCAAATAGGCTGGCAGAGGAGCAGTTAGGCATCAATCAGGCTGGCAGCAGAGTGGTTAGGGGGTGATCAGGCTGGCAGGCAGAAGTGGTTGGGGGCAATCAGGAAGGCAGACAGGTGAGCAGTTGGGAGCCAGCACTCCTGGATTGATGCCTAACTGCTCCTCTGCCAGATTAGAGAGGGTTTAGGCTGGGCTGAGGGATACCCACCTTCGTGCACAAATTTTGTGCACTGGGCCTCTAGTTTTAAATGATGACTATTTCTGTTATTTATCTTTTCTTACCCCATAAATAGGACCTTTAATATAATATTTAAAAGAAGAAATTATGCCCTAGCTGATTGAGCTCAGTGGCTAGAGTGTCTGCTCACAGACTGAAGGGTCCCAGGTTTGATTCCACTCAAGGACCTATACCTTGGTAGCAAGCTCCATCCCTGGCCCTGATTGGGATGAGCAGAAGATGAGCAGAAGGCAGCCAATCGATGTGTCTCTCTCACATTTATATTTCTCTCTGTGTGTGTCTCTTCCCTGCTCTTCCACTCTCTCTGAAAATCAATAAGATGTATCCTCGGGTGAGAATTAACTGAAAGAGAGAGAAAAAGAGAGAGAGAGAGAGAGAGAGAGAGAGAGAGAGAGAGAGAGAGAGAGAGAGAGAGCGCGCAAGCAAAAAACAATGGAAAAATATCCAAATATCCTCCAGTGAGGATTAACAACAAGAAAAAACAAAACAAAACAAAACACAAAACCATGTCTCCATTAGCAATGATAACTCATGTAGATAATTATAGTAGACTAAGGGAGTTTCCATTTATATATAATTTGTTAGTAGTTATCATCATTATCAAATATTGAATGTAATAAAATGATTTATATATTTTCTGAAGTAATTTTTATTTCCCTTGCTTTAATCAATAAATTTGTTTTTAATGTTAAGTCATCATTGCATTATAAGGAATATAGCAGGTATCACCATGATATTTAAAAAATTTATATTTTATTAAATACTAGTGGCCTGGTACACAAAATTTGTGCACATTAAAAGGGAATTAATTAGAGGAAATATTTTAATTTTGCTATTTGCCCTTTCTCTATAATAAAAATGTCAGAGATGGAAAAAAAATAGTAAAATGTATATGAAAATCTCCTTCCTGTTAGAGTATGGGGCACCTTGTGAGACCCAGAGTCAAGTCCCTGACTACCCATGCACGACTTGCAATCATGCAAGACCCAGACCTGGCAAGCCCCACCCCCATCAAACCTTGCAGGGCTGGGGGCACAGCCTCAGGTCCCCTGGCCTGGTCTCAGGCTCTCCATCCCCATCTTGAGGGGATGGGGGCATGATGACTATGTGCATATTAGCTCTTTATCATTTAGAATAGTTGATATACAGTATTATGTTAGTTTCAAGTATACAGTACAATGTATTAATGCAACATTTATATACTTTACAGTATGATCACCACAATCAGTCTAGTAACCATTTGTTACCATACAAACTTATTAGGATATTGTTGATTATTTTCTCTGTACTCTGTTGCATCTCCATGAGTTATTTATTTTATAACTGGAAGTTTGTACCTCCTTTTAACTTTCACCTTTTTCACCTGGCCACCTAGCTCTCTTCTCTGGCAAGTTTGTGCTCTGTATCTATGAGTCTGTTCCAGTTTTAACTTATTATTATTTTTTTAATACTTTTAGATTCCACCTTTATATGACATTGTATTTGTCTTCCTCTGCCAGACTTATTTCACTTAGCAATAATACCCTTTAGGCCCATTCATGTTGTCCTAAATGCCATGATTTTTTTTTATGGCTAACTAATATTCCATTACATACACACACACACACACACACACACACACACACACACACACACATCACATCTTTATTATCTATCAATATACACCAAATTTGCTTTCATATCTAGGCTATTATAAATAACTAGAGGCCTGGTGCATGGATTTGTGCACCAGTGTGGTCCCTCAGCCTGGCCTGCACCCTCTTGCAATCTGGGACCCTGTGGGGGATGTTGGAGAGCTGGTTTTAGCCCAATCCCTGCAAAGATAACATCTTTGGTTATCTTTGGTTAATCTCTTCCCACCCTCCCTCCTACCCCTTTCCCTCTGATCTGTTCCATGTTTCCATGCCTGTGAGATGAGCATTTGTTCCCCTGATGGTCAGTGTGCCTCATAAGTACAGGTCGAATGGTCAAATAGTTGAACTGTCACTTAGGCTTTTATATATATATATATATATATATATATATATATATATATATATATGCTATAATGAACATAGTGGTATATATATATATATATATATATATATATATATATATATATATATTTGAATTTGATTTATTTATTTATTTGTTTTTTAGATAAATACTAGAAATGAAATTTCTGGGTGACATGGTAGTTCTATTTTTAATTTTCTGATGTTTTCTATAGTCACTGCCCTAATGTACAACACAACCAACAATGCACAATGGGTCTCCTTTTCTCCACATTCTCTCCAAAACTTGCTATTTGTTGATTTTTATGGTAATAGCTATTCTCACCCATGACACTGTGAGGTGATATCTCACTGGGTTGATTTTTATTTCCCTAATAATTAGTGAAGTTGAGCATCTTTTCATGTTTGTTTCCTATCTGTATGTCTTCTTGGAGAAATTTTTATTCAGGTTTTCTGCCCATGGTTAATTTTAAATGTCGAGTTGAATGAGTTCTTTATATATTTTAAATATTAGCTCCTTACCAATATATTGTTTGCAAATATCTATAAAGTTTATCTAGAGTTGTAATACCAATTTACATTTCCAATAGTAGTATATGAGTGTTTCCATTAACACTTGATACTTATTTTTAAAAATTTTATTTTTATTTTAGCCATTTGGCAAATGGGTAGTGATAACTCATTGCGGTTTCAATTTCAGTGTGTTGAGGACTAATGAAATGGAGCACTTTTTCATTTACCAGTCACTTGAATATTCTATTTTATAAATTGCACATTCAGGTCTTTTCTCATTGTGCTGTCTTTCATTTATTGGTTCATAATAATCCTTCCTATATTCTGGATACATGATATATACTCACTATACTTTTTATTTTACTTTTTCACTTTCTATAATGATGTTTTTTGATAAATAGATATTTTAAATTTTAATGTATGTCATATATCATTCTTTTATTTCATGGTTTATGTTTTTATGTCTTGTTTAAGCAATCTTTGCCCATTTCAAGCTTAAGATATTCTAACATATTTTCATCCAGAAATTTTTATTGATTTATCTATTACATTTAAAGTTACAGTCTTTTTGGAATAGATTTTTGCATATGGTGTGAGGTATTTGTCAAGGTTAAATATTTTCCTATATGGTTATCCTATTGAAAGAATTAATTATTAAATATATTTCTTCACACTATATTACAGAGTCATATTTGATATAAATCAAGGCTATGTATGTACAGACTGTTTTTCTATATTCTCTATTTTATTCCTCTGATTTATTAATCTATCATGCACCACCACCACATGGCCTTAATTGGTATAGTTTTATAAGGAGTTTTGACATCTGGTAATAAAATTTCTCTACTTTGTTTTTTCTTTATAGATTTGTCTTATTTTTGGCTCTTTTCAGTCTCATGTGTATTTAAGAAGCAGTTTATGAATTTATACACACAAACACACACATTTTGGGATTTCCTTTAATTTATAAACAAATTTGGAGATAATTGGCATCTTACACTTCTACATATTGTAATTTATAAAGCTCCATATGTTAGGCAGACCACCTTTAATATCTCTCAAAAATGTTCTTTAATTTTTCTGTGTGTATGTCTTTCATGATGTTTAGTTTCTTTGATTTTCAATCCTTTTTGAATCTAATATAAATGGTTTAATTTTTAAAATAACACAAGTTTGTAATTTTATCTATTACTACATAGACATATACACTTATTTACATACTAGTGACCCAGTGCACAGATTCATGTGCATTGAAAGGAAATTAATTAGAAGGTGGCTGGTGGGGCAGGGAAGGACTGGGCGAGTAGGGCCTGACACACTCTGGAGCCAGCATCCCATGGTCCCTCCCCAGTGTCTGCAGAATGAGCAGGGTCCCTCCGGCAGGTGGGGTCCCTTGGCCTAGCCTGTGGGGATTGTGCTGAAACTGGCTCTCTGACACCCCTTGAGAGGTCCCAGAGTGCGAGAGGAAACTCTGCAAAGTTATTATCCTACAGTGTGTGAAACACAAATGCAACTGGGCAGTAAACCAAATTCCAGGCCAACAGTGCCCCAGGAACAACATAACCCACAGCCAAAGGTGGAATCGCGTGGCCCTGCGAGGAATCAGGTTCCCTCCTCTCTGATTTTGGGGTGTGTCACCTGAGAACTGTAGCTGCCAAGTCACTGCAGCTTGACAACTCCTGCGTTGGGTATCTGTCTCCTGGTGGTCAGTGTGCATCATAGCTACCAGTCAGATGGATACTTAGCATATTAGCCATATATATATATATATATATATATATATATATATATATATATATATATATATATATAGATTGCCTTTGAATCTAGAGACCTTATTACATTTATTTTCTAAATTTTATTTTTAATAATAAAAATTGTTCTGTTTACACAATGATGCTATGTGTGAAATAAAATATATTTATTTAAAAGTTTATTGATTGATTTTAGAGAGAAAGAAAGGGAGAGAGAGAGAGGTGTGTTGTTCTTCTTACTTTTGCATTTATTGGTTGAGCCCTGAAGTGGGATCACTCAACCCACAACTTTGGCTTATTGGGACGAGACTGTAACCAATTGCGCTACCTTGCCAGGGCAGGATCTATTTTTTTTTTTCTTTAATTTTCCTCCCATACCATGTGCATTATTTTTCTTGCATTTGCAATAGGAAGGACTTTTCCAGATGTTGTACAATGTTGAATGCAGGTGGTGATAGTGGAGGACTTCTTTATCTTGTTTTTGAACTTGAGGCAAACTAAATAGTTTAATATTCAGTACAATGTTTATAATATGCATATTTTACATTGTTTTTAAAGTGAATTGGAATTTACATACAATAATGTGCACAAATACTAAGTTCAATTTAATTAAAGGTTACATATGTGTATACTTTGGGAACCACCAGTGAGTCAAGATATATGCAGTATACTCCACATGTCTCAGAACACTTATATGTGCCCCTCTACCACTCCTATCTGTGCCTCTGGCTTAGTGACTGAATGAAATTGGCATTAAATAGACAAGGAAGCTCACTCATGAAATTTATAAATTGTTTTTTGGAGGCTAGGAAAATGTGAAGATTAATCTGGCAAAATGTAATTATTCAGCTTTTTTTTCTCCTTAGAATTCACTTTTGCTCATTGTTATGTTGAAAATCATTAGTCCCACACTAGCCAGGTAGAAGAGTTGGTTAGAGCAGTGGTCAGCAAACCGCAACTTGCAAGCAACATCCGGCTCTTTGGTCCCTTGAGTGTGGCTCTTCCACAAAATACCACGGCCTGGGCGAGTCTATTTTGAAGAAGTGGCGTTAGAAGTTTAAATTTAAAAAATTTGGCTCTCAAAAGAAATTTCAATTGTTGTACTGTTGATATTTGGCTCTGTTGACTAATGAGTTTGCAGACCACTGTTATATAGGATTACAGTGGTGCCTCACACAACGAACTTAATTCGTTCCAGGAGCAGGTCTGTTATGCGAAAAGTTCGTTATGTGAAACGCGTTTTCCCATAACAATACATGTTAAAAAAAATAATTTGTTCTGTAGCATAAAATATGCTAAGATGACATAAAAAGATAAATTTTTTGTTATTATTTTTATTTAGATACATCTAAAAACATAATTTTTTTAAAAAAAAATTATATAAAAAAAATATTGAGTTTAACTTAAAAGGACTGCCGTGATACGTGCGTGATTTAATTCGTAATGAAGAACGATTGCCGCGATACGTGCTTAAGTTAAGCGCAGTGACTAACGACTGCCTGCAGTGCCTGCGCGGAAGGATGCAATACATCGGCAGGGATCGTGGAAGCTCGGGCAAAGCGGTCGTGGAAGCTCGGGCGACTTCGTTGTGTGAAACGAAGTTCGTTGTATGAATCATGAAATGAAGTTCGTTGTGTGCAGCGTTCGCTGTGCGAGGCGTTCTTTATGCGAGGCACCACTGTATATCAATTCACTCATACTTGAATTAATTCTTCTTGAAACATATAATACTGTTTTTTTCCTCTTAATATAAGACAGCAGTAAAAAAAAAATGGGTAAAGAGTGTGAGAAAACTCCAAAAATAACATATATGTTGGAGTTTTTATCTCAGTTAAATTATCAATAGTCAAAACAGAAAATTGTAACATTAAGAAAAAAACATCAATTTTAAAATTTTTATAGTTTTTAAAATCATTAAGGAACTACAGGAAAAAGAAGTCAAAATAAAATGATTTTAGGAAAATATTAGCCCTTCAGAGTTGAGTAAAATCTAGCAACATTCTTTATTGAGTCTACAGAAATAATAGGGCAGAAAAGTAAGTTTTAGAAAGCGGTACTTGAAGGAGAAAGAAGATATTAACTGAGAGTTTTACCCCTGCAAGTTGGCTGTCAGGCCTGTTAACTAGTTCTCCCCATAAGAAGTTTGGTGACTTAATGGTTCTGGACAATCGAAGGCTGATTAAAGAATGAAGAGAAGTTGTTTTATTTTTCTTTGATTAAATTTCAAAGCCCTGCTGGAGGGCCAGGCCTATTTCACTGTGGAGAACCAAAGCACAAATCATTTAAACTATACTTTTTATAGTGAAGACATAAGCACCTAACTGCATAACAAAGAAACCAAGTAAGTCCCTTCTGGAAGAATTTATCATCCACTTGAGTCTCTACTACTATTTTATACCTAAAGTCCAGTATAAAACAAAAAACAAAAAACAAAAAACAAAAAACAAAAAAAAACCTAGAAGATATGCAAAGTAGGAGGAAATGTGATTCATACCGGGATTGGGCCTAAACCCGCAGTGGGACATCCCCCTATGTTCCAGATAAAGGCACTGAGAGCCGCAGTTTGCTGACCACGGTCCTAGAGTCATGCATTTCCTTTCTCCTAGTATCCAATAACAAGCTAGGGGCTGCTTTTCAAATGGAGTATAGTTGTCAGACAAAGAGGGCAACGAATACTATACTAAGATCTAACCAAACTAGTTTATGGATCTAGTGTCCCTTCATAGAAAAGGAAACAATATAACCATGGAGTATACTATACAGCATACCTTGAGGTCCCCCTGTGCCAATTTCCCATCATCTCTGCACACTACAATAATGGAAATATACAGATCTTTGTGTTAGGCACATTCTTGAGCTTTGCTTGGAGCTCTTGCACCTCCTAGCAATTTTCCTGTTATTCTTATTATAGGTCACATGATTAATGGCTTTTGGTTACCATTAAACTGCCTGAAGATTATTATTTGAGAATCCTACTCAATTGGTTCAGGTAAACAACTGATGCCCAGATCAGTGGTTCTCAAAATACGGTCTTCTAATTCATAGTATTTTCTTTTTCTTTTCTTTTCTTTTTTTTTTTTTTTTTTTTTTTTTTTTTTTTTTTTGTCTATACAAGGAAAAAGCCAGATGTCTCCTAAGTTACGTTAGCACAAACTTAGTGATGTCAACTATAGTGTAAGAGCCCACAATTCTCTACTATGGTAAGCCATATCTATGGCACCAGACCTGGGGTATTTTTGTCCTTAGTAAACTTTTCATCTATTTTGTTTCTAGGAAGCTTGTGATCAATTAACAAACATCAAGAGATCCCCATTGGTCCAAATACCATGATTACCACTCTATCCCTGTGAATTTTTGTGGCAGTTGTGCCTGATTTTAGCTACTGTTTTAAGTTCAGCAATCCAATATTTTCCATGTTGGAACTTACAATTTTTATTAAAAGGAGGGAACCCAAACCATTGCAGCATCCTCCACCATCGCCTCTGACCTATAGAGGTCAGCCAATACAGAACTAACCATGGAAGCTGGTGTGCTTTTGCCAATGCATTCTTTTTTTTTTTTTTTTAATGTCTTTGTTTAATGAGATATAATTGACATACAGCCAATATAAATTTGAGATATACAACAAAATGACCTTTAGGTATTGCTAAATTATTTATCACTATAAGTTTAGTTAACACCCAGGATCTCATATAAATACAAAAAAGTTTTGTTTTTTGTTTTGTTTTTTTCTCTGTGATGAGAACTTTTAGGATTTACTTTCTTATCAATTTCAAATATTTTATATAGCAGTGTTAAGAATACTCATCATGTTGCTGAAACCGGTTTGGCTCAGTGGATAGAGCGTCAGCCTGCAGACTGAAAGGTCCCAGGTTTAATTCCGGTCAAGGGCATGTACCTTGGTTGCGGGCATATCCCCAGTAGGGGGTGTGCAAGAGGCAGCTGATCAATGATGCTCTCATCGATGTTTCTAACTCTCTATTCCTCTCTCTTCCTCTCTGTAAAAAATCAATAAAATATACTTTAAAAACAAAACAAAAAACAACAACAACAACAACAAAAAACCCAATCATCATTTAAAAAAGAAAAAAAGAATACTCATCAGGTTGTACTAATCGTATAACTGGAAATTTGTACCTTTGATCACCTTCCCCCATCACCTACTTTTAAGCACAAATATGATCTTTTCCTATGAGTTTGGTAGGTTTGTTGTTTCTTTAAAATTCTACATGTAAGTTCGAGTTTACAATATTTCCTTTTCTTTGTCTTATTTTACTTAACATAATGCCCTTACGATTAATTTATGTTGTTACAAATGGCAGAGATTTTTTTTTTTTTGGGGGGGTGCTTAATAGTATTGTCTGTGCGCATTTGTCTATATATAACAATATATTTTATCTGTTCATCTGTTCGTGGACACTTGTCTTAACTATAAATAACTAGAGGCCTGGTGCATGAAATCCATGCAAAGGGGGTAGGGGCTGTCCCTCAGCCTGGCCTGTACCCTCTCTAATCTGAGACCCCTTAGGGGATGTCCAACTGCTGGTCTAGGCCCGATCCCTCTCACAGTCTGGGACTGCTGGCTCCTAACCACTAGTCTGCCTGACTATCTGCTTGCCCCTAACCGCTTCTGTCTGTCAGCCTGACTGCCCCCTAATCACTTCCCTACCAGCCCAATTGCCCCCAACTGCCCTTCTCAGCTGACATGATCACCCCAACTGCCCTCTCCTGCTGGCCTGGTTGCCCCTAACTGCCCTCCCCTGCAGGTGTTGTCCCCCATAACTGCCCTTTGCTGCCAGCCTGGTTCCCCCAACTGCCCCTCCCTGCTGGCCTGGTCGCCCCAAACTGCCCTCCACTGCTTGCCTGGTCATCCACAACTGTCCTCCCCTGCTGGTTTGATCACCCACAACTGCCCTCCCTGACAGCCATCTTATGGGGTGATGTGAGAGTATTGCATGCGGACCACCTAGGCTTTTATTAGTATAAATGTTGCAGTGAACATGGGGGTATCGATATCATGTTTTATATTTTTCAGTTTAAAGTCTATTTTGTCTAAGTATAGTTATGTCTGCTTTGCTTAGTTACCATATATTTGTTCTCCCTTCCTTTCATCATGTGCGTTTTTAAAACTAAAGGACGTTTCTATACGTAGTATATCATTGAATCTTTTATTGTAAATCCAGCCAGCCAATCTATGCTTTTTATTGGATAATTAGATAAGGATTTATTATTGCCATTTTATTAATTATTTTATGCTGTTTTGTTGATACTTTCGTGTTCTGATGACTTGTATATTTTCTTTGGATCCTATATCACATTTTATTGCTTAAAATTATAGCACCTTATTTAGTAATGCCACCACTTGGAACTAACACTTGGGTATTCCAACTATGAACTCTGTCTGCCAAGATCCAAGTGCTGGGTGTTGCAAGCTCCTCCCTCCTTCTTTGACACAATCCATTCTCAGTGGTCAAGCCCCACAGATTTCCCATGATCCTTGTGAAGCAAGACCAAATCAGGACTCCTGAGAAGCCACCCACAACACTGGTGAGCTGTATGTCTACGCTCGGCTTTCTCTTTTTCACTGGGGAATCCATAGTCCCAGGCAGCCCTTTCAGTTCAGGCTATGCCAGCCTGGAGGAAGGGCAATGAGATGAGCAAGTAGCCATTCCTCTTACCCTTCAAATGGAGTCCATTTCAGTCTCTGTGGTGTAAGGAGTTGCTTCAGATTCACCTTTGTTCTATGCTTTTCATAGTGGTGTCTTGTCCATAAATAATTTGTTGTTCTTGTGAGGGAGAGCACAGTTGAGAATGACCTATTCTGCAGTTTTGGTGACATCACTCTCCCAGTTTCCCAATGTGTTTTTAATGCACTATACTCTTTTTGAAGGCACTATACTCTAAGCCTTCCAAGAGGTCAAGGTTAGTGGGTTAGTGAGCTGGTTCAAAGAAATCACATTGAAATGTTTCCATCTTCTTGAACCTTTTTCTTCTTTTTTCCAGAGCACTATTGAGTCTAGGATTAAATTACCCAAACTTAATATCTATTAACATAATTCCTATATGCTCAAGATAACACGTTAAATCATGAATTCTAGGTAACTACAATATATCCATGTTACTAAACTCAGGCTAATCAGGTCTTACATTATTTTCTTTTGCTTTAACATTCATATACTCATATGAATGCTACTCAGATTCCTACCTAATTAAATTGGTAAGTATTTTCATTTTTCTCAATAGGTCTGTACTTCAAACTTTGATCCAACTCTCCTATAAGCCTATGGGAAATAAGAAGTGATGGTAATTGATCCTGAGGAGAGATTGCATCTACTGTGATACAATTTTCTGAAGTTATTATGCAAAAAAAAGGCTAATTTTCTTTAAAGGGGGTAGAAATTATACCTTTATCGGCAAAGAAATTTCAGGGGTGTTGGTAGTTTAAAGTTTCAGGATTATTATTTCTGTCTGTTCAAATGCCCTGTCCCATATCTTATGGTCTCACTACTTTCAGACCAATGGTCTCATTTTAGGATGACATACCTACAATAATTACATTCAAACCTTGGGCTTATGCATCACCCATAATTGTCTGGAAACACCAGCTGCCATATGAATAATTTTCACTCATATTCTGAGTTGGCTGGTTCTAATTTTTCCTTTGCGGGTTTACGCTGTCCTTCATGATTATAAACACTTTTTTTTAATGATGGAGATGAAAGACCATAGGTAATCTCCCAATATCTTCATCTGTTTGCCTTCTATACCACCAGTGTTAGTCTGGGTAATTGTGAACCCAGGGCATGCCATCAATTACTTGGGCACGAAAGTAATTTGTGCTTCACTTAAATCTAGAGCAATGCAATACTGAGTCCCATTTCATGGGGTCACTCTTGTACAAATTACTTTATCATTCCGAATTTATACATGAAAGAAGTGGCTTTATTAAACTGTTGATTTATTTGAGTTTAATAAAAATAATTTTTAATAAATGACTAGGATTAAGTGAACTCAACAGGCATAAGCAAGTATCAATCTTATGCCTGGAAGAGCAAAAGAAGAGAGACAGAGGGAGTAGGTACTGGAAGCCACAGGGAGAGCCTCTAGTTGTGCAAGAAAGCCACTTGACAGAGATGTGGCTTTTATTAGAGGGAATGAATCAAGTTATGGCAATCCGGTAGGGAGGCTGTTGGCTGAATAAATATTCTCTATTTGCTATTGGATTACCTACTAGTATCTCTCATTGGCTGATGCCCACCAGAATGCAGAGTTAAAGGGACCCCATTGATAAAGTCCATAAATTCAGTCTTCAAGAGTCAGTGAAGCCTGGTCGGTGTGGCCCAGGGCTGAGCATCAACCCATGCACCAAGAGGTCATTGGTTTGATTTAAGGTTAGAGCCTGGGTTTTTGGCTCATTCTCCAGTAATGGATGTGAAGGAGGAAGCTGATCAATGTTTGCTTCTCACTGATGTTTCTATCTCTCCTTCTCCCTCTTTCTCTCACTAAAATAAAAACAACACTTTTTTTTTTAAGTCAAGAGTTGAGAGTGAGTTTGAAGAGAAAAAAATGGAAATATCTAGCAAATGCTCCCATTTAAGTTTTCTTTATTGCCTCTAGTAAAATATTATCCTACAAAAAAAATCTTACATATCCTGTTCTGCATTTATTTAAAGTGATTTTTTGAGGGGGTAGTATTATTTCAAATGACATCTTTTATTGCATTTCTAACTCTGCTTTTATTATAAAGAATTGCAGTGGACATCAACATTTTATTTATTTATTTATTTATTTATTTATTTATTTATTTATTTATTTATTTTAAAATATATTTTTATTGTTTTCAGAGAGGAAGGGAGAGGGAGAGAGAGATAGATGAGATGAGAATCATTGATTGGCTGCCTTTTGCATGCCCACAACTGGGGATCAAGCCCACAACCCAGGCATGTGCCCTTGACCAGAATGGAACCCGGGACCTTTCACTCTCCAGACCAATGCTGTGTCCACTGACCCAAACCAGCCATGACTGGAATCAACATTTTAATTTTCTATCTGACTAACTTACTAAATTATCTTATTAATTTTAATAGTTTGTAAATTCTTTTGTATCATCTATTTGCATTATCTGTTTACATTTCATCTATAAATAATATTTTTTTTATTTCACAATATTTATAATCCACCTTTCATCTTTTTTTTGCTTTTCCTTTTGCTGCCTCTTTTATCAGGTCTTTGTCCAAAATAAGCTGTCCAACGTGATTTAATGTTTATAGGATAAACACATTTAAGTTTATGCAATAGGCTTCTTCTTTTTTTTGTGGGTTTCTCTTCTGCTGGATTCTTTTTAGCTGCTGGTTTCCTGGTTGTTACAATCTTAACTCCCACCAACGCTTCTGATTCTTAATACAAATAGCCCTTTCATTGCTTCCCTGAAACAGGCTTCTTGCCTGGAAACCTCTTTTCGTTTGATTTGATTTCAGGTGATGCCGTTGCCTTATCTACCTGGAGTTTGTGAATGTTGACCTGGCAAAGAATGGTGTTACAGCATATGGCCTTTGCGTATGGGTTTAGCTTCAACATGATTCTCAGGTTTTTTGGTGAAATCTCTTTTAGGACTCTGCAATTAATCTTGTTGTGTGGTGCTTTTCAAATTCTGCTAAGGTCTGAACCAAGTATCTTCACATGGGGAAATTATAGCTACTATGAGGGAGGCATCTTAATGCAAAGTGCCATGCGGATCATCTGTGAAGGGCACATCTGGTCCAAATGCAGTAATGTCCCACATGTCCACTAGAAGTGCAATTCACTACTGTTGCCTTCATTAAAAAAGATGCAAGTTCTATGCTAGATATAACGATTGCTTCTCGTTTTGCCTTTGCCAGCTCTCATTTGCTGAGAGGCATTGATCTTTTGCATATATCAGGCCTTAAGTTTCTTTAGAAGCCAAACAGCTTCCTTGGTCTTTTCATAGCTTTCCATTTTATCTTCAACCACAAAAGGAAGTTCAGGAACTTCCTTGACACAATGACCTTTAGATGTGACCAGCATTGGTAATTTGCCATATTGCTTCTGTGTAGTGTTCACTCTGGGCCAGGTTTGGTTGCTGAAAACATGTGGCCCCAACAACACGTATTTCCAAAAACACCTTATCCAGAACTGTGAGTATCCACCATCTCAAACTCTGGGAATTCAAGCCACCCCTCTGCCAGGGCCCAGGACTCAGCCGATTGCTGACATGCTAATTCACGAACAGCACAGGGAGCCTGTTGTTTTGTACAAGTTGGTGTGAACGAACATAGTAGGCAAAATGAAATTTCTGCCCGGGGACCCCGCTTTTGGGTATCAGTGAAGGAGCACACACCATAGTGGGGGGAGGAGAAGGCCACAGGCTCCTCTCAAATCAGAGCCTCCAATAGGAAATGATATCCCCGACTTACTGAGCTGGCTAGACCTTCTTATATGTGATATTGTAAACACATGGTGATATCAGGATTTCTTGTTTTATTTTACATTTACTATAAGTATTTTAACATTTTAGTCTATATTAAGAATTTTATTAATTTTTATAAAACCATTTTATCAGGTTTCTCCATTATCTATTGCTGCATAACAAGTTACTTAAAAAAAAATATTGACTCAAAACAACAATAAACATGTATTATCTACAGGTAAAGAATCTGAGAGCAACTTAGGGGTATGATTATGGCTTGGTGTCTCATGAAGTTGTAGCCAGGATGCAGTATGCTGCCATCAAAACATCAGTCAGGGTTGGAGTCATCTAAAAGATTCGAGTTGGAATATCAGGTTCCAAAATTGCTGACACGTGGCTTGTTGTTGTATGGAGGCTTCAGATCCTTTCTTCATGGGTGTCTGTGTAAGTTTGCTTGGGTGTCCTCACAACATAGTAGCTGATTTCCCTTAGAGTGAACACCCAAGAGACAGCAAAGCATTTTACAAACTATTTCTATAACAGCATTCAACACTACACACTGCTATTTCTATATCATCTTACTGGATTCACAGATCACCCAATACAGTGCAAGAGGGGATTACATAAGTGCATGAATAGCAGGAAGTAAGGGTCATTGGGGGCATTTTGGAGGCTAAGTACTATTATCAAGTTAATATTTTTCTTCTATTCCTTAAATAAGATTTTTATATAAATTATTTTTATCTAACTTTCAGTATTTGTTGAGACAATTATGACAATTTCTTGTTTTAAAATATTGATGTACTTCATTAATCATATATTTTTGATGAATCTCCAAAACAATCATGATATATTTTGCTAGGTTAAATTTGTTAATATTTCCTTTTGAATTACACTTAATGAAATTGGCTAATGACTCTTCTAACTCATTTAGTCTTTTGTTGTTTTGGTATCAGTAATATGCTAGCCTTGTTAAATGAGTTGGAAAGTGTTGCCCCCTTCTACAATTCCATGTAAGTGTTTGTGATCAGTATTTGGAATTACTTTTTGAATGTTTGCTGGAACTTACCAGCAAAACCATCTGTGCCAGTTCTTCCTTCTTTAGTAAAATATTTAATTATTAGTTATATCTCTTAAATATTAAAACACATGTTCAGGTTTTCAATATTTTTGAGTTTTATTTTTCCTAGGAATTTTATGTAAAGCTATGTATTTTATTTTGGGGAAGTTGATCACATTTTTCTTATTACTTTTAGTGCATCATGCCATGCAATATGTCCTTTTATTTCATTTTATTTATTTTTAAAATATATTTTATTGATTTTTTACAGAGAGGAAGAGAGAGGGATAGAGAGTTAGAAACATTGATGAGAGAGAAACATCAACCAGCTGCCTCCTGCACACCCCCTACTGAAGATGTGCCCACAACCAAGGTACATGCCTTTGACAGGAATCAAACCCGGGACCTTTGAGTCCGCAGGCTGACACTCTACTCACTGAGCCAAACCAGCTTTGGACTTTTATTTCATTTTAGATATTCTTTATTTGTAAGTCTTTTTTTTCCTCTTGGTTAGTCTTTTTAGAAGATTATCTGTTTTGTAGTACTTTTTTTTTTTTAAAAAACCCAAGCTTTGTTTTATTGACCCTCTTATTTTCCTGTTTGTTTTTTTCCAAAAAATTTCCAACTGCATATGCCAATTAATCTTTGTAATTTACTTACAGTTATGGTCATACATGTTTTATCTATGCATGGAAACACACATACTTATCAAAAAGCTTACTCTTGAATGTATGGACTGGGTGTTGACTGTGGAAGAACAAGCAAGGTCATGCTGGTCTTAAGGAGAGTGAGAGTAGACAATTCAACCCAGAAAGCTTGATAGCTATCTGGGGAGCATGTAACAACAACAGATGCAGAATGAGCAATAACTGGAAAATTCTTAACATTTTGGAACTGGGTACAATGACCAAATGAAAGACAGGTTGGAAGCTAGTGAGCATGTTCTGGAATGACTGCCCAAAGCCCAGAGGATTTTTGATGCATTGTTTTTATGGGGCAGTCATTGCTTGCTATGCGTATTAGACTGACATAAATGTTGAGCAGCATGAGGGCACACTGGGCTTTGTCTCTTGAGCTGCAAACTCATAAATTACTAGTGAATAGAATGACGAAAGAGTCTGATGATAATTTTGAACTCAAGCAAAAACAAAAACAAACAAAAAACCACACAAAACAAACAAAAAATCACAACAACCCACAAACTAATCCTTTATGGCAAAATAAACCCATCAGCCAATGGATGATCAGAGTTATAGAATTATAAAGAAAATCTATCAGGTGAAGCGATTATAAGACCTTGATAATTATCAGCATGACACAACATTTAATGGAAATCACATTTCTGTTGCATTAAAACATCCACATTTATTTTTAAGCATGTCTTTCTTCCATTTCTCTTTACAGAATGTAGCAAGATACTATTCTGACCCATTGCTCCTGACTTTTATATGATTGGATGACTTTCTTAGAATATATACAATAATACATTCATTGCTCACCAGCCCCCAAGCAACAGTGTACTTTAGCATAGACATTAGACAAATGTCTGATCATCTTAGTTTTCTGTGTAAAAGGGATTGAAATTGGTTCCACCAAAGAAGCAAAACCAACACTCTTAAAGGCTGGGTGCAGGACATTAACATTTGTCCTAACTGGTTTAACTAAACAAAGCTATAATGTACATTTCAGAAAACTGCTGGAAAGGAAAACCAATTTTGTGTTTGAATTGAATCCAAACAAATCCAGCATCATGTGTCTGTACTATGCATATCTCTGCTAGAATTTGCCTGTCCTTATATCCAAGGGAAGATACAGTATGGAGCCATTAAGAAGTAATATCTCATTTTGTTAAAAATAAAAGAAGCTGACCAGTAACTCCTAGGATTCTTCAGTGACCCTGCTTGGGGCATAGCCATCTGCCCATGAGAAAAAAATCTGTCCAAGAATGTCAGTTTGCAGTGTGATACCAGTCATTCTTAACATTGGCTAGGCAACCAGATTACAGGTTATAGCCTGTCTGTTGATTAAAACATTAATTCCTTAACTACTTGCAGGCCTATTCTAGTGAATTCATTACAACTCACTGATGTAAATAATCATCTTTTAAAGAAATGAACCTCATCTTTAAACAGAGGATAATAATTTCTTGCCTAATGTAGTGAGCTGCAATATATTAACTTATGAGTGGTTACAGATAAACTCTTGTTGGTCCTAAATTTGGGTTCCCCAAGGAAATGCCTATACATATGTGTGTGCACACAGTGCATGCACACATGCGTATTTGTTTACTTACACACACACACACACACACACACACACACACACACACACACACACACATTCTCAGACAATTTTACAGTCAGGAAAAACATTTTCAGAAATTGTTTTTAATGGCAATGGCTTTGGATCCTTTCAACTGGTAATTATCAGCAGAAGATTTTTCTCCTTTTTTTAAGTCCATTCTTTCCATTTCTTTGTAACTTTTTGCCATCTCCTATCTGCTATTCTAGTTGCATGTTCCCTGTTTACAATTTTGTAATGTATAAACATGGTCCTGTTAAATAGATGTTAATGAGACTATTAGATAAAGGGTCTGGTCATAGGAGACTTGGTGGGGAATACCTATTACTCTATTTTAAAGAAATCCTCTATAAAATATCTATACAGAATATATTTACTAGGGGTAAATAGTTACACACAGAGAAAGTCTTTTGACTGCTCTCCTTGTGCTTTGAAAATGCAGCAAATCAATAGTGTTTGATAGATATTTGGAGATGTGAGAAATAAATTAGAGATGTACATTTAAGAACAAGAGAAAAATGAGGCTCAAGTGGCTTTTCATCCCTAAAATGACAAACAAACCCCTGGAAAACAGACATGGACATATGAAACCCTGTTGTAGTCATGGTCCTTCAGAAACACAATTCTAATTTTCTGTGTGTCAAAGGTCTCTTGGGATTGTGTCCAGCAGATATTATATTTACAAGGAAAATAGCAAAATGCAGCATTGGTCAGATATGATATGAACTACTAGCATAAGGTAGCTCATATTTTAATATTAGATTGCACTTTTTATGTCACTTTATTTGAAGCTGGGTTTTCATTGATAGTTGTGATCAAAATGAATGGTGAATAAAAATCAATATGGAAAAGGAAATGAGGATGGCTGCATCCGATCTGATTCCAAGGTTTAAGAAGTTCCAAGAGCACACAGTCCACTTAATATATAATTGTGGTTTTTTTATAATTTAAAAATTAATTAATGTGTATTGTTTTGAAATGTTACTATGTTAAGCATAAATTATTAAGTTGTTTGAGCCTAACTACCTCATAAACAGAAGGGTTAGGTATTGCTTCTGGCTATTGATCTCCATGAAAAAAAATTACTAAGTTTCCTGTTGAACTATTTTAATCTGTTGTATTTTATTTGAGAATAATCAAGAAAGGCCAAGTGACAGTCCAGGAATTATTTGAGTGTGTGTGTGTGTGTGTGTGTGTGTGTGTGTGTGTGTGATTCCTAAACAGTGGCTAAATATTTCCAGGTCCCCAGTCTCTAAATATGCATGCATTTAGGCAGGGTTTTCTTAATAAGGTATTTGAACAGCAAGGTCTGCTTTCCACAGTCGTACTCTGGTGTGAGACTGAGAGGCTACTCCATGGTAGACATGAGATAGAAGCCTATTAGTAGGAGGATTCCTAGTGATTTGGCCCAATCATAAGGATGTGAAATGCAATTCACTTTGGACTGATTCATTCTTGGACCAATTTAAGAATGTAAAAATTATCTTAAATATCTGGGCCAGCATGCCAAGCCAATTAACTGTCACCTTTCTCTCTACCCATCAAAAAGTCTTTACTATTCAGTGTGTAGTTCAAATTCCAAATTTTTCCCGAGTCCTTCCTCAACCTCTCAAATGATATTTTTCATCTTCCTGTGCACCGATTATATGTGTTCCTTAGTGTTAATATGTGCTTCAACCCCCACCCCCAAATATGTGTTTCACCTAGTGTATCTATTTGTTGGAAATAGAAATAATACCTAATAAATTTTTGTCAGATTATCTTAATGAGCCTCATAATGTTAGTCATAGCCACAAATATGTTCTCTTTTGGAAAACAAATATAATTAACAAATCATGGTTGTTGTCCATTGCAGAACTATTTAACCTTATCACATTCATATAAAATAATTCTATAACATATATGGGCTACATGCATGAACAAAATAGAGATTCTTGCTCTCATGGCATTAGAAAAAATAGTTTATTAGCTATAAAATAAAATTAAGTGCAATATGCAATATTGTTATGTCTAAAAAATGTACATACAAATTTCAGAGGGAAATGGGGGCAGGAAGAGATTAACCAAGGAATTTGTATGCATATATGCATAACCCATGGACACAGGCAACAGTGCTCTGAAGGCCTGGGGAGGGGGGAAAGCAAGGCAGAAGGGGTCATTGAAGGAAGAAAAGGGTACATTTGCAATACTTTCAACAATAAAACATACTTAATTGCTAAGGAATGGTAAAGATCATAATAGCCTTTTGTAAAAATGGCACCAATACTTGCTCAACCAAGGGTTGCCACAAATCTTAAATCTGTAAAAAGTACAGTATCTGTAAAGCTCAGTAAGCAAAGCTCAATACAAGGTATACCTTTATACCACACTTTCTACATTCATCCATTGATGGACACTTAGGTTGTGTTCATGTCTTGTCCTATATAATAAAAGTATAATATGCAGATTGTCCTCTTAACCAGGAGTTTGGCCAGGGGGCAGTGCTAGCCAGGGAAAGGGAGGGAGGCCCCAGCGAGCAGCCAGCAGCTGCTAGGGACCCTACCTCCATTATAAATAACAAAATGCCTGATGCATGAATTTGTGCACTGGTAGGGGCCACTGGCCCGCCCCAATTGGAGCCAGTTGGGGTCGGCAGGCCAGGGGGAGGGGATGCTGGAGGTTGGCTGAATGGCCCTGTCTCTGCTCAGGGCCATCTTGGGGTTGAGCTGGCATTGGGTGGAGGGGCTGGCCGTGGGAGGTTGGCCAGCGGGACCCACCCTTAATCTGGGGTTGGGAGCTTGTCAGGCCTAGGCTTGTGAGGGGAGGAGCTGCGGGAGTTTGGCCTGCCAGCCAATTGGCCCGATGCAATGCATGTCATAGCACCTGGTTATTCTGATCATTCTGGTTACTTGGCTTTTATATCTATAGATGCTGTAGTGAACATAGGGATACAGATATCTTTGCAAGTTATTATTTTCATTTCCTTTGGATAAATACCTACAAGTGGAATTTCTGGGTCATTGAATTTCTGTTTATAACTTTTTGAGTATCCTGCATGCTATTTTTCATAGTGGCTGCACCAAGTTACATTTCTACTAATACTTCACAAGGGTTCCCTTTTTTACACATTCTCACTAGCATTTATTGTCTCCTGTCTTTTTTATAAGGGCCAGTGTACCTGGTATGAATTGATATATCATTGTGAATTTGATTTGCATTTTCCTGATGATTAAAGGTGTTAGTCAACACCTTTTCTTGTACCTGTTTACCATCCATATATCCTCTTCAGAGAAATGTCTATTCAGATTATTTGACTATTTTAATTGAATTGTTTGTGGAGTTTTTGCTTTGAGTTCTATGAGTTCCTTGTATATTTTGGATATTAACAACTTGTCAATTACATGATTTTCAAAAGTTTTCTTGCATCCAGTAGGCTATTTTGATTTGATTGATCATTTGCTTTGCAGAGCCTTTTTGGTTTGATATAGTCCTTTAGTTTACTTTTGTTTTTATTGCCTTTGCTTTTGGTGTAAAAAAAAATTTGCAAGAATGACTAGGAGCTTTCTAGGAGTTTTAGGCTTAAGGCCTTGCATTCAAGTCTTTTCATCCATTTTGAGTTAATTTTTGTTTATGGTGTAAGTAGGGGTCCAGTTCCACTCTTCTGAATGTGACTATCCAGTGTTCCCAGTTCACCCTTTATTGAAGAGATAATCCTTTCCCTAATGTATATTTTTGACTCTTTTGTTGTAAGTTAATTGACCATATATGTATGGGTTTATTTCTGGGCTTTCTGTTTAATTCCATTCATCCATGTTTTTATGCCAATGGCATACCATAACTTGGTTGTGTAGTTTAAAATCAGGAAGTGTGTTGCCACCAACTTTATTCTTTCTTAAGATTCTTTTGGTTATTCAGGATCTTTTGTGGTTTCATACAAATTTAGAATTGTTCTATTTTTGTGAAAAGTGCTATTGGAATTTTGAAAGGAATTGCATTGAATCTGTAGATTAGTTTAGGCAGTATGGGTATTTTAGCAATATTGATTATTCCAATCCATAAACATGGAATATTTTTTGTGTCTTCAATTTCTTTCATCAATTTTATGATTTTCAGTACACAAGACTTTGACCTTTTTGGTCATATTTATTCCTGGATATTTTTAAAGTATTTATAAATGGGATTATTTTCTTAATTTATCTCTTTTTATTAAAATATATTTACATGAGAAGTTATTTCATTTATACAACATAGTGATTTAACTTTATGTACCTATGATGTGCAACTAAATCATCTTCTTGTACAAAGTTATTTCAAAGTACATTTCCATGATTTATTTATTTTAAAACTGGAAATTTGTTTCTTTTATTTCCCTTTAGCTTTTCACCTATGGACCTCTATGGCAACCATCAGTTTGTACTCTATTAGTAGAAAGTTTCTTTTTGGTTTATTTTTGAGTACAGAGTTTCTTTTTGGTTTTAAATTTTTAGATTCTAGAAGTAGAATTGCTGGGTTGTATATTCATTCTTTTTTTTTTTTTTTTTTTTAAGCTCCATGTCATTTTACACAGTATGGAGGCCATCATTTAGTAATCCCATCAACAATGTACCAGGGTTCCCTTTTCTCCACATCTTCACCAATATATATTTGTTGACTATGGATGATAGTCATTATGAAGGGTATGCATAGATATGTCATTATGCTTTTAATTAGCATTTCCTTGAAGATTAGGGATACTGACCATTTTTTCATATGTCTGTTAGTCATATCCATGTCTTCTTTGGAAAAATGTCTATTGAGGGCCTCTACCTATTTATATGTTTTTTATTTCAGACTAGAGGCCTGGCACATGAAATTCATACACTGGGTCGGGGGGGGGGTGTCTCTCAGCCCACCCTGTACCCTCTCCAATATGGGACCCCTCGGGGGATGTCAGACAAACTGCAATAAGATATCCCTCTCACAATCCAGGACTGCTGGCTCCTAATAGTTCTCCTGCCTGCCAGCCTGATCACCACTAACCACTCCTGTGCTGGCCTGAATGATGCCTAACTGCTCCCCTGCTGGCCCGATTGCCCCCAACTGCCCTCCCCTGCCAGCCTCAGCACACCCAACATCCCTCCCCTGCCAGCTCAGTTGCTCCCAGCTGTCCTCTTCTGCCAGCCTGGTAACCTCAACTGCTCTTTCCTGCTGATCTGCTCACCCCCAACTGTCCTCCCTTGCTGGCCTGATTGCCCACAATCGCCTTCCCCTGACAACCATCTTGAGATGACGTGGGGATGGCCATCTTTTGGTGGCCATCTTGTGACAACATGGGGGTGGTCATCTTGTGATGATGTGAGAGAGAGATGCCACCTAGGCTTTTATTAATATAGATTACTTTGTTTTTCTGTTGTTGAGTTGTATGGGTTAGTTGGATACTAATCCATTTTAAGATATATAATTTGTAAGTGTCTTCTCCTATTCAGTAGGGTGTCATTCTGTTTTGTTTATAGTTTTCTTCACTGTGTAAAAACTTCATTTTTATGGAGATTCATTTATTTTCACTTTTTTGCTAATGTTTGGAGAAACATACCAAATAAAATATAGCTAAGACCAGTGTCAAAGAATTAACTGCTTAGGTTTTATTTTTTTTTAATTAAGTTTAGTAGGTAGACAATATTATAGTAGAGTACAATATTGTGATTTGACATTGTTATACCTTACAAGTTGATTACCAAATAATTCTACTACTCATCTGTCATAATGCATACTTACCACTTTTTTGTTTGTTTGTTTGTTTTGTTTTGTGTTGTTTCAGGTCTTACATTTAGGTCAACCCCATTTTGAATTTATTTTTGTATATAGTTCAAAAGAGTGACCCCATTTCACTTTTTGCTTGTATCTGTTCAGTTTTTCCAACATTAACCATTGAAGAAATTGTCATTTATCCATTGTGTAGTCCTCCCTCCTTTGTTATAGATTGCGGATGTAAGCAGGTGGTTATTTTTGGATTCTCTGTTTTGTTAGCTTAATACATGTGTCTGTATTTTTGTTAGTATCATAGTGTTTTGGTTATTATAGCTTTGTAGTACCGTTTGATGTCAGCTAGTGTGATACATCCAACTTTGTTTTTCTTTCTCAAGATTACTTTAACTATTTTGAATCTTATATAGTTTCATATAAATTTTAGGATAATTTTTGTTGTCCTATGAAAACCACATTAATATGTTAATAAGATTGCATTGAATCTGTAGATTGCTTTCGGTAGTATGGAAATTTTAATTATATTACTTCCTTAAATCCATGATTGCAATATATCCAGACATTTATTTGTATCATCTTTAATTCTTTCAAAAATATTGTATACTTTTCAGAGTACAGGATTTTACCTCCTTGGTAAAATTTATTCCCATAAATTTATTCTTTTTTTATGTAAATATAAATGAACTTGTTTTCTTAATTTCTCTTTCTAATAATTCATTATTGATGTATAGATACACTACATATTTCTGTATATTATATTTTTATCCTAAAAGTTTACTAAACTCAATTATTCTAACAGGTTTTTGGTAGAGCACTCAAAGTTTTCTCCATACAGTATAATCCCATCTGCAAATAAGAAAAGTTTTACTTCTTTCTTTACAATTTGAACCCCTATTATTTTTCTTATCTCATTTCTATGGCTATCACTATTTATATTACTACAATGTTGAATAAAAGTGGTGAGTGTGTGCTTCCTGACTTTAGAGGAATAGCTGTCAACTTTTGACCAATGATTATGATATTAGCTGTGGGTCTGTTATACATAGTTTTTATTATCTTAAGGTATGTTCTTTCTACATACATATCATTAAAAGTTTTATCATAAACTATAGGCCCAGTGCACAAAATTTGTGTACTGGGAGGGGGGTGTCCTTTAGCCCAGCCTATACCCTCTTCAATCTGGGACCCCTCAGGGGATGTCTAACATCCCTTGGTGCCTAAACTGGCAGTCAGACATCCCTCTTACAGTCAGGGACTGCTGGCTCTGAACTGCTCACCTGCCTACCTGCCTGCCTGCCTGATTGTCCCTAACCACTTCTGTCCACCAGCCTGATCACCCCCTAACCACTCCCCTGCTGGCCTGATTAACACCTAACTGCTCCCCTTCCAGCCCTATTGCCCCCAATTGCCCGCCTCTGCCAGCCAATTTGGTTCTGATTGGTTGGTTTCTATGCCAGTCAGTGTCAAAAGCTCCACCTCTTAGGCAGCTATTGGCTCCTCACAGTTGACCAGATTTGATTCTGATTAGTTGGTTTCTATGTTTGTCAGTGTCTCTGGGCCTATCAATGGTTTCTGATCAGAAAGGCTGGGCTGTTCAGCAGCCCCTGTGGAGGCCTGGAGAGAAATGGAAGTGTGGCTATTGACCATACCTGAAAAGAAAGAGAGAGGCAAGTAATGATCAACAGTTTCCACAGAGGCTATGGATCAGACCCTGCTTCTATCTTCAGGCCTCTCTCCAGGCCTGATTCAAAGCCCCTCTCAGTAGTCAGTTCTGGGTCACAGTGCCTACAACCATAGAAGCCAGTGCTGGGTCACCAAGGCAACCCAGCACTGACTGCAAGACTGACTTTTGGTTGGTTGAGCCTCCTGATCATTGCAGATGTGATGGACACAGGATGGATGTTGAATATTTTCAAGTGGTCTTTCTAAATCTACTGAAATATCATGATACCTATCCTTGGTTTCATTAATGTGGAGTATCATGTTAATTGATTTGCCAATATTGAACCATCCTTGCATTGCTGGAATAATTCCCACTTGATCATGAAATATTTTACTGAAAAATTTGTATTTATGTTCATCAATGATTTTGATATAATTTTCTATTTTTGTATATATTTTTTCTGGTTGTGTTATCAGTGTAACACTGGCCTCAGAATGAGTTTGGAAGTATTCCTTCCTCTTAAATTGTCTGGAATAATTTAAGAAGAATAGGCATTATTCACTTTTAACTGTTTGATAGAATTCACTTATGAAGCTCTGTGGTTCTACACTCTGTTTGTTGGAAGTGTTTCCTTATTACTGATGCAATTTTGTTATTAATAATTGTCCTGCTCAGAATTTGTTTCTTCCAAGTTTAGTTTGGAAGTTTTATGTTTCTAGAAATTTATCCATTTCTTTCAGTTTGACCAATTAGTACATATTTGCTAGTAGTACTTTTTTTTTTTTTAATGATCCTTTGTTTTTCTGTGGTTTCAGTTGTAACTTATCTTTTATTTATGATTATTTATTTGGGCTCTTTCTGTTTTTTTATGAGTTTTGATAAAGGTTTACCAAGTTTTTTTTTCTCAAAGAATGAGCTCTTATTTTTTTATCCTTTCTATTATTATTTTAGTTTTTACTTTGTTTATTCCTACTTTGATCTTTATTATTTCTTTCCTTCTAATAATTTTGGATTTTGTTTATTATTTTTATAGTTCACTAAGTTGCAAAGTTAAACTGTTTGTTTTGGATTTTCTTGTTTCCTGAGATAGGCAGGTATCACTGTGAACTTCTCTCTTGAAGATGTTTTTGCTGCATCCTCTAAATTTTGGAAAGTTGTGTTTCCATTTTCATTTGCCTATTATATATATAATAAATTCCTATAAATTATATAAAATATATTACATACAAATTATTTATAAATAAACATATGCAATTTATAAATAAATACATATATAGTTCTTTATTGACACATTGATTGATTGTTCAGTAGCATTTTTTTTAGTTTTCCTGGGTTTGTTTTACCTTTTTTTTCTTGTAATTGATTTCTGTTTTTATACCCTTGTGATTCAGCTAGATGGTTGTTATAATTAAATCTTTTGAATTTATTGAGGCTTCCTTGGTGTGTGGCCTAACATGTGATTTCTCCTGGAGAATGTACAATGTAAGAAGAATGTGCATTTTGTTGCTTTTGCACCTCAGGTTCTGTAAATGTCTATTAAGTTCACTTGGTCAAACATATCATTTAAAATAAAAATGTCCTTATTGATTTTTCTGCCTGGATAATCTACCCATTGATGTAAGTAGAGTATAAAAGTCCCCTAAAATTTATATAATTCTATTTTTATAGGTCCAATAATATGTAGATGCTCCTATATTGGGTGCATAAATATTTACAAATGTTGTATCCTCTTATTGGATAATTCTTTAGCATTATATAAAAGCCTTGTCTTTTATTACAGTCTCTGTTTTAATATCTAGCTTATCTAAAGTAAGTATAGCTACACAGCTTTATTTTTTTTAAGTTCCCATCTGCATAAAGCATCACCCAAACATTCTGTCTTTATGAGGCCTTACATATGAAGTGAATCTACTATAGGCAGCATATGTTTGGGTGTTGCTTTTTAAAAATCCACTCAGCCAATCTATGTTTTAATTAAGTTTAGTCCATTTAAAATAACTATTGATAGGAATGGTCAGCATTTTGTTAATTGTGTTCTAGCTGTTTGGTAGTTCTCTGTTCCTTTGTTCTCTTAATTTCTTCCTTTGTGATTTGATGATTTTCTATAGTGATATGCTTAGATTCCTTTCTCTTTGTTTTGTATATCTGCTATAGAGTTTTGCTTTGTGAGTACCATGACACTACATAAAGCAAATTATATTTATTAATGTCATTTTAAGTTGATAATCACAACTTTAACTTGAATGCATTCTAAAGCTCATGCTTTTACTCTCACCTTCCCACCTCTTATTTTATGATTTTGATATCACAATTTACTTCTTTTTTTATCTTCTGTATCAATTCTAAAATCTTTGTTTTTATAATTGTTTTTACTACTTATATCTTCTAACTTTAAACTAGTGATTAACTCACCACTTTTACAGCTTTAGATTATTTTGAATTTTATGATGTATTTACCTTTACTAGTGAGATTTATATATTTTCTATTTTTACATATTTCCCTTTTACTATTTAGTACCCTTTGGTTTCAGCTTAAATAAGTTGCTTTGACATTTCTTTAAAGCAGTCTAGTGGTGATGAAATCCTTCAGCTTTTGCTTGTCTGGAAAACTCTTTAGCTCTCCTTCAATTCTGAAGGACAATTTTGCCAGGTAGAATATTACTATTTTGCTAGTTTATTGTTTTCAGAACTTTGAATATATCCTGCTTTTTCACTTTTGTTTCAAAAGTGTTGCTGAAAAATCAGTTTATTGGAGTTCCCTTTTTTTTATATAACCAGTTGTTTTTCCCTTGCTGCTTTTAAGATTCTCTTTGTATTTAACTTTTGATTACTTTGTGTTTTGGGTTGGGTCTCTCTGGGTGCCTCTAATTTGGAACACTGCACTTAGTAGAATTGCATGAGTGTTTCCTTCCCATGGTTAGGAAAGATTTTAGCCATTATTTCTTCCCATTCTTTTTCTCTTTTTCTTCTAGGACCCTAAATGCAAATATTGGTCCACTTGATGTTTTTCCATAAGTTCTCCAAGCTGTCTTCATGTTTCATTTGTTTTTCTTTTTGTTGCTCTTATTGGATGAATTTCTCTCCCCTGTTTGCAAGTTTGCTGATTCTTTTTTCTACTTTATCTAGTCTCCTAATGAAACCCGCTACAGTTCTACAATTTGGTTTGGTGCTTTCATATATTTTCTTTCTTTCTGTTGAAATTCTCACTTTGGCCAAAACCGGTTTAGCTCAGTGGATAGAGCATTGGACTGCGAATTGAAAGGTCCCAGGTTCAATTCCAGTCAAGGGTAGGTACATTGACTACAGACACATCCCTGGTGGGTGTTGTGCAGGAGGCAGCTGGTCAATATCTCTCTCATTGATGTTTCTAGTTCTCTATCCCTCTCCCTTCCTCTCTGTAAAAAATCAATAAAATATTTTTTAAAAAATTCTCACTTTGTTTATGCATTATTCTCCTGGCCTTAGTAAACATCTTTATGACCATCGTTTTAAAGTTTTTTTTATTAGGCAAATCCCTTATCTATGTTTCATTAAGGTGTTTTTATAATATTTTTTTTCATTTGAAACACATTTCTTTGCTTATTTTTTTGTGACTCTGTGTTAGTATCTATGTAGTAGATAAAACTACCTCTTCCAGTATTTTGTTTTTAGTTAATCCTCACCTGAAAATATATATATTTTTTCTATTGATTTTTCCTTTTAGAGAGAGAGGAAAGCACACACACAGAGAGAGAAACACTGCTATGAAAGACATCATCCACTGGTTGCTTCCCTCACATACCAGGTCCAGACCCAGGTATTGAGCCTGCAACTAAGGCCAATTCCATGCCCTTGACTGGAATTGAACCCAGGACCTTTCAGTCTGAGGGCTGACAACTCTACTGAGCCAAGCCGGCTATCCTCTCCCAGTCTTAAATGAGTGACTTTTGTAGAGATGACCTTTTTTCCCCCCCAGCACTACCCTCTTGTTTGTCTGCATGTACCTTTGTGATTTTATTGAGAGCAGTCTACTCTGTGCTTGGTGGTTCCCAGTAGCTGAGAGCGTGTCAAAATCTGTCATGTCCTAATGTGGGTAGGATCTAAATCATAATCTAGATTTAGGTTGAGTGGACATCAGATTCTCAAGCAGTTGCCTTTATAATATCCAGTTAGGCCTATTTCATGGAAATATTAGGAGGAAGGCATTTCTGTCTGTTCCCTCTGCATTGAGGAACAGGGTGATAACCAGTTAAGAACTGTTTGTTTGCTACTATTCCACTAAACACATGAACATAAGTCCCTTTGTTCACCAGAGCTATGTCATATCGAAGAATGTCAGCCAGATTGCCAGATGTGTGTCCAACCTCCTTTCTCGGGAATACTGGTGTCTGGAGTGGGGCAAAGAGAGAGTCAAAGATGGTACCCACCAGCCTTTGATAAGCATTGCAGCCAGGTCTAGGTGTGTGTTTGGTAATTAGAAGTCTGCCCTGCAGGCTATGGCTCTGAAGACAATAAGAAATCCCTTCCATAGAAAAGCTGGGTGTTTGTTTGCTGCTTCTGAGCTCTGCCCTGGATGCAGGGGTGGCTATGGTCCTATTTGTGCACTTTAGTCACTTTCTCGGTTTGCTACAACTTAGAGGGTCTTTGGCTACCAGCCCCCTTGGCTTGCAAAGCCAGGTGTTTTGGTCTCATCTTTCAGGTACAGGTCTTAAAACTTGGGTTGCCAGGTACTGGGTTCAAACCCTTTGCTTCTCAGATAACAATGAGGGGTTGTCAGTTCCCTTCGAATTATGGATTGCCATGCCAAGGGTGGGGTTTATGGAGAGATTTTTGTCTCAGACTTTTTTTTTTTTATTAATTTCTGTGTGTATCTTTCCTCATTCTCCTGAGGTGTAAGAGTTCCTCAGTTAGTTTTGTACCTTCTTTCAGAGGGAATTGTTCCAGCTATAGTGTATCTGTGGGAGGAGGTTATTTCAGATCCTCCTACTTTGCTATATTTTTTTAAAATATATTTTATTGATTTTTTACAGAGAAGAAGGGAAAGAGATAGAGAGCTAGAAACGTCGATGAGAGAGAATCAGCGACCAGCTGCCTCTTGCACACCCCCCACCGGGGATGTGCCTGCAACCAATGTACATGCCCCTGACCGGAATCGAACCTGGGACCTTTCAGTCCGCAGACCAATGCTCTATCGCTGAGCCAAACCAGTTTCGGCCTACTTTGCTATATTTAACAGGAATTCCATTTTACATTTATTGTTTGTCTTAAGAGGAAAAATTATTTTTATTTTGTGTGTCAAACAATGGGAACAGAAGGTTTGTAGTTTTTGTGGGGTAAATATCAGATAAGTGATGAAGGGAACAGTCAGATTTTGATTTCCAAAGCAGGATCTCCTGAACCACTACACACAGTATTGAAAGTTTAGCTAAAGTGAACTAATAAAAGGGCAACTCTAGGAGTTTTCTCAACCTCACTATTGACAGAAGATGGTATCTTTTTAAAGACACTTGTGTGAGGCATTGAAGTGTTGCATGGTTAACAGAAGCCATATTGCCAGCATTCTCTATCTTGTTCATTGTATCGCTACTCTAACATTCCCATTTTCTGAGGTCTCTCAGGTCACTGACATGTCAGCATTTGCCTTATTATAGTTGTTTGTTCTAATATTGACTGAGCTTTAAATATATCTTAAAAGCTTCTTCTGTGTAATTGTTTGACTATTTTGCAGTTTGCTAGATATGCTGAGAATGTGAGGTAAAATTCCTTCTTTCAGTGAGTGATCTCAGCTTTCAACCTCTAAAACAATGAAACAGGGAAACTGTTATTAAAAGTGTGTTTTTCAAAATAAGGGTACTTCAGAAATGAATAAAATCTAGAAGAGTCAACTTCTCAGTCTCTTGAGCACTTTATTTGTTATAAATACAAGTCAATACCACAAGATGGCACCTTCTTACTTTCAACATCTACTATTACAATTATCTTCATAAAATGGTTTCAGCTTTTAACGTGTTTTAGATATTATTGAAACCTTATAAAAGCAAGACTTGCTATAAACAGGATTGGTGTTTGATGTATATTAAATGAGGTCAGATAATTAACTTCAAAAAAAGAATTTATAAATATTTGGGTAAGAAAATTGAAATTACAAAGCAGAGTTTGTCATCATTAAACTGAATTACAACTGTGTGATTAATTCTGAACGTTACTAAGTTTTTAAAATGCAGTTTTAGTAATCAAATAATCTACCTCATTCTCCAATACGACCGCCTATTTCATTTGTACAACATCACACTCAATACACATTTCATTTAGAAACCACCCAGCTTTCATCTAGTCTGTCAATTATGCACACTCCATTTCTTTCAATAGATGCAACCCATGAAGTGCCATCACCACCTGGCTACAAAACAAAATACAATATTTAAAGGTAAAAACTCAGAGAATTTCTGAAATGGCAGCCCATTCTGTGTTCATGAAAATAGTCAATGCAATTTGAACATCTCTGAACTAATGTAAACTCTAGAAAACTCAGTGTTGAAATATGGAAAGAATAAATATTTGCACTAATATAGTGCATAACAATGCAGTGTCAGACTCGCCATTTATAGTAAATGTCTTGATTGGACTTTCCTCTGGATTGTCATCATGCTGCTGAAGATAAAGATTACTCAAGTCTGTGGGAATTCCATCACGTTTTCTTCCTCCCATTTCCAAACAGGAAGAGAAGGGTTTTCAGGTCCCTTGAGAAAAACCAAAAAATTAAACACACCCACAAACAACTTGAAATCAAAATGGCAGACCGACTAGTCCTTGACTCCATGTCCAAATGAAGTTGAGGCAATATTACTTTTGCAGTATTTGTATTCTGCCTAATATATCACACTGTGAGATTCCTCAAAAAACTGAGAAGTCTGAGAGATACAAAAGAGAAAGCAGTTAAGGCAGTCGATGTCTACATTTGGATTTCCTTTTCAGGTTACATGTCTAAGTCTCCGTCGTAGGCGAAGGTCAGAGGCTTCTGTTGGGGAGGTGTGCTTTGATGTGGTTTTGGCTTCTTGCTGCAAAGGGAAAAGAATTCCTGAGATAAAGTTCAGAGCTCTGTTTCATCTACCAAAAACAATTGAGGGGTTTATAAAATCAGTTCAATAACAAAATATTATTTTCTCTGGACTTGGGGTTTTCTTGTCTACTTTAATGCTATTTTTAGGAGAAGCCTCTTCTTTCAAAAATCTTAGAAATAGTTTAGGGGAAACAGTGACCTTGGTAGGGTGCTACTTTCTTGTTCCTTTTTATTCACAGTAACGTGAACATCTGTGGATCACTAATTTCTAAGCTATTGTGGCCTTCATGTTGCAGAGGTTTAACATCCCAAGCTGCTGAAGTAGCCATAATCTGGTGCCTTACCCTGGTCTTGTTTTTAAGGAAACACCCTTCTGCTCTGGCCTGAAATCGAGCTGCCAAATCACCTGAGCATGTCAGAAAAATTAAGAGGAGTCTGCACCCTGTAAAGCCATTCTCACCTGGAGTGTTTTACCTGAGGCCACCAACTTTGCCAGGTCAGGAACAGCTGTTCTTCCTTCTCACAGAGAGAGAAGCTGGAATTGGTACCATTCTCAATCCACATGATCATGCCCCTAACAACCTCCCTGACACTCTTTGATGCTTAGTATGGGTGAACCTCTATGTTAAGGATATCTATAGTTCGAATTGCGCCACATACTGTACTACCATCCTGATTCCTTCTTCCTCAATGCCTTTGCTTGGCCCTGCCTCTAGAGCCCAGCTCTCTTTCAGGTTAACCTCATTAGCATGGAGCCACCTCAATCCTGTCTCAAATTACAGTGACACCCATTATTAAATAAGTTCATTGTTAGTGCCAAACTCTTCGATGGGCCTTTCACATAAAATATCTCAATAAATCCCAGAACAACCCTGAGAGGGAGGCACTGGAATAATGGCTACTTTACAGAGAAGGGTGGGAGAGGTTATTGAACCTCTTTCTGGTCACTGAGAGAGTAACAGAGCTGGGATTCTAAGCAAGACTAACACCCAGACCTGTGCCTTGACCCCCTTCTATACATGCCATACATAGGCATGTGGTAGGAACAATGTTTTTGTGTATCTATAGGAATTAATTTGTATACTTGGAATGAGTTTAAATTAAAAGCAAACATGTTGATGCATACATTCAGTGACAGTACATTTCACCATGCCCTGGAACCACCAGCCCTACCTGGTCCGTGCACATTTTTATCACCTTAAAGGGAAACTCTGCTCCTAATAAGCAGTTTCTCCCCATCCTGCCTACTAACGTTCTGCCTCAGTGAATTTGTCTACTGACGATATGTCTCATAAATGGAATCACTAGTATACTACATGTGGACTTTTTCATCTGGCTTCTTTCACTTAATGCTTAAAACAGAATTTTATGATATGAACTTGACCATGGAAAAAATGTTTGATAAAATTAATAATGGTTGTCAGGAGAATGTCCTAGTTTAAAATATTCCAGTTCTAATTTAAGGAGAAAAACATTTTATTTTAAGGGTTGAAGCCTAAAGCAACTTATAGAAGCTAAAGATATAAATTAAAATGATTACATAAACTATTAAAAGAAACCAGGAATCCTATCGTTGCCCCCAACCTAACAGCTGCCAGGCAATGGGTGCTCCATGGAGAGCTCCACATTTGACGTAAACTACCTCAGTCAACCCCAGAACAACCCTGAGAGGAAAGCAAATAATTTCTAACCAGGGAAGTTGAAAGGCTGCAACGTGCTTTAGAATTCTCTGTAAAGGGACACTCAGCCTCCAATTTCCTGCTTCTCAGGTATTACCCACTTCTCCAAAGGGTATTTATTGCATAATGAGACAAGTAACATTCAATTTGACTTTATATTAATAGATACATCTATTCCAGTTGCTCTATTCACGTTGCTGAGTCAGGCTCTAGTGTGGAAAATGGACCCAGATTGAAGTTGGATCCTGAGTACTCAAATCTAAAACATTTAAAGGGACTAAGAAAACACTCAAGAGTTTAGGACAACTTGGAAGTGACCGTTTGTACACCCACCCTGGGGGTTATCTTAATGTCAGAAAGAAACCTGGGCATTCCTCTGAAATGGCAATAGGAGTCCTCTCTCTCACCTATTTTTTTTTTTTTTTTTTTTTTTTTTTTTTTTTTTTTTTTTTTTTTTTTACAGGGCAGGGGAAGAGAGGGAGAAGAACTGTAAGCTCTTTCAGAGAATTTTTGGCAATCCACTCTTGGTTGGCATTTGCTAAATGTAATTAGGCAAAGTATTAATAAAATGGAATTGCTGAGTTCTAGGGACTGGGGAGGAGAGATAGAGATAGATGGATCTTATAAAGAGTAACATTTCCTTGGAGATGGCTAATATGGTCCAGGCATGCTGAGGTGGGCCTGGGAAATTCCACTCTAAATATTAGTTATTTTTATAGCAGTTTTCATGTAAAGAATTATGAACACTGTGTCTGCCTCTAGAAAAAAATGGGGGGAGGAGCTCCTAATACATAAGCCTTGAATTTTTGTGGGCTGTAGGGTTTATTGGGAATCACTGTGAATGTCTCATTTTATGATTTTTTTCATAACCTGTACTCTCTCCATTGTTAGATACTAAAATAATAATGAATGTGTGAGTTCTAAAATTTTTTGAGAGTTTAAAAGTTCTCAAATGTTGGCAAACATTGCATATGGTGGGTAGCTGTGGCTGTGCAGAGCTGGGCTAGTGAAAAGCATGCTGAGAGGAGAAGCTGAGCAGCAGGGCTGCCCTCTGCAAAGCCAGTAAACAGGAGGCCCTTCACTTTGTTTCTATTGCAGCTGACATGCAATATTATATGTCTTGGGTGTGCGCCATAGTTATTGGATATTTATCCATCTTACAACTTGATCACACCGATAATGCTAGTATCCATATCCACCATATACAGTTATTACAATGCTGTTGACTATATTCCCTAAGCTGTATTTTATGTCCCTCAACTCTAAATGAGAGTCTTGCTGGGTAGAGTAACCTTGGTTCTAGGTCTTTGCCTTTCATCACTGAATATTTTATGACAATCCTTTGGGGTCTGCAAAGTTTCTGTTGGGAAGTCAGCAGATATTCTTATGGGAGTTCCCTTGCACACGCCTGTTTATCTCTTGCTACTTTTAACTTTTCCTTGGTGTTTAGCTGTTGGCATTTTAATTATGTGTCTTGGTGTGGGCCTTTTTTAGTTCATCTTGTTTGAGACTCTCTTGCTTCCTGAACTTATATATATGTTTGCTTTGCCAGGTAAAGGTTTCTAGTCATTAGATCTTCAAACAGGTTTTCAATCCCTTGCTCTCTTCTCTGATAACCCATGATGCAAATTTTGGTAGTTTTGGTATCCCAGAGGTCCTTTAAACTACATTAATTTAAAAAAATTCTCTTTTAATTTGCTGTTCTGATATGGTGTTTTATGCTACCTTGTATTCCAAAATCACTGATTTAATCTGCTTCATGCAAGCTGTTAACTCCCTCTGTAGGGGTGTCGAACTCAATCAGAGAAGGGGCCAAAACCTAAAATCCAGCCTAAATAGCGGGACAAATGGTTTACTGAACAGTCATAAACTGTCATTGTGATGGAAACGCAGCGGAGTGCAGTGATGACAGCGCGGTGCGGGCCACATTGCAAGGCCTGGCGGGACGGATTTGGCTCGCGGGCCTTGTGTTTGACACATGTGCTCTAAGGTATTCTTCATTTTAGTTATTGTATTTTTCATTCCAGACTGGTTCTTTTTTCATGGTTTTATCTCTTTGTTGAAGTTTCCATTGAGATTTCTTATGTTTCTGGTAGATTGCTTGACTCCTTTTCATTTAATTTTTTTCCTGAAGTTTTACCCTCTTCTTTAATTTGGGACATGTTTATTTGTCTCATTTTTGCTGCTTCCCTGTGTTTGTTTCTATACATTGGGTAGATTTGCTACACAGAGTGACCTTATGTACCTTATGTAATAAGTGTCCTGTGGATGCCAGTGGCACATTCTCCCTGGTCACCTGAGCCAGAGATTCCAGAGTTGTCCCTTGTGTATATTCTTCTGCTGTAGTTGAGCCTTGATTACTGTTGACATAACAGAGAGTGAGATTGACTCTCATGCTGACTAGCTGTGAGGACTGGCCAAGACAACAGTGGACAAGCTGTCCTTGTTGTTTGAGGATAACCCCTTGGAGATGGATTTGCTATAGCAGGGTACTGATGCCTGCTGAGTTTATACTTGGGGTGTGTCATTTTTGGAGCTGGTTGCATGGTGCTCTGAAGCTGGACATGAGGTGTGTTGGTTGTGGCCTTCTTTGATGCAGGCTAAGATCAGCCTTGGCATGTGCCCACCCTGGGGCCACGTGGGAGCAGCTAAAAAGTGATCTGCAATTGGTCACCACCTGTGCTGGGTTTGGAGGTGCCATGCTATGAACAGAGGCAGGCTGCCACTAGCAATAGTAATAAGTCAGTTCACAAGAAGTACATGTATGCCAAGGCTAGCTGTAGCTTGTTTGGACCTTTGAGAGATTTTAGGAAAGTCAGCAGTAGAAGCTGAAGACAGTCTGTTTGTGTGGAAAATCCACTGAAAGAGCTTCTTTATATTTTTCGTCATAGGACTTCTGTTCAGCTAGACTTCAAATGATTCTCAATGATAGTTCTTCTATATCTTAGTTGTAATTTGGATGTGGTCGTGGGATGATGTGAGCACAGTATATATCTACCCTGCCATCTTGATCCAGATTCCTTAGGAGACTTCTTTAGAGTTCCTGCTCCCTTTCTTTTCTCTGTTACTTATATTAATTATTCCCTTAAAAGTACATTTTATTTTTATACATACCTAACCTCAATTTTGGTATCAGAAAAGCTATGATCACCTCACTCACCATGAATTAGACCCAGAAATGCCTGTCACACAAGCCTCCACCTCTAATCCATCATGCAACCTGGCTGTAGGAGATCATTGACACATTTTAAAGTGACCTCTTCCACAGTCATTTGCATTTTAGCAAAGTATAAACCCATTCAGCCAGAAAAGTGAGCTCATTATACACTAACAGGCAAGCTGCTAGCAGTTCTTAGCACAGTTGAATTTAAGCCACAAAGATTCATCATCAGGCTAGTGAAGATTAAATAGTTTGATGAAAGCCCAAAACTGTTGTTGAGGCTGACCCTCTGGAAGTGGGGGCACTCCTCTCAAAGTTCAGCAGAGTAAGAGCCCATTTACTGAGTTGTTCTGAACAAAGCAGAATGGATGTCATTATCTGGAATAACGTCCAGGTACTATGTCTAGATTAACTACAAACTCACCTAGTGGCCATCCCCATTAATTACCTCATGGATCTTTATTGCCAGGGGAAGTGGAACATCAGCAATATTTCAAAAACTTCACGCACTAATGGCAGAGATATACAGTAGTTTCTGAATAAAGTGGTTCTTAAGAAGACTATTTTTCTATATTTTCGCGAAAGCATTTCCAAGATGTATTATAAATTGCTTTCATCTAAAGTACACACAGAAAAACTTGGCATATTATAGCAGGGATCTTGTCCTGAGCCTTTTATTTTGGGAAGAAATATAAAATTTTTAAAAATGTTCTCTAACTCTTTTGCAAGCTATTTAATAGAATTATATGTCTGAATTCTTTAGGCAACTCATAAGTAAGGGCATATACTCTGTGTTTTGAGATCAATTAGATCTTTTTCCAGGTCTGCACCTTAATTTAAAGAAGCCTCTAAAGTGAAAGTGTAAACACTGCATTTTGTCTAAAGACATTTTAGTTTTACTTAATAAAAAGAAACTATGGAGACCGGACAGAGCATATGCTCTGGAGTTGGGCAAACCCAAAGTAGGTTTTACCAGGCTGATGACATCAGGTATATTACTTAACTTTCCTGAGGATCATTTACTCTCTTTAAAATGGGGATGATGATAGCAACATCTCATTAGATTACTATGAGGCCTGACTAAGGCAATCTATTTAAAGTACTTTGACATATAAATATTAGACATGTTTTCCTGACATTTGTCTCTAAAATTAATGAGCAATACATTATTTGTTGTACTTATCTACTCATTTATTCACCCACTTATTCTTTTGTTCAATACACATTTATCAAACTTGTGCTCTGAAAAATATGTCAATAAAGTATAGTAATTATAACTCTTCCCCTCATTCCCACAAAGTCCTTCAGGTTTGATAGAGGAGGAAGATGCTTATACAAATAACTACAGTACCAGTGAGGAGTGAATGTCACGGAGCAGAGGGGAGGCATGGCAAGTCATTCTAAATTATTTGATAAGGAAATGTTGCCATGTGGGGTTTACTGGGAAGAACTGGTGGAAAGCCAATAGATAATAAGTCATTCTAGATGAATGGGCTATAAGTAGTATATCATGAAAACATAAGCCTCCTTTTAAAATTAAAAAGTTCAGCCGAAACTGGTTTGGCTCAATGGATAGAGCATCGGCTTGGGGACTGAAAGGTCCCAGGTTCGATTCCAGTCAAGGGCATGTGCCTTGGTTGCGGGCATATCCCCAGTGGGGGTGTGTGCAAGAGGCAGCTGATCAATGACTCTCTCTCATCGATGTTTCTAACTCTCTATCTCTCTCCCTTCCTCTCTGTACAAAATCAATAAAAATATATTTAAAAATAAATAAATAAATAAATAAAATTAAAAAGTTCAATCCCAAGTTGTTTTTTTAATATAAAATTTTAAGAACTAGAATTATTTAAAATTAATGGTTTTCAGCTTTGGTTGCAAATTAGAATTACTCAAGATACTTTAAAAGATCTACATGACCTAGTCACACATAAGACTCATTAAAATAAAAAATCTCTGGGGCTGAAACCCAAGTATCAGTTCCCTGGAGGTGGCAGAAGATGCCAGTGAACACAGCTGCCAAGCTGAAAGCTACTGATAAAAGTCAAAATAAAAGAACGTTATTTCAAATGAGAATAATAAAGATCATGATCTCCCACTCAATCTATTCAACGATTTTACTGTTGGTGATTGTTTTGTTGGTTAAATTATCCTGACATGTTTCCTCTTAGTATAACGTGCTACTCATAAAATGCCGAGTATAAATTAATAGTTTGTACTTACCAAACCAGGTAGGAAGTAAATACTAGGAAAATCATGATAAGAAAACCACCACCTGAAACACCATAAACCCAGATTTTTACTCGGCCATCTGTTTAAAATAAAGATAAGATAACAAGCTTAGCATACAAAATATTTCTTATCTAAATGTATTATTCATTTTCATCTGAATTTCTGAGTCTTGCACAAGTCATAAACAGATACACCCAATTGTGACACCTATCAAATGTAAATGTTAGATCATTTATCAAAAATTTCACAGCGCTAAAGAAACACTGGCAATCATCACTTCATAAAATCTAACAACTGGTAAACTATTTTAATTTATCTTCTTGTGTGTATTGTCTTATACATATAATATGTCTTGACTACATAAATAGAACAAGAAAATAAGTTGTAATTAAGAAACAACATGCATGCAAAGAGAAGAGAATTACTATGCTTATTTTTGGTGACTTTGCTTCCTGAATAATGTTGAGCTAACAAAAACATCATGACCAAGCAAGCTAATCTAATTACCAAATTATAGCCATATGTGTAAAAATATACATTATTTTGGATTTTATTATTTATTAGAATTAAAGAAAAAGATTAAAGGAAAAGAGATTAACCAAATAGTCTGATGAATGGAATGCTATTTCATTTTACTATAACTCTGATTTGATTTTATGCATGTTTTTTCTATGTATGTTAGATATTTGATTTGTATCTGGAACTCTAAAAGTTTATGTGAGCGCCAAAACCGGTTTGGCTCAGTGGATAGAGCATCAGCCTGTGGACTGTAAGGTCCCAGGTTTGATTCCAGTTAAGGACACGCACCTTGGTTGTGGGCACATCCCCAGTGGGGGTTGTGCAGAGGGCAGCTGATCAATGTTTCTCTCTCTCCCTTCCTCTCCATAAAAAAAAAAAATCAATAAAATATATATATTTAAAAGTTTATGTGAGCATAGAGTTAACTAAAATCAGAATTGGACTGACAAAGGAACTGTATTCCTTTCTGAAAGAAATCACACACATTAATTACAGGTTTAAAAATATACAATAACATATAAATCTAAATGTTTCTGTAGGGAAAAAAGCAATCAAAATTTGTTGAAAAAATACTTTTTTAGAATAAAATAATAAAATGTTCAATTATATTATGACCATCTATAGTATTTTTGACACTTTCAAGCATCAATCTGATTTTAGAATGAGGTTTCAATAGGTTTCAATGTATTAATGCTATTTTTCTATGGCTGAAAATCTTTTTACAAAGCTTTGATTCTGATCTCTTGAAACACTACTAATGAAATTTCCCCAGTGTGAGTTTTTTACAATGACAATCTATAAAGGCCTTCCCTGAGTGAGAATGCACCTTTAATCTTACTACCCCTAAGCTTAACGGAGTTGAAGTATTAGGAGAATCCAGTGCTTTTAAATCCCCAGTGGAGAGGTATGTGGTCCATGGCCTTTAAAAGCATGTTCCTTAAAAAATAATATATTTTTTAATGCATAGGGCCAAATTTCAAACTATTGAAAAATATGTAGTGAAAAATATGTTTCCCTGCCCCATGTGCTATCACTGTTACCAGTTTCCTTGCAAATCATTTCACAGTTGTTTCTACATATGTAAGCATATGTATACACACATTTTTAAAGACACAAATTATACATATGATTTGTACATATTTTCATCCTATTTCATAAAACTTTCATTCTTTTTAATATATCTGATATAATGCATAATTGTATTTTTGCTTTTCTCATTTATCCTATTTACACATATTTGTTGTGTCCACTCATTTGCTATATAACAATTATGAAATGGATAGTATTTACATACTAATTTGGTATATGTATATATATATTTGTATGATGAGTTGTGAGGAGAGAAATTTTCCATCACCATGCATGATCTATATTGTCCAGATGCCCTCCAAGAGGTTGATCCAATTCACATTCTCATCATGAAGACCTCTTTTCCAAAATTAATTATATGTAACATATATGCTTATATACGTGCACATAGACACACAGGTATATTTGCATGTATCTTATTGATGCTTTCATTTGACTTTTCAAAGGTTAAGGACCTTACTTGAGATTTGGAGACTCATTTCCCTGGAACCTTACCCTCATTCATTTCTGAAATATGTTACACAAACAAGTGAATCTAGCTACCTTAGATTTCATGTATCCTTCAATGTGAATAAGATTTAAAATAAAAACATTTATGGCATACCCAGACACCTAGGGAAATCAAAATTGAGTTCAAATATTGTGGTCATCTTTAAAATTGCTTGGGGAATAGACATCTTGTTTCTCCCACAAGATCTAGGGGTTCTTGGGGCTGGGCCCTGGTTTTTGCTTCATTTAAGCAATCATTAAGGCACTTTTGGTCCAGCAAAGGCCTAGAGTCTGGAAGGAAAGTAACCAGGGTATATTTTGTCTGAGCTTTGTCTGTTTTTTTTTCTTCTTCTTCCTGCCCCATCAGCTATGCCACTTCGCTGTCATTAGCAGCATTTTGTTTCTTAGAAGGCATGTGTGGTAAGCAGAGTATCCTGCATTCATTTTCTGCCCACTTGACAAGGTGGGAAGCAGAGACCAGGACTATGTAAAGGCCTGAAGGACCCGCCTTTCAAACTTTCTTGTGACTTTGGTAAAAATCTCTAAAATGTGAGTAATAGCATCTCACTAGATTGCAAGAACATAATGAGAAGATTCATGCAATAGAGTAAGCACAGACCCATGGGCTACATGGAAAGCATCTAACAACTATTCATTCCTGGTTAGTAACCACCAATTCCTGAGCCCTGAAGGCCTGGCACTGTGCTACCACCCACAACAGTCCTACAGGATAAGTGCCTCTGGAAGGATCTCATCAATGAGGAAACAGGTCCACAGAGGAGAAGAAATTATACCCAATGACAACACAGACACATTCTGAGCCATGACATAACAAGGTCTGCCTTTGACCATTGCTTCACTACACATTGAATGTTGCTCAAACCAGATAGCGTCCATGGACATTTTCTAAGGTATTTGCATGTTCTGGAGAATCTATTCCATCTTTTGATATAAATTATATATACAAATTCACAGTTGTAGAAGCAGATAATGTTGCAGAGATAGTTTACAATGAAAAATATTTTTAAAAGATTAATATTTTGGTAATAGACTGAAGTTGGCAGACTTCTCAACAATTTACAAAAATGTTTAAATTTAAAAGACATTGTGCATTATCCAATGTTCAAATTTGGGAAACCTTACATAGACCATATTGCCCTTTCCTTTTTTTCTCCATTCTTTCAGTCATGAATATTGGTCACAATAATCTCCCATAAGAAAACTTACATTTCTTAGCACATAACTGAAATGTACCTGGATCAAGGGGCTGAATAGACCATCCTTTAAAAATGTCATGTATTTTTGAATTCACAGGTCTGTTCTTCCCAGGAAGGTTTTTCACGTGAGCTTTCCTATCCTCTGAGCCAGGGACCTTCATGCAGTAATCCAGAAAACCATTCGATCTCATTATCTCTGTATAACCCTTCTCACAACCACAGACTCCACCCTACAGCAGAAAAGATTTTTTTATAATTACTCGTTGTGTTGTGTAGATAAAAAATAGCAAGAGTTGAAATCATTTGTATGTCATGGAAATTTGTGTGTGTGTGTTTTTTTTGTTTTGTTTTTTTCCCCCCCCCCCCCCAGCAACAGTCTTGCCAAAGAGATGAAAATCCAATAAAGTCAACACTTAAATAAATCACCAGCTTTTTTTCTAGCGGTTTATAGTTTGTACACTTTGCAAATATGAAATCACAATTATTTGTCAATAGAGGGTATTAACTACACCCTTTCCTCTCTTGTAGAAATCTTTAAGACATTTAATCAAAATATCCTCAACTCTTCCCCCAGCCCTAGCTGTTTAGATTTCTGCCCACTCACTTGAACCTGCCCTTGATTCTGAGAAGGCAATAGGAATTATGTGTATATGATAACTTCAGTGATGTGCTCCTTGAGCTCTGCTGCTGCCCAGCTGCCAAATGTCCCTCTCACCTGCTACCCTTGATCAATAACTGGTCTGAACTACCTCCCTGCTCGTAGGCTTGGCTCTGCACCCAAAAAGGGCAGCCCAATGAGAGAAAAAACAACAAACAAAAAAACCAAAACCTCACCCAAGGCACATATGTGTGAGAAGAAATCTATTTCAGGAACATGACATAACTGTAAAAATTATATGTGCACTGCACAGTTTTTAATAATTCCTGAGCAGTGGTAGATGGGAGTTAAGGGAGAATGCTTTCTGCTTTAAAAAAAAAACCACACACTATATATATATATATATATATATATATATATATATATATATATATATTCATCTATATGGATGTGCACACCTACATGGTACCTTTTATTCATAGGCATTTTATTCATAGGCATTTATTTAACTTATTTAAAGTGAACTAAAAACTTACACTATAGTATTTATACCATAATCAATTTAACATTGAGCACATACAAACATGCATTAATAACTTTCCAAATAATTTAGGTAGATGAAAGGCTAAGAATCAAGGAATAAATCAGTGGAGAACACTTATTGATAAGTAGAGCTAATATAAATTAGAGATCTGGAAAACAGATTTAGCTATAGGCAGATTTATAGAAAAAGACTGCCTGCCTTAAACACATATCCCCGCATAGAAATCCTTTATCACTGTGACTACGCCTGCCAGTGCCTCTAGATGGTACCGTGGGCACATGGAGCTGCTGGGCTTGCTCCAGTGTCTGGAAGGCATCCAGCCACTTGTGTGCAACACAGCAATTAGAACCCTGGTGGGCCTCTCCTGCAGGAACTCACCTGGGTGCAGTAGGAGAAAGGCTTTCTGCAGGCTGGGTTGCACTGGCGGATGGCTGCAGGCCGTGCCTGAGGGGAGCAGCCTCCTACAAAGGAAATGCCATCACCACTTGCAGATTTTTCTATGATAAACATTAGAAAACAGTTTTTCTCTCTGGCACTGGCCACTTTGTAACAGTACTCCGTATTATTTTTTAAATCCGTTTGCTGAGATGTGGCCCAGTCTTACTTTATTGATTACCCCAGGCTGGATGGATAGAGGTGGGAGGCTCTGCTCACAGAAGCTATTTATAGATTTTTTTTATACCTGCTGCCGGCAGTGTGATTCCACCTTATAGCTGTGCTGGAGAGGGAAGGCTGTGAGTGCCAGCATCAGTGAAAGAATCGGCGACATCTCAATTTAAGTTCAGGAGCATGAAATGTATCAGCTCAAGACTTACTCTACATATATTTTTCTCCAGTTCTGGAGGACCCCACCTAGGCACTGGGCCAGTTCCCAACATCCACTTGCTAAAAGAAAGCCACTGATCAATGTATGGCACCAGATAATCAAACACTTTGGCAACATTTTAAAACATATTTGTCAGGTTACACATGCCCTTTGATGCCCCCATGCTTCCACACACACCCTCTGATCCCCCTCCCCCCCACACTTATTTTTAAGAGCAAATGTAGAAGCACCAGGAGGGGAAATCATACATATGATCTAGTATGTATAGTACCTGGCACAGTAATTACATATTTGTGAGTAAGTGGATAGAATAATGGATGCCTCTACAATCTAAAAACCACTCACATACTAGTCTTGCCTTCCTGGATTCCATGTACTAAGCAAAGATTGAGCATAATGTTTGAGGGAAGCATTTAAACCTTGTTTATAATACTGGTTGTATTTATAGACTGTAGTCTTTGCCTTACTATTGTTAACTGGTTATGGTTTGATTTTGTAGCTAGTAAAAGCTTTGGGCATAAGGCAGTGTAGAGAACAGTCAGGACACTTTCCTGAGAATGAGGCAGATAAATCCTCACTGTTACTTGGAAAATAAAATAATCCACATCAGAATTAGCACTTTGGTGTGGTTATTAATGTGGGCATTAGTGGCAATAACCACACAGTCCGGTGGCTACCAGTTGAGTTTGGAGGGGGTGCTGTCCACTCTTTAAAGCAGCAATGTCCAAAGGGCAGTGTGTGGGCCCTTATAGGAGGGCATCTCTAGGGCAGAAAATGTGTGAATTTATCTAGTTTATATAACAATTTTTAAAAATAAAATTGAGCTCCACTAACACTTAGCAATGATACTAGTACGCTGAGCTCATGCATCAGGTGTCCACGTGCATTCTGTGTGGAGAATTTGTAGTGTGACGGCAGCACTTTAACTCTCAGCATATTGCAGTGTGTGATGCTTTCTGTGCTCCTGGTAAGGCTGATTTACAATATACTTAGTTTTAACAACTGATGAAATGTGCAAGTAGCTTAAAATAAATTACTGTATGAATAAACTATGGATTAAAGGGAATACCAACAATGCAAAAACACACGTACAAGGAAAAGACAGAGCTGACCCCTCCTATTTGTTCTTTGTCCTTCCAGTACTATGTAAAAATGATGGCAATTTCATTTTCTAACATAAGAAGGCATAAAAATCCTTTACGATTATTGAGAAGACTATAGATCAAATTGTATCCATCATGATGAATGAGGAACACTTCCTCAATCTAAATTTAGATATTAAATAGTAACATGGAAAAGACTAAAATTTCAGAGGGAAGGAGCGGTGGGTGAGAGGGAAGAGATCAACCGAAGAACTTGTATGCATCCATGCAAACCCCATGGACACAGACAACTGTGTAATGGGGAGCAGGAGGCAGGTGCAGCCTAGAAGGGGTCAAATGGGGAAAAAGGAGGGCCATCTCTAACACTTTCAACAATAAAGACAAAGTTTAAAAATAGAAATCATGACTAGCACAATCTTCAAAAACTAAGCTTCCAGGGAATATATTCATATATAATTTGCAGCAAATTTTTCTACCATTAACAAATAATATTTTACATTTTTATGTGTCCTAATATACCCTTTTAAGTATATGTACATTTTATATATTGTATAAGCATATAATATGATATATATACATGATATGTTGAGATATGTCCTCAAAATCTTTTTACTAAGAAGGTACATGATTTAAAATTTGAGAGACAATTGTCTTAAGTTGGCATCTTTTTCAGTCTTTCTCAGATAATAATATTTGAGAAAAAAAATATGTGTTTCTGCTTATTCCTTTAAGTTATCTGCTATATTATGATGGTCTTCAAATAGAATTGTTTGCTTTCTGAGATGCAAAGGTCTAATGGCAACTGGACAAGAAGATAATCAAAGGCTGGCTGTTCAGTGTTACCTGGCTTATCATTTGAAAGCGAATTCTCTTCACAAACAGCAACACTCAGATCTTTAGGAAGCACCCACATGAATCTGAGGTAGGAATACCTGTGACATTAACTCCATCTGAACGTTGGCACCATACTGTTCGCTCATTATTATTCCAAAGACTTGCTTTCCATGTGTAGTGATAGCATTTGCCTCCTGCAAGCAAATATGACAACAGCAGTGCCATTACCCCCGAAATAAGAAAAGAATACACATAAGCAATCAAAGCTGAAAATTGAAAAATGCTCTTGGTACCTGTACAAGGACGTGTTTCTAGAACCTGCTGGGGGCAGCTGTCTTGGTTTTCAAAAGACTGAATTATAAATGTCCTTGACCTAGATTGGCGGCCCATGGTCTCGAAGCTTCTTCCATCGATGCAGGTTAATTCACATGTACTCCACTCCGACCAGTCCATTAGGTAACAGTCTCCTGGATGGGTGTGCAGTACAGAGCGGGGGCAACAGCATTTACATGGACAGGGTTCACGGGAGATTGCTGGTGGTGCAGTGATAGGGTGAGTTCCATAGGCCAGACATTCTACTTTGACGAATTTTCCAATTAGAATGTACTCAAACTGACGAATTGATGGCTTAGTCCAGTGGTCGGCAAATTCATTAATAAACAGAGCCAAATATCAACAGTACAATGATTGAAATTTCTTTTGAGAGCCAAATTTTTTAAACTTAAACTATATAGGTAGGTACATTGTTATTAACTTAATTAGAGTATGTGGTATTTTGTGGAAGAGCTACACTCAAGGGATCAAAGAGCAACATGTGGCTCATGAGCCGCAGTTTGCCCACCACTGGTTTAATCTATTTTAGAAAGATAATGCCAAAACTAGATTGGCATTGCTTCAAATCATAGTCATATCTAAAGAACACTATACATCTGCTAGTGATATAAACTTTTTAAAAAGGGAAATGTAGAGGTTAAAGGAACTAAGTTTTCAAAGAGCAGCACAGCATTGTAAAATTGAGGTTCACAGAAACCATAAAAAGAGAATAAGTTGGTTATTAACGTGGAATATCTTGAGTGGGTGGGGGGGAATAAATAAATAAAGTGGAATATCTTTGGGCCTAAAGAATGTCAAATAAACTAACATACACATTTGTGTGTACATATGTACAAAAGCATATGTGTTTACATACATGCACATGTATTGTACATGTCATACTATAAGTACATATTGTCATACTATAAGTATATATTAAGTCATCTTAAACTTATGCCATATACCCTAAGTTATTAGGATTAAAATAAATTCATACATTTTATGCAATTAATAATGCCCTTCACAGTTACATAGAACGTGATTGTGTGACAGAATGCTTTCACAAACATGCAGCCTGATTTGTCCCCACCACGCCATCCCCCGGAGGTTCATCTACTCATGGATTCAGTCAATAGTGTTGGAGTACTGGCCAACGTGCTGTCAGGTCAGGCACTGGTGACACATTTTCTAGATGGAGCAGCCATTGCTCAATGGGTGAGACCATATGTCTCAAGGAAATGCCAGGGGAGTGACAGAGACAAGAATCTAACTTGGCTTTTAAATTTCCAAGTCCAGAGTTTTTCCCCTCTCGCCTCCATTGCCAACATATTCCAAAGTTATAATCAAAGTTAAAAATTAAAGTTAATAAAAAAAATGAATAGAAAATAAACAAGGTCATTATGGAAGGCATTCCCCATTGTTGGAGGCAGCATACCTGGGCAGGGCACAGAACACAGCTGCTGCAGGGCACCATCCTGCCAGGGCACTTCTTTACACTGGGCATCATCCACAGGTAAAGCTGAGCTAGCAACTGAGCCATTGTGGACCACACAGGAGCGGCTACGGATCTGGACTCCCTCTCCACAGTCTCCACCCTGGGAGAGGAAAGGATTCTGTCAGAATCACCCAAATAATTAGCAGCTCAGTTTTGACTTGTGCAAACTCTAAGCTAAAAGGAAAAGAAAGAAAAGGGAAAAAAAAAAAAAAGTAAACTCTAGTTGTATATTTCAGCAACTTCCTCCTCCTGGGAGTTCTCTTTCAATTCTTGACAAAGCATCACTAAACAATTCTCTGAGGGCCTGAGAATATAGAGCTGAAGAAGAAATGCAAATTTATACTGTGGAATTTCTCTTCTTAAAATGTGACCATTCATTCTGGAACTCAGCTAGAATTGACTGAAAAAGAAACACCATAATTTGTATAGGTGTATGGGATACAATGGCCTAGAATCTATAATCACCATGGGCCATACATTCCTCTGTTACTTTTTGTCTTGTTGGCAACTCCGTACTTCCTCATATGGATTAGGTTGGGGTTTCCCATGCAACAGTAATTTTCTCTATTGTCATGAGTTGTTTTCCCAGTATGCCTTCTGTGATGAATAATTGTCCTTTGAATATATTTACAAAGTCCACTCTAATTATTCCTGCCAATTAGAAAAAAAAATTACAAGGTGTCTTATAGAAAGAGAAGCTTAGAATTGAAAGGCTCTTAGTGGGTGTCTGGCCCACGCATCTGCCTGATGAAAGGTTTCCGACTGGAACACTTGTCAGGTACCCCTGAGAGGAGCGGTCTTTTGTTGGCTTTTGTCAGGTGCTCATACTTCAAACAGAATTCCATTGGATATTTCAATAACTTAGAGGTGATAGCTCTCTTTTTGCACCAATAGCTTGAAAAATCTGAAACTAAGGTCAACTTTTCTACTAAGCTGAAATCGCAGGAAGGCAAGAGTGAGGGTAAATTAACTGAAGCAAATAGGGAAGGAAAGTGAGTATAAGGTAGTGTTACCATGCAGGCCTCCTTTCCCAAGTCAGCACAGCTGCTTTCTTGGTTGCATACATCCTCTTTCAGTCAGGTCACGTGGTTTCCCCATGCCTCAGTGCCACCCATGGTGGGCAAGGGAGGAAGAAAGCAGAGGCAGCCAAAACTGGTTTGGGTCTGGATAGAGCATCGGCCTGCATACTGAAAGGTCCCAGGTTAGATTCCGGTCAAGGGCATGTACCTTGGTTGCGGGCACATCCCCGGTGCAGGAGGCAGCTGATCGATGATTCTCTTTCATCGATATTTCTAACTCTCTGTCCTTCTCTCTTCCTCTCTGTAAAAAATCAATAAAATATATTTTTGTTTAAAAAAAAGAAAAAGGCAGAGGCATTTAAATGCCAGCTCCTCCTTGGATCCTCTTTCATCTGTCAACTTTCATCCCAGGGAGTATTAACTGCTCTGAGCTTCCACAGTGTGCTGCTCAGTTTGCACTAAGTCCAGAAGTTGAAAGAAGAGCTAGAGCCTTTCTGACTAGTGCTGGCATGGTTAAGGGAGGACAAGGAGAGAGCCAGAGAGAGAGAGAGAGAGAGAGGAGAAAGGGGGGAGGGGTAGAAGAAGGCACTGCAGAAGAGTCCTGGAGCCCTGCACCTCTGTTCCTGCAGCCATGAATGGCATGCTGCATAACCCATTACTAGGAAGCACCATAGTAACTGCTCTGAACCATGCACCTGGATTTCACCTCCTTACCCCTTCCCCACCACAGGGCTCACAAACTGCATTGCCTAGACCCGGGGCTGGCAAAATGTGGCTTGCAAGCCACATCGGCTCTTTGGCCCCTTGAGTGTGGCTCTTCCATAAAACACCACCACGGCCTGGGAGAGTCTATTTTGAAGAAGTGGTGTTAGAAGAAGCTTAAGTTTAAAAAAATGTGGCTCTCCAAAGAAATTTCAATCATTGTACTGTTGATATTTGGTTCTGTTGTCTAATGAGTTTGCTGACCACTGGCCTAGACCTTGGAGCTGCTATGGCTCTGGCAGTGACGGGAGCAAGAAAGGTCAAGGAGTCAGTCAAAGCAGTCAGGATATTGCTCCGGATGTGCAACAGGTTATCCGGGGCTGAGGGGCCTGTGGAGCCCTGCCCAGGTCAAGGCACAGTTCGTGTCAGGTAGGTGGTAGGTAGACCACCGGCGGTACAGGAGGGCACACAGTGGCTGCTGAGACACATTCATCATTAAGAAAGTTAGGGGTCAGAGGCATATTGGCAAAAAAAAGAGAAGGCGCCACTTAAAGGAGGTTCATATTATCAGAATTTAAGGCCTGAAAAGCCTGCTTAGGCATATTACCTGGGACCATCATAGTCCCTTCTAGCGCTGTTTTAACAAGAATTAAGACGGCAATTCCCACACTTGACCCAGCAATGCCTCATAATTGCTCTAATTTCTACAGTTCTTGTGAAATTGTCAAAAATGCACTCTAATTTTGAACCCTAGTGCATTTTTTAGAAAATAAGTGGAGGTTCAAAATCAGTTCATGGTAGATTCAGTCAATGCAAATGCTGTAGAAAATGTCTACTCCCTGAAGTAGAAAACCACTACAATGAGTTAAATGTCACTGTCGGGGAGTATTCTCCCCATCACTTGTTATTCTACAGGAGGGACCTAAGCATTGTCTGAGGTGTGTGTTTTGCTAGAGAGCAAAGACTTAGTGGACTGGGAGAGGAGTCTGAGACCCTGTGGCAGGTATGAAATTTGAAAACCCTGCCACCTGGAACCTCAGTAACCGAAGATGCGATTGCTTTGCATTTTGTCTGACATTCCAGGAGATGGAGTATAAGGAAGTGGCAGGAAACAAGTCCACATAAGGGGTCAATTTAAAAACCAAGACAAACTATCATATGCTCCTCGGATGTATCCATATTTAAGCTTAATCTCTCATACCTTTGACAACAGCCACAGGAAGAAGATAAATCAGCATTAGAATGATCATTTTGCTCATGGAGCAGCCATAAGCTCTGTCTCGGCCCTGAGCCTCACACACTTGGGCCTGAAAGGATCCTGGCTTCTCAGAGCAAGTTGATCATCTGCGAGGATTCTCTCTTTAACTCTCTACTGTCCAGAGCACTAATGGACTCTGTATGCTCTTAATTGGCATCACCAGATGTGTTTAGGCAGATGGTGTTAATAATCATAATTATAGTTTTAATTAAGATTATAATAGCAATTACAATTTATGGGCTCTTCTCTTTGCCAAGTACTGTGCTAAGCACTGCATATGAAGTGTCTACTGCCTTCCAAAAATCTCCAACAAAACTGTACTATTTCTACTACCATGATACAGATTTTAAAATGGAGGCTTGGAGCCCTGGCAGGTGTGTCTCAGCAGTTATAGTGTTGGCTCAAAAACAGAAAGGACAAAGGTTCAACTCTCACTTAAGGGTAGGTATCTAGGTTGCAGGTTCAATGCCTGCATGGTCAGGGCTTGAGCAGGAGGCAACCAATTGATCTATCTCTCTCACATCAATGTGGTGGTGTTTTTTCCCCTCTCTCCCTACTCCCTTCTTTCCTCCCATTCATATTCTCTCTCCCTCTCTCTCCCTCCCTCCCTCCCTCTCGCTCTGTCTCAAAAAAAGGCAATGGAAAGAAAATATCCTCAGCTGAGGATTAAAAACAACAACAACAACAGAGGTTTAAAGAGTTTAGAGATTGCCAAAACTGCAGAGCTAGGAACTGGTAGAACACTGACTAAAATTAGGGTCTAGACTTCAGAGTCTGAGCTCCTAAGACAGACTGACCAACCTAGGCCTGGATACATGTTATCAGCTAAAAAACTTGGAAAGAGTTACAAAAACACACAAAAAAGTGAAGCCTGAGGATAAACACTTCTGTTTGCTGATCTCTCTCCATAGAAGATAAGAACAACATTGGCACATCAACAGTGCTCTAGGCAAGCTTCTCTGGTTGAGGTTTGATACAGCTTGATGGCAACCAGCCACTTCAACATCATCGCCACCTGCAGTGAATGAGCAGGTTCCATACCTGCATTTGGCAGGTTAGGCTATGATAGAACAAGAAGACACAGAAGTGCAATTGAGAGAGAAATGCTTTTTCCTTTGTGGCAAAGGCCCACTTGTATTTGGATCAGTAATTCCAAAACTTCAGCTTACATTTAATTTTAAGAAAAGGCAACTCACTGAAAAGATAATTGTGTTTACTGACTCAGAGAATTCACAATTAGGCTTCAGGAAAAGCAGAAATTAAATTTGAATGCAGGACAAAGCAGAGGCAAGTATCATGATCCCCTTTCTCCTTTTGCCTCTTCTTTTCTCTGCATTACTTCCCTTCATCTTTCTTCCTTCTGAGTGACTGTCTTTATCTACAGCTAAGAGTTCCTAAATACAGCATCCTTGAAAGCTTCAATCCTACACCTCCTTCTTAGAGAAGAATGCTGATTGGCTTCATCGGGTAAGGTGCCAGAGCAATTAACTACAGACTTGTTTCCTGTGAGCTTTGCCTGGATGAGGTCTAACTCCAAATTTCCTCCTAACTGAGCTTGTCAATTAGTGGGAATAGCCTCCCCAGGAAATCTGAGGAGCTATGAAGTTTCTGGACACAGCCTTGGTCTCCAAGGCTCCAGGTCTGGGTATTGCTAACCAATGCTATCACCCGCTTTCCTCACCAGCACTGCTGCAGAGAATGTGCACAGCACTACACTCTTGCCCCAGTGGTTCTGCCTTTAAAAGCTCAGTAGCAAACAACAGAATTAGAGATTACATTTGGCATTTCCCCCTAATGTTTCTATAGGACAAGATGGAACACTTGTCTATTAAACAGAAAGAAAGGAAAGGAAAGGCTCATGATACCTGAGAAGATAAAAGAGAAAGTACAGGAGAACTGGTAAGGTATAGAGTATAGTAACAGTGGTGTTCCTGGTAAGACCTTTAGCATGCAGTTTCATTGTCCTCTCTAGACCTCTCACTTCCTTCCTCCTTTTTTTCTCCATTTCTGTTTCTTTTGTCTCCCTGCCCCTGCTATAGGCTCTTGCATTCTTTGAGCCGATTTTCTCTACTCTGTCAACATTTAGTGAAATGATAAGGAGAAACATTCCTTTCATTCTCTTAATTGTGATCTCAAGCATTACTTTAATATTGCTGAACTAGTTTAGGAAAGAAGGTTTCAGATTAGCAGACAACGGATTCATATTTAAAACCATTAGGCTGTTATTGAATTACTTAGCATGGTTACCTTTTTTTTTTTCCTATAAAAAAGGAGACTGACAAATGTACCACACATTTTTATTCCTCTGGGACTTATTATAATACCTGGGCTTTTAACTTATGCGAGATGATAATGCTGCGAGACAATGTCATCTGACAGGGACAAAAGGCATCTTTATGAGAATACTCTGCAGATTGCTTAATGCATAATGGAAATTACTGTTACCTAATTATAATAAGCTTTGGAATATGAACTGGAGGATAAACTAGTAAAGAAAGAAAACAGGAAAAATCAATGTGCTTTTTTCCTTACCCAGGAAGCCAAAGAGAAAATGCTGTGGAGGGTCTCTGCTGATCCAGCAAAAGCATGTGATATATTATGATGTTTCTAGACATTTATATTTCAAGCCAATAAAAAAGTAATCATTGAGGAAAATGTAGTAACCTTGGTTTGTGTAATAATGTTAAAATATAACTTTCATACACATTTGGTTTTCTGCCCTTACGCAAGACTTTGTCTAAGCCCAAATGTGCCTCTTTAAGAAACACAGTCTACAGCAAGCTGTGCTATATCTATAGCATCAGGGTTTTGCCTAATTAAATAATTCCAACAAGCCAGGAAAATAAAAGAGAATTCTTGAGGATGCCAAGGAGATTGACAGTCCTGTGACCCGGCCCATCATAATCAGCGCCTAATGAATGGCTCTGCATTTTCCTCTGCTTGAGGTTAAGGCATTCATTGTATTTTTCCGTGTACTCCATTGCATAAAAATGCATTGTGCCTGATCCCTGCTGTTGTGAAAAGTATTCCACCAGCGCACAAGGTTTGAGCAGAACTTTCTCGGTCGCAGACCTACCTCCAATTTACATGCAGACCAGTTGCTGAGGACCCAGCTGTAGCAGGGGGTCACCGGGCAGGCTTTCTGCTGGGTGAGCTCTGCGGGGCAGGGCCGTCCTTCCCCTTGGGTTGGCAGCATGATAAATCGAGTCCGGCTCATTCGGCCTGAAACGTTAAGGAAGATGTCAACTTTTCATGTGGAATTGGCTTAAAAAAGAAACTGAAGGGCAGGCTCTTGCCTTACATATACAAGTCTTCTTTGAAATATACCAAACTTTGTCATGTCCAGCTTTCAGTTTTTCTGCCATTTTAATTTAAATTTCTACAGACACACAAGTTATCTGCATAATTCTTAGGGTCTGAAATTCCGTGTCTTCTATCTACTCCCTCAGTGTTCAGTGTTTCCAATTACAAAGTCTGTATTGTTCCCAAGTAGATTGATCCTATAAACACGGGCAGAATGCTAATTCATTCAAACAATATTTATTTGTAGTAGCATCCTGCTGTGTGCTAGGGATACAGGAATGAAATACAGGCGTACCTTCTGCCCTCACAGAACTTACGTTTTAGGCTGGGATTACTAATATTAAAAATAGAGACAGTTGCATCTTCTTTATCTGTTAGGTTCCACATTATCAGGTACAGTAAAAGTTGCACACAATCTGAATTACCCTGGAAAATTCTCTAGGAAGTGTATCCCAATGTCCCAATAGTTCTTCTCAATTAATTCAACATGGCTAATTTTCTTAGAGTTTAAAACCAGTGGTGTGTGTGTGTGTGTGTGTGTGTGTGTGTGTGTGTGTGTTTCACGCACACAGTGTAAAGTTGTTGCTTTATGTAAAGGAGCCATGATGTTTAAAAAACATGTTCAAATTCTGGTATTCAATTTCATAATTTAAAAATTGATTAATAAATATAACTGAGGAAAGGACTCCCCTGTCAACCTATGCCCCCTTCTAGGCATTAGGTCATAAGCTCTTTAGTTGGAATTGTGAACAGAAGTGTCTCTCTCTCTCTCTCTCTCTCTCTCTCTCTCTCTCTCTCTCTCTCTCTCTCTCTCTCTTAATATCTTACTCTTTACTCTCCTTTTACTACTGAGGTACTACATGTATATAGTTTCATTACCATTATTTATATCTATGAAAATAATGCCCTTTCATTGTTGCTATAAAATTATGTATTTGTGACTAAATATTCAAGAACAAACCTAGGGTTCTATTAGAGAACATTAGAGGGATGCAGCCCATTCTGGGCTGGAATCAGAAGACATTTCCTTGAGCAGTTGAACTTCAAGCAGAAACTTCAAGTAGTGGAAGCCAACCTGATATGCAGAGAGTGTCCCATGCAGAAGAAAGAACATGTGAGGAAGTCATGAGATGAAAAGAGGTAGAGGACTGACAGAGGCCAATGTGGCTGGAACACAGAGTGAGGGAAAGAATAAGTTGAAACAATAGCTGGTAAAGCTATTGTAAGTGGAGTATTTTAGTCAATTCCGAAAATTCTACATTTGTATCTTAAGAGAACTGAAAAGCTAGTGATGGCTTCACTTCTGTCAGGTGCTGGGTAAGTTTTCAGACCCTGGGTAGGAATAATTCTCAGATGCTCTGAGGTTCAGAGTTAAGCGAGCATTGCAGCATTATTCATACTTTCAGGGGATTAGGCATCTTACTGGCCTCTAGAACGTTAGCATAGATTTGATGATAAATTAATGACCCTTGAAGAAAACCAGGAAGTTCTAACCACTGAATTCTAAATTCCTTGGGGTTTGGGCTTCTGTCCCTAACATAGTGTTTCATATATATTAAGCACTAGTTGTATTTTTGTTTAATTCATAAATTACCTATGTGATATTATCTGGTATCAGCAAATGTGTGATAATGTAATAATACCAAAACAATTATTATTTCCTAATTTTAAAAACTTTATAGACACTGATTCATTTAATAATTATAACAACTCTAGAGGAAAATTCTATTATATTCCCATATTATTTATAAGAGAACTTACTGTAGACACAGAGAGTGTAAGTCAATTGTGTAAGGTAAAAAAAAAAAAAAAAAAAAAAAAAAAAAAAAAAAAAAAAAAGTAAATTACAGAACAGAATTCAAATTTGGAAACTTTTGACCCAGAGTTTGATTTATTAGTCATGATGCTAGAGAGACACAGGTAAGACAGCCAGGATAGTACCAAAAAAGATGTAAAAGCAGCTTTGGAGATAATAAAATTGTGTCAAACATAAAATGGGTGTGGTGAACAACAGAATCTACCCATTCTACATCCTTGGGCAGTGAGTGGAGCATATCTATTTAGATATTCTTCCCACCATCACTCAAATCAAATCATGTAGGTCGGACATCACGTCATTCATGTGACGTGTTATCTCTGCTTGATGAACATGTTTTGCTCAAAATTTTATATTAATTCGTGCTTATACACTCTTTAGGTCAAGAACATAAGCACAAAGGTTATTATAAGACTATCTAAATAACCATTACCTTAACGTCATTATAATGGTATTTTTTCCTAGGTCCACCTTTGGAAGGATAATAATAATGTAGTTGTTACCTTTATCATAGCTAAAGAGGCTCTATTTCATTATATTCAAATAACTTCAAGCTTGTTCTTGAATTGATGTCATGGGGATGGCCATTATTTTAGAACTATTTTATTCCCATTAAAATGACAGATATATTCTCTTGGACCCAAGAGTGGAGGGAACCTGCCTAATGAATTTGATAGGAAAAAAACATGCTGTTATTTTTGAAGTAAGTTAGTCTTAAAAATCATTTGATGAAAAGACCTATACGTGGAAAACTATAGGACACTGAAAAAAGAGATAGAGGAAGATGCAAACAGATAGAAGAACATACCATGTTCATGGATTGGTAGACTCAACATCAGTAAAATGGCCATACTACCCAAAGCAATCTATAGGTTCAATGAACTCCCCATTAAAATACCAATGGCATATTTCACAAACCTAGAAAGAACTCTCCAAAAATTCATCTGGAATAAAAAAAAAAAAGACCCCAAATAGCCATAGCAATCCTGAGGGGGAAAAAATAAAGTAGGAGGGATCTCAATACCAGATTTCAAGCTGTATTACAAAGTCACTGTTCTCAAAACAGCATAGTACTGGCACAAGAACAGACATATAGATCAATGGAATAGAATAGAGAATCCGAATACCAACCCAAACCACTATGCTCAATTAATATTTGACAAAGGAAGCATGAACATACAATGGAGTCAAGATAGTCTCTTCAATAAATGGTGTTGGGAAAGTTGGACAGATACATGCAAAAAAATTAAACAAGATCACCAACTTACATCATACACAAAAATAAACTAAAAATGAATACAGGACTTAAACATAAGATGGGAAACCATAAAAATACTAGAGGAATCCACAGGCAGCAAAATCTCAGACATATGCTGAAAGAACTTCTTCACTGATACTGCCCCTTTGGCAATGGAAGCTAAAGAGAAAATAAACAAATGGGACTACATCAAAATAAAAAGCTTTTTTTACAGCAAAAGAAACCATCAACAAAACAACAAGAAAGCCCACTGTATGGGAGAACATATTTACAAATGTTATCATGGATAAAAGTTTAATCTCCAACTTCTACAGGCAGCTTATACAACTTAATAAAAGAAAGATAAATGATCCAATAAAAAAAATGGGCAATGGACCTAAATAGAATCTTAAAAACAAAAAAACAAAACAAACAAAAAAAAACACCGAAAGCCAAGAGACACATGAAAACATGCTCAAAGTCGCTAATTATCTGAAAGATGCAAATCAAAATGACAATGTGGTACTATGTCACACCTGTCAGAATGGCCAACATCAACAAATCAACAAATGTCAAGTGTTGGTGAGGATGCAGAGTAAAAGGAACCCTCTTGCACTGCTGGTGGGAATGCAGACTGGTGCAACCACTGTGGCGAACAGTATGAAATTTCCTCAAAAAACTGAAAATGGAGCTCCCATTTGACCCAGTAATCCCACTCCTAGGAATATATCCTAAGAAACTACAAACACCAATCAGAAAGGATATATGCACCCCATATGTCTATAGCAGCACAATTTACAATAGCTAAGATTTTGAAACAGCCTAGATGCTCGTCAGCAGATGATTGGATCAGAAAACCATGGTACATCTACACAATGGAATACTATGCTGCCATAAAAAAGGAATTCTTACTATTTGCAGAAACCTGGATGGAATTGGACAATATTATGCTGGATAAAATAAGCCAGTCAATGAAAGAAAAAACCCACATGGTCTCACTCATTTATGGATAATAAAGAGCATTATAAACTGATGAACAAAAAGATAGAGACAGTAAAACAACAAACAGTCAAATTACAGGGGAAGATTAGGGTGATATGAGGGAGATAAGAGATTAACTGAAGGATTTGTATGCATGCATATAAGCATAACCAATAAATGCAAAACTCTGGGGGGGTGAGGGCATGTACGGGAGTGGTGGTGGGAGCAATGGTAAGATATGTACACATATAATAGCTTAATAAAAAAATGAAAATTTATTTGTTGGCTGATAGATATATGAAAAAATGACCAACCTCACTAGCAATTAGGGAAGTACAAATTAAATACCACTTCACACCTCTTAAGAGTGGCTATTATCAACAAGACAAGCAATAACAACTGCTGGAGAGGTTGTGGAAAAAAAAAAAGGAATCCTCATAGATTGCTGGTGGGAGTATAGGCTAGTACAAGCACTATGGAAAGCAGTCTGGGGATTCCTCAAAAAATTAAGAATAAAATATGACTCAGCAATCCCTCTCCTGGGTATATACCTGAAAAACTCAAAATCTTGTATTCACAATGATGTATGCACCCCTATTTCATTGCAGCATTATTCACGGTGGCAAAGTCATGAAAACAACCAAAGTGTCCTGGGATAGAGGACTGGATAAAGAAGATGTGGCACACATACACAATGGAATACTACTCAGCCATAATAAATGATGAAATACTGCCATTTGCAACAACATTGATAGATCTTACGAACAGTATGCTAAGTGAAATAAGTCAGTCAGAAAGAGCTAATAACCATATGATTTCACTAACATGTGGGATATAAAACTGAAACTCGGGAACTCAAAAAGCCATGTGGTGGTTGCCAGAGGGAAGGGGGTGGAGGGAAATGAGAGTCCTAAAATATGGTGATGGGAGAAGATGTGGCTTTGGGTGGTGGGCATATGGTGCAATGTACAGATCTTATAACATAGAAACCCACATCTGAAACCTATATGATCAATTTCATTCCAATTTAATTGAAAAAAAGTAAATTTAAAAATTAAACCATATTTAAATCACAGCCATATTATTTTTCTACTTTTTACTACCCAATCACAAAGATTTTCAAACAATGCTAATTATTTCCAAGGACATATTTTTTAAACCAAAAAGCATATAACAATCCTAAATTTTGAAGCATGATGTATGTTATATTTAATTATCTAATACTAAAGGTCAGTTAACATTTGCTAATAAAAGAGCAAGAGTCTAGTAGGTAAAATCCTGACCCTGATGTTTCTGCGAGGTACTTGGCAGCTCTTACCATATTCCTTTTCATGTCAGGGATATTTGGTTGTATAAATTAAATAATTGGAGAAAGTGCCCCTTAGATTAGATACTATTTCACAAGTCTCAAAGTTGTAAATATAAATGTATCTACCTGGACAGTGTAACAAGGAGGCCTGCCATCTCTGACGACAGTGGTCAAATACTACATGGGATTGCAAACATCAGACTGGATTGGATATTTGCCCAGACTGTCTTTCAGCAAGGGTTCTTCTAAAAGGGACCTGATAGCAGGGATTTTTCTGATGAAAGTAAGTTTTAATGAGTGGGAAAATAGTGGAGGCAGCTGCCAAATTAAACATATTGTAAAACGTGACATAAAATAGAATACTATAGCAAGAGAATGTTAAAATAGTTGATGTGTGGTGAAAAGAAACCAGGACGTGGCATCAAAATTCTCTATTTAGAGACAGTTCTCTCAAATTAACAACTAGGAGCTGCTGTGACTGCATGGAAGTACTTTAATTCCTCTGAGCATAAATTCTCTCTTCTGTAAAATAAAATTAAATATACAGAAACTCCTTATCATCTGAGGATAATTCATGCTGGGGAAAATGCCACTTAAAAGTGAATCTATTTAAAATGGGAATTAAATTATCTTAAATAATAAAATGTCTAAATGGGCAATTTCCTGGAACTAAAGAGTTTGCAAGTGTGTTTATTTGATCTAATATAAACTACCCTGTAGATTATAATTGCAACTATGCAGTCATTAGGGAAAAGAATTCATCAGCTACTGATATTTCTTTCATAATTTTATGATTACCCTATAAAGAGACCCATTGTTTCATGACCGGCTTGAGCAGTTTGATTATAGCATCTTTGGCCTTTGAGTCACTTTTCATCAATTTTCTCAAGAGTGTCCTTTAATCTTTGGTGTAAAGATCACTCTATTTTGTATAATACTTCATTTGCAACTAGAGATTGGCAAATATTGTACCTTGATGCAATGACAGCACATGTGTGTCAATGAGAATGTTTGTTCACTAGGGCATAGCTTTATAAGGGGTCAGTCAGATAGACTCAGATAGACTCCTTTGGCTTATCTCACACTAATTATACGAATAAAACATAAACCACATGTAAAATATAGAAGGCACTTGTTAATTTTTTTAATTTTTTATTTGTTTTTAACAACGATTTCAATCAATTTTGAGAATAAGCCTGAAATGGTTATATAAAGCATGCTATCCATATTCTATTGGGTTTATAATACTAAAAGCACATGAATAAGAAATCCACAATAATTTAGCCTATTAATTTAGCCTGTTCTCAATCTACCAAACCCCTTACATCCTAGTCTGGATTGCCTTGCCCTCCAGAGTGAAGGTTGCTGCCATATATATCCTCATGTTTCCAAACAGTGGGAGATTTTCTTGGACGCTTTGGATTTCTCTTTTTTAGGGTTTATATTTTTTCAATATAAGCATAATATAGGGGTCTAGGAATTTAGTTGGAACCCAAATTCAGTAATAGATAATAGACAATATGCTTAATGAGAAATATCAGTGAAATGTAAAAACATAAATTGACTCTCTATTCATCCACACTTAAGGCTATAAAAGAGAGCAAAGCACTCCCTATAAAATATGACTCCATTGAATAAAAACCCAAATTATGATAGGGTAAGTGTGCTAGCAATTTTCTCTGAGCCTTTCTTCTCTTCTCCCTTGGGAAATATTCGGAACTCATTATAAGCAACAGTGATATTGAGCCTACTATTAAATTAGCAATAATTACTTGCAATGAAGGAAAAAGGTTGCCTGGTAAGACCTCATTAAAAAAAAAAAAAAAAAGACAATGAGGCAGACTAGTTGTAATACACAGCACAATTCAGAGAGGCCAATAGGTTTAAGCTGCATATATTATAGGTTCAAAGCACATTGTCCCAGATCACATTTCCATTGAGCTCATCTGTAGTCAAACTTCATTCTGAGGCTTCAATGACATGAACATGGGAATTTTAAACAGTAAGAATTCTCAAAACTTGTTAAAAATTGTCAGTTTGTATAGTCACTAAAGGAAATGGAGTCAAATGCAATGATTTTCTGTTCTGACCATACTGTTAGATATAAGTAGCCAGCAACCATGCACCTATGTGCCATGTTTTAACAATGGCTCTTCTGTGATCAATTGAATTAACTGAAAAAGATGGTTTAGATAGCTCTGGGCAATTTAAATATGGCCTAGGCATACAATGAAAAGTATGTATGTAAAAAAAAAAAATAGAAAAGGGAATATAATAATGCAGAGAAAGGAAGAACATACCCTTTTAACCTTACATAGTTCATTAAATAAGCTATCTGAGCCATTTACATGAATTTACCTGTAAACCCCAAAGCACCATAGACACAAATACAATAACATAATATGAACTGACTTGGAGCTTATAACGTGTTATTTGAATACTAGAGGCCCGGTGCAAGAAAATTGTGCAGTGGGGGTGGGAGGTCTCTCAGGCTGGTCTGTGCCCTCTCTCAGTCCAGGATCCCTCAAGGGATGTCTGTCTGCCAGCTTAGGCCTGCTCCCCCCAGAAATCAGGCCTAAGCCGACAGTCAGACATCCCTCTTGCAGTCTGGGGCTCTTTCAATCCGGGACCCCTTGTTCCTTACCGCCCACCTGCAAAGGCTCCTAACACCACTTGCCAGCCATGAACCTGGCTTCTGGCTGATCAGCGCTCCCTCTATGGGAGCACACTGACCACCAGGGAGCAATTCTTACATTGAGAGTCTGCCCCCTGGTGGTCAGTGTGCATCTTAGTGACCAGTCATTCTGGCGTTCAGTTGATCTGCATATTAGGGTTTTATTATATAATATTGTTTTGTTTTTTTACTTAGGCATTATTTCTTTTGAATATGAGTTAAATATTTAAGGTATATGCCCAGTTTTGGCAGGAAATGGCCTTCCAGTGCTGACATCTATAAGGGGTTGGTGAACTTATACAGTGAGGGATGGGATTCAGTGTCACTAACCTCAAGTTGATGGTGGTCATTCCTAAAAATTAGGTTATTGAATAAAATGTTTCCATGTTTAAATATTTTCTCCTGTGAATTTATTCTTAAGCATTTGGCACCTGCTAGGAAATACTAGCAGGTGAAAAGGAAGCAAGGGAAACTAACAATTGAGAGCTGATCATGCCAATCTTCTAATCAATTTTAATAACATGTCTCTGTCTAATATCTATTGTCATTATAAAAATATTTTTCGTTATGGAGGGAGGGACTAAATTAATTGAATATGATGTGCTATGACAGAGAGGAATAACATATTTTTGCTTAATTTTTTTACTCTTCCTTATCCTGCTTTATTTGTTCCCTTTCCCGAAAGCACCTGCATTCCCCAGTGCCCCTCAAAGAAATCACTGCAACAAGAATGCCAATCTCATACTCTGCTTTAAACACGGTTGTTAATATTCTCATTTCGTACATGATAAAATGAAGCTCATAAAAATTAAATAATATTTACAAAATCACACAGCTAGAAATATTGGAACACGGTATGTCCAACAGCAAGTGCCTTCCACAGATCTCAATCTCATTAGGCCCAAGTCAGGTATTAGATGGGTTACCTGTATTCATAGATTTTATATTTTCCTTAGTAAAAAGCAATTATAAGTATTGTGCTAACAGCTTTCTCTGTGGTAACTCTTCATTTGCTTTTGGTTACTTGTTAGATTAAATTGTGAAAATAGTGGAAAGTTAGATTTTTTATAAAATGTTCAGTTAATCTCATGTAGCTCTCTATGCTAGGTAACTACTTTTTATTCTCTTAAATATCACCTGGAATTTTTATCTAAGTTTTTAAAGTGCAACATTTTTTAAAAATATATACCCCAGTGCATATGGATTTATTTTCTAATGTAACTAAGTAGAGAAAAGTATGGTCCTAATCTGTAGTATAAGAAAAATCTCTGGCAAGGTTAGTGATGGGAGATGCAGCAATGGGTTTCCCGGACAGAGGGTTTCACCAGCTTGTCTGAATACTAGAGGCCTGGTGCACAAAATTTGTGCAAAGGGATGTGTGTCCCTCAGCCAAGCCTGTACCCTCTCCAACCTGGGATCCCTCGAGGGATATTTGATGGGCAGTTGGACATCCCTCTCACAATCCAGGACTGCTGGCTCCCAAATACTCTCCTGCCTGCCTTCCTGATTGCCCCTAACTGCTTCAGCCTGCCAGCCTGATTGACACATAACTACTCCTCTGCTGGCCCAGTTGCTCCCAACTACCCTTCCCTGCAGGCCCAGTCACCCCAAACTTCCCTCCTCTGCTGGCTTGGTCACCCCTAACTGTTCTCCCCTGAAGGCAAATCACCCACAACTGCCCTCCCTTGCAGGCCTGGTTCCTCTCAACTACCCTCCCCTGCTGGCCTGATTGCCCACAACTGCCCTCCCTTGCAAGCCTGTTCCCTCCCAACTGCCCTCCCCTGCTGGCTATCTTGTAGGGGCCATCTTTTGTTCACATGGGGCAGCCATCTTGTGTGTTAGAGTGATGGTCAATTTGCATATTACTCTTTCATTAGATAGGATTGCTACTGGCATCCAGATACCTTTCATCTTAAAGAACACTTGATTTAGGAAAGGAACAGATTCCATAGCTTTTCAGAATAAAACAGACGAGGCCTAGTTATGAGCATCTATTTGGGATGGTAGTCAGCTAAGCAAGGAAGTAATAGACACAGCTTTCAAGTCAAGATAGACCATGGCATCACAGGACTAGGGTAGTTCTTTCTAGGGCAGAAGATCAGGTACTTTTGGTTTTGCTTGTAAATAAAGAACTCCAGATTTCTCAGTGAGGAGCAAATTTATATGTTCTGATCTCTTACCTCAATAACACATGTGAGTCCCATTAAAAGCTATTAAAATACGACAGACCACTGTAAGTACATATATACAGCAGAGATACTCCAAATGAGGTGCTCTCCTTAAGATGAAAAATGAGAAGGTCAGAAAGAGTGATTTTGACAATTCTAGATCTACTCTATCAATGTCACACATTCCCTATCTGGAAGACTGTCTCCCTGCCTATATCCCAATTAGATGGAGTAGATAATATGCAACATTATTGATCGTGAAAAAAGTATTCAGAGAGACCACTTTTTCTATGTTTTTTTGTTTTTTGTTTACGGGGGTTTGCGGAATTTGTTTATCTTTCTTTATCCTCATCTGAGAATACTTTTCCCCAATTACTTTTAGAGAGTGAAAGGGAGGGAGGGAAACATCAATGTGATGTGAGAGACACACATTAATTGGTTACTTCCCACAGGTATGCAAACCCAGGCAGGGGAAATGAACCTGCAACCCCGGTACATGCCCTTGACCTACTATTTGGTGTGTGGGCTGACACTCTACCACTGAACCACACCAGTCATACATATCCTTCATGTTGCAATCTGAGATTCATTCCCTCTTATTTTTTAAATATACTTATAAATCATGAGGATTTTTGTAAAGTGATATAGCACCCAGCCCAGGTCCATGCACATAACAGGAACACTTACCTGTCAGAGTGTCCCTTGCAAAGGAACATATGGAACAAAAGGCACTTGGAAACACCTGAACGTGGTTCACATCTTTCTTCTGCTACTTAAAAGCCACATCACCTTAACCAGGTCGCTTAATTGCTTATCACCTCACCTATAAAATTATGCCTATACCTCATAGTACTCCTGCAAAAAATTACTAAGACACCCAATTATTGTGCCTTTGCACAAATGACATGGCAAGGTACTTATTGTAATATTTTATCATTTCACAAATTTTTAAAAAACATAGTGCAAATGAGTTCTGCAGAGACCAGCTCCAAGTCCCAAAACTTGCTATGGAAATACCAACTCTAACTCACAGGTATTCTGGTTTCCTTTCTCCATCCTACCACTTAGCATCCCATTCTCTTATCATAGGAACTACTTTAGTCACAGAGTAAATATGTTTGAACTGTTACAATGATTGGATACAAAAACACCACACTGCTTGCCTTTGAAATCTAAAAAAAAGAAAAGCTGGGAATTTAAAAGTTATGGGGCTTGTAATTAATATTAGATTATTTTTTCATTATGGGCTACAATTGATAGAAAAATGATATGCTACTTTGGAATCACAAGAGGCAGGCTAGGTGACATAGTATAGAAACATATTATAAACTCACGTACATTGAGTTAAATATGAAATAAGAAAAAAATCCTAGTCTGGGATAAGACCTTTCTTAGAATGTTATTAAATAATCATCATGAATAATTCATGAGATGCTAAATTTAGGAGTTCTCTATTCCACTGAAGTGATGCAAATTCAACAGACAAAGACTATGACTAATCCAAATATTAAGCTCTTCTATTACAAGCTTTGATCTTTGAAATCTATCTAAAAAGATCCCTCCAGTGGAAGCTTAGCATCAGTCTCTCTTTCTCTCTAATGTAAATTAAATTGGATTCAAACTGTTCTGACCTTGACATCTTTAACACAATTAGAAAGTATACATGCCCAGTGTCAATTGTACATTAAAGAGGCACTCCGGACCCTGGGAGAGGAAGAAAGAACTCATTGAAACATTGCGCCTCAGGCCCATGTGGTCCTCAGAATTTGAAGGTGAAGTGTGGCTCCTGGGGCAGCATGTCGGGAGATCCAGCTAGCATTTGCCAGACAACCCAGTGAATTCATGAACAGAGACAACCATGTGAGCCTTTGGTTTTGATAAAGAAGTCAGTCAACAGCCACGGGTGCTGAAGTCAGACTCCCGCGCAACTTGCTAGCCCACTATAACATGACTCCATCCTCTCCACCCCCCTCGTGTGGTCTCTGCTCCATTGCCAGCACCAGAGGGAACAAAGCAAGGGACTGCTACAAAAAGACAGCCGCTGGCAGACTGTCTTAATAGACAGGCCGCAGATGGTGCCCACCCTTCTCAGCTCCGTATTTTGGTCTCTTTTAAGCAATGAGTTCATCTGTGCCACACCATTCTGCTTGTGATTACCGCTTGTTTTAGGTTGTGCTGTGGGAGGATTAGGAGAATCTCACTGTCTACCAGGGTAAGGAGAGGAGTGGGGCTGGACTGCTGGAGCTGGAAGCTTGGAATGGGGAAGTTTGGGAACTGGTAAGGGGTAATATAATATAATATTCCACAAGGCTGTCTTAGCAGAGTCCTGAGGGTAGATGCTTAAGATTTCAAAGGCCCTGTGTCCTATTGTTTTTGGTACTGCTCTATTCTTTTTAATATTGAGGGTGGGCACAAATATAACCCAAAATACTCATGTTTATATTTTCTCTGTGGGTCCTAACATAAAGCAGAGCTCTGGAGGGTTTGTCAGATTTCAGGATCAAGGGATTTTTTAAAAAAGGCATTATTATACCTGACTATTTAGGAGATCAAGACATCTAAGGGTTCAAGGAAAGATTCCCAAGAAGTTATTCTACCAGGGCAGTGATTGTCAGCCTTTTTCATCTCATGGCACATAGAAAATGATTACTAAAATTCTGCAGCATACCAAAAAATGTATTTTTTTGCCGAGCAGACAAAAAGTAGATATACTTTTGATGTATTCATGCCAGATGGCTATTGTTGTTGGCTTTTGTCATTTTTTTTTATTAGTCAATGTAAGGGAAAAGAGGTCAGTGCCCCTAAGTAGTCAGGTATTGCAAGTTTTAAAAATTCTTGCAACACACCAATTAGCTGTGCTAGAGTATCTGAAATTGGCAAGAGGTTATTTGTAACTTGTGCCTTATCTATGCACCAATGGATACTATTTAGATTATTTCTAAGCACTTTAACACTAGGTTTCTCAAGTAGTTAACATTCCTTCCCTGTTTTCACTCTGCATTTGTTTACACAATTACTTTACCTACGGAATATTTGATTGTTTATTTTTGTTTATTATTCTAAGGATTATAAAAAGTAAATTTACATTCTAATTGCCTAGAATTTTTAGATTTGGAATGAGTTTTTTTGTTTATTTTTCTTTCTGGTAAACAAGCAGGGTCTGATGAGTCCACATCACTAATAGAAAACTGTTTGAAAAATTAAAACTTTGAAAAATTACAATTTGGGGTTTTATTTTTAAAGGTGGTTTGTTAGTATAATATGACACTCTGTCATGTTTCAGTGACTTAGCACAGCAGCAGAATGAAGACTTTAAGGAAAATTATAACCAACATTTTGTGTCTTCTAACACTGCACATATTCTTAGGTGGTGATACCTAAGTGTTCTGTATTTAGTTGGGGGAGAGGGAACAGGCAGAAGTCGGATGCCTTTGGGTATGGGATCCAGTCTGTAAGCTCTTACCCTTCAAGCTTCCCCTGATAGTCCAGAACCACCTGTGCAATGACAGATATTAAGAGAAAATTCTCCAATGTGCCAGGTTCTGTGGTTCATGGGAACTGGGGGTATTCACCCATGAAGAACCCAAACAGTGTGTTTTGCCCCCTACACAAACAATCATTAAAAATTAATTAATCCCCTGGCAGGGTGGCTCAGTTGGTTGGAGCATCATACATGTACCAAAAGTGTTGAGGGTTTGATTCCTGTTAAACTCTTTAAAAAAAAAATAAGTTTTTTATTGATTTTAGAGAGGAAGGGAGAAGTATGAGCATCCATTGGCTTCTACCTAAGTGCATGAAATGGCACTCAACCAACTGAGCCACAACCCTGTTACTCTCCTGTTACACTCCTTGCATGGGCACATGTTGTGGTCCCTACTGTAGCCTGGTGGCTATACTGCTGTGCTGTCTGGCTCTGAGTATTGATTTTGATTGCCTTCTGCATTCCTTGCCTTTATGGACACTTCATTTCCTACCCTACCATCTTGCATAGAGCTGGGGCATGGGACTAGATTTTATCTTGTAGAATACAAATGGGAAAGATGTATGCTTCTTCTAACCTTTTCCATAAAAACCTCCTCAGAACCAGCTGGGTATAGCTCTCATGAGAAACTTGGTTATTTTAAAGTGGTAGAGCCTTGGGGAAACCAAGATGGTGACATAGATAATCACCTATACTTGCTGCCTCTCACAACCAAATCAAAAGCACAACTAAACAGCAGGACAGCTACCACCAAGAACCTTGGGAAAGCTGGCTGAGAGGAAGTTCCATAACTAGAGATGTGAAGAAAGCTCATTGAGACTGCTAAGAGGTGGGGAGGCATGGAAAGTGCTGGCACGTGGATGTGCTGCTCTTTAAATCGGGAGGGTGAAACAAGCTCCCGCTTGCTCTGAACTCCAATTCCAGTGAGACTCTGGGGGACCTGGGCACATACAGGGAGAAATTGGACTGTCTGGCATCAGGACAGGAATATGAGGGTAGCTTACTCATAGAGGTGCTCGCAGCAATCATTATTCCTGCATGGGTTGCACTGGACACTGAGACTTTTCCAGGGACTTTTCCAGTTCAGGACAGCCCTTGCTGTTTGCTCCACCCTGGTGATTTCCAGAGACCCGCTCCCCTCCCCCCCCAATTTACAACCCCACCCAAGTTGTATGCATCAGCTTTTGCAAATGAATGGCTTGTTCTTTAGCCAAAAAGGAACTGCAATAAGGTCAGAGAGCCCCAGAGATTCCAAAAGACGTCCCACTATGTGGCAGCAGCAGCAGTGGCCTTGCTTCACAGCTGGGCCTCATCTGGGTACTTCCAAACCCCATACAAAGAGGAGGAATCTGTAGATGTCTCTGTCACTCCTGCTGGGTGGCCCCACACAGTGGCTGACTTTGCACCTCCTTAGAAATCCAAGAGCCAGTGTACCCAGTGGTCAGAGTGATACCATACTGGATTACAAATCTTCACATCCATAAGAGACACACTCAAGGAGCAGACTCAGTGAGCACCAAAGCCCTACTGAAGCAAGTCCTGCCCCATTAGGGTGTCTCCTATGCAACAGATCTTCCAGTGTAGTCACAGCTGGTCACCACAGCCAATTGGCCTGAAGGTCAATTCCTCCCAGTGATACCAACAGCATACAAGGGTTAACTATAACAAGACTGTGCAAACAGCTCACAAAGGGTTGCAACAAGAAAGTCCACCTCAGGTGACAGGGCAGGCTGAGACACTGGACCCTATAGGACACCAACCACACAAGGCCATTGTATCAACTCAAGGAGACTTAGCAGCTACCCAGTACATAAAAACAAACACAGGGAAGCAGCCAAAATGCGAAGACAAAGAAATAAGTTATAAATGAAAGAAATGGATGAAAACAAAATACTGGATATAGAATAGTTCAAAACCACAGTTATAAGGTTACTCAAGAATCTTCTAGAAACCTCTAAAAAATTTAGTGTGATTCCTCAAGGATATGAAAAAGGACCAATCAGAAATTAAGCATAGACTGACTAAAATAAAGAATAATATACAAAGATCCAACAGCAGACTAGAGGTTCACAAGAATCAAGTCAAAGATTTGAAATATGAAGAAGCAAAAAACACCCAACTGGAAAAAGCAAAAAGAATTCAAAAATATGAAGACAGTGTATGGAGCCTCTGGAACAACTTCAAGAGGACCAATATCAAATTATAGGGGTGCCAGAAGAAGAGAGCAAGATATTGAAAACATATTTGAAGAAATAATAACACAAAACTTTCCCTACCTGGTGAAAGAAATAGACTTACAAGTCCAGGAAGCACAGAGAACCCCAAACAAGGGAAATCTAAAGAGGACCACACCAAGACATTTTAATCATAATTAAAATGCCAAGGGCAAAAGACAAAGGGAGAATCTTAAAAGCAGTAAATGAAAAACAGTTACCTACAAGAAAGTACCCATATGACTGTCAGCTGACTTCTCAACAGAAACTATGCAGGCCAGAAGGGAGTGACAAGAAATATACAAAGTGATGAATAGTAAGAACCTACAACCAAGATTATTCTATCCAGCAAAGCTGTCATTTAGAATTAAAGGTCACATAAAGAACTTCACAGAAAAGAAAAAGTTCATCACCACCAAACCAGTATTATATAAAATGCTGAAGGGTATTCTCTAAGAAGAGGAAGAGAAAGGTAAATATAAAAATTATGAACAACAAAGTGACAGCAAATACATATCTATTAACAAGTGAATCTAAAAATCAAGTGAAGCTGAAACCGGTTTAGCTCAGTGGATAGAGCGCCAGCCTGCAGACTGAAAGGTCTCGGGTTCAATTCCAGTCAATGGCATGTACCTTGGTTATGGGCACACCCCCAGTAGGGGGTGTGCAAGAGGCAGCTGATCGATGATTCTCTCTCATCGATGTATCTAACTCTCTATCCCTCTCTTTCCTCTCTGTAAAAAATCAATAAAATATATATTTAAAAATCAAGTGAATAAAAAAATCTGAAGAACACATTAAACTGGTGAATATAATAAAATCAAGGGTATAAAAAGGGAGAGGACTGACAATTCTCAGGGGGGAGGAAATGTGAGGGGTGTGGGAAAGATTGGACAAAAATCTTACACCTATGGATAAGCACAATGGGGGTGCAGGTAACGGCATCGGGTTGGGTGGGAACCCAGTGGAGGGGAGCTGGAAAGAGGAGAGGAACAACTGTAATAATCTGAATAAAGATTTATTCAAAAAAATAATAAAGTGGTAGAGCCTTTATCAATCTGTATTCTTAATTGACTTTGTGAAGCAAAAGCTACTCTACCCTTTTGGTGAGTGAAAAATTAGTCAAGTTCATGATGTTAAGTCACTTTGATGTGGATGTTTACCTGATACAGGACCCAGCTTTACTTCTTCCAGGAACAATAGAGGCCAACCGACATTTGTATAATTGGTTGAGTATGGGACCTTTTGAATAAACACTGCCCCACATGGCCATCAGCTCCTCTGGCGTTGGCCACTGTTCCCAGGCAGTTCTTCAATCTCTGCCTGATCTAAAGAACTGACAGGAGGCAAGCTTCTCTCGACTCCCTGTGTCAGTCTCATGTTGCCTCCAGCTGGCCAACATGTCTTAATGCCCATTTATCAAGCCACAGCATACTGAAAGATACTCAAAACTAATTTGTTTAGTGTGAACATACAGAGGGAATCAGATACCTCCATGGCCACAAGTCTGTGAGCACTCTGTCCAAGCTGTCCACTCAGAGAGCTGACAGTTGACCACACATTCCACCAGGCAGTGCATGCTCATTCCCTGTGGCTTCACCAAGTTACGCTGCAGATGGAAATGAAATATGATTTCAGCGGATAATTCGAATTTAACATCAAGTCAAAACATTATTCTTCTATGGGAAAGACTTTCCTTTATTCTAGATAATAATCTTTTATATTTTTTGGGAGGGAAAAGGGATATCCTTTCTTATTTAAATTGATGGCAATTGCATAAAATGGCTGTCCTTTCCTCACAAAATCAAAATTGTTAGCCAAAATTTCTTTTTATAAATTTAGAATAGGCCTGCAATTAGGGTGCTGGGAAAGCAGGCGGTTATATCCTTTTAGTCCCCTGCTCAGCCAGCAGGGGACCAAGAGGATGCTCAGTGTTAAATGCAAGCACCCTTCACTTCTGGGTGAGCCAGAATGAACAGCTAGCTGGGCTGAAACATAAATAAAAAACAATAAAGCTCAAATCAATAACTCATCTAAAGTTTATTAAAAAGACCAATTATGTTAAAAAACATAATCATGGGCTTAGTCATGAGGAAAGTTGGTGATAGAGTTCACTTTCCTCTCATCCACTCTGAAACTCATATGTAGGTAAAATCTACAAATTAATGATCAAGGTAGAAGAGGTCTTAGTGAAAGAAGAAAAACAGAAAAAATAATAAAAAGTTCTGCTTTAGGAATCACATGCCATGTGCACACTGAAGAAAACTTTGACTTTCAATGCATGTTAGGTTTTAGGAATGTTCATATCAAGCTGAAATTAATGGTGATTTGGCAAGTGGGCATCATGGTAATTACCACAAGAGGTATGGGTATTCTAGTTAGGTTAAAATTTTGGGACTTCTTTAACCAGTATTTAAAAAAAATATTTGTTGGACATATGGTATTGGAAAGCAGAGAAACTGATTTTTCCATCGGTGAAAACTTTATATCCTTCTTTGTATCAAAATAAAAGATCTATTATACATATTGAATGTAAGATTTTTCACTTATTTGGAGTTGTACATTGTGAATTTATTTTTCTTGAAGCCCACAACTTCTTGAGAAGCAGATGAGATGAAATAAAATGCTAAAATAAATCACTGGCTTCTGGGAGACAGAAATCTGTCATGTGTTAGCCAGTTTCAGAATTTCACCAAGTGGGACATCTGGTTTCAGATGATCTGGTCACAGAGTTGGTGTTGATTTCTAGCTATGTGTTTGGTTTAGAGAACGTGTGGTCGTAACAATACTTAACATGTTAAATCAGGTTAGAGGAGGAAGGTTTTGTTTTGATTTTAATTTCTACTTGTGTATTCCCCTTAGGTTAGGAGACAAGGGACAACAATTATTTTTCCAGATTACTAAAAAAGTTTCTGTGGCTATCTAAATTATCTGGCCCCACATTTTCAATTTATTTGAAATATTGTTTTAGCAAATTCCTATAGTGTGAAAGCATATTGTCATATTTATTTCTATTATATTTCCTCCATAGTGCTTTTCACTTGTACATTGGGAAGTAATGCTGACTTCTTTGGAGCAGCTTTTATACAAACTTTATATAGTTTATTATGGATAGAAAAGGGAAAAAATTCTGAACCTGATCGTTTGAAACTTGGTAGGGAGGCATTTTAACTTAGTTTGAGAAGGAAAATACAGCTGAATTAATTACGGAACAATCAGATACTAAGAGAGCAGAGTATTCTAATAGCAAATGTCAGTGTTCATCTTATATGGAAGGGACAGTGTTTATCGCATATGCAGATGAATCACCTGCCCAATACAGAGTCATATCTAAACATTAGAGTTTGCTGGTCAGCAAGTACATTTAAATAAGTTCCTGAAAATCATACAAAATAGTTTTTAATGAACTCACATCCCTAGTGCCAAATGACCTTTCCCAGTCATTGTGATGAAGTTAAGACTAGTGAGATATAACTCTACTATACTATTACCAATTGGAAACAAATATAAACAAATTACCTGCTCACATTGGTCCATGCTGACTGTCTTGCCGTCACTGCGCACACAGCTCAGAAGGCGGATTCTGACACCTTGCCCACAGGTTGCATTTTCACTCAGCTGGCACGTGCTCCACTCTACAGGCATAGAATCACCATAGTGAGTTTCAAAATTCTGGGCATGTGAGCAAAATACAACCTAAGGTTATTTGTACTGGTGGAGGACGATATGTACATAACTCTAAAACCACTTCAGCAGGGTTTAAAGACATCAATCAATTCTTTCATACAAAAACAATCAAATTGAGATGAGTAACTTCCTATGTGTTCTTTAAGGTAAAAGGCCAAATCTTTGTTAGAAACCATCTCACAGTTGGCTGGGAAGGAAAGGAAAGACACTCATTAACCAGGATGAGAAAGGAAAACAAGTTTGGCATCCTCTATTTGCTGGGGATAGTTGAGAGAGAAAATAACCCAGAAACAAAGCTAGTCTTTGATGTGAACTTGCAAATGTTTTCAAGGAATAAATATAATTAGCTAAACAATTTGGTACAGTGAAGCTAAAGAGGCACTGTAGAAAAGGAAGAGTTCAACCTATTTAGAACTATATAGCCTATTCTCAAAACTCTAATTTTTAAAAATCATTCTCATCAAAGAAGGTTTTGTAGATTTAACTCATGGCATTACAAAGTAGACAACTTTGAGTTAGAATAAATTCTCCTGCTTCTTAAACAAAAATTATTGTAAGTGTGGGTACAAAGGAAGTTCCTTGATCATATGCAATGAGACCCCTTTTAATGAGATTTTCCATAATTGTAGATGACCCAAGTTTACTAGGAATAGAAAACTTTGTATAATGAAATGAGTGTTTTAAAGATATGCTCTTCCAGTAAAGCAAATTTAATTGTATTTCTGAAAAAAATATTATATGAAAACCAAGGTTCTGATGTACCTTTAAAAAGAGAAAAATGTGAGATCATCTTCATCTATAAACACAATCATACAGCCCCACAAAATTTTCTACCAAGTTTTCTACATGAGAAATCTCAGCAGCACCCCTGGGATGTTAGTGGGGAATTTGCTCCAGAAACCAGTATTGCTCTGGGGGCAGTTTAGATATCAGTATTGAGTTTAATACTGACTTAACATGGTTCCACATTTTGTCGCATTTTGTATATCTGTTACTGCATGAAATGGTTGGTAGCAGATCAATGTAACTCAACAATCTTTGGTATTAGACACCGTGGTGTCCAGGAAAAAGTTAAGCATTTGGCTGAATGAGGCTGTTATGATTCCCACTGCCTCTCAAACATCCCTGTCTGGCAGGCCTACCATTCATCCTTAATGAGATCCTAAGAACAAGTGCATCAGAAGCTTGAGGTTCTTGAAGTAACAGAGACCATTAAAGAGCTACATTCTGTGACAGAATGATTATATTCTTTCCTAAATGGTAAAATATCCCTTGATATTTTTTTTATTGTTTCAGTTTATCATGGCTTAATTCAGCTTGACTCTGAAACGTTGCCAAATCTTTGTAAGCATCTTTGAATTCGGAGATTCTAGGCGGTGTTGTTGAATCTACATGGTGAGAGTGGACATGTAGAGGGACACTAGAAATGTCAAATCTTCAGCCTGCCATGATGGATTCACACATTCTATTGGCAGTCCTAATCTGGAGAACGAAAACCCATGCAAACTTACTCCCATTCGTCAGTGCTATGGGAAAAAGGCATACCTGTCAGATTGTACTGGAACTGAAAGCAGTTTTCATTGAGGAGGCAAGGCCGCACCTGGGAGTCTTCCGCACATGTCCTGGAGCTCAGTGAGGGTCTCAGCAGATGGCGGGTTCTTCTCTGCATTGTGTGGGGATCACATGACTATGAAAATCAAAGAGCAGGCAGGTTTAGGAAAGACCCAGAGTTTGTTGATCAATCCTGATTATCTGTAGTATACGTATAGGCATATGTACAGAGAAGCGACTATTGAAAATGTTAAACATATTTATAACATAAAACCATTATCTGATTCAAGGTAAGTAGTTTTTGGTTTTGTCATTTGACCACTCTTTATGTTTTTTGTTGTTGCTGTGGCAAAGCCTTCATTTTTAATCTCCCATGCATAATTAGGCACATGGAAACCATTTTCATCAATTAAATTGTACTCTGTACTCTCAAATAGGATGTCCCTTCACAAGAGATTAATTCATTTTGAATGTTTAAATTAATGTAAAAAGGAAGACTGTCCTTTTTCCCTCAGATAGTCTAACACAAAAGAAATAACCATACAGAACATCTTAATGGGAAAGTCATTTTTAAAACCCTGGAACAAACACATACACAAAGAATTATGAAACCAGTATTGCCAATAGACCAGAACTTTCCTCCTATTTGGGAGGCTTTCTGAGCCACCAAAGACGAGCCACTGCATTCCGTAGCCTTTTCAACAAAATAAGTGTATACATGTGAACTTCAAAGATCTCTGCAAATATCACTTTTCCTGTGGGTCCACATGTTCTTTCATATATTGCCCTTCAGTCTAGTAAATCTACCAGCCACATCTTCAAGCTCCTTCTATTGGAATAATATCCTTTCAGCTGTCCTACATCCTCTCCTTCCCCTTCCTCAGAACACTAATAAGGTCTTCATCAGTGATGGTCATCCTTTTACTAAAGATAAATTCTTCTCTTCTTTCCCAATAACATTCCTCCCATGCTCAGGAATTGTTCTATATATGTTTCTAAACATATATACCTACACATATACTTATATGGCCTTATTATTCATTGTTACCCTGGCTTCTTCCCTTTTTATAAACTCATTGAGGGCACGGTTTCTACTTGTCATATCATTTCCTGAAAATCTTGATATGGAGTTTACACAGTGGTTGTTCAATAAAGACCATTAAATATAGTCAAAACAACACAATTCCAGACCCAGAAATCTAAAGAGGCACAAACATGCTTAAACCCTGGGGGGAATAAAAAATCTCTGAATTAAGGCAACTGGGCCATAATTTTAGTATTTGGGATATTTTGTTTATTTTTATTCCTTTTATGTTTTCAGATATTATAGCAAGAGCACAGCCTGTAAACTGAATCTTGCTGCTATTAATCAAAATGATAATGTTGGATTGCACTGAACTATACAGGGAAATGCCACTTAAAATTTTTTTAAGTGTTTGGAACCATTGAAAGACATTTACTACTCATGTGACTTTATAGTTGTCAATACTTGTAATTTTATATTTAAATTGTATTGAATGATTAATAAATGCCATTAAAACTAGATAATTATTAATTATCTGTAAATGAATCCCTTGTTAAATGCTTACTAATAATTTATTATTAGTTCACTAATTAATTTGTTCTCATGAGAAAGAATAATAACTTAAGTAATTTTTTAGTGAAATAATATAAAATTATCTTGGCCAATACTCCTGATTACTTCTTTTCTACCTTAAAAAATGTCTGGACCAAGTGAGTATGTGTAAAGTGCCAGTTTAGTGTAAACCATCAAATAAAGCAAAAGAGAAAACAACACACACAAACATGCCTATACAAATGAAATTGCTAGGTAACCTTGAAAAACTCATTTATATACTCTGTACCTCATTTCCTTATCTAAACCTAGGTAAGAAAGGGGTATTTTACCTAATAATATAGACACATGTAAATTGACCATACCTCTGCTACACCCACAGCCAATCAGAGTGAGTATGCAAATTAACCCAACAAAGATGGCGGTTGATTTGCATACACACCTGGGTCCCGGGGAACCTCCTTGGCACCTAGGTCACTCCCAGCCAGCCATTGGGTGGAGGCTTTAGGTTTGGGAAGGGATTGACCTTGCGATTGGAGGGGCGGGATCCCCCTTCCCAAACTTAAAGCTTGGGATCGGAGGGAAGAGAAAAATAAAATCAATGAAAACATATCCTCAGATGAGGATAAAAAGAAAAAGAAAGAAAGAAATGTCATTTCCTATGAAAGACATAACTGGAAAATGATTAAAGAAAGTTGTCATTTTTTCATGGTAAAGAGACTAGAGTTCATGTTGATGAAAATACCTTGGTGGCTGCAATGACTGGCAGTGGCTGCAGCAGTGGGGTGATGGAGCTGGCACCTTCCCCTGATAAGCTCAGTTGCCTCATATAAAGGAGGCCAGACTATGGCTTAGGCCTGCTACCAATGGGGAGTGGGCTTATGCCATCTGTAGGACATCCCCTGAGGGCTCCCAGTATGTGAGAGGGGGCAGGCTAGGCTGAGGGACCCCTCCCCAGTACACAAAACTTTATAGGATTTAAAATTATCCTCACAATATTATCCCACTGTCATCTCTAAAACTGCTGGATATAGTTTTAAAATATCCTCTGGAACCTAACCTGTCATTCATAACCATGTAGAAGTTGCTAACCACTTTCTGAAAATTAGAATATTGAAAACCAACACTGCAGCTAACTCTCTCACTAATACTTCTTCTATAAAAACAGGCTAAGAGTGGAGCATGAGTAACTAAGATCTATGAACACAATCCAACTTAAACTTAGAAAGTATTTTCATATTCTACCTGCTCCCCAGGTGATCAGTGCACTCCCACAGTGGGAACACCCCTCAGCTGACTGACCAGTCCTGGTGGCCCATCAGCTTTGTGCCAGACACTCACTCCCTCAGTAGTCCTGCAGGTCCAATCTCTGGAGAACAGGCCAGGCACCAATGGACCAGCACTGCTGGCAAGATCCTGACAGCGCTCTGGCTTCTTGGAAGTCAGCCTAGGACACTGCATATAAAAGTGGCCTCCAGGTGGCTCCCAAGAACCAGCACTGATGTCAGCAGGATGGATCCAGATCCCGGGCCAGTAAGGATGTCCCACAGCCCACCCAGAGGGCCGATCAAATCCATCCCCAGCACCCCTTTTGAGACCCCACCTGTGCACGAAGTCATGCACCAGGCCTCTAATATTTATATAAAGACATTTTGTCAAGTTTCTAAAGAAGAAAGCAAAAAAGCAATGTGTTGATTACTAACCTAAACTAAACTCTAAGCCACTTCCTTGATAAAGTTATGTAGTTCAATCAATGTTATGTAGTTCAAGTTCATTTGCTAGGAAAGGAAATGACCAATAAGACCATTAGTCACTGCATATTTGTCTCAGTTTTCAGATCAATTGTTGTGGTATTGCAGCACTGTGTTCAAGTCACCTTTATTTTACTTAATAAGGGCCCCAAAGATTAATGATGCTGACAATCTTTATATGCCAAAGAATATTAAGTAAAAAGGTGTATGTATATGTATAGGAATAAAAGATAGCTTATAAAAGGTTCAGTACTATCCATGGTTTCAGGCATTCACTGGAGGCATTGGAATATATCCTGTACAGATAAAAAAAACAAAAAACAAAAATAAAAACAAAAACAAAAACAAAAACAAAAACTACTACTGTAATTTCTTATACATATGACCCTTTACAAGATTAGATTTTCTAACTTATTACCTTTCAAGACCATCGCTTATCTTAAAATTCAATCATTCCTTATGACATTATTCCTTCACACTTTTGTCCTTTCTATCAATAAGGCCTTTACCCATAGGTCTGACCTGAATATTTGTATTTGTCAAAATTAAATCAAATATCTCTTCTATTATCCTCTACTGACTTCCTTGCTCACCTATAAATGGAACCACCTAGGTAGTATACATTTCCACTGCACTTGTGCATGTATTGATCTGTGTTCCTTCCCATGGGCTATATAAAAAAGAGCCCATGTCTTAATTTTCCTGGAAATTGAGAAGCTTGTTCTGTGTCTGCTATATAGTATGCAAATACTAAATATTTTGTTGTGTAGAATAATTTGGTTTTCTTCAGCAATATGATTGGAATTTTTTAAGTGGTCATTAGTGGACAAATAGTCAACCCTGGACTATGATCATCTTGTTTGAATATAAGGATTCTCCATAGACCTCTATCTGAGGGAATCGAATCATTTCTGTAATTTTCATAAATTTTCTATAAAATTTAAATGACAGTTACCAGAATAATAGTCTATCACTAAATTAATAAAATTATTAATAAATCAATATTTATCATCCTATATAATGTAGTAATGTGCAAATTGGCTGTCACACCCTCACACAAGATGGCCACCCACATATGATCACAAGATAGCCACCACAAGATGGCCAGCAGGGGAGAGCAGTTAGAAGCAACCAGGCCAGCAGGAGAGGGAGGTTGGGGGCGACCAGGCCTACAGAGGAGGACAGTTAGGGGTGACCAGGCCTGCAGGGGAGGAAGGACAGTAGGGGGAGACCAGGCTGACAGCAAAAGGCAGTTAGGGGTGACTAGACCATCAGGGGAGGGACAAGGCCTGCAGGGAATGGCAGGTTGGGGCAACCAGGCCTGCAAAAAAGAAAGGGAAGTTTGGGGGATCAGGCTAGCTGAGAAGGGCAGTTAGGGATGACCAGGCCAGCAGGGGAGAAAGGGAAGTTTGGGGGGACCAGGCTAGCTGGGAAGGGCAGTTAGGGGTGACCAGGCCTGCAGGGGAGGAAGGACAGTAGGGGGAGACCAGGCTGACAGGGAAAGGCAGTTAGGGGTGACAGGCCATCAGGGGAGGGACAAGGCCTGCAGGGAAGGGCAGGTTGGGGCAACCAGGCCTGCAGAAAAGAAAGGGAAGTTCGGGGGGATCAGGCTAGCCGGGAAAGGCAGTTAGGGGTGTGCAGGCCAGCAGGGGAGGGAATTTGGGAGGGACAAGGCCTGCAGGGGGCGATCAGGTCATCAGGGGAGGGCAGTTGGGAGGGACAAGGCCTGCAGGGGAGCGCAGTTGGGGGTGACCAGGCCTGCAGAGGGGGTCAGTGAAAAGACTAGGCTGGCAGGGGGGCAAATGGGGACAACCAGGCCATCAGGGGGGCAGTTAGACATAAGGCAGGTGAGCCATTAGAAACAAGTGGTCCCAGATTGTGAGAGGGATTGGAGGGCCCCCTGAAGGGTCCCGGATTGGAGAGGCTACAGGCTGGGCTGAGGTGACCCCCCTGTGAATTTCATGCACAGGGCTTCTACAATAGTAGTAAAGATACACAAATAAAAAGAACCAATCGTGATCTAAAGATTTTATATCCAGAAAAGCTGATTGTCAATGAAAAGACCATAGATATACTGTTAACGACATGTAAGAACTGAAGGAATATCATTTCCATGGAGCCCTTTCCTAGGAATTTACTGGAGACTGAATTTTATGGCAGGAAAGTCATCAACATAAAGATTATTGGTGAGACAAGTTCACACATAAAACTTAGATACAGGCTTTATGCTCTCAAGTTACAGATAAATACAACAGTAAAAGAATGAGGAGGGCCTATGTAAAAACGTTAACATTTTTAAGAACTTATGATAGTGACAAGTATTGGTATTATTATTATGAGAATGTTTTCTGTATGTGGGATAGAGCAAATGTGTAATTATGATATATTCTTGTTTTATCTCCAGTGTCCTTGACAAAGACAACTCTTAATATAGAGAAAAGGAGATGTAGATGTAAGATGGAACTTAAGTGAACTCTTATAGTTCATCATTATAAACTCATGAAACATTTCATCTTCAAAATAAGGGAAATATTGTAATAGTATATATTCCAAAGTTCTGTCTTCTGAAGTGGACTACAAGGAGTGGAAACTAATAGCAGGTATGGGAATCCTGTGACATTAAAGAGCCCTTTCCATTAAAAGAGACCAGAGCTTTTTAGAGAAACAAAGGAAATGTGGAATATGTGCCTGACACATCTTGCCATTTCAGGTTGCAAGGAAGTTAATGATGGCCACCGCAATCTTTATTAAAATGTTTGTGGAACAAATTATCTGAGTATGTATATAGCTGATAACTGAAAAGGTTTAAAACACATCAAATTTATTTAAACCTATAATTTCATAACTATACAAAAATAGTCACATGCAGTTAAAGATGCTAGGATAACAACTTATTTTGAAAACTGGTAAGTAACATTTTTCATGCTGCCTTTTCTATATGGAATGGATCAGTAGTTAATTGAATAGCAGTTGGGGTAAAATATCTCCTTACAGAAGTATTATAGTTCCACAAGTGAGGAAAGATGATAGAATTGGGATGTTCCAATTTTTTCTAGTATTTCCTAAATCATAAAGACTCTAGGAATTGATCACCAATGACAGCTAAACTAATAAAAAGAGATAACTATACATTGTGTGCCTTCTGAGAAGGAGCACACATTCTATAGTCTTTATAAAATAATGAAATTTGAATTTAATTATACCTCTATATCCAATTCCCAACTCACAGGAATTTTAAGGTCAGAGGAACATGTAAGCCTCACCGTGGGGATGAAATTTACCAGTTAGACTGGGTAATTCTATAGGAGAAATGGCCTGTTTTCCATATCAATAAATTGCTAGCGCCCTAGCCTGTTTGGCTCAGTGGATAGTGTCAGCCTGCAGAATAAAGGGTCCCAGGTTGCATTCCTGTCAAGGGCACATGCTCAGGTTGTAGGCTTTATCCCCAGTAGGTGGCATGCAGGAGGCAATCAATGATTCTCTCTCATCATTGATGTTTCTATCTCTTGGTCACTCTCTCTTCCTATCTGAAATCAATTACATATTCCTTTAAAAATAAATAAATTGCTAGAGAAAAGGAGAAAGAAATGAGAGGGGAAAACTAGATAAAAGGAGATGTAAAGGTATTATAAAAACAGGCAGAGCTAAGCAATTATGTCTAGTTCCTTGGATTCTAGTTCTAAAGGAAAAGATAATCCTAGAACTCAGCTCAGAGTTGGCTTTGAGAGAAGTGAGGAGGTTATAATTAGGGAAAAAACAACTGTGAAGCGTTTTGTGGGCAACTGACAGGTTTCTACCTCCAATGCTGGTGGCTGTTTGATGACTAAACTGAACATTGTTGTTGTTGTTTTGGGTTTTTCCATATTTGTGCTAAAATCAATATTTAAAAAGTTTAAAACTTTTCCCTTGTCATCCTTGGTTTCTTTTCATTTTGGGATATGAGAGCAGACTTTTCTGAAGTGTGCTGTTTTCTGGTGTGTTAATAGATCCAAATTGCAGACGCATCACGAGAATTCTTCTTCACATTACACAGTGTTTTACCAAGTATCATACTTTAAAAGATATTAGCTTGTAAGAACATGAAATAAGTAATTTCAAAATGCAATGGGTATTTAATTTTAAAGCGTGCCTTTAACATTTATGTAAAATGTTTTTGGTACTCGTTCAATAGAAATGTATCTGACCACTGGGTAAAGCTAGCAATAAAACTACTGGTCCACAATGTGTTAAGAGAGAAAAGGGTTTGATAAGCAAATGCATTTAGGACACATTGAGATGCAGAGTGCTAAACAAGGATTTTCATAATAGCTCTTTACTGGGTTTGCTGACTATTCTATTATGTCACTAAAACTTACTCCTTTTTCCCCGGGGATAGAACTGGACCTCATTGCCCAGCCTTCCTGGCAGCTGGTGTAACCATGCAACTGAGTTTTGACAAATGAAAGGAAATGGGAGGCTGTGAGACACTCCACTCCTGACCCTGACACCTCCCACATACCTTCCTCCATTCTCTTCACCCTCTCCCATGGTGACTTCAAATGTCAAGAGGGCAGACCTCCATTAGCCTGGGTCCCAGAATGAAGCAGCAAGTGCCCATTTTCCACTGAGAAAAACCCTCTTAGGACTCTTTTGTGGGAGACAAATAATATATATACCATTTGATCCAGAACAATTTGGGGGTTACATTTTTTTTTGTCAAATTACTACTTCACTGAACATTGTGACTCTCTAAGAGTCTCAGATCTTTAGTATCAATTTAGCATTCTATAGGACACATTTGGGGAAATGGACTTACAGATTTAAAGACAAGAATGAACACGAAATTGTAAATTATAAAGTGGTAAATTATTATCTATATGAATCAATTGCTATCCTTGAAAACTCTTCTAGTAAGATTTCCAAACACTTTAATCAAACAGTTTTTTGAGAATACATTAAATGCAAGGCACTGCACCAATGAATAAAACATCACCTCGGGGAGGATTTCTTTTTATTCTCTGGATTTTCAAGAGATCATCTCTTGTCTCCATGAAAGACTTACAATTACATTTTAAAAGGAGATGTTTAAGGATTTAAAAGGAAATATAGTTATTTCATCCTACTTATAAAACAGAAGTATTACTGAACTTGCCTCTGAGGAAGTTAAGTTCAATTTACTATTTTGTGTGTGTTGGAAGATAAGGTGGCAGGAGGATGAGGTTGGTCTTAGTCATCCAAAAAAGTGTTTTTTTTTTAATGTTGAGTTGTGATGTATTGCTGGGTTGTGAACACTATATTAATAACTGACACTCTTATGATGCTTACTACGTGCTGGTCACTATTTTACATTCTTTAAATTAACTCATTTCATTGCCACAATAACCTTATGATGCAGATCTATTGTTCCCCTCATTTTACAGCTGGAGCAGAGAAGTTAAGTAATTATATCAAGCTCACACAGCTAGAAAAGGGAAGAACCAAGATTCCAACCCCGTCAGTCTTATGCTATAGAGTCCATGCTATTCACTACACTATTTTGGTTTTCAGTTTATTGGATCAAAGTCAGCAACTTTAAAACTCATAGAATATCATAGAAAATGTCTATCATATACTTAAAGTGAGAGTATTTCCTGAAATGGTTACTTCTGATTTCTGATTACACACACACACAAGAGGCCTGCTGAGAACCAATTCCAGCATGTAATAATTACAAGAGTTCTATAAAAAGGTTGATGGGATTTGGGGGGTTCAACAAAGGTAAACCACAACAAAGGTAAACCAGTAGTTTACCTGTTGGAAATGGCTAAAGTCATTTCTCCAAAACCTGAATAGGATAATTGTTAGCTGCCAGACAGCTCAGGGCATTTTATTGCCTCTTGTTGGTCAAACACCTGAACAGACATAGGCTATCCCCCAAACTGATAATGCTTCTGTAGTCTACCCTTTGATACCTTACCCTTTGAAGAATATATTTCAACCTTGCCTTGGGACAAATTGTGTTAGAATAAAAGCAGGGTCCTGAGTTCTTTTTATCTGAGGCTCCTCTGACCCCCAATGACTTTCAAAATTATCTTTGTCATTGGACTCCTTCTTAGTCATCTACACCCAGCCACTTTCCCCAGGGCGCTGGCCCTTTGTAAGCTGGGAAAGAACCCCGGCATTATGGCATAATGGCAACAGTACCTGGGACTGGAGCTGGACCCTTACAGCACCAACACTAACAGAAAAAGAAGGATGTGCCTGAACAGAAAACACCAGAAGGATGGTCAAGTTCACTGTGCATAGAGCCCATGCAAGCTTCCTATCCTTGAGGATCTGGAAGTAGGTGAGTGATTCTTTGTGTTTAAGTCAGATTATTATGGGGGAAAACTTGGTCAAAAGGCAATATAAAGAAATTGGAATATCTAAAGTACTTTTTAAAATCAGATTGGAAAAAAAAATATCGTGGTCATCTTTAATACGGTTTCTTGTTCAAATCGTGAAAAACCTAATTTGTTTGGAGGATCAAAAATCTGTGATTTCTAAAAAGCCACCAGGTCCTCTGTCCCTGGAGAGGAGAGACTGGACAGCTGGAGAGATTATAGCCATCAGCTCTCTTCCCCATGAGAATATTCAATGTTTTGTTTAAAAATTAGAGAAGAACTCGCAGGGAAATGCAAAATTTGGCAAAGGTCACCTTGGGTGCTAGTAATTACTTTGGAAAGCGAAAAAGAAAAAAAAAATTAAGATGAAGAAAAGGGGAAGATGCAAGAGAAAGCAAGAGAGTGGGAAAGATTGAGATTAATAGTATGCTTAGAGAAATCAGTCAGAAAACATTAAAAACCTTATGATTTAACTTGTACGTGAGACATAAAACTGAAAGTAACAAAACAAATAAGAACTCATAGATGCATACAACAGCATGTGGGGAAGGAAAGGTGGGGAGGTAGTAAAGGGTGAATGGGGTCAAATCTGTGGTGACAAAAGGAGATTTGACTTTAGATGGTGATCACACAATGCAATATGCAAAAGACATATCATAGAATGTTGTAAATATAAATATAACATGGTTTTCCTACAGTGTATCAAGGTGAAAATATTTAAAAGCCACCAATCTAATAAAAATGCTTATCAAAAAATATTTCCTTTAAATAGAGTGTCATGATCATTATTGCAAAACTGTTTTATTATATAAGTTTTTTTTTTCAAGTATAAACTGTAACGGTTCATTCTTTCTAGAATATTTCTCTCTACCATAAACACTATTTGTATCTTTAAACACTAGGATTCATTTCAGAAAATAACTATTAAGTTTGTAGCTAGAAAACTCACATTTATTTTCAATATATTTCAATATACTTTAAATATAAATCTGTAAGTAAAATTAATTTCTTAAATATATCCCTTCTTATAGGAAGTGGTTAGTGGTTTAGGTTGACACCTGCATCCTATCTAGATAAATTGGACCTAGCTGAAGGGGAGAACAACGAGGGATACTTGTGTCAATTCTCCATATATTGAAAGAGCAATTACATTCAGGATATTCCCTTGCACAGGATTCTTTAAGGCAGATTAGGAAGTGAAGTCAAAATTCAAAAACTGTTTTCACCCTTTAGGCATGTGCTAATACACATGTATCGTGGTCCTACATTGGAAGGGACAGAAGGTGGAGGACCAGATGGGGATTCCCAGCAGAAAGGCACCAGAAGCATTTCAGTATCTATGTTTTAACTCCTCTCATCTATATATGATCTGGTCATTCTCTTTACCCTAGCTAACTTCTTCTGTCAATACCCCTACTACTAGAATAGAGGGTCTGCAAGTGTGGTCCCAGGACTAGAATCAGCAGTATGAACATCAGCCTGAAACTTTTTAAAATTACAAGTAATTGTGCATTATACCTGACTCAATGAATCAAAAACTTCAGGGATTCTATTTTAATCATCAATTTACTGTGGCATGGAAACATGGAATAGATTGATGAATCTCAGAGGGAAGGGGGAGGGTACTGGGAAGGGAATAACCAAAGAATTTAGATGCATATATGCATTCCCCCTGAACACAGATAATACATTAGTGAACCCCTGGGGCGGGGTCTGAACTGGATGGTGGGAGACAAAGGGTAGAAGGGGGGGGTGGGCATATGTAATACTCTCAACAATAAATAAGAAAAAATCTGAGGGGTGAAAAAACACACCACTCCTGGGGTGGGGGGTGAATAATCCATGTTTTAATGAGTCATCCAGGTAATTTTGAAGTATTATCTAGTTTTAGAACCAGATAACTGAAGTACTATCTAGTTTTAGAACCACGGTTTCAACTTTGTGTGTACAACAACAAACTCCTAGTTTCCTACCCCCCAGCACCCTCCTCTAGTCTTTCCTACCTCTGTTAATGGCACTCCAGCCATCCAGGGCTCAAGTCAGAAACTTGGAAGTCATCTTTGACTTTTTTATTTTTCTTACCCCTTACAACCATACCTGAGCAAGTCCTTTCAGCGCTAACTTCAAAATAGAATTGATGATCTATGTACTTCTCACCATCTGTGCCTCATCTACCTTGGTCAAAGTCAGCTTTCACTTAGATTGTAGCAATCACCTCACAACTGTTTTTTCTATTCTATAGATTATTTTGAACTCTGGGGCTGGAATCAACTTTTTAAAATAAAAATTAGAACATTTAATTCCTCTTTTCCAAACCTTAATGGTTTCCCAGCATAGTGTGAAAACCAAGTCTGATTTTGATGGCCTACAATGTCCTACACCATCTGGTCCTGCACAACCTTTGAATCTCATGGCCTTCTATTCTCCTGCTTGCTCATTGCTCCATTTGCCACTCTGGCCTCACAGGCATTCTTAGGGAACTCCAAGTATTCCCTTGTCTAAAGGCCTTTGTTCATGTTCTCCCTCTATCTGCAATGATCTTCCAGTGCCTGCATGTTTTGCCCCTTTATTAGAGAGACCATATAAAGTCAAATCTCCTTTTTTCACCTATTAGAGAGACCTTCTTTGACCATTCAATATAAAATATCAGTAACTCCTTCATGTCACTTTGTCCCTCTATGTATTTTCTTTCCCATATTGCATTACTACATGTCATTCTATCTGTTAAATTAATGCTTTTGAAGTGGTAAATTATATATTAAGCTCCATATAGGTTGGGATGTGGTCTTGTTTATTATTGATATTCTCAGGACCTGAAATAGGCCCAGGCCCATAAGAGATACTTTCAACAGACAGTATAATAGTGAGTGACAACCCAAGAATTGCCAGGAACTCTGTCTTTCTCATTGGCTCAAATACCGAAAACAATTATTACTTAGCATCCCCAGGACTTTGGGATAGTTAATGAATTTAAGGAGTATAATAAATTTAAGTACTCTAAGTTTCTGGGAGTTTTTGGGTTTTACAAGTACAGTGAACTGTTCTTATCAATACATTTTGTACAGGTAAAAGATAGCATAAAATAAAGTAATATCACTATGACATCATAGCAAACCTGATCAGAAATTAAAACAGTTAAAACTAAAGTGATTATCAATCCAAAGAGCCAGAGATTGGATTTCTGAGCCCTGCCTATTTCTTTTTACTTTACCCTAGATTTTAGGGGTCCAACAAATGTCTATTAAAGAATAGGCTCTTATAGCTAATGTTTGTCCTTTGAGAGTTTAAAGTGATAAGAATGGAAACTAAAAATATATTCTGGATTCTGTCCTATATCCTAAATAATAGCAACAGGCAACATTTCAGAGTATTAACACGTGCCTGGTACTGTAGACTGTAGTGAACATTCCATGAGGAATATCTCATAAAGCCCTTCTCCCTTAATCTCACCTCCAAATAATCTAGGTGTACTTTTAATATCCTTGGTATTACAGATGATGAAATTGAAGCTTAGAGCATATAGCAACTGTATATTCAGTCTTCAAGCTAGGATTTGAATCTGGGAGTACTAATTTGCTCCTCAGTCTCTTCAACTGTAGTGGTACTTGTATAATATTTTATGGTAGGGAGAGTGGGCAGAACAACGAGTCACAGAGCTATATTGTGATTGTGGTTATTAGACCTACTATTAAGTTCAACATGGAAAGTGTTTAGTATGGTCAGTGATAATTAGAGATGACAAAGGAGAGAGTGAGCAGATGTAAGGTACTATCACTTATTAACTAACCAAAAAAAAAAAAAAAGCAAAAAAAACACACCCAAGATGAAGAATGGAGAGTCAGCTAGGTATGGAACAGTGAGCCCAGCCTGTTGCCTGCCTTTAGGAGCCTGAAGGTGCACCCAGCCCAGGGTCCGGCTGACCAGATTTAGGGAGTTAATCGGAAGCAGGGGTGCCAAACACATCTCTGTCAAATGGCACTGACAAGAGCAGGGCAGAAGCTATGATATCATCAAAATGATAGAATGTTCCTCGTAAGGCTTTGCTATGCAGACTTTAGGTTAACACATAAATGTCAGGAGAGTGTTACTTAGCTAATATGTTTGGAGATTTTAGAATGGTCACAGACATTCCTACATAGTCTTTGTTGCTGGTGTTTTATGACTAAGAAATTGTGAAGGTACATATTTATAAACCAATCAGAGGTCCTGGATCTGATGAATGATGTATGGCACATCTTAGGTTGTCACCTGTTTATATTATTGTTGGGGACTGGGAAAGAAGAAAGGACTTAAATAGAGACCAAAAATGTAAGAGTGGTGAAAGATAAATAAAAACCAAAGTGACTAAAGAGATATGGTCACAAAATGCACCCATGTGAATATGGCCTATATATTGGCTGTAAAAATATTGTATCAATGTGATAAATCACAGTGTTATGTTATAAAATATCCTTAAACTTGAGAAATGCATGTTGAGTTATCAATATTAAGGTTAACAGGGTATGATGCCTTCAACATAAGCTCAAATGGTTCAGAAATAATAACAGTGTGTGAAAATATGCACACATATACCATTGTGTGTGTGTGTGTGCATATGTGTGTGTGTGTGCCTGTGTGTGTGTGTGGAAAGGAGTGGCAGAGAGAGTTGATCAAGCATATGTGGCAAACTTAAAATTTCAATGCACATATTTTCTTTTAGTTTGAAATATTTAAAATACATGTTCTTCAGTAAGAGAGAACTATAAATGGTACTGATGCACCAATATTCAGGAGATGCTAATAAATGAAAAATAAATGAAGCATGCATTCATAACTACATGCTACTCAGAGAACCCCTAAGTGGCACACTCTTTTTTAAAATATATATATTTATTGAGGTGGCATTAGTTACTAAAATTATATAGGTTTCAGATATATCATTCAACGATACATCATCTACACATTGCATTGTGTGATCACCATCTAAAGTCAAATCTCCCTTTGTCACCACAGATTTGACCCCCTTCACCCTTTCCTTCCCCACATGCTGTTGTATGCATCTATGAGTTCTTGTTTATTTGTTGCTTTCAGTTTTATATCCCACATATAGGTTAAATCATAAGGTTCTTAATGTTTTCTGTCTGACTGATTTCTCTAAGCACTCCGTTAATCTCAATCTTTTCCTCTCTCTTGCTTTCTCTTGCATCTGCCCCTCTTCTTCATCTTTTATTTTCCATATGATGCTTACATCTCTTTCTTCACTCTAATCCTAAACCATTCAATATTTTTTTACAATTATTTTTAGTGATTTCAGAGAGGGAAAGAGAGGGAGAGAGATAGAAACATCATTGATGAGAGCAAATCATTGATCGGCTGCCTCCTACATGCCACCCACTGGGGAATGAGCCTCCAACCCGGGCATGTGCCCTCTATCAGAATTGAACCAGGGACCCTTCAGTCTGAAGGCCAGTGCTCTAGCCATTGAGCCAAACCAGGTAGGGCTATAGCTTATTTTGGCTTGATTTTGGTACTGTTCTGAATCGTAATATAAATAGCTGTTTTTCGATGGTCACAGGGTGAGATCTGCTAGCAAGGTCACCTAATACAAATATTTACATTACAATTCAGAACAGTAGCAAAATTACAATGATGAAGTAGCAATGAAAATAATTTTATGGTTGGGGTCACCACAACATGAGGAACTGTATTAAAGGGTCATGGCATTAGAAAGGTTGAGAACCGCTGTGCTAGATAGAGGAAGAGGCATTATTAAGCTCCATACCCAAGCTAGCAACATAGAGGGCACCCAGGGGACTCACCTTGGTTTATTCTTTCTATTCACACTGTTGTTCTAGGCCAGTGGTCAGCAAACTCATTAGTCAACAGAGCCAAATATCAACAGTACAAAAATTGAAATTTCTTTTGAGAGCCACATTTTTTAAACTTAAACTTCTTCTAATGTCACTTCTTCAAAATAGACTCGCCCAGGCAGTGGTATTTGTGGAAGAGCCACACTCAAGGGGCCAAAGAGCTGCATGTGGCTTGCGAGTTGCAGTTTGCAGACCATGGTTATAGGCTGTCATTCTCAAGCTTCTCTTTTTTCTTTTTCCCCATTCTTTCTCATTACTCTTCCACTCTTGCCGAAATAAGCCTTACTCATCTCTGAGGTTTCCATATGGATATTCTCTCACTGGAAAATGTACTGATCCTCCAAGGGGTTAGAAAATATGCCAATAAATGCTCTCATGACACCCTGTGCTTTTCCTTTTTAATCATATGCTTCTAGTCCTCTGCTCTGTTGAAATTGATTAGGAGCTTTATAAAATTAGTGCTGTTTATTCAGGACAAGGATTCTTCATTGTCATAGCCTAACATAGCATTGTCACACAGTAAGTGCTAGAAAAGAAATCAGTTTCACTAAGAAGAGCTATTGACAAGAAGCCAGGAAGGCTGGTCAACAACCTTAATTGCTCTAACCACTCACCCTTTAGTTGAGACATTATTAGCTGAAGCAGCCTCCACCTTGTTTGTCCCATGTAAGTTTCTGTTATTTTCTGCCAAAGGGCTACATGTAAATTTTTGTTTATCTTGACTAAGATGTTTTCCCTAAAGCCTTAATAAAAGGGGATGCCAGGGCCAGAGAACTATTAGTTCTCCCACTAGAGTTGGACTACCGCCTGGCCCCCCATATCGCCAAATTGAATTTCTTCAAGTCTCAAGTCTCTTCATTTGTGTGCGGCCCTTCTCCAGAACCTGAACCCTGAACTGGAACTCTTTCCACGAGGGTCGTGAAAGAGATTCCTACAAGTAAGCTCTGAATACTTGTTGAATAGAAAACGTTTACAATTTATTTCTGGTCTTATGTGCTAGTCACCATGTTAAATGATTTAGACATATCAATCCGTGCTCTAACTTCCAGTTTTCCTGACTTTTAGGTAAAATAACTTTCCCAAAGTGCCAGTGCTAAGAAAAGAGACCTGGAGGAAAGAGAATGCAATGCAGTTGGGTTATTTCTAAATCTCAAATGTATTTTCTATAATTGTTTAATCAGCATTGCTCTGGACTTAACACTTGCCTTTCAGCATTGCTATGGACTTAACACTGAGTATCTGGAAAATAAGACAAAGAACTCAATTGCATTTTATCTGAGGGTCTTCTAGAACAGAAAAATACTGGGGATGGGAATATGATCTCCATAAAAATCTATAATTATAACTAATTTAAAGTTATGAACACTCATAGCAATTGTATCTGCAACTCCAGCATTATTATTTTCTATTAGTACCATTTACTAAATGTACTGTTTAAAACTTAAAACAACCATACAGTTAAAAATAAAGAACTAGGAAATACTACTGGGATATGATAAACCAAACACAGTAAAAGCACATTACATTAAAACACACACACACACACACACACACACACACACACACACACAAAAACAAAACAAAACAAAAAAAACACACAAAAAAAACCCTGTAATTCACAGAAAATTATTCATAGATGTTTTTCAAGGTAATATGTTAGTGTAACCTAAAAGGAAAGGAGGTTAAGACTTGGGGAGAAACTCATACATTTTAAAAAGCTGAAGTGTGTACAAAAATCAACAAGACATTTCTATGTCCATTATGACTCCTCAGACATACCGTTTTGAGGAGAGGTTCCCAGCAATCAATGCTATAATGTGCTGTTGGTGGAAGTACATTTTCACATTCTTTTTCCATGCAACCAACATGGGGGATGGAAATGATGCAAAGAATGACTTATAGGATAACCTTCATGTACTGTAAACATGTATAAAATTCAAAGTGAAAATCTGGCCTTCAGGACATGAAACACATGATTGGATTGGACTGGAAATCACAAGTAAAATAGGATACAGATCACACACCGAATTCAAAACCACTAACATGTCGTAGTTTGATAGTGACATTTTAATAGCTGTCAAGATGATGACAGTAAAGACAGACTTCAAAGAGACCAAAGAGAGGAATTAAATCATTTAAGAAAAATTATATTTGGCATATCACTATTTTAAAAAGTTGAATTAGTCACTCCTTTCATAATTCCTGAAGAAAACTCTGGACCTTCTTCACAAAGCTATGAGCAATGAGAAATATTGTAAGTGAATTTGTGTTCAGGCTCTGTTGTTTTATAATTTTCAGTATTATTAATTTTTATGCATTTTAGCCACCAATAAAAATCACAATCAATATCTCAAAAAGTGATTATATTGACTTTCATATATCAGTGAACTGAGCTCCAAAGTGTCAGTGACCTCTCAAAGTCACATGGCCTAAACAGAACAGACACCAGAACCTTGAAATCCTGCTCTTCTTTCTGTTCTACTCTCTTCTTGAATGCCAAGAAGAGCATGAAGTACTGTCTTCATATAATTGCTTCATGAATGATGATTTACCAATATTAATTCAATAGCGAGAAGAATAGCTTTATTATTATAAGAGTGACTAATTAGTCTTCATCCCCGATTTTAAATTATATGCGTGACTAAAATCTTCCAAATAGACTTGAAAGTGATCTGGATGTTCTTATGTCAAAATTATCCTATAAGAAAAGTTAAGATATTTCATGAATCTATTTCAGCACGTTGTGATTATGAAGGGGGCTATTGACAGGAATCTATTTCCTTATAATACTCAAGTCAATGCCTCTAGAGATAAAAGTCATTTCTCCATGTTTCTGTTTCTTCACTCGGAGACTTACTGTATATAATTCACAATGAAGTTAAGGCAATGCAATGAGATTAGTCTGAGATCTCTTTGAAGAACAAAACCATTCTACAAATGCAAAGTTGTGTCCAGACTGCGATTATAGGGCACTCAGGAGAGGGGCGGGGTTGATGCTGGACTGGGCCATAAGAGAGCATTTCCTCAAAAGGTCTTCTAAAGGAAAATGCAGGTCATCCAGTTCCAACTCATCTCCAATTACCCTAAGGTGGGAGCCACTCAATCAAGTGCCACCAGAAACAAATTGAAAATTGGTGGAGCACAACATAGATGACAGTCTGACTCCAAAATGTGAGTAAGGGAGCATGAGGATGGCTAATGACATGTGTGGCACAAACACAACTCCCTGTTGCAAGGAGCCTCCACTTCCCATTGACGTGGACGTGGAGGGAAAGGGATATGTATAAAGGAGAATGGGGAGTGTATTCCCTTAAGAAGTATGGTGTGTTCCCTTAGCAGGAGGCCCATGAAGACCAGAAAGAGGCAAAGTAAAGCATAGGTAAGATGGGAGATAGCAGGCCACTGTAAGTTTAAAAATTCAAGCACAGTGAATGGAGACAAAATTTCAGAGCATTTGATTGAATAGACATGACAACTTTTCAGATTAGAGCAGTTATGAGCAAGTAGGTCAAGCTGAAAGATACAGTTGCGTATTTTGAATTAGGCACTCTTTCAAATTCAGAGCCTGCAACTTCAGGTAGTATGAGTCTGATTTGTTACTTCACGTCTGCATCTTTCACTTTCCTCACTAATAAAAAAGGGGATAATAATGCTGTATGAACATTAAATGATTTAATACATAATCATTTATTTCTCTCAGGAACCCCTATCACATAGCAAAGCTTTATAAGAACATTCAAAATAGATTTCTTTGAGCTAGATGCTTGTCGATATCATATGAGAAGAGATGAAAAAACAAGAAAAAATTCCTAAGGTTTTTTTAGAGGATTGTAAATCATTGAATTATGTGTTCCACAGATATTTACAAGCTTGGCCTAGATAGGGTATAGTAATCTATAAATGCTGTTCAAGTGATTTATGGTGCAACTGTTCTATTACATTAACAATAGCAGGAAATGCGTTTAATTTATTCTCAGTGATGCACATTTATGTTATTCACAACAAGCCATTTATGAGGAAATGTGCAAGCCTTAAACGAGAGTGAGTGAATCTCTAGTGGGTTTTGAACAGTTATAACTGTCTAATAAATGCTCATATCCCAATGTACTGTACAGGCCAATGTAAATGCTCACTAGCTATCCTATAAGTACTTTATGGTGTGAATTAGTGAACAGCATAGCAGAATCAGTAGACTGAAGTTGTCTGGGTCCTAAATAATGAAGAACCGGCACTCCTGACTGAAATTTTACAAAAGCATGAAACAGAAAAGCATCCTTCATACCTGATCCCATAGTCCAGCTTTGTCAGAGGTAGCAGAGTGATAGTTTAAGGTTCTGAGGCCCTCTTAGCCTTTATGGCTACAGTCTGGAAAGTGAACCACCTGAGAGTCTACCATATCAAGATGAAAATAATATCCTAAGCCTTTTGGGGTTCTTTATCAAAATATACACATGCATACAGTTTGGTGGCTGAGAGAAAGAAGAAAGAGATTAAAGAAGAGACAGAAACCAGGATGAGAGGTATCGAGAGGGTGAAGAATAGGGAGCCCCATGCTAAATTACCAATGGCCTTCATATGTTCTATCATTTCTTCCAGGAACCCATGGATGTATAGTTACCCAAATATTATAGCTATGTTATATATGTGGAAAGTGAATAATCTAGATATAATTGAAATCCTAACACTCAATCTCTTACCAGTAAATAGTGTAGCCCCGATTTTAAATAATTAATCTGTAACTGCCCAAGCTGTGCAGCCCTTATAGGTCTTAGCTTAGAAAACCCAGAACAGAATGTTGCTCTTTCATGAACTTAGACAGCCAAGCTTTGTAAAATGGAATTATTTAGTGTGTTGGAAACAACACATCACATTGACTTTGGGTAGTTTGCTCTTGATGGTGCTCCAGTTTCTCTAGCTACATGTTCTCTGTCTCTTGGCCACTGGCCAAGTCATTCCTCTGATTATGCAAAGACTTAAATGAACTAGAAGCATGAGAAGTTCTCTTGTGGGCAAATAACATCTCACAAACAACCACCTTCTTTTATAAAATAATGATTTTCTCCCACTTTTGTACCAGGCACCTTCTTAGATTAATAAATGATGTTGATAATTAGCTCATAGAGCCCATGCATTTAGAACACACACTCGATCCTGCTGCCATGCACAGAAAAGCCATAACCTGAGGCACAATGAACTCTGGAGAGTTTAATGGTTAAATACTGGTTGAAAGCCAGGGAATCATCACAGGTTTTTTTGTTTGTTTGTTTGTTTATCATAAAAGCAGAATTCCATTATTCTAATGCCATTATGACAGATTATATCACAGGGCACAATCTATTTCTGTATACCATTCACTTGTTCATGGAATTAGGAATCTGTTGTATTAATTACAATAATATTATATTGCAAGAATTTGCTCAACAAAAATGTCAGCCCATTTCTTTCAAACTAAAGTTGTCTGGATCCTGAATAATAAAGAGCCTACCTTCCTGACTAAAATTTTATAAGAGGATGAAACAGAAAAAAACATATTTTCTCCTCAATGAGAATAAAGTATAAGAGTGTAATTTAATAACAAAAGTATTTCTTATTACTATTTCTCTGGAAAGGTGTAATCTATAGTAACAGAAGGGTAAATGTACTTATCAATCCATTGTTACTGTACCTTAAAAAAATCCTTCATAGTATTATCAACTTTAAAGAAGATAGCAGAAAGAAGATAAGAAGGAAGAAAAGGAAAGAGGACATTGGGAGAGGAAGATAAGTGGGAGGAACAAAAGGAGAGAATGGATTGTGGAGGGAGGAGAGAAAGAAGAAAGAGAAGGAATTAAACAAGGAAAATTAAAGAAAATATTCATGTTAGGAACTCAGCATAACTCTCTTACTCAACTTGTATTCACTTGATGAATTTGATTGAAGTCAATTCATTTTATTTTTATATAAGCTAAATATAAGTTGAGATACACCTAGAATTATTTGATATCCTATTAATGTATGTTTCACTATAAAGATAAGATTTTGGTGTCAGGAGCTTTATCTGTGCATCTGAGCAATCAGAAGATCATGTTTGAACACACAACTGTAAGTGAAGTGTAATTAAAGAAATATCTTTAATCAAAGTGTTAGGAGTGTGCAGTTTTCAAAACACATATTAATTCTATGTGGTGGCAATTCAAATATCATTCCTCAGTCTGCCATTCCAGACCTTAGTTCTCTGTGGCCAGTTAAGTGAGCCTTGCCATTTGGTAACCGCTGCATCACCCTCCAGCTAAGACAGTTTCTGATTGTTGCTGGGGAGGTGGCGCTATCCATCAGCATTCATGATTTCTGTGTGCTCTTCCTGCTTGAAGCCACGTGACTTTCACAACCTCTCAGGTTAACAATAATTTCATTTTCTCTTGATTCCACAATGATTTTTAAAGGATGAAATTTACTTTGTATTGTTTCCTATTTTTGTGTTGTTTGCTTATGTATATAACTTTTTTCTTCATTAATTTGCTGATTTTTTTAGGGATTAAGCAATATATAAACTCTCATATATAAACTCTCTAAAGCTTAGACTCAGTAATTAATAATTTGACTGAACTATTAACCCATCTAATATAACCTTAATGTTATATATATATATATATATATATATATATATATATATATATATGTATATATGTATATATGTATATATATATATATACTCAATATATATATATATAATATATATTATATTATACCTAAAGAAGTTTGTAATTGATAACATTACTTTTTAAAGTTTTGTGTGATTAATAAGTCATTCATGATTGATATATATTTTCATTACCACACACACACACACACACACACACACACACACACACGGGTGGGCAAAGTAGGTTTATATTTGTTCATATGAAAAAATAAATAAATGAATAATACAAGATTAAACTGTGTCTCATGTACTTACAACTGTAAACCTACTTTTACCAAACTCTGTATGTATTCCTCTTAAAATTAGATTTCCCAAAAAGGATCATAAACAAAAAGGGATAATAACCTATCTGTCGATATAAAAGATAGTTCATTGTGTTTTAAAGTGAAAGTTGACTACTTCCAAAAGCAAGCCATCTAGGCCATGGGACCCATTTTACAATCCCAACCTGGACAGTAAAATAAGTCAGCAGTTCTGCCCAAAAACTGAGATCAATTGCAGCCCCGTCCAATCAGGAATCCTTGCCAGAGATCCTGGTCAGCCATGGAGCCCATCCAAGGACCAGCCTGAGCAGCAGACCATGCCACCAGATCTGTGTGATTGAGCAGAGCCTCCATCCTTACCTTCCAGGAACCCAGCCACAGGCCACAGGAAGCTGTAGAGGCTGTCCCCCAGCCCTGTCAGACAGAGAACCTACTCAGCAACCTTGGCCCTGCCTGACCATGGAGCTTGGCAGTGACCATGAGCAGCCTTAGAACCCAGCCTATGTGACCATCCCACTGTGGAGCTCAACACATAGCCCCACCTGCAAACAGAGCCCATCCTACAGCCCTGCCCAATTGCTGAGCACAGCTTGTGGCCATACACAGATAAAAACACCTGCCAGCAATCCTTCCCAACCATGAAAGCCAGCGGGTTAGACTGCTCTCACATGACACAGCCTGTAACCAGAAGTCCTACATAAATGCCCCTCTTCTACAGAGGACAGGCAACAGCCCTGCCCATTTAAGAACCAAAACAGTAAGCCACCTGCCTGGAAACATCACCAGCTGGTCTGTCCATAACCCCAAACTGAACTGGCTAATTGAAGGGAACCTCTAAATGCTGGAATAGGAGGCCACTTACCCGCTCCTCTCCCTCCCCAAAAAATGATATCAATGCAAAGACAATAAGATCATTAACAAGATGGTCAATAACTGATTCTAAAGAAATGGAGATCTATGAACTACCTGAAAAACATTCAGGATAATCTTAAAATGTTCAGTGAATGCACAGACAACGAAATGAAACTTTTCAATGCATAAACAAAATTAGAAGTTCAACAAAGAAAGAGTAGCCATCCAGAGCAAAACAATACAAAAACCAAAGAAAAACCACACACAGGAATCCTAGAACTGAAGAATGCAATAATTAAACTGAAAAATTCAACAGCAGAGGACCAGTGAACTCTTGAAAAATCACCTAAAATTAACCAGTTGGAGGAGCAAAATGAAAAAGTATATATATACTTTAAAGGAGTGAAGAGCCTATCGCACTTATGAGACAACATCCAGAGAAACAATATACAGCCACAGAACATGGTTTCAGTCCATGAGGGACTGCAGCTACAACAGGGATCTCACAGACTATAGAGGAGCTGAGAAAGCCCTATGCCCTAGTGATGTCGTAGTCCTTGTAATGTAGCATTCCAACATATTACTCGTGTGTTTGTGGTGATGCTTGGGTAAATAAATCTGTGCTGCCAGTCATGGTAAAGTATAGTGCATATAGTAATGGATAGTGACAGTGAACAAATATGTTTTGGTTTATGGACTTACTATATTTTTTTAAAGTGTACTTTTTCTGCTTGTAAAATGGTTTGCTGTAAAATAGTATGCCATGTTATGCAGACAGCAGCCTAATATATCTTGTGCTTACTTTGTCTCTTGATTGCTTTATCTTATCTTTTGCTTGATTTAATCTGTGTTGTTTTGTCTATTCTCTATGGGCTTATAGCCTCTAAGCAATAGACTATAGAATCTATCCTAGGTGTGGAGTAGCTATACCACTCATGTTTTGTGTAAATTAAGGTGACCAGACATCCCGCCTTTGGCGGGACAGTCCCAATTTTTAACAATTTGTCCCGCGGCATTTTCAAAAAGTCCCGATTTTTGGAAAGAATGCACAGCAAGCTAGGGAACAGCGGGAGAATGGGAAGGGAATATACAGTTTTCGGCAGCCATGTTGCTATTTAGCCAGGATATGAGTTTTATATTATTTTTGTTAATTTATAATGTTAAACTTTAATAATAACAAATAATTGTTGAGAACTGATTATCAAGAACTGCTTATCAAAGTTCACATTGTTGATCAATTGTTAGAATTTGACCACCATTGTTTGGACTTAATGAACAATGGCATTTTTGGGAATTGGCAATGACAAAAACATTTTGTAACTGTCTCTCAGACAATACACATCATACTGTGTGTAAGCTAGTTAAACAAGTGATGTCATTACAAATCAGCTATTCAGATAATTTACATAAGTAATTTATTTATTTCATACATACCGTTACATAAATTTTCTTGAATTTAGCAGACAGTACTCATATTATTTATATTTTATAGTGGCAGCAAAAAGTCTAGCACAGCCTTGAAAGTGACACTTACGACTTATGTTACAGCAAATTCAGAGGAAAAATAATACAAGTTAGCGTTGTTATTATTTAGAAAGAAATATAGGATTAAAATTTAAATAATTTTTAAAATATAGTTACTTTATAACAATCAAATTAATTTAATTTATAAACTAACAATAAAATATGTTCATGTAATTATGTACCTACTTACTGTGTTTTTAAGCAATATGTATATAATAATTTATAGTATAATTTAAATTTTTTTTTTTAGATTTTTAACATAATGAGTAAGAAAAGAGGATGCAAATTCAACGATGATCTAAGAAGTGAATTTCCTTTTATTAAAAAAACCAAAAGTGATTACATGGTAAAATGTGAGAAATGTAGTGGTGAATTTTCTATTTCACATGGTGGGAAGAATTATATTTTAAAGCACTTTGAAACACAGAAAAATAAAAGATATTTAAATACTGCTGCATCTTCCTCCAAAATACAGGAATTTTTTCGGAAAACAACTTACGGGGACAAAGAAAAGAAATTAGCATTAGCAGAAGGACTTATGTCTTTTCATGCTATTAACACATAGACCAAATTTTAATCAAACCCCCCCCCCTGCCCCCCCTGCCCCGTCAATGGTGTCCCGCTTTACCAATGTTAAAATCTGGTCACCTTAGTGTAAGTATATGATGTTTCCACAATGACAGAACTGCTTCATGACACATTTTGAAGAATATCATCCTGTCCTGAAGTGACAAATGGATGGAGACAAAGGAACAGGAAATTTATTTAAGAAATAATGGCTAAAAACTTCCTAATTGTGGGGCGACAAATGCGCATTCAGATTCATAATGCCCAAGTATCCTCAATATGTTGAACCTAGAAAGAATTACACCAAGACACATAAATTGTCAAAAGTAAAAGACAAAAATAGAATTTTGAAAGCACAATGCAAACATATATGAAAATATATGAATATATAAAATCACCAATGAAAGTAAGTATGTAGTCAAATCCAAATACTCTAGTATTGTAATGGTGGTACATAAATTACCTTCAGTTTTAGTTTAAAAGTTAAGATAAAAGGTATGAAATAACTAAAATTATAATAATTTGATTTTGAATGCACAATTTAAAATTATTTAAGTTGTATACTATTAAAGTCACATTGTTGCCAGCTTAATATAGGATATTATCCCTATAAAACATATTATGTAATTGCCATGGTAACCACCAGGAACACACTGTAGTGGTAGGTACACAGAAGTTGAAGATAAAGGAATCAAAGAATACCACTACCAAAGTCATCACATTACAAAGGAAACAACAAGGGAGGAAGAAAAAGAGCAGTTACAAAATATCAGAACACAATGAACAAAATGGCCATTATAAGGCCTTTCTTGTCAATAATTATTTTAAATATAAGTGGAATTTCTGAATGGAGGAAAAAAAAGATATAATGGTATGTTGCCTACAAGAGTCATTTTAGCTCTAAGGATACAGGTTCTGTTGAAAGTGAAAGATGGGAAAAAGATACCTCATGCAAATGGAAACCGAAAGAGCAATACTAGCTGTACTTTTATCACTCAAAATTGACTTTAAACTAAAAATAGTTTAAACTAAAAAAAAAGTCATTAAGCTCTAACCGGTTTGTCTCAGTGGATAGAAGCTCAGCCTGCAGACTGAAGGGTTCCAGGTCCGATCCTGGTCAAGGGCCTGTACCTTGGTTGCGGGCACATCCCCAGTAGTCAGTGTGCAAGAGGCAGCTGATTGATGTTTCTCTCTCATTGATGTTTCTAACTCTCTATCCCTCTCCCTTCCTCTCTGTAAAAAATCAATAAAATATATTTAAAATATTCATTAATATAATAGTGAAGGAGTCAATGCATCAAGAAGATGCAAGAATTGTAAATATTGATGTACCCACCATTAGAGAACCTCAATGTATAAATCAAATACTTATAGAAATAAAATGGTAAATATAAGCAACATATTGTAATAACAGGGGCTTTCATACCCACTATCAAAAAGGGTAGATCATCCAGACAGAAAATCAATAAACAAACAGTGAATTTAAACAATAATATAGACCAAATAGACCTAACTGATGTATAAAGAACATTCTGTAGAGGGCCACCTGGGAAGGCACATGGGCAATTTTAATTGTTGCCAGCTGAGTCTGATACGATTGGCAGAGCCTTGTCTAGGACACACATTTCCCTAAGATGGCAGAAAGTGTAATAAACTTGGCCTTCATATCAGCCCTGGTGTCGGCAGAGGTGGAACTAGATATGTAAATCCAGGCATGCTAGGTCCTATTTAAGAATGCATATAAGTTGGTGTTACTTCCTGGTATTTGGGGTATAAAATAAATGTGCTGGGAGGGGTCATCATTGTCGTCTTCCTGCCTCTCCAGCAGACAGCAGACAGAACGACAGCCCACCAGCTCCCAGCTTAAAATCTATATCTGTGTCTTCTCTCTTTATTTCTATTATTTCTCAATCCCTGGCTGTCTCCACTTAGAACTGGTTCTTTCATCTCTCTTTCTGTGCAGGATGTGGAAAAGGGAGATCCCTGCCATGGTTGGCCCCACCACATCAGGCCCCCGCACATTCCACACAGCAATAGGAGAATACACATTCTTCTCAGGTGCACACAGAAAACTTTCCAAGACAGATCGTATATGTCAGTCCACAAAACAAGTTCCCAAAAAATTCAATAAAATTGAAATTATATCAAGTATATTTTCCAACTACTATAGTATGAAACAAAATAACAACAGGAGAAAAATGGAAATTTGAGGAATATGAAGAAATGAAACAACATATTCCTGAATGACCAAGGGGTCAAGGAAGAATAAAAATAAAGCTCTACAAAGATATTTTGAGGCAGAGGAAAATGGAAACAACATACAAAAGTTTATGGGATTCAACAACAAAAGCAGTTCATAGCTCTAAATATCTCAAATATATAACCGGACATTACACCCTATCTAATAAAAGGGTGTAAGAATGCAATTATTAAACTTAAAAATTCAACAGTAGAGGACCTACTGTGAGGGCATCATGGCCAATTTGAATATTACCCTTTTATTAGTATAGGTATATGGTCAGCAAACTGTGGTTCATGAACCACATGCGTCTCTTTGGCCCCTTGAATGTAGCTCTTCCACAAAATACCACAGCCCGGGCCAGTCTATTTTGAAAAAGTGGCGTTAGAAGAGGTTTAAGTTTAAAAAATGTGCCTCTTAAAACACCCTATCTAATAAAAGGGTAATATGTAAATTAACTGTCACTCCGTCACAAACTGGTAGCACCCATAGCCACAAAATGGTGGCGCCCAGTCCTCTCAGCCACACCAGAGTCCCCCAGTTCTGGGAGTTGGGGGGTGGCCATGGAGGGCAGGCAGCATGAATGGCCCAGGCCAGCCCCCCAGAGCCAGAGCAGACAGGGACCGGGGGGGGGGGGGGGGGGGCTGGCCCACAACCTCTGAGGCTGAGCACAGGCCCAGAGAGGAGAGAGCAGGCCCGTCTGTCTCTCACAGAATCAGCGTGGGTCACTCCAGGCTCCTGTGGAAGCAGCATGGCTCCCTGCGGCGTGCTGCGGTTCCCACTGGCTCCCACAGAAATGGTGGGTGGCCTACTGCATGTGATATCACGCGATGGGCTACTAATAAGAGATAATAGATTAAGCCAACACTTAACTGAAGAAAAAAATATTAGTGTATGAATAAATAAAATAGAGAATGTGAAAACTATTGAAAATATCTATAAAAATAAGATTTGATTATTAAAAAGATAAAAGATTATAAATCTTTAGCAAATTCACCAAGGAAAAAAAAAAGAGAGGACTGAAATAAATTAAGTTATAAACAAAAGGGAAGACACTACAACTGATACCACAGAAATCCAAAGGGCCATGAAAGATTACTATAAATAAGTTCTGCTAACGAACTAGACACTTAAAAGAAATGGATTGATTTCTAGAAATATACAACCTCACAAGACTGAGTCAAAAAGAAATAGAAAATCTAAATAGACCAATAATGATCTATACCAGTGGTTGTCAAACTCATTAGTCAACAGAGCCAAATATCAACAGAATGATTGACATTTCTTTTAAGAGGCACATTTTTTAAACTTAAACTTCTTCTAACACCACTTTTTCAAAATAGACTGGCCCGGGCTGTGGTATTTTGTGGAAGAGCTACATTCAAGGGGCCAAAGAGATGCATGTGGCTCATGAACCACAGTTTGCTGACCATGTACCTATACTAATAAAAGGGTAATATTCAAATCGGCCATGATGCCTTCACAGTAACAACATAACACAGGCTGTGTGGGGTGACAAGGCCAGTAGGGGAGTTAGCGAGGAATAACCAAATGACTGACCAGCAGGCTGCTTGGAGCGACCAGGTCAGCAGGGGGGGTAGTTGTAGGCTACCAAGCCAGCAGGGGAGGGCAGTTGGGGGTGACCAGGCTGGCAGCCAGAGGGGGTTCGGGGTGATCAGGCTGAGAGGGGGGCAGTTAGGAGAGATTAGGCAGCCAGGCAGGTGAGCAGTTAGGAGCCAGAGTTCCCAAATTGTTACTAGAATTGGAAAGGGAAAATACTCATATAAAACTCAAAACTGTACTACATTGGATAATTGAAAAATTCAGTAAGAATAAAAATATATCCAATGATGAGAGGTGTTATAGGAATAATAATTATGGTATTAGAATGCACAAAAGCAATTGAACTTGAAATTTTGTCATAATGAAGTAAACAGAAACTTAATGTATCATTCCAACTTTATTGAGGTGATATATTCCAATCACAAAGCAACAAATAAAGAATACCATGCTCTGAATAGAAAAAAAAGTTTAATGAAAAAAAGAAAACCATTAACATTTTATATGTCGAAATCTACAAATATTATATTATCATATAATAGAAAAGCTGACAATAAGATAATCATATAATCATCTAGGTCTATAATTTCAGATTATCTGGACAAAGAAAGATTTGGGGAGAAATAAAACCAACTAGATATCCCTGATATACAGTGTCCATAATTTTGTTTAGAAGTTTATAACAGAAAAAATATATATGTTCAAGACTTTTTTGTAAAGATGAAGGATAATCAGTAGTAATATTGAATTACTCAAATACATAGAAAAATGCAAGGCATAATCCATAAAGTCATTTGAAACAGTAGAAATGTCAAGAATTTTTTTTAAAGAAAAACAATATATATTAGTTATAAGTTAAAATAAATTTTAACACTCTTATGAAAAACCAAAAGCATTAATTATACTTGTAAAACAAGTCTTTTTAAAAATAAATTTAGCCTTGCCAGGGTGGCTCAGTGGTTGAGCATAGACCTATGAACCAGGAGGTTACAGGTTTGATTCCCAGCCAGGGCACATGCCTTGGGTGTGGGCTAGATCCCCAGTAGGGGGTGTGTAGGAGGCAGCTGATCCATGATTCTCTCTTATCATGGATGTTTTTATTTTTCTCCCTCTCCCTTCCTCTCTGAAATCAATTAAAATATATATTTTTCAAAAAAGAAAATTATATGAGGAAAAGAAATGAGTGAAGATAAAAACATGAAAACGAAAGTAAAGCAGAAAGATCTATGTCTAACAAAATAGAATAAAGTGACAAAGTTCTGATGTAACAAAGGTCAATTAAAATTATTGAAGCAAATATTTATGAAGCTTGTGCTAAATAGCAAGGTATCAAACTATAGAAATAAAACACAATTATAAAGGCAAGAGAACTTGACAGAAATACAATCATAACAGCATACTCAGATCGCTGTCAGAATATCATTTTTCAAGTTGGCTAATGACAAATATGGACAAAATAAAATTGAAAAATATATAACATTATATATAGAGCTGAATTGTCTATAAACACATAACAGGAATTCTAAGAAAATAAATTGTGTGTTTGTTTCAATCAAAGTAGAAAACTAACAGATGATCATACAACATCCTCTTAGCAAACCTTACATTTTTTTAAAAAAGTAGTAATATAAAATATTAAATAATTAAGAAAGCCTTTGAAATTTTAAAACTTAAATATAATCTGTGAAACAACTATTTAGGACATAAGAATGTTTGCAATTTGGTGGTCTTTTCAGACAGTAGTGAAAGTGAGAATACTTCATATCAACTTTAAGGTCAGAGCCAAACCCTAAATATTCCAGCTGGTTTCATCCTGCACAAATTCTATTATAGGTAAATCCTATAATAATATCCTTGATATTAATATCATTGAGTGTTTTCATTACTGCAAAATACAGTAAATATACTAAAAATGTTTTATTCTAGTTGGAAAAATACTACATGTATCTTAAAACTCAATGAAAATAGATTAAATGCAAGAACCAAAAATAAAACAAACCCACACAATTAGAAAATAAATGTAGGAACACTAGAATTTATCATGAAATAAAAGTTTGAAAAATAACATATCTAGCATAAATTTCTAACAAAATGAAATAATATAAATAAAAAAAATAAAAGGTAAAGGAAAACAGATACAATAATAGGTATAAAAAGTCTCTCAATAAAGGGATTTTTAAACAGTATATAAAAAAGTTCCAACATTAACTCAAGAGAAAATAGAAAACCTAAATGGACTGATAATCCTGGGAAATTGAGAAAGTGACTAAAGTTGTCTACCAAACACTCTAAGCAGTTTCACAGATAAATTTTTCAAGTACCACCTTTTTTCTTAGATTAACAAAAACAAAAACAAAAAAATACAAACATTCTGAGTTTATTTTATAGCATGTGATATACCTGACTTTACTTATAATAGTAATAGATGAGAGGGAAATTATATCAATCTCAATTATACAAATAGGATGCCAAAGCACTAAAATTCTTTATTATATAATATAGATACTAATATGTTTACCAAAACAAGTAAAAAAAACAAACAAACACGAGTGCTACATTGAAAAATGTAATACATTGTAAATGACTGGAATGTGTTTCCTGGGAAAGCAAAAATGCCTAAAAATCTTTAGTACAGTGATTTACACACACATAGACACATATACTTACACATGGAAGTACAATGTGACCTCAATATATGCCAAATATTTATTAAAGAAAATCAAAAGCCTAAGCCTAATAAAATCTCATCCAAATATAGAAATAAGCATTCTACTCTCATAGTCAGATATACTAGACAGGACATGGAGCCTGTTATGCACATTCCTGGGCCAGGTAACCTCACCTGCCCACAGTTCCAGCTCGGAAAACAGTCATGGAGCTGATGCCCTACATTGTTGCGTCTTGGCCAAAAAGTCTTTGTCTGATATTAGCCATGTTAACTAGCTCAGCCAGCAGTCCACTTCTTTCCAAGACTTGTGTAAGAGAATGTTTTGAGTACTGCTCAGTGAAAAAGGAATGGTTACAAACCCAGCTCAGACATGCAGAGTAAACCACAGATACTGGCAGTGAAAAAGAAAAATCATAGGGAAAATGGAAGAGAGGTGTGGAACCAGCATACAATAACTTCCCTTCAATTTCCTATAATTACTTAAAATACAAATGACTGTTTGTGGTCTTAATTTTATTTTTTAATCCTTGAAGCCCAAAGAAAAAATATTATAAACTAGATGCCCGATGTATGAAATTCATGCATAGGAGTAGGGATTCCCTCAGTCCAGCCTGCACACTCTCCAATCCAGGACCCTTTGGGGGATGTCAGACTGCTGGTTTAGGCCCGATCCTGGGAATCAGGCCTAAACCAGCAGTCAGACATCCCTCCCACAATTTTGGACCGCTGGCTCTTAATCACTTACTGGCCTGCCTGCCTGGTTGCCCCTAACTGCCCCACTCTGCTGGCTTGATCACCACTCACTGCCTCTGTGTGATGGCCTAATCATCCCTAACTGCCCTCCCCCCAGCCAGCCTGGTTGCCTCTAACTACCCTCCCCCACCCCACTGGCCTGGTCACCCCTTACTGCCCCCCTGCCACCCTGGTCACCTCCAACTGCCCTCCCACCAGCCTGGTCACCCCTAACTGCCCCCCTATCAGCCTGATCACCCTTCACTGCCTCTGCATGCTAGCCTGATCACCTCTAACTGCCCCCTGTTGACCTGGTCAACCCTAACTGCCCCCTGCTGCCAGCCTGCTCACCCCTAACTGCTCCCCCTGCTGGCCCTGCTGGCTAGGTCACCTCAATTGCCCCCCTGCTGGCCTGGCCTTCCCAACTGCCCCCCACCCCTGCTGGCCTGGTCACCCCACACAGCCTACCCACTGACCTGGTTTCCCCATGCAGCCTGCTGTTCAGTTGTTTGATCATCCCTCACTAACCCCCTTGCCATCCTGGTTGCCCCATGCAACTTGCTTGTTCAGTTGTTTGGTCATCCCTCACTAACCCCCTGCTGGCCTGGGCATAGGCAGCCATCTTATGAGAGTGTGAGGGTTAATTTTTATATCACTTCTTTATTATATTATATAGGATTGTCTATCTCACTGTAACAGTCATAATAATTGTGAAACACTTGCCACTGTGAAATTGAAGAATATGACAAAGATGCCCCAAACCAGTAGTATACAATTGGTCATCATTATTGTTAACTCTGTCCAACTAAAGAAGGTCTAAGAAGATTAAAAAAAAAAAAGTTTAAACACATTCATGTCAGAATAAAGATGCTCATTGTTTGAGATGACATATTATAGCTCTTAAAATACCAAGAGAATAGATTCATAACATGAACAAATACAAGAGGCCTGTGAAGTGAGTAAAATGAGAGGATACCTGAAAAAGGTAAAGAAAACTCAATACTTGCCTCCCTCCATGTCAGCACTAACAATTTAAGCAGTACCATTTAAAGTATTAGTGCCTAAGTATAAACAAAACAAAATGCCTATAGAAAGGACTCAAAATCTCACAGGCATGAAGAGGATTGCATTAAAAAGTACACAAAGTATTACGAAGCTGCAGTTTTCTTTACATAACTCCTGCAGTTTTCTGTATGCTTAAAATGCTTCATAATTTAAAGAGAGAGAGAACCCCCACCAGCAATGCCTGAGGGTTCCACTTTCCATAAAAAAACTTTAAGAAAATTCCTAAAAAAACTAAAAATAGAACTGCCACATGACCCAGCAATTTCACTTCTGGGTGTCTATTCAAGAAAACAAACAAACAAAAACAACAAACACACAAACATTAATTTGAAGAGATATACATTTCTGTGTTCATTGCACCATTATTTATAACAGCCAAGATATGGAAGAAACCTAGGTATTTATTAATAGATAAATGGATAATGAAGATGTGGTAGATTTACAAAATGGAATATTACTCAGCCATATCAAAGAAAAATATTGCTATTTTCAACAACATACATGGAACTAGAGGTTATTATGCTAATTAAAATAACATGGGAAAGACAGACACCTATAATTTCACTTGTATGTGGAATCCAAAATAAGAATAAAGAAGAAACAGACTCATAGAAATAAAGAACAAACTCCTGGTTGCCAGAGAAGAAATTGGGAAAAGAGTAAAAAAGGTGATAGGAAACAAGAGGTACAAACAATTTGCAATCATATAATAACTAAGTCATGGGGATGTAATGTACAGCATTTGGTATAAAGTCAATAATACTATGTAATAAAAACCTCATATGCTAAGTGTCCGATCATTCATTCAACCATTCAACCACTTGACCTCTTGCTATGATGCACACTGACCATCAGGGGGCAGATGCTCTGACCAATAGGTTAGCTTGCTGCTGGAGTCTGGACAATTGGGAATGGGCGAGATGGGCCAGACCTGCCCTGGATGAATCCATGTACCAGGCTAGTTTCCTCTGACTCTCACAGGCCCAGGAACCCCACCAGTGCAAGAATCTATGCACTGGGCCTCTAATATTGTAATAACTTTGTACAGTATCAGATGGTTACTAGACTTATAATGGTGATCACTTCCTAAGTATATATATATATATGTTGACTATATGTATACTTTAAAGCAACATAATGTTGATATAAACTATATTTTAATAAAAAAGAGAAAGAAATAATGTATTTTTAAGTTGATAGAATGAAGTAAAATCTTTTCAAATTAAAAATTGTTTAAAAAGTGAATGAATATTCAAGTATGTTTTTCTTTTTAAGTTAAACATAAATGTTATATGTTTTATTAGCAGTAATAGGATATGTAAATACCCCCCAAATAGTAAAGAAGTGGAAATGCCAGAAATGCCAGAAATACACACACACAGGAGATATATATATATATATAATGATAAAAATAAAAAGAACATAATTACAGATATATGGATATATGGGAGTAAATGAACTAAAACAAAAATTGTACTTTATTTGAGTAGATATTTTTAAATCTACCAATATTCATGCAGTATGTAAATGAATAAACTTTACTCAAGAATGAGAAGGTTTCAAAAGAATATAACCACAGGAGAAACTGAAAAGATTGTTAAAAATAAGCTATTGAAAAATGTTCTTACCACAGATGTTTTTAAAATTCCGAAGAACTGATCCAAGATGGCTGTGCCCAGGTGAACACCTAGCCGCAGCCACACACAACAATTTCAATAAAAAACAACTAAAATATAAAACGGACATTGCCCAGAACTACAGGAAGGTTGACTGACTGGAAATTCTACAGCGAGAAGCAAGGAGAAAACCAGAAGGAGGCGCGGAGGAGCTGGAAAAGCCCAAGGTACAGAGACGCAGCGCATGGAGAGGAAGGAGCCAGAGAGGAGGGGGAGGCGGAGTGCCTGGCGGGCGTTCCCTAGCGGGAAGGAGACAAAACTCCGACTGTGCTGGGCCCCCCGACTGCTCTGAACCCCAGGTCTAGGCCAGACCCCAGGGACTCAGGCTCAGCCATAGGGAGCCGGGCTGTAAGGCGGAACCCGGGGAAGTGGCGAAAGGAGGTCCCGGCGGCGTGCACACTGCAGGCAGAGAAGGGATGGTCGGCTGTGCCCTGGGATCTCCCTGACGGGAAGGAGACTGGGGCTCCAGACTGCTCTGAACGCCACCTCCAATCCCGCTACCAACTGAACTGAACCCCAATACCGGGCTCATTGGGGGAGAGCATAGACTGTTTGGCAGCAGGTGAAAATCGAGGGCACCTTTCTCTCAGAGGCACTGGCAGTGAGCACTGAAGAACCCGCATAGGGTGGGGCTGATGGAAGCCAAAGCTGCAGGCTCCACCCTGATACCCCGTCCCATCTGTAACTGCGAAATGCTACAACAAAATAGATCGCAAACGAAAGAAATGGAGGACAAAAAGCGTCTGGATATAGAGTTCAAATCTACGCTTATAAGGTTTTTCAAGAATTTCCTAGAAAAGATGGATAAGACCTATGAGGTTATGAAAAGAGATCAACTAGAATTAATAAGGAGTCATCAAGAAATGATAAAGGATCGACAAGAAATGATAAGGGATCAACAAGAAATAAAAAATACATTCTCTGAAATAAAAAATATTATACAGAGTCCTAAAAACAGAATGGAAGATCGCAAGAATCAAGTCAAAGATTTGGAACATACAGAGCCAGAAGATACTCCTCCACAGAAGCTAGAAGGCAAGAGAATCAAGAAAATTGAAGATAATGTAAGAAACCTCTGGGACAACTTCAAGTGAACCAACATCAGAATTATGGGGATCCCAGAAGATGAGAGAGAGCAAGATATGGAAAACATACTGAAAGAAATAGTGACAGAAAACTTCCCCCACCTGGTGAAAGAATTAGACTTACAAGTCCAGGAAGCGTACAGAACTCCAAACAAAAGGAATCCAAAAAAGACCACACCAAGACACATCATACTTAAAATTCCAAGAGCAAAAGACAAAGAGAGAATATTAAAAGAAGCAAGAGCAAAGAAGGTAGTTACCTATAAAGGAGCACCCATACGATTGTCAGCTGACTTCTCAACAGAAACCATGCAGGCCAGAAGGGAATGGCAAGAAATATTCAAGGTGATGAATAGTAAGAACCTACAGCCAAAGATAATCTATCCAGCAAAGCTATCACTCAGAATCAAAGGTCAGATAAAGAGCTTCACTAATAAAAAAAAGCTAAAGGAGTTCATCAACATCAAACCAGAATTATATAAATTGCTGAAGGGGGTTCTTTCAGAAGAGAAAGTAAACAAAGATAAAAATTATGAACAACAAATATGTAACTATCAACAAGTGAATCTAAAAACCAAGGAAATTAAAAAAAAAATCTGATGAACAATAGTAACTGTTGAATATAATAGAATCAGAGGTATGGAAGGGGAGTGAACTGACGATTCTTAGGGAAAAGGGGAGACGGGGGCGTGGGAATAGACTGAACATAAACTGTGCACCTATGGATGAGGACAATGGGGAGTGGGGAAAGGGCAGAGGTTGGGGTGGGAACCTGGTGGAGGAGAGCAATGGTGGGGGGGGGAAAAGGAACATTTGTAATAATATGAACAATAAAAACTTATTTAAAAAAATAAAATAAAAATAAAATTTCAAAGAACTAATTTCTATATATGTATTTAAAAAATTGGTTCGGGGCGGGGAGTAGAAACCTTTCAAATGAATTTTTCTAAAAAAAAACATAATGGCATAATATTAAATCCAATATGTTATAATGGGCAGATAGTGGGAAGGGGTGTGGTTAGAGACATTCTGAAACAATTAAAATAATAATTATAAACTGCCCTGCCAATATGGCTCTGTGGTTGAGCCATCACCTATGAACCAAGAAGTCATGGTTGGATTCTGCTAGGGGCACAAGCCCAGATTGTGGGCTCAATTCCCTGGAGTAGGGGGTGTGTAAGAGGTAGCCAAGAGAGAATCATTGGATTCTCTCTCTCTTCATTGCTACCTCTCTTTTTCTTTCTAGTTCTGAAATCAATAAAAACTTTTTTTAAAAAATAATAAAATAACAATAAACTAAATTCTTATAAAAATAACCACTGTGGTGTACACCTTCAATTAATATATTGAATGTGTCTGTGTGTTTTGATTTGAAGTAAGTCTCTTCTAGACAGGTTATGCAGGGGTATTGCTTTTTAATTTTTTATTGAATTTATTGGGGTGACATTAACAAAATTATACAGGTTTGGACAAGAACATTAAGATGTCCTTATTTAGATATCTAGGTTATTTTGCCCAACCTTACTCTCTTCAGTATTTTGCCCTTCTTATTTTAGCTTCCTCTCCTCCTCAGATCTCTGATCTCTGGCTCCTCCTTTGCTTTTGTTAGGCTCTCATTCCTGGCACCATTACCCAGACTATCTCTATCCGGAAACCATAGTGATTGTGAAGGCTCACCTCACTTGGTTTATCTTCCCTCAGGATTATAGTCCATGCAACCTGTTGTCAAATGTCTGAAAACTGTTGCGTTATATATTTTGCTCTTCTTTTGGTTGTTTACAATGAGAATGTTCAACAGTGTAATCCTCAAAAATCCAATAATATTTGATTATTGCTAGAAGTAAAAGTTTTCTGCCCTCTACAGTCCTTGTTGGTCCGGCCTTGCAATCATGCTGATTTAATCATCAATAAGTTAATTAACTTTGATACTTTGTATGAGTCATGTTTTTAATTTTTTGAAAAATAAACTCCTACAAAGTGTAAAATGGTATTGTGGTTATATTTTGCTGTAGTTCTGATTAGTCATTATCTCTTGAGAAAAAAATATAAAAATTCATGGGTAAAATAATGTGAAATGTGGGATATTCTTGAATGTCATCTATAGGAGAAGGACTAAAAGGTGGAGAATAAAATAAAAATGTCATATGTAGAAAATTGTTGAGACACGTGATCAATGTTGAGTTGGTTAATCAATTTGTGAGGTCATTATTCCATTTTTTGAGAGAATTTCTACTATAAAAAGACAAAGGCAGATAGAGAGATTGGGAGAAAGAGACCAAAGGATTGAGAGCAATGAACCCTTATTTAACTTCAAATTTGTGACAGTGAGATTCAAAGAAATTACACTGTGTTAAAGAGAATGAAAATATATTAAATTTAAAAAACTGGAATAGCCCAAAGACTGCTTTCATCTAATTGTCATTTGCTGCTACACTGCATGAAATGAGGTACCCTTTCTACAGGGCCTAATTGGTTCTGGAAATGTTAATGGTTCTGAGTGGTACTGATACCATTGCAATTAACCCAGTTATTAATACTAGGAAAGAAGCAAAGGGAAGGCCAAATAGCATAGGCATGTTATTTAGATAGCTTCACCAGGAAGCTAAGCTTTCCACTCTCCAGAGAGCCACCAGCTTATACCCAGCAGATCTGTGGGGGGAGGGACTAAACAGGGGGAAAGGGATGCATGCCCAAGAAAATTGGAGGGCCTAGAGAGGATGCTTGCTGGCCTGGCGATCATACCAGGAAATAGGTCATTGGCCAGAATAGGTGTGGCTACTGAAAGGCCAAGAAATTTCAGATATTTTATCCTCTAAACCAGTGGTTCTCAACCTTTCTAATGCCGTGACCCTTTAATACAGTTCCTCATGTTGTGGTGACCTCCCACCCATAACATTATTTTCATTGCTACTTTATAACTGTAATTTTGCTACTGTTATGAATCGTAATGTAAATATCTGTGTTATCCGATGGTTTTAGGCTCTAGAGCAGGTGTTCTCAACCTGTGGGTTGCGATAGGTTGAGTACCACTAGCAGGGTTGCCTGAGACCATCAATCACGCTCTGGACTGTGAGGATACGTTGATGAGGAGCCTGCAGCTGAGCACTAGGAACACTGGGAAAATTTGCTTCCCTGGAAACATAACTCTCAGGGATACTTAAGGTACTGAACATGCTGAGTAATCAGTAATGGAAGTCATTGTTGATGGCATTTCACTGGAACACCATGAAAAAAAAAAGATATTTTTCTTAACCTCAACTGCTTCATTCTTGAGCATGTATCAGAAAACGAGTGCATATTTCTTTCTCTTCTAAAGAAGTGTCACTGCTTGCAGGAGTAATGGCAGTGTGTATCTGCTGATATATACCCGAATTGGCTTTCACTAGAGTACCCTGCACTCATAAAGAGCTGGAGAAAAATATATAAATAAGATGAATTTTGGAAGCACATTACTAAGTCTATGATATAATTCAGATTTTGATTATACTGGAGCTCTATGTAGTCTTCCTTCCTGATCCTTCTTTAGAGATTGTCCTGGTGATAATGCAAAGATCCGAGTCACTGTCTGAACCACTGTGTATTGAATTTTTATTTCTCTCAGTGTTAAGGGGATGCAGGCTTTAGTTCTAGCCAGCCTTTGATGCATTCAGCTTGAAGTGAATCAATGGAAGTTCAAATAGGTGTGCTAAACTCGAGGCCTCTTTCTGGAGAGGGATTCCAAAAGCTTGCTTCTGTAAAGTATGTATCAGTTTGGTAATTCCTCTCCAAGATCCTCTTTGCTTTTTTTCTTTTAATATGATTGATTAAGATATTCCTTTGTCAAGTCTCCAAGGAGAGTCATAAATAGACAATCTGTATTTTTTATTGGAAATTTTCTGCAGGGATTGCTGGTATAAATGAAGAAAACCATATATTTGTTCAGATATATCAGAGGCTGAACAGTATCTGAATTCAGAAATTGATAAACCTCTCCTGAAGAATATTTAATTAGATGAATTCTCATGAACATAATTTTAAAGTATGAAAAATAAAGATAAAAATTGAAAAAATTAGGTAGAAAAATAGGAATAAAGGTTAACAAACAATAAACTGTTAAATATATACACCTGTATTTTTGTACATATGTGTGTAGATACATATACACATATGTACTTATACACAAGTATTTAAAGAATAAACACTATTACAAAGGTTTTTGATGTATAAATTTCATGTGTCCTTTTACATTAAAGCATGCTAGAAAAGTGAGTATTTAAGTAAAAAAAAAACCAAAAAACATTTTATATATATATATATTGGGTGTCCCAAAAATGTATACACATTTTGAATTATTATAATAGTTCCAATGGGTTAAATCTGGAAAGAAAAAAACATCAATTATACTTTCAGGTGTTAAAGTGTGTGTGCGTGTATGTGTGTGTGTGTGTGTGTGTGTGTGTATATCCAGATACACATATACACATACACATATATAGGAGACCCTGCATATGTATGTGTGTGTGTGTGTGTGTGTGTGTGTGTGTGTGTGTGTGAAAAAAATAAGAACATGAAAATCATGGTTTTCCTTTTTCTTCAAACTCTGCCTTGAATCATGTTTGTTTTTCTTGACCCATTTAGTCCCCAGTTCTTCCCAATATAGATAAAATTGCCCGATACAATTTTGAGTACCTCTGTCTTCTTTGCTCTTTGGTATGCCTGCAATTGGTCAGTAACCCATTCAAAGTTAGCTTTCTGATGCTTTACTTTTGAGGACTACTCTTAAATTAGACATCAGACATTTTCTAGCAAAGGAGGTGACATTTTATTTCTTTAAGATCAAGTAATACCCCAAGTAATTTCTTTAAGATCAAGTAATTTTGTGTGGGGGAAGGAATATTCATTATATGGCTTAGAAAATGTATAGCCACCTGCCTTCTGTTTCCCAGCCAATGAAAACAATGATTTGCAACTTTTAAAGCAAACTTGTATTAAATTATACTCTGTGCTGGGCACTTTATATGTATTGTCTTAATCGTTTAAAAAAAATCGGGAAAAAACAGCTCATTGTTGTTATTTTCCTTAAAAGGAAACTGTAGCTCAGAAACTTAAGTAACTTGGCCACAATCACACAGCCAAGTGTTCCAGGGCATTAGACCACACCCTTTAATTTCTCCTTCCTTCTCTTATTTGGCAGTCTATTCCAGTGAAGTAGCTTATTCAATTTTGAAAAATCTTACTTCATGAATCCATACCCAAAGTAAAGCAAAAAAGCAGATAACAGAGTTATCTCAAGAATAGGAAGTGTAACTTTTATTTTCTCTGTAGAGGTTAGCAATGTACAGGGTGTGGCAAAAATTATGTTTACAGTTGCCTTTATGGAAAATAATGCAATAATTAATAAATAATAATACAAGAATAAACTTGGTGCTCACAACTGTAAACCTACTTTTGTCTAACCCTATATAGACTACTTGGGCTTACATAGTCATGATAGCTTTTACTAGCACAAAAGCAACAGGTCACTAACCCCTCTGAGACTTAGTTTATTTATCTATACATTGGAGGAATAATAGTACCTATTTAATAGTGACACCTTTCAGATTAAACGAAATAAGTGTAAATGCTGAATGCATTGTCCAGCACATGGAAAGCATCTGTAAATATAAGCTAAGTTTCCACATGATATTGTCATTAAAGTGATACTGAGAAAGAACATGACTGGAATGTAATGACCAAGAGACTTGTGCCCCAAAGAGTGTTCTCCTAACTGGTTGAATCAGCATCATCTGGAAACTTTGTTAGAAATGTAAATACATGGGCCCTACCCCAGACCTACCAAATTGTAATCTCTTGGATGGAGCAGAAGAAAAGTATAAATATATTTTTATCTCAGAAATATTCTGCTTTTTTCTTTGAATTTATTTATTTGTTTGTTTGTTTATTTATTTATTTAAGTGTTTGGTTTTAAAGAACTGCCCTGGGAAGAAAACTAAGGAGAGTAAAAAACAAAACATAATGAATTTGTTCCATTAACATATGTCACCCTGCAGACTATCAAAAGAAAATTTGGTAAAATAATGGCTATAATTCAACATGGTATAAAAAACAATTATCCAATAATTGTTTCTATTTTTTTCTCAGAAAATGCACATTACTGTGCTAATTAAACTTTAAGCACAAAGATCTGGCTTGCTAACTTTGCCATTATCATGATCATGATCATCACCAAGTACTGTTTAAGCATCTATAATGTTGGTGCATTATGCTAAGATGTGGCAATTTATTAAAATTATGCAACATATTATAGAGATAGGGAAACTTATAAGTTGTGAGTACTAATTAACATTTTTTCACTTTAAAATCTTTATACTAGAGAACGAGGGACATTTGAGGAAGAACATGTCTGTTAGACCTGAGTGACCATAGATAATGCCTATCATCAGAATATAGTGTTGTTATAACTCCAGCACAATGTTGTTTACTGAAGATGTTCTCAATGAAAGTTACTGGTGTCATAACTATTATTGTTATTGCTATTACATTACTATTATTATTATTATTACATATTTTCAAAGATGCATTCCCATAGTGACAAGTACCTATGTCATCTTCCAGACACACAAAAGGAGATTAAAATATTTTCTGTCTCCAATTAATAAACACTCCAAATATAGAGTAACTGTGTTTAGAAAAGCAAACTTTAAAGAAAAGTGTCTCTTAGAAACACAAAGAAGCAAGCACACACAATACCAGTCATCACGACACTGCAGGAAATGCTCCTCCAGCAAACATTTTTACTCAGCCATCGGTACTTTGACTTAAGAGGGCAACATTTTCATTGCACAAAGTGCTCACAGCTTAATGGATTCTGCTGAGAGCAAATTAGGAAAAAAAAGAAGTGAGAGAAATCACGACCTTTACATTTAATTAAACTTTTTCGGGTTGTTAATCTTTCTGTAAGTTGATTAATAAAATGTGTAGGCTACCACACTTTCTAACCTGTGACTATATGTACTCAGTCAGTATATAATTAGACTATTATTATAACTTGCTAAAATAACTCACTTGGTTCTTTATAAAAAAAATAATGTTCCATCTTAAAGCAAGAGAAATATTGAGTCTAAATCTACTTTAATTCTTGTAAGAGAAGTGAACCACGGTTGTAAGAGCAAAAACTCTGGCTTTCTCAGACAGAATAAGGTTCATGCCCAGGTGCATCGCTCAATCACTGTGGACACCTGTGACGCTACTTAGCCTTTCTGAGGATCAGTTTCTTCATTTTTATAATGAACTTCCTTTGTATGAAGATTTTATACAAGCTTTCCACAAACATCAACATCACCACTGAATTCGAAGTCTCCTCTTTCCTTCATCATATTTGGAGCCATATAATATGTTCCTTATCCTAATTTTATTTTTTAGTGCTTTAGGCAGAAACATTAGTCTAACACAACATTGAAATCTATATTCTGAAAATATTAAGGTGAACCACATTAGTTGAAGAATATTCATTTTGGCATATTCAGTTACGTTTTCATTTTTTAAAAAGAATAACAACGACGGCTAATTCTTTGGACTTCAAAAAAGATTTGTGTTTGTTAAGTTATGGGAAAATATGGCCCAAGAACACCACATCTTTGAGAACACAGCAAAAGACAAAAACAGATCATCACTAACAGAAGCTAAATTACACAGTGGAGTTGAGTGACTAAGATAAAATTGATTCTGCCACAATAAAAATGGAACAGAACCAAGAGATGACAGTGAGGATTGTTTGAGTACTTAAGAGACCACTTTCACAATGGGAGTGCGTTCGAATCCTAGCATCATCATTATAGGCTCATTTTCCCTGTTCGGTTCTCTTGACAAATGCCTAAAAAGAGGCACTGGCATTTTAAATTGCTCAGTGTTGATAGCTGAATTTTTTCCCCCCTTTTCCTTTCTTAGATAACACTATTTTCCTCTAGGACTAGGAGAATGGTGAGAGCAGAATTGTGACTGTCTAGTGAAGGCAGCCCCGGAGGATGAGGGCTTTAACAGGGAAGAGAGTTACCTGTGGGCACTTGCTCCAGGTTCCCCATTCGGACATGACGCAGTCACTGGGACACAGAAGCGAGCAGGGCTGGGTTTCTGGAGGCATCTCGTCCTGGTTGCAGAGGCTGTTGTTTACTGCTCCACCTTCACTGGAGGCAGTGTCCACACATCTGTGAGGCAAGATTACAACATAATGTGATTACTTAAAACAGTAGAGAGTACATTTAAAATGTATGATGAAAAAAATTTTTTTAAATGAAATAGTTATGATGTGCCATAGTTACTTACTCCTCAAAATAACATAAGATGAACAGAGAAACCAGGAAAAATATTCCAGTGGGCCTTCACAGAATGACAACTCTGTGCTGACCCTTTTATTCCGCAGAGCAAGAAAGATCAACAGGGACCAGGGATAACTACTGTCCTTGAACATCTCTCGCTCTAGAGACCTCCAGTATGTTTGCTCAGGTCCAGCACAGAATGAATTTTCTTTTTATTGTAGCAAATCTTGAAGGGCTCCTTTTCAGAATGAACCCATCACTGTGTAATAGCCAGAACTTCTGGTTGCCATGATTCTCTCAGACCTTCCCTATACTTCTATTTCCTATCATATCATCCATGCCTCCCTAATCTGTGTTCAACACATGTACAGTCATGATAAAGTAAAGAATATTAAACATGATTTCTTTTAGGTGTTTTTTATAAATCAATAGGAGGTTTTGATGCCATAAACCAAAGGACAATGAGCAAGCATTTTTTTTGTGTGCATAGGACATTATAGTTGTTTGGACTCCCCGGTGTTGGGCTTTGAGATAAATGCTTGTGAAAGCTAAATCAATGGTCATGATGTTGATACTATCAAATGAAAACCCAAGACTTATACCACTATATACACCCACCAGAATGGCTTAAATAAAAAACATGAAAAATATCAAGGGTTGGCAAGAATGTGAAGAAATTGTAACTCTTCTCTAACTCTGCTGGTTGGAGCACAAACTCTTTGGTAAATTAGGTGGCAGTATCTACTAAAACTAAACATATATTCAGTGTATTGCAACAATCCCAATTTTATATTCCTCTGCAAAACAAATGTGGAAAAATGTGTACCATAATATGACTGAAAATGTTCATGGCCCCACTATGCATAATTAGCCAAACTAGAAACAGTTTACCTAGACAATGTAGCCAGCAACAGTAAAATAAACACATTGTGATAAATTAATCCAAATAAATGCTATACAGTGGTGAGAATGCATGAACTATGATTGCATATAAGAGCATGGGTAAAGCTTATCCTATATAATAAAGAGGTAATATGCAAATTGACCATCATACCCACCCTCACACACTATGGCCACCCCCATGTGGTCAAAGATGGCCACCACAAGATGGCTGGCAGGGAAGGGTAGTTGTGGGTGATCAGGCCATCAGGGGAGGGCAGATGGGGGCAACCAGGCCTGCATGAGAGGGCAGTTGAGGCCAACTGGACATGCAGGGGAAGGAAGGCAGTTGGGAGGACCAGCCTGCAGGGGAGGGAAGATGGTGGTGACCAGGCCTGCAGGTGAGAGCAGCTGGGTTACAAGGCCTGCAGGGGAGGGAAGTTGGGGGAAATCAGGTTGGTAGGGGAGCAGTAAGGCATTGATCAGGCTGGCAGGGGAGTGGTTATGGGATAATCAAGCTAACAGGCAGAAGCCATTAGGGGCAATAAAGCAAGCTAATGGTTGGGAGCCAGCAGTCCTGGATTGTATAAGGGATGTCTGACTGCCAGTTTAGGCCTGATCCCCTGAGGGGTCCCAGATTGGAGAGGGTACAGGCTGGGCTGAGGGACCCCCCTTCTCCCAGTGCACAAATTTTGTGCACTGGGCCTCTAGTAAATATAATATTAAACAAAAGAACTAGACACAAGGGACATTCTTTATAAACCCATTCATATAAAGTTAAACGGACAAGACTCCTCCTTGGTCTCAGAAGTCAGAATAGTGATTACATTTGGGTTTACTGACTGACAGGGGCTTAGGTGGTCCTGGTAGTATCTTGTGTCTTGGTCTCTGGGCATTATGAAAAGTCGCCAAGTTATACCCCTATGATGTGGCTTTTCTTTGCATTTATATTATACTAGAGGCCTGGTGCACAAAATTCATGCACTTGGGGGGTATAGTCTCACAGCCCAGGGAGCAGGCCTAAGCAGTCAGTCGGACATCTTTGGTGCTGTAGCAGAGGCAGGAGAGGCTCTAGCCCAAGGGTCCTCAAACTTTTTAAAGTGGGGGCCAGATCACAGTCCCTCAGAGAGCTGGAGGGCCGGACTATATGAACTACTAATTCCTACTGTAACACCTCGGCTGCGCTCACTGCCCAAAAAACCTGGCGGGCCGGATCAGACTCCTCTGCGGGCCGCATGTGGCCTGCGGGCCGTAGTTTGAAGATCCCTCCTAGCCAGTGCAGCTGCGCTTGCCAGCAGTGAGCCCAACTTTTAACTGAGCGGTGCTCCCCCTGTGGGAGCTCACTGACCATCAGGGGGCAGCTCCTGCATTGAGCATTCACCCCCTGGTGATCAGTGTGCATCACAGCAACTGGTCATTCCAACATTAGGTCAATTTGCATACTAGCCTTTTATTATATAGGATATCAATTAGATTATTTTAAAAATATTTTATCAAAAGTGTTTAATGACTTGGTATGTACAAGCTCTTTTGCTAGATGTTGGGATAAAATGTTATTCTTGGCTAGTAATAATTCACTTAGTAAATATTTTAAGGGATTACAGTGCACCATGCCCTTGCCTGGATGCTGGGACACACAATTGAAACAAATGACAGGCAGGATCTTTATTGTTACCAATATGTTCTTGGAATGATAATGATCAGAGTAAAGGTGAAGACAACCATGATGATGATGAGATAAAAGGTGCCATTTGCTGGCCTGGTTATTTCAGACATAAGGCCACAGCCTAGGAGAAAACATCTTAAGGGGGGTGTGCAGGAGAGCTTTTGGTACTTCCCAAATTATGCTGTGCTGAATTGAACTGTCCTACACAGGAGGAGTCTTTTTACACACACACACACACACACACACACACACACACACACAAAATTGTTTACAATTTTAGGAAAATTGTAGTCAATCACCAGGCACACAATAAGATAAACTTTATTAGGTGCTAACTAATGGGAAAGCAATGTATAAAGGAGGGTAGAAGAAAACAGCAGAGGAAAGACATAAATATGTAATGCTTTCCTATATTGGGAGGCATAATACAGAGCTATCCTTAGACTTTAATTTCTCCTGCAGTAACAGTCAATAATGGAAGGAGGGACCACGCATTATTTTTCAATAGATGAAGTTACACATATGTTGATATATATGCAATTTGATATGTATGCTATTTTGTTGTATTGACAGCAAGCTTCTAAACTTCATATGTCATATTTTCTTAAGGTGTTAACATTATAGTTATTTTTATTTCTCTTTCCCTGGACAAATTTAAAGCTCAAAATTGCTTCCCATTTTGACCGCATACTCTCAGCTGATGTCCTTCTATTATTTCACTGAGAAGAGGTAAAGCTACTTCTGGTCAATGGTGACTAGTTGAGCTTATGCATTTTTCTTTTTTCATCTCAATATGCCATAAAAACAATATAAAAATAATTTTACACACACACACACACACACACACACACACACACACACATCAAGAGTGAGGAAAGGCATTGCCCTGTGAGGACAAAGAACAAGAAGACAAAGGCAACAAAAAGAAAATGGGCTGGCTAGTGCTAACTGCCTTACCACACCAGGAAACTAAAAAAAATTCTTCAAGGAAAAATAAGAAAGTACCTCCATTTACACCACAGAACACATGAGCTATTTGGGAATTTGTGTCACTAAATACACCTGGAAATATGAATGAAAGAGGCTGAAAAACTGGAGAATTTATTGAAAGTATGTTTAAGTACCTGGTCCCTGGGATCCCCCCGCCCCCTAATCTACACAGCTAGGTGTTAGTCCCTCTCGGCAAATGCAGGAACTAAAAGTTTATTAGCTAGAAGGGGTCATAACAAAGGCCTATTGACTAGAAAATACACAGTCCCTTAACATCATACTGAAAACAATAATTAAATTCAAGTTTATCACAAACTTAATGTCTCAATGTAAACTTGTTATCTGATCATTCTGAAGTGCAGAAATCCAGCATGGATCTCACTAGGCCAACTTGGTGCTTTGGCAGAGCTACATTCCTTCTTGGAGCCTGTAGAGAACTATATACCTAACTATATCTATATCTATATCTATATCTATATATCTATATCTATATCTATATCTATATCTATATCTATCTATCTATATCTAATTATGTACATACATACTAGGTGTAACAGTTAATTATGCGAATATTTTTCAATAGATGAAGTTACACATATGTTGATATATATGCAATTTGATATGTATGCTATTTTGTTGTATTGACAGCAAGCTTCTAAACTTCATATGTCATATTTTCTTAAGGTGTTAACATTATAGTTATTTTTATGCTTAAAAATGTCAAATTTCATGCCCCAAAAAAGAGCATTTGTGAGAAATTTTAATTCATTACTTTATTTTGAAGAATAAAGAAAAGTGCTACTGCCGAAATTGGTTTGGCTCAGTGGTATAGTGTCGGTCTGCAGACTGAAAGGTCCCAGGTTCGATTCCGGTCAAGGGCATGTACATTGGTTGAGGGCACATCCCCATTAGGGGGTGTGCAAGAGGCAGCTGGTCGATGTTTCTCTCTCATGGACGTTTCTAGCTCTCTATCTTTCCCCCTTTGTCTCTATAAAAAAAAATCTATAAAATATATTTTAAAAAAAAGAAAGAAAGAAAAGAAAAGTGCTACTGAATACTTTGGGAAGATTATGGTGAACATGCTCCTTTACAAGATACTTGTAAATGCTGGTTTAAAAGCTTTAAAAGTGATGATTTTGATGTGAAAGACAAAGAATGTCCAGGTCAACTGAAAAAATTTGAAGACCAACAATTACAAGCATTATTGGATGAAGATGTGTGTCAAAGTCAAAAACAACTTGCAGAAAGATTAAACATCACTCAGCAAACAATTTCTGATCATTTACAAGCAATGGGAAAGATTTTAAAGGAAGGAAAATGGGTGCCACATCAATTGAACAAAAGACAAATGGAAAACCAAAAGTCATCGTAAAATGTTGCTTCAACAGCACAGACTTTTTTATATTGAATTGTACTGGCGATGAAAAGTGAATTTATTTTGAGAATCCCAAATGTACAAAATCGTGGGTTGATCCAGATGAACCATCAAAACGGACTGCAAAGCCAAATCACTTTGGAAAGAAGACAATGCTCTGCATTTGGTCAGATCAGGAAGGTGTGGTATATTATGAGCTTCTAAAAACAGGTGAAACTGTTAATACTGATCACTACTGACAACAAATAATCTGAACCATGCTTTGATTGTGAAATGACCAGAATGTGGGCCAGAGACACAGCAAAGTAATTTTCCTTTATGATTATGTACCACCACACACTTCAAAAACAGTTAAAGACATGTTAAAAGATCTTGCCAGAGAAATATTAGCCCACCAACTGTATTCACCAGACCTTGCTCCTTCAGATCACCATTTGTTTCTATTTATGCAAATGCACTTTCTGAGGAGCACTTCAAAAAGTACAAAGAAGTGGAAAATTGGAACTCTGAATGGTTTGCCTCAAAACAAGAAAAGTTCTATTGGGACAGTATCCATAAATTATCTAAACATGGGGAAAATGTGTAGCTAGTGATGGATATTACTTTGAATAAAGCACTTTTGATGTTTCTCTTAAAAGTATCATGTTTTCTTTGATTACAAAATCCAGATTAGCTGGTATACCTAGTATCTACTCTAATAAAAAAAGCAATATGCAAATTGGCTGTATCTCCATAATGCTTACCAGCCAATCAGGAGTGGGTATGCAAATTAACCCAACAAAGATGGTGGTTTGATTTGCATATGCAGACACAGAGTGGTGTTGGACTCCTGCTATGAGGGGTGAGGTTGGGGATGGAGGGAGTTACAGGAGCAGTGTTCTGGTCTGAGTGGAGAAGACTGAAGGCTTGGGCCAGAGAAACCCTGAAGGCTCTAGCAGGAGTGAAGACTCCAGCCAGAGTGAAAACTCTAGCTGGAGTGAAGACAGAGGTGGCGGTCAGAGCAAGACCCTGGGTCCCAGGTGCCAGAGGAAAACCCGTGCTAATAGCCAGGGGAAGGAAGGCCTATTGTACGAATCCTCATGCAAGGCGCCTCTAGAGTGAGTGAGTGTGAGTGTGTGTGTGTGTGTGTGTGTGTGTGTGTGTTTGTATTTTATTTTATTTTATTTTATTTTTTAACCATTTTCAGGATAGCAAAAGGAATAATCTTTTACACCTTGTTCTCAAAGACTAAATGATTTGAGTACTGCCACCACCACATGAGGCAGCTTGTTATTTATCTTGTTATCACAAGCCCACAAGGTTACTGGTTTGGATGCTTCTTTCTCCCTGGAATCCTCTTTCTATAGAACCTCATTTATTTGGGTCCCTCCTCAAATATTGCTGGTCAACCTCTCCTAAATAGTGTCCTTCATCTCTCTGATCCAATTTTATGTTTCTTCTTGCATTTTTAGCAAAGACTTTCCAATATATTTACTTATGTGTCTATTTTTTTCTCTGCTACTGTACTCTGATGTCTTTGAGGACAGGAACTGTTTGTTAACCATTTTTATCCCCAGTTCCTAGAACAGTGCCTGATAATAGAAGGCAAAGATTCAAATGCTATTTTTTAAATTAATAAGTGATAGCAGTCATGAATGAACCATGAAAATGTCCTCCAGTTTGTAGGTTTAATAAAGAGAACAAATAAGCCATTTCATGTATTACAATAGCATGCTGTTGCCCTTGCTGGTGTTGTTCATTGGTAAGCACACTGACCTGGACACCAAAGGGTCATGAGTTCTATTTTCAGTCAAGGGCATGCACCTGGGGAGCTGGTTTCCATCCCCAGCCCTGATAGAAATGCATGTCAGAGGCAAACAATCAGTGTGTCTCTCTCAAATTGATGCTTCTCTCTCATGTTACCCTCCCTCTCTTCCTTCTACTCTCTCTAAAAATTGAAGAAAAAAATATCCTCAATTGAGGTTTAAGATAAAAAAAAAAAGAAGATCATGCTGTTATACTCAATAATAGTTACATTGCAAAGTACCTGGAAAATCTGCTTCATATGTTTACTAGTAACTGTGATCATACACATCAATCACATGACACAGTGACTATGCATGAATTAGCATAGGATGTCATAACAAAATGCCACGGATTGGGTGGCCTGAACAACAGAAATGTATGTTCTTAGAACTGTAGAAGTTAGCAGTCTGAGAACAAGGTGTTGGCAGAATCGGTTTTCCTGAGGTCTCTCCATCCTTGACTCCTGGATGTCCCTCTTCTCATTGTCCTTACCCAGTGTTTTCCTCTGGGTGTGTCTATGTCCTAATCTCCTCTCCTCATGAGAAACATGGCAACCCAGTCAAATCTCCTTGTTTGTTGACAGGGATGGCCAGGAGTCAATGGAGGGATGCCAGCCGCTCCACGCCATCGGCTTCCCACCAAAGGCACTGGCAGGAAAAGGTAAGGATTGTGGCTTCGTTGCTGAGGAAATCCCACCCCCTCTTGGCAGTTGAGGGCACATGTGCTCCATAGATGAGTAAAGATGAGCGAAAGCCAGCGTACACTGTGTGAAAGTCAGAGCATGCTTGGCAAGCAACACTATTGCTTTTACAGAAATGTCAAGGTCCCACTGCCCTCTTTCCCCAATGCCTGCTTCCACACACCTGATTTTCCTAGATTGCGTTCCTCCGCCACAGCGCAGGGGCCTCAGCTCGCTGTGGATTCTGCATGGGGACCAGTGTTCTACAGCCCAGGAATACTGATTGCACTCACTGTAACATGGGACTGCCTCATGCACCTGTGAAGAACAGCAAAGGAAAAAAAAAAAGTATGTTAAACTCTCCAAGATATAGAAAAAAAAAATAATGCCTCTCTTTTTGTAATGCCTGCTGAGCATATTCTGAGAACTACAATCTGGTCCAAACATCCAATTATATCTCTCAAAGCAAGATATATTCGGCTCCTCTGAAATTACTGACTTGCCTAAAGAAATATACCGGGAAATCAACTAAGATATGATGGCATGCCTTTGCAGAAGAGAACAAAGGACAGTCATTTCCCATCAACGAGAATAGGGATTCCATTATCATTTCATTTCCTCAACGAGCTCACACAGCATCTATTAGCCAGTTCAGCTCTCAATTATAATGGTGTATTGTATTCTCAGATGTACTTTAAGATGTCAACTGAAACAAATACATGTAAGGGAAATTTACTCCTGAACATAAGAGGTTTTTAAAATGCATAAAAAGAGTGGTATTTTTGCACAGAAATTTTCTTTTTAGGCTCCCAAATGATCAATGCTAGCAGGCAATCATTTAGCCTCCTGGGCATTGTGGCTTCATCTGAATGTAGCTATTTTTAGGATGTTTTCAGAACATAGCTAAAACACACAGACAGACACACAGACACACACACACACACACACACAACAAATGCTGCCTAACTGTTAGAAGCTGTGCATGATTGCTGACTATGAATAGACACAATGTCATGGTAAATTCACTAGATGCCATAAATTAATTCTTAGGTTACTTCCTATGTATTTGTCTATAATTATTTTTTCCTGAAATTGATGGGCAGTTAAAGTAATTTGTCTGCCTCTTAGAGGTTGAATTTGAAATGTATTAGTTCTCAATAGAGAGCACAGTGTTTTTCCTCAGTAAGAAGAAAAAAACAAAACTGTTCCCTGGCGTAGTATGTTGCTCTAGCCCACAAGGATGGCTCTAGTTCAGCCTGCTGATAAAGAGTGGCTCAGCCCATTACCCAAATAGTTAATTAATGCCTTTCCTCTTAAATAAGAATTTAAGCCTGGATCCTTTCCTCCCCTTGCTTTTCTAATTCCATAAAATTGTAAATGATGACTAGGCAGTGCTGGCCAAATAGAACCATTACTTCTGAGTTTCTGCTAAATGCAGGGGAGAATGCTATGTAATGGGATAATCAGAAGAGGAGACCGGAGCACTGTCAGCATGTTAGATGGAAATCAAATGAGAAAAGATTATTTATGAGACCGCATCTTTGGAATCACAAATAATGTCAGAAACGATTTTTATCTGCAGGGTTCTATTTGGCTCTCATGTAGAGTGCACAGGGATAGGGAAGCCACGAAGTGAAAAATATGTGAGGGCAAAATGAAAGGAGATGGAAAATAGAAGTGGAAATGGGTGCAGGGAAAGTAGGAATTAAGTCTTAAAAGAATCACATTTCTTGCTGTGAATGCCGACAAGAATGAAATGAAAGGGTCATAAGCAGTGCCTACATTAGAGTAACGTGTAAGGAAGGAAAGTGCTAAAAAACAAAACAAAACAAAAAACATAAAAAAACACCTCATAGGATGCTAGAGGAAAGAGAAAAAATCTATAAAATTGAAAAGACATGACACCAACTGAACAAACACTGGGAAACACTGCTGATAGCCATGGAAGGTTTAGTTAACCCAACTGTACCCTGGACATGAAACTCTCACTAAATTCATAGGTTCATTCTATAAGCTCCTTAATATGTATCAGATAATTCAAAGGAAGCTTGTTGGTGTACATATGAGATTCAAGAAAGCCTGTCGAACCACTTTGCAGAAACTGGGGATGGAAAAGAAATGGATTAAAAACAATTTCCCCCCACACCTCCCGATGTGTCCATCTGTAAGCAAATGATAGGCTAGCCGCCCTGAGATGAACTATCGATACTTAGCAGAGCGTGTAATTCCAGCCATCAAAAGCCCAAGGTCAGATGGAAAATGAAAAAGTGCTTAGTTGCATGTGCCTCTTATATAAACATTGAAATCTTGGTGATAGATTGATTTACTGCTTTTATTCTTCATGCTCCAGCGATCTCCACCTGTGGCAGAGTCGCTAACCTCAGAGATAAGCTCCTGGAAGACGGGGAGTAGGTCTAAGAGGACGATGGCGACCACCTTCTTGATTAACGGTGGAAAAATAGCTCCTCTTACAGAAGGTTCTCCTGTCCCATGGATTTACTTGACATGACCCCACATGCATCAGCCATTTTAATGATATTCACACTGTCACTTCTAGATGATAAATTGCTACCCTACTTTCAAAGCATAGCAAATCCCACCACTTCTGCAAGTCTCTCCCATGTTGCCAGTTTCCCATATTTCCATGCCTTTGGTACACAGTGACAGTCTCAGTTTTAAGCACACATATAGCTACATTATAATTTCAGGTGCACATGCACAGGGTGGGGACAGTGGTGGTGGCTAGGGCCAACGGTGGGTTCAGGGGAGCAAACACATTTGAAAAAAAGTCATCACTTTGATTCCTTTATATGTTTTCTACTTTCTCATACTAGCATAGCCCTTCTTTTTCACCTCAGTCTTATTACCCTATGTGTTTACTTTCCATCTTAATATTGAGAATATGCTCAGAGAAATACAATTTGTATTCTCCATACCTTAATATGCTTTTCTATCAGCATATCTAACCAGGAGTCAGATCTGCAATAGCAGTGTTATTTATGTGACTACTTAAAAAAAGTAATTTGTGAGTCTCAGGCAGGCCGGGACGATGTTTCTACGACATCTGTATTTCACAAGACATGGAGAGGAAGGCAGTGCTATTTAATAAGCAGTTGTTGAATTAAAACTAATTTTTAAATGCGTCCAGGTTGCTAAATGACTCTTAATTTTCTAGAGAAAATAAGCCCATTAAATGGAACAAGTAAGAGGTACTTTACAAAGCTCAAAGGACAATAAGAAAGAATAAAAGAAAACTTTTCTTTCCATTATGGGCTTTGGTGGAGAATAGCAATCACTATTTTATCAAAAGGCAATACTTGATAGTTTTGTTAATGGAAAAAAAAGGTCATCACTTAACAATTGTAAGAATTGTCTCCTTTGAGCCTTTGTCCGCTGGGCATAGAAATCTTACCTAGAAGGTCCACAACACCTGGAAGAGGCAAAACAGCAGCTCACTCATTTGTGGGATACGAAGAACATTATGAAGTGATGAACAAAAATAGGTACGGAGGCAAAGAAACATCGAACAGGCTGTCAAACTGCAGTGGGAAGGCAAGGGAGGGCTTGGGGCAGCAGGGATAAGATAACTTGTATGCATGCATATAAGGATAACCAAAGGACACAAGACACTGGGAGGGGTGTGAAGGCATGTTCTGGGGCAGTGGTCTGCAAACTGCAGCTCGTGAGCCACAGTTTGCTGTTCTGTTAAATAATGAGTTTGCCGACCACTGTTTTAAGGGGTAGGGGAGGCCAGGAGGAGGTCAACTGGGGGAAACAAAGGAGACATATGTACTACTAATTGTAATACTTTAAATAAAATTAAATTTAAAAAAAATGAACTACCTAGATGCTGATTTCTTCTCCTTTCTTCTATCTTCTCTCTATTACATATTGCTACACTGCTGATTATAGTTTTATAATGAAACTGTGTTAAAACATGGGCTTTATCAGGGAATGATATGGATGTTTTCTGAAGGAGAGAAATGAATGGTGGGGAAGTTAAATGAAAATCATGTTTTAATGGCATGAATTAGGAAGAAAATAACAGAGTTTAATAGGGTCATCAAAGCTAAAAATGCCCCTGAAAAGTCTAGATCCTCTGAGAGAGGTAACATTACATTCTCCTGGTAATGCGTCCTTTTTATTCTTCATTGGAGAATTCTTTTTTATATTTTGATAGTTCTGGAGTCATAATCATAAATGGACTCATTGAGTCAAAATGTTAATAATTGGTACCTGATCAATTTTAATTTGGTATTGTTTTCTGATACCTCTCTTCAACTTCAGACTGACTCCTGCAGGGGAAACAGTTGGAATGTAATTGGGCATCAGTGACTGCCATCATTACATGTCAGAATCTTAGGCTTTAAGAGCTCAGATAAAGCAAACAATCCAACAAGCACAATAATAATGAAGACAAATCAAGGAAAAGTCATGGTCTCACCTTTTCTGTAGAGGCAACCCTCTGCTCCAGTGAAGCTGCTATCAAGACCAAGGACTCAGTGGCTACTTTGAATTTGAAAATTGGCTCAAAGGCTATAGTCAGGGGCTTTCCCATGGGAAGAGGGGAGGAACTGGTCCCCTGGAGTGATGAGCTCACAAAGCATTAAGGATTCCCCTCTCCTTCAAATGTTGTGAGCCCTTAACATAAGATGGACAAACTTGCCTCTGATCAGGCTAGGGTCCTCAGCCCTTACCTACACTCCCCCTTTTTCCTCCTCCAGGCCTCATGCTCTCCCTTCAGAAGGATCATCTAGGCAAGATCTTCCTTCAAGTTACCAAATTTGTCCCTTTTCTTATTCAATTAGAAATTTAAGTTATATTCTCCTCCATTAGGACCTGTCTGACTGATTGGAAAGTATCACATCTACACAACTATCCATTAACTTTTCGCTTCCATTTTTATTAACCAGGCATTTAAATCTGTTTATTCACAGTGTGACATATGCCGTTAAACCCAGAAGCTTTGCACTGTCCCCATCAACAGTCTCAGGTCAGCACAATACTGCTGTGTAAAAGATTATCCTATCTAATCAAAAGGGAATATGATAACTGACTGTCCCACCCTCAAAGATGGTGGTGTCCACAGCCAATAAGGAGGGAATATGCAAAATGACTGCCATGCCCTCAAAGATGGCAGTGCCCACAGTCACAAGATGGCGGCACCCAGTCCCCTCAGCCATGCACCTGCCTCCAGAGTCCCCAGTCCCTTCAGCCATGCACCTGCCCAGGGCTGGCCCAAGATGCAGGCAAGCCTTGGATGGCATCTGCCCAGGGCCGCCCGAGGCTCAGGTTACCAAGGAAAGCCAAGGCTTGCCCTGCTAGCAGTGGCAGCAGCAAAAGTGTGATGGGGCATCACCTTCCCCTGATCACTGTGTCACCTCCTGTCCCTGAGGGCTTCTGGACTGTGAGAGGTGCCAGGCTGGGCTGAGGGATCCTCCCTCCAGTGCATGAATTTTCAGGTTTAAATGACACATTCTGTCTTAGGTTTTGATTATCATAGTCATTTGAGTTAGACAATATTGGTCTGACCTCTATTTACAGGAAAAAAATAACTAACATTTGCTGAAACTAAGTTAGTCATTCATGGCTGGTCCTCAAAGTGAGGTTGAGTATCCCAATCTGGTGACTAATTGTGCACTGGCTGCCTGTTTAGCTGGTTCAGGCACATCGCCATGCTCTGAGGGACAATCAATATCTTCTCAGTGACAAAGACAATATTAATATTTATAATTCCCAAAATAGGAATACCAAGAAGAGAACATTCAAAGATGTTTATATAGTAGATGATGCCTATTACTTTATATAGCAAAAGTATTGTGAACAATGCATTCCCTGCTAGAGTTTCCTTTCACAATTTCAAAAACCCAAAAAGTGTCTCAAAAACTAATTTTCATGTATAAAGCAAGAGCAGGCCCAATTTCTTTAGATGATTGTTGTCCTCTGGGTGAAGTTGGTTCGTTAAAAATTATCCACAAGTGTTTTAAATTGTTATCTATGGGAAAACCATGTCCTCATGTGCTGCGGGCTGCTGAAGAGTGCACCATCTGAGGTAAGGGTTTTTCTGGAGATCTTGGGAGTTCAGGGATTCATTCATAGGGGTATGGATAACTCCTTTGGAGCCCAGATGCTCAAGTCTGAGGCCCCTTGGCCACCCTCTTTCTCCTGGGCATTTTCACACACTCACTTCTTTAATCAGAAATCGAGACTCTCTCAGGATGCTCTGAGCTGACCACCATGCCTGCTTTGTGAATTTCACCACTGATTTTATTTTTAATATATTTTATTGATTTCTTACAGAGAGGAAGGGAGAGAGATAGGGAGCTAGAAACGTTGATGAGAGAGAAACATCAACCAGCTGCCTCTTACACATCCCCCTACCAGGGATGTGCCTGCAACCAACGTACATGCCCTTGACTGGAATCGAACCTGGGACCTTTCAGTCCGCAGACCGATGCTCTACTGCTGAACCAAACCAGTTTTGGCTCACCACTGATTTTAAATATTATATGGTTTATTTGCAATTTTGATGTTAAAATATAAAATAAACCCAATGACACTAAATCAGCATTACCTGCAAAATTTATTGACAATTGTTGAACTTTAGCCAATAAAATGTTTATCTGACTAATAATGGTGGTAGCTATTAGTACATTCTCCGTCTCTTAAAAACTGCAATTTCCAGTGGGATGTGCAGACCCTGATAACTACAGCGTTAGTGCAAGGGATCCTTGAATGCATTCCCCCACCCAACTCTGTCTGTGGTCTTAATGAATAATATAATCTCTGACACGTTACCACCACTAGTAAATGAATTTACATGATGTTGTGATTAATGTAGTTTTCATTGCATGTGAAAGAACTGCTGAATTTGAAAGCACTGATTAGAAAGTTTGTCAGTGTGAGTTCAGAACATAAAGTCCTCATACCAAAACCACAGGGAACCACTGCCTTTACATGTAAAGAAGAGAAGAGATAGACCAACTAGCAGGCTATGCCCTAAAATAACATTACTCTACATTTTGATAAATGTTGCACAGAAAAGCCATTTTTTAAAAAAGTGGATATTAAAGATTATTTGTTGTTGGTAAGTTCTAAGCTTCAAATTCATTACCTTACATTTCCTAATGGTCTACAGCACTAAATCCCTTCTCTTCCCTAAATATCACTGATAAGCTTTTAAGCATAAAGTCCTTAGAGTCCAGATCAACATCCAAGGTACAGCTAAGCCATCTCTATCACCCACATAGTTCTATTTTCCTTCCTGTAATGGATGAGGGAGGTAGGGAGTGGGTACTAAGATTTAACAATGAGCCATGTACATCTTCACCTCCTCCACATCCTCTGCCTTTTTGCCCAAAGTCACACATAATCTATTCACTATAGAAGGTACATAATAGAGGGCTCCCCCAAAGCCCTCATCTAAAAAGGCTTGGTCAAAGCTCTGTTATCTGTGCTGATGGACTTTAGATGATCTATTAATGCAAATCAGTAAAAATGCTCTAATTAAAGAATAATATTATATAGGGTGTCCCCCAAAATGTATACACACACTTTGAATAATTATAAAGGCTGTGTTTAAAATACATTTCATTTTCAAAATTGAGCTGTCAGCTATTAAAGTGTGTATATATTTTGGGGACACCCTATGTTTCTCCCTGTAGAAGATTTACATTTCTTATTGTGTGTATTCAAGCAACTATGAAAATAAACCATGGCCTTGAAGTATAATGGACTACCGGCAAGAAAAAATGATCATTCTGCAGGTCCTGTAAGGGCATAGTATCTGTGTGACCATGAACATGAACACTGATCGGCCTCCCTCTGTGTCTGATGTGTATCACAGAACTGAATGAACACACTAACATGGCCAGGTTCGGGCAAGCTGAGCTGCACGGCACACACTCTGCACCATAGCACTATGTAAGCAGTCATCGCAAAAAGGAAAGAAGGAAACTCACTGCAGAATCTGGACTGCCTTCCCTGACCCCTGGGGGTGCTGCCCACCACCATGCTCTGCAGCGGCAAGACATGAGGTGGCATTTGGGAGACGGCTCACAGCACACCATGGTCGGTGGTCCTGGTGGCCCTCTGGGTTTTCATTGAACAGATTGAAGTTATAAGTCAATTTGAAGTTAAAAAAAAAAAAAAGAAAAAAAAGCAACACTATGTCAACTATGATTGATAGTTCCAGCAAACTCTGAAAGAACTGAGCCTATAGTTCTTCAGAGAAGAGGTTATAGATAAGCCTTCAGGACATTATGCAAAGTGAAATAAGCCAGTCACAGAAGGACAGGTACTGCCTTAGTCCACTTCTATGAGCTACTCAAATAGTCAAACTTGTTTAAGCAAAGAATAAAATTGTGGCTGCCAAGGGCTGAGGGGAGAGAGAAATAAGAAGATCTAATCAATGGGTATAATATTTCAGTTATGCAAGATGAATAAGTTTTAGAGATCTGCTGAACAACACGTGCCTGTGGATAAGAACATTGTATTATACACTAACCCATATAAGGTGTTTTTAGCACAGTAAAAAAAATATTAATTTAAAAAAGGTATGTGTCTCAGAGGGAATTTGACTTCACCGTGGGATCCTGACTAGGGGGTGGGAACTTCTGTCATAAACATACAAGAGAAACTGTGTAGGAGTATAGTGAAAATATTAGATACAGACATATGCTAGATACCAGAATATGACCACCAGACATGAGGTAAGAAAGGAAAGTTTTCTTTCTCTGTTGCAGTGAAAGGCAGTGCGAAATGAAGACTGCTCTGCCTCCTGGCAGGAAACAGCAGTGTTATAAGTTATGGCATAAAGTGGTGCTACAGCAGAGCTTAACAGATCCCAGGTCTCAGAAACAGAGGTCTAAAGGGTAAATAAGTCACAATGGTCTAGAGCACTGTTTGGGATTTAAGAAATGGAGAACAGGAGTTTAAGCCTGAGGCTTGCAACTGTCAAACAGAAGTGGCAGCTTTGGGGGAGACCTTTGCTAGGAGAGGTCTTGTACACTCCCACTGGTTCTCAGAAGTTGAGAGCACCCGCATTATCTCTATATGCTAGGATACATGCGGCTTTCTCTTCACTCAAGAAATGCAAGAAGCATATGGAGCTTCAAAAAGACGTGCTTTTCAATTATGCCCAGAAAAATCGATGTAATTTGGATTATACAAATGTATTTGTATAAAGAAGCAAGTATAATTTAAATTGCATCCCCCCTAGGCAGAGAAATCCTATGTTTATGTGGCTTGACTAATGCATATGAAAAGACAATAAAGAGTAGCCCTAGTTAGGAATGACCTAATATGAACTACTTTAGAAATATAGTCCACTAACTTTATTTGAAGTATCTCAAATGGGAAATTTGATGAGGTAGAATCTCATTGTAGACAGTAGTAGCCACTAAGACTTATAAGATTTATATCAAGAGAGCTACTCCAAATAAAGTTGGGGGACTATATGTCATTTTGAATGTGAGAGGGGTTAAGAGTCTGTGAATGTGCTGAGAAAGGCAGAAAGAGCAACAGGCTCAGTAAGAGGTTATGCTTATGGATCAACTGCTATTTTCACAAAGCTTCCCACATAACAAGGAAGAAGAGACACCAAGATTTGGTAGTGAAAATGAGAGTCAACCCGAAGGTCACTGCTATTTGGGGAAATAATTTAAGATTAGCGTGTTCTAGAACCTAGGGAAACATTAAACATTTAATGTTCCAACATTAAAGTGCCCATCCTCCCCCCGTTTTTTTGTTTGTTTGTTTGTTTCCAACAGAATTATGAAGAAAATGATAAGGCATTGGCCTCCCAATTCCCTGAATCTCAGGGAGCTTTGCTAATGAGTAGATCAGCAGAAATCCTTGGGTACTGCAAAAAAAATGCTTTTTCATAATGTATTTACCATCCTCTTTCATTTCATGTTGGCTGACTTGAACACATCAGCCAACTGTGTGTGTGACCTAAAAAGTAATCTGGGCTTTGGAAGGTTGCTCATTTATGGATATTCTCAGGGGGCAAGCACAAAACTGGCTTCCAGCATCACATCCGAAAGGCAGACCATAATTGGTAAGAAATCCCTTTTCCCATGTTTTTTTTTTTTTTTTTTTTTTTTTTTTTTTTTTTTTTTTTTTTTTTTTTTTTTTTTTTTTTTTTTATCATGCAAGGAGCATGCTCAGCCTACATGCTACAGTCTCTTAACCATTGTCACAGACAAACCTGTCCAACTCTGAAACAAGTCATAGTTCTCACATATCACTTACCCCATTAAAGAGAATAGAACAAAAGAAGGAGCCATAAAAAAACTGGCCATTATTAGCCTAGCCAGTGTGCTCAGTGGTTGAGCCTCTACCTATGAACCAGTAGGTCAAGGTTTGATTTCCAGTCAGGGCACATGCCTGGGTTGTGGACTCAATCCCCAGTAGGGGGCGTGCAGGAGGCATCTAGTCAATGATTCTTTCTCATTTTTGATGTTTCTCTCTTTCTCCCCTCTCCCTTCCTCTCTGAAAGCAATAATTTTTTTTTTAATGTCCATGATTCTATTTAGTAAGACTAATTAAAAAAAAAAGGAGAAATGTAAGAATTATAGTCTGCAAACTCCATTCATAATTTGGCTAATTTCTAATTGACCCTATGAGAATAGTAGGAGAGAAGGTCACTGTATCTTTCCATCCAAGAAATAATAGACATAATTATTAATTTCTTATGGTCTGAGCAAAAGAGAAAACTGGAATTTACCTCTATAAAATGCCCTTGAAGAGACTATTTGCACAAAGATGTTCTGTGTTACACCCACATGCACAGACACAGGGATCTTTGTCTTATTCTGTAGATAAACAAATGTATGAGAGAGCACCACTTAAGCTACTTTGTGCCCCAACAGTTTTCTTGCCTGTTAAAATACAAGGCCAGGCACAGCACAAATGGCCTTTAAAATATGAACTCTTAGTGTGAGTTCTCCCATAACAAACCCGATGTGTTTGGGGCTAAGTTAAAGTGAAACGCGGAGCCTGAAGTGGTGTTTTATAACCTTGGATGGCGCAGCCTGACTTTTGCAGAAATGAGAGGCGAGATTGATTGGATAATGGAATCCCTGCCATTCGCTTATGTGGTGATGAATTGGGATCTTGGCACTGATTTCCGTCTTAATTTCATCAATTGGAGACTCTTTCTGGAGACTAATTGAAAGCTTTTGCTTTATGGAATACAGAGCATCTTGTTGGAAACATTCTTCCGCTGAGGCAGACAGTGAAGAAGGGACTAGGACTGATATGGCCTTTTTAGCTCTTCACAAAATAAAAATAGGGGAGAATACAGAAGGAAATTGATAGTTTAAGGTGGACTTGTATCTGGCCTTCATTTTAAGAAACAAATATTACTAAATACAACATATATAATGAAAATATTCCTGGGTACTCCCAACATGGGCTATTTGGAAAACATGACAACAGATGCCTTAAAATGTGTAACAAAATGATCAATTAACCCATTTACAACAGTTGGCACATTTCTACACACTTGGCCTCAATAAAAATTAAAATATAACTACAAGTGTGCATATACAACTGACAGCCCTTCTCAGATGTTTACTGAGGACCAAGAATTTCAGAAATCATATTTTCTGCAAACAGCCTTTCCTTCTGTCAAAACAAATACACACAAAACAACAATAACAAAACTTTATGCCCCATGTCCCTGGTTTATCTGCTGTGCTCAATAAATGTATATGGGCATAAATAATAAATGAACAACTGCAGAAATATTTTCTGTGCATGCTTCCTGAAAAACATACCTAGACCAAACCATAATGCTGGTATCACCAGAAGTTAAAAGTGTCGCCCTCTTTGTAATTATTTTTACAAGGATTTTAGTATCATGCATCAATAACTCAAATGTAACTGTTTATAATTAGACTCTAGTCCCAATATTTGAAAGCAGATATCCAGATGAATTCACAGAGTCCTTCTGATATTTCTTACACATATGTTAGTTCAAAGTTCTCATTTCTGAATTTAGTTATGATTTCTCTAAATATAATGGCAGTAGTACCCCATATCCAGATCATAATTATGGATGCCGTAGCTTAATTAAGAAAATACAAGCTTCTAAAAGGAATGAGTTTTTCTTCCCTTGAAGGCAGGTGATATTCAGAGTGGTCAGCACTCACCAGGCCTAAGTAAAGGTAGAATCTGCTGGCATGAAGGAGCCAGCCTCACAATGACAACTGAATCTCTCAGAAGGCGGGGGCTATAGCTCTTGATGGCACATCTCTATGTTGTAAATAGCATCTGTATGCACCGGGCCATATGGCAGGCTGATAATAAGTAAATGTTGAACTTAACTGAACTCTAGGAAGCATAGGGCTGTTAAAATATCCTTCCTTATGAACCGAAGGAATTGTATGCATGCATATGAGCATAACCAATGGACACAGACAGGAGGTGGTGGGTGAGCGAAGGCATGTGCTGGGGGTTGGAGGTGGCTAGGAAGAGGTCAGTGGGGGGGGAAAGGAGACTTATGTAATACATTTAACAATAAAGAAGTTATATAAAAATATTTGTTTCACCAAAAAATAAAAATAAAAATTCCTCCTTTACAGGAATCGACACTGCTTTGGATTGATGAGATGACATCTGTAGAGCAATTTAGGAAATGGGCACCACCAAGTAGTCTACTTGTATTGGATTCCTGCCCTCCGTTATTGGATTCCTTGGTTGGATCTATTAAATTGATAATGTGGTCCTCTATGGGGGCAGTTGCATGTCAGTGATGGGAGAAGACTGTGTGAGAGACTATCTGTGATCTAGTGTGCAGAGAAGTAGGAAGGAAGCTGTGAGAATGGGGTTTTACTTCAGGTTCCGCCATTGCCATTCATTTCCTGGCAGCTCACTTAAGGGACTTTTGGGGTCTAGCTTTCCTCTTTGTAACCTGACATTAGAACTTATTTTTAAAGGAAGAACAGCCTGGTACATGAGCTTTAGACACTTTGAAAGAGTTCTCTATAATAAATAATATTGGTTTTGCATAAGATTAGCATTGTGGCATAAAGTTGAAGAAGTTTTAGAGCTGGAAATAAACTATGAGATCATCTATTTCAACTGCATAATTTTCATCAAAATTATACTTGCACTCCCATGTAAATTAACCTAATGAACTTTAAATACTTTCTAACATTGCACCCAAACATGGGAGAGGTAACACTGAGAGAGAGAGAGAGACAAATGCCTTGATGTTTTACGTACTTTTTCACTATTCACAGCACCTAACACATTGCTGAGAAAAGCAGATACACAACCAGGGCCAGCTAAGCCAATAGAGCAGCCAGAGTCACTCCAAAAACAGCAGAATTATTTCTGATAAAGATGCAAAGGAGTATTTACAGATTTCATAGTTCCATCAATTTTGGCATTTCCCTTGAGCATGAAATGATTCCTCCTAAAAAGGAAAGTCTAATTTTATACTGAGATATATAAAGTGCTCTATGCTGAAAGACTTAATTAAAAACCATTATTAATTTAGGGATCATTTACTACATACAAGGTGGAGTATAAGACATTTGTGGGAATAGACATAAAATAATAATAATCATAAATATCATAAAAATATTTTTCACTAAAAGTAAGTGTAACCGGATACCAAGTTATAGTCTTTTTACAATTTCAGCTTTGAACGGGTGCAGCTATACCTCTTGTCCTTACTCATGTGTTATTTTATCAGACATGTACTACATTCTTCTATGTAAGGCTCTTACTCTCCTTAGATGCTATTGGTAAAGGAAGATGACACGAATCCTTTCTTCTCATGCACTAGTAAGTATTGGCAAATTATGGCCCATGGACCAAATTTGGCCTGCTGCCTATTTGTTTTTTATCTTTAGAAATGGGATATAATTTACATATCATTAAGTTCATTCTTGAACATGTAGAGTGCAGAGTTTTTTGTTTTTTTTTTAATACATTTGCTAAGTTGTACAACCATCATGCGCTATTTCTAATTTGTAGTATTTTTATCACCCCTCCTCCCAAAGTCACAACCCACACTCTCCTTCCCCTGGCCCCTGGAAACCAACCACCAATCCACACTCTTCCTCTATGAATTTGCCTTTTCTAGATACTTAATTTGTTAACTGAATTGTACCTCACATAGCCTTTGTATCTGGTTACTTTTACTTAGCATAATATTTTCAAAGCTCATTCATAATATAGCATACATACTTCATTATTATTTATAGTTGAGTAACATGCAGTTGTTTGATAGCATATGTGTGAACCCATTCTTCAAGTTGATGGGCATTTGGGTTGTTTCCATCTGTTGGTTCCTATGAATAATGCTGCTATAAACATATGTATATAAGTTTCTGTAAGGATGTACATATTGATATTATTATATGTCCTAATACCTGGCCTATCATGGAAAATGTTCTATGTGTAAACGAGAAGAATGTATGTTCTGCTTTTCTTGGGTGGAGTGTCTTATACTTAAGTAGTTACCTTTAGCTTTACTGGTATTCTTTATTTCTTCCTTGTTTTTGAATTTGAATGACTATCAAGTGCTCCTTCATTTCTGTATGGAAAAACTCCATTTAGTATTCTGTGTAGGACTACCAATAAGTTATTTCAGTTTTCATTTATGTTTGGAGTTCCTTAATTTCTTTTAATTTAAAAAATAATTGAATTTATTGGGGTGACATTGGTTAAAATTATACAGGTTTCAGGTATACACTTCTATAAAATATCATCTGTATATCATATTGTGTGTTTACCACTCCAACTCAAGTCTCTTTCCATCACCATTTATCCCCCCTTTTCTCTATCTTCCCTGTCACTCCTTCCCTCTGCTAATCACCCTACTGTGATCTGTGTGCATGAGTCTTTATTTTTCCCTTTGCTTAGTTCCTTCACCCATCATCCAATCCCTCCCTCCATGACAGCTGCCAGTTTTGTTTTTTTTTCCCTCTCTGTGTCTGTTTCTATTTTGTTCATTAGATTCCACATGAGTGGAATCATATGTTACTTGTCTTTCTCTAATGGACTCATTTCACTTAGGATAATGTTCTCTAAGCCCATTCATGCAAAGGTACCACACTTTTTATCCACTCATCTAATGGACACTTGAGCTGCTTCCAAATCTTGGCCATTTTAAATAATACTACACAGAACATAAAAGTGCATATATTCTTTTGAATAAGTGTTTTGGATTTCTTATAATATATTCCTAGAAGTAAAATAATCAGGTCGCAAGGAAATCCCATTTTTAACTTTTTTTTATGTAACTCCATACTGCTTTCCACAGTTGCTGCAACAGTCTGCATTTCCACCAATAGTGCACTAGGGTTCTCATTTCTCCACATCCTCTCCAACACCTGTTGTTTGTTGATTTATTGATGGTGGCCATTCTGACAGAAGTGAGGCAATATCTCATTGTGATTTTAATTCATTTGCATTTATCTGCTGCTTAGTGATGTTGAGCATCTTTTTATCAGTATATTGAGCATCGGTATGTATGTCCTCTCAGTAGAAGTGTCTATTTAGGTCCTTTGCCCAGTTTTTAACTGAAATAGTCATCTTTTGGTGTTGAGTTTCATAAATTCTGGATATTAATTCCTTATCCGATATATCACTGGAGAAAATGTTCTCCCATTCAGTGGGTTCTTTTTACATTTTGTTGATGATTTCCTTTTCTGTGTAAATATTTTAAAGTTTGACTTGCTTATTTTTTTCTTTTTGTTTCCCTTGCCTGAGGAAATGTATCAGAAAAAATATTGCTATGGGAAGTGAGATTTTACTGCCTATATTTTCTTCTAGGATTTTTATGGTTTTGAGTCTAGCATTTAAGTCTTTAATTCATTTTGAGTTTATTCTTGGTACAATATCCATAAATCAATAAACATGATACACCACATAAACAAAATGAATAAAAACCACAAGACCATATCAACAGATGTACAAAAAGCATTTGATAAAAGCCAGCACTCATTTATAATAAAAACTCTCAGCAAACTTGGAATAGAAGGAAGATACCTCAACATAATGAATATCCACAAATCAGTTGCAGTTTTATATACCAACTAGTGACCTGATGCATGGATTCATGCACATTGAAAGGAAATTAATTCGAAGGTGGCCAGCAAGGTGGGACTGGGCAAGATGGGGCAGACATGCCCTGGAACCAACCTTCCGTGGTCCCTCCCTGGCATCTGCAGAATGAACAGGATCCCTTCTGGCAGGTGGGGTCCCTTTGCTTGGCCTGCATGGATCAGGCCAAAACTGACTCTTCCAAATCCCCCAAGGGGTTCTGGAGTGCGAGAGAGCACGCTGCAAAGTTGCAGTTGTATAGAGTGTGGAAAGCAAATGCAAGTGCGCAGTAAACCAAATTTGGGGCCAACAGTGACTCAGCAACAATATAGCCCATGTCTGAAGGTGGAATCGCCAGCCCCATGAAGAATCAGGCTTCTTCCTCTCTGTTTTCAGGGTGCGTCACCCTAGAACCACCACTGCCAAGTCACCATAGTTCAGTAGCTCCTGTGTTGAGCATCTGCCCCCTGGTGGTCAGTTTGTGTCATAGTGACTGGTTGGACAATCAAATACTTATAGATATAAAAGGCTAATATGCAAAGTGTCCCCATGGGAGTTCAGCCAGGAGACTGGGAGTTTTTTCACTCACTATGAGGTGCACTGATCACTAAGGTGTAGTGCAAAATAAATGAAGGCCATGCCCTGCATTCGGAAAAGGGGGCCCCAGCCAGCAGGCGGGGAAAGAGAGGTCCCAGAAGGCCCTGATGACCAGCCAGGCCTAGGGACTCTACTCATGCACAATATTTGTGCACCAGACCTCCAGTATATAGATAATGAACTATCAGAAAGGGAAACTAAGTAAAGAATCCCATTCACAATTGCTTCATAAAGTTTAAATACCAAGGAATAAATTCAACCAATGTTGTAAAAGATCTATACTTAGAAAAGTATAAGACACTGAAGAAAGAAATTAAAGAAGATACAAGTAAGTGGAAGCATATATCATGTTTCTGGATAGGAAGAATAAACATCAATAAAATATCAATACTACCCAAAGCAACCTATAGATTCAACCAGGATACCAATGGAATATTTCACAGAACTAAAATAAATATTCCAAAAATTTATATGAAACTACAAAAGATCCTAAATAACCACAGTAATCTTGAGAAGAACAATGTTAGAGGAATAGCACTACCTGATATCAAACTATACTACAAGGCCACCCACAGTAATCAAAACAGCATGGTATTGAAATAAAAACAGATATATAGATCAATGGAACAAAATAGAGAGAGCATGAATGAACCCACACCTTCTAGTCAATTAGTATTTGGAAAATGAGGCAAACCATACAATGGGCTAAAGATAGTTTATTCAGCAAATGGTATTAGGAAAATTGGACGGATAAGCACAAAAATAAAACAATAAAACTAGACCACCTTTTTACACCATACACAAATAATCTTAATTTTTGAAGAGTGTTTCTATCTGGATACAGAATTCTTGGTGAATTATCTTTGTCAGCAGTTTTGAATATGTCTCATCACTGCCAACTGAAGATCACTAAGCTGTTAATCCTGATATTGATGATCACTTATAAATTGTAAATCATTTTCTTTTGCTGTTGGCAAGATTCTCTTTTTGAGTTTTTATTTTATCCTAATTGTAGATCTTTTTGAGTTTACTGTATAAGGTATTTTTTGAGCTTTATATCTTACATAGAACTAGAAGCCCAGCACACAAATTCATGTGCCAGTGTGGTCTCTTGGCGTGGCCTGTGGGAACAGGCAAAAACTAGCTCTCTGAAATCCCTTGAGGGGTCCCAGATTGTGAGAGGGTGCAGGCCAGGCTGAGGGACCCTACCAGTAATTATCAGAGCTGGGGAGGGAAGGAGGAGGTTGGTCAGCTGTGGTGGGACTACAGGAAGGCTTCAGGGCTTGTCCAGCCTGTCTCAGTCAGTCCTGATAAGCCAGACCCCAGCAGCAAGCTAACCTACCAGTCAGAGCATCTGCCCCCTGGTGGACAGTGCATGTCAAAGCAACTGGTTGACCAATTGACTGCCTGGCCCCGGTGCACATCAAAGCAAGTGGTTGAGCAGCCTTAGCATATCATTAGCATATTAGGCTTTGATTGGTTGAATGGATGACTGGATGACTGGACACTTAGTATATTAGGCTTTTATTGTATAGGATTTTTGAGCTCTTGAATGGGTAATTTTTTAAAAGCCAATTTAGGAAATTTTAGCCTTTACTTCTTCAAAATCATTTCTGCCTCTTTTAATATTTCCCCCACCCCTAGGACTTCTATTATGCACATGTTTGTATCCTTTATAGTACCCCAGAGATCTAAGGCTCTATTTTCCTTCATTCTTTTATTTTTCTGTTTCTCATATTACTAACTTGATTTGGTACATTTCCCAGTTTACTAATTTATATATCCTCACTATTGATTTTTAGAGAGAGTAAAAAGGAGGGGGAGAGGCAGAGAGAAACTTGGATATGAGAGAAACACATTGAATGGTTGTCTAAAGTGTGTGCCCTCAACCAGAACTGAACCCAGGACCCTTCAGTCTGTGGGCTGACACTATAACTGAGCCAAATTAGCTGGGGCTGATATTATTATTATTGTTATTATGCTTATAAACATCAACTGATTAGTACCTCTAGTAAAATTTTTACTTCAGTTTTCATGCTTTTTAACTCTTGAATACCTATTTGGTTCTTCATTATAATTTCTACATTATTACTAATATTATATATTTTGTTTAACATCATTCTTACATTTTGCTTTAGTCCTTTAAACATATTTAAAAATAACTGATTCAAAAACCTTTGCCTAGTAAGTGTAACATCTCAGCTTTCTCCAAAAGTTTCTGTTGACTGCTTCATCTGTGTGAACCAAGTTGTTGGGTTTTAGTTGTTGTTGTTGTTTTGCATGTCTTATAATTGTTTTGTTAAAAAATTGGATATTTAAAATAATATAATATGGCAATTCTGGAGACCAGCTTCTTGTATTCTTTTAGTGTTTGTTGTTATTGCTAGTTTTGTTGTTGTTGCAGCTTTATTTAGTGACTTTTTGAACTAATTCTGTGAAGTCTGTGTTATTTGTCTTGTCCCATGATGTCTTCAATAATCTGACAGAGATTCCCTTTAATTCTTGGGAATGATGAGTCTTCCAGTCTTTGACCAGGGGCTTTATGTGCTTTTTGTTCCCAAAGAAAGAGCTGTTCTTAATGGGCCAATTCTAAGTCTGGTCAAACACAGACAGCATTAATGAGTGGGGTCTTTTAGGAGGCCACCAGATAGTCAAATAATGAAAATTCTTCAAAAATAGGATTTTGAAGAAGTTCCAAACCTGTCCTGCCTGCTTTAAATGGTTGCCAAACTAATTATTTTTTATCATAATTTTGGGAAGCATCTTTCAAGGCTATTGTGATGCTAGAATTGGTGACATGGGAATAACATAAAGTTAAATTCAACAAAACTTTCTTTTCTAAGATTCATCCTCTTTTATTGAGTATGTGCTCCCTAGATTGCTGCAATCTTTGATTAATTTATAGAGTTCTGATAAACCGATTTAGACTATTTTTGCCAATGATCTTATTGCTTTTATGCTGGACAGGATTTTAGGATGTCCTTTCTCTACTATTTTGACTGATTGCTTGTTTTACATCAAGTTTTATTGAGTCACATCCTTGCTCATTCAGGTATGTATTGCCTATAACTACATCTGTGCTATTAGGAAAAGTTGTAAGAGAAATCTTATTTTTAAGCCAATATGTATTTGCTTAACCTTTCTCTGTGTTTCACAGGCCATTTTATATATGACATTATAACCTATGTTAAACTTTTATTTTTTTATTTTTAGTTTTTATGTTGTATGACCAAATTATGGAGGAGAAACTTAAATGGGATCTCCTTTAGTTTAAATTTAAATAAAAATAAAATATTCTAAGAAATAAAGGATTGATTCATTAGAAAGAAGTATGTCATGAAATAGGAGAAAAAATGCCCATCATCTTCAAACTAAAATTTAAAAAATGACTTTTTGGGTTAAATGCTAGAACAATCTACCTATTTATGTGTGGTGTGGTATATACTCTTCTATTAATAGTAAAAAGTCACTATTTTTACTCAGAACTTTTTTCTATAGGATTTTAAGATATCTTGAAAAATTGTTATAACATTCTGAAGTTAAATATGAGAATGGAAATGAACATTCAATTTTAGCAAACTGGTCCTCTATAATACCTATTTATGGTATGCTCAGAACATGAAATGAAAGACAATTCTTATAAGATCATGTCATGATTTTATAAACCTTATGACCAGAAAAAGCCAACTTGAGTATTCAGATGAAGCTTAGACACACAGAAGGTATGACACCATAAAATTCTTCAAATTTTAAAGTTTGTTACCTAACCCTTATCAACAGAAGGCTGGGCATGGTTGGAGTTGCAAATATTATACCCTCCTTAATACATGGGACCTAAACAGCCTATGTTTTATTTTTCCCTGTTAAATCTTATAAAAACTTGCACATGAAAAAAATCTGGACGCTCTTGTGACTGACAAACTCATGTTAGCTGTGCTTAGCTCCTATCCCCTGGCCTAACACATCATGCACATCATTCTTGTCTACTACTCAGGGGGCATCCAGGAAAGTTATTTATGTTTTCATTCATTATACAACCAACAGCATTTCAAACAAAAATGGGGCTGCTCAGAAATGGCATGTGACTTTTTTAAAACTATAAAACTAAAGAACTGAGATTTATATGAGACACTGATGCAATCTTAAAAAAAATATTAATACCTTTAAAAATAAGGAGAGATTGAGAGAATTACTGATACTCTGAATGGTATTTGATAATAATTTGGTGATTCTAGAATGTGAATAGGAAGCTGTGAGTGGGCTTTTCTATACTAAGTTTGGAGCTACAGTCATGCACAATGCCATCCAGCACACGCTGAATGCAGACAGCAGATTCAGTATCGAAACCATTTTCAGAGCCTGGTATATTCTGAAACATTACAGAATTGTTGTTTTCATATAATGAAATAAGCCAGCCATGGCAAATTGAAGAAGCTATAAGTCATTTTTCTGGGTTTTTGAAATAGTAATTTTGCTGATGTAAAGGAATTCGTTCAATAGCAACATACAAGAAACTGACTCTCCTCTGTGACTTTTTTTTTCCTCTCCCATGTATGAACAATGTTTTGATCAGAATTTACAAAGAGGGGAAAAAAAGGCTGATTTGTGAAGAAAAATATCAAGGCTTCTTTTCACTAAATGAAAACAGTAAAGATCAAAACGGATTGCAACACCAACCTGAGCCTTTGTAGAAGTCCATGTTGGCAGTGCATGACAAGCAAAAGGGAAAGAAAATTATATATTCATTAGTTGAGCTGCTGTTATAATGCAAAATTGAAGGAAAAAAAAAAAAAACACCAAAAAATCTTTTCCCCTCGTTACTCAAATTTAATGGCTTTTATTTCAGCTAATGTTTGAATGGTTTCTTCCTGATTCTCAAACAAAAACTCACTCTAAGTAGACATCAAACACATGATTCTGTGGGAATAAAGAGCATATATGGATCTGAGAAAGCTGAGCAGATTTTTTCTGCTGCCCCTGGCTATGAGAGCTGATTCCTAAAACCAAAGCCTAAGGAAATACAATAAATCTCTGAAGCTTAACTCAAATTCCCTAAAATGTGTCACAGTTACAGCTCATCAATCTTGGCAAAAACAAAACAAAACAAAAATACATAAGAAATTTTATTTTTGAAGAATACAACACATAGAGCCTAGACTAATTCTTGGAATATGGATTCTATGAGCCTTGTTCCTTCTGACCACTCCCACCTATGCCCAAGTATCTCTACTCCATAACCTTACAACACTTTTAATTTTAAACTTATTTGACTCATTATTTAATCACTATCATCTCTAAAACTAGACTACATTCCCTGAGGGCAGGGTTAGTATTATTTTGTTGTTGGTTGTTCATCATATTCTCAATACTTATCCAGTGCCTGGCATAGAGTAAATATTTCAAAAATATTTGTAAAAAGATAAAAGAATTAATGTCATCATAACCTCAAGCTGTGATGTGCTCATGCTGTCACAATCCCACAATCCATCACCAGGAGGCTGCGTGCGCAGTGAGCATGCATGGGTAGGTATGTACTCAATCCTGTGTGTGTGGTGCAGAGGCGGGGCCCAGTGGCCACTCCGCATGGCCAGGCCTGGGGGATCCTGCTATGAGACCCTGGCTCTGGTCTACTTCTTTGGGCAATTGATCACAGGGCTCTCACCCTGTGAGGGGGCACAGGCCAGGCTGGGGGACCTCCCCGCTAAGTGTACAAATTTTGTGCACCTGGCCTCTAGTTAACAAATAATAATACAAGAATGAACTCACAATGTGTATTCACACTGTAAACCTATTTTTGCCCCACTCTATATAAATAATGAATGCTACTAAGAAAAATTTGAGTCTGAAATATTAACCATAACTAAAAATGAACAGAATTGTTATCAACTTTTACATATTAAAATTTTTCACAATATTTATTACCTGTACTCACAACTTTTAATAGACCCAAACACCATAAAGTTAAGTATAATGCTAAAAATGATTTGAAATTCTCCTTAGAAAAAAATGGAGAATAAGGATTTTTATGAATAAGTAGTTAAGGAAAATTCAATAAGCAAAAGCAAATTTGAATTCTAGGAGGATAAATGAATTGAATGTTTATTTCTTGAATTATTATAATTAAACCAAGACATACCATATATAGTTGTTCTCACTACTTTAATATAGAACAAATAAGAGGAAATGCTATCATATTGCTTTATATGAAAATTATGTGAGGTGTACATAACCAATATGCCTTACAGCTTATTTTAAAACCTAAGAAATGCTAATTGCATATTTATTACAAATTTATTTGTATGTTTCTACATATCTTAGAATTTGAGGGGGAAAGAAAACATGTTGATAGCATATATTTTTAATAAGCAGTACATAAAATGTTTCCAGAAGTTATGTATTTATTTTGTATTTTGTACATGACAATCAGAATGAATTAGGTATTGTATACGCTTTATATTTTAAAGAAAGGTAGAAAAGTTGTATGCCACAAACACAACTCAAACATGCTCCCTCTTTCCTTAAAGCACCTGTATTTTGCTGTCTCCTCAAAGACCAAATGAGAAAAAAATACATTGCCCAGGAATTTAATCAATGATGTTTTTCTAAGGATGCAACTTCTAGTTGGTCATAAAATGCTATTCTATGCTCACGACAATAAAAAGGATTGCTATATACTATTTAATAGCCACCAACATACCAATGTCTTCTCAAAATAAATATACTGCTGTTAGAACCCTGGTTCTCATTAGACCTCTGAAATCTTCCAAAAATTGGTAAGGAGTCAGAAAAATAAATGTTTCCTATTTTATGGTATGGAAACTACAAATAGAGGAATGAAACTGGATCAAAGGCAAAAGAGGAAATGAAAGGATTAAAAAATTAATCCGTGTTTCAAATTGTAGAAAATCAAAGCTGGAATAAAACAAACTTCTTTCCTAATATTGTTGTATGCATGCGTTTATTTAGATATTGGACTAAACAAGAGTGACAATTGAGACAGAAAGGTCCTAAAATTAGAGTTGCCAAATCAAGTGTTTAAAGTTTTCCTTATGCTTCCATCTAATAAGAGAATCAATTAGGCAGTGAAACAAGCATTATCATCAGAGGCAAATTGCTGGTTCAGAGGGCCCCTTAATCATATGCAACTAGCAGAAATCTTAAAGCCATAGAAAGCCCCTTGGCAGCCCAGGTTAAAACCATGCATCCAATGACTACATTAAGACCAATATAATCATCTGTCAGGAAAATCATTATTTTTTTCTTTTGCAGAGAGCTATTTACATAACATTTACAATACACTGCTTTGCATATTCTTAGACCAAGTCCCTAAAAAATGTCTTTGTTTAAATGGAAAATTTAAAACAAACAAACATGCCAATACCATCAAGTAATAATAACAACGAATGCTCTGGTTACTTTATTTAACTTCTTGCTATATTGCCTAATATAAAATTTTTTTTTTTTGTAAGTAGAGTGTTGAGACAAAGGATGAGTAATAATTGAGTTAGTGGATTAAGGTAAATATGAAAGTTACAAAATAACTTGACCATGAAGCTGATTTTCACATGAATACAGAGAGAAGAGGTAGATTTAACGAGTATAGGAATGACAGGTTTACTCTTTATTCTATTTGTTCCCTATGGAATAAGGATGTGGAGAATGAGAACATTCCTAATACCAGAGGAGTCAGGAATCTCGTATTCTGAAGAAATTAAATTAGCAATAGGGAGTTATCTCTACCCAAAAGCTATATGGTGGGTTAAATAAAACAAGTATACTAGTATATTTTCCATCTAATATTTTTAAGCTACACTGTTAATAAAATAAGCTATTTATTACATAGACTTGTATCATGTGTCCTATATAATGAAGAGCTAATATGCTTATTAGACCTGGCAGCAGAACAACTGTCCGGATGACCTTCTGGATGAAGCCAGGGCTGTGAGGGCTGAGGCAGCCGGCCCCTTGCACAAATTTCATGTATAAGGCCTCTAGTTTATATATAAAAACTGTTATATAAGATAAATCATATAGATATGTATGTATGTAAATTTGAATGTCAGATACAGATATATATTAGATAGTTAAAGCATGTATCTTACCTGAGTAAACAGTATATGGTTCAATACACACTTCTCCATCTGAATATTTTAAGATATATGAATTAAATTTTTATATCAAACCCCAACTTACCTACTATTTTGACTTATTATTTGTCATCAGAATTATTTGTCCTAATGACTATGATTTTATCTTTGCAGCCATTAAGTAGCTGGTTTATATTTTTACTTATTGTAAAATTTCTAAATGACTATCAATAAAGCACAAGTGAGATAATAAAATCCTGTGATAAGAGCATAGTCAGAGTAAGAAAGAAAAACAGAGGCAAGGAGAAAGACAACCATACTCTGCCTTGAGACAAACTCTGAGGGATACGAACAACATTTTGCCTCTATCCCCTCACCAAACAGTTTAATTCTTTACAGCAAATCATTTAATTTCTAACACTCTAGGAAATCTTACCTCAGAGATGTTCATTTTCCCTCTAGGGTTGTGGATCCCATTAAACTAAATCTAAATTATATGTGTTTTGTAGAAATTTAGTAAGTTAGAAAGCATAGAAACAGAATAATGTAGAATAATTATTTTCCTTAATTTAAAAGTTTTGCCTTTTCTATAATTAGTAATAGTGATTATAACATCAAAGATCTAGAATTTCTCTTTTAGGAGCAAAATCAGTAATGGCTTTAAGTGTTTAGAAAAAATCTTTTGGCATTCAATATGCAGAAAAACTAGCAAAATTCATTTTATCAAGGTGATTCTATGATATCCCAAAGTGCAAATTTAAAATGATTCCAAAGTAATTGCAAGGCTTGTTCATTCATTCATCAGACATTTACTGAACACCTACTGTGTTCTCAATATTATTCAAAGCAATTAAATTGGTAATTCAGAACCCCTTACTCACTTCTATAAGATTCAACTCCAAAAATACAATTAAAATAAGCTCTCCTTTCCAAATACACCTTGCTCTTTCAGAAGGAACACTCTGTTTATTTTATATACATTTAATCATCCCTATTTGGGGTAAGTTCTACAACAAGGCTCATTTCTTTGCCCATAGACTTACTTGATATTCTGTGAGCATAATACCACAATTTGCCTGAATTCTCCATGTCACTCAAGCAAGACACTGTCTCTACTAAGAATTTAAAATGATGCTGAATTAAGGACAAAACATTAGGCAGTGGTATAAAGCACCATGAGTATTAGTGGGAGGGGAGGGGGGAGAGAAACACATCACAGAAGCTCCTTTGTCTTAAGTTCATCTTCAGCCCTTGCAGTTAACTGCAGGTGTACAAAATTGCATACAGATATAATTGCACCTGAAATGAGCTTACTGCAGGTGTAACTGGTCAGTTGAATACTCTGAAGGGACATCTTGGTTAATTATACCAATTATTAGGTAATTATAGGTATAATGATATGAATTTCCATGCAACTTTATTGCTTCAAAAACCCTAATGCAGAAAATAAGACATGAACATAAGCTTTTGGAAAATGTTCATTAAGTGAGGGTGTGTCTGGATTCTGAATGTTTAAGACCTGAATTTCACATGTGCAGTCCTCAGCCTGGATGCCTGGCTCTGTGCTAAGTCATTGTTTACTGGAATCATACCCCTACCATCCTTTCTCCAACAAAGTAATGTGGCAAGGACATCTGTGTTAGGATACTGTCTTTCGTTCAGTATTAAGTCTAAATGGCATCCCTGTCTTTTACTACTTTGATGAGACATTTGATCGTCAGAGCCCAGCAATGTAAATATTATACAGTCAAGGGCTGTTTTCAGAAGAGAGCCGAGCGTGTGCCTCACCAGCTCAGGCCTTACTGCTGTGGGATAGGACGCCTACATTTCCCTAAGTAAAATTAGCTTGCTCACTGTGATTTTGTTTTATTTTCTGGCTGTGCAAATAATGAGTTTGGAATCTATAAACCACCACTTAGAAAAGGAAGATTTAGGCTACAAAAACACTTTGTACTGAGAGAAAATCTATCCCATATTTGGCATGTTCGGATATTGGAGAACTGGTGGATCTGGCTGGTTATAATCCAAGATCACTGGTGCCTGCGCTCCTCAGTATCCTGATTCTGATAACCAATCTCTGGACATACTCCTTGCCCACCACGGGTCAAGCCTGTCTCATCAAGAGCCTGGTGATTGGTCCTGCTCCTGGTCTCATGAGCGTCCATCCTTTTTGCTTTACAGAACCCCGTTTGCTCCTTCCAGGCCTCCTGGAGTCCTCCTTCTGCATCCTGGCCCCTAAGATCAGGCCTGTGAATACTGATCACCAGAACTCTCCCCTTGTTGTGGCATCTTTGGATCCCCAGTTTTGCCTGCAACAGTGCAGCTCATCTCCCTGTCTTGGTAAATAATAGGAAAGAGCCTAATGCTAAAATAGCAGAATATCCAACCAAGACCAATGACCAAGTTGACTTAGAGCTCAGTCTTGTCATGTGAGGGTCATCTGACAAGTCCAGGAAGTATCATTCCTGTCACAGGTCAGTCTGATTTCTCTTCTGCTCCAGCGATACCATTCCCGGGACCATGATATGAATACTGCACCTTTTCAGGGAGAAACATGGGGAGGCCTGGTAGGTGATAGCACCATGGCCAGCAATATCCTCATGCAAATCTTACGAATGATTTAAGAGATCATATTGCATCATCTTCGTGGTCAAAGACAAGACTGAAAATCTGTGAAACATTCAGCTTTTATAAAGTTTTATAATCAAAGATATTTGTAAAAGATTGCATATATACATATGTGTGTGTGCACACATATGTATGTATGTACATTTGGGTGGACACCCACCCCCATACATTTTTGGGATACCCACCCACATGCACAGAGTATCCCAAAAATGTATATACACTTTGAATAATTATAAAAGCATTGTTTATTAAAATACATTTTATTTTCAAAATGCAATAGTATCAGCTGTTAAAGTATGTTTACATTTTTTGGGACACCCAGTACATGTGTATATATCTATACACTCTTTCATAGTGAACATTAAATGAAAAGTTCTGAGATTTACAAATAGTAGGTTTAAGTTTTGTTAAAATTCATGTTTTTTAAACTTATTTTTAACAAGAAACCATTTGGGAGCATAATACATGAAAATAGCTGGTATGAGATTCTAGGAATTTGCTTGGAGGAAGTTGTTCAAGGTTGCATTTGTGTACACGGCATACTCATTTTGGGTCCCTAGAACTTCTTTAACTATAAGTCAACAACTGACTATTGGAAAGGGTAGACACATGTCTATAGCTGACTACAAGAGCGTCAGTAGGATGCTGATGTTTTCCTACAGATCTGCATGGCTTTTAAGCTCTGATTCTCCCAGGTGTACTACAGGACAGGTGCTACTAACAGTAACTGGTTTTCAATTAACTATCGATACTTAGAGGAAGAAGTAAAAAAATATTTTAAAGGCTCCTTTCTAGTTAATTTTTCCCACACACCACTTAAAAGGCACTCTCTATCCTCTTAATATTAATTGGATCATTATCCACTTGTCACTCAAATTTCAAATGCATGGCAGGACACTCCCCTGAGAGCTGCCTCCTAGATAGATGGCCACACTATAAACCCACATCTCTAGTCTCCCTCCTCATCTTTACCATGGCAAGAACAAAATATATAGAACAGACTGACAGCTGTCAGAGGGGAGGCAGTTTTAGGACTGGATGAAAAAAAGGTGAAGGGATCAAGCAAAAAAATTATACTTATAACTATATACAATTAGTTATATATTAGTGCTGATAGCCAAAGGAAGAGGAGGGTGGGGGTAGGCAGAAGTGGGAAAAGGAGGGAAAAATGGGCTTAGAAAGATACTTTGCTTGGGGTGATGGGTGCACAATGCAGTGCGCAGATGATGTTTGATTGAGTTGAACACTTGTAACCTGACCCAATAAATTCAATAAATTAAAAAAACAGTGTGATATCTAAAGGACAGTTTAATTCTGCTAATGATTTTTCAAATATATATTTTATTGATTTTTTTACAGAGAAGAAGAGAGAGGGATAGAGAGTTAGAAATGTTGATGAGAGAGATCAATCAACTGTCTCTTGCACACCTCTCCTATTGGGGATGTGCCTGCAACCAAGGTACATGCCCTTGACCAAAATCAAACCTGGGACCTTTCAGTCCACAGGCAGATGCTCTATCCACTGAGCCAAACCAGTCAGGGCTCTGATAGTGATTTTTTAAAAATATCCCTCTCTAAAGCTTAAACTTTCATTTAAATTTCTGAAGTTTCCTATGTTTTGTCTAAGAACAGGTATATTGTGAATGTCCTTGTTTTTTTCTTTCTTGAAATTCCTTAAAAATATCCAAATTTTTGAACATTCTATATTGCACTTGCCTGGCAAACGCTGGTTTATTCTTCTTGAAGGTTCAACTCTTACCTTATGTTCTTTATGAGGCCCCCTTCCCTGCCCAGCACAATGAAATGATTTATCTTTTATCTTTGGACAATCATTATTTCCTGAGCACTTGCAGACCTTACATTATTAAGAACATTTTAGGTAAAAGAACTAATCCCTCAATTGCACTAAAAATCCCACTTGCCAGTATGTCATTGTATCCCTAATGTCTGTCACAAGGCATCATCCATTCTTTTGTTTAGCCAACAAACATATATACAGAGTGCCTCATTAAATTATAATGATCATATCTGATTGCTCATAGTCCAGTGGAGGGAGGAAGGGAGGGGAGGCAGGTGACAGTCAGGTAAAACAATCCATTAATTTGAAAAGTGTTTTAGAAAGAAAAAGGACTAACTCTGCTAATGAATGTGGGAGAATCTTAGAAGATTTCACTTCACCTCTATCACTGGAGATAAGTAGAAACTTAATAGTAAGTGAAAAGGCAGATTTTCAGGTAAAAATAACTGCATGTATGACACTTTCAGCGACTGGAAGACCACTGCTTGCTTAAGGAATGCTGGGGATTTTGGTGTGGCTGTAACAGAGGGTGGAGGAAGAGGTACATGGCAGAAGGGGGGGAGGGGGTCTGGAAGCGAAGACACTCTCGTACTTTGTGTGCCATCCGATTAGTGAGGTCCTGATGCCCTGGGCCAGGTCACACTGCACTGTGTGGCTCTGAAACTCCTGAAGATTCTACTAAAGCAGGTCCACAACGGAGTCCAGGAACGTATATTGTAACTCCTCTGGTGCCTCCCATGATGCATGCCCTCAGGAATGCTGAGAAATGCCCTGTGTCTGGGCCATGCTATAGGCAGTGTGGGCTGGATTAAGCTGGGGGGTTCAATCCTCCATTGCCAGAGGCTGCAGCCTCAGGTCAGGCAAGGGCTGTTGGTGATGATTATAAACACTTTCTTTAGTTAGTTAGTTAGTTGCTACTATACTTTTTTTTTTAAATTGATTTCAGAGAGGAAAGGATAGGGGAGTAAGAGATAGAAACTTCATGGATGAGATAGAATAATTGATCGTCTGCCTCCTGCTTGCCTCACACTTGGATTGAGCCAGCAACCCAGGCATGTGCCAGACTGGGAATTGAACAGTGACCTTGGTGTTCAACCACTGAACCATGCCAACCAGGCAGTTGCTACTATTCTTGCATAGAAAAAGAACCTTTCTGATTAATCTCTTAGGGCATTTAGAAGTAAAGAGGCGGCACTGAAATATATTTTGTTTGATTCACAAGATCCCACCAGACATCACTCTTCTCTTGTTACATAACATATTAGCCCAATTAAGACTCAGAAAAATACTATGAGGTGGCCATTGCTGTTTCTAACTGAGGAGAAAACAGGGCTCAGAGAGGTGAATGACATACTCAGCATTACAGCATGCATACGTGATAAGAGCATGCTGTAAAACCCATCTGATTCTTTATTCTACACCATGCTGCCTTTGGAATAACTGCAGAGTAACTTCGAAACTATGCAATGAAATACAATGGACCTCAATCTGGTGCACAATAATGTTGATATTAATGAAGGTTAAAAATATAGGTATCCAAATAGCTAGTATTAGGATTGTTCTTAACACAGATGACAAATACAAGCCCGAGTGATTAACGCAAAATGAAAATTTATCAATTTTTATGGCTAAACATTCCATGGTAGGCTCCAGGTAGTACTTGACTCTGATACTGAAATATCCCTGGAAACACTACTCCTTCCCTATCGCTTATCTTCACACACAGTTCCACTAGTGCTGGCAGGATGGCTTCCTCCAGGGCTCTAGCTTCTTATACTCCCAAGTTCAAGTCTATTGAAACAGCACATTTCCCCAGCAATCTCTGCTAAAGATCATTTGTGGTTCTTATTGGGTTATGTCTCCTCCTGAGTCAACCTCTGAAAGCAGAGCTCCTCAGTCCTCTGAGTCTCCATGTCGGACTCCAATTTCCCCTTTGGGTCCAACAGAGTTAGTGGGTGAAACAAACATCACAGATTGCTAGTGGGGAAACGTGGTCGGTTCTCAAAATGAAATTGGATTTATGGAACCCAAACAGGGGGATTCCCCTTGGAGAGAGCAACACTAGAGGATATACACTGTGTTTCGCTAAAGAAAACAGCAGGATAACTGAGCATGGCTGTAAATGATGATGACAGAATATTCATGGTGCCAGATGGGTTCTGGAAATATAGGGGGATACTTTGTAAAGTATCTGACTGCCTAGCCACTATGCTGTACAACTGAAACTAATACAAAATAATATTGAAGAAAAAATGATAAATTATGACAAAATAAGTTCAGCTCATATCAGGGGGTGCGGAATGTCTGGCCTGTGTACTCTGTGAGGCCCATGAAATCATTTGGTCTGGCCCTGCCAAGACATTAGGGGTTATTTAAATATTTGACCAAATATAGCAGGCTACTTTTTAAGTTGATAATTTTGTATGGCCCACGAATGATTTTGTATATATCCAAGTGGCCCCTGGCAGAAAAAAAGGTTCTCCACCCCTGAATTAGATGATACTTTTTATTTTAATTTCCTTATTTCCTTATGATAACACAACACCAAAGTAAATGAAAATTTATTTTACAATGGTTTCTCCACACACACACTGATTCTATAGGACTACTTTGTTAATATGGATTAAATCCATTAAAATTATTCCATAAACAACTGAATTTTCTTATTTTGTTTTCAAAATAACCCACTGTTCAGTCAAATTCAAGCCCTTTTATATATAAAAAACACACCCACAAAACAAACTTTAATTTGTGTGCATATATATCTACAATAATTCTTCAGCCAAAGTACACTAGTTGGTTCTTTTAATTCTTTAATTGATACTTCCTTCTAGAAATTCTTACCCTTTTATTCCCTTTCCAAAAATCATTCACTTCTCTAAAGAAGGTGGAAGGTTTTCCTGATCTGTCTCTTTGGTAGTTTCTTTTAGATTAGAAAAGCAGTACAAAATTCCTGGGAATTTTCTCCTTTAGTGATATTTTATGTTCTTTTGAGTGTATGTGTTAATTAAGCCTCTAAGAAACATGTCCACTATGCTCAATAGCCCCTTATTCAAAACATTTATCACAGTGTGCTAAGTATTAATACCATAATCATAAATTTAATTAATTGCACAGAAAATAATTAATTCATCAATTAAACTAAACATAAGTTTCCTCTTCCATAAACCAAAAACTCATTGAGGTCATAGTTCTAGCACTGTCTTGCAAATATGAATTGTTAATTGAATAAATTAACATATGATTAGCAGTCACATATGTAGTAACTGAATATTTTCTATTTTCAAAATGTTGACTTCATTCCAGTAAGGTACCCCCCAGTAGCCTCTCTGACACTGGGGAGAGGGAGAAGGGAGAGAGAGGAAAGGCCAAATGATGTCTGCGTGGGAGGGGCTGACTATGTGCAAACCTTGGAGCTGAAGCATCAGAGTGGGAAACAAAGCCCCAGGGACAAGAGAAGAGGAACTTGGAGACTAAAGAGTGAGGGGCTGGCACAGCAATTTAGCAAAGGGGGTGAAGCTGGCTTTTGCGTGAGGCCTAAATAGAGATGTATGCCTATGTTAAGAGCTAGGAACAGAGGGAGTAATTTGGCTACATCGACACTCACTTATGCACACCCCTCTGACTCATTAAATACTTAAATATGTGAACTTGTCAGCAGCTCTTAGCTTACCAGCTTTTCTTCCCATTAGTCACTATACTTTCTGACTATAATATTTTCACTTGTAAGCATGGCGCATTATGAAATTTTCCTATTGATGAAATTCCAACAAATTAAATTGCGCTATTATGTTTGCAAAGTGTGGCCCTCATCCATCAACACAACAAATTACAAATGTGAAACACTACTCCAGCCGCATAATGACAGCTTAATTTAGACTTTATCCCTGAGTACAGCTAGGAGTTTCAAGAGAAGAGAGAAGAATGTACATGCCTGTGTAATGGATAAATAAGAATAAGTAACAAATTCTTGAAAAGGAGTTTGCCTAGTGAAATGTGTGCCCCAAAGACATGCTGGTAAGCTGCCCACCAAAGTGAGGAAACATTCCTGCTACCAAGAAGTAGAAGCTCCCGCCTCATCGATGATCTGGGATAGTGGTTCTCTTGTGTGATGTCAGGAGTTAGAATAAATTGGAATGCCTGGGGTCAGTGAGAGGAAGTTCTGGAGCTTGTGCATGGTCTGCATTTTTCCCTTCAGTAGTCCATGTTCAGACACCAGCCCTTGAAAGTATTCTGCTCATGTGAATATAACAGCCATGTGTGGTCCTGCTAATCTTGGTACTTTGAACCTCCTAACTAAACAACAAACATTAAATTTGAGTGCCAAGCATATGGGGAAATTAAGCCAAACTCAAACCAACTAACAATCACAAAAAGACAAGCCAACAACCCCACAAAACACGAACCATGAACCTTTCTTGTCTTCGATGCAGTTGCTGACATACATGTAAAAGAACAGCAAACTACACAAGGGGATACACGTCTTAGAGCAGAGGTGGTTTTCAAAATATTTAACAACGTGTATAACTATGTGACATAATAAGTAAGTATATGCATATATTTGGCCCAGCCAGTGTGGGTTAGTGGTTGAATGTTGACCTATGAAGCAAGGGGTCATGATTCGATTCCTGCTCAGGGCACATGCCCCGGTCATGGGCTCAATCCCCAGTGAAAGGCATTAAGGAGGCAGCTGATCAATGATTCTCTCTCATCACTGATGTTTATTCTCCCTCTACCTCTCTGAAATCAAGAAAAAATATATTAAAACTATGTGTGTGTGTGTGTGTGTGTGTGTGTGTGTGTGTGTGTGTGTATTCTCTGTCCTTAATTATTGATATAAATAAGGTTGCAGTCTCTGTCCTTAATTATTGGTATAAAAGAGGTTTCTGTACTGGATTGTGTGAGAAGGTGATAAAACACCTGGTACTCCAAACTAGCTTGGACCCAAAACCAGTAGTAAGTAGGAGAGAAATAAAACTAAACAGAGAGCTCTAACAAGCACGGGCTCCCCCAGCCAATCAGGAATTTTCCGTGGCCCATGGCAGGGGTGGCAAGGAGGCAGTTCCACATGAGAAGCCTTCATGAGTTGGACAAAGTCTCTTAAACTAACTGCCAAGCTTCTCCATGCTGGGCTGATATTTTCCAATGGCTTAGTCAGTATCCTATTAGTATCTCAAAGCTTTCTTTCACACAGAGGTTTTGATGTCAAATTTCTGACATTTTGACAGGCTACAAAACTCATAGCAGCAGGACTTGCTGTTGGTGCTGTTGTTCAGGTTTCAATGGAGTAAAACACATGTGCAGTTTCACTTAGTAGAATTACATGAAATCCAGAAATTGATTAGTCTCCTTTATTGGGAAAAATCCATAGAAACAACTTTGACATGAAATTAAATCTCCTCAATGCATTTTTCAGACTAAGAGGCATGTGTGGATAACTTATTTGTTCAGGATATGCTATAGTAGTGGTTTTCAACCTCATGTTTAAAATCATATAATGATCTTAACAAAAGGATGGTGCCTGAGACACACCCTATAGCTTAAGAGAAGTGTGTATTCCAGAGGTTTATAAGTAGAGACTATAAGAACCAGGTCACAAAGGAAGGAAAACAGCAGAATGAAAAAAACCAGCTTATAGCCATCATGATGAACTCAGTGGAGCTGCATGTATAATTGACTGAGCACACTGGGTTCTGTGAGCATGAAAAAAGTAATGGCAGGAAGAATGGCTATTGAGCAGCCAGTCATTGGGCAGGCAGGTAACTGTGTCTGCCACCTACTCCCAGTATTTCAAATCATGCTTACAAATTTTCAGAGTGAGATGGGAAACTTACCAGAGCATAGTTTGAAAATGATGGTATTTATCCTATCAATTCTTTTTGTACCCTTCCTGTTTTATATGAACAGACAAAAGTAATTCACAATGGTTCAGGAAAATGTAGGACTGCATTCAATTTCTAAGCTTCTTCCTACCTCTTGAAACCCATAATTTAAGACACTAAAGGAAACTTCAAAAGTGAGAAGAAATATAGCTTTCTGGCCTTGAAAATATGATAATCATGAAATACGATATATTGTGGACACAGGGAAAATATTCAAGGATTTTATCAGCAAATAAAATTGATGTGTCAAAAATTGAACTTTCAATTAATGATAAAGAAGTCTATTAAAATAACTGCCACCTGCCAAAAAGAGGGGTTTGGGATGGAAATGTGGGGAAGAGGACAATTATGTGACACCATAATCAATAAAGAAATTAAAAAAATAATAACTGCCACCTAAAATCAGAGCATTGAGCAGATGCATAGTTCATTTCTATCTACACCCACGATACTGAAATAATATTTATGTCATTATATAGGGCTAAGAAAAATATAGTTCTTGCAGCTCTTGTGGATTGTGGCATTTGCAATGTTAGACACTAATTCTCCAGGGCATTCATTCAAAATACACACGTCAGTTTAGTAGCCACCTGTGGAACATCCACTACCATATGGTAGGAATATTTAAAGATGCCATCAGACAGATAAACATCTAGCTTGGATGCAATTGGCCAGCACAAATGGTAGTAATAGATAGTCTAAATGCTGGGATTATCTATCTGGAATAAGTGCATATTGTACACAACACATAATTCTAAGTACTCTGCCTGGCTGTTGAGAGGTTTCTAATCAAAATCTGCTTTGTCCTCATTCAAGTAGCAGGTGTTTCTGCTACAAAACTTGGTCCTCTGAAGCAGGTTTATAACAATGTCAATGAAATAATACAAAGGGGTGGAAAGTCTAGCAGGGGTCCTCAAACTTTTTAAAGTGGGGCCAGATCACGGTCCCTCAGAGAGCTGGAGGGCCGGACTATATGAACTACTAATTCCTACTGTACCACCTCGGCTGCGCTCACTGCCCAAAAAACCTGGTGGGCTGGATCAGACTCCTCTGCGGGCCGCATGTGGCCCGCGGGCCGTAGTTTGAAGACCCCTGGAGAGCAAAGGAGTTGCAACTAAGGTTTCTAATTGGTGAGGAATTCCGCCTTTGCCCCATCCTTATTCTCTTCCCTCCCTTAATCTAGAAAAGTACAGAAAAAGCTTTCTTTCCCTCATCCTTTTTCTCTTCCCTCCCTTAACCTAAGAAATTGCTTTCTTTCCCTCATCTGCAATCCCTTCAACAAAGATCCATCAATCACTTCCTACTTTTTAGCAAAAAAAAAAAAAAAAAAAAAGATAAACACAGAGGAAAAGACCAAGTATGCAAGGCAGTCACAACTCTGGAGTTTCTGCATTGCCATCAGTCTGTTTTTGAAGCTCTGCCAGGGAGAGAGGAATTCATGGGCGAGGGAAGCAGTGCAGAGAGAAGGCAAAGAGGCACAGGGAGAGGGTGACTCTGCCGCTCTCCAGGCGTCCTTTGCTTAGACAGCTTGTCTTGCTTTTTGGGTGGTCTGATATAATTTACCTATTGAATAGTCCTTCCACCCAACAGAGTTCAAGGTTCTTAGTGACAACCATGGTATCGCTGACTTTCATGGTCACAGTTCCTACATGGCAGGATGGTTGGCACAGTGACTGCTCGACAAACATCTGTGTTGCTGTTTGAAAAGAATGATGCTGTAAGGATGAGCTGGGCTAGAATACCGACTCAATGACAACAGCACAATTTCCCTCATAGGAGGCCCGGAGATCCCATGACAGCTCCTTCTCACCCAGGAATTCACAGAAATTACATGTCATCCCCTGGGCACTACAGAAATGGCTCTTCACCTCTGTAGCGATTTTTACCTATGCCAGCTGCCCCAAGCCCAGCCCCAGGTCAGACAAATCACTAGACATACAGAAAGAGCTAATATTTTACTTCCACCTGACCACAGCGTTCACCCCTAAAAGACCATGAGACATAATTTTCAAACCATTTGAAGCTGGTGATAAAGCCCAGGTACTGATCATTTCTGAGGAGTAATCATGATCCATCTAACATATTCTATTATCCAATGTAATTCTGTGTCAATTTCCCTCTAGCATGATGAAAGCAATGACCTCTAATTGTGATTTAATATGAAGCACTGCCATGTTCATCAGTTCCCTGATGCAGATCCTATGCCACAAAGATGCTGAAAATAAAAGCGCCTTACACCAAAGAACAGCATGCGAATGGCCTGGGAAATGAAATCAAGCAATAAATGACCATAGCATTCTTACAAGTGCGCCTACTGTGAGAGTGCGTACCCGGGAGACTACAGACACAAACTTATGTCTAGAATTTACAGACATCTTCCTCTTATGCCGTTAATGGAGAGTTGGAAAGTAATTTTGGTTTTGGATTAAGCTACCCTCAGATGAGCAAAGAAACTAGTTCACTTTCTTGTACCAACTTACTCCTCTGTTAAATAGGGATGCGTCACACATTAACAATGATTATTGTGCATGGACAGAGTTACTATGTAAGTCTCTAGGGAACTTCACTTTCACCACAATTAGTTCTAGAAGTTATTGTCACCACCATCATTATTATCTGTATCATCCTCTGATGGAATGACACATAAAGCTGGGTAAGACCTCATGTGATTGAACTAATTCTAACTTTTTTCTCCTGCGAAGAGAAGACACACTCTGCTAACTGGTGTATTACCAACCAACTAGAGAGGAAAATGCAAATGACAATGCCTCCTAACTCCAAGTTTAGATTTGTTTCACCCAGATGTGAAGTTATATGAAGTGTTGTAGGCCATTAAGGCCATTGAACAGGGTACTTCATCGCTTAGCATCTCTCTTGCCAATCCTGGGACAGCAGGCCCCATTGATCAGGGCTCTGTCTGAAAGGAAGAGGCAACAGGCACTGAAAACTTGCAATGCTCCTTTCCCCACATCACTCACTCTCCCAGGTATATGTTTCCTTTAAAAAGTAAGGCTGACAAAATAAAGTTGTGAGGTTTTTAAAAAAATATTTTAAGTATTTATGAACTGTTTCTTACTTCTAAGTAGATTTGTAGAACATTGCAGGAAGGTCTGAATGTATGAAAACAGACACCTACCTCTGACAGAGGCTGTATTTTTGTTTCCTTTTAATGTGCCATAGACACTTACCTATTAAGTTTCAGCCTCACACTTGTCCTATATTTACCTTCAAAATGTTTGGGCCAGAGCCCTGCAAACTAGTCTTTTCAAGCTTCCTTGCTAGCAAGTCCCTGGTTACATTCTGTGGCTTAGAAACACGTATGCCAAGATGGAAACCAGTAAGGAGACATTCTGCTTCAGGCAAACCCTCCTGCAGTGACAGCGGCAGCCTAGTGCATAGGCCGTTCCACCGAGACGCTGGGAATAAAGGGGTCTTATTTCAGATAAGCAGCAGCCCAAGTTCCAGTAATGAAGCATTTCAGAAGCAGCAGCCAGCAGTTCCATCAAATGCAGAGACAAGAGCTCCTGCTCACAGCCTCCGGCTGTGGTTTCAGGGGCCCTGAAGCTGAGGGTTCCATCAATCTTAGCGGCAAGATTGCTCTCCGGGCACCCCGCCCAGAGACTGTAGCAGCTCCCTGACATCCGAGTAATGCCTTCCTCCCCTCTGTCTTCTCCAGCTCTTCCAACACTTTGTAAACGTTCCTACCAAAGTCCCTCTTCCAACTTACATACCTGACATGTTGATTTTCCTACCGGGCAACAACTGATAGACACACCTTACAATGACTGTTCCAGCCAGATCGCTGTTTCCATGGTACAGATGAGGAAAAGGATGCTTAGAAGCGAAGGGACATGCTCAGGGGAATCTGACTATCAAATAAAAGAGCTAGACTCGGAACTCTAGTTCTATTGAGCTCAGATGCCCTGATTACTTAATGTGAAGAACCACCTATTTGGACTTGTTATAAAAATTTCAGTTGTATTTTGATTTTGAAATCATACATGAAACATTTGCAAAACTCAGAAAAATACAAAAAAATAAACATCGCCTTTTAAGTGTCCAGATGATTGTGCAGTGCTGTGGTCACTCCCCATGGACTTGACTTGATGTGCCATATGATACAGTATCTATCACATATGCTAGTACTGTCATGTCTATCAGCACGAAGAGCAGATGCAAGGTCAACTTGGAGGCATTCATTAATTTTTCAGTCACAGAAAGGGGAAGAGAAAGAAATCTATGTATATAGTGAGGCATGCAAACAGAAAACAACTAAATTACCACTTTGTAATATAAAGTTGTATTTTACAAAGGTAAGTGGAATGATACAGTCAAACTCCTGAGTCTGGCAGAAATGATACAGTCAAACTCCTTGAGTCCTCATGTTGCCTCAGGATATTACCTGCCTCCCAAGATCAGGCTCCGATCACACAGACGCCCACCTCCCATCTCTGCCTCATCTGCAATTTCTGTTCCTAGTCTGGAAAACGCCTGCTCACGTGTCAGATTCCAGAACAACCCTCACCTCATTTCCTCCAGCTTTGCCTCAGGATATGTTTTCTAGCATACCTTACATAAGACAGATGGCAAAGAAAATCACCCTTAATAAAAAAAAAATGTACTTATATTAGTTATTTGTGATAAAATTTATATTACAGAATTTTTATTAGATTTAATATATGACTGTACAGTATAAAGTATAATGAAAGTTTGAAATTAACAATGCACACAATATATTTACACCTAGTATTCAATTCAGTTTTGGATCATGTTTTTTCAACTACAAATTATTAGAAGATGTTATCTTTCGTAAAGCCTTGATTTTTATGTGAGGATGAATTCTACACTCTCCATTTCCTCCACCTCCAATTAAGACATAAAACCTATAGCAGTCATCAGTTTTTCAACAGTCACTTGATGATGCCCTGAGAGGTGATGCAGCAAAACTTCCTCTCCCCAAATTTCTGACCTCAAATAAATCCATGCAGAATTGCAGTGTAACCTGCTGCTTATTATAATTTAACTGGTTGAATGTACTAAGTATTGGGGATGGGTTAGAGAAATAAATAGTATTGTTTAAAAAAATATGACCAATAAGCCCCAAATGGCTTAAAGAAATGTGAGTTCTTTAATGTGGAAAAGAATGAGGAAGACTCTGGTAAGTGTCAAGGGTTGTACACCATTCTGAGGTTTTCAAGGGTGTAGCTTGGACAGTTTCACCTTTTTAAAAACTATAATCCAGCCAATATCAGAAGATGATCAACAGTTCTTGAAACCCTTTAATATAATCCTAGATTTGCCTCTTTAATGATATGAAATAGGAGACAGTATACAGCCGAAACCAGTTTGGCTCAGTGGATAGAGCGTCGGCCTATAGACTGAAGGGTCCTAGATTGGATTCTGGTCAAGGGCATGTTCCTTGGTTGCAGGCACATCCCCAGTAGTGCGTGTGCAGGAGGCAGCTGATCAATGTTTCTCTCTCATCGATGTTTCTAGCTCTCTATCCCTCTACCTTCCGCTCTGTAAAATAATCAATAATATATATATTATTGATTATATATATGTTATTATATAAAATTATTTATATATATATATATATATATATATATATATATATATATATACAGAGAGAGAGAGAGAGAGAGAGAGAGAGAGAGAGAGAGAGAGAGAGAGAGAGAGAGATACTGACTGTATATAATGGCAACTATTTCAGACTGCCTGAATTTGACTCCTGGCTCTGTAATTTAGTAGCTGGGTGATTTTAGGCAAGTCATTTATCCCTCTTATTCTTAGCTTACTCATCCAAAATGAGGACAATAATACTGCCTCGCTGGAGTACTATGAACATAAAATGAATTACTACATGTATTTACAATTGTGCTTGTATGACATTAATCTTTAAATACATAGTATCTTTTATCACTGGCATTTCAAGGTCTTTTAAAACTCTCTAAGCCTCATTTAAAGTAAAGCAACTTATATAATACACACAATTCCATGAATGATTTATGAAAACACTTAATATAAAGTGAAAGAATTTTACTTCTAATAAAAGCTTGTTGAGAGAGCTGGCTGATTATACTCTGCAGACAAGTTTAAAATTGGTCAGCATTATTTGATGGCATTGAAAAATGACCCAAGGTAGATGATGGGTTGAGAATTATTTATTTGTGACAAACTGCTAGTACATCCACTGGAACAGCGATTTTGTGGCTATCTTGCTGGACGCATTCACTTACCTCTGCTCCAGTGGCAAAATCCCCTTGTTTACCAATTGATGTTTGCAGACTCAGGTCAGAGCAGGTGGCAAATCAATCATACATTTAAGGGAGAAATTGTGAATGTGAGAGAGACGGAGCAGCACTGAAATAATAAACTCCCCATACACCACTGGCTTAGTCTGAAACTATACATTCAGATACGGAACACCAGGGATTCAGGGAAAAGTCAGAAGTCTTAAAGAATTGAGGCTTGGCCATCCCTTTGAGTTCATTTATTAACCAACACAGACCTTAGTAACAGAAGACAGCACCTTATTGGATGGGGGAGTGTAAGTGCAGCCTTTGCATATGTTGCTGGCTGACCATGGAACTACAATGAAGCCAGGCTATCAGACACTGAGCAGACCAGACCACATACACACTGCAGAGCAGACAGATTTAAGTCCAAGAATTTAACTGCCTGTTAAAACAGCACAACAACCAACATAAAATAAAACTGACATAAATGCAACTACAACTTATCATTCACATTATTCAATTTCTTACAAAATAAATTACTAGGCCTGCAAAGAAACAGGAAAGTTACCAATGCATGGGGATAACATGTTCAATAGAAATTAATCCAGAATAGATTTAGCAAACAGACTACAAAGTATCTATTGTAAGTATGCTCAAGCTTAAGAATAATGTAACCAAAGAAAAGTATATTCAAAGAATTGAAGAAATTCTATCTAATAAAAGAGTAACATGCAAATTAACAGTCATTTTGTGATAAAAATGGCCATGCCCACAGCCAATAAGGAGGAATATGCAAATTGATGGGCCAAAATGGTGGCACTGGCCAGAGCCATGGAGCCTGTGGAGACCAGGAGAAAGGCTTGGCATTCTGGGTCACTCCAGCAACTCAGGATGCCAAGCTTGATGGGAGAGCAGAGCGGAAGATGGGTGAGAAGGCTTGGCGTCCTGGGTTGCCCCAGTGACCATGAGAGTTGGGGGAAGGTTGAGCTGGAGAGTGGAGGGAAGGGTTGGCATCCTTGATCGCCCGAGAGCAGAGTGGGAGATGGGCTGGAAGGCCAAGCATGACTGGAGAGCAGAGGTGGAGATGGGTTGGAAGGCTTGGCATCCTGGGTCACTGCAGAGGGCAACTGGGGGATTAGGCCTGCAGGGGAGGACAGTTCATGGGACCAGGCGTACAGGAGAGGGCAGCTGGGGGGTGGGGGAAGGGGTCAGGTCTGCATGGAAGGGCAATTGGGGGGACCAGGCCCTAAGAGGAGGGCAGTTGGGAGGAGCAGGATTGTAGGGGAGGGAAGCTGGGAGGGAGGGGAGGAGCAGGCCTGCAGGGGAGAGAAGTTTGGGGGGATGAGGCCTACAGGGGAGGGCAGCTGGGGTGGACCAGGCCTGTAGAGAAGGGCAGTTAAGGGTGACTGGGCCATCAGGAGAGCAGTTAGGTGTTGATCAGGCTGGCAGGGGAGTGGTTAGGGGGTGATCAGGCTGGCAGGCAGAAGCAGTGAGGGGCAATTAGGCAGGCAGGTGAGCGGTTGGGAGCCAGCAGTCCTGGCTTGTGAGAGAAATGTCTGACTGCCCGTTTAGGCCCGATCCTGGTGGGATCGGGCCTAAACGGGCAGTCAGACATCTTTTGAGGTGTACCAGATTGGAGAGGGTGAAGGCTGGGCACCCTACTCCCCATGCAAAAATTTCATGCACTGGGCCTCTAGTATGGAAATAATGAACAAATAAATGAATTTTAGGATAGGTTAATACCCAATCCAAAGAACAAAAATAGAGAAAGAGTTATGAGAATAATGAAGTTTCAGGGATTTATAATATGATATCAAGCATTGTAACACTCAACAGTCTCAGAAAAAGATGAGAGAAAGGGAAATATTTTAACAAATAATAACCAAAATTTCCTAAGTAAAAAATATTAACTATATATCCAAGAACCCCAAGAAACCGCAAACTTCACAAACTTACATGATACTGCACCTAGACATATGATAGTCTCCTGTTGGTAGCCAAAAAATACAGAGTAAATCTTGAAATCAGTAACTGAAAAATAATCAATCATATTAAAAGGAAACACTATATGATTAATGGAAGAATTCTCTTCAGAAACAGTGGAACCCAGAGACATTGGAATGCCATTTGAAGCACTGACAGAAAAAGTAATCAACAAAGAATGTTATATCCAGAAAAAAAATCATTCTTCAAAAATGAAGGTGAAATAAAGACTTTTCCAAAATAAAGAAAACCAGAAAGAATTTGTTGCTAGGAGAACTTCACTATAAAACATAGTGAAATAAGCCCTGTAGGCTGAAGAAAAATAACCCAAAATAATAAGTTAGCTACACTGAAAGAAATAAAGGGCACCAGAAATCATGAGTATGGGGTAAATATATAAAATACACTCACAGACACATATATTTTTCCTTTAAACTGATTTAAGACTTACAATCATGTAAAGCAGAATTTAAAATACTATATTTTGGTATTTGTAATGCATGAAGATGTAAAATAGATGGCAGCAATACAAAAGAATGGGGGAGTGGAGCTCTTTGTACAAAGTGCCCATAGTTTATTAGAAGTCAGTGTTAACTTATAATAAAGATTCTATAATTCTTACAGAAATCACTTTAAAAAGAGTATTGAAATATAGAAAAAAGACAATAGAGAGGGTGAAATAGCCATTAAAATAGATAAAAGAGGACTGAGAAGAATAGAGGAATAAATAATAATTGGGAGAATTAGAAAACAAGTAGCCAAATACCATCTCTTAATCTAGCCATATCAATTATTCCATTAAATGTAAATTTACTAAACAAGCAAAACAGAAATAATTTTCAGATGGATAAACAAACTCCAACTATATGATATCTACAGCAAACAGTTTAAATTCTAAGACATGAATAGATTGAAAACAAAGGGATAGAAAAAGTTAAGTGAACCAAACAGTAAATGGAAGCAAGCTGGAATTTCTATACTATTCCAGGAAAAAAAGACTTTAAGAGAAGAAATATTACTAAAGACAGAAGTATCATGTTTAATGGTAAAATAAAAAGATAAGCCTAAAACAATTATAAAAGTAGAAGCACCTAACCACAGGTCTGGCTACAAATGAACGCGAGGGAAATTTTGAGAACAATGGAAGTATTCTAAAACTTAATTTGGGAGCAGCCCAAACTCTCCTTATATGCTTAGAATGGCTGGATTTTATGGCACATAAATAAGGCCACACAGAATGAAAGGAAACCCACATACACAGAGAGAGAAAGAGCCCTCTAGGCTGTACAGACTGCCACAGGGCTGCTGGCTATGGGCACACATTTTTGGTGATGTTTCTGTCTATATAGGCAGTTCGAGGCCTTCAAAATCAATGTCAGCACCTTTTTGGCAGCCTCATCTCATATAATCCTGAAAAAGAAATACTGTCCTATGGATGAGAATGATTCACTGGCTAGGCTTGCCTTTCAGGAAGCTGTGCTTCCCCAGGAGAGGGGTGGGCCCTGGCACCCACAGGGAACCCAATGGAGATGACCGCCCTGAGGCAAAACAAGACAGGCTCCCCTGAAGATCCAGGTCCTCCAGCCTCACAGTCCTGGCCCCTGGCCCACGTCCAAGGGCAGTGTTGAGACTACACGTATGCCTATAAATTCAGTTGAGCGAATCCACTTTAAAGAATTATTCCTTTCAAACAACTGAAATCTAAACTAATTTAGATTTCAACTAATCAGTTTCCAAATAACACTTTCACTAGGGTGCCTACTTACCAATTAACAAATACAGGGATTACTCTCTAACAGCCACTATTTTAATTGGTTAGTAAATATTCACTTATTTCATTATTATACAAACCTCATCAAGTAGATACGATTATCTTTTTTTCTTCTTCTTCATTTTAAAGAGGAGGAAACAGATGCACATGAACGTTAAGTAACCTGCTCATGTTTACAGGGCCACTTCGTGGTGACAGGATTTCACCCAGGGAGCCTGCTCCAACAATGCCTGCTCTTCATCACTCCTCTGTGTCAATTAAAGCCTATGTGTGCAGAGAATTTATTGATTGGAGTAATGCTTTCAGACCAAACCATCTTCCTAAACTAGGGGTGTCGAACTCAATCAGAGAAGGGGCCAAAATCTAAAATCCAACCTAAATCGCGGGCCGAATGGTTTACTGAACAGTCATAAACTGTCATTGTGATGGAAACGCAGCGGAGTGCAGTGATGACAGCGCGGTGCGGGCCACATTGCAAGGCCTGGCGGGACGGATTTGGCCCGAGGGCCTTGTGTTTGACACATGTGTCCTAAACAATCTATTTCATCCAACATAGGAAGAAGAAAAGAAAAGAAAAAACGAAGGGAAAGAGGAAGGGAAGGATGAAATGAAAGAAAATGGATTTGAATATATCAAGAAGAATTCAGGTTTGAAATGTATTTCTTCAAGGAGTTTCATTCACAGGTATTGCCTATTCCGGGCCCTCATGAAAGTCGCAAGGGAGGAAGTGGGGAGTGCTGACTTCATGGAGGCTAAGCAAGCTCAGTGTGGCAGAGCTCACTATCGATAGTAACAGAGCAGTTCTGACTGGGCCTCACCAGGCTTATTCCCTCAACCCTCAAGCCAGGATTTTCAAGTCGCTGAACTCCAAAATCAGGGGAATCTGTTGCCGACAGGGAGAGACCGTGGACTTTGTGGTCTGATTTATATTCTGAAAATCCCAACCCCGTAACGGTGACTTGACCTCCTTGTGGCTGCCATGCTTGGACTGCGAGTGGAGGCGGCTCTATTTTGAGCGGATTGAAGAGAAGTATGAAGGTAGGACTATTACCTGGTGGCCCAGGAGTGAAAACCATTTCCTCCCCACGGCTTTGTTGTTAAATGCCGGTTGGCAAACAGGCCAGATTTCGGATGAATGAAAAGACTCTGTGCCTGGAGGGACTGTCTATTTTTTCTCTCATGGATATGATTATGAATTGTGCTGCCTCCCAAATACCTGCCCGCTCCTGGTGTCCGCCAGCAGAGTCTGTATTGTTAGGCTAAAGCAAACAAGACTGTCTCCCGAAAACATCAATTATGTGATTGCTACTACTTGCAGGCAGCTGGCTGCCAGTTCACCTTTCCTTACATTTGCTGTGCAGGACTCCTTTCTGCCTCCTGCATTGTGCATTTTTACTATTAGCGGCCTCCGACAGGCTGGCAGCAGCTTCCAAGCCATTCCCAGGCAACACAGGCTTAAAGCCCACTGAACTGGGTCTTCATCAAGAGGTCATTCCCAAACTCAAATAGGGCATGATACCTCAGGGCAGTGGGTCCCAGCCTTTCTAATGCCGCGACCCTTTAATACAGTTCCTCATGTTGTGGTGACCCCCAACCATAAAATTATTTCCGTTGCTACTTCATAACTGTAATTTTGCTACTGTTATGAATTGTAATGTAAATGTGTTTTCGATGGTCTTAGGCAACCCTGCTAGGGGTTCTCAACATGTGCGTCACCTAAGACCATCAGAAAACACAGATATTTACATTATGATTCATAACAGTAGCAAAATCACAGTTATGAAGTAGCAACAAAAATAATTTTATGGTTGGGGGTCACCACAACATGAGGAACTAGTCGTGGCATTCTAAAGCTTGAGAACCACTGTTCTAGAGAAATAAAAGGGTGACCTCAATTGGCTGACACTACTTTAGAAATAAGGATTTAAATATGTCCTTATCTAAAAGTACTAAAAAAAAAAAAAAGAGAAGTAGGGAAGAAAATGCTTATTCCAACTAGAAAATTATTTCCCAAAGGGTGTGAGCTCTAGAGCAAGTTCCTGTCAGGCATGATGATGCTCATGGCACAGAGACAGCTAGACCTTCGTGTGCCCACAAGTCACCGCTGAAAGAGCCGAGGGCTGTATTAACCATGTTCTGGTTTCTATAAACCTGACACTTAAACATCTGCCTGGCATGCATACGCCAGACATTCCTGGTTTTGAACAAGCTAACGGTATATGCCTGAGTCACTTCACCATGGCCTCTTGTTTCCATCATGTAACCCAGCCACTCCTCAGAAGAATGCTCTTTAAGTGCAAACCACTCCATTCAGAGCCCACATCCCAACCACCTTCTTTATCGGGCTCTCACACTGGGGGCTGCTATCCTCCTGCCCTGATCCCCCAGGGCTGGGTAACAGACAGCTCCGGTGCCCCAGAGCCTGCTGAAATGATTCTAACTAGCCAGTCCCAAGCATGCTAACCTTGCCTCACTCACTCCTTCCTTTGGAAATCACAATAAAGGCTCTTGCCCAGTCCCTCCTCCCACCCCCCCTACCTGCCTTGTGTCAACCCTAGTGCTTTCTAGTGTGGCCCTCCGTAGAGTGGTGTGTTCTGCTCTTGGGACCTATGAGCAACAGATTACCTTTTCATTAACAGTCATCTCTTGATCTATTGGCCTTAAAGTAGCCCCAATTTTCTATTAATGATCAGTGTTTTATTTTTTAATTTTTAAAATATATTTTATTGATTTTCTTACAGAGAAGAAGGGAGAGGATATAGTTAGAAACATTAATGAGAAACATTGATCAGCTCTCTCCTGCACACCCCCCACTGGGGATGTGCCCACAATCAAGGTACATGCCCTTGACCAGAATTGAATCTGGGACCCTTCAGTCTGCAGGCCAAAGCTCTATCTAGTGAGCCAAACCGGTTTCAGCTGCACAGTGTTTTAAAACACTGGCTATTGCCCAGCCAGCATGGCTCAGTAGTTGAGCATCAATCTATGAACCATGGTTTAATTATCGGTCAGGGAACATGCCTGGGTTGTGGGCTTGATCCCCAGTAGGGAATGTGCAGGAGGCAGCCAATCAAAGATTTTCTCTTATCATTGATGTTTCTATCTCTTTCTTCCCCTTTCTTCATCTCTGAAATCAATAAAAATATATTTAAAATAATAATAAAATGCAGGCTGAAACTGGTTTGGCTCAGTGGTAGAGCATCGGTCTGCAGACTGCAAGGTCCCAGGTTCGATTCCGGTCAAGGGCATGTACATTGGTTGCGGGCACATCCCCGGTAGGGGGTGTGCAAGAGGCAGCTGATGGATGTTTCTCTCTCATCGACGTTTCTAGCTCTTTATCTCTCTCCCTTCCTCCTCTCTGTAAAATATCAATAAAATATATTTTAAAAAATAAAAATAAAATAATAAAATAATAAAATGCAGACTATTGCCCCCACTGGGTGGTTCAGTTGGTTGGAGCATCACCTCACACACTGAAAAGGTAATGTGTGTTCCCCCTGGGAACACTTAGATGTCTCATTCTCTCTCCCTTCTTTTCTCTCTAAAATCAATTAACATATGCATAGGTGAGGAAGATTAGAAAGCACACACATTTGGCTACTTATTATGCATATCTTATCCCACAAAGCTGGTTACATATTACTGGTTCTTGGATGATCATGTGACATACAGCAGTCCTCTATAGGCTAGATAACAGCCTAGAAGTCAGTCTGGTATAAAAGTTCTATGAACTGGACTTCCCTGATTACCAGTGGATTGAGAAGTAATGGACCCACTACAGCAGTGCAATCCATCACTGAGTGCTGCCACCCCTGCAACCCAAGGCATGGTCCTCGCCCAGGGGCTTAAGCAGCTCCTGGGATCCTGGGGAGCTGCAGACACTCAGGTCCCTCTGATGAGCTACTGAACCAGAACCTGCATTTCAATGATAATGTGATTTTTAAGCTCATTCAAGTTTGTAAAGGACCTCTTGTGGTGGTGAAGAGAACGGATCTCTCAGCACCTCACGCTGCAGAACTCTGGAATCCTGCCATGTGTTTGCACTGAAGCCATGTTTCCCACGGGCTGCTCTGGGCTATGAATGATTGTGGCGGGGATACTAAGAAGACCTGTTCCTGAGAAATGTGGGACTACCCCCACAGGTAGATTTGGCTCGAGGTCTCTCCTACCTTGCAGAATTTCCCTAACACTCCTTTCTAAGATCCCCTCATCAACCTCTCTTCCTTTCCTCTCCCCTTTGCTCAGGGTCCGACCTGCAGTGCTCAGTTTCCCTCACAGGAACTTCCTCCAATAAGTAAATTACTTACATCTTTAACTCTGACTTGAAATCTGCCTTTTGGGCCATCTGGATTAACAAACAAGTCTGTACCATTGCAAGTGGCAGCTTTCCAGATCTACACAACTACATAACCAACACAAACAACAATGACAACAGAAAGCTGGCTGAGTTGCAATTACATGGATAGAAACCCATATCTTGCCCCACCAGGTAAGCAACAGTCTTATATACTCCTTCCTAAAGTTACAGTGTTAGACTGAATATCAAATTTATGATTGACTGGATAACTATATAGAAAATACCCCCCAAAATGGACGGTATAGCAAATCTGTAGCAAAGATCTGATTTTTGTTTGATTCAGTCATATTTGTGTTACAGCACTAGCCATCTTATGATAAGATAGTAATAAGCATCCTCATTTAAGGTACAGGTGTCAGGTTTGCTGCTGTTACTCTGCACATGCTCATGAAGAAAAATACCCTACATGGAGTAGATGGAAGGAAACAATCTAATACCAAGCCTTTATCCCAATCTTTCAGCTGTGCAATGAGAGTTGAAGGAGAATGGCTAGGCCTTAGATTAGATAGATGTAATAATGACTATTCTAAAAAATACACAGAAAAAAACAGTTTCACCAATTAAATTGTATTGAACATACATACATACACACTTGGCTTAAATTTTTTCAAACTACTATAAGAAGTTTATAAATTAAACATAAACCATGGCCCATGGAGTTGAAGATATTGCATGGGGCTGAGACTACCAAGGGACAAGTTTAGTAAGAAGCTACATTATATTCACTTTGTCCTGAGGTTTCACTCACAAACTCAATGTAAGACTTTTCAAATGCTGAACTTCTTCCCTTTTCTTCTTTCTTTTCTTTTTTCTTCCTTTCTTCCTTTCCTTTCTTCCTTTCCTTTCTTTCTTTCTTTCATTCTTTCTTTCTGTCTTTCTTTCTTTTTCTCACTGGCTATCTCTCTCTTTGTCTCTGTCTATACATGTATACATGTATACATGTATATATGTATGCAAACACTGACAACATGTATGCATTTTTGTATCTGTTATTAAGGATTTATCTAGTACAGTCTGACTTACTGATTTAGAAGCCTGCTAAAGTGTAAAGTCATTATGATGAAAGAATATTAACGTTGGAAGTACAGTTAACTACGAGGATTCTGTTCCCAATGCCTAGAACTTGAGTTCATCATCACTGGTTTTATTATCCACTATATTTTCAGATTATACTAAAATGTTTCACTCTGCATCATTTATTGGTTTATGAGTTTCTTAGAGTATTTAGGCTTAGGATAAGCACTGAGAGCCAACAAATCAACACTTTTAGCCTGTGATTGATCATCAGTGTCCATTTAATCCTTTCCTGTTTAAATCACTCCATTCATTAGCCAGACCACAGCTGCCAAAGCACTTCAGTGCATTCCAGGGAAGCTCAGCACTCTTCCCTGAGGGAATGCCCTGCTTAGGTTTCCAGAAATACCCTCACAATTAGCAACTAAATTTAACTTACCTCTGCTCCTCTATGGCTTCAGAGATATTAATTTCCTTACTAACCCACAATTAGAGGAGTGAATCATAGGCAATTTTCTCAAGGAAATCTTAAATTAAGTGTGCATTGCTTGAGTGGTTCCTATATGTATAATCATAGTGTGATGCACCCAGAACCCCTTCCTCTGTGTCTGGGGGAGAAAGAGACTCTTAAGTTCTATTCTGTCTTAAGGCAGTTCTCCTCTCTGAAGCCATCTAAAGAGGTATCAACAAATATAGACAACGTGAAGTGAGGCATGGATTCATTTTCATGTCATCGAGTAAAAATCCAATAAAAACTTTTTTCCATTACATAGTTTGAACATTTTAATAAAATACTTTTAGCAAATGTATTGTGTGTTTTCTTAAGAGATGGGTGTAGCTGAAACCGGTTTGGCTCAGTGGATAGAGCGTCAGCCTGCCAACTGAAGGGTCCCAGGTTCGATTCTGGTCAAGGGCATGTACATTGGTTGCAGGCACATCCCCAGTGCGGGGTGTGCAGGAGACAGCTGGTCGGTGATTCTCTCTCATTGATGTTTCTAACTATCTATCCTTCTCCCTTCCTCTCTGTGAAAAATCAAAATATATTTTTTTAAAAGAGATGGGTGTAGATAATGTAATATTGAGGTGACTCTAATTTAGGAATGAATTAATTCATCATTCTATACTTCCTGGCCTTGTATTTGCTGCAAATATTTTGTGGAAAGAGAGATACCATAGTCTACTAAGACAGGTCATGTCCCCCACCCCTTTGGGTGGAATCTCCTCTTTTCAGTATATGGATACCAATTAATGTTGACTAAAGAGACACCTTTTCTTTGCATTGGTGGTATCCAATTGCAAGAGGATGGATGTGGTGAAACCTTGGTTCTATGATTTGGGGAAGGATGCTAGGCAGAGCAGTATACTTCCCTGAAAGAGCTGACCTTTTAAAATAAATGTTACAATTCAGTATGATTCTAAATGTTAACTGTCACTGCCAAACAGTTTATTCTACCCTGTGTGAGGTACTAGAATGTTTAATCCTACAAATCTAACAAAACTGGAAAATGTTCCTTTTTTTTTTTTTTTTCTTTATAACATAAAAAGCCATAAAATCTGAAAGGTACTAAACTTCCAGTCACAATGCACATTCCAAATAATCCTTTATGTGATCATCATGTCCTAGGCTCTAGGCCAGCCTGTAATAAGGCACTGAGTGATGGACCTACTGGATATATAATATGCACTCATCATGTGTGCTAAAATGCTTAGAAATTTCTGTGGTATATTTTATTAACATACATTTTATAAAAATACATATAAATGAGTGCTTACTGGATGTCAGATGGTCATATTTACCTTAGTCCTCCCAGAAACCCTCAGAAATACACATTAGCATACCGATTTAAAAAGCAACTGAAAGTGACACTCAGGTTACACTGATAGTGACAGAGATGCAAAGCAAGATGTCAGACTTTTCTAATTTGCCTCAGCTGCCGTATTGGTGTGGAAACTCTAGGCCCAAGGACTTCAAATAACAAACTGGCACATGTTAAACCAAAATGAGAACTTGGTCATCTGTCTGAATGTGGACATCCATAATATATAGATCTTGCTTCTGGATCTTTGCTATTGAGTCAGAAAGATGGGTCTGAATTATCCACATAATTGCTTTAATTTTTATTTCCCACAACAGATCTAAACATGGAGCCAAAGTTTATACTCTGCTTGTGTTAGTTTATGTTATTCTGTCTTATGCACTTAGATTTGTTTTGCTATTCAACCTTCAATTCTTTACTCTGAGATTTCAAAATAGGGTCACTAATTAGGTCAGTATTTCACTGGCAAGTAGTAACAGTTTTTCAAGGAAAGGTCACTTTCAATTGGAAATGAAGGCTTTTATCTGAACTCCATGCTTAAATAGTGGATGTCTTAAAAACGATCTGTTCTTGTTAATGTTTTCTCTATATTATCAAGGAATAGACCAGTACAATCCCTTATTATTCTTTTTTTTTTTTTAAGTAAACTGCATTCCTTTCGACTTAGAATATTTTATGCTCATCTTTCTCCTTAGAATTTATATAGTTTTAATATTCTCCTCATTGGTTTCAGATCATACTGTATTGTCCAATCTCTTGCAATGTGATCCTACTCCAAGAACTTTCTATAGTTCTTCAAGTTGTGCAGGAGGGCTCTACTCACTTTCTTGTGATTCAACACCGTCACCACATGATATTCTCTGTCCATGCTCTCCTGCTCCTGCTCATGTTCCTCATGCTTTATATGCTCTGTTCATGAAGTCACATGAAGGAACTTTGACATGTTCATGACTCATGGAGCCCTCAGAGAGAACACTGAGATCCATGAGAGGTACTGGTGGAGATGTAAGCAGTTCAATCCTTGCTAGATGTTAATCACATCTACCATGTGAAAAGCCCCAGTGCTGACAGACTGACTGTCTTTCCATAAAATGCTGAAAGATCTTAAGGAGAAAATGATATGGATGGATCTTCTAATGCAAATTTAGAAGTAGATGCAAAATTAGAGGGATGAATTGTAAAGATAATGAAACACTGGGATGAAGAAATTGCTTTGTTGTTTATGAGAGCACTGAGCATAAAATATTTGTGCTTTAGCTAGATTAAAAATCTACATATTCTTTTTTTTGTTGTTGTTCTGCAACAAAAGATATATTAAAACTAGTAGCCTGGTACACAAAATTCATGTTGGGGGGAGGGTTGTGTTGCTCAGCCCAGCTTGTACCCTCTCCAATCTGGGACCCTTTGTGGGATTTCTGACTGACTCGGGGAGCAGGCCTAAATCAGCAATTAGACATTCCTCTCATAATCCAGGACCACTGGCTCTAAACTGCTCACCTGACTGCCTGCCTGATAACTCCTAATCATTCTGCCTACTGGCCTCATCACCCCCAACTGCCACCCCTTGCCTGCCTGACCTCCCACAACTGTCTGCCCCCCCCCCCCCACCAGCCTGCTTGCCCCCAACTGTCCCCCATGCTGGCCTGCTCACCCCCAACTGCTCCCCCCTGCTGGCCTGCTTGCCCCAACTGCCCTCTCCTGATAGCCTGATCAGCCCTAACTGTCTCTGTCTCAGCTCCATCACTATGGTTTTGTCTGTAAGGATGTCTTGAAGGTCTCTTGGAAGGTATTCCAGTCTAATTAACATATAACTCTTTTATTAGTATAAATATTCTCACATTACAATCACCATTTCACTTTATGTAGACAATGAACAACTGAGAGTGAAAGAGGAATTGGACACTGAACTAGAATACATTGCAGAAGCCAATGTCCTCTGGACAACACTATCACAAACATATAATCAGTTCCATTACATTAATCATTGCAATTGGCTGACATTGTTTCAGCTGCTCATACCAGACCTTCACATTTATCCCTCTCCCAGAAGAGGCCCCTAGTCTACCCTAAATTTCCTGGTAGTTTGGACAAGTGTCCACAGACACTTGTGAGCATGCTTCCTTCCCCCAACATGGTGCAGCTCACTCTCATATGGGACCTGAGATACTTTATCCCTCTCCTGGAGTCTCATAAAAGCTACCATGAACATCATGAACATAATTTCCTCAGATATAATACTCACATCTTTCCCCTCTTACTCACAACTAGTCCAGGTGGCCAATTCCTACCTCTTCCCCTTTCCCTCTTTTGTCTCTAAGTGGAGGATTTATATAATAACTAAAAAATAACCTATAAACAATTAAAAGCTCAGCTCCCACCATCTATTATCTCTTCGATAATAAAACATCTCCATCCAATAGATCCAAAGAAAGGTCACTGGCCAGTGAACCTTTGGGATTCGTGGAACATCTTGTCCTAGATTATCCAACATGGGAAGATACATGGGATCACTTGATTTGATGCTCTCATTTAAGGATAAGAGACTGAGACCTAGGAGGCATGTTCAGTGTCTCAGAGCCACTTGGTTATGAAATCAGTTTAAAGTGTCTAAATCATGATTAACTCTCTACCTGTAAAACAGAATTCCTCTGTCTCTTTACAGAGATGTGATATACTGAACTACCTAGTCTTAAATAACCTTTTCACTCCCTGAGTTTAACACGATCCCTTGGCACATAGGGAATAGGGGCTCAAAATATTCATCCTTAATGAAATCAAAGAGGGTAGTCTTTCATTTAATAATTATCTAAAATACTTTAAAAACCACAAGAAATCACAAGACATATTAGTTATCATACTACCATATAATACGTGGTTGAGTTCTTTATGCCTCACATCATTCCAATTGCCAAGGAAGCGAAGCCAGTATTCTGTGGTACAAGGAGTCCTTTATGCTGCTTCATGTCCAAGATTGCAAGGAGAAAATTACCATCAAATCCTGGTTTTCAACAGGAAGGCTGCCTTCTATTTCATCTCGATGGAAAATATTCCTTTGAGATTTTTTGAGACTTAAAAGGAAACCAGCTATCCATGAAAACCAAGGTTAATTTACTCTTTTAAGGTTGCACATGTGTGACTTTAAAAATGGGAGCCAATGAAGGAATCATGAAACCTTTACAGAAACCTTCCTGTGACTTAACACTGCCTTTATTTCCTGAGGGTGACTTTAGTCAGTAGTTTCTGGCAGTTGGAATGGCTACACTGATGTTATGAAATTTTTTTTCGAAGGAGTAAACAATTTTTCTCCATATGCCAGAGGAAATTCTTCATTCAGGAAATTTATTTTTTTTTTTGCTATAGTCTATCACAGAAAAGTAATAATTGCAATTGGTAATTCTGGGAATAGATCCAGCCTCAAAACAGAGCTAAAATAGCCATGGTTAATAATATGATGTATTTCAATATTAGGGTAATCTACACCAAGTTGGAACAATCTCTCTATATAAAATCTAATATGCAAATAGACCAAATGGAGGAACAACTGAACAACAGGTCACAATGATGTGTGCTGACCACCAGAGGGCGCATATGGAACATGGCGGGCATGGGCTATGGCGAGATGGAAGAGCAGTTCAGCAGGGGCACCAGACCAAGGTGGAGCGCCGGTTGCTATCTTCAGGGTGAGCCTCTGGTAGTTTCTAAAAATTCTTTATTCCCACGTGCCACAGTCCTGCCTGGCACTCTCACCTTCTTCCCACATCAGCTCTGCTTGCATCTGCTGCCAGCGCTGAAGCCATAGCTTACACCCACTGCCCCACAGCCAGCACTTGGCACTGATCGCTCAGTGCCATCAGCAAGTGCAAATGGTGGCTGCTGGCCCTGATCACCTGCCCCTCAGGACTTCTCCACCTCCCCCTGCTCCTGAGGGGCAATCAGGGTTGGCAGCCACCTGGGGTCACTGCTGGAGATGACCCCACTTGCATCTGCTGCCAGCACCAGCCCAGCTCACAGCCGGCACTGAAGTTTCCACTCGCACTTGCTGCTGGTGCCTGGCACTGGTTCCAATTGCTCAGCACCATCATCAGGTGCGAATGGGGCCCGGTGCCATCAGCGTGTCAGAGTGGAAGCAATGGGGGTGGGGCTGCCAGCAAAGAAGGTGGATGGAGCCAGGTAGGGGCATGAAGGATGGGCTGAAACCCGCCCTTGTGCCCCTCACAGCCTCGCAGCTCACAGTTCCTTTCAAGGTGCACAAATTCGTGCACTGGGCCCCTAGTATCATGTAATTTCACTTAGATATGGCATCTAAAAATAAATAAATAAACAAACTCATAGATACAGTGAACAAATTGATGGCTGCCAGATGAGAGGGGTTTAGGGAATGAAAAAGATGAAGGGATCAAGAAATACAAATTGCCAGTTATAAAAACAGTCAATGAGATATAATGTTACAGCATAGAGAATATAGTCAATAATATTGTGGTTACAATATATGATGTCAGATAGGTACTAGACCAATCACAATAAGCATTTTATAAGTTATATAAACGTGTAATCATTTAGTACACACTATCCTATCTAATAAAGAGGGAATATACTAACTGTTGCCATGCCTTAAAAGATGTCGGCCCCCACAGCCACAAGAGGGCAGCACCCAGTCCCCTCAGTTCCAAAGGGGTGGTAGGCATGTGGTATGGCTGGGCCTGCCCCCAGGTGGGACTGGTCATTCCACATGCCTGCCTCCAGAGTCCCCCAGTGACCTCAGCCTCCCAGCTGCCCAGAGCTGCTCTAAAGTGCAAGCTATCCTTGGATGGCAGTTGACAAGCCTCCCAGGGCTGGCCCGAGGCATAGGCAAGCCTTGGATGGTGGCTGCCTGGCCACCCAGGGCTGCCTGAGGCTCAGTTAACCAGGGCTGGCTCTGGTTTGCACTGCTGGCAGTGGCAGCAGCAGAGATGTGATGGGGCATCTCTTTCTCCTGATCACAGGGTCACCTCCACCACTAAGGGCTCCTAGACTGTGAGAGGGGGCAGGCTGGGCTGAGGGAACCACCACCCCTCCAGTGCATGCATTTTTATGTACCAGGCCTCTACTGTAATATAATATTGTTTGTGAACTGTAACTGAAAAATTAAAAATAAGACCATATTAAATATTTTTATGATTTATGATTCTTTTGCCAGGAAATAGTGGTAAGAAAAAGTATTTTTATTAAAAGTTATTATACCACCAATGTTCATAAGAAGACCTTTTATCTTAACAAGCAGAAAAAGGCTTAAAGTGTGTGTGTGTGTGTGTGTGTGTGTGTGTGTGTGTGTGATAGAGAGAGAGAGAGAGTGTAGAATTTCACCCATAATAAGTCTAAGAAAAGACCAACAATTTTTCTTAAAGTATTTTAAGAATTTACAAGTATTTCAAACTTGTTTTAGAGTTTAGGAAGGGTTGGCCTAAATGAGCATTTTTCAACCTATTTTTGGATAATAAGCCCTTAGAGAATCTAATGAAAATTATTTCTGTTCTTTGCAGAGAAAAAAAAAATGGACACACCAACAATCACACAGAATTTTTCCTCCAAATTCAGGTGACCCAGAAGAATACATGGACTAGATGACTAGAATTTCTTAGGAAAACATCTGACAATGTTAATTTCCAAAACCTCAAGGACAAGTACATTGTAGACACTCAAATATTGTAGCTGAAATAAAAAAATTATCTTTACAAAAAAAGTTAATGAGTAGAAATTAAATCCATTTTTAATCTTCCCTTATTCACAGGGTATTTACAACATAATGATCATTTTAAAACTCTTCCAATTATAAGAGTTTATTTTATAAACAAGTGAATCTGAGATTTATGTTGCCAAAAAAATGATTAACTATTTCCCAGAGCTTTTTAGAAGTGCAACAAAGTAGAAAAGTTTTTGATATAATGGTTCTGATACAACAGTTCTTTGAAAAATAATTTCAAAGAACTGTTGTATGAGAGAAATCTGCACATAATAAAAACTAGAGTATAAGGAAAACTACAATATGGAAAGGACTCAAATATATGGGGAATGTGCCCACAGGTGGGAAGAGACACAATTTTGACAAAGGGCCCTGATTAACATATTTAGATTTAAATTTATCTTTAAAATGTGATCGGAGACAGATCCAGATTAGCTGGAGTGAAAAGAACATTGATGTGGTTATCAGGAGACCAGCTTCTAGTCCAAATCCATCATTCTTTGGCTGTACAAGTCACCTAAGAGCACTGGGCCTGGAATCTGTGCGTTATTGCAAGGTGAGGAAACTCATTAACTGAGCTTGAAAGTCTTTTTTGTCAATAGTAAGAAAAATAACATCGACCTCTACTTGCCAAATTTCAAAGACTCAAACTATGTCTTTTGGGCACATAATATATTAAAAAATAAGAGTAAAACAAGTAAAGTGCAAATAATTAAGTCTAAATTGAAGTGCTATTTACTGGAATGAAAACTAGATTCTATTTAAAATAGGAAATTAAGTAAAAATAAAATTTGCTAATGAATGTAGCAAGCTTACAATGGGGTGGAACTTTAATTTTATAAGTTGTGTTAAAAAGTACCACGTAAAGTTGATACACACATGTTTGTCCATATATGAATATCAAATATATATTTAGAACAAGAATTCTGTTAAGAACCATTTGCATAGTCTCTTTTAGTTTCATAACCTCCCTTCTCCTCTCCCTGCATCTCGTGCGCCGCCCCCCACCCCCAACACACACACACACACACACACACACACACACACACACACACACACACTGTTCAGAGCTATGGGTTAGGGGTATTTGCAGAGGTTAGTTAGTAGTTGGGCTCTCAGAACCCATAGGCAGACTCTTGAACCCATCATTGGGTGGATATTGAGAACTGAATTTCAGATCTTTTAAGTTATTAACTTACTCTACAGGTTGAATGTTTGACCCTATTTATGTAGAAAAGAACACTTCTCTAAAAGCAGAGGGACCACATAAACCTCACGGGAAACCTTCTTGGATTTTGGAATTATTATGAAGATTAAGGGAGGGAGGAAGTTTGAGTTTTCTGCCAACACCAAAAGAAGCAGTGTCCAAGTGGGCAGAGTGAATATAATAGCTGGGGATCCGAAGGCAGAACTTCTAAGGAAAATAAAGAAGGCAAAGTGAAGTGAAGGGCCTGTTGCCTTATTGTAGGGGTGTCGAACTCAATCAGAGAAGGGGCCAAAATCTAAAATCCAGCCTAAATCGCGGGCCGAATGGTTTACTGAACAGTCATAAACTGTCATTGTGATGGAAACGCAGCAGAGTGCAGTGATGACAGCGCGGTGCGGGCCACATTGCAAGGCCTGGCGGGACGGATTTGGCCCGCGGGCCTTGTGTTTGACACATGTGCCTTATTGTCTGGATATGGTGAGTATTATATCTTCCATTTATTCCGATTTATTCCGTGGGCCATTATTGAATTTGAAATGATATATTTATTCATTGAAGCTTTTATGCATTCCCCCATACATTAATACATAGAAAAGATTATTAATTGGTTGAATTAACACTTTGAGTACACAGTACTTAGCACTAACACATAGAGACAAAAACAAACAAACCAGTAATTACATTAATGTAAATGATGAGTGACAGAGTCTACCCCAGTATCTACACAATGCAAAGCAGCACTGGGTGTGGTTTGGGTTGGAAATGGTGATTATAGGAGCAATGCTGGAGAAGGTGACATAAAGCATGGGTATAAATGCATGGAAGTTATAAAGCAGAGAATAGAGAAATGGGTTGAATGGACAGAATGGGGAATGAACAAAATCCACTGTCTATGAGAAAGAAAGGAAGTTTGAAATTTTAGATGACTGGCAAAAGATCATCCTCAGAGGTGTGGCACCAGATCATAAAAGCCAGGTTACTAAGCTAGAGGGGTTCAACCTTCTCTAGACACTACAAAAATGATTATGGAAGCAACATAGAGCTTAAAAAGTTAAAAGTAGATAGCAGGTAATAAAAACATGCAGGACAAGTAAGGAGGTTCTGGGCAGGTACGGTCAAATGGTTTAATAAATGCTTCCTAGAAAAATGAGATGACTATCTTGCCTGTATCTTCTAAAAATGAGATGACTATCTTGCCTGTATCTTTCTTAAAAAGGGCAGAGAAATAAGGAGACAGACCATATTCTCTATCTATATATCACATCATCACAGATTCACTTTTAGAGTACAGAATAAATCCACAATTATAAGATCTCAACTAAGTACTAACCTTATTTTTTTCGTACTTTACTTCCAAAAATAATGACATATTAAAAAGTGGCAATAGTATCAATTTTATTCATTTAACGGTAAATTTTAAGGAATATTTTTATTTGATACAATTAACTCTCCTATATCTATTGTATTCTCAAGTGCAAAATAAAGATATTAAGGAATTATAGGGATCTGATCATCAGAGAATATGCTATTCATTATATTCAGCCTACCATGCTCTAGTTAATAAGGCTCTGAATTAGATTAATATTTTTAATCTAATTTCAACAGCAAAGATTAAATTAGTAACTTTCTGTTAACCACAGCTTTACAATTGAGTAATGAATGCCCTCGCTTCATGCCTCTTGGTTAACCAAGAGGAAGATTGATTTCTCTTGGGGAAAATAGACATTCTGTTATTCAGTTTACTAGTAAATATTCATATTCAAAAACTTCATGCATCAAATTTCATTACTAAGCAGATGATTCCATGTAAAGAAAGGGCATAGTAGTGTGGAATGGGAGGGGAGGGTTTGAGCTGAAGTTTTAACATGATTGTTTTCCAAAGGATGCAGGGAACCTAACACCCATTGAGGTAACACTCTCCCTAAACTGCACTCTGACAAACATGGGGAAAATAAAAAAGGAAAATAAAGCTGGGGCAGAGAACAACACCTTTCCATTATGTTATTACTGTCTGCCTTTGAGATTTCAGGCTATAAAGGCTGCCAGCATGTTGCCTTCTAATCTGTGCAGCCTTGTTTCTCTCTGATCCACAAACCAAAGAGAAAACTGGACTCATGAGCTGACCTTCACCACCACCCACTGTTATATTTGGAGGTGATAATGGATCTTCCGTATGGAGGAAGGTGTGAGCCATGCATGCCCTCACTTATGTCCCTGCTGGAATGTGAGAAGAGGCCATGGCAGGGGGGCAGGAGGAAGCTGCTCCCAAGACAGCAGAAGACAGGGAGAGCCTTATCCTGGCTTACTCAGAATGTGCTCTGATTGCATGTAATAAAGTTAGTCTCGTGTTGACATTTAACCTGCATCTTGGTGGGTAGTCACAAGACCCACTCTACAAACTATGAGCAAAAGCATTTGTTAAAACTATAAAGAAAAGGGCTCGGTAAATTTGGCTCCTAAATTCCTATAAATCTCTTTTTGAAAAAAAAACCCACATACACACACACACACACAAAAAAAACAAAAACAAGAAGACTTGAGGAATAGTATGAATAAAACATGAAAACAACAAAGATCTGCTATTCAAAAATATTTTCCTTTGCCATCACATTTTGAAAATACACCATTTCTAAGTGCTAATTTCTTATGTTATCTATTAACTGCTACTTTATGTTAGACACTATACTTGAAATTATACAAACATTATCTAATTTAATCATGGCTACATTCCTGGAAAGTACTCATTGTGAAACATTTTAGAGAGGAGGAAGGAGGAATAAATGGGGCTCAATGACTACTCAGCTATTCTTGTTTCAAAATCTCAAGCTCTTTCTATTCAGGCTATTTACCTCCTACTTCCTCTTTATTTAGTTTGAATAAGGATTAATTTTTCTTTGCAAGGCAAACCCCATCCTGGGAAGATAACAATATTAAGCATATCAACCACTTATTCACTTATACCAAAGTGTGATTTATTTTAATTTAGATAATTTATTCCCTAGAGTTTGTTTGGTTAATGCTAGAATAGGGGTGGGGAGGGGAGGCTGATAAAAGTAACATTGAGAGAGATGTAAAAGGCTCCTGGAGGCACATGGACACAGTGGGCATTTGGTGGATAGGGAGTGAACCTGGAAAATGGGTAAAATGGAAAGAAAAGGAATTTTCAAAAATTGAATTCATTACTTTGCAATTAGCCAGTTCTGCTTAACTGGGGTGGTTTTGCGAGTTGTCAAATGAAGGCTCATTTTCCTTCTTGTTGTAATAATAGCTATGAATTTGTACCCTAAGTAGCAGAAAAGAACTTTGGGGTTAAATATAAAACTGTTTTGTGGATGAAAGAGGCCACATGCTAACCTGACAAGCTCAGGGCAGGCCTGTGTGGCAGTTTTGCACTCAAAGCCCTAAAGTAACCACAGAGAATGGTCTGAAATTAAACTTTAAATAAAAGCAGTGTTGCTGGATAGTCACCTCCTAGGCTGGTATCTTCCAAGGCAAGGTCAATCATTACCTTAACTGAGCCCATTGTCTTTTTGCATCTATGATAACATATCTTGGAAATGTCAGGGTAACTTGTAACTTCCCTTTTTTTCCAGACTCCTCAGGCAACAACCAAATGCCTTGGGCACCAGGATAAGAGACCATAAATTCCTTCATTGTTATCGTTATCATGTTAATTGTTGACTGAGAACTATCCTGCACCCACCTAATTCTGTGTCTATCATTATACTTTTTACCCAATTTCAGAAGTTTCCCTGTTTTGCTTTCCTTCTCCCCCTCCCAGCTTCTCTAATCTATCACCAATGGATTACATGTAACCCACCTACCACTCCTCCTTTGATTGCAATGTTTAAAAATAGACGAAAAACCACCATTCTCCGGAGCATTATCCCAATATATTGAGATTCTGCTTTCTGACACTTGTTGACATTTGGCTCCAATAAACAGGCAAAAATTCTTTATAGGTTTGAATTTTTTTACATTAACACTGCTAAGAATGGATACAGAAAAATAAAGCTAATCAAGAGATTGCTTTTGTCTTCCTTATTGAAATGCAAAGACCAACTCAGGCCAGGACCAGATTAGAAATAGTACGCTTAAGAAAAAAAAAAGAAAAAAAGAGAAAAGAAAAAGAACAGCTTTAGATTTTGCAAAAATCAAACAGTACTGATTGCTTAATAGAATCAGATAATAATCATAGCATGTAGGATATCAGAAAAAATTAGAAATTAATGGAGCTGTTCATTAATCTGCTGGAAACCACTTCATTCAGTTTCTTTAAATAATTTTCCCAGCTTGCCATCCGTAAAAAGTTACCTTTCTTTCAATTAACTTCCAAAGTAGGGAAGAAAAAAATCTCTTCAAAAGGAACTGGAACAGAATTTCAACCAGTGAAGCATATACCAGGTCTTGGCTCAAAGTTGTGGCCAACATAACAAACAGGCTTCCAGCAGCCTGGCGTGAGGATGCTTGTCAACAGCTAAGCCTTCGAACCAGCCCCGCATCTGAACTTGTACCCACATGATGCCCTGAAATGGTTTACCTGGTGCAAAACACTGAGACCAGGGGATTTGAGGGAAGTGGGTAGTCATTGGGTGCATCATCTGAATAGAAATGACTTCACCGTTTTTTTTCATTTATTTAATTTATCTTTTGTTGAAAGTATTACAGATGTCCTTTTCTCTCTTTCATTGATGACTTCTAGCCTGAACCCAACCCCCACCCCAGGTCTTCACTACACTATGGTCTGTGACCATGGGTTATACATGTATGCATGTAAGTTTTTGATTAAACTCTTCCCATTCATCCACACACCCCTACCCTCTCTCTGATATCCAACAGTCTGTCCATGTTTCTGTGTGTCTGGATCTATTTTGTTCATCAGTTTATTTTGTTCTTTAGATTCCACATATGAGTGAGATCATGTGATACTTGTGTTTCTCTCACTGGCTTGTTTCGCTTAGTGTAATACTCTCCATGCTGTCTCAAAGCTAAGAGTTACTTCATTTGTACAACTACATAGTATTCCACGGTATAAATGTACCACAGCTTTTTTTTATCCACTTGTCTATGATGGGCACCAGAGATGTTTCCAGAACTTATATAAATTGTGCTGCTATGAACATAGGGGTGCATGCATTCTTTCTGATTGGTGATTTGGGTTTCTTAGGATATATCCCTAGACGTGGGATCACTGGGTCAAATGGAAGTTCCGTATTTAATTTTTGAGGAAACTTCATACTGTTTTTCATAGTGATTGTACCAGTCTTTATTCCCACCACCAGTATACCAGGGTTCTCTTTTCTGCTTGTCCTTGCCAGCACTAGTCATTTGTTATTGATAGCCATTCTGATTGTTGGGTGTGAGATGATACCCCATTGTTGTTTTAATTTGCATTTCTCTGATTAGTGACTTTGAGCATTTTTTCATATGGCTTTTGGCGATCTGCAGATCTACTCTGGAGAAGTGTCTAGGTGCTTTGCCCATTTTTAATTGGATTGTTTGCCTTCCTTTTGTCAGGTTGTATGAGTTCCTTATATATTTTGGATATTAACCCCTTATCAGATGTATCATTGCCAAATATGTTCTCCCATACAGTGGGCTTTCGTTGTTTTGTTGATGGTTTCTTTCACTGTGCAGAAGCTTTTTATTTTGATGTAGTCCAATTTGTTTTTCTCCTTTGATTCTCTCGCCCTAGGATATATATTGGTAAACATATTGCTATGAGAAGTGTCTGAGATTTTGCTTCCTATGGTTTCTTCTATGACTTTTATGGTTTCACAACTTACATTTAAGTCTTTGATCCATTTTGAGTTTATTCTTATATATAGTATTAGCAGTTTAGTTTTATTTTTTTACATGTATCTGTCAAATTCTTCCAAAACCATTTATTATTGAAGAGACTATCTTAACTCCATTGTATGCTCCTGCCTCCTTGTCAAATATTAATTGAGCATAATGGCTTGGCTTGATTTCTGGGTACTCTCTTCTGGTCCATTGATTGAAATGCCTGTTCTTGTGCCAGTACCAGGCTGTTTTATATAAGTGCTCATGGGTTGGCTGAAATAACATTATTAAAATGTCCATACCACCTAAAGCAATCTATAAATTCAATGCAATCTCTATTTAAATATCAATAGCATATTTTACAGAACTAGAACAAATATTTCAAAAACTTATATGGAACCAAAAAAACAAAACAAAAACAACAACAAAACAAAACGCAGAATAGCTGCTACAATCTTGAGAAAGAAGAAAAAAAGTCGAAGGGATCACAATATCAGATATCAAGTTATACAACTTGACTTTATCTTTTTCCTTTAGTTCCTAGCTGTCATATAAACCCAGATTAATGGACAAAGTCAGAAATAGTAATAGTTCTATCAAAAAAGTTGGCCATACCTATAATTCCTGATAGTATTTCTAGTAGTGAATTCAGAAAAACAGATGAATCTGTTTTCTCTTTCTCCTTCTTCATCCTTCACCCTCCTTGTGATTTAAATCTAGTTAAGAGGAACAAATATTGCTATTTATTTTGTGTGATATATGGGTCACTTGTATATGCACATGTGTGTTAGGTGTGCATGCACATGTGAGTGCATGTGTGTGTTTCTGGGATCAGCTGAAAAGCTTCCTCTTGGCTTAGTTATAAGGTGCTCACTTTATTACACAGGGTTATTATGCACTTAGTAAGTATCCAAATTGGAAATGGTTTATATGCTAGTCTAGTGAATCCATCCTTGGATTATCTGGGACAATCTGTCTTTAACTTAAAAATACAAGACCAAACTCCACTCCCAGGTTTAGTGAAACATTATTTGCGATAGTCAATATGGGAAAACAGTTAAATGTCCATTGACAGATAAGGGATAAATAAAATGTGGTATATACATACAATGGAATATTATTTAGCCTTAAAAAAGGAAAGCCCACTATATGCAACACCACAGGTGAACCTTGAGATCAGTATGCTAAGAAATAGTCACAGAAAGACAAACACTGCATCATTCCACATATATGTAGAAACTAAAGCAGTAAACATACAGATGCAGAGAAGAGAATGATCATTGCTAAGGACTGGTGGGAGGGGCATGGTGAGCTGCTACTCCACAGGCATGGAATTTCAGCCACACAGAACAAGCTCTAGAGATCTGCTATGCAACCCTCTGCCTTTGGATAACAGGGCTGTGTTGTGCACCTAAATGTTAGCAAGAGGGTAGATCCCATGTCGAGTATTTTTACCACAATGAAAAATATAGGGAGCCAATGGAATAATTCTGTCAACTGTCATTAGTCCAAAGATCTCAAATCAGATTTAAGACAAAACATTTAAATAATTACTTATTACTAGTGTGACTAGAAACACAAATGTAAATAAAGGTTTAAATATATCCTACTCTTGGTTATAAAGAGTTTATTTGGATAATCCAGGATATACTTAAATATATTCTTTTTTACAAGAATTATCTTTGTAATAAAAAGTCATAAATATATGCATGCATAGTTATTTTAAACAATGTATGGGCTGTCTGGACCAGTGGTCGGCAAACTGTGGCTTGTGAGCCGCAGTTTTAACGCTCTGTTGACTAATGAGTTTGCCGGCCACTGACCTAGATTCTAATAATTACAGGCTGCTGTTGTTCCTTGTGATCAAGCTCTTCTGGACTATGCCCATTATCCCCTGGCACCATCAGACCCCAGATGGATAAACTTTCATGTAGAAGATTAGCATATGTATCACGATCTCAACCACACTGCTGTTAGAATTCTCTGAGGACAAAAATAAATGAAATGGAATAAAGCTCCAGCATCCCATTCACTTTTACTTTCTAACATCATTAGAAATGTTTTTTTTTTTAATATAGTCCCATAGTCTTATTTAAACTGTGAATTGTCATCATCTGAAAACATAATTAAAGTGTACACTTTGACTTGTATACCATCTAGCAAAATAAGCATTCTGATGTCATTGTTCTGTCAATGACTCATAGTAACTCACTTTTATTCGTTACTGAATAGATTTTTTTTTTTCAATGTTAGTGGCCAAATCCTAAGACCAGAAAAAACATGTTTTAACTACTAGTATACTCACTTCACCATTATTTATAAGGTCGTCATCCTTATTAGGTTGGTGATTACTTTGATCTTAGCTTCTGTTTGATCCATTTGCATTTCTCCTTGGTGAAACTCAAATTATCATTGATTTTTCTGATGGATTTTTTAAAAATTTATTTAACAAATACCTATTGTTCTAGAGTTGCTCTCTGTGATACCACAATGGAAAAACGAAACAAAAAGAAGAAACACACACAAACAACAGAATGTTGTTCTACGGAGGACTTCAAAACCAGGTGTTGTAGATCAAGTGGTGTGAATGCAGCGATGGAGAAAGAAGCCAGTAAAGGAACATATGGACAGTGAGCTCAGGCTGGCAAAATATAAAAACATTCTACATGTTTATGATGGGTGTATATGTGTGTATGAGTGTGTACATGTGTACTCATCAAGAATATCTCTAGAACCTTTAGTTCCTTGCTGTCACATCAACCCAGGTTAATGGCTCAGCATCAACCTATGCATGAGGAAGTCATAATTTGATTCCCACTCAGGGTATTTGCCTGGGTTTCAGGCTCTATCTCCAGTGGAGGGTGTATAAAAGGCAGCCAATCAATGATTGTCTCTCATCATTGATGTTTCTATCTCCCTGTCCCTTCTTCTCCGAAATCAATAAAAATATATTTAAAAAGAGAATAATTCTAGGTTCCAGATTTCCTTTTTTTTTCTCCACAGTTTTATTAAAGTATAATTGATATACATTAAAAGCTGCACATGTTTGATGTATATACAATAAGAGGTTTGACATATGCATGTTATGATTTGAGATGTGCATATCAATCTATGATAATATCACCATAATCAAGGTAATATATATAGATATCATCTCCAGAAGTTTCCTGTGCCACATTTTTGGGTGGTATGAAACCTTAAGATGAGAATCTGCCCTCTTAAAAAAACTTTTAGGTGCACTGTATTAACTAAATGTTAAGTGCATAATGCTGCATTGTATATATAGGCACTATGTCAGGATTTTCTCTTTTTAATTGTTCAAATCAGGACTAATCTGGACCACATCGCTTATGGAGTGACTCAAGAGTGATTCTTAAAGCCATTGTAAAGATTTTCAAATATTCATATGATTTTACTTCCATGAATATAATTTATAAAATAAAAAACAAAACAACTTATGGTCACTAAGACTAACTGGTAAATGTCAAACAAGCAAAACCTAATGAACGCTTTTCAATTGGTTATGGGTTTGGGTTGTTTTAATATTTTCTTAAGAAGAGATATAGGAGGCCAAACTTGTGTTTTCTATTTGTAGTATTATAAGCCACCTAGGGGAAAAAAATGTAAAGTTTCTCCTTGAATCCAATATTAACATAATATAAAATTATGTTAACAAGAATACAACTTCAACTTTAACATCAGAGAGCTGAGGGCAGCCAGAATAAGTGCTGCTTTGGGAATCCTGGAAAGTTCATTCGAGTTCTGGATTTGCTCGTCATGCTAGGAAAATCATATTACATATCTGTAGCTCATGCTGAAGAAAAGGTAGAATTTTCTCGTGGACAAAGTTCTTCCTTCATTAGCATTTGGCAATTTCAAATTCAATCCTAGTCCACTCAGTTCTGCTGATTTGCAACTCTTCTTCCATGTAATGCACCAGTGACCAGTGACCATTCTCTTCCCCAAAAACTGATAGGGCATGTGCTAGTGGATCCACCTCAGGTTTGTGCTTCTGAATAATATGCTACATTTGTATACATGTACACAAATGAAATGGAGAAAATGAGAATGAGAATAACATTTTCTGTTATTGTGAAACGGAAGTCCCATATAAATAGTATAGATAGAGGTCATCATCTTTATCACAGACATCTGTTGTGGTGACCATTATTTCTTCAAAACAAACATTTGGGCCACTAACAATGCTATGTCCAATTTTGCTACCAGTCAGTGAATATTCTATATTTTATACTGTAAGCAGTTGTCAAAAAATGTGTAGCTCTAATCTTAAGTCATATCCCTAAATCTAATGCTATATCAATGTTTGAAACTCAAATAAACTTTTCTTATAGAAGATATACACATTATATATATATATACAGGGTAGGGCAAAAGTAGGTTTACAGTTGTGAGTACACAAAACACAATTTATTCTTTTTTAACAAATATTTTTAATGATTTTTAGAGAAAGAGGAAAAAGAGAGAGAAAAACATTGATGTGAGAGCCGAACGTCGAATAGCTGCCTTCTGCACATCCTCTACTGGGAATTGAGCCCAGAACCTGGGCACGTGCCCTGACAGAAAACAAACTGGAAACCTTTTGGTGCATGGGAAATGCCCAACCAACTGAGATACACTGGCCAGGGCCAGAACTTATTTTTATATTATTATTATTATTATTATTATGTAATTTTCCATACAAACAACTGTAAACTTACTTTTGTTCTACCCTTCATATATGCATATGTACCAATATACATATTGTGATATGTATGTATGTGTATTTATATCCTATACTAGAGGCCCAGTGCACAAAATTTGTGCATGGGGATTGGGGGGGGTGGGAAAAGAGGGGGAGTCCCTCAGCCCAGCCTGCACCATCTCCAATCTGGGACCCCTCAAGGGATGTTCCTGGCAACCCAAGTGGAGGCCTTGGAATCTGGAAATTATTTACCTTCTACAATTGAAACTTTGTAGCCTGAAGCGGAGCCAAGCCTCCTGCTCGTTCGGTGGCCAGCAGCCATTTCTATCGGGACTTATGTACCTTTTATAATTGAAGCTTTGTAGCCTTAAGCAGAGGCCTGGACTGGCCAGGGTATGAGAAAAGTTTTGCTTCCTCCGTTGCCAAGGGCAACCTAGCCTGCTCTCTCCAGCTCTGTGGCTGCTGCCATTTCTGTTTGGATTTGTTTACCTTCCATAATTGAAACTTTGTAGCCTTGCGTGGAGACCGAGGCTGGCAAGAGCAGGAGGAAGCTTGGCTTCTTTTGTTGCCTGGGAAACCCAAGCTGCCCTCCTGCTTTCTGTGGCCATAACCATCTTGTTTTGGTTTATTTGCATACTCACTCTGATTGGCTGGTGGGTGTAGCAGAGTGATTGTTAATTTGCATAGTGATTGTTAATTAGGTAGGGTAATAAAAGACTGATATGCAAATTGACCGAATGGTGGAATGACCAGTTGCTATGATGCACACTGACCACCAGGGGGCAGATGCTCAAGGCAGCATGCTCCAACAGGGGGAGCGCTGCTCAGCCAGAAGCTGGGCTCAAAGCTGGCGAGAGCCTCTCCTGCCTCTGCAGCAGCACTAAGATATTCTACTCCCCTGAGGACTCCCAGACTGCAAGAAAGTGCAGGCCGGGCTGAGGGACCCCCCCTCACCCCCAAGTGCACAAATGTCATGCACTGGCCCCTAGTTTATTTCATAACATTCTTAGGTAGAAGCTCTGATTTTGTTACAGGTGTTAATATCAGTGGAACTATTTCGTCTTTTTGTTCCACCTCAGCATAGAGCACTATGCTATACTTAAACTCTAAGAATCCAACTATTTACTGGAAAGCTGCAGCTAAGTACCTTAAGGAACCACAAACTAAGTATGTCTGGAACTAATTGCATCACATTCAAGCCCTCAAAGTGTTTCTGCCCATTAATGTTGTTAGCATTTCATTAACCATCCAAGCTTATATTATAAGATGCTTCCTCGGCCCTCTCTGCCTCCTTTCAATCCATCAACACATCCTGTAAACTCTGTCTCTGAAATGATTCCTAAGGCCATCCCCAGTGTACTGACAGCTCACTGCTGCCTGCTTCCCCCCCCCCCCCCCCCCCGCAGGGCCAAGGGTCTTTGTGCTGCCTGGGGCTTTTCTTATGTTTACTATTTGTTAAAATCCTCTTACAGGCTCAGCCCTGTTGTTAATTCTATGAAATCTTCCCCAAATTCATCAGCTTGAATTGTTCCCCCTTTGTGCTTTTGAAAAGTCACCTATAAAAATATCGATAATCATTGCAACTCAACGGAACAAGGGCTACCGTGCAAATGCCTTTGGGTAAGAGTTAGATCATGTCCTCTTTGAGTGTGCTGCTCCTGGTGCTCAGCACATTCAGCAACCATTTAAACTCTGCTGGGATTAGGGGCTTGTCTTGTCTCCCTCACATACCAGGTCATTCGAAACAGGCACTCTAGAAGACTCTGGAGACAAGCTCTCTTGGGTTTGAGTCCTAGATCCATGACTTACTAACTCTGCAGCTAGGACAATGATTTAAACCCTCTGGAAGGTTTAATTATATGTATAGGGCCGAAACCGGTTTGGCACAGTGGATAGAGCGTCGGCTTGCGAACTGAAGGGTCCCGGGTTCGATTCCGGCCAAGGGCATGTGCATTGGTTGCAGGCACATCCCCGGTGGGGGGCGGGGGGGTGGGGGTGGGAGGCGGCTGGTCGATGTGTCTCTCTCATCAATGTTTCTGGCTCTCTATCCCTCTTCCTTCCTTTCTGTGAAAAATCAATAAAATATACTTTAAAAAAAATAAAATATATGTACAGGGACCATGGTAGTACCTTCATCACAGGATTAATCCAAGAACTAAAACAGATAATAGAGGTGAAGCATTCTGCTCATTAGTTTGAGCTCTTAAGATTATGATGCCATTAGTTTGAGCTCTTAAGATTATGAGAGCCACCAGAGCAGAACAAATGCCAGTTTGGTGCAGCAGAGCGCTAAGAGATGAGGAGCTACTGGTCTAAGGCATCAGGTTGGGGACATTTCTCAGTCCCAGAGGACAAACACATACTCTCATAGCTTTACCCATGACTTTGCCATTTAATAACTTTCCACATTTTCTCTCTCATCAAGCTGTTTGCTAGAACCAGAGCACCTTGTATGTTTTATGTTCTAGTAGTCTGAACTATAATTCATCAGTATTTCAGAAAACCTAGACTGTATTGGGCACAAAGATCTCTTATACCCTTCTTTTATGCCCCTCATTCTTGTCACTCTTTCTTGTTTTGGAACAAGGCGAGAAGTTGGAACACAATCAGATTGAAAAAAGTGGTTCTGAGACTTACAAGAGGAGAGAAAGCCCTACATGGATGTTGGAAGGAGGAATTGGTATCTTTAGAAGGCTAATGAGCCTTCCAGATGGGAAACTATTGCCAGGATGCCAGTCATCACTAAAAATGCGGTTAGACACACCCAAGCCCAGGACTAGCTATATTAGCATTTCTCAAATTATGTCCTATGTATCTCCTGTGATTACTCAAGGTGGGTTCTATGATTAAATATGCTTAGGAAATATAACCTATTTACCCTGTCACCTGAAGATTTGTACTGTTAAATGGTTATAAATAAAATGCATATAAATTTAACTTAGTTCAATCCTGTGTTTCTGAAAATTATTTGATGAACACAGAATTTATACAGTTAGCTCTAAGCTGAAGCCGGTTTGGCTCAGTGTTAGAGCGTTGGTCTGAGGACTGAAGGGTCCCGGGTTCGATTCTGGTCAAGGGCATGTACGTTGGCTGCGGGCGCATCCCCGGTAGGGGATGTGCAGGAGGTGGCTGGTCGATGTTTCTCTCTCATTGACATTTCTGGCTCTCTATCTCTCTCCCTTCCTCTCTGTAAAAAAATCAATAAAATATTAAAAAAATAAAAAAATAAAAAATAAAAATATTAATGAACATATTAGTGTATATGCTGACAAGTCAACAGTTTTGCATGAAAATAAGCCAGTGGCTCTCCTGCTTAAGGGCAGAATTGCAGATATTATAGAACACTATTTCTATTATCCCAAAGGAACTACATATCAGTGTTAGAAGAATTGCTCCTGAAAGCCTTTGCATGTGTGAATATATAAATAGGATCTGCTATTTTATTTATGTAATCTCCAATTTATTTATCTAGCTCAGCGTTTTTCAACCGCTGTTCTGCGGCACACTAGAGATGTTGCCTGGTGTGCCATAGGTGCAGACAAGACAAGAATTTTATAATTTTTCACTATTTTGTTTACTTAATATTTCATAATAAAGTAATTATAAAATACTTTCTTTGTGTTTATTTGATTCCTATTCAAGAGAATTACTTTATATATAGTCAATATAGGCACAGAGTTAAATTTTTTAACATTTTCTAATGGTGGTGTGCCTCGTGATTTTTTTCATGAAACAAGTGTGCCTTTGCCCAAAAAAGGTTGAAAAACACTGATCTAGCTAGTTCGTTATTTTTATCTTCACCCAAGGATATGTGTTGTTGTTTTTATATTGATTTGAGAGAGAGAGAGAGAGAGAGAGAGAGAGAGAGAGAGAGAGAGAGAGGGAGAAACATTGATCAGTGGCTTCCCATATGAGCCCTGACCAGGGACCTAAACTACAACCTAGGTATGTGACCCGACCAGGAACTGAATCCACAATCTTTTGGTGCACAGCATGATGCTCCAACCAACTGAATCACCTAGCTAGGGCTGAGATCTCTAATATTTTAAATACTAGAGGCCCAGTGCATGAATTCATGCAGGGGTCTAGCCGGCATAACCCAATTAGGGCTGATCGGGTGGGGCCGGCCAGAGGAAAGGGCCATGGGTAGTTGGCAGGCTGGTCCCACACCCCACACCCGGTCAAACTCCCAGTCCAGGGGACAATTTGCACATTAGCTTTTTATTATATAGGATTGTCTCTATCTCACACATTCTAAAAAAAAACAAAACAACTATTCTTATTTAGGCAAACTATAGCCCAAAGGCCAAGTCCAGTCCACTGTTTGTGTAAATAAAGGTTTTCTTTTCTTTTTTTCTTTTTTGGGGGGGGGGGATCCACAGATGCTAATTTACTTATTTATTGCTTATGTCTGCCTTTGCCATACAACAGCAAAGCTGAGTAGTCCTGGCAGAGATCACGTGACCTTTGAAGCTTAAAATATTTAATAATATTTGAATCTTTTACAGAAGAAGCTTGGGGTTATTTTTTATTTAAATTTAGGTCATATCTTTCTAAATGTAATCCTACAGAATTTGCTATTAATATTAATTTTAGCCTTTTCTACTATTACAGATATAAAGCTAAAACACCAAACATTGGTATTTCTTTACAACCTGCAATAGTGGTGGCATTAGAAAAGCCTCAATATTTTGAAAGATAACTAAAAGTTGTATGTATAGAACTTTCGGGAGAAAAAAGAATTAAATTACGATGATCTTTACAAAGTTGTCTCTGTACAAATAGATATGTCCCATTGTCCTTCACATGATTAAACTTTTGATCTTGTTAATTTATTAATGTTTTTAAATTTAGCCACTTCTGAACACTAATGAAAAACTCTATTTGAATTATAATTAATTGGAAAGTTCTTGAGAATTGTAATTTAGCTTAATCAAAAGTGAAAATTCTGATCTTTTCTCATGAGAGATATAACTTCAGAGTAATTGCTCACTATGTAGAACATTCTACATGTAAATGTAATACAGCTAGTTTTTTTAAATGAATTGCAGAATTTGATGAGACCTACACAAGGACTACGGTAAAGTTCTTGTTTTGATATTTTAAGTTAGCATATAATACTATTAATCAAAATGAGTCTTTGGAAACTTTATAAGAACATAGCTACAATTTTTTGGTTAACACTAAGATGATAAATATGATTTTAAATTGCATATATAAGAATATCTTGAGCACTTCTTTGCAGAATTACTGATACTAGTCTAACATTTTATTCTTATTCCAAATGTTAAAGAGCATCCCAAAAGTATTTCAAAAGCAGTAAGTCTAAGACCTTAGCATTGAATGTTTATCTAAATACCTATGAACAAAGACTCCAATAGGACTGTTAGAAACACACATGGAATGTGGAAGACATCACTCAAGCACAGCAGGACTCTGGTCTGTCTGAAAAAGGTCCCTTAGAGTCTCTGTAAAAGAATACATAAGAGGCTTACACTTGGCCAGAATTACAAAGAGCTAAGAGAAAAGGTGAGTAGAAATGGAATATAAGTCCTTAGAATTGTTTATCTATTATCATTTGAGTCTCAATATAGCCATAGACTGCAGTACATGATTTTTGTGTGTTATTTTATCATGTGCTAGTTCAATGATATAGATATTACCACCATTTGTCTTTTGTTTGTTATTTTAATCCTCACATGAAGATATTTTTCCATTGATTTTTAGAGAGTGTGGGAGGGAGAGGAAGAGACAGAGAAACATCCATGTGAGAGAGACACATGGACTGATTGCCTCCTGCATTTACCCCAACCAGGGCCAGAAGCCTGCAACTGAGATATGTGCCCTTGACCAGAATTGAACCCAGGATGCTTTAATCCACAGGCTTATGCTCTATCCACTGAGCCAGACTGTAGATATCATCATTTATGATGAGAATGTAAGGATTTTATAAAAGTTTAATCTTGCCAAAGATCAAGCACTAATGAAATTACTATAAATCTTCAGACATGTCTATTGGATTCAATGCCTAGGACTTTATAACTATGTCCTAAGATAATAATGGAGAGGCTTACTACGTAGACAAAAAGATGGACCAAGAAAGAACAATTATGTTAAAATTTTGATTGTCACCGAAGGTGTCTGTGTTAAGTCCTAGAGTTGGGAGAGGAACACAAAACTTGCAGGGGTAAACAAAAGAACACATCTTGTGAAATATCTGGCATTCCCATCCATCCTGGTCAAGTCCATTTTCTGTGTGGTCTCTCTCTTGTAAGTTGCTGGAAAAAAGTGCCACTGGTTAAGCTAGCAAAAGACAAATAAAAGATAGATCCAAGGGCACAGACTTTGACAAAATCTGAAACCAGTTCATTTCTTTCCTCCAGGTCTGATGATTTACACTGACACAAATAGCACAGAATCTAGGGGGAGGATGGGTAATGACACATAACTAAGTTTTAGGAAAACATGGACACTTCAAAGAAATAGAAGACTAACAACTCAAGAGCAGTATTTACCAAGAGGAATTACAAAGAGCATGGTAAAAATATCTAGCAACACAGTGAACTTAGAGTTCAGTAGGAAGAAATTTTGGTTATTAGTGAAAACAGCTTTCTGAAAGTGAGGAGCAAAAAGACTTGCGATGTCTTAAAAAGAGGTTAAGCTGCATTTAGAAACAAACCTTAAATTTGCTCTATAATGGAATTATTATAAGGAAGTAAGAAATCTAAGGGGGAAATGCAGTTTCATTTCTTTTTTTTCCTACTACCTCTCTCCAATCTCCTTTCCAGAAGTTCTACACTCATTCTTCTACTTCGAATGTAGTAGTTTTTAAAGTATGGTTTGTGGACACCTAGGAAGTCCCTGTCATACATACAGAGGGTCTAAAGATCCAAACTATTTTCATAATAATGACATATTATTGGCTTAAAAAACACAGATACCATTTGTAATGATGTCAAAGCAATGGTGGGCACAACCAGTGGTACAAACATGAATCAAGGATGGCAAACCATTGTCCTAGTAGTCACCATATTCTAAACCACTATGCACTAGACTAGGTTATAGATCTTTGTACTATGCTGCATGGCTCATCGTAAAAACACTTCTGCATTCTGAAGTTTGATGGTTCTCACCCAGTAAGACACTGGTGCAACTGAGTTACAACACTAGCTCCTTCAATCATGGAACGTTTTACTTAAAAGATCATCTTATAGACATACAATGATTATACATACTTCAATATGTAACATCATTTTTCAAAAAATTAAGTGAGTCTGTCACTTAAAACAAATAAAATATGAATAGCATTTATTTATAATGATAAAATTCAAGTGTCAAGCAAAAATTAAAAGATAAATTAAAAAAAAAACAAAAAACTTGTATTTGCCCACCATAAGTTTGAGAACTTCCCAATACTTAAAGACTTTTCTGATAAAATTAGTGGTGATATTAATGAGTAGAAATTTTTAATACTATGTCATGAAACTTAATTTTTAGGCATAATTCATTCAACAAATATATTCCAAATGATCAATGTATGAAGTTACAAAATAATGTATGGATTAATAATCTATTCAAGGTACCAGAGAGTCCAGTGGATTTTACTGCAATCAAGTATAAAAGTACATTATTATTTCAGATTCCACATTGCAACCAAACTTTGAAAAATATAACTTGTCAAGTTTTGGTACAGTTTCAAAGACTAACCAAGGTTTTTGAAAAACATCTACTAAAATACTCCTCCTTTTCCTGCCATATATCTACGTAAGGCTGGAATTTCTTCCTATACTTCACTGAAATAACCCATTGTAAAAGATTGAATGCAGGAGCAAATGTGAGAATTCAGCTATCCTCGATGATGCCATATATATATAAAAAATGTAAAATGTAAAGCAATGCCACTTTTTAAAACATTTTTTTCTTTTAGAATATAATGCTATTTTTCATGAAATATTAATATTTACATGTAAATTATTTTACTTTAATTGCATACTTTTAAAAAATGAATAAATTATTTTTCAATTTCTCACTTTAAATTTTAGTACAGTAAATATACCTTTCAAAAAACAAAAGCTTTTTTGAACTCCTGGTAATTTTTAAGAGAGTAAATAACCTGAAAACCAGAAAATTTGATAATCACTGTTTTAAGGGCACTTGCCTAAAAGAAACTCTCCCAATGTCTTTCCTATTTCAAATAAAATAATGTAATAAGCACTCCACAAATCTCCCACTCTGGGAGTGGACCAGCAATTAATATTCACAAACACCCTCTATGTACTATAAATACCAATAAGCCACCAGAAGATGAACAGGACAAAGATGACTAGACAAGGGCCTCAAACTTAAACATGTGTAGATTCTAAGTATGTGACATAAGTAAAATAATCTCTAAGCCCTATTTTCTTGAAACTCATCACATTTTTTTCATAATTTGTGTTATCATTTTTTACAAAATTCCAAGAATAATGTTTTGAACTTAAAGCTACCCTATGAAAGTAATAGTATAACTCTCAATATAAATGGTCACTGACAGGACTGCCTTGTCTTTCCCCACCCTCCTCCGCCCCACCCCCAGTACAGAGAAACCATCTCTGGGCCTCCTCCAGCTGCACCCCTTCCCCACAGTCGAATAACCTGTGGAGTCAAGGAGGCATGCCCAGCAGCAGCCTGTTCTCTGCCTTCTAGGGTCTATCAGGCCACATTCTACAAACCCTGGGCCCCACAATCCCGTGCCAATCAAGTTTGAGCTGCTTCCATGGCTCTTCCCTGCTCTGTCCTCCTGAGAGGTAGGACTGCACCCCAGACTCAGGTGAGTAACCTAGGCCAGCAGAATGGGCATAGGGGTGTGTCTGCAGCAGGCAGAGCTTGTGCACACAGACTGGGCTCTGGGACAGGACCGGGCTGGAGGAGCAGGAGCTCACAGCACAGGCTGGAGCCTGGCTTGCCTTGCAGCACCACCTTCTACCTCTGAGCTTGGAGAATCCCACAGCGGAAATTAACCTCTGGATCGTTAGAAAGGCATATTTGTTAAGGTAAGAGATCAAACCTAGTTTACATAAAACAGTAGGTTTTTTTTTTTAATGTTTTTTTTTAAATAATACCTTATGAACTGTAGGTATTTATTCGTATTCTCACCCTAGTTCACAGATATTAAGGCGTGAATCTGGCTACTGTTGCTTGGATGGGTATAGGAGAGACTATGGGGAGACAGAAGGGAGATGACCATTATACTGATATTTTCTGATTCACCTGAAACTTCTCAAACATTCTGATATTAAAATCCAATTTTAATGCAAAAATTCCTATTTTAAACACCTTGACAACTAAAAAAAACAAAAAACAAAAAACAACAACATTAACACCCGGTAGCACACATTGCACAGTCCAAATTACACACTCTGTAGTCCAGAGCTTGCCAACATCTGTATTGCAAGACACTTTGTAACGTGGTGGTGTTTCCAAAGATCTTCTCCCAGAATCCTCGCCAGCATTGTTACCGTAGGCAGTGAGTTATTAACAAAAGCAAGGCAGCAAATGAAACCAGCAGATTAAGGAGAGAGGCAGCTTTTTATAGTCACTCTGGTGTCCATCAGGTTCACTGGGGAAGGAAGAAGATGGAGGAGAAGTCCTTTTCCTAAGTGCATGTGCAACAGAATCCTGATGAGGAAGCGGATCTAGAAGGCATGTACAACAGGAACCATAATGGGACCATACAGGTGGGAAAATACCAAAAGTCTAAGTAGGATAAGGGTACAAAACCCCAGAAAATCCAGGAAAGATACTAACTAGGGGAGAGCACTAGCATAGCCCCAGGAAAACCCAGTAAAGAGATTAGATAGTTTGAAAGAAGGCCTGCCCTTTTTCAAACCCAAGGTGACATAACACTTAACAAAAGCTTGTCTCTGGCAACTGGGCACCATCAAGGCTTGGCAGCAGATGTAAAGATGGGGGAATATGGCACAGAGAAGTTAAGTAACTTGCCCAAGTTCACACAGCTAAGAATTTGATGCCAACTCTGAATAGAGGTTGAGCTGGACTTTTGGAACCTTGGGAGCCAGGGGTGACAGCATTGCAGCTCTGGGCCTAACCCTTCTTGGCCTGGTTTGCATAAGTGCGGGTATATGGCCCTGAATTCTAGACTTCTTCCACAGCCAGTCAGAGCGGAAACCCTGTGTATGAGACATTGGGCATGGTGTATGAAGACAGGTCAACAACAGACAAGGTCAACCAGCTTCTGCTACCTGACTCACTGAGGAACCATGTCCTGGAGTACAGCAGCCTTTCCAAAGGCGTTCTAATAAATCTTACCACCATTGCTCAAATCCTTTTTCATGAATGTCCCTGAAATGCTTTTCCTGCGACACCATAAGAACCTATTTCCAAACCTATCTTTCTCTGGTAACAGCATCATGATTAATAGTGATATTAATAATAATGGTTATTACTTACAGAATGCCTTAATACATACGAGGCATTCTGTTAAGTCCATTGAACACATTATCTCAAAAGCATTCATGTATTTTGTTTTGTTTTTGTATCTATGAGAAAGATTTGGAGCTTAATTATTAAGTTTCACTTAGTCAGTCCCCTTTATGCTATTCTTATCAAGAAATCTGTTTATCCTTTTGCATGATGACTTGACTATAGCAAGTATAAAGTATGTACATGTTGATTAGGACAATCTACCTGGTTTGTGCAGGAATTAAACTTTAGTATGAGCTGTACTTAAGTCCACTCCCCATACTGATTCCAGGGCAGTGATTCAGTAACAGACAATGGACAAGTGTAACCTGAACCCTTCTGAGTATATAGGCATTGGGCATAAAATTCTGCTTCTATGCCAATAAAGTGTCATCTCTTGATTATGACTCCTTTTATAGCCTTTCTATATAGCCTTTATATGGTATTCTAGATAGGTTATAAAGTAGTTAATCAGAATTAATTGATATTTATTCTTAGTACTAAAGTGTAAATTAATTGTATGTTTTCTCCCCAATCTAGCCATATGCATTAGTGCTTTGTTCACTGTAATGGTGATAATTTTAGCAAGTTGTTTAAACTACCTTTCCCTTCCTGAGGGCAATCTGAAGGGTGCAGCTAATGTGTTAGCATTGAAACACCTCTTACAAACTCATTAGAGAAGCACAATCCTCTTTGGTTCATCATAAAGTAAAACAGAGCAGTCATCTGCCCATTTTCAAGTAATGCAACTCCTGGTCTTACTGTGAACAAAGTTTACAGTTTTCAAGAATGAAGGGCATTAAATACACACAATGAATCTTCCAGCTGCTATGCTTTATACTTTCCAATGTCAGTTTTCGCCAGCTGTGATAGTTCCTTTTGTAACATCTGCCAGAGTAGAAAAGATGCACAGTGACTGTACTTAAGCATAGTCATTCTTTTTTAAATAATTAAGGCCAACTGGATTATGAGAAATTCATGACTTACAAATGATATAAATTATATAAAGATTGAAAATGATCATAATTTACTTTTAATTAAGTAATAAGCCAGAGCAGATTTTCCAGTACTTTTGAATAATACACATTTCAAATGACAGGCAATGGCTCATGTAAGGAGGATTATATATTAAGTTAAAAATGTTCATATTTCATTTTTACATTCTAAAGCACTTTCTAGACCAATTGCTTCTCCATAATTATTTGGTATTTTGTTTAGTTATGTTTATGATTTAGTTTCTTAAACATAAAAATGCTGATTCTAAAGTTTATAATTTGGAGGAAGGTGGTGGGTGAGTATGCCAACACAGGTTCATATTTATGTCACTCAATATTCCAAATTTATGGATTATTTCCCCTGAAATTTATTGAATTTCTTATTTCAGATTCACATAGACATGGATGGCTTTGATCACCACATGCAGAAAAATCACCATTTTTTTTAAAAGTGAACAAAATATACAGAATTAGCAATTCCATTTTCATAAAAAAGCCACTATCTCTTCTTCACCAAAAAGAGAAGAATGAACCAAACTGATACAGCCAGGCTACTGAATCGAACTCCCCGCCTTAATCTAGGAGCCAGGGATCAACTGTGCTTATCTAGTTGCTCTGAGTTATAAATTAAGCACCATAAAGAAGCCATCAGGGCAGTAAATGTTTGATTATAAATATGGAATTTGAACATAAGAGTATCTAAATACACATGTTCAGCCAAAAACACCATGGGCTGGGTGGCTTACAAACAACAGAGATTTACTTCTCACAGTTCTGGGGGCTGGGAAGTCCAAGACCAAGGTGGTGGCAGATTCTGTATGTGGTGACAGCCCATTTCCTGGTTCACAGATAGAGGTCTTTCCCTGTGTCCTCCCTGGGAGGAGGTCCAGGTAGCTCTCTGGGGTCTCCAGCTTAAAGGCACTAATACCATAAGAGCTTAGTTCACGTGTCCTCATCATATCCCAACCCCCCAAAACCCCAACTTCTGATGCCATCACAATTGGGAATTAGGGTTCAAGGTGGACTTTAGTAGACACAAACATTTGGTCAGTAGCATGGATATTACAAATTCAGAATCTAGTTTCATTCCTCAGGAGCTTTTTATTTTAAAGCAACTCCATATCCAAATTTAAGTATACAAATCTCCTAAAAGGAGCAATTTTCACTACTTTCCCCCCCCCCACAAATATGGGCTCTTATTTCATTTTATACAAAATGATATTCAGTTTTATTTATCCCTGCCATCTACTCCATTACAAAATGGTTTCACAATGTTGAACAGTCTTCTCCTGTAGAAGGTTTAGAAACATTCTGGAGGAATACAGAGGAACTATTACACGTGCCTTTCTTCATCAGTGTTGTTAAGAACCCACACCTCTATGTGTGTAATACCAGTATGCCTGTTATGTTACTGGTGAAATTCCAGATACAGTTTTGCATGAGCTACATAGAACTAGGAAACAGGAGACAAACGGTGTAAGCATTGCTTATCCCATTTGAAGTCCGCTCATTTAGCATATGGAATGAGGCAGTGGAAGGATGGTTATGCCAAATAATTTGCAAAATAGAATGGTAACCCCCAAATGAAAAAGAAGCGTCATGGAAGAGCTCTAGTCAAGGCAATTCATATTCTCAGAAGGAAAGGATTCGGTCACCTTTCTTAACATAAAAGAGACTTTCTAGTATTAAATTTAAAACATTGCTTAACTTTTCTATCTCAATATCAGGCTCAAAATGTTACTTAAAACTACAATAGCAAAGCTTCTATCAAATTAGATGTCAAAAAGAGTAAAAGAGGAGCATAGAGTAGATGTTTTGGTTCACTCCTCAAAATGCATACCACCATTGGTCTAGGAAAAGGCTCCCCCAGCTTGCTACAGCAGCATTTCAAATGGACTCTGCAGATTTGCAACTTTAGCACCACATAGAAACTTGTTAAGGTTGCTTTTCCCATTTCCCAGGACTACATTTAGGAGGATCTGTCACATGATTTATTTGCACATTCAAGTTAAAAAGCACTGCCCTACCACACCCGTGTCCCATAAGTAGATTTTAGGCATGCCTGAGATGTGGATGTTCCCAATTCAGTCTGGTGTCTCAGACAATTCACTCATGCCCAAGTCAGGTGTGAATGCACATCCCAATTTGCCAGACAAGCATTATAGATTTCTATGTGAGTCATGAAGTTTAAACAATAAAAGTTTGTACCCCTATGTTCATAGCAGCACAATCTACAATAGCTAATATTTGGATATAACCTAGGTGCTCATCAGCAGATGAGTTGATTAAAAAACTATGGTATTTCCACACAATAGAATACTACACCACTATTACCATTTGCAACAGCATGGATAGAACTGGAGAGCATTATGCTAAGTGAAATAAGCCAATCTGAGAAAGATAAATATCACATGATCTCACTCATATGTAGGATATAATGATCAGCATAATTTGATGAGAAAAAGAGATCCAAAGACAAATGGCAGGAGAGGTGGGGGGGAGGGTGTTAGAGAGCAACTAAATGACTTCTATGCATATTAGCATAACCAATGGACACAGGCTCTACAGCAGTCAGTGCTTGCCCAGGGTGGGAATGGCTGGAGAGGAAGGGGCTCAATCAGAAAAAAAGGAGACATATATAAAATTTTAGATAATTTTAAAAAAAAGTTTGGGTAATACTTGTTTGAGAAAATCATGTTCATCCCATGACTGCTTCCAGAAGTTCAGGAATGCACACAAAAGCCAACTTCAGCCAATGAGGTGTGAGGTGAGATCTTTCTGGGAACCAGGGAGGCTCTGGGGAATGTTTGTTATTTCCAAGATTGCCACAGGAGAGGCCTTTTTTATTTTTCTGGCCACTGTTCCTTCAGAGACTACATTGAAACTGCTAATATCCAGAGGATGAAGCCAGGGCAGAAGATGACAAAGCAAGAAAGACAGAGGAACTATGTCCTTTATGACACTGCTGAGCCATAGAAGCCACCATCCCCAGAGCCTGAATTACCACTGGATTTCTGGTTATATGAGGCAATGTATTCCCTTACTGTTTCAGCCAATTTGGGTTGAGGTTTCTGTTAGTTGCAAATCATCTTTATATATAAAAGCCTAAACAACTGGCAAATCACTAGCTATGGCACACACTGACCAACAGGGGACAATGCTCAATGCAGGAGCTGTCTCACTGCAATGACTTGGCAGCTGTGGTTCTTGAGTGATGCGCCCTGAACCAAAGAGGGGGAAGCCCAATTCCAGGGTGCTTCACCCAAGAACTGCCCTCTCACAATCCAGGAACCCTCAGGGGATGTCGGAGAGCCAGCTTTGGCTCAATCCCCATGGGCCAGGCTGAGGAACCCAACCAGTGCATAAATCTGTGCACTGTGCCTCTAGTCTAATATAAATGAGGAACAGGCAATTATGTCCATTGTGTCCAAAACTTTTGTGTGGTTTTAAAGAATGTAATACAGGTGTGATGCCATGAGCATTACTATCTGCACTTCAACCTATCCAAGCACTCGCTCTCAAGTCTCCAGGAATGCAAGTTCCCAGTAGGAATTCATGGATCCATGGTTGAGATGAACCTTATCAAAATCTCTTCCTGGCACGTCACTTTTCTCAATGTGTTTGCTGAAAGAATGGAAGAGTGAATGGATATTGGTGCAGGTGCACAGAATTTAAGCGACCTTGCAAAAACATTTACAGTTACCTTGAATTCCATTTTATTTCTATTAATATATCTCTTCCTTAAAGCTAACAGAGCTCATTAATAAATCATTGTTACTAAGAGTCCCTGTCCACATAATGTACTTCCATAATTTACCCACTACATTACAATTTTTTTAAATGTTTTTATTCATTTCAGAGAGAGAGAGAGAGAGAGAGAGACAGAGAGAGAGAGAGAGAGAGAGAGATAGAGAGAGAACAGCTGCCTTCTGCACACCTCCTACCTCCTACTGGGGATTAAGCCCACACCCCAGGCATGTGCTCTGACTGGGAATTGAACCAGCGACCTCCTGGTGCATGGGGCAATGCTCTGCCAACTAAGCCACACTGGCTGGGCCATGTTATGTTTCTATAGGTCTCTTTTCAATGCCCATAATTACATAGCATGAGGATATACATGTGATATTTGTTGATTAATTAAAATTAAAATACATTTACTGTCCTATCATACAACCCCAAACCATAGGTTTATTTGGACATCTCATATTTTATTTTTCTCATGCAGGGGTGTTTGCAGGGTAAGTCCTGTCCTGGCCAAGGAAAAGGAAGTTGTTGGAGGCCACATGATCAGTTATATCATCTCCCAAAGAGGCCACTTGCTCATGGTAAATGCCACCTGCCATTGATAGTGCAGGGAGAGCCAATGTCAGTGGAAATGGTGCAGGATGAGGTTGGTCTCTGTACCCAGATTACTCCTTCCAATCACCTTGGTCCAGCACCCATTGATTAAGAGCACAGGATCAGTTTCAGGGGAAACCAAGTGAGATTGCACAGCCTGATGATTATAAATTCACTTTATTCCAAATGCAATTATCCAAAGTGTATATCCATCTGACCATTTGGCTATAGTAAAATGTATTTGTATTGGGAAAAAGTGGGCTTCTGATTATGATATAAACAGCACAGATAACACAATGTCCTTAGTAAACATAACCAATTGAGCAACTTCATTGCCTCCATTTTAAATCATATGGTGATAATACCAATAGCAAACGCTCACTGTGTTCTGGCAGTATTTCAGCTGCCAGTATCTGTATCTCCATGCCCATGAGCTTTTTTTCCAGAACAGAGAAGACTAGCTATGCTTAGCCACAGTGCATAGCCTTAACATTCCCCTCAACCAGGAACTCCCAGAAATGTCCCCATGAATATCCCAGCTTTCTGGGTCTTCAAATGTAGTAACTCTTGGGCATGTATTCTATACAGGCTCCCAGAGCTTTCTCTAGTTTTGGTGGCCACTATGCGAACCTCTTATTGGTCTCTTCCCTTCCCTGTAGCACTTCTTATTCATTTCCCTAGTGGTATTCCCTTCACTTGATAAGTAAATTTTCTAATACCATCTCAGGCCCTGCTTCCAGGAGAACCCAACCTAAGACCATTACCAGCTTCTAAAGTGCTCTTCAGGAGCCAGGAGGGTAGCAAACAGAGGCAAAAATTGAAACAAAAAATAAACGAGAAAAATCCTATATAATAAAGAGCTAGCCGAGGCCGGTTTGGCTCAATGGATAGAGTTTTGGCTTGGGGACTGAAAGGTCCCAGGTTCAATTCCGATCAAGGGCATGTACCTTGGTTGCAGGCATATCCCCAGTACGGGAGTGTGCAAGAGGCAGCTGGTTGATGACTCTCTCTCTCACCGATGTTTCTAACTCTCTATCTCTCTCCCTTCCTCTCTGTACAAAATCAATAATATATATATATATATATATATATATATATATATATATATATATTTAAAATAAAGAGGTAATATGCAAAATAACCCTCATGCCCTTGCACAAGATGGCTGCCTCCATGTAGTCAAAGATGGCCTCCACAAGATGGCTAGCAGGGAAGGACAGATGGGGGGCAACTGGGCCTGTAGGGAAGAAAGGAAAGTTGGGAGGGACCAGGTCTGCAAGGGAGGGATGGCAGTTGGGGACGATCGGGCTAGCAGGGGAGGGCTGTTGGGGGCAATCAGGTTGGCAGTGGAGCAGTTAGGTGTTGATCAGGCTGGCAGGGGAGTGATTAGGGGGTGATCAGGCCAGCAGGCAGACAAGCGGTTGGGAGCCAGTGGTCCCAGTTTGTGAGAGGGATATCTGACTGCTGGTTTAGGGATCAGACCTAAACCAGCAGTCAGACATCCCCTAAGGGTTCCCAGATTGGAGAAGGTGCAGGCGGAGCTGAGGGACACCCCCCTCCAATGCACAAATTTCATTCATTGGGCCTCTAGTCATACTATAGGAAAAGGAGAGTAAGGAAAGGTAAAAGGGAGGAGGGGTTTAGGGAGGGGCAAAATATACTATTAAATAGGTGATTAGAAAAGATACATTTAGAAGGTAAAAACATATAAATGCGCTCTTTTAATTGGGGCCAGCAGGGACCATGTGTCATTAACTACATTATGCAGTTCACATGTCCTTTTAAATAAACAAAAATACAATTTTACATCAGTAAAAACTTCAATTTAGTTGTATTTCCTTGCTCCAAAAACAGATCGATGCAACAAAACTTTCACTGTTGGCCATTCTAGTTAATGACACATGGTCCCTGCTGGCCCCAATTAAAAATGTGCATTTAAGGGTAAGCTTAGTCAAACTTCTCTCCTTATACCAGGGCTCAAATTAATTTACCTTCAGGTCTAAGGGTGACAAGGTTGTGTGTCTATTAGGGTAGAAGGTGGCTTTGTACAATCCTGCTGATTTGTACAAATTCTTTGAAAGCACACTTTGCAATTGGTTCCATACTTGCTTTCAGCACAGGAGATAAGCACAGTTACCTTGTTATCTAAGAGAAAGATATTTCTCTTCAGGGAGGAAAGCAACAGCTTCAATCTGCCTTGGGCAGTCTTTATGAAAATGACAGGGGAACATGATTTTAATCCAATGTAGAGGGAATTTGCTAAGTAGCTTCCAGAGAAAGGACATAAGAATAAATCCAAATATCTAATTTCATTAAATAATGCTTGGAGAATTGTAAATTGAAAGCAGTTTCTGTTAAAAGACACCAAATTGGACATCAATCAATTTATACAATCTTCCTGAGAAAGTGAAATTATCATGCTTTATGAGAAGGCCAGTGTGAGGGCTGACAAGGAGACAGATAGAAGCAGCTCTGCTTCTGGGCTCAGCAGCAGGTTCCTTGGCCTGAGGGCTTTGCTGACTGAGCTTAGAGAAGTGTGGCCAGAACCAGGTCATGAAATCTCTTATAAAATACACTGGAGGCCAGATGCACAAAATTTGTGCATTTGGGTGACTGGGGTCCCTCAGCCCCACCTGCACCCTCTAGCAGTTGGGGAGCCCTCAGGGGATGTTTGACTGATGGCTTAGGCCTCCTCCCTATGGTAAGCAGGGCAAAGCCATCAGTTGGACATCCTCAGCACTGCTGTGGAGGAGATGGGAGGCTCCCATCAATGCCTCTGTGCTTGACAGTCATGAGCCCAATTTCTGGTTGATGACATTCCCCCAGTGAGAGCACACTGACTACCAGAGGGCAGCACCTGCATTGAGCATCTGACCCCTGGCAGTCAGTGCGCGTTATAGTTAGAGGCCCAATGCATGAAAATTTGTACAAAAGTAAGCCTTCCTTCATCTGACTGCCAGCACCAGCTTCCATCTGGCACCCAGGACCTGGGCTTCCCTCCTCCTGCCACCAGCAGGCACCTGGGACTGGGGCTAGCTTCCCTCCAGCCCTGGCTTCATCAGGAAGGATGTCCTGAAGACCTCTGGTCTAATTAGCATATTGCCCTTTTATTATTATAGATTATATAGGATTATATAATTTGCACTCAATCCCAAAGGTAACAAGAGACCCATGAGAGACTAAGTATGAATAGATTTGTGACTCGGAGAGTTTACTGAGACTGCTGTGTGAGGGAGAGAGAGAGAGAGAGAGAGAGAGGGAGGGAGAGAGAGAGAGAGAGTGTGTGTGTGTGTGTGTGGCGAGGTGGGGGGGAGGGGAGGCAGAGGAGATTAGAAACAGAGGAGATAATGGTTATGATGGCTGCATAGGAGAGAGGTGAGCAGAGTCCACTAGAGAGTTAATTAATGCTCATACTTGCTCTCTTTAGAAACAGATGAAGCTTGGGAGTAAGTAGCAGGCACTGCTCTAGGGCAGTGTTTTTCAACCTTTTTTGGGCAAAGGCACACTTGTTTCATGAAAAAAATCACGAGGCACACCACCATTAGAAAATGTTAAAAAATTTAACTCTGTGCCTATATTGACTATATATAAAGTAATTCTCTTGAATAGGAATCAAATAAGCACAAAGAAAGTATTTTATAATTACTTTATTATGAAATATTAAGTAAACAAAATAGTGAAAAATTATAAAATTCTTGTCTTGTCTGCACCTACGGCACACCAGGCAACATCTCGTGGCACACTAGTGTGCCGCGGAACAGCGGTTGAAAAACGCTGCTCTAAGGTGACATGAGAAGTGCTGAAGCAAACATCTAATGCATCCATATGGCTTTCATACTTCTTTTCATGGTGTCAGGCAGGTCATATGTTCAAATCATTATCTATAATTATATGCTATCTGTAATATAATTTATAGCTTCATATAATTTATGAACCATGTGAGAATTTACACATTAAAATGAAATGCCAATTATCTACTGAAGCTGAATATATGCCTATACTATGAGCTAGAAATTCTACTCTTAGATGTGTACCCAACAGAAATACACAATTATGAGCACCAAAGCCAGGCACAATAATGGTCATAGCTGTGTTATTTGTAAGAGCCCAAACTAGGGGGGGAGGGGAGAGATCAAGTGTCCATTCATCAACAATAAATAGGGAAAACATGTGGCATATACAACAAGATAACAGGATATACACAATGACAAGACATAAAACAATAAAAATGACCAACAATGACCCATATATATGCTTAGAACAAAGGACTCACAGAGACTGAAAGTAAAGGGTTGGAATTTTTTCTTTCTTTCAGGAAAATGGAAATGAAAAAAAAGCTGGGATAGCAGTACTGAATCTGACCAAATAGACCTCAAAAATGAAGTCCATAACAAGAGATGAAGGCCACTTCATAATTCTAAATGGATCCATACAACAAAAGGCTATAACTCTGATAGACATATATTTACCCAATACAGGAGCATTTAAATACATACAAAAACTTTTGGGGGATATTAAGGGAGATCTATAGCAATGCAAGCATAGTAGGGAATTTTATTACCCCACTGACATCACTGGATACTTCTAGACAAAAACATCAATAAGGAAACAGAAATCTTAAATTATACTCTAGAACAGATGGAACTAATTGATACTTTCAGAACATTACACCCCAAAGCTACAGAATATAAATTCTTCTCAAGTGCACTTGGGACATTTTCAAAAGTAGATCACATGTTAGAATAGGAGCTAAGTCTCTACAAATTAAGATTTAAATCATATCAAGCATCTTCTTAGACTAATGGCATGAAATTAGAAATCAGGTACAATAAAAACACTCATAAGCAATCAAATACATGGAAGCTCAATAGCATGCTATTAAATAATGAATGGCTCCCTTGAGTGGAGTGGCTCTTCCACAAAATACCACAGGCTAGGTGAGTCTATTTTGAAGAAGTGGAATTAGAAGTTTAAAAAATTTGACTCTCAAAAGAAATTTCAATTGTTGTATTATAGATATTTGGCTCTGTTGACTAATGAGTTTGCTGTCCACTGACATAGACAATGAGGTGTTGAGGGCCTGGGGCGGGGAGGGGGGGCAGGCAAGTAGCAGGGCAGAGTACAGGAGCAGGCTGGAAGTACTAGTTAATGGGAGAAAAAAAGAGGATCTATCACAACATGGATGACTATCACAAACAAGTTGTAGAGATAAACAGGCAGACACAAAGTAATTTAAAATACAGAATCCATTTATGTCAAATTTTTTGTATGTTAGCATTAACTTATAAATGTCCAATAACTGAGTAGTAGTTCTACATGGTGGGAGGCAATGGTGGTGAAGGAGGTGGAGTGCAAAGGGGTCTCTGAGATACTGATAATGCACAGTCTGCCCTCCATATCCACAGGTTTCCTATTCAGATTCAGTGAATCACCACAGATCAAAAATTGTCAGCCCTGCCAGGACAGCTCAGTTGGTTGAGCATCACCCTTTGCACTGAAAGGTCACTGGTTCAATTCCCAGTCAGGACACATACCTGGGTTGCAGTTCAATCCCCAGTTGGGGTGCATACATAAGGCAACAAACAGGTCAATGTTTCTGTTTCACAACAATTTTTCTCTTCTCTCCCCTCCTCTCTGTAAGCATTCTTCAGTTGCAGATTAAAAAATATATACCATATTTTTCGGACCATAAGACGCTCTGGACCATAAGACGCACCAGTTTTTAGAGAAGGGAAATGAAGAAAAAAAGATTCTGAAACAAATAGTGTCCTAAAATATTTTATGTGCATTAAAACCCAACATCACAGTCATAAACACATGTAATCAACCCTATAAAGTAAACAGCAGCATTTAGAACCATTTTAGAGCCGGGCAAGCACACAGAGACCACACAGAGCCAGGCAAGTAAAAAAACTTTATTTTTAAAGTATATGTGTAGGCTATATTTGGACCATAAGATGCAGGGACTTTTTCCCCCCACTTCTGGGGGGAAAAAAGTGCATCTTATGGTCCAAAAAATACGGTACTTGGGGAAAAGTTCTGTTGCTGTTGACGTGTACATGTAGTTAGGCCTAGGTTGGTTGCATCTGTGAACATGTTCAGACTTTTTCTTGTCATTATTCTCTAATAAATTCAGTACAATGCTGATTTGCATAGCATTTGCATTGTGCTGGGTATTATAAGTAATCTAGAGATGTTTTAAAGTATTTGGAAGGATGTCCACAGGTTATATGCAAATACTACACAATTTTATATAAGGGATTTGAGCATCCATGAATTTTGGTATCCTCAGGAAGGTCTTAGAACAAATCCCCGTGGACCCCAAGGAATGACTGTTATTTCTTGATGTGGGTGGTAATTGGATGGAAAGGTTCAATTTGTGAAAATTCCTAGAGCTCTACCCGTAATGATTTGTGTATCTTTTGGTTACACTTCTTAATAGAACCATTTATATGGGGACCCAAAGAATCCCAAATTCTTAGGAAATTAGTTATAAATATGTAAAGAGTTATATTCCCTTTTGCCACTAGAAAAATTGCAATGCTGAAAAAGTCGTTTAGAAATAAAATGAAACAGACTTCCCATAGAGGAAGCAATGACAGCAGCTTTTACTATGCCTTCCAGCTGAGTTATTACAACTAAATTATAGGACTTTAAATGTTTTAGTAAACTGTTTACTTCGGCAGCACATCTACTAAAATTGGAGCAATACAAAGAAAATTAGCATGGCCCCCGCATAAGGATAACATGTAAATTTGTGAAGCATTCCACATATATTTTTAAAGTTTCAGTATATAAATACAAAAAAGAGAAGCAATTTGCACAATTTAGTTGCAAAAGGCAATATGGTATAGGTGAAAGCCAACTGAATTTGAAACAAATTATGTGTTAGAGACTAAGGAAGAAGAATCCCACCTAACATTGATCAAGCTCTTGCTCTATGCCAAACAAGGAGATAGGATATTTGTATTTATTTTCATTTTATATGAATGCAATAGTCTTTGAGGTAGTTGCCATTGTAAAACCCATTTGACAGATTATAAAACTGAGACTAAGAAAGGTTGAGTACTTTTCTCACTCTCCCACAGCAAGTAGATGGCAGGGCAGCATTTGACCTCAGACCTGATTGACTCTTAACCCCTTATAGTCATCATGGTGAAGTTGGGCATGTAATCTCTGTAAGCCCCAGACTCCTCTTCTGTAAAATGGGAGGGTCTTCCCAGATTTGCTGAGTGGCTAATTATGGTTGTGCTCATTGTTTAGATTGGGAAGAGCAGGCCAAATATAAAATCCTTTCCAGAGCTAAATTCAGAGGAAATGGTAGCCTTAGTGCCAATAATCTTCCTCCAGTCAGTGTTCACCAACTTGCCTAATCAGAAGAACCAGTAAAAACCACCTCTGCGAACAATACATGGCAACTGTACTGAACACAATTTTCAGAGCAGGATCTGGGAAACTTACTATACTGACTTTCCTCCAACACACAGTGATTTTTCTGTTCAGTAATGGATTAGAAAAAATAGACTATGGATTTCAAAAGATCTAGACAAGCTTCTCGGAAAGACTAAGTTTATCTTGACCCTTAAGTCAGGTTGAAAATATAAATCATGATCCAACAAATGTTCTGCAGGAACCTATGGAAGGATCACGTCAAGATCTAGGTAATTTGTTTTCTGGTGACTTAATATAGGGACAAAGCTTGAAAATCTAAAGCATACAAATTTGCCACTGGCAGACAAATCAGCACTGGCACTCTCCTGCCCAGCATAGTGATTATAATCCATTGTAAATAATTATAAACTTTAAAGTGGCTAAAAGACTAGATCTTAATTATTCTCAACACAAAAAGGGAATGATGTCATCTGACCTGAGAGATGTGTTAGATAATGCTCTGGTGGCAATCAAATTGTGATTATATATATATATATATATATATATATATATATATATATATATATATATATAAATGTATCAAATTAACACCCTGTACATCTTAAACTTAGTGGTACATGCTAATTGCACCTCAGTTAAAAAGGAATTAGCATGCCATTTAGAGTCTTACTTGAAGTAGGTCTCAAGAAAGTTATTTTTTTTTAAAGGTGCTGTCTGCCCATTAGTTAACCATTTAATTTTCTAACATGAATGTTTAGGCCTGGCCGGGTGAAGTGTCATCTTCTACACCAAAATGCTGTGGGTTCATTTCCTAATCAGGGCACATACATCGGTTATGGGTTATTTCACTGGCCAGGGTGGGTATTGGAGGAAACTGATGGATATTTCTCTCTCACATCAAAGTTTTTCTCTTCCTTTCTCTAAAATCTATAAAAAGTATATTCTCAGGTGAGAATTTTAAACTATCTTTGGTATAATGAAATGCTTGTGGTTAAAGTCACATCCATTTTCTTTCAAGGCACTACAGAGGGAAAGTTCCACTCTGTACTGAAAGTTTAAATGACAGCTGATATAGAAAATATATAAAAATTAGGTTCTGCCAATATTTTCTCTAGAAAAGTATTTTAGAATTTCTACTTGATGTACTTGATTAAGAAGACAGTTTTTCAAAACTACAAATATAGATGATGTGATTTTCTGCTAAGCTGATTTTACCTAAAATACTATTTCAGGAGTTCAAGAATTCAGAGCCCAAAAATAATATGAGATACTAGAGGACTGGTGCATGGATTCATGCATGGGTGCGGTCCGGCCAGCCCACCCCGATTGGAGACAATTGGGCCAGGCCAACTGGGGAGAGGGGACACGGGAGGTTGGCCAGCTGGCCCCAACCCCTTGTCAATCTCCCTGTCAAATTCTTGGTCTAGGGGATGATTTGCATATTAGCCTTTTATTCTATAGCATGGGAGCACATTGAGAGAATTCCAAAGACAAAATGTGACTGCTTCCCAATTTTATAGCCAACCCCAGCCCAGCCAACCCTAGAAACCCTGCTTAGGGACAGCATTTGTGACATTTGCCAAGCCTGTTAGTATAGAACATTCTAGATGGGCATAAAATATCTTGAATAACAAGTCAACATGAGTTTGAACACATGAAGAGCAACAATGCCCCGTATTTAAAAACACAATAAAATGCAAGACAGAGTGGATGCCAGGGACAGGGAAACTGCTTCTCATGAAGGACTTCAGCAGCTCGAGAAAAATTAACAAAGTTGCAAAGGATTTTAACAAACCAGAGGCTTTGGAATGACCAAGAATACGGGATGAGTGAACACAAACGTGGGAGAGAGGAATTTTTTAAGAACAATTTTTCTTAGACATGGTGGTAGGGCAAAAGCAAAAAAGAAAAAAACTGCATCTTCTCTGAGCCCCTCAGCTCAATTAGCACAACATCGTGGCCGGAGAGCAGAGAGCTAGAGTTGGCAGCCAGACACAGAGACCGCAGATGGCAGGACACTCACCCTGAGGAACCCTTTCAGGCTGACGCGGGGTGCCGTTACCTGGGCTTCGGGGTAATAATTACCATGTGGGGGAAAGGTGAAATGTTTTAGGAATATGTGCCTCTATTAAGTCACCTTATGTAGCCCCGAGAACAAATCACTCGGCATCCCTTAGTTCTGTGACATGACATCTCATACTTAAAAGGTGAAGTCTCAACCCCCGACCCCTGGAGCCATGCAAGAACAGCCCACCTGGATGTACTTAATCACAGGTGGGCTCGGGCTGTCTTCCACGTTCACGCTCAAGAAGACCTCTTGATCATTGCAGTCTGGGGCTCCTGCCAAGTCCTCAGGCCAAAGTGATCAGACTGTGTCAGGGATGGTTTGGATTAAGTGAGAATAAGTGTGAATGCGGCTAGTTGAAAAGAGGAGGCCAAAATTGGATAAGGGAATTAAATCTAATTGTCCATGTACTTTCCTGAGTAAACACACATTCAGACAGAATGACAGCTATCCTATTTCCATATCCTAACATGCTGCTAATAATTAATGAAGCAGTGCTAAAATAAGCCAAAACTATCTCTCTATAGAAACCCTTTCACATCTGAAAGCCTTCTAAGGGAGAAATGTTCCTGTAAAAATGTATCTGTATAGTATCTTTGAAGAAAAAAGTACTCTTGGAAACATGTTTACCCTGCTATGAGAAATGAAGTGCTATGAAAAATAAAATGCATTTTACTCATCATTTCCACATTTAGGCCACTTCTCTTTTGGGAGAAGACACACCTTTAAAATAGCGATGTTTTTAGCGATCACACATATTTAATTTGTATCTGCTCAGTCTGCTGCAAGGATAAAAACTCTTTTAAAAATGCATTAAAATGGATAGCATGCATTTGTAAAAGTGTAGGTAATGAATCTCAGCCTGAGATTTTTATTCAAACACACTGCAAAAACAAGATTTGCAACAGATAAACACAATATAATTTTCTGGAAGTCTCTTGCCTTCAATTGTGGGAAGAACTCATAAAGGTAAATGCAAGTCCAATGAAGCTTTAATGTCCCCATATTTAATTTTCTGTTAAGCAAAATTCCAAGAGAGAAAAATAGTATCACAAAAATATATAACACAAGTGCACTTATAATCCATCCAACACATTACAGATGGCAACAAATTAAAATGCATTATGTATTTTATTATGCTCAGTAGTGTCAAGTGCATCAACCAACTGATCTGATAATCCATTAAACTATTTAGAAGAAGTTTTCCTCCTATATGAGAGCACGCTGCAGCAATTTGGCATCACAAATATATTTAGCTGAAAGCTACTTAAGTATTGCTGTCCTATCGGCACTTCTAGAGAAAGAGCTGTCTTGTTGATAAGTTTTGGTGTCAAAGAAAGGCTGTTTAATGAGAGACTATAAATGTTGATTTCACTAACAGATTCAGAACAGTATACCCTTATATTATACCAACCTTTCCTTGTACATCACTGAGTTAAATCTCAATGAGACCCAAACAGCAGGATTTTTCAGGCAAGTTTTTTTTTTTTTCCAAATATATTTTTATTGAATTCACAGAGGAAGGAAGAGGGAGAGATAGAAACATCAATGATGAGAGAGAATCATCGATCAGCTGCCTACTGGGGATCAAACCCACAACCCAGGCATGTGCCCTCGACTAGAATCGAACCCGGGACCCTTCAATCCACAGGCTGACGCTCTGTCCACTGACCCAGACCAGCTAGGGCTCAGGCAAGTTTTAAAAGACTCTGAACAATAATATTTTGGAGATCCTTATTTCTTTTCTTTAGATGAGTTGATGTTTTTGAGAATTCATATGAAAAATCACAGCATAAGCGACCAGAGTTCTTACATATTCTGTCTTTCTATGGAACTGTCAACCCACTAATCCAAAGAGAAGGCTTCTTTTCAAATAAAGCATCCACTGGATATAATTTGACAATCCACTAGGGGCTTGAATGCACTACAGAAGTAGAAAGACAGCGCTTGCCCTCAAAAAGATCTATGGAGAAACAAAGGAGGAGAATGAAAAAGCACATGCAGGCATCTAACATTTATGTAGGCATATGCATAATAGGCAGCCCATGCACAAGACAAAGTCTAATATGTGTTTTTACAAGCAGTATGCCAGGGTCAATCTGACACATTCTAAATTTTTTACATACACAGGTGCTAAGGATATGTGCCTCTTTTACTGGTTAATTCAGTTGCATTTTTTATACTCTTGTTGGTGAATGGATGATAGCGTATTAATATGGTTCCAAAAATAGGAAAATAAATCTGAACCTAGAAACCAATTGGAAAGAAGACAAATGTCCTAAAGCCAGTTGTAAAATTGAATTTTACAAAACAGCCTCAAGTGGGTATACCTCTAACTAGACCATATTTCCAGCTTAGAAAAACTAATAGCAGACTCTTCTACAGAAGCATCAGCATAAAGAATAGAAGCTTGGAGATATTTCCCAAACAATGAAAATTCCTAACAATCCCATTTATTTTCAAGTGAGTTAAGAAAATGAGGATAACTTCAAAAGAATTCTGTAGATAACATCACATACACACAGAGGGTTTAAGCTTCCCACAAATATACTTATAGGCAGGTATGTGCTTGCTTTAAGAAAAGTTTCTTTGAAACTTCGGATTTTTCACACTAGTAAAATTTTTGCTATTTACAGACTTGCTATTTACAGACTTACAAGTGAGAGGGGTAGCTATTTCTTATTGCTATTATCAATTAACTTCTGTTAAAACCTAAGTATGGATTGGGGTGAACTTTTTTTATTTGAGTTTAATTAAACCATATACATGCTAGATATCTGAAACCTCTTTATAGGTTTCAGATACTAATTCAATTAGGCAATACTAATTCAATTGCTGATCATTCATGTCAGGATTTATTTCTGAGCATCAAAAAACACAATCATCTTTGGAATGCCATAATGCCTTTCTGGGACTTAAAAGAAACATTTCCTGCTCAGGCACAAATGAACTTAATTTTAATTTATGGAATTTATCTAAATTATGGAACCTGGGATTATCAGTTTGTACTACTTTGTAAGGTTACAGGTTTTATATGTAAATGAAGTGTTTAGAACATGTTTCCTTTAAGTCACAGGAGATTACAAGTACATTTATCTGATTCATACTTTCAAATTTGAGAAACATTTCTATACATTTGCCTTTGTGTATTGAAAATATTGTCCTAAAGTCTGTGCTCAAATACAGTCCTTTTATTCCTTTGATAATTTCCTAGTTCATATATTAAACATATTAAAATAATACTTAATACCAGTGTTTTAAGGACTTAGCTTTCATTGTTGCTTTTGAGAAAGATTTAAGAATTACTATACATTATTTATAACTATAAATTCTTAATAGAGTTTCCATTTTAAATTCCCAGAAAAATCTCCAAGGAATGGTCAGTCTTCATAGAAAATATTCATTTGAAAGTCTTTCTTATGACCATAAATTTGTGAAGTAAGGCGTATCTCCTAGCTTATTTCTTCTCTGATTCATTAATTAAATCCCTTCATTAATCATCCCTTCACCAAACTACAGTACTTGGTCCTCTGCCTTATTTTCCCCAATAGGTTTATATTTGCTTTTTGGGAGGAAAACCAGGTCATTATTTTACCACATAACCTTAAAATAGATGTATCACACTGTGTCCTGTCTTAGAACTTAGCTGCTTTTGTTGGAATGTTAAGTTTTTATTTGTAATGAGTTATATGCCTTTTGGCAAAACTTTGAAAAAGTAGCTAGATATATTGGTCTTGAATTGACAAATGATATCTAAAGCCAAGTAGTACCAGACATGCTATTAAAATTAATTAAAAATAGATGCATTTCCCTTCCATTAGACAACCCGTACAGAAAGTCTAATCAAAATGGGGTTAAGATGACAGAAATTAATATACTCCAGTTAGTAATACAAGCCCGCACAGCTATTCTTTTGAAGCAGTCCTGGAGGATAGAAACTCTACATGCACAAGCAAGACACACTTCACCTCTTTAAGAATAAAGAACTTCTAACTCTCTTCACCTTGTTCCCTGCCTATTCAACTAAATTAAAAAAAATATATATATATGTCAGCCTATATATATATATATATATATATATATATATATATATATATATATGTCAGCCCTAATCTAATAATCAGTATGCAATTGTGGGAGAAATTTTAGTTCTTTATTATATTTCTTATCTAAATTTAGACTCTGTTATATGGGTAAAGTCAACTGAAATACTCAAATCAACTGGGCTTAGTATGGCACTTTGGTTAGACATCTACATGGAAGGGTATTCTTTAGGGTTCCATTTTATGAAAACAGCTTTTATTTTTGGGGAAACAGGTAGAGAAATAGCTCAGAAGAGCCATGAAGAACTGTGAAAACACTGGCAAGGCTGAGAACAACAAAAAAATCAGAAGGAAGAGTTAGGGAAAGGTAAAATAGAACACCATTTTTGCACTATATGATGAGACCAGTAATTATATTTATGGCCATATTATTGACATTCTCCCAACATTAGTACATATGCACAGGTGTATGTGTATTGTATCTATACACATCACTTTTTATGATCACAAATAATCAAATTACATTTCAAGATTAATTAAAATCAATTGGATCTAATTTTTGTAAACATGATTACTGTTAATAATACCAAGTTGAACTCAAGACTACCCAGGAGTGCCCAAGGCTTCTATGACTAATTGTATTATATTAATATCTTTTGCTGAACCCCTCTCTTCTGAACTTGTGATAACCTTTTATGAGCTGCTTCTAACAAGATAATGTTAGGAAATAATAATGAGGATAATTCTTTAATTTCAATAGGAAATAATAATGAGGATAATTCTTTAGCTTTTTATTTGCTGCTTCATGCACTTTACCTGATTCTTGAGATCCAGTTTGGGACATGGGCGACCTCCATTGTAAGGTTTTTCTTTTAGCCATTTGGACCGCATTCTCACACCAATCCCACAAGATGAACTGCAAGATCCCCAGCTGGACCAATCGCTTAACTTGCAATCAAATGGGCAGGGAATGGCACATTCTTCTTGGATATAACCTGAGAGAAAAAGATCCAAGAGAAGGGAGGAAAGTCTGATCAAAAGGTACTGATCGAATTCACTTGCTGTTCTCTTATTGGAGCTCAGGTTGCTCAACAATACTGCCACAGGACCTTCTATTCAAATACACAGACAGAAGTTCTCAGAGACAGATACTTAAGATCGTATCTGCAACCCAAGTTTGTACTTCATAGACAATTCTGGGTTGGAAGGAGCAGGAAAAGTACACACTTAGTCCTTTCTGATAAGAAGAAATGAGGCAGTGCAGGGCTAATGATACCATTTTCCTCACTGATCATTGTGTCCCACCAATTACTATAATTCTGCCGGGAGATAAGAAGCATAACAGAGTCAATCTGGATATTATTGAAAGAGCAAAGTAGAGGCACAGTGAAAGGGCATCTACTGAAATATTGGACTGAAATCAAGAGATATGGATTGAAATACAGATGAAGATGTTCTAGCTTTACTTGTCTTGCTCTTGTCCTCAGCCCAGTTCTTGCTATCATCTTTCTCTAGATAATCTAATTAATTGTAATCTTCTAATTCTGATATCTCAAATGAGTTCTATACAACCTATTCATACACTCAAGTTGGATGGCCAACTACCCCCAAATTCAACATGTCTAAAGCTGGATCCATTGATTTCTTCCTAAACCATTCTATTATTTCATCATCTTAATTAACTACAACATATCTGATTCTTATAGGCTGATGTGCATGCCTATATAATCCTGGTTTTTGGCAGGACCCTTGAATGTGATAAGATGGTGTTCAGGTGATTAGGTTTTAGTGTGTACAAAGGGGAAGGGAACTTGCAGATGGAATTAACATGACAAATCAGTTGATTTTGAGTTTACTAGAAGAGAGATTATCCGGGCCAGGGTGAATGGGCTGGATAATTGGGTTAAAAACCTTAAAAGAGTGATTGGGCCCTTTTTGTGGAGGAAGATTCTCCTGCTGGTCTTGAACAAACAAACAGCTGTGCTATGGAATTCCTATGCATGGTCATATAGCAGGGGACTGAGAGCAGCCACTGGCTGTTAGTCAGCAAGAAAACAGGCCTCAGCTATACAGGCGCATGGAGATGAATTCTGCCAGTAATTCCAAGGGAGCCTTTCTCAGTGAAGTGTTTGAAGAGACCTCGGCCTTGTCCCACACCTTACCTGTAGCCTGGTGAGAAACATAAGCAGAGAATCTGGTACTGCTGACCCTTGGGAGCTGAGCTAATGTTATGAACTAAGTCTGTGGTAAAATTTTGATTCAGCAACTGAAAGCTAACAGCTTATTCAAAATAAAAAAACTGAGTCAACTTAGGCCTTCCTCCATTATATCGCACATGTATTAACAGTTGTAATGAGTTCTTATGTCAAAATGTCCCAAACATGACCCTTACTCTAAAATTCTTTCATCAGTCCCTGGTTTAAGATCTTAGTTTCTGGTCTGGAATCCAGCCAATAGTCTCTGCACTAGTCCCTTTTCCCTAAGCATTCTCTTTTAATATTGTTCAGTCACTCTGAGGAAAAAGTTTCTCTTCTAAAGCTCTAACAACTATAATAAACAGTACATTTAATAAATAATCTTTAAAAAGAAGATAAAAATACATGATTTATGCTACTCATTTTAAACTCTTTTTCTGACTCTATTGCCTTGAAAATAAAGTGCCAACTAGTTTGCAAGAACTATACAATTCTTTACAAGAGCTTCTAAACAAGGGATTTCTTCTTGACTGTAAAATATATTTCTATTGCCTAGGACATACTACAGGCCAATTTGGCTAGAGTCTTCTAGATGGATCTAGGCAGCAGTGTTTTCAAAGGCCCCCAGGGAGTCTAATGTGCAGGCAAGGCTGAGAACTGCATCCCTAACGTGTTTTGCTCCTGCCCTTCCCTCTCCTCTGTCTCAAAACCTGTCCACATAGCTACTCCATCTTCTTCAGTAATACCAATGCCTTTTCTCATGCAAAACTACTTCTTCTTTAGCCAGTTTAGCCTTGCTGGCTCATTTTTATTTTTATCTATATTTGTATATTGAATGATTTTAATTAGAGAGCCTCTAATGCACTGTTTTATATTTTTCCTCCTGATAAGACACAAACCCAGAGGATCTCTATGAAACTCAAGGTCATAAATTCAATGAGTATAAAATAGTTTTGAAATTCAACAGGACTAAGTGACAGTGGCATTTATTTTTCAGGATATATTCATGATAAGAGTATATCCCAAAGGGAAGCCCTTAGTGAAAACCATTAATAATTGCATATTCTCATGCCTATCTCATAATTGAAAATATTAGTTTTACCCACATACTTGAGACTTACAATTTTTGGCAATAGAACATGACTACATGTGGCTATGTACAAGGTTAACCTGCCAAATGAGAATTCAAATTCCTGACTATGGAAACTTCACTAATGTTTTAAAAACTAATTTGCATAAAATATATTACAGAATAGCGTCTGTGGCAAATTTCAAAAATATAAATCCAACTGATATAAAAGAAACTTTTTTTCTATCAAAAATATTTTACAGTCTTGGCCAGTGTGGCTCAATTGGTTGGAGCACTGAAGAGTCCTGTATTTCATTCCAGGTCAGGACATGTACCCAAGTTGCAGGTTCAATCCCAAGTCAGGGTTCTGATCGCATGGGAGACAAAGGATCGACATTTCTCTCTCACATCAATGTTTCTCTCTCTCTCTCTCATCAATAAAAACATATCCTCAGGTGTGATTTAAAAATATATTTATACTATAATTCATATGCAGAATATATTGACTAGACAATCATATTATTTAGCCTAGAGGTGTTTCTGCATATGAAGTTAGATATGGAGTATTTATTACAGAATTATTGGTAGAGCATATACGCAATTTGTGATTTTGTAAACCATATACATTACAAATAGCAGGTACCCAAAAAGTATCCGTTGTTATTATGAGTACAGCTGAACTAAAGATCTGTGATTATTATCTCTATCTGTGTTATATTTAACGACACACTCATTCAGGCTGAAACCCAGAGACCTGGAATGGCTTTTCAGTCTACATTGCTAACCCCCAAATATTTCTCTTTAGGTGAGTGTAAATGAGCATAGGAAACACACAGCTCAGTGTATAAGGCGGTCTTCTTAATGAAACCTACTGTAATTTTTTCCCCTCCATCATTCAAGGACTAACATTTTTCTCTCTATAATAGCTTCTTTTGAAGGATTAGATAAAAACATTGCTGATATTCATAGCCTGAGGAAAAAACCTAGTTTAATTTACTTATATTTTCCTACTGTGTAAAGTAATGGCAAATACAGTACATATTCTATTTATTGGCACTTTGCTAGAATAATGAGAACACAGGACAAAAAATAAGACAGGAAAAGACAAAGAAGTGCTGATTGTCTCTTCCCCACTTCCAAGAGAAGATCTGGGAGAAACTTGTGAGTTAAAATGTTTTCATTTCTCCATATTTGAAGATTTACTATTTTAATTTATACATTTAAAAATATATTGTATTGATTTTTTACAGAGAAGAAGGGAGAGAGATAGAGAGCTAGAAACGTCTATGACAGAGAAACATTGACCAGCTGCCTTTTGCACACCCTCCACCGGGGATGTGCCAGCAACCAAGGTACATGCCCTTGACCAGAAGTGAACCTGGGACCTTTCCATCCACAGACTGACGCTCTATCCACTGAGCCAAACCTGTCCTGTTTCGGCTAATTTATACATTTTAATACTATTTATCTAGTAATGAATGTACCATACTAAAAAGTACCTGATGACTTACATCAAAGTACTTTAAAGTATACAGTTGTTTAAAAGAGGTAGAGAATATGGGGATTGATGTTTTTGACATGGTTGCAAGGAGGACAATTTGAGAAATTAGATCAATACTTTGCCATTACATTCAAGGGAAGACTGGCAGTATTGAGCATTTATTTAAAATATCTGTCCATTAGTATATGGAAATATAGATCAACCCCAGTAAGGTTGTCAGCTTGCTTTGGTGAATTTACATTTTCACCTGAGAATATTGCCCATGAATACTAGTTACATTCTTTCAAAGATGATTCCAACACTGTGTAGGCCTTTGTAAAGCCCAAGAAGAGAGAGTTGAAAAGTACCTACTTTCCCATTATTTCTTCTTTTTTAAAATTTGAGTTATTAAAGTAAATATTTTGAAATTCTACTTGTGAGTAGAAAAAATAATCTTTACTGCATATTTAAAACCTCATCAGCATAGATGTTCCAATGTTAACATTATAAAGTGATGGTTATGGTACTATACATAACAAAGTATCTTATTTGAACCCAAAATCAGATATATGAAATACTGCTGATTCAGAAGTTAGATAAAATTCAAATAATTATATTGACAACGTTGGCCTAGATTCCTTGAAACTCAAATTATCCCTCAGAATATTTATTAAATTGTATTCCTTTCACCAGAAAAAAAATCATTTAAGTGTAAAGCACTTTTTAATAATAAAGCATGTGAACTTTATTTTAAACGCAGGTTCAAGACTAAAAGCTTCATTTTATAGAATGGGCAGAAATAGAAAGGGAAATGGAACCCAGACTTGACTTTGATACCCAGCTCACTATCAAGAAGGAAGGAAGGAAGGAAGGAAGGAAGGAAGGAAGGAAGGAAGGAAGGAAGGAAGGAAGGAAGGAAGGAAGGAAGGAAGGAAGAAAAGAAAGAAAAGAAAGAAAAGAAAGAAAAGAAGGAAAAGAAAGAAAGAAAGAAAGAAAGAAAGAAAGAAAGAAAGAAAGAAAGAAAGAAAGGAAGAAAGAAAGAAAGAAAGAAAAAGAAAGGAAGGAAAGAAAAGGAAAGAAAAGGAAAGAAAAGGAAAGAAAAGGAAAGAAAAGGAAAGAAAGAAAGAAAGAAAGAAAGAAAGAAAGAAAGAAAGAAAGAAAGAAAGAAAGAAAGAAAGAAAAAGTGATCAGTATTATGGCCCCAGAATAGTGCCTGGATTGACAAGGTAGAAAATCAACCTCTGCTCTTAAAGAAATTCATATTTGGAGTATGTCAGGCTTTTGACAAAAATATTTTGATTTTAGAGAGGGAGGGAGAGGAAGAGAAGCATTGATCCATCCATCAGCTGCCTCCTGCACACCCCCTACTGGGGATGGAGCCCACAACCTGGGCATGTGCCCTGATAGGGAATCGAACTGGCAACTTCTTGGTTGGGAAAATGACTTCCAAACAACTGAACCCAACCAGCCAGGGTAAAGAGATCAGTCTTATTATTGAGAAGGGAAATAAAAAGTGCATAATTAACCACTTAAATTATATGATACAAATAATATATGCAAATTATATGACAGTTTGAGGTAATATAAATGGATCCTGGTTTCAATTCCTGTGAGAATATTTATTGGGATAAGCTGTGGCAGAACAGATTTTTGACTAATTGTTTGATCTGGCTCACTTGCTTTAACTAAATGGATCAGTATAAATTTAATCAGCCAACCAAATAATATGACAAATGGATGTTTTAAATTGAATTGTCCAGGCAAATTCATCATGATGGCCATCTCCCGTTGTTCACATAGACGGAGTTTCAGCATTAACAACCTTGTGCCAGGTTTCTCCAGCAGACAAGAAAGATGTTTTTCTCTTAGAGAAGATATTGAGAGGATGTTAGGGATAAATGGAACATCAGATGCAGAACAATCTGAACTGTTCCATCAGGACTGTGTGTGCTAAGTGGTTTCTAGCAGTGCAAATAAGCACTGTTAAAATTGAATAAGTGACTGAATGATTTAACCACATAATAAGCTCAGCATTTGAAACATTACAAAGGTATACAGATTTGTTGACATGCCACTATTACCAAGAAATTCTTGGAACTGTGGCTCTAAAAGCCAGTGTTCCTTGCCCTGTGAAAAATCTTAAATTGTACCAAACTTTCTCTACATTACCATGAAATTCCAATAGCTGATCTCAGAGCATGCCTTGTATTTTTTGAGCATGCAAAATATTTTAGGGTTTGATCCTTGAGATGTACTGTTTGATCCTTGAGATGCACTTCACAGCTTCTTGAAGTGAGGGGGATCTCAACTTGCTTTAGCCGATGACATGTTAGGAGAAGTGAGCATGTGACTTCTAAGTGAAAGCTTTAAGAGCCCTAGTGTAATTTGCCACACTCTTTCTTTCCCTATTCCCACCAACTGGAAATGTTCTAGATATTAGCTCCTCCATCAGGCAAGATCCTGGCCTTAAACAGAGTGCCCCAGGCAACCCAATTTTGATAAAAGATGGACATAGGTAGTGAGTTATTTTAGTGGCATTGATCCACTAAGAGTCTGACACTGTCTGTTACGTTCTGTACTACACCATAAACCATTGCACAGTTCATGCATCAACCTTGGCATAGTAATCTCTACCTTCAGCAAATGAAATAAAAAGTCCCATGAAATAAATATTTAGAATATTTTTGAGAGTCTATATATAATGCTCTGAAAAAATAAGGTTAAGCTGTGTCAGCACTTAGCACAGTCTGAACAGAGACACCATCAAATTAGAATGTGACTGCAAAAGTTGAACCAAATAGATATATACTTCAGGAAAATTGATCATTTATTATTTAAAAAGATCTGGTAATATGGATTATAAATCAAGGTCTAACCTTATGTGATTTAGAATGGAATTTTAAATCTGAATAATTCAGTTTCATTATGTAAAAATAAAAATGTAATAATACACACACCTTTAAAAAATCTTTCTTTCATTCTGTAAGAATAAAAATGTAATAAGTGGAAGTTTGTGGAAATTTCAAATATTAATCAGATACTAATATCTTGCCACTACTAAAAAACTAATAGCAGGGTAAAAAATGCATTTTTCTTATCCTGTTTTTAGTGCTAGTGATTGATAGAGAATATAATTCAGTGGCGATGCTTTAGCAAAAAAAAACTGTAGGGTAATAATGATCAAATTTGGGTGCCAATTTACATTCCAGATCATTTCCAGGCAAGTTAAAGCCTAAGATAACATTGAAAAGATGAGAGATTCTGCACTGGATCAGTAAAGCGATTGTTGTTTGAGCCCATCTCTATCCTTCCAAGTCTGCTGCCACCAGCCAAGGCCACACACTCATTATCCCTCAGCTGGCTCATGTTCATGGCCCCTTCACTGGGCTCCGAGGCCCCCAATCTGTTCTAACCCATTCCATGTCTGCTCGACTGCTGTACTAATGTCCCACCAAAGCAACTCCAATATATCATAGTTTAACTCAAAGAAAATAACCTCTAAAGCACAGCAAAATTAAAAAAAAAAAAAAAGACTTGCAGATGGCAATCTAGGCAGGAGAGATACCACACATTAAATTAGATGGGAATGAACCCAAAATCTCCAAAAATCAAGAGAGAAATTCTCTGTACAAGAATTTGAGGCTGGAAATAAGTTAAAATTGGCTAAGTCATGTGATGTCACATGGGCTTTCATGCTGAGGACTCAAAGTTGATTAAAATGCTTAATATTAATTCAGGTGGGCTCATGAGTGTAAGAAAAGAGCATGAGAACAAGTCACCTTCTTAATAGATAACTGAAATATTTAGAAGTTATACTAAAATGACTAATAGCTATGCTTTAGCCTTAAAGACCACTAAATATGATTATTTTGTATATAAATGATATACACATATGATGTACCTATACATATACACATTTTCTTACATTGCATTTACATATATAGTTAAAGAAAATATTGAGCCCTAGCATTTTGGCTCAGTGGATAGAGCATTGGCCTGTTTACTTAAAGGTCGTGGGTTCAATTCCAGTCCAGGTCATGTACCTTAGTTGCAGGCACATCCCTGGTAGGGGGTGTGCAAGAGGCAGCTGATCAATGTTTCTCTCTCATTGATGTTTCTCTCTCAGTCCCTCTCCCTTCCTCTCTGTAAAAAATAAATTTAAAAAAAGAAAATATTGAAACATGATAGACTCTCACTGATAATTAGCTCTCACATGTACACACAACTAATATACTGTCTAAATGGAAATTACTATCTTCAGAATGACCAGTGAACCAGCTCTTTAAATAGCAACTTCATTTTCCAACTATTGAGACAGGTTTAATTAACTAATTATAACAATGAATAATGGCCAGTTTGTGAGTAGATGCTTCTAAATATCGAGGGGATTCAAAAAAATATAAGCTTAGAACAAAGGAGTCTTTGTCCTTTTTGTTTCATTTGGGAGGTTCTAAAGGAAGTGCTGACCTGAACTCAGACATTATATGGGATTTATTTATTGTCTGCCTCCTTATTTATTTTCTTGTTTATTTTCATAGGATGGGGCAAATAAAGGTTTACAGTTGTTCATATGGAAAATAATGCAATAATTAATAATAGAAGAATAAATTGTTTCTGATACTTAAAACTGTAAACCTACTTTGCCCCACTCTGTATATTTATTCTGAGGCCAAGAGTTCAATATTGAGGGATTTCTGATGAAAATAAAGATTTCTGGCTTCTCTTGAATATGTTGAGCATCTAGGGATGCCTGGGTCCTTATTCCAGCATGGGACCTACTGTGCAGCTGGGTCTCTTCAGATGCAATTTCCCTTTGGCATCCTCTGCTGCCCCTTAGAGTGATAATCTACATTTTTAAAGCAAGGATTTCTCCCCCAACGAAAACAATGCAAAAACATGACTCATAATTTCAGTATAGAAGCAGATGAGAAAGTGCTGCTTGTATTGTAGGAAAAGGCAGAAGATACAGAGCAGCCAGGGCTCACAATGCTTATCACAAGGACTCATCTACGGGGAGTCTAGCTGGAAACCTCACTTGGAAGACACATATGCAAGAAAGAATTCTTAATACTTAAGCTCCATTAGGTGGATTGAGTTCTACTTTCATCCGTACCTACATATCAGTAACACCAGCACATACAGATAATTCCGGAAGGTGGCAACAAGAAGCATGAAAAATACCTACAGCACATGACTATCTAGAACAAGGTTGTTGAAGGCAGCTTGTAGTCAGAGCCAACCTCCCCATGGAATGATTTGATTGCATGAAACACACTTCAGGGATGAAACTCCATTTTTATTTGCTGGAATGCTGGGTCATCCCAACAATGATTTGTAGTCATGAACAATAACACAAGCTGTTATCATTAATTCTAAATTATGGATTACAGGATGAAGAAAATTTACCTCCAAAGTTGCTTTAACCAGAGAACTGCATCTTTCACTGGGCTAATACAGAAATCAATGTGCTGGAATGAATTCACAGTACATTAACTCCTTGCAAGTTACTGTAAAAACTTCTGAAATATCGCTAAGGTGTAAAATTAAATATGACTCCCAGCCTAGATTTATACTGCATGCTGGTAATGGTGAATTTGTTTCACTTACCAACAAATTTATTTCCCAATGGATTGCACATTAGCTAATCCAAAGACTTACATTTAGGCTTCTCTTGCCAAACAAATATCTTATGGTTTTATTTGTGGATATTTAGTGATATACCTGCTAAAGAAATAAAAAATTCAAGAAGGATGAGGCACTTATGTTCTTCTAACAAAACTGGAAGTCGGAAATCTCTTAATTACAGTCACCATGTCCAGGAGCCCTGGATATGAATATTTTCAATTCACAGAGAGAATCTTTCAACCACTAAAAAAAAGTTTCAAGAGCAACCAGAAATCTCCCTTGAAAAAAGTTTATTCGCTTCCTAAGGCTGTGATAACAAATTGTCAGAAACTTGGTGACTTTAAATGACAAAAAATGTATTCTCCCATAATTCCAAAGTCTTGAGATTAAGGTGTTAGTAGGGTTGTCCTCCCTCCAAGTTTGTAGGAGAAAACCCTTCCTTACCCTTCCAGTTTCTGGTGGCTCTTGGCATTCTTTATAGTGTGGCATCATAATCCCAATGCTGTCTTTTCTTTATATGTGCCTCAGATATGTCAAATATCCCTCTCCTTCCCATTATGCATGCCCATCATTAGATTTAGAGCCCGCTGTAGATCCAGGATGATCTCAAATCAAGTTCCTTAACTTTGTTACACCTGCTAAGTTTCTATTTGAAAATAAGGTCACCTTCATAGGTGCTGGGGGGGGGGGGGACTTAAACATATCTTATGGGGGAACTTAATTCAACTCACTAAAGAGAAATGAAAACGATAGGAAGACAATATAACACATTGATAGAATCTGGCCTTTGATATCAAGCCAACCTAGGTCTATAAGTCACAACTAGAGGCCCGATGCATGAAATTCATGAAAGGGGCTTGGCTTTTGCAGCCCAGGCTTGCCTTAGCCCTCACAGCCCTGGTTTCATCCAGAAGGTCATCCAGAATGCAGTCCTGTCCGGAAGGATGTCCAGCCATCTGGTCTAATTAGCATATTATGCTTTTATTATTATAGATAGTTGCTTGAATCCCCTAAACTTCAATTTTATTATCTACAAGAAAGATTGGCACATTGTGGCCTGCACTCAGATGATTGAAAATTCAGGGACCCAATATACAGACCACAAAGTCAAACCTTTGGCTCTGGCCTGAATTCCTCACAGAGACTCAAAATCTGAGGGCTTGCCAACACTACAGATCTGTGTATAGATATATGGAAATGAAAAGCAAAAAAAGGAAAGTGTTGGAAGAAAACATCCTCAGTATTTAAAGGCTACCAATTGCTAATATCTTGGCATATTTCTCCTTTTGTTTTAATGGTTTTGTATTTAGTGTTGTTGCTTGTTAAATTATATTATCTTACTAGATACCTAGTGATCACACTGCAGTACAAGATGCCAATGTTGGACTAAATATACAGCATTCTTAGTTGACTAGCTAAGACTAGAATGAAGTCTGGATAATTTATCACTATTGGGAAAGAAATATAAAATACTGAATATGTGTAAAAGGTGAAATACTATAAGTATTTTGGGGAAAAGAACACATTAATCTACATAAAGAAGAACAGAGGCCATTAATATATTGAGACACACTCTAGAACCAAATTATATGGGTGAGGAAACAAATGATGGCATTCCCTAGCTGAGAAAGCTTATACAAGTTCCTTAACTTTTCTGTTTCTTATCTATAAGAATGAAAATAATATCTGACTAATCCTGTTGATAGCAGAATAAAATGAGTTAAGGAGAGCACTCAGAAAAAGGTATTACATATTTATAAATGCTCAATAAATGTTGGCCATCATAATTTTTTCTTAATTTTTTCTTTATTTCTTTATTTATTAAGGTATTAAATATGTGTTCTTGTCCCCCTAGCGACCCCCCTTCCTCCTACTCATGCCCTCACCCCCCTATTGTCTGTGTCTATTGGTTAGTCTTATATGCATGCATATAAGTCCTTTGGTTGATCTCTCCTCCTCATCCTCCCTCTCCCCTACCTTCCCTCTGAGGTTTGATTGTCTGATCAATGCTTCTCTGTCTCTGGATCTGTTATAATTTATCAGGGGGAAAAATTAAAAATAGAATGAGTACCTTATGATCCAGCATTCCCACTACAGGTTATAACCAAAGGAAATAAAATAAGTATATCAAAGATATATCTACATTCCCATTGCAGCATTATTCACAATAGCCAAGAAACAAGATATGAAAACAATCTAAGTGTCAACAAATGAATGGAGAAAGAAACACACACACACACACACACACACACACAAACACACACACACAGGAATATTATTCAGCCTTACAAAAGAAGGAAATACTGCCGTTTGCAACCAAATAGATGAAGTTGAAGGACATTATGCTAAGTGAAATAAGTCAAACACAGAAAGACAAATACTGTATGATTTCACTCATAGATGTGATCTAAAATAGTTGAACTCCTAGAAGAATATAGCCGGAATGATGGTCGTCAGAGGCTGGGGTGGAGGAAATGGAAGATGTTGGTACAAAGGATACAAAGTTTCAGATGTACAAGATGAATAAATTCTAGAGATTATTACAGCATGGAGAATATATATAGTTAACAATGCCATATTATATACTTAAAATTGCTAAGAAGGTAGAACTAAATTGCTCTTAAAACATGCACACACAAATGCTAACTATAATACATGAGGTGATGGATATGCTAATGATATGTTAACTATCTTGAATGTGGTAATCATTTTGCAGTGTATACATATATCAAGTCATCAAATCATACATCTTAAATATATACAACTTTTACTTCTCAGTTATACTCTAACAAAAGTGAAAAAAACAAAATAGATCTATATTATAAATCTCAATTAAATCACAAGCAAAAATAAGTATATACATTTATTTATATTTATATTTATACTTTTGGAATATATGTATTTTAATACAAACAGATGGGAAGAAGATTGGAATGTTCTCAATTACATATGGGAAATTTAATAAGATTGAAGATACAGAGTAAAAGCAAAATTTATGAAACTGAATTCAAAGTACAGAAAGGATGTGCATGGACTGCAGAGGAGAGGGCGTAAACAGTCAGATCCTCTCTCCAGGAACTTTCAGTGTCAGACAGAGAAAGTGGGAGAGACTGAGGAAGAAGGGGAAGGCCAGGAGACAGCAGACTCAATCACAGAACAACAGAACACACTGTGAGGGCAGCAAACAAATGGAAGAACCATGGGTCACTATGAATTTCCTTCTTTGAGGAAATTCCCCTTTGCTTCCTTAGCTCCCCATGAACCCAGAAATAGGTGCCAATCTCTGCAGTTACTTCAGTTTGTCCTCATTGTTTGAAATTAAAAGTAGCCTAATAATACATCAGTTTGATTGGGCACTCAACAGAAAAAAATTTCCCAAGGACATAGATGATAAAGCACTTTTGTTCAACTTGAGACATAAAACATAATGACACTGAAAACTATTATTATGACCTTCAGGTAACTGTTGTTATTTTTATCCTGCTCAAATCCCTGCAATGGTGAAATAGCAATGAGACAAGTGGTATATTAATATCTCTGGTATGGTAATTCATTGTTCCAACACTTCGAATCATCTTAAGAATTTTAAATATTTTAGTTTATTCCAATATGATGCCATATCAAGATTGAACTGTTGGGCTTGGCATTCCATTCCTATTAAACAGATGTTATAAAATAACATAAGCAAAACCCCTAGCAGAGCACCTACCATACGGTAATAGATAGTATATATTTAAAAAGCCAGCATACTGCCCCTCACCTTCCCATCATGATTCCACTTATCCAAGAAAAAAAACTGTCAAAACTCATCAAGTGAACTGATTGCTACTCACATTGATTATATAAATGGGAAAGAATAAAACTGATAAGACATCTGAAAAGTAGCTGCTGGAACTTAATTATCTTAGATTTGAGGTTAAGAATTTTTTTTTTTTTTTTTTTGGTTATTTGTTTTTTACCTAAAAATATACTTTTGAGAAAGAATGGGATAGAGAGTAAAGTGTTCGCAGTATAGACAGTAATGAAGAATGTGATTGAGTATTTTAGGCTATGAATTATAATAAACCTATAGGCAAAAAATAAAGTTATAATAGGAGAAACAAGAAAAAATGTGTTTACTAGTAAGTCAAACTTGAGTGGGAAGAAAATGGACAGAAAAAAAACAACATAAAACTGAGAACAAGACTAGAATTAAGAGTTGTAGAGGCCTGAGTCCTTGAAAAGAGAAAGTAATAGAATAGGAACTGAAGAGTAATAATTGTAACCACTGTTATCTGTAGCTCAACATACAGAATAAGGAAAATAAACACAGTAAAGCAAAGACAGGTCAAACCAGTGTAGGAAATATATTCTGCACATGCATCCTCACATCACCCTGTCTGCCTACTAAACAGCAGCGCTACCTGAAAGGAACTGTCAGCTGTTAAAGGACACATTCTTTTGGGTGTTTTGTAACTTGGCCTGGGTTGCAAGCCCTTAAGACACTGCCTTTGCCTAGAAGGGCTTGACCTCGCCAGAACTGACAGAACTATAGCAGGTTATCACAATGCTATGGCAGTGACCAATTTTAACCAAAAAAGTACATGGACCTAGTATTAAAAATCTTGTGAATCTATAATAATAGAAACATAATATGCTAACTAGGCTGGACAGCCAAAACATTAACAAAACCGGGGCTGTGAGGGCCTAAGCAAGCCGCCACTGCTGTGAGGTCAGAACCCCTTGCACGGATTTCTTGCATCGGGCCTCTAGTATTTTAATAAAGAAGTGGGCAATGGACATCGAAATGGGTCACTGAGATCAATTCCAGAGAAAGTGATATAGTTTATTTTCATGCATGTACTAGACTGGTAGAGAAGAGGAGGATATTATAGGTAGAAAGTACTTTGACAGAAACTCTCTCCTCATATTCTTGTAAGTAATTATAGGGAGCTAGATGGATTTTTGTAGTTACAAACAAAGTTGATTAATGAATCATCATGTCTTCCTGTGGCTGAACGCTGAGGGGCGAATGCTCAGTCCTTTTCATTCAACATTATGATTAAGAACTTAGATAACGACACAGATGGCATGCTCATCAAATTTGGGGATGATGTGAGGCAAAGAGTTATCACTAATATGTTGAATGTCAGAGTCAAGATTTAAAGTGGTTAAAAAGCTAGAGTAATGAGCTGTAACTCAGTATATGAAAGGTAATACAGAGAAAAGCACCGTTCTACAAGACTGTGCCCAAAAGGGGACTGAACATCTATACTCAGATGGGAGATGCAATATTTTATAGAAGTTCCTAAAAAGCAGATTTCAGGATTTTTATTGCAAACTGAAAAATGCATTAATAGTTACTAAACAAAATGAATTATTCATTTTGTTTAATGTAAATCTCATATACCAAGAAGTATTTGAGATGGTTTATAAAACAAAACCTACTCAAAAGTACTATTAACATGGCCCAAAGAAAGTAGGTGAATATAATTCTGGGAATATTGTGCCATAGCCATTCAAGAGACCTTACTTAAGTCTCTTCTTTGGCTGAAAGTGTGTCCCTTCTAAACTGTCCATCGCCCCAGCCTTCATTTTTTAGATCCCTAGAGTGGTCTCTTTTGACTCCCCAATTTGAGTGATGAGGCCTTGCTATTCTCTCACAGTACCTAATCCTTTTTATCATAGCACTTAGGAAAATGATACGACATTATATATTCTTGGTATATATTTAATATCCCTCTCAACTTCCACACTGCTAATTCCAAGCTCCATGAAATCAAGGATCATTTCTGTTTTGGCTGTCACTATATGATCAAGGTATGCCATAGCATTTGGCACATATATGTTTAATAATATGCCCCAAATTGATGAATAAATGAGCTACAATAATTGATGCTAATACTTTGCAAAGGAAGGAAACCCTACAAAGAAATGCTGCCTAATAGAAACCATGCTCTGCACAAAAGTCTGTCTTCACTTCCGTGAGAAGGTACAACTGGTCTGATGGAGAAGTTTGCAAAAATGCTCTGAATGATTGAAGAAACTGCTTTGCTTTAGGGCTTAAAAGATGAGTAGAAAAAGTTCACCTTTTAGAGAAAAAACCATCAGATGGAGAGGAGAACACAGGCAAAGGAATGGAGTCATGCAAGAACAGAGGGTGCATGGGGACCAGCGGGAGGAAGTGCAGAGTGGCTGCAGCATACGGGACATGAAATGTGTGGCTGAAAGTGACTTTGGGACATCATGTTCACTTAAGTGATTTCTGCCAAATGGAAACATAGTGGAGAAAGGAGAGCACAATAAGGAAGGGGCAAGAAACTGCATTTTGTAGTCAGACTACAAAACAATCTGGATATTTAGCCTGGAAAATGAAACATTTACACAATTTCAGAGTTTTTAAATCCTCTTATGCAAACAATATTTTACATTTGGTTTTCATTTGTACAGATATATGAAGCTACTTCATCATGGAGCCAGAGCTGCCATGCCAGGGGAACAGCTTTGCACATCTTATACCACAAACCACTAAAATGTTTTGTTTTGTTTTGTTTTAAATGGCAAAGTGACCTTTGAACTGGATTTAAAGCAACCTCATTAAACTATTGCAAGGATAACAAGAAAGCAGATATTATGATGGCACCAAACTGTTTAGAATTAGTGTCAGTATGTTAGCTTATCTAGAAATACCCCTTGTGTTTGTCTTCTAATTAGTACACTATTTGGGCTTTTGTCTGAATCAGTGCTTTCTGAATAGTTTTTTTTTTTTTTTTTTTTTTTTTTGTGGGGGTGGGGTGGGAGGGAATCTCATATATGGGTATTGTCTCTTACTTTGGCCTTTTATTTTAAGTTAGCAAATTGGATAAAGTTGATTTGGCACCAATAGATGAAGAAAGCTGCATTTAGACTTAAGGTAAAGACTGGTCCAGGTTTAGAGCTGCCCAACTGGCTTGTAGCAATGAGCTAATTAGTGAGGAGGTGATAAGCACACAGTGGATGGATGCTCCTACCACCATCTCACATACAAATATTGCTTGGTGTTTTAAGGTCATGGTTTCCAATTGTCAACAGTATTCACACCACCTACCTTGCCACCTAGAAGCTATTCCAAAACCTATATTCCAAATCTCTAGTTACAAAAACTTATTTCTTCTGACTTTAATAAAATATTTCCATTTGTGGTACGGTTTTTTTTGTTGTTTTTTTAGACCTCTAACGATTGTTGAGCTCAGTTCTCTCTTAAGCTGTGCCTTACCTTGTCAGTGTCACTAGCCATCACTGGCCCAGCTTTCAACGATTCATGACTCTACCCTGTCTCTCCTCCACTAATCAGTGTTATCCATCCTGACTCTTGAAATGTTTATTCTGCCCCTGTCCCCAGGGGCCTTGTCCTTTTTCATGCTCACTGCAACTCAGTCCTGGTTGGTTTCTCTACCTTTAATTTTCCTACTATCTAATACCACTTCAGCCCTGAAGCCAGAATTATTTTTCTAAAATAAAGATTGAATCCTATCACAACAGCCTCAATTAACAACCCTACTTTCTTTTATTTTTTAAATATATTTTATTTTTTACAGAGATGAAGAGAGAGGGATAGAGAGTTAGAGACATTGATGAGAGAGAAACATCAATCAGCTGCCTCTTGCACACCCCCTTCTGGGGAGGTGCCCCCAGCCAAGGTGCATGCCCTTGACTGGAATTGAACCTGGGACCTTTCAGTCCTCAGTCCTGTGCTCTATCCACCTAGCTAAAATTGTTTCTGACAACAACCCTACTTTTTAAAGCAGCAGTGTCCTGAGAGCTGGGGATATGAAGCATCAGTGGGAAAGATACAGGGAGAGTTGGGATGAGGGTTGCTGGGTTTCACCTGTCCTCAGGCAGTTCTTCCTATGGGCAGCCCTTAGGGAATATTCACTTCTGCTGAGTATGATTTGGGAAACATTAGGGGAACATGTTACCAGAGGGAAAAGGTTCAGAACTACCATCCCGAAGCTGAATTACACAGGTGTGGCTCATTGGCTTCTAAGCATCCACAGATATTTTTAGAAAACAGCCAGTTTCAATATTTGACATGAAAAATGTTGCCTCTTTTAGTATATAGCTTATGTCCTATAAATATAAAGAGATTATGTTCCATTCTGTGTTGATGACGATATAATTTTACCATGAAAATAATTTTAGTTATGAGTAGAGCTCTGTTAGATATAAATTCCTTGGGAAAAGAGTTCAAACATCACTTGAGCTTTAAAAATATGCCTTGAATACTCAAATCTATTTAGCATATGAGTTCCTACATGAGTACACTCCAACTGAAATTTCTTACCTTGTCTTCAATCACGTACCTCTACCTCAGTCCCGCAGTACTAGTTATATTTACCAAGAGACCATGTACCTTTCCTTCTTCAAGAGTTAGATCAAAATCATCTCTTCTGAGACATTTGTGCTAATACTATCCCTGAATTAGTTTATCACTGTGATCCCAGAATATTTCATATTTATCTACTGGTATGTTCCACATTTCATTAAGTTTACATATTTACAAGACTATTCCTAACATGAAATTCTTAAAAAAATTCCTCCAAGTAAATAAAAATCTCTAGTGTCAATATTTTAGATATGTCTGTGAATGTGTGTATGTATACACACATATGCAAGAAAAAACATACATACATGTGTAAACATGCATAGAAATGTTAACTTATTCTTGCATGAATCTTTGTACATCAGGCTTCTAGCATGTATATACAATGACTTTACCTAGCCAATGTCACACACATTTATTGTTTTTTTTCTTTTAAGAGTTTTGTAGTTTTAGCTATTACATTTAGGTTTATCATCCATTTTGTGTTAAATTTTATACATAGTGTAAGCAAGGGGTCAAGGTTCATTTGTATGTGGATACTCAGTTGTTCCAATCCAATTTGTTGAAGAAACTATTATTTCAGAATTAAGAGTCTTGGCACACTTCTTTAAAATCAAGTTAGCATAACTGGATTTCTAAGTATGTTTCATTTATCTATACATCTATCCATATGTCAGTGCTCCACTGTCTTCATAACTGTAGCTTTGTGTAGTAAGTTTTAAAATTGGAAAGTGTGATCCCTCCAAGTTTTTTCATTACTTTCAAGATTATTTAATTATCCTTGGTGCCTTGCATGTCCACGTGAATTTTAGAATTACTCTGTCAGTTTCTATTAAAAAAGTCAGATGAGATTTTTTAATAGGGATTGGGTTGAATCTATAGATTTGAAGAGTATTGACATTTTAACATTATTAAGTCTTCTGGTCCATAAACATTATTACATCTTTTCATTCACTTGGATCTTCGTTAATTTTTTCAAGTGTTTTATTTTTTTAGAGCATATATTGTTTTGCTTAAGTATTTTGTTCTTTTTTTGTTATCAATGAAATTGTTTTAACTTTATTTTCAGATTGTTCACTTGTTATATTGATATTTTATTTTTTTCCAGCTTTAAAATATAATTGATGGTATACTGATACTGTATCTTACAAAACTGATAAATTTCTTTATTAGTTCTAGTAGTTTTATATAGAAATTCTTTAAAATTTCCTATTTACATGATCATGCTATCTGCTTATAGATATAGTTTTACTTCTTCCTTTTTAATCTAGATACTTTTTATTTCTTTTCTAGTTGCCTTGTGTAAAACTTGTATTAGAATGCTAAATAGACATAAACAGTAGACATCCTTGTTTTATTCCTGATCTTAGGGAACTGAACTATGCTTTTAAAACAATGCCAACAAAGAGTGATTTTGCATTTCATTATAAAATATCTACTTGCTTGTATTTAAAAAAAAAAGAGAAAAAGACAATCAATTCCTTAATTAGAAAGCATTTGTTTAGAAGTTCTGCTTTTACTTTCTAATTTAAGATAAGACATGATGTTTTTATTTCAATTAGGTTAAAAGAAAAGTTGTTCATGAATTTAATCATGGGTCTTTAATGTTTCTGCTTGAGGAGGTTTACAATACACACTGCCTTTTTCAGGAAGATACTTCAATCTAATCCATAGACACAAGTTTATAAGGCCATAGAAATGCCTTGCCCTTGTCCACCTCCAATCACTAACAGAGAAACCCTGACACTATATCTGGACATTATTCTGGATAAGAAAGATAGGTAGATGAAACTGTTTGACTGAGGTCCTGAATTTTTTGTCTCATTGTAATTTAAAAAAAACACTAAAGTATGGTCTGACTCAGAGAGGGGAGATAATCCCAAATGTGGAAGTACCTAAAATAGCACCATATTAGACTGAATATTTCCAATGAGTAGTATTTATTTACCTTTCTATATTGTTACATAGGAATGAGGCTGACTACACAGATGTTTGTTAAAAGAATATATGAATACAAACAGATGAACCGATATTCCCAATGTAGTCCTTCATTAGGTGAGTTCTCAGTCTGAGTGCCTTAAACCCTGTCAACAGCAGGAGACTCTCTTCAAATGAGATCTTATCAGAAAGCCTTTGTCTCTAGGGACCATTCAATAGGTCAAAATTAGAAAATAGAATATAAGAATTAAACAAGATAAAGCTATGACCTGAGACAAGGCGATACCACATACCCTGCAAAAAAAAAACACACACAAAAATGGCCGAAACCAGTTTTGCTCAATGGATAGAGAGTCAGCTTGGGGACTGAAGGGCCCCGGGTTTGATTCCGGTCAAGGGCATGTACCTTGTTTGCGGGCATATCCCCAGTAGGGGGTGTGCAAGAGGCAGCTGGTCGATGTTTCTCTCTCATCGATGTTTCTAGTTCTCCCTTCCTCTCTGTACAAAATCAATAAAATATTTAAAAAAAAATGGTTTCACATATCATTGTTCAAGGAAATAGCTAAAAACAGTTTTTGCTTCCTTCATTACATTTTAGCCTCATAGTTTTCCCAATTATGGTATCAATCATTCACATAAATACCCTCTATGTAGACACCACACATAAAAAGAAATAAAATAACACTAGGTGAATGCTTCTAACACTTGAGTTTTCCATTCATTTTTATTTGCACATCTTTGAAGTTTAGGGTGGGGGGAAGTTAACAAAATTAACATTGTGCTAGGCTGAACCATAGCACCCAAAGATATCCAAATTCTAATCTCTGTAACCTGTGAATGTACCATATATTTCAAAAGAGGCTTTGCAGTTGTGATGCATTTAAGAATATTGAGATGGGAGGACCATCCTGAAGTATCAGCACAGGCTGGGTAACTAAGTGTCTTTATAAGCAGAAGGCAGAGAAAGATTTGGTAGAACTGATACAAATGGAGAAAGACATGAAAACATTGAAGCAAGATGCTATACCACAGGAAGAAGCCAGGAGCCAAGGAGTCTTGCTCTAGAACCTGGAAAAACCCAGGAGAAAGAAAGAAAGAAAGAAAGAAAAAAAAAAAAAGACTCCCCCCTAAAGATTTTAAAGGTAGCATGGCCCTGACTATACCTTGATTTTGATCCAGTGAAACTGACTTTGATTTCTGACCTCAAACAGTGATAGAAAAAAATGTGTTTTAACCCAATAAGTATGTGGTGTTGTTGCAGCAGTCATATATGCATTTGTATATTACAATTCTTTATTCAGAAGCATGGGTTTATACTCTGTATTCTATTATAAAGTATTGAGTATCTATGATGAACTGACACTTTTCTAGGTGTTTGTAAGGATAGAATGATGAGGCAGGCACAGCCCCTCCATTAGGAGCACACACCCCTCTGTGACTGGATAGGCTAGCAATAAAGTTGGCAGGTAAAATATGAGAAGCAATAGGACTGTATCTTGATAAGGGACGTAAACCCGAGATGTTCAGCCCCTAATGGGCTCTAAGGGATGGGCAAAGGCTGGCTGGCAAGGCTGCCTGTAATTTCCCAGAGGAGATAATCTTTCTCATGTAAGTCCAGAAAGGTTACTAGGCACCAACTGCAGAATTAGGTTACAGGGAGAAAACATTAAAGTTACAGCAGAAGTAGAGTAGTCAGGTACAGAAGGCAAAGCTCCATGAGAGTGAGTGGCATATACTGCGATGCAAAATTCAAAGATAGCTGGAGTTCAGCATAGAAAGGAAGAAGGATGAGGCCTTCAGGGGTTGAAAAAGGGTCAAGTCATGAAGGGCTACAAGTCTATGCCAGGAGTCTGGACAGTTGACACTGAGAGTTTAAACCTTAGGTGAGCAATTATCAGATATGCCATTTGGGCAGATTCCTCTCACTGAAACAGGAGGAGAGGATGGCAGGAGGAAGGACTGAGCGAGGATCCTGATGGACAACCACTGCCTTGAATATCAGGAAAAGGCAAGAGAAGTGTGTACTACAGAGAGCCACTGAGATGGAAGACATGGCTAGAGAGAAAAGTCTCTAAAGCAGTAATATGATGGCAATTGTTTTGGCAGCATGCACATTAAATCAAAAATAGAAAAAGCAAAATCTCAACATGAAAAACAAACATTTTTCACCTTGTCAAAATTAAATTTCCTTGCCCCAGAGTAGGCACTATCAATTCCTCCTCAAACGGTGATGTAACACATTTGCAATATCGCAAGAAACAGAAAGGTGTAGATGATTTAGAAAACAGGTCATTTGGGGGGAAAAAATTTTTTTTTGAAATGGCTATTTTTAAAAAATATATTTTATTGATTTTTTACAGAGAAGAAGGGAGAGAGATAGAGAGCTAGAAACGTTGATGAGAGAGAAACATCGACCAGCTGCCTCCTGCACACCCCCTACCTGGGATGTGCCCGCAATCAATATACATGCCCTTCACTGGAATCGAACCTGGAACCCTTCAGTCTTCAGACCAACGCTCTACCACTGAACCAAACCGGTTTCGGCTGAAATGGCTATTTTTTTCCCCCCCAACAAAAGAGGGTGGAATATAATTATTCAGTCCCTTCTATGTGATCGAATGATGAGGACAGCTCACAATAGGTTAACAGAAACCATTCAGTAATTTAAAATTTAACACATGCACAGAAAACAAAGTTTCTAAATGTATTAACCTGTTATCCGAACAAGACGTATAAATACGTCAAACGTAAACAATATCGTGTATGGGTAGGACATATGAATACGTCCTTGAAATATATATTGTGCCCTAAAACAGGCGGGACGTATATTTCCGAAACAACAAAGGTATTAAGTCTTCCATACATATCTCGACATGAATTTAAGACACCGAGGGAATCAGTATAATTTCGCTAGTGAGAGTGGTGAACATGTTCAACAAGAATTGTTTTGGAGTTAACACATGACTTACTGAATAAAGGGTATAGGATTTACTTAGATAATTTCTATAGGTCAATTCATTTGGCTGAACTCTTGTGTCAAAACAATACAAGAACAATGAGGATAAACAGAGTCAGAATCCCCAGTGAAATAAAAACAAAAAAAATTACAGAAAAATGAACATATAGTAAGATTCAAAGAAAAACTTATGGTTTTAAAATGGAAGGATAAAAAAGACGTATTGATGCTCAGTTCTATTCATAATGACAAAAAGACAATGATTGAAAAGAGAGGAAGAAGGCAAGAAAAACCGAATGTTGTCCTGGATTATAACAAGAATATGGTCGGCGTAGATTTGGGAGATGAAGTTATGGTGGCCTACATGGCTGCCCGTAATAGGGTAAAAATTTTTTTCTACAATTGATATGTGCTGCTTCAATGCATAAATTATATACAAAAAAGATAAAGGTCATTTGGATCGATTACACTTTTTGATAGAGTGTGTAGAGAAATTGGTAGATAACAACATAGTGAAAACCCACCCAAAGACATCAACAAGCAGCTGTACATCAAACCATCACGCTTAGTTGAAAGGCATTTTCCAGAACAAATTAAAAGCGATATAGGAAAAACTAAATCCAGGAAATGCCGAGTTTGCTACAAAAAAGGTGTTAGGAAAGAATCTACATATTGGTGTCCAGATTGTAAGGTAGCACTATGTATCAACAATTGTTTTAAAATATATCACACGGAAGTTGAGTTTTGAATTTTTACATCTATATTTTAATTTTTTAAACTCAATATTTCTATTTTATTTGTGTGCTTTTGTTTATTGTTCTGTAATTGTTAACTTTTTAATATTTTTTATTATGTATCGAAATAAAAAATATATATTTTTTGTAATCTTTATAATTGTTTGTAAAATTTATAATTTAATTTGATGTTTCCATTTTTTTGTTGGTATTCTTTTCTATTTGTTTGTAATTTTGTATTTTCCTTTCTGCTTTATATATAAATAAACAAAATATATATATATTTCATAGTCTTTTCATTTATTTTAAGTATAAATAAAAAAAAATAATATGAAATTACATCCTCCGGGCGTGACGTACTGACACATCCTAGTGAAAGAGTACACGCCTTTTTTGTGTTGAGTAATTAAAAAGGGAATTCCCCGGTTAACAGGTTAAGATTAAATTCACATATTTTTGAGTGACTATAAATAAATGAAATTATAGTTTGTCACAGAGATTATTTATGTTATTTAGCTTTGCCTTCTATCTATATCTCCTTACCTATAATAATAAAAGCATAATATGCTAATTAGACCAGATGTCCTTCCAGACAAAGTTGGGGCTGTGAAAGAAGCCTGGTCCTGGGTGTCTGCCAGCCCAGGGAAGCTGGTGCCAGAAGCTGGCAGAAGGCAGGCCTATTCTTGCAGGCATTTCATGCATCAGGCCTCTAATATATAACAAACTAATAAAATTGCTACAACAGAAGTAAGCTGCACATGCTGTTATTTTTTAAAATATTAATGAAGATAATTAATTGCCTATCAAAAGAAGTAATATATTTTCTGGGATCAGATATAAAACTGGTTTTTATAATTTGATAAATTATTCACAGTTATCCCTGGGTCACTTGAAAAATTGCTTTACTGCATTTTCCGTTCTTTCAATATCCTTTCTTGTCCACTTGCAGCAATGCAATTTCATTTCTTCAAATCCCAAACTGTATGTCAACAGCAACATAGAATCCCATATTCTGCAGAGTTTATTTCATAATACACAGCTATTCTACCTAAAAAGCTGTTTAAACACACATATCTCGTCTGATGATTACACTTAAATTAGATCCAGACTTCTTTGCTTTGTCCTATTAGATTCTGCCAATTTCTTTAACCTCATTTCACAAGACTCTCGCCTTACATCCTACATTTGTAAGACTCTCGCCTTACAAACCCCAAGACTTCCTTTGTTATTTTGACCAGAATGGCTTTCCTGACATACATTCTCTCGACATGCTTGCCTACTAACTAAAATTACCTTGAATATACTTTTCACATGATTGCCTGCCTTCTCCTAACTCTTCACATCTCAAATTTGTGTCATTTCAGTGAGGTTTAGGGAAGGTGGAGGTAAATGGGAGGGTGGGGAGAAATTAACCAAAGAACTTATATGCATACTAGAGTCCCGGTGCATGGATTCGTGTACTGGTGAGGTCCCTCAGCCAGGCTTGCAGGGATTGGGCTGAGACCGGCTCTGACATCCTCCTGAGGGATCCCGAATTGTGAGAGGGTGGTTCTTGGGTGATGCACTCCAGGATTGGGCTCCCTCCTCTCTGGTTCTGGGTGCATAACCAGAGAACCATTGCTGCCAAGTGACCACAGCTCAGCAGCTCCTGTGTTGAGCATCTGCCCCCTGGTGATCAGTGCAGGTCATAGCTACTGGCCAGTTAGCGGGTCACTTAGGCTTTTCTATATATATAAATAGACATAACCCATGTACACAGACAATAGTATGATGAAGGTCTGGGGGTACGGGTGGGGTGCAGGGGGTCAATGGGAAAAGAAAGGGGGCATATGTAATACTTTCAATAATAAAGATAAATTTAGGAAAATAAAAACAAAAAATGAACTTTTCTATTCATAGCAGCTTAAGAGCTAGACAAGGCTAGAAATTTCTTCTTATTACATTTCTATTACCCATTAGAAAATAAATGGCACAATTCCCTGATTTACCCATAACTGTATATCCAATTATATAGGGTGTTGGGTCACAGCCCCTCTGCTAGGAGCTGGACCTCTGAGGACACTGGGAATTGGATGAAGACATGAGTAGCCGCAGCAGAAGGGAGAGACTTTGCTGAAGATAGTGAAGCCATTGCTAACAAGGAGCCATCAGACAAAGCAGTCCTTCAAAGTAGCTCCCCACAGCAGCCGCACATGGGCTGGTCAGCAACACATCTTCATACCAACTCAGACAAAGGGGCTTCTTGCCAAACAGTGACATCAGTATCTGGGTTATAGAAAGGTACGCCTGCACAGTGCCTTCAGGGAAACGGCTGTCATTGCCTTTGCTCAGGGGTATGGCAAATGGGCCTTACTCATCTGGTATACATAGGGCAGGGTCCCTACAGAAGGGAGCCAGGTTTCATACAGAGCAGGTTCTCAATGTTTAGGTTTTTACCAAATGAATGAGTAAACCAATAGGCAGGTGCATCAGAATCATGGTGAAATAAAACGTTCCTCTCCTTTCTTTTATAAAGATGAATTAGACTTCTGTTGCCAAACGGAAGGCCTCGAGCACTACAGTAAGAAACCTGAGGGTTTCCAGTTCCTCTGTGCCTCTGAAAACAGGTGCAGGGAGCTGGTGGAGGCTGCAAATTCAAGGCAGTCAGTGAACTGGCCCAACCCCCACTGGCTGCAATCAGGAGAGAAAGAACCTGGAGAGCACAGGACTGGGCAGATACGCAGGGGCAAGAGAATTTTAGAAAGCCCAGCCTGCCTAAAGGGAAGTTCCAGGTTGCATTGGAGTTGGGTAAGGAAGAGGCTGGATACAGAGGAGAGAGAAGTTGCCCAGGTGGGTCCCCCTCCCTAAGGTGACAAGGCAAGAGGTTAGGCTTTTTGCGGTGGCAGTGGTTACCCTTCTGGCAGAGGAGGTAGAGAGCAGTGCCCTTCCCAAGGAGGAGGTAATAACCACAATGAAACATCTAGAATATACTCACAGAACATAAAAAGGCGAGACAACATACCGCCATGAGAGACCACCAATTTACAAAAGCAGGTAGAAACAAAATTAAAAAAAAAAAACAAAAAAAAAACAATGAAGATAAAAATCAACTAGAAGACAATAAGATGACGTAAAAAGTCCTTATATATCTATCACTCTAAATGTAAATAGATTGAATTCACTAATTAAAAGGCAAAGAGTAGCTGACTGGATAAAAACAAGCAATCGAAAAACACAGAAAAATGGAATGCACACAATAATATCTAACTATATCCAGTCTCTAGAAAATTTATTTCATCTCAAAAGAAACCCACAGGCTCCAAGTGAAGGGAAGAAAGAAGATATTCCTGGTAAGTAGAAACCAAAAGAATGTGGATATAGCCATAGCCATACATATTTGTTTAAAAAAAAAAAAAAGACTTCAAATGAAAATTGTAACACAAAGATAAAAACAAAGAAGGTCATCCTTTAATGATAAAAGGATTAGTACATCAAGGAAATATAACAAACATAAACATATATGTAGCCAACAGCAGAACACCTAAATATATGAAGCAAATACTAATAGATCGGAGGGAGAAATAATGTCACAATAATTATAAGGGATTTCAATATCCCACTCTCAGCAATGGATAGATCATTCAAACTGAAAATCAACAAAGAAATGTTAGAATTCAAACAAAATAGACTTGACATAAATAGAACATTCTACCCAATAAATACAGTCTTCTCAACTGCACATAAAGGATTCTCTAGGATAGATCATGATAGGACATAAAACAAATCTTAGCAAATTTAAGAAGATTGAAATCATATCAACTGTTTTCTGACTACAATGGTGTGAAACCAGAATTCAAGAAAAAAGCTAGAAAATCTATGAATATGTAAAAACCAAACAACACTTCTGAACAAGTGAGAAATCAAAAGAAAAAGTTATCTAAAACAAATAAAAATGGAAAAAAGCTTTTCCCTATGATAATTAATAAGATAAGGTTGCTCATTCTCACCACTATTATTTAATATAATATTGGAAGTCTTAGCTAGAGCAATTAGGCAAGACAAATAAAATATATCTTAATAGAAATGGAAGAAGTAAAATTATCATTATTTCAGATGATATGATTTTGTATACAGAAAATCCCAAAGATTGAAAGAAAATACTGTTGTAACTAGTAAAAAAATAAAGTTGCACATCATCAAATCCACCTACAGAAATAAGTTGCATTTTATACAGTAATGGAACATCTAAAAAAATAAATTAAAAAATGATCCCATTCACATATCATCAGAAACAATATCAAGAAATAAACTTAACCAAAAAGTGAAGAAAAAACTACAAGAGTTGCTGAACGAAATTTAAGATGACATAAATAAATGTAAAGCAATCCCTGTTCATGAGTTAATTAATATAGCTAAAATGTCCCTACAATTAAAAGACACCTATCTATCTATCTATCTATCTATCTATTATATTAAAAATATAATCATATATAAGGCTAATATGCAAACGGTCCCCCAACCTGGAGTTCCACCAAGGGGTGTGGCCTGCTGGCCAGCCAAGTGCCCGAGACCCCTCCCCCTAGCTGGCCCCACTCCTGATCATGGGCAGGGCTAGTCTGCCAACTGGCCCTGATGGCCCCAATGGGAACAAATTTGTGCACCAGGCCTTTTAAGCAATATAGCCAACAATATTATGCTATAACCAAACTAGGTAAAAGACTAGAACTTCTTTTATAAAATGGGTCTATTTCCTAGTGATGTATTTGATGTTTCTGGAAGTCAAATCACTAAAAATAATTTTATAAACTAACCTGAGATACAGAAAAATGGCAGCAACAATTAAAAAAATCATTAAACTTTAAATTGCATTCATATATTGATACAGGTATATCTTAAAGACAAGCTAATACATTTACAAAAAAGGCAAACAATCATTTACATGACTTGTATGAAATAATTAAATTCAATTTACTATTCCTGGTATTATTTAAAAAGCTTATTCAAAACATAAGACCTTGATAACAGAGACCAAGAATCAATCATTTCCCCTTTACACCACCCCCGCCTACTATTCAAACACAAATTCTTTCTTTTCAGATCCTCTATAAAATTCCTAACTTGTTTAGTCTCTTAAAAACAGTAGTTACCCTCCCATACACAAATAGAGCAGGAAATTCATAAACTCCATCATAATCATGCCTCAGCCTCATCTATCACCTCTTATCCCAACTGTATTTAATATTCATTCTTTTCTCCATTCACCCATATTTTTCAACTTCTCAGGTTCAAATAAAAAAAGCAACACACACAAACACACACACACACAAAATAAAACAAAACAAACAAACAAAAATCTCCTACCTGATTACCATGTCAGAAAACTCTTCCAGATTACCTAATTTCTTTTTGTTCTTCAGTTCTACTCTACTAATCAATTAAATTAAATTTTAAATGATATTTTGTAAAATCCCTTAGAAATTTAGGATCAAAGCACCAATAAACACCACAGATATATTTATTTGTATTGGGCTTTTGCTTTCTTGGTTAACTAGAGCAACGATGCTCACCACCAGCACATAAGTGGCCAAAGATGAAGTATAGAATGAGGCCAGTAATGGATCCAAAACACATTCAAGATAATCATGAGATATGTGGATTCACATGTCCATATTTTATGAGATGCACTGTGTTATTGACAAAGGAGAACTGAAGCCATTATTAAAGAACAGAGCTACTAATTCTAGACCTTGGACAAACCTCCTGGGCTGTATGTCAATGATCTCATTTCTTACTCCCCATCCATGTCCTTACCAGAGCTACTGCAGTGGGAGGGGTCAACAGGTCTTCCGTTCTTATCAGAGCAGGCTATTGCTTGATAGCGCATGCCCTGTCCGCATTCTTTGCTGTCTCCTTGTACCTGCAGTCCTCGCTGAGGCTCCTTTCTGCTTTCAGGAAGAATGCAATCTGACCAATTTCCAGATGGTTGGGATATAAATACATCACAAGGACACAGTTCTGATTCCACTAGAGGGTACATGTCCACATCCTGGCACTTCTCCTTCTTCCTGCTTTTTCCTGTGCCAATAAGAAACACTGATGTATTAATTTCATATCTGCTGTTTTGTTAAAATTCACTCACAGTATTATATTTAAAAGCTCTTAATAATATTGTCTTAAGTAATATAAAGTCTTTCTATATTATTGAGTTTTTACAGAGAGCAAGATAGAGAGATAGAGAGCTAGAAACATCAATGAGAGAGAGAGACATTGATCAGCTGCCTCCTGCACACCCCACACCGGGTATGTGCCCGCAACCAAGGTACATGCCCTTGATCAGAATCAAACCTGGGACCTTTCAGTCTGAAGGCCGACACTCTATCCACTGAGCCAAACTGGTTTCGGCATAAAGTATTCTTTATTGCCACTCTTTTGTGCATGGAATTAAATTCTAAGACAATGGAAGCAAGTCCCAGAGTAATTGTGAAATTCAAGTTAACTTGACAAAAAAATAAAAAATAAAAATTGTTTGATGTTGGAGAGTGGCACAAGATAAAATGAGAAAACATTTGCTACAGTGGCTCAACAGCTAGAAAATTCATGTCAATGTACTTATTATTTTCCCTACAATATGTTGATAAAAACAGATTGATTACCTTGTCACCATTTTCCTTGAAAGTTTTGGTTGCCAAGGAAACAAACAAGAGGTATAAATATTGACTTCCTTTCCTTTTTTTTTTTTTTCCAAATGCCTTTTTAAAAACAGATTATTTATTTAAGAAATAAAATAATATCCTCCCATACTATGGAGTGAGTCTGGGTGTCACTTAGATGTGATAGACAAAGTGGAATATATTTCGTTTCTCATTACCAGGCTGTTTACAAACACCGGCAGAATCAATAGATTGAAATACATGCTAAAATCATATTGAATAATTTAATCTGAAAAACAAAAAATAAAAACCTATGGCTTCTATAATACTCTGAATTTTTTTACTTAAGGATTCTGAATATGACTTTACCTTACCAAATGAATTTAATGAACATTTTAGTTGTAATTTCAACTTTGAATAATGACAATGTGGAGTCATTTTTCACAGCGCTGAGTACCAGATAACCATGTTTAATGGATTCCAAGTCAGCCTGTAACTTGATTCAAGTTTTCCATCAATACACTTACTCTAGATTCCTAAAAATTTTCCTAGGTCTAATAATTCCACTTTTTGTTTCCTCATTAGTGAGTCATTAGCTAGCCATGGTTGTTTATTAAAAGTGGGCATCTTTATTGATCTATTCCCAGTCCTTATGATTATTTTATTTTTTAATATATTTTTATTGTTGATGGTGTTACAGATATCTCCCATTTTGTTCCCCTTCACCCACTCCTCTCACCCCCTACCTCCCCCTCTCCCCCCAGCTTTTCACTATTCTATTTCCCGTGTCTATGGGCTATGCATATAAGTATGTAAGTTCTTTGGTTTATCTCTTCTTGTCCCCACTTCAAAATACTCGATACAAGCTAATATAGAGACTACTTTCTCCTTATCAAAGAGTTTACATTATACAGAACAATTTAAAGTTGTCACCTAATGAGTGGCTTTCTGGCCTTTCCTGATTTTTTAATTATTTTTAAACTAGAGGCCTAGTGCATGAAATCTGTGTCAGGGTAGGGTCCCTAGGCCTGGCTGGCGATCAGGGCCTATCTATGGGGTAACCAGCAGGGCGAATGGGGCGGTGTGTATGGGGGGGAGGGGTAGCCCTGGCACCTGCCTTAGGTGGCTTTGGACCTGCAGGCAGCTCATGCTTTGAGTGTCTGCCCTCTGGTGGTCAGTGTGCATCATAGCACTGGTCATTCCACTAGTCTTTCTGCTGTTTGGTTGATCTGCATATTAGTCTTTTATTATATGGGATTATTAATTGATTTGGAGAGAGAGAGGCAAGCAACATTGATTTGTTGTTCTACTTATTCATCAGCTGCTTCCCATAAGTACCCTTACCAGGGATTGAACCTATAAACTTGGCATATTGGGACAATGCTCCAACCAACTGAGCAATCCTGCCAGGGCCTTCTCTGATGCTTATTGCCACAATGAACAAGGGTTTTAAGGGTTTTTACAGGAACTGAAATGACCTTGCAAAAGCATCATACACACCACTGTACCTCTGTGAGGATGTATTCATTCACTTTTCCCATTAGAGGTACTTAACTAAGAACACGTTTGAAAAACACAGTTTCTATCATAGCTTAAAATTGTAGTGGTTGAGAGTTGTACAAACAGGTGGTGAATAGCTCCTTCCATCAGCATTTAATTTAACTTTCCCAAGTTGATTATTTTCATCTCTTCTAATTCCACTGTCTTCTCAACACATTTAACCTTGATTTTGGAATCTACCTATTGGTTGGAACCACTTACTCTTGCCAAAGTAATAAAACAAAGCCCTGGAATATCTTTTTGTCCCTTATATTTTTACTACCAAATTACAAGAAGGAAAGCAAAATATATATAAGCAGTATATCACAATCAAAATACGTCTTCAGAAGGTGAACATTTCAATTCACTACTTTTTTTTCCAACAAAAATACTAAATAATTTATTTGATTGGTTTTGCAAAGTTCCTATTTAAGTAAGTTGAGAAGTTATTTTGGTGTAACTTAGATGTTAAGACACACGAATGATCATTCAGCTAGCTAAAAGATTGGCAGTTAATAACTTAGAAAAGAACTTCTAAATACTTTTTAGTGCAAGTAATTTTTAGGAGTTTGCAGAAAAAATGTTCAATATTTACATAAAAATAGATTTTAAATAAATTAAATTCATTAAAGTTTTGAAAATGCACCCCCCCAAAAACAAACAAACAAACAAAAACAACAAAAAACCCTATGTGGGTTGTAAAATGAAAAAAAAAATCCTAGGATTTTCAATATTTTATTTTCTTGGATTACAAATATAAACTATCATTAGCAAACTTCAAGACAAGAAAAAACTGGTCACTAATGAAAATATTCTCCCCCTTTATAGGAGATTCTCATTAACCTCAAAGATATAGGTGAACAGTGAACCAGAATAATGTCTTCTATAATACATCATGATGTAGGAACATGCAAACCAAGTTTCACTGCCCTGTGAATTTGAAACGATTTCTATCATATGCATGTACCTCATTATATTGTTTTATCTTTGGTTTATCTTAGAAACATAAGCAATACTGCTTAAAATCACATATGCAAAGATTTTTATAGAAGAGAAAGCATAACATACAGCATATTTGATGTTTCTATATGTGATCATAAGTTTCACCTATACTTCTGAATGAGATCCTGACTTGAATGCAGAAACACTCTTAAAGGCTCTCACCCATTAAGTAAATCTATTAGAGTGAGTTACATTTAAAACAATCTCATAAGCAATGCATTCCAATAAAGGGATCTTGAAAACAAGAGAATCCGCACTTGGTACTGAGGTCAACACCAATTTTATTATGCCAATGATTATTTTGGCATTTTTCCTTTGGCTTCCATTACCTGAATTAAATTTTCTACATATGGAAATACACATATAGTTCAGAGAAGTTCTGGCATGTATACCTAGACAAGTAGTAAAATGCACTACTGCTCCAGGAATTTGTACATTGCAAGCAAAAAATGCTGCAGAACCTTGATTAAATTAGTAATTGCTTTAATTTCCATTAAATTTCATGGACGCAAACAGAATCAGTAATTAATAACATACCACAAAAGCAGAATCTATGCATGTAACTTGATTTTTACCTCATACTATTAAAGTTTTTAAATGCTCAATTGCTCATGAGGTAATGGCAAAAGAGTATGATATAGGTTAGATATACCTTTGATATTCTTTATAAATTACTTACTGTTTCCAACCTTGCTGAGATCCTGGCACCAGAAACTTAGCCGTTAACTACTCCCGGAAAATTGGTAAATATATTGCCATTTATGACTTACAAGGTGGGGCAAAAGTAGGCTTACAGTTGTTCATACAGAAAGTTATGCCATAATCTACACTAATAAAAGAGAAAGATGCAAATTGACCATACCTTCATGATGCCCAACAGCCAATCAGGAGTATACAATTTAACCCAACAAAGATGGCAGGTTAATTTGCATACACAGGTGCCAAGCAGCGCATCATTGCCCTGGTGATGACGCAGGTGTTCTGCACTGCTCCTGTCGCACTGGAGCTCTGAGCAGGGTGGGAAGGCAGAAAGGTGGCTCTGGGCCAGAGCAAAGGTAGAAAGGCAGCTCTGGCCTGAATGAAGGCGGTGCCGGCAGCCAGGGGAAGGAAGGCCCATTCTTGCACAAAATTTTGTGCATCGGACCTCTAATTAATAAATAATAAAACAAGAATAAACTCCGTTTCATGTACTCACACCTATAACCCTGTTTTTGTCCCACCTTATACAAAGATTATAGAGCTGTATAGAGAATGTCATAGCTACAGAATGGCCCCATTGTTCATTCGCTTCACAAATACTGAGTACTTAGGATGTGCTAAGCAGAGATACAGAGGATAACAAAGGCAGGGAGGGGTGGGAGAGGGGGCGACCTGACACCATTTCCTATCTTTCTGGAGCTTACATTGTCCTTGGGAAGTTCAGGAGTGCAGCACTTTGCTGCAGCTGAGATGTGGAAAGCACATCTTACCTGTGAGCTGCCGCCGTCTGCTTCGGGTTGTTTCACAATTTGTGGAGCAGGACGTAAACTTGGACCAAGCAGTGAAGGTGCAGTCATCTCGACATGGGACCATGCATTCTTGCACAAGGGGAGGCATGCTATTTGCCTGCTTGAGGCATTCGGTCATTTCTGCTGACTGGTTATCATCAGAGATGCAAGAGATAGCTGAAAAAGAATATATGTGTGGATTATTTTGTTGTTTTCAGTAAATTAGTCTGCTGGTGCTTGTTTGATAAAAATAGTAGAATGCTCCAAGGTTTAAAAATTTAGTTGTCACTGTGAACGGAAAAAGTCTTCAACATAGCTATCCTTATTTCTCTCTGAAAATTAAATGTTTATTGTTGCCATGAAGGTATTTGATGATTTAATTGGTTATTAAATAACTCTCAGTGATTTATTATATATTTCCTGCCTCTAAGCATCTGATATTGAGAGATGCCACAAAACTAGGTAAGAGAAACCTGTGAGAGTAATATGCAGACAAAACCACACACACACACTTGTCAGAACTCTTCTTAGGCATTCTTGTCAATTTTCTTGTTTAAATGTCACTTATGGAAGTGGTCCTGTTTTCACTTCACACAGTATTTAAAAAAGAATTTCTGCTGTCAATAAGTAAACTTTTATCTCATTATTAAAATTTCAGAAACAGTTAAAATTTTAATTTTTTTTCAAGTACAGGTATACTCTATTCACATAATTCCCACAACTATCTTATCAATTGCAGATAACACTACAAAGTCTCTCTCACATAGTTTTTAGTTTTTAATTGATTTCAGAGAGGAAGTGAGAGGGATAGAGAGATAGAAACATCGATGAGAGAGAAACATTGATTGCTGCCTTTTGCATGCCTAGTACTGGGCATTGAGCCTGCAATCCAGGCCCATGCCCTAACTGGAAATATAACCATGAGCTTCTGGTTCATAGGTCCATGCTCAACCACTGAGCCCACCAGCTGGGTTTTCACATAGCTTATCTAGACTGCTTCCAGTCATATCATAAAATAACTAAAATAGTTATGAACTCTTGCTTATACTTTGGTTTGATTTTTTTACTGACATTTATTTATGAATGAATGATATGTTTGTGTATCTTTTATTCACCCTGGTTAACTGGGAACTCTCTAAGGATATATCTGTATATTCTCTAGACCAGTGTTTTTTAATGTTGGCATTCTTCATGTTTTAGATTGAGTAATTTCTTGTTGGTACAAGAGTGTTTCTTATGCATTTATCTCAGGTCTCTACCTATTAGATACCAGTAGCACACATACCCTCTCAGCTGTGAAAACCAAACATTACTCCGCACATTGGCAAACAGTGCCCCCAGTTGAAAACTATTCTTCTAAATGATTCCTAACCATGGATGTCTCTGAGCATACAGAAAACCCATGGCATGGCTTCAGAACTGCTCCATAAGCTCCTCTGGGGGAGAAACCCAGGGATATTTTGATCAACCTGTCCACTGACCACCCATATTTGGTGTGGTGCCATTGACATGTATGTCAAAGACTATTTGCTGAGTTCCTGATCACAAAGAAACTATTGAGTATTGAGTATGATCTTTTTTTTTTTTTTTTTTGCAGATCTTTAAAATTTTCCAAGTTACAGGGGATGAATAAACTACAGCTTAGGATCAACGTGGTTAAAACTCTTTATATAAACTATTCCAATGCAGGGTTAATGTACATAGGGGTTCCTTTCAGTTGCCCATTCTTATATTCTGAATTATTTTATTTATTCTGAGCACAACAAAGAACAAGTCCACCTGAATAACATTTTTAAAAAACTTGTAAAAGCTAAACCTATCTAATGCTTTAAGACCAAGGAATTAACTAAGATGACAAGGGATGGATACACATTACTTCCCGATGACAGGCCAGGCTGTTCATTCACTTTGAAAAGTTTTGTTTTTATCCACATCTTGGGAACAGAATTCATCACACAGCAAGACAATATCATCTGCATTTCTTAAATTGGGACTATTACAGCCATTAATGGTGAACACAGCAAAATACTTTCTTAAGTAGTGTACAAGCAAACATTATCTGAATTGTATGTTTAGCTAAACAACTTAGAATCAATTTAGGAGACTTTTATCAGGCAAAGTTAATTTTCCTCTAAAATGGAAATGTACTGAATAATATGAATAACGTTAAATACTCTAAAAAAGCATTGCTACTTTTCCAGTGATAAATTTATGGTATTCAAAACAAATACTAGAAAATAAATGTCCAAAATTTGAATGCTATGATAAATAACATTTCAAGTTTTACAAACTACTTAGAGTAGAACACACTATACTTATATCTATTGGAAGTATTTTGCATTAATAAATGAAAGCATAAAAAATTTTAAGATAGCTATAACATCATGTTGGAATTAACTGACATCATTATCAAATGGCATGACTGCAACTAAAAATCTAAACATCTGGGATTTATATGGACTAAGATACGTTATTTAAGTTTTTATGCTTTCATTTCCTCATCTTCAAAATATGATAAGGACACCTATAACAAAGAGTTGGGAGCACCCTTAACACATTATCTCATACAGACTAAGAGATCAATAAATGCTAAACTTATTATTATCCTTTATATATGTTTTTTAAATTTGTTTTAAATAAATCAGGCTCTTGTTGTCCTACCAAGTATACAGGGACATACTTTTACTCTCCATGCCTCATTTTTTCCTTGGTAATTCTCAGAATCCAAAGGATAAAGGTGAGGAGGAAACCTGATTCTGGCACTATACTATAAATCATTAGTCAGACAACATATAAGATAAACCCTGAACACATCCACTAAAGTAACAGAGCTGCACAGAGCAAATCAGATCCATCACTCCTGCAAAAACTGATGTAGTAAACTAACCTAATGAAGGCACTGGAGGCCTTACATGTCACAGAGTCCATTAAAAATAGTAGCTTAACGTTGAACAACACCCATATTCACCTGAAGAGCGCTGCTCTGTGTTACTAGTGATGATAAGTAACCCGAGCAACTGACACACTACAGGTCATGCAATCCTCAGTTTGGTCTAAGCATTAAGGTTTTCAAATTTCTTCAAATTCAAGATTCTGAATTATTTTTAAGTGTGAAAAGAGTAACTAATAAGATAAAGGTCAGATACAGAAAGGTGGTTATCCGAGCGGAAAGAGGGTAAGGGCAATGTGAAGGAAGGGTTCAACTATGTGGTATCAGAAGGAAACTCGACTTTGGGTGGTGATCACACAATAAAGTCCAGGGATGTTGAACTATAATCTTGTACACCTGGAACTTATCTAATGTTATGAACCAATGTTACCCCAATAAGTGTAGTTAAAAATAGCTAGAAACAAACATTCGAACAAGTTAAATGAAGAATTTTTAATTGGAATGTCCTAGTATAAGATCAATAATTTATTTAATAAATATTTTATGGAGGACTGGGCACTGAAACTTCAAAAAGGGTAGGAAAACACTGAGGCAACAGCAAGCAAGAAGACTGCAGAAGTGGAAAACGGAAAGATAAACACAAAGAAAATATTTAGAGAAAATAAGGATAACTGGTATCCAGATATACAACCCAATTCAGAGCCCCTTACACAGGGCAACTATGGCAAAGGATATTTTTAAAATATTACTTTCCACCCACAATATAGTCCTGCAATTAATATTAAAGGTGTATATACTCCTTAATCCAGAGAACCTCTTTATCAGAGTGCTGATCAAATTGCAGGCCTCGGTGTCAAATGAAACTAATGGTGATTCTTGATTTTTTTTTATTTTTTATTGTTACCTTGGGCAAATTATGTACTAGTAAACTCTTTTAAGACCCAATTCATCCAGACTATGGGGATGATAATAATACCAGCATCATATAATAAAATTTTAATACAGAAATTAATACAGATATACTTCTAGGAGAGAACTGAACACTTAGTATAATACTTTAGTACCTGTGCCCTGAGAGTGACACATTACTATGAAGGTTATTGAAAATGAAATGTAAGAAATGGAAATAAAGAACCCAGCATCACTTAACTTGGTTCTTGAGTGAGAAAACATTTTCCAATATCACCCAAACCTTCTTGACTCCTAAGTATGATGAGAACCTTCTTTGAATTATAATGTTAAAGCCAGCAGCTTCTTCCAAAGACTGCATGGCCCTCCCAAGGACATGGCTATATTTCCAAATGAAGCCCGTGCACTCTGCGCAGTGTCAACAAAAATTAGACTACCGCATAAGCTTGCAACTCCTGGAAAAGCCAGAAACTAAAATCTAAGGCCTGTAGGAAAAGTTTCCCTGAAGTACCAAGATTAAACTCCTTAACAACACTAAGCAAAGAGCTTAATGAGAGGAAAGTGAACATTTGTACAAAAGAGTGCTGGCCAACTTTACATCTTTCCTCCTCACTTACTAGTACTTAGGTGGTCATGGCCAGCAGAAACAAGTACCATGCCCTTCTGTGCTAAAGCTGGATTCACGAGAACTTTAATATCTGAGTAATATTTACGGGCATCTATCAATGCTTTCCTGATCGTGAGAACATTTGGGCTTCACTACTGATCAAAAGAGTAGTTGACATTAATCAGAAAAAAAAAAGAAAAAAAAAGAAAGAAAAAAAACAAAACAAACTTATGCCCTGGGATTAGGAGTGAATCTTGGTAAGGACATATTCTCTCCGTCTATGATGGACTAGACACTAGATTTTGCATATATATCTGGATCCTCATTAACTACACCTTCTGCCCTAATAGACGTTATTGAACACAACCTATTCATCCATCCACTTATTTTGAAATTATATATATATCCATATCTGCACATGTAAATAATTGAGTTTCCAGAAGGCTAGAGCAGTGGCAGTGGCAGTGGAGGCAGGGAGAAAGATAATGGTACCACATTGCTGTTTTCTCAGTAGCATCAGTAGCAATAATCAGTGGCATAGAAGATAACCTGTAAGTAGGTACTTCAGTCTTACTGGAAAGAATGTACAATGTGCAAGCAGGAAAAATAGGCCGCTACTGAGGACTCATCTATCAGACATCTGCCATTTAGTTGAGCTCTGAGTCCTGGGCCTTTCAGATCAGAGCAAACCACTTGTAGGCCACAACCTAGAGAAAATATTTCTCTTTTGGTGCTTTTAAGTATTTAACAAACTGCATTATACTAGATGGAAAGGTCTTCCATTAGGAAAGAGAGAGGCAATTACGTCTGAGTCTTTTCATCATATACTAGTATTTCTACCTGAACTGAACTGCTTAAGAGGAGTGGCTCTTCAGGGATAAATGATATTTATTTATTAAACTAGAAATATTGTCAGGAGGGAAACTGTACTCCCAGGTAAAATTAGTTCAAATAGCTCCAGAACAATCTCATTACCCGGCACTGATGGAAATTTAGCGTATTAAGCTCTGGGCAGAGAGTGTTTAGAGCAGCTGCCTGGGACATCCGGGTATTCTTATTAAGGAATGATGGAGAAGCAGGTGGGTCAGCCAAGCCACTCAGACAAGAGCTGTCACTGGTCAGTGGGTGTGGAGGGTCAGTTGGAACCAGCCCCAAACCTCTGTGAGGCTGGGCATCAAGCTTCCTGTTCATAGTGCCCAGAAATGGACATCACACACACAGAACTGAGTTCAGCCACTTCGTCTTCTTAATTACCAGTCAGGGGAGAAGAGGCACTAATTGCTTTCTCCTGTTATCCGAGTTTCAATCCTAGCAGCATGGAAAAGCACACCTGACACAACATGCACAGTTACCAAAGAATTTAGTAAAAGAAGCAAAACAAGAGTATTGTACAAATTCTCTGTGTCTCATAGTTAATGTTTTAAAAGGAACCGCGGTTTGTGTGGGATGGTTATGCAGCCTACTTAGGCTTCCACGAAAACTAAAAGCAGTATAACTACAAGTAAATGGCTAGTCTCCCCTCCACCCCACCTCCTACACGTCCAAAAATAACCCCACACAACTGAAGGTCTGACAAGCCATTTTACTAATATGTCTGCCTTCTTATCAATTATGATTTGATGAAGAGGGTGGGTGTTGTGGGCCTTGTGATAAGAAGCTATAGTTTCTGCCTGGAAAGACTACATGAGTCCATAGCCTGCCGTTTCACATCTGCCCGCGCTAATCACCTTCCACATCACTCTTCCTAAGTTGCTCCTGATCAGTGTTCAACTCTCATAGTTGACAAGAAAGGGCAGGAACAATTCCTTTCAAGAGGTCATGGTCTTCAGGACATGGAGGTGGCCTGCTAGGAAGAGAGGAGCTCACTGTCCTGCAATTGTGAGCAGTTTTTGTTCAGGACCAGAGCCCGGTTTGCATGCACAACAAGGAGTGGAGGGGGTGGGCACTAACGCCCTGGCTCAGCCCACACCCACACAGTGTGTCCTAAAGTCAGGCCCTGCACCAGCGGCCTGGGACACACAGATGGGAGAACCGGAAATGTCACTTCTCTACAGGCAGGGTCCTGCAAGAGCACAGTGCCAGGCCTCAGACACTGGGCAGTCAGAGGCGCCTTCCTGGGTGACAGGGGGAGGATGAGAGGCATGTATGCAGTGAAGGCAACACGAGCCAGCCATGGGCTTGGCTCACCACCTGCCTGTGCAGAGAACAATGTGACAGCCAGCTTCCTGCCCTGGCCCTGCACACCTGTAGACTCTCCCATTCCCCTTGGCCAAGCCTCTAACATAGGGGTGTCGAACTCAATCAGAGAAGGGGCCAAAATCTAAAATCCAGCCTAAATCGCGGGCCGAATGGTTTACTGAACAGTCATAAACTGTCATTGTGATGGAAACACAGCGGAGTGCAGTGATGACAGCGCAGTTCGGGCCACATTGCAAGGCCTGGCGGGATGGATTTGGCCCGCGGGCCTTGTGTTTGACACATGTGCTCTAACACATAATTGCATGTTTGCATGTGGGTAAAGAGCCAACACACTATGTCGGGCTGCCACTAAATACAGTTGGTGGGTTTTTTCAAGCCCACTGTGGAAGGGGAGGCAGGGCTGTGTACAATGTGCTTGGGGAGGGCTCCCTGTCAGATGTTGGAGGACTCAGATGCTCCGCTGGGGAGCTGCTGGCCGGGTGTGGGCACACCTCGGTCTACTGAGCTTTAATTGCAATTCACGGGAGTTGCTTTATTTATTTTTTTACAAACTGAAAGCAAGGCCCTCCATCAGCAAAATGATTATGAATCGTTTTACCGTGTTGGTCTATTACCAAACCAGCAATATCTTCAAAGTATGCCTTTATCAGGAAAGCCCTATGAGATTTTTTTTAAATGCTAGCATAGTTTGAGGTATTGTTGTTCTCCTATTGCCAGTGTAACAAATTAACAAATCCTAGCAGCTTAAGAGAGCAAACATTTGTTTTCTTATGATTCTGGGAGTCAGAAGTCCAAAAATCAGTATCACCAAGCAAAAAGGTGTTGGCAGGGTTGGCTGCTCCCGGAGGCTCCAGGGAAAACCAGGTACCTTGACCTCTCCAGCACCTTCCTCCAGCTTCCAGGCCAAGCTTGGGTGTGTAGTATCACCTCTTCTCTCCTCCTCGCTGCCTCTCTTCTCTGTTATCACGTGGCCTCCCACCTCCCTCTTTATAAAGGCTGTTCTGATTACATTGGATCCACCTGGATAACTTCCCAACCTCAAGATGCTTAACTTAATCACACCAGCCAAGTCCCCTTTGCCAGTGTTTCCCAACCTTCTCTCATGATGAGAATCACCTGGTGGAGTTGTTAAAACACAGATTCCTGAATCCCAACTAAGAAGTGCTAAACTAGAATTTTTGGGAACATATAGGTAAAATTGTATACCTAACTAGTGCTCTAAGACAGATTTTATATACAGAGCACTAAGTTAGGTATGCAATTTTACCTATATGTATAGGTAAAATTGCATACCTAACTAGTGCTCTAAGACAGATTTTATATACAGAGCACTAAGTTAGGTATGCAATTTTACCTATATGTATAGGTAAAATTGCATACCTAACTAGTGCTCTAAGACAGATTTTATATACAGAGCACTAAGTTAGGTATGCAATTTTACCTATATGTTCCCAAAAATTCTAGTTTAGCACTTCTTAGTTGGGATTCAGGAATCTGTGTTTTAACAACTCCACCAGGTGATTCTCATCATGAGAGAAGGTTGGGAAACACTGCCCTTTGCTATGTAAGGTATGTATTTACCGTTTTGGGGAGTCAGACCTTGGGCATTTGGGGAGCTATGATTGAGTCTACAAGACAAGGGATAGTATGTCTTCCCAGCAGCATTGCTCATCCACTAGGATAAGAATAACCTGCTTCATGCACTCCCCTAACAGGAAGAAAGGCAGATTTGATGCAAGTTTTCCATGATTTCTCCATCCCTGCTCTCACACAGGTTTGGTTTGTTTTCAGGTACTTGATTGTCTGATGACCTGACGCTGCCTGCTTTCCATCAACCACCAGGCTACTTTTAGAACTGCTCCCCTCACACCTGGAAGTCCTTAGGGAAGGCAGACTAGTAGACTGATTTCTTACTCAAGACCAAGCATAATTAAGAGTGTACATTTCAATGAATAAAAGTATATTTCAATGACCAAGCTGGTCGGTCTGAACCATGTAAAATGCAAAGCCACTTTCTCCCTTGCAACTATCCTGCTTCAGTTTTTTAAAACCTCAAATTGGAATGCCAGTTGCAATGTTTCCAACATGCAGAGAAATATTGGAGCTGGAAGGCCATGAGAACAAGTAGAAATAATACAAACTTCTCTATGTGGGAAAAGAAGGCTAACTCTGTGCTTTCCTTCACAGCAAGCTTCCTTTGTTGACTCTCCAATGGGGACGTACTCTGAGTGAAAGCCCTGGGAGCCCTGCCACCATCCACCCCGTGCTCAAAGCCAAGGGCTGGCAGTGTCAGGATGCACATCAATATGGTCACATGGATGCTGCATGGTAGTCCCCCCAGCTAGCCTGAGCCTAGGCACTCTGGCTGCAGAGGAGGGAAAAGGACTGCTCCTATCCCCTCCCTAAGTGGCCAGCACTGGTGTGAGGAGGACCGGGAGCTCTGGCAGCATTGGAGGAACAGGAAAGGTGGCCCCAGCACTGGTATTTTCCTGCACAGAGATGGGGGTCACCCCAGCCCGACTAAGCCAACTTTTCCATTTAAAGAGCCAGGCCCTTCACTTTTGGACTTTAATCATCTCAGCTCAACCAAACAACCCCTCCATGCACCCTAATTCACTCAGCGAATATCCTTGCAATTCCCTTATTCAACAGTTGTAATTAGTAGAGAACACATTTGTACAGGACTTGCTATTAGCCAACGGAGGAGTCTATTTAGAAGTAAAAGCCAGTCATTGCCACACCACCGTGCTTTCATGCTTTCACTCCCCCCTTGGTATTGTCTCTCCCGGTCAGAGCACACTGTTGGGAGCACAGTGTTTGGAAAGTCCCATTCTTCAAAAGCAGCATTTGAGTAAAGGGTGTGTTTATTATTACATGCTGACTGACATGTATGCAACTTTTGAGGGGAACAGCATGAATTAAACATTGTGGAAATTAAATTAAACAATAAAACCCTAATTGCTTGTTAGGGTACTTTAATTGACTCCTAAGTACCATATGTGAAGCTGTGAGGCTGCAGGAGCCCAATTATAAGATTGCTTATGGAAAAATGCAACTCCTTTTGCATGTTGGAAACACATCCCCTAATTATTGTTGCCCTCTCAGAAAAAAAAAATAAAAAAATCAAATAATGAAGAAATGCTTTGTAAGCTAATAATGTATGCTTAGTCCTTAGGTAAACCCAAAGTTCTTTATTTAGGTTCTAATACAAGAGCAGCAAATGCACAGTTAAAAGTTCCATTTGCTTTTTTCCAAGGCCTTTGTTAAGTCCTGAAGCTCTCTGTGTTCACAGCCTAACAAAGCAGAGTACACAGGTATGGTTCTTGGTTTCAAGGTATCTGCCCCCTAACTTAAAATGATTGACAAGAATAAACATTTCAGGGAGGAAAAGAATAAAAAAAGAAAAAGAATAGCAATGCATGTGAGAATCACACAGGGGGGAGAAGAAGAGAGATCTTAAAACTCTGGTTGCTGATCCTATGTATTCAGGAAAGCAATGCTAGGAATTGTGTTCATTACTCAGCAATGGTTGGAAGGCAAGTGATCAGGATCAGCTGTGGATCTTGGGGAATGGGTGATGAACAAGGGACACTCAAGAGATCCAAGCTGCCCTCTTAGTAAAATCAGAAAATAAGGAGGTCCCACACAAGTAGAGTGAGCAGCTTCAAAGACTGAGTGGGAAAGGAGTAATCTGTGGAAATGCTAAATCCAAGAAGAAAAGTAGTAAATTGTCCTTCCCAATGCAGCCTGATAATGATGTTTGTACGAACACAAGTTTTCCTGGAGTAGCTTTACTACTAGTAGATTCTCTGGATCTCCATAAGCCACAATGAAACCACCCAAAATAATATGTAAGTACAAAGAGTAGCTTGCTTGTTAAGAAAACTACAACATGAGTATCTTAGTCCCCAACCTCTCCATCCCCTAAATCAGGGGTCCTCAAACTTTTTAAAGTGGGGGCCAGATCATGGTCCCTCAGAGAGCTGGAGGGCCGGACTATATGAACTACTAATTCCTACTGTAACACCTCGGCTGCGCTCACTGCCCAAAAAACCTGGCGGGCCGGGTCAGACTCCTCTGCGGGCCGCATGTGGCCTGCGGGCCGTAGTTTGAAGACGCCTGCCCTAAATAGACCAATAAACAAACCAACAAACAAACTCTAAATAGAGGAAACATAAGATGCAAACTGAGCTTGAAAAGTGTCTCTCTGAGTTTCTTCTCCCATATATAATATTATAAACTACAGTCTGGTGCATGAAAATTCATGCACTGGAGGGGGGTTTCCTCAGCCAGGCCTGCCCACTCACACAATCCAGGAGCCCTCAAGGCCAGGACGTGACCTGGCGATCAGGGGAAGGTGACACCTGCTTGGCTGGCCCTGGTTACCTGAGCTTCCGGTGGGCATGGGTGGCTGGGCAGCTGCCATCCAAGGCTTGCCTGAGCCTTAGGCATCAACTGGGCAGCCACCATCTGAGGCTTGCCTGAGCCTTGGGCCAGCCCTGGGCAGCTGGGGGGCTGAGGGCAAGTCCAGCTTCACTGCACTCCTGCCACCCCCACCCCCAGTGGGGCTGAAAGGACTAGGGAACTCCAGCAGGGCTGAGGACACTGGGTGCTGCCATCTTGTAATTATGGGTGCTGTCATCTTTGTGATGTTGTGACAGTCAATTTACATATTCTCTCTTTATTAAATAAGATTGTAGTCAGAGTACACAGGATGATCTTGCCATGCACATGCATGCATGTGAGGATGTAACCTGTATGGTTAAATGAGCAGGAGCAGCACAAATTGGCACAAGGACTTTTCTTTTTGAGCATGTCTATAAGTTGCCACTGACCAGCCGGGAGGGCTGGACCACTTTGTGTGACTGTTTTGTGGGGCTGCCTTTGTAGGACTGCTTTTTGGGCTACTTTAAAGGACTACTGTGTTTTTCATGCAGTAGCAACGGCTCCTATAGTAGCAATGGCTACTCAGTCTACAGTAAAGTGTCTCTAGTATGTGCCTAAGACTTTTCATGTCTTCTCCTTTTAATACCCAATGACTGAGAACCTATGCTCCCACACCTATATTATAGAAAGCCATTATAAATGCATATAAAACATCACATATAGCAAGATACTTATCACTAATAAATCTACATTGTGGCTACAGTGAATATGAGAGTCATCATAGCAACTTCTTTTTATATATCTCTGCTTTTACAATAGCTAGAGGAGCTGCACTTAATTCAGTTGACTTTATTTTTCTTAAAAACTATTCATTAGGGAAAGATTGCTAATGATAAAGTATTTCTTTTGGGGGTGATGAAATACTTGGGGATTAGCTTACTTAAAGTGATGGTTGAACAACATTATGAATATACTAAATTGTACAGAGGCTGGGGGAGGTAAATAGGGGAAAAAGGAGACATATGTACTACTATTTGTAATACTTTAAACAATAAAAATAAAAATTTAAAAGAGTGCAATTTTATTTCAGCAAAGCTCCTATAAAAATTCTGAATCTCAAACAAATAAATGTAATTTTAGAAAAAGAGCTCAGGAACCATGTCACAAAATCAGGTGCATTAGATGCCGCATTTTTAGAAATCCTAGGAATCAGAAGCATTGACCACCTAGCAAGGAATTTATCCTCCCCAAAGTTATGCTCAAATCATTTATATTGACTTCTATAAATGAGAGTGTGCCCATAAATAATGGATTAAAATTTTATCAAGAATGCAGTTCTTTTTATATGCTTCTGGTTTACAAAGTTTTGTTTTTAAATTTTGTCCTGCTTAAAATTTCTGTGCTGCCATAGTTACTAACCTGAATTATGTAGAATGATATCTGATAGGCAATGGAACTATGAAACATAACAGCAATATAAGGTAGAATATATGCCCTAAGAGGGTTCATAATCTACCTGAAATACCCAACTCCCAGAATGTGGAGAGAAGACACAAAATATAAAAATATATATGCACCACCTAGATTTAAGTGTATCCAGAATGCATAAGCATTGCATGGTAGAGTTCATTTCTTACTGCGTTATAAAATTCTGTCAGGTGAGACATCATCTAACTCCCCTTATCAATGTGCGCTCTTTTCCTTTCCTTCCTTCTATATTACAGTCTCATTAGACGTGTAAACTCACAATGAGATGCTTTCTAGTATTTCCAACTCATTTTTCTCACAGCCACTAAAACGACATCAGATTGGTTTCCTTTGGTAATATCTCAGACATCTAAATTCTGTCTTATGCCTAATTAAGTCCTCAACTCAAATAGTATGAAAGTTATTTGACATTTCTTGTTTATATTTGGGAAAATAACTTATACACCCTTCTTTCCATAGAATATTGCCTGTAACCATGCAATATGCTGGGAGCTTTATGCTCCCCCAGCCTCTACTTTATGCACAGGTACAAGGAAAATGTATATTTGGCAGATGTGAAAGAATAAATCCACGCACGGCATGTAGAAGGTGATTTATTTCATTATTAAAGGAATATGGCGGTATTTCCATATGCCTCACCTATATCTCTGCCAACAGCTGTTGTGCAACCAACTCCCAAATCAGGAGAAGAACGGGCTGGGCATTTTTTAACAGGAGCTCTGGGTTTGACAGATGGGTGGTACTTTAGTTACCTGCTGTACTTCACATAAAGGCACAGGAAAGAGTTGGGCAAAATCACTCTAGCAAGTAATTCTAGATTTTAACAAATGTACCTACTTTTGGAGTATTAGAGGTAAGAATCTTCAGAGCCTGTGTAAAACAGGAATGTTAACTATTATCTGCCTTGAAGTAAGCTATCTTGATAATAAGTGCTGTATCATTCATCAGGAAGCTAAATGTTGTCACATAATTAATCCAATAACAGCAACTAGGTAACAAATGAGACGTGAAACACAAATTTAGAAATAATTTGGTGTTCTCTATTGAAAAAACAACTGCAAAGACCCAGGATATTAATTACCTCATTGTTATAGAGAAACAATAAATCAGCATAACGTCCACATTTATTTCCCTCCCTCTCCAAAGTATACTGCATTTTCTCCCGGCTCTGTCTGCTTAAAACGTCTTCTAAGGAACTCTCCCTTTTCTGCAGATGATTTCCTCTCTGTAGCTCACTATGAGTACTTGTGCTTTACATGGAACCGTAATTACTGCTATTATAATAAAGTGTCTGTTATAAACAAAGCTGATGCTGTGTCAAGAAGACATTTGTTTTTATTTCGTTGGGTTGCCTCCTCCATTAAACTCTGCCAAGCTACTGCTGAAATTATGTTTATTCATCTACATTTCCTCTTCAGTCCCTCAGGAGACCATGCATTTGCTACATCCTTTATGAAAAAACGAAATTTGTTACACTTTAATTCTGTTTTAGAATCTCAAACTTAATAAAACCCCATAATGAAAGTATGAGTAATGGTGGATTTAGAGGATCAGATTGTAGTTCTTTTGCACTATATATATTCAAGACTAAGTCAAACGACTTAGTTTCTCTTACAAGACTTTTTAGTAAAAAACAACTCCCTTCATATAATATGTAGATGGATTCCTGAAAAGGTATATGCAAGAAATATGAAGGAAATGAATCCATTTGAATGCAATAGGGAAATATGCTTTTTAAAGGCTTTCTCTCCAGAGAAATGCTATTTAACTTCAAAGATACATTTTTTTATTGTCTAAAGTTTTCATAAGTCTCCTTTTCCCCCAATTGACACCCCCCCATTCCCACCTCAGGCAAGCCCCTACCACCCCAGTGGCTGTGTCCATTGGTTATGCTAATATGCATGCATACAAGTTCTGTGATTGCTCTCTAACACTCTCCCCCTACCATTTGTCTCTGGATCTATTCTTGTTCATCACATTATTAGTATGTTGATCATTGTAAGCCATATGTGAGTGAGATCATGTGATATTTATCTTTCTCTAACTGGCTTATTTATCTTAGCATGATGCTCTCCAGTTTCATCCATGCTAATGCAAATGGTAAAAGTTCCTTGGGTTTTATAATGGCAGAGTATTCCACTGTGTAGATGTATCACGCTTTCTTAATCCACTCATCTGCTGATGGGCACTAAGGTTGTTCCCAAATCTTAGCTATTATAAATTGTGCTATAGTACTATGAATGTAGAGGTGCATATATCCTTTCTAATGGGTGTTTTTGGTTTCTTGGGATATATTCCTAGAAGTGGGATCACTGGGTCAAATGGGAGTTCCATTTTTAACTTTTTGAGGAAATTCCGTATTGTCTTCCTCAGTCTGCATTCCCACCAGCAGTGCATGAGGGTCCCTTTTTCTCCACAGCCTGGCCAGCACTTGTTGTTTGTTGATTTGTTGATGATAGCCATTCTGACAGGTGTGAGATGGTATCTCATTGTTGTTTTGATTTGCATCTCCCCGATGATTAATGACTTTGATCATGTTTTCAAATGATTCTGGGCCTTTTGTATGTCCTCTTTCAAAAAATGTCTACTTATACCCTTTGCCCATTTTTTTATTTGATTGTTTATCTTCTTTTTGTTAAGTTGTATGACTTCTCTGTAAATTTTGAAGATTAAACCCTTATCAGATATAACATTGACAAATATGTTCTCCCATGCAGTGGACTTTTCTGTGTTTTGTTGATGGTTCCTTTTGCTGTGTTAAGCTTTTTATTTTGATGTAGTCCCAGTTGTTTATTTTCTCCTTAGTCTCCATTGCCCTAGCAGCCATGTCAGTAAAGATATTGCTACGACATATGTCTGCTATTTTGCTGTCTATTGAGTCTTGTAAGATTTTTATGGTTTCCCATCTTACATTTAAGTCATTTAGCCATTTTGAGTTTGTTTTTGTGGATAGTATAAGTTAGTGATATAGTTTCATTTTTTTTTTTTGCATGTATCTGACCTAATGTCCCAGCACCATTTATTGAAGAGACTGTCTTGACTCCATTATATGCTCTTGCCTCCTTTGTCAAATATTAATTGAGCATATTGGTTTGGGTTGATTTCTGGGTTCTCTGTTTGTTCCAGTGGTCTATATGTCTGTTCTTTTCCCAGTACCAGGAAGTTTTGAGAACCATGGTTTGGTAATATAGCTTGATATTTGATATTGTGATCCCTCCAACTTTGTTCTTTCTCAGGATTGCTGTGGCTATTCATGGTCTTTTTTTATTCCATATGAATTTTTGGAGAGTTTTTTCTAGATCTTTGAAATATGCCATTGGTATTTTAATGGTGATTGCATTGAATCTGTAGATTGCTTTGGGTAGTATGGACATTTTAATGATGTTGATTCTACCAAACCATGAACATGTTAAGTTCTTCCATTTGTTTATGTCTTCCTCTCTCTCTTTTTTCAATGTTGTGTAGTTTTCCAGGTATAGGTCTTTAACCTTCTTAGTTAAGTTTATTCCTAGGTATCTTAATTTTTTTGGTACAATGGTAAATGGGATTGTTTTGTGTGTTTTTTTCATTTCTCTTTTTGTGAGTTCATTATTGGTGTATAAAAATGACATAGACTTCTGGGTGTTGATTTTGTATCTACATTACCAAATTCATTTGTTTGACTAGATTTTGTTTTGTTTTTATGGAGTTTTTGGGTTTTCTGTGTATAGTGAGTGTCATGTCACCTATGAATAAGAACAGTTTTACTTCTTTTCCAATTTGAATGTCTTTTATTTCTTCTTTTTGTCTAATTGCAATGGCAAGCACTTCCAGTACTATATTGAACAGGAGTGGTAAAAGTGGGCATCCCTGTCCTGTTCCTGTTCTTCAGGGAAATTAGTTTAGATTTTGTCCATTGAGTATGGTGTTGGCTGTAGGTTTTTCATATAAGGCTTTTATAATGTTGAGGTCTGATCCCTTTCTTCCCACTTTGCTGAGAGTTTTTATCAATAAAGGGTGTTGGATTTTGTCAAATGCCTTTTATGCATTGATTGATATGATTATGTGATTTTTGTCTCTCAGTTTATGTGATGTATCACATTTATTGATTTGTGTATATTGCACAAAGATATATTTTTCAATATAAACAAGCAAAGTTGTACTTATGTGAAAATGAATTTGTTTAAAGTGATATGCATTTCAAAATCAAATGACCTCCACTTACTTCTGTGTAACATTTTACCTGCTAAATGAATTAAATTAAGAATAAAACTGCCTTCCAATTTTTTTTTTTACCAGTTATGAGTTAAGTCAGAAACTTGATTTGTTTTAACCTCTAAGCACTGAGAAATAATTCATCTTTTAAAAAAAATATTTTATTGATTTTTTACAGAGAGGAAGAGAGAGGGATAGAGAGTAAGAAACATCAATGAGAGAGAATCATAGATCCGCTGCCTCTTGCACACCCCTACTGGGGATGTGCCCGCAACTAAGGTATATGCCCTTGACCAGAATCAAACATGGGACCCTTCGATCCGCAGGCCGATACTCTACCCACTGAGCCAAACCGGTTTTGGCAAATAATTCATCTTAATGTGACTAATTATATTCAAACCATACATTTAGGTACTTTGAGGTAGTAATGATCACACCCATGATTCAAATGATCAAGGCTAGTTGGAGCCTATAACTAGGTCTCTGCTAACACATCTTTTACACATTTGCTTGAAATCTTTGCACCACTTAAATGGAACTTGTTTTCAGCGTGAGTTCCATGCCATGATCAGGACCCAAGCACAATCTGTGGAGGCAATTTGGCCAGTTAGGAGAATGTGTGTAGCACTGCTTTCCCTCTAGTAGCTGCATGACCACTGGGGGAGGCTCATAAACACTTAAGCATATTCATATGCAAAAGAAAGTTGGACCAGGATGATCTGGATTCCTTCCAGCTCTAATAATTCTTGATTACATTATTGGTACAAGCCTGTAGAAAGCATTCTCAGGAGTACTGCTAAATTTTCTCTGGAGAATTGGCAAGATTAGTATAGCCAGCTGGTACTTAAGCACACATTTATGCCGGATTGTTTTTATTTCACTATGTGGCATGTTGTTACGTACACATTACATGCTAATACATGGAGGAAAACAGTCTACAATTTTTGTAAAAAAATAAATAAATCCATGCTTCACTTAGGAAGGCATTTTATATAAAATATATATGTTAATTGAACTTCCAAGTAGAGATTGCAGAGCGGAAGCTTGAATATACTTCTACTTCTTTCTACAGCCTCATCAAAACTTTGTTAAAATTAAGAGAATAAAAAAGCAACATAGTGTCATGATTTTTGAAGCTGTAATTCCATCAAGAATAAATGTGTTACATCAAATAAACAAGTAAGAATTGAACAGACCAAATAAAATGTTAAACTCTAAGGTGGAAATAGCAAAAGCCAAGGATTAATCTGTCATCACAGAGTCTCTAAAAGTGGGGTTGAATTGGGGAAAAGGGTGTGCTTGGAAAAACAGTCGAGTGTGTTTATAAAGCAGTCAGACCCCCAAGCTCACTCACTCGCATGCCCCATTCTCTTTGCAAAAGATTGGAGGTTAAAAAGCACCTGAAGGCCAAAGCCTAGCTCAGATTACTTGACCATTGTCATACAGAATACTTCAAAAAGAGAAACAACTCCTCTTTTTTTTCCCTATCTCCAGTCTCAGAACACTGACAGTCAAGTCTTCTCCCCCAGACAGAACATTCTAAAGTTTTTTTTGTTTGTTTTTTTTTTCTGGGAAATCCAAACAGTACAAGAGAAAAGATCCAACTATGTTGGCATGGAAGTTTCCCAATTAATCAGCCCATCTAGACCACCCTACTCTGAAGCTCGCAGGGACAGCCAAATACACATAATTTAGCTGTCAGTTCTAAAGAGAAGCAGAAATCCAAAGATTACCAGATACCTGAGGAAAATTTCTGTCATAAAAGACATTTACCAATACTTACCATGAGATAGAAAGCAAGTTGGAACAAACTAAACTATTGTAAGGCAGAAAAAACTTTGACAACAGAAAAACTATCACTAAGACCATTTTCTATCATGAAACTGGAAATGAATATTCTGGAAAAAAATGAGCAAAAACCATTTTTTTTACAAATTAAAATGAAGTAGAGGAAATTAACAGAGAAATTAAAAAAGTATAAGATTAAGTTGAGGAAAACTTTCAAAATAGAGTAAAATGACAAATAGATAGAAACTAGGAGAGAAAAAGATTTAGAAAATCTATCCAGGGATCTAACATCTTGATTTTAGGAATTTTAGAGCTAGAGAACAAAAAATGCAGGGGAGAAAATCATATACAATTTTAAAGAAAATTTAACAATATATATTTCCAGATTTAAAGGGAAAGGTGAATGTCCATTAAAGACAATTTATGTACATCCATATGAGGGCACATTTTAAAGTAGTTTTGGACAATATAAGCAAAGATCTCAAAAGCTTCTAATTTCTTGCCTCTAGTGAATCTTACAAGGAGATTAATTGCAAAATTCTAAAGGAAAATTATTTCTGACTTTAGAATTTTATACCTTACTAGAAGCCCTGTGCATGAAATTCATGCATGGGGAAGGTGGTCCTTCAGCCCTGCTTGCACCCTATAATAATCCAGGGCTGCTGGCTCCTAACCGCTTGCCTGCTAGTCTGTTTGATTGCACCAAACTACTCTGCTTGCCTGCCTCATTGCCCCTAACTGTTTGCCTGCCTGCCTCATCACCCCTAAACCACCTCTGCCTGCCTGCCTCATCACCCCTAACCTCTCTGCCTGGTTGTATGATCAACCCTAACTGCTTGCCTGCCTGATTGCACCTAATTGCCTCTGCCTGCCTGCCTGCCTCATTGCCCCTCATATTACACTTTTATGATTATCAATAGTTTCCTTGCTTCAAGTTGTAAGGACCTGCTTGTCATTGAGATAGAAAAGTTTTAATTTTTATTCTTGATTATGGCAATTAACTAACACAGGTGGCCACCAAAATCGTGACTTACCAAAGGATGTATAGCAAATGGTGCTGTTAAGTTCTCTTTCATGAAAATGTGCATGTCTTGCATTGTATCTGCCTGGGTACATGAAAGAGTGAAGTTTCTGTTTTTCTGTCTGTCTTTTTAATCATATGAGTGAATTGTGTGAGACCCCAGCCCCATCTGGTTTAGTGCTCACAGAATAATAGAAATCTCTCTCTCTCTCTCTCTCTCTCTCTCTCTCTCTCTCTCTCTCTCTCTCTCTATCTCTTTGCTTCATTGATGGAGATTTCCTAGAAGGTGCAGGATATCTTCCTTTTAATTTTTCCTCTACACTCTGACTTATGTCTATCACCTTTGCTTTCCCTCCATCCCTCATCAGCTACAGTAACTGGCTCCAGGCTCACTTCTAGGAGATTGCACAACTCATCCGCCACCAGAACCACGATTCCCAGCATTCCTGATGCTCCCCACACTCTAGGCTTCCACTTCAGGTCCAAGGTCTCTCCTCTCCCCTCCCTCAGCATAGATGCTGGGCTCATTTCCAGGGACATGGCGCCAGCATGCTGACCTGGCCACTATGGGCACTGCTATCTTTGTCATGGAGTGATGCTTAATTTACATATTACCCTTTTATTATTGATAGATAGGATAATTTAGGTATGGGAGCACAATGAAGACATTTTCAGACATTAATGACTATGACAAATTTACCTCCACATCTTTTCTCAGGAATACAGAAGGATGAACTTCTCTAAAAGAAGACAGTAAACCAACAAAGAGTAGAGGACACAAGAAAAAGAGGATGCTTTTCAAGAGAGATCCAGTCCAGGTTCGGTAGTTCAGAAATATCCAAGATAGTTTTTTTAAATTTGTGAAACTGATTATCTGGAGAAAATTAACCAATGAAAAATGTGTGTATGTTTTTTCAGTGCTGAGAAGATGAAAAATAAAGCAAAGAAAAAAAATCTAGAAACTTAATATGCCAGGGACAATAAAGAGTTGCAAGGAAAGAAACATTGTTATAATTTACTTATACATAGTTAGCCTTTCAAAATATTTATATTATAATTATTCATTTAATTATAAACTGCATATATTGATCTAATAAAATATACATGCCGGTAATAACACTATGGGGAAATGGGAAGTGTAATGCATATTAAGGGCAGGATGAGGGAAGAGTTAAATCCTTATTATTCATAGTATTGTAGAAAGGCCATAGATAATGCTTAAATTTGACCGTATAAGAAGACACAAACAGCTTATTTTCTGGAGATGTGGTTTAAAAAACAACATAATCAACTAGAGTTGATAAAAGTATTTGACTTGGAGGAGAGGCAAGTAGAGGCAAATGTCTCAAAACTATTTTATTTTTAATTTTGTTGCAGAACTATTTGACCTTTTAAATTTGGCATGTGTATATTTGCTAAAAATAGAACAAAAATTAAAATGAATGACTGAATGGATAAAACAGATTAAATATAAAATCTTTAAGATAGTCTCACAAGAATATAAAATGGCATATAAAACCATATACATAATATACTGGATTATGTATCATTAATACACTCCTTATAGGCTAAGTCTTTTTTTTATTTGTTTCCTTTTGTCAATAAAATACAGTAGAACATAATTTCATATTTCAGTCCTTTAGATATTTTACCTACCGGTATTTATTTCTTATCTTTCACAACCAAAACAACATAAAGGGGCAGATTTTTTTTCTTCTGATTTTATCAAAATAACAGAAATTTATTAATTATTTTTAGATTAATTGCTTACTATATACCCATGTTCTATTTAACATTATGAAGTAAAAACACACAATAATAGGAGCCCAGTCCTTGGCTTTTGATAACTAAAGTTCTTTTTTAAAAAATATGTTTTATTGAGTTTTTACAGAGAGGAAGAGAGAGGGACAGAAAGCTAGAAACATCCATCAGCTGCCTCCTGCACATCCCCTACTGGGGATATGCCCGCAACCAAGGTCCATGCCCTTGACAGGAATCGAACCCAGGACCTTTCAGTCTGCAGGCTGACACTCTATCCACTGAAGCACACTGGTTTCGGCTGATAGCTAAAGTTCTTGGTTGGAAAGAAAGTAGGTTAGATGGATGATATAATTTATTTTTAACCTCTAGAAGGAGAAACTAGAATAGCACAAACACACACACACACACACACACACACACACACACACACACACCTCTATTGGTGAAAGAGATCAAAACAGTGAGGATGAATTGCAGTGCTTATTTGCTCATAAGGAGAGATGAACCAACAGGAACACCAGGGCCCACTAAAAAGAGTAATTGTTACTGATATGTGTGGAAAGATAAAGCTGCTTACTTAGAAGTTCACAGCTTACTTTTATTATTTCTTATTCTTATTTCTTATTCTTCAGGACATTCAACTCCCTAAAATTACAGATTTAGAGATTACACAATTTCAGATTTTATTTCTACATTCCTATTTCTCCATTAATAGAAGAGTAGCATTCATTTTTGTATCCTTTTGATTACATAAGTCAGGAAGAAACAGTCCAGTGTAAATCTAAGAGAGTAGACAGAAATTCCGATATGTGAGGGCTTCTCCACTCCTCCAAGCTCCTGCTTATTAAACAAATAATTCCAGAAATCAATATGAGAGACTGCCCAGAACAATGAACAAACCCAAGCCCAAATAATCTCATTTTATTCTGAGCCAAGCAAACTCATTTGTGACTATGAAGTACCTGCTTTCTTTCAAAGGGTGTATAACCTTGTGGGAAAAAGGGATGCAAATGTGAAATATTGTCTGTGGTCATTTCAAAACAAAACAAAACAGAACAATAAAGCAAAACAACCAGGAAGAGATAGTGGGCAATTAAAACATCTAAGAAAACAGTTGGGGGCCTGGGTATGAAAATGGTAAAATATATTATTAAAAGATTTGGCTTTAAAACAGTTAAGTAGTACTGCTAACAACCAAATCTCCCAGTGATCCATTTACATGGGGAAGTTAAATCATTCTAAAACAGTGGTTGGCAAACTCTTTAGTCAACAGAGACAAATATTAAAGGACAACAATTGAAATTTCTTTTGAGAGCCAAATTTTTTTAAACTTAAACTTCTTCCAATGCCACTTCTTCAAAATAGACTCACCCAGGCTGTGGTATTTTGTGGAAGAGCCACACTCAAGGGGCCTAAGAGCCACATGTGGCTTGCAAGATGCTGTTTGCCGACCACAGTTGTAAAAGAAAACAAGATGATTCAGTGATCTGTGTCCTATTGAAACTGAGTTTGAGAAATTTCAAGCAGAGCTCTAAGGCTCTGCCATACTTAAATATGACTAAGGATTCTGACAATTACATGATGGCAGTCTTTTTGTGGTATGGATTCCAAATGCAAGTAACATTATTTTCTGGATAGGTAGAAATGGGAATTAATGAATCAGGAAAAAGCTACATCTTCCTGCCTAAGGTTAAGATGAAAGCTTAGTTTCCTTTTAAGTTATTTTCCAAATGGTGGGAACTGAAACCACATCAGTTTTATTTATTTATTTATTATTGTTTATTATTTTTCAATTACAGTTTACCTTCAACATTATTTTGTATTGGTTTCCGGTATACACAACAGAGGCCAGACAATCACTTCACAGAGTGTCCCCACCCGGCACCTCCAGCACCCACCTATGTTGTACCCCACATCCCCATGACTATTTTGTAACTACCGATTGGTATTTCTTAATCCCTACACCTTTTTCACTCAGCCCTCCACCTTACCTTCCTTCTGGCAACCAACAGTCATCTCTGTATCTATGAGTCTGGTGTGTGTGTGTGTGTGTGTGTGTTTGTGTGTGTGTGTGTGTGTGTTATTTTAACAGTGAATTACTCTTGGTTCTATAAGTTTCAATTCTTCAATTCTGTTATCTAAATTAGTATACTAAAAATGATAATGTTATAATTAATCTAATTATTAGTTAATTAACAGGAGGGGAGCAAAGGGAAGGCCCAATAATATAGGCATGCCGTTTGTACAACTTTGCCAGAAAGCTGCTGTTTAACATTCTCCAGGTCTGCTCCCCACAGATGATTGTGGAAAGGGACCAGACAGCAGATGCATGCCCAGTAAGGTCTGGGTGACGTGGGAAAGTGCTTGACTGTCAATCACACCTGGAGTGAGTCATTGGCCAGAATAGTTGTGGCTACTGTAAGGGCACAAATTCTGAAATACATAAGCTCCTAAACAAAAATGGATTTCCTCTTGGCCTTCTAGTGCTCCTGCCTCTCTTATTGCAGGGGGCACACTCCCCTGCATTTGCCCAATGGCCCACAGCCAGGTGGACCCCACACCCAACGGACTAATGGACTAAAACTAATCTGATGCTGTGCTGGACTCAACTCCGCCACAAAACACAAAATGTGGACACTGGCTTTGCTTTTAGCTCTTTTGGATCTCCAGCTGCACACATTCCAGAACTGGCTTAAGGAAAATGGGACTTTGCAAACCACAGTATATAATTTCATGCAGATAAACCTTTCTGTCCCATCTCATTCTCCTGTTCGAGTCTTAAAAATTTATTTTTCTCAAGATATCACAAGAGGCTGAAACCGGTTTGGCTCAGTGGATTGAGCATCGGCCTGCAGACTGAAAAGTCCCAGTTTCGATTCTGGTTAAGGGCATGTACCTTGTTTGCCAGCACATCCCCAGTAGGGGGTGTGCAAGAGGCAGCTGATTGATGATTCTCTCTCATCAATGTTTCTGACTCTCTATCCCTCTCTCTTCCTCTCTGTAAAAAATCAACAAAAGATATTTTTAAAAAAGATATCACAAGAAACCCACTCCCAGTAGCAAAGGAGAAATCCCACCCCTGCAATTCTAAGATAATAAAAATATGTCTGAAAAAGAACCCAAACATTTGAATGTGATATCATTGACAAAATGAGCTTGGGTTGAAGTCAGCTGAATTGATATGTTATCCTTTTAGAAATAATGAAGTGTAAGCTAGCTGAAAAATCCAGAACTATTTTAGGTAACATACCCCTTATTGATGACAGGAGGAACCCAAAGGGTTAGATAAAGGCCTAACTTACCAATTCACACTTTTTTTAGAGGGGGAAAAATAGGGAGAAAAGAAGAGAAAAAATAGCATAGTCTCCTGATAGGAAATCTTAGAAAAATAATCTATAATTTCTTAAAATCTGGATATTTAGGTTCATTTATATATATATATACAATATATATATATATCGATATATATATATCGATATATATATATTGATATATATTGATATATATATATTGATATATACATATATATGTGTATATATATATATTCTTTTATATATCTTAAATCTATTTCTCTTTATTTTGGAAAGTAGTTTCTTTTTCTTTCATTAACAGAGACAGAAAACAGTGAGCTCTCTGTCTCTGCATAATCTTTAAATATATGAAAGCTTTTCTTCCTTCTCAATCATCAAAGGAATATGTCTCTGCATTCTTTAGAGCCTTCAACTATATAACCAATTCTTTCCAAGATTTTCAGGCAAACTCTGGATGAGATATGTTATGGATTAAACATTTATGCCCTCCAAAATTCCTATGTTGAAGCCCTAGTACCTAAAAAGAAGGTGTTTGAGACGAGGCCTTTGTAGGATAATTAGGGACCAATTAACTCATACTGGCAGGGCCCTCACATTGGAATTAGTAGCCTGAGAAGAAGAGGAAAATAAAGAAATCTCTCTCCCTCCACCTGCACACACCCAGGAAAGACCATGCAAGGCCTGAGCAATAAGGAGGCCATCTGCAAGCCAGAAAGGAAGTCCTCACCAGAACCTGACCCTCTGGCACCTAAATCATGGAATTCCAGCCTTCAAAACTATAAGAAAATAAATTCTGTTGTTTGAGCTATCCAGTCGCTGTTTTCTGTTGTGACAGCCAGGGCTGACTAAAGCAGGTTATGGGTATTACAGAATTTTGAAGCTGGAAAGGTATTCAAAGATGATTCATTCCACAGATTCAAAAAACACTGTAAAAACTATTTTAGAGGTGGTAACTCTAATTTTACACAAGCCCTATCACTGTTCACTGTGTTACTCCTGTCCTAACAACACATTTGCATAACTTCCTTCATGCCTAAGACTTGGTTTCTGACAACCTTCTCCTTTTAAGCATGAGAAACTAAAGTTCAAAGATATAAAGTGACTTGGCCAAACTGAGTAAATGAAAAGTAACTAAAATGAAAAATGGGTCTAGAATCTAGATCTCTTGATACTTTATCTGGTTTCATACTGCACAGCATCTAAGGGATATGTTAGTTAGCTATAGCTCCAGGACATGAGACTAACAAATAACTTGGCTCCCTGAAGCATATGTGCCAGGGGAAATTAACAAGCAAAATGAAAGAAAGAAAAAAAAGTGGTAATTTATTATTCATTTTATCTATTCATCTGTCCAGATGATTAATTCTGAAAAAGTAACTAGTAACTTTGGAGATAAAATATTGTCATTCTGGAAGTGAAAAGGAAAAACAAAAATTTGAATTCTATTTTTTTTTTTTTTTACAGAGAGGAATAGAGAGGGATAGAGAGTTAGAAATATCGATGAGAGAGAAACATCTATCAGCTGCATCCTGTACACTCCCTACTGGGCATGCAACCAAAGCACATGCCCTTGACAGGAATCGAACCCTGGACCCTTCAGTCCACAGGCTGATGCTCTATCCACTGAACCAAACTGCTTAGGGCGGAATCCTATATTTCTTGTAGTTCTGTTAACAATGACTTCAGACAAAATTTAAAGGGTTTTTGGTAGAGAAATAAAATAGCAAAGAAAATAACAGAAGAAGAAATATAATTATAAAAAGTATCCAATTTAATATTATATTAAGAGTGTAAATATATCTATTAAAGTGTCTATATTTTCATCTAATTATGTGCTTCTAATAAATATTAGGTATTATTGTAATTAATGTCCCCAAAGTTTCCCCTTCTGTCACCTGTGTGCACATGTTCTTTTTTTCAAAATATGCTGATGGTATGCAATCAATAAAAGAAAACTGGGAGATAAATTAGGCAGTGACATGCTTTTCTTATAAGTCTTGCAAAGATCTGAAAAGGGCAAATAATCGAAGAATCACTATCTAGGAAATAGATCCTTGTGCTCCTCTAAATTAATGTGTTTATCATTAAAAACAAAGCGTAACATTTGTAAAACGTGAACATTTACCAAGAAATTTCCATAGGCATTTTATTATTTTATTCTTATCCAATCTCTGTGTAATAGGTAATGCAGAAAATTGTCTTCATTTCACAGAACAGGAAACTGAAGCTCAGAACTGCTAAACCAACAGAGCCGGCCACGAATGCAAGTTTTCTGCAATCGTGCTATTGAATATTTCACATGGTAGAAGGTAATTTACTGAGGACATTGTTACATTCATTTAAAAAGTTCACAGATATTTAGATTCTAAATGTTGAATGATATTTTCTGTTAAATGTAACCATCAATCTCCATTCCTAAGCTGAGAAATTGAAATGGGACATATTTCAGTTCTATTATTTCTAACCCAATTATATAAGGTTTGGATCTTTTTAAGAGGAATTTCTTTATTTGAATTTCAGATTTATTTTTCTTGCCTCTTTTATACGTAGACAAGGATTTATTAAATTGATGACTCAGATTTTTTGTATTAATATTATACAAAAGATTTATTTTCATAATGCCATGTCAAATATAGAAAAAGCCACTTATCATCTATCAGTTCTAAACTGTTTACGATATACAGAATAATTTGTCTCTGTCACTATGGAAACTTCAGCATGTCCTTGTTCGGCAAGTCAATTTTTAGTAGGTTTAAGAAAATGTAGCAGTTACTCAGTTAATGTAGCACTACATGATATATTTTTAAGTCCACTTTTACCCATATTACTGGATTTCATATTAAGATTCCTATAAGTGACTTAATCGTTCATTGATTTATTCACTATTTTAATAAAAATATATTGAATACCAACTGTCTTCAGAGTTCATGTGTTTGTGAATGTGGGGTGGGAGAGTTAAGGTAAGTATGGACCAAATCCCAGCTTCTAGACAGGACCTTAGAGTAGAGCAGGAGAGATGGCATATGCACATCTAAAAAGAATACCCGGCTCTGGCCAGTGTGGCTCAGTTGGTTGGACATCTTCCCATCAGGGCACATGCCCAGGTTGCAGACTCCATCCCTGAATCTCTGGTAGCGGGTATGCAGCAGGCAGCCTATCAATGGTGTGCATTCACATTAATGTTTCTCTTTCTCACTCTCCCTTCCTCTCTCTCTAAAAAAAAAAAAAAAAAAAAAATCAATAAAAAATAGTTTTAAAAAGTGATCATCTGGTATATGACCTGTGTTTTCAGAAGTTCATGGTGCCCAAGGAGGGGGTAAATGTTCTAGCAACTGTTGAAGGTTAAATAGCCCACAGGTTCTCATGCTCTTTGAAAACTTAGGTCTGGAGTAAATCCAAATCAAATAAAGGCCAAGACCTGGCTGTACCATCCCACTGCCCTCCTTCAGTAAGAGCCTACCCTGCACCACCACCCCCATCCTGGTGGTCTTCCTTGGTGAAGACATGGTTTAAACTTCTGAATAATCTCTATTGATTTCATCCTCTTTTCATTTGTTCATCCTGATTCCCCTTTGCTTTAATTTAACTCTTGTACTGTTTTTAGATAAATATGTTTTTTTCTCTCCTGGTACGAAGCCCTACCAAGCCTTTCTCCCACGCAGCCTACCAACGCCCCCGTCCACCCACCATTTGTTGCCCACCCACCTCTGGACTGAGTGGTGACAGAGATGCTCCTGCAGGTAGCTCTTTCTCAGGACCATGAATGATGGCTAGGAATTTGCCTGATTCTATGAGGGAAGGAGACACCCTACAGAGAGGGAATGGCATCAGCTAATTAGCTCTTCTCAGAAGAAAGCCTGTGGTTTGTGTGGGAAGTGGGACTGTACAAGTAGGCAGAGAGGCCCTGGATGCTCTATTAAGGACTTTGGTGTCCATAGACAATGGGGGAGCTATAGACTCTGTTTTGTCTGCTTTCAACAGAGGGATATGTGTTTTAGGATAGCTAATGAATGTCCATAGCAAAAGCCTCTGAAAAGAGCTGCAGGTGCCGAGGGAACCCTCAGGTCCATACATTTATGACCAAGGCACTGATTTAATGATTAATGAAGGCTGGCATCCAGGCTGTGATACTTGGAAAAGTAAAGTCAGCATAGTCACCCGCTGAGTGTGTGTTTACTAACAAGCACCTTCTCAGTGGGGTGACGTGTTCAGCACTGAAGAGCCAAAGTGTAAGACACAGCTTCTGCTCCCAGTGGGTCTACAGCAGCTCCTGATGGCTCTCCCTTCCCTTCCACCTCTGGATGGTGACATGTGACAGCAGAATTAGAAGCAGAAAGTCACTGAAGCTGCCAGTAGATCATCCGCTTACCTGAGAGCCATTCTCCAGAGTGTATTCCCCTTGCTTCCTGTGATGCTCTGTTTCAAAAATCAATAGCAGGCTTTTTGTTGTTTAACATAATTTGTCAAATTAATTTGATTTATTCACATACAGTCCTAAATAAATATTTATACCATTATAATAAATTTACATCTACATATCTACTGCCTAACTCAGTAAATCAGACCCTTAATTATGACCACAAATGCTCTCACAGCTGCTGTTACATGAGAGTAAAAGGTCAGCTCCATCCTTAATCATTGTATAAAATAAGAGAGAGACAAATAAGGTTCTCTGTAGAGCTCTGGCTGGCAATTAATAAAATGTGTTTTTTCAGGGAATGTCCATGGGGAAATTTCAGTGGAAATCTCAAACTTTTTTTTTTTTTTTTTTTTTTTTTTTTTGTGGTAGTGGGATGTAAAATGTCTTCTACACTACTACACTACAAGATAATTTTTTAAAATTTATTATTATTATTGACATTCTTACAGATGTCCCTCATTCTCCTCCCTTTTGTCCCCCTCCATCCAGACCCCACTCTCCTCTCCCATTGGCTTTCCTCTTAAAAGATATATTTGAAAGAGGCAGAAAGAGGCAGAGACTCAGAATCAGTCTCTGAGCAGCTGCAGCTCTTTTCAGAGGCTTTTGCTATGGACATTCATTCATTAGCTATCCTAAAACACATATCACTGAAGCAATGTGGGTGCAGGTAGGTGGGAGGGAGGGGCCTGAAGTAAATAAGAAAAGAAAAAGTCAGCATGGAAAGAAGAAAAGTGTCAGAGCAAAGGCACAAGAGAATAAGGAGAAATGATTTTCTCTGAGAGGTGAATAAGTGATAATATTAAAATGTGCACCTAGAGGGGACTGGCAGACACACAGGGTAAAGCCACACTCTCTATCCAAAATGTTCTAACTGGTTAAGAATGAGCAGTGGAGTAAAATATCATTGCAGCTCTCCCCACATCATTACTACAAAGATTATTAATATTTTATCATTGTCATTTGTCTCATCCTACAACACTGTTGAGCAGTGTCTTGACAATTGGGAAGGAAGATTCAGGAGTGGAGGTTGTGGCAGTGGGCATGCCTTTAGTTCTCGGAAGAGAAACAAGTTAGACTACCCATCTTCTCAAATTTCTTTTCCAAACAACTTTTTCCAGAGGCTTAACTTAGAAGTATGTCCAGATGCCCCCAGAACTTGCAAACCAGTGATGGGGAGAAGAGAGAGCACTCAATGTGCTAAACAACAATGAAGACACCAAAAGCCCAACATTTTGCTACAAATCTTAACATTTATTGCCTAATACACAAGCCTGTAATTCAGATAATGCAGCCTTCAGTTGGTAGGTGAAGAATCGAAAGCTCAGAAAAGCTTACCATGTTTCTTTAAATAAAAAGCTAGCAAATTGAGGTGCCAAATTTATATGCATAGCAGCAGGGCAGGGGCCAAACTGCACAGCATGTGGTCTCTGTAGTACTGGTATATTTAGTAGCTTCCAAATATGGAAACAGACACTTTGAAGCCTAAGTGCATTTGAAGATGTTTAATTGTACAAATGAATCTTGTGGGGTTTTTTTATTTTATTCGTTTGTTTGTTTTTAATCTTATTACATATTTTCCTTAACATTGCATTTCCTTAATACCCAACTAAATATTTTCCTGGGTATTTATTGAATCTTTCCTTCAGTGAATTGTACACATATAAAGTCAGAAATAGGTTTTGATTAGTAAAACTAGAAAAAGCATTTCCTATTAACTCCTAATACACTTTCAAGCCAAGGTAGAACGTATGTAAAAGTGTGTGTGTGTGTGTGTGTGTGTGTGTGTGTGTGCGCGCGTTCACGTAAAAGAGGTGTTCAGAAGTACTTTAGCTTGAACAGTGGCTTTATGTATCAGGTATCTGCTGCTGCATACAAAGTACCCAAACAAAGATTTAAGAAAACTGTGGGCTGCCCAGGCAATTTTCCTCCTAGTTTCCCCAGGCTTACTCATGGGACTGCATTCCGCTTGAGGGTCCGTTAGAAGCTGAGCTGAGCTGCCATAGATGGGGTAGCTGGGCTTCCTTTCCACATGGTGTTGCAACCTCAGAGAGTATAAGGCTTCCTCAAGTGATGGTGACAGCTATCCAAGAGGGCGCTCCAATAAACAAGCATGTATCAAGTCTATGCTTGTCATCTTTATTATTATAATATCCTATTGGCTGAAGCAGTTGACATGGGAAAGCATAGAATGCATGTTGGAGGAGTCCTTACATCAAAGGACATAGATACAAGGCTCTGGTATTTATTAGTGCCTATTAATATAACCTTCTTCCACAGAAACCTTTTGGGATATGAAAATAGCTTTCCTTTGCAGCCTTGTTGTTCAGACAAAAAAAAAAAAAAAAAAAATATAATCAGATGCTAAGTTTTTGAGGATTTAAGAGAAAATATATCTTAATATTTGAAATAAATTTCCCAATGTTAAATATAACATTATTCATGGTGGTCAAGGCATGGAAACAACTGATGTGTCCTTCCATAGATGATTGGATAAAGAGGCTGTGGTATTTATATACAATGGAATATTAGTCAGCTGTGAGAAAAGATGAAATATTGCCATTTGAGATAACATGGATCCATCTTTAGAATATATGCTAAGCAAAATAAGTCAGAAAGAAAACGTCAAGGATCATGATTTGAATCATAAGTAGATATAAAACTGAAAGAAACAAGTGAAGAAACAAGACAAGCAGACAAAATAAGTCTCATACTCTGGGCAAAATAAGCCAGTGAGGGACAGATAAGTATCACATGACCTCACTCATATGTGGAATCTAATGAACAACATAAACTGGTGAACAAAATAGATCCAGAGACATATTGTAGAAACATGGAATAGACTGTGGAATATCAGAGGGAGGCAGAGGTGGGTGGCTGGGTGGAAAGCAACCAACCAAAGAACTTATATGCATATATGCATAACCCATGGACACAGACAATAGTGTGGTGATAGTCTGGTGTGAGTGATGGAGTGGGCAGGAGGAGGTCGATGGGGAAAAAAAGGAGTGATATTTAATACTTTCAACAATAAATATTTAACAACTCAGAGATACTGACAATAGTATGGTGGTTACAGAGGGAAAGGGGTGTCGGAATAGAGAAGGGTAAAGGGGGTCAAATATATGGTGACAGAATAAAATTTTACTTTGAGTGGTGAGCATACAATGTAATATACAGATGATGTATTATAAAATTGTACACTTGAAATCTATGTAATTTTATTAATTAACTAGAGGCCCAGTGCATGAAATTCATGTATGTGTAGAATTCCTACTGGCTGCTGGCTGAGGCCTACCTTCATTCCACGCCGCCCCCTGGTGGTCAGCACATATAATAGTATGTGATAGAACTACTGGTCAGTCTATTGGTCAAACTCCTGAGGAGAGACTTTGCATATTAGGCTTTTTTAAATATATAAATGTCACCCCAATAGATTTAATTAAAAAAACAAAGTCAAATTCTAAAACAAAATGGAGTCAGGGGCAAAGTTCTAGCCCCTCAACAGAGGCCCTCGGCCAGGTATAGCTATGAGACGTGGATATGTGTGAAAAATAAGAGTCCTGAGCATGAAGATATGCAAAATTGGTAACACTCCACAGTACACCCTTGTGAGAATATTTTCATAGTAAGAACCCTGGTGGCCTAGTGATGCTCACTGACGATTAGCACTATATAACTGTTTGGTAAGTATGGCTTAGTGGTTGAGCATCAGTCCATGAACCAGGAGGGCACAGTTTGATTCCAGGTCAGGGTACATGCCTGGGTTGCAGTAGTGGTCATTCAGGAGGCAGCCGATTGATAGTTCTCTCTCATCTATGTTTCTATCTCTATATCCTTCTCCCTTCCTCTGTCTAAAGTCAATAAAAATATATTAAAAACAACAACCACACACACACATACACACACACACACACACACACAAAAACAAAACACTACAGGAGCTTCACAGCAGACAAGCTTCAACAGCACCGCCCTGCCTTTAGTGGATTTCACAGATGTCCATCTCCTCCTGATTGGATGTGCATGACAACTACCATGTCTGCAATCTTTACAAAACAACAAGATAAAGCAGATGTAAAAAAAAAATCATAGTGCTAACTAAACTGTACAAAATGTTTACTAGATTACATGTGCTATTCCACACCCTAAACAGTTGGATAATATTCCCATTCCTATTTTATAGACAAGGAAATATAGGCAAAAAATGGTTAATTAATTTTCCAAAGCCAAGGAGCTGTATGACACAGAGCTATGACTCAATTCCAGATCCTGGTTTCCCAACCACTGCTCATGGTGCCTTCTGAGGATATCAGTTAATTAGAGAAATTAATGGTGTCATTATATTCTGATTTTAAAAGCATTCATAAGTTGGAAATTGTCTATTAGAATGTTTTCATCTTAACCATATTTCTGGCCCTGTCACAGATCCTTCTGTCTGTGCAAAGATACATTCCTTTTTCTCAATAGTGAGCTGACATTTCTTATATTTTATTTCCTATTTTGAAATATTTTAAGAAATACATATAGATGCTACAATATATATTTACAAAAGAAATCCTTTATTCTTATTAAATTACTAGAGGCCTGGTACATGGATTCATGCACTGGTGGGATTGCTTGGCCTGGCTTGCAGGGATTGGGCTGAAACTGGTTCTCCAACATCCCGTGAGGGGTCCTGGATTGTGAAAGGGTGGTTCTCAGTTGATGCATCCTGAAATCTGGCTCCCTCCTCTGGTTCTGGGTGGGTCACCTGAGAGCTGCAGCTGTCAAGTCATCACAGCTTGGCAACTCCTGCCTTGAGCATCTGCTCCCTGGTGGTCAGTGTGCATCTTAGCTACCAGTTGGTCAGTCAGCCAGTCTCCTAGGCTTTTACATATATAGATTCCTGCTTATGAGTAGGTATTTACTTCCTTATAAAATAAATATAAATCATATGCTATTACTTGTTTTGCAACACAGCTTAATGGGCCATTCTCATGGTAGCCTTTTATGATCCTTTGAATTCTGTGTTATCCTTTGTAATGCCTATTCCATGTTTCATTTATATTTTGTTGATTTGGACCCTTTACTGTTTCCTTGGTTGATTAAGTTAAGGGTTTGTCAATTTTTCATTATTTTTCAAAGAATCAACTCTTGTTTTGGTTAATCGTTTTTATTGTTTTTGTGTTTCATTTATTTCTGCTTTTATTTTCTTCTACTAACTTTGGGCTCAATTTGTTTTATTTTTTTCTAGTAACTTAAGATGTGGAGTTAGATTCTTTATTGGGAATTTTCCTTGCTTCTTTTTTATTATTGATTGTGGACAGAAAGAGAGAGAGATAGATTTGTTGTTCCACTTACTCATTTGTGTTTTCATTAGTTGATTCTTATATGTGTCCTGATGGGGGATTGAACTCAAAAACTTGGCATATTGGATATTTGGGGCAATATTCTAACTACCTGAGTTACCTATCCAGGGCCGTTCTTATTTATTAATGTAGGAATTTATTGCTGTGAACATCCCTCTTAGAACTACTTTTGTTGCATACCAAAAGTTCTGGTATGTTGTGTTTTCATTCTTTTTTCTCAAATAAAAAAAAAATATTTCCCCTTTAATTTATTCTTTGATCCTTTGGTTGTTGAATGTATAATTTTTATTTAACAATTTGAAATCTCATAGCATCTGCTGAAAGCTTACTATTAATTTTAGGGAAATGAAAATGTATTCAGAATATTCCCTTTTGATTAGATGATCAAGGCACTAGAAAAGCCAAACAACTGTTTAGATACCCAGAGGGACCTGAAATTTGAACTTCATTCAAAGTAGGATTGAGTTTATGAGCTGCTTTTTGAACAAAAGTAGTTCCAATTTAATTCTAAATTTCATAACTAAAGAAAATTCAATTTTACCATAGATTTCATAATATGATATATCGATATATTCATAAAGGCAATTACTAAATGACTCAGTGATGATAAAACCTGTGGACTAAATTCTTAACTTGTGTCTATTTCTTATTGCCAGTTGTACTCTATTTTATTTAAAAGAAGAAAATTATAAAATTATTTTCCTGGAAATCTATAACAAAAACTAAATGTAATAATATTTTATATTATTTACCAGAGGGCTTGAATGTGTAGTCAAGAAAAATCCATACAATGGTCAAACTATGAATGTGATTATAAGTTATTGGCTTTTACCTATAGGTATGTATTCTGTTACTTTTCCTCTAAAAATAGACAGTTTTAAAAAAAAGTAAAGTATTATGCTTTACACATTTACCAAAATTTAGATATCCAGAGTAAATATATATTTTCTGACTGCATCAATTATATTTATGCATTGGATGTCTTAGATCTGTGAGGCCCTGGGAATACAAAGGCAAATAAGACACTACTATAGCCCTTAAGAAGTTCATAATCTCATGGGAAAGCTGAATATATAAACAGATAACTATAATAACAATGCACAATGTTGCTTGGAGGCAGAGGGGAGAGAAATACCAGCTCTGCCTTTAGGGCCAATCCTTTTGTTATAAACAGGATTAGTTGATACAGAGAAGAATATCAGACATCAGACCCAGTTGGAAGATTGGAAAAGCAGGCCATATGACTATAAGATCACGTCTCTCTAATAAAAAGTGACTCAGAGATTGACGTGAAAGTATTGTATTCTTCTCTTGTAGCTATAGCCTACTAAATTTTTCAAAATAGACCTCTTTTTCAACCATAAATGGAATCTCCTAAATTATGTAAAACTAGGGGCCCAGTGCAAAAATTTGTTCATGACGGTGGGGCCGGGGGAGAGGGGTATCTCTCAGCCCACCCTGAGCCCTCTCACAATCTGGGATCCCTTTGGGGATGTCCAGCTACAGGTTTAGGCCCAATCCCTGCAGTCAGACATCCAGCAGTTGGACATCCCTCTTGCAATCCAAGACCACTTTCTCCTAACTGCTCACCTGCTTGCCTGCCTGCTTACCCCTAACCACTCATCTGTCTGTCTGCTCACCCCTAACCACTCAGCTGTCTGCCTGCTTGCTCCTAACCATTCACCTGTCTGCCTGCTCAGTGTGCATTATAGCAACCGGTCATTCCAGTCATTCCAATCTTTCTGCCTTAACATTAGCTTAGGCTTAGATAGATTGATAGATGATAGATGATAGATGATAGATGATAGATGATAGATGATAGATGATAGATAGATAGATAGATAGATAGATAGATAGATAGATAGATAGATAAGGATTCTGAAAGGTTTTAAGGAAAACTTCCATGTGGTTGAAGCTTCTATTATATTTGGCAGAAGTAGGTATAAATTTCTTTTATTCACATTTTTATTTATTTATGAGCCTGTATTTAGAAAAAGAAAAAGGCTGAATGTGGGTGAATTTGCACTGATTAAGTGTAAGACTATCTGATTTACAATTCGCTCTAGGGGATTTAGAAAAATGATTCCCTTAGAGAAATCTACGGTATATCATTATCCAGGGTAGAACACAGTCAAAATCTTCTTAGAAGACATTACAACTTGCATGGAACAGGTCAGGTCAGTGAAGGAGATACACAGGGAGTCTGGGATGAACTGCTTTTGGAGAACTGGGACAAAGGTTCATTCACCAAGAAACTAATAGCTAACAGGAACAGCAATGATTTGACAGTACCTCCAGTAATTGTACATCTTGCTAAATGCTCAGGTGAGTCAGTGCTGTTTTCTGCCACCTGCTCAACTCTAGTGCCTAATTCATCAATGGATCCCCATCAGTACTGTCATTGCTCAAGTCAGAAATCTGAGTCCTATCCTGGATATTTCTCTCTTTTTTAACCCCATATCCAATCGATCTTGGGTATTATGCTTTTTTTAATGATTATTTGAGAGAAAAAGAGAGATTTGTTGTCCACTTATTTACACATTCATTGGTTGATTCTTGTATGTGCCCTGACTTGAGATCAAATTCTTAGAAAGGTTGGCTATTCTACTTTTAACTCTGGTGGCACTCACTATCCTCTCCATCTCCACTGGCATCTTGATAATCAATTAACATGTCTTCACTCAATTACCAAACTATCCCCATACCTTGTTTGTCTTAATCCAGTCTTTTTCCCCTCCTCAATCTAGTCATTACCCACTGCTGCCCACTGATTTTTCTAATGATGTTACTCTTTCATTATAGAGTCTATATATATTAACATGGCTTAATGATCCTTTGTGATTGCTCTTCCCTCACTGATACAACTTTACTCTGACCCACTCTCTAACTCTCCCCATTGCTAGCTATAATTTAGTCATGATATTCAGTTTCAATTATTTTAATGAACTAAACAACTTCCTTCCATTTAGATTTATTCACACTATTCCCTTTCTTGGAAAAAGCTTATTTCCTCTTTATTCAGTCCTGGCTTAAATTATATTTACTGAAGAACACCTTCCAGGATTCTTTGCTTTATTATACTCATGCATTTACTTTGAACTCTTCCTTTTTAACAGCTATAGACTAGTAATTGATTATTTTATAAATCTCTGTTTAGTACATAACCACTAATTAAGTTAAAAGGTGTACAAAGGTAGCATTGAATACACCTTGTTCTCCATACTATCTATCCCTAGTACCTTGGTACATAGCAGATTACCAAACAGTACATCTTTTTAAAATAAATTACTGAGAAACAGCTAATATTTAAGTAACACTTATAGTGACACATGATAGCAATATCACTCTTTCCAGTCCCTCACGGTGTGTTCCAGTGTAGAAGTCTGAGAAACAGCCTAGAAAATTATGTTTAACGCATTATGAGTCATCTGAGATGTAGCAGACAAAATAGACACCTTAAAAAGACATTTATCCCTCTTAACTTCTGGCAGTTCTTTTGACGTTATGACTTTAGCATATTAAAGTTATCATTTGCTGATCATTAAGCAAGATTTTGATAAAGTATGGGCTCATTTTTAAAAATGAGAGAAAGAGAGAGAGAGAATAGAATTAGAAATAACTATCACAATTAACTAGCTGAGAATTCAAAAGTCAAGGGAAAATGATCTCAATAGTATGTTCAGCACAGCAGGTAACAACAATAAACTGCTCTGGAACTGGAACTGGAAGCAGTGTTTGCAATAACTGTAAGTGCATCAGACAGCTTTGCCCTCCTGGCAGAAGTTTTTATGGCAATGGAAAGGCTCATGAATTAAAGATAGACTTTTCTAAAATATTACAGATCTAAAGCTATTACCTGGCACATTGTTTAACAAATTGCTAAGGATTTTTATGAACTTTGCACATGCCAGGGATGATTTTTACAAACCCCATTGACTTTAATCAGCTGAAATGGAATGTAATAAGCATCACAAATTAATAATATTCATTATCATAATCATTTTGTTCTATAAAGACATGGCAATGGAGTAAAAAGGCTATTAAAAATCACAAAAAGGTCTCCATAGGGAACATAATTTAATTTGATTAGTAGATTACAATGATTACTTACATATGATTTCCCAAACTAATACACTTGAATGCATGCTTCTGAAATAATTTTCCATTTTGATCACAGAGTCAAATAAAGGATTTTGCCATAGGACAAAATGCATCATCTACCTTATTTAAATACATTTCACTAGAAATTTATTCTAGTGAAAACAGACACACACACACACACACATTCAAGCATGCGTGCACCCACACATGCATTCACATTCAGAAAATCACCATTGTAGATGGACATACTTATTATTTCATACTTATTTTGTAATATTGATTTCTTGAAAAACTTTCAGATTTATTAGCACTTTTTATAAGCTCAAGTAAAAAAAACAATATCCTGTAGCCAGCAATATGCTATCTATATTCACAAGCTAGTCTAGGTGCAAGAATAGCATTGAAAAATGCAATATTTAGATTCCAGTGCCTTAACTTTGACCTCGATTAAGTTAAACTTTGGAAGTTAAAATCTTTCTCTCTAAAAGATCGGGAAAAAACAAGGATACCTACTCTCACCACTTTTATTCAGCATAGTTTTGGAAGTCCTAGCCAGAGCCATTAGACAGTAAAATGAAATCAGTTAGACAGTAAACAAAATACAAAAATACAAAATGGAAGAAGTAAAACTGTCACTATTTATGGGTACATGATTATATATTTAAAAACCTTAAAAACTACACTAAAGAACAGTTAGAATATAATAAATTTAGTAGGGTTGCAGGGTAGAAAGTCAATATATTAAAAATAATCTCTGTTGCATTTCTATATACTAAAAATAAAATATCGAAAAAAGAAGATAAAAAACAATCCCACTTACAACTACATCAAAAAGAATAAAATACCTAGTAATAAATTTAACTATAGAAATCAAAGACCTGTACACTGAAAACTATAAGACCTATGAAAGAAAATTTAAAAAGCACAAATAGTAAGAATTCCATCCTTATATGTTAGAAAAGTTAATATTTTTAAAATGTTCATATTACCCAAAGCAATTTACAGCTTCAATGCAATTTATATAAAAATTCCAAGAGTATTTTTTCATAGAAATAGAAAAAAATAATTCTTAAATTAGTATAAAACCACAAAAGACCCACAAATGCAATCTGAAAAGAGAGCAAATCTGGACCCATCATTCTCCCTGATTTCAAACTATGTTACAAAGCAATAATAATCAAAACAGTATAGTACTGACATAAAAAGAGACATAAATAGGTCAATGTAATTGAATATTGAGCTCAGAAATAAATCCATACAAATAGGCTCAATTAATGTATGAAAGGAGGCAATAATATGAAATGGGAAGAGTAGTCTTTTCAATAAATATTGTTTAAAAAAATGGACAGCAAACAAACAAACAAACAAAAACAACACTGGACAGCCACATATAATACAAAAGAATGAAACTAGACACTATTTTACTCCATGCACAAAAATTAACCCAAAATTACTACGTGGATATAAGATCTAAAACTACATCACTTCTGGAAGAAAACATAGGCAGTAAACTCCATAACATAAGCATAGGCGATGATATTTTGGATGTAATTCCAAAAGCAAAGGCAATAAAAATAAGAATAAACGAGTGAAATTACTTCAAAGTAAAAAGTTTCTGCACAGCAAAGGAAACCATCAACAAGAGCTAAAACAACCTACTGAGTAGAATAAAATATTTCCAAATCATATATTCAATAATAGCGAATACCTAAAATATGTAAAACAAAAACAAAACAAAACAAAAAAAAAACTCTTACAACTCAGTAGCAAAAACAAAACAACAAGAGCCCAAAACAAATAAATAAACAAACATACAAAAACACTCCAAACAATTTTAAAGATGGGCAGAGGAACTGAATAGACATTTTTCCAAAGAAGATATACAGTTGTGCTCGCTTCGGCAGCATATATACAAAGAAGACATACAGTTGATCAGCAGGCACATGAAAAAATGCTCAACATCACTAATCAGAAGGAAAATGAAAATCAAAATCACAATGAGATATCACCTCACACCTGTTAGAATGGCTATTATCAAAATAAAAAAAAATAAATGTTGGGGTGGATATGGGGATAAAAAGAACCCCTGTGCACTATTGGTTGGAGTATAGCTTGGTGCAGTCACTATGGAAAAACAGTCTGGAGGTTCCTATATATAGGAAACCAATATAACTACCATATGATCCAACAATTCCATCTCTGGGTATTTATCCATAGAAATAAAAACACCAATTTGAAAAAAATGTATACACCATTTTGTTCACTGCAGCATTATTTACAATAGTCACAATATGCAATCAACCTAAGTTTTCACAAATAGATGAACTGACCAAAAAAAAATAATAATAATAAATAAATAATCTAAATAGTCTACACAATAGACTACTACATTTAAAAAATAATGAAATTTTACCCCTTGTGACAACATATATGGACCTTATGTGTTACATTAAGTGAAAAAAGTCAGATAGTGAAAGACAAATATTATATTATTCCATTTATATGTGCAACCTGAAAAAATAAATAATGAGCAAACCAAACAAAACTCATAGATATAGAGAACAGATTGGTGACTGTCACAAGGGAGTGAGATTAAGGGGTACACAAAATGGGTGACCGGGTTACGAGGTAAAATCTCCCAGTTCAAAAATAAATAAGTCACCAAAACCGGTTTGGCTCAGTGGATAGAGTGTTGGCCTTTGGACTGAAAGGTTCCAGTCAAGGGCATGTACCTTGGCTGCGGGCACATCCCCAGTAGGGGGTGTGCAAGAGGCAGCTACTCAATGATTCTCTCTCGATGTTTCTAACTCTCTATCCCTCTGTTTTCCTCTCTGTAAAAAAAATATAAAAAACATATTTAAAATAATTAAATAAATAAATAAAAATAAATAAATAAATAAGTCATGGGGATGTAACATACAACATGGTGACTACAGTTAATACTATTGTACTGTGTAACTGAAATTTGCTAAGAGAGTAAATTTTAAAAATTCGCATTACACAAAATATTGTAATTTTTTTATGGTTACAATGGTAAGTAGACTTATTGTGGTAGACATCTCAGAGTATGCAAATATGGAATCATTATGTTGTTTGCCTGAAACTATTTAATATAATGCTATATATCAACTATAATCAACTAAAAATAAAGTTTGATTTTTGAACTCTCCCAGCCCCCAAGTAAAACTCCAAATGTAAAGAAAAAATAGTTCTTAGAGATAGGAAAGTGAACTGTTCTACACAGCTCATGAAATAATACTACTGCATCAGATAGACACTATGATTTAATGTGCATTGGCAGACAATTCAAAAATTATGGCTTAGCCCTTATGTAACATAGAGACACACCACAAAACTTGAATTACTCATTTGTTTATCTTATAAAGCACAGACTGGTGCAACATGAGGACATTCCTAGCCCATACAGGGGAGCACAATCTATAACTGTTAAAATGATAAAAGGCTAACAAAACGTACTGCAAGCTGCACATCAAAGACTTATGATTAACAGCAGCAGGAAATAAAACAACTAAAGAAAAGCGTGAGTCTGAATACCTGGCCCTAGAGTTATGGAGACTGTCAGTAGGCTTTCAGTGGCAAATGATTGCTTTGTAGTTACTAAATCATGCTTGCCTTTTGACGCTGCCTTGTATAACCTGAATCTAGATAGTCTACTGGTAACAGTTTAATCATATCTTTTGTTGAGTGTCTATTTAAACTGGATATCCATGAAATTGTCCATGTGGTTTTTCACAAAATCTTTCTTCACATGAGAGCCTTTAAGATGGGTCAAACGCCTCCGTATAGACTTCCTACACTGTTGGTTTAACACAAATAAAATGATTAATGGTCCAATTTAAGTGCAGCCACTGTAAAACTGATCTAGATTCCCTCTAGCAAGATTATGTATTCTTTTTAAATAAAGCCCCTACAACTCAACAACAAAAAGAACAAATAACTAGATTTAAAAATGGACAAAGGACTTGCGTAGACATTTCTCTGAAAAAGATTCACAAATAACGGAAAAGCACAGGGAAAATATATTCAATATGTCACTAATGATTAGGGAAATGCAAATAAAAACAACAATGAGATAACACTTTACACACATTAGATGGCCGCTATCAGAGCAGCCCCAACAAAAAAAGGAACAGAAACTAGAAAATAACAAATGCTAGTGTGAAGATATGGAGAAATTGAAACCTGTGTGTACTGTTTGTGGGAATGTAAAAAGGTGCAGCTGCAAGGAGGTTTGGTTAGAAAATTAAATATTAAATTACTAGAGGCCTAGTGCACAAAATTTGTGCAAGGGGTGGTAGTGGTGGTGGTAGTGTGTGTGTCCCTCAGCCCAGCCTGTACCCTCTCTAATCAGGGACTGCTGTCTCCAAACCGCTTGCCTGCCTGATTGCCCATAACTGCTTCTGCTTGATAGTCTGATCATGCCCTAACCACTCCTCTGCCAGCTTGATCAATACCTAAATGCTCTCCTGCAGCCCAGTTTCCCCTAACTGCCTTACCCTGCAGGCCTGATTCCCCCAAGCTGCCCTACCTTGCAGGTATTGTTCCCCCAAATGACCTCCCCTGCTAGCCTGATCTCCAACAACTGCCCTCCCCTGGCAGCCATCTTGTGGCGGCCATCTTATGTCCACATGGGGGAGTCCACCTTATGTGTTGGAGTGATGGTAAATTTGCATAGTTCCTCTCTATTATATAGGATTGTGCGATGCAGTGATCTATTTGTGGATATACATCTAAAATAATTGAAAAAAGGATGTCAAAGATATATTTGCACACCCCATGTTCATTGCAGCATAATTCACAATAGCAAAGAAGTGGAAATAACCTAAATGTCCATCGAAGGATGAATGGGTAAACAAAACGGTGTATACACATGATGGAGTATAATTTAGCCTTTAAAAAGAAGAAAACTCTGTCCTATGCCACAACATGGATTCACCTTGAGGACATGATGCTGAATTAAATAAGTGAGTCACTCAAAGACAGACACTGCAGGATTCCACTTATATGAGGTATCCGAAATAGTCAAACTCTTCAAAATAGAAAAGTTGTTTTATTATTGAGAAGAGTTGTTTTACAATGGGAATAGCATTTTTTGATTGGCAAGCTAAACACAAATACAGACCTGTTGTACAACAATGTAGATGTAGCTAATAATTCTATACTATACACTGAAAAATGGTTTTAATCGTTAAGTCTATGTGTGTATTTTTTTACCGCAATAGCAAAAGGCCCATGAAAAAAAGTAAAGAGTGTGAAGAAAGGTACACAAGTCTAAGAAGAAGCTGAAGACAGCAAACTACACAAAAATGGAGAGCAAGTTCTGCATCCACTGCCCCCAACACACCAAGCAACTCAGATCACATCATCCAGGTGGGAGGGTTCAGGTGTTTATTAAATTTAAAATATAGACATTGTGTCTTATTTAGACTTATTTTCTTCCACTGCTTCTTACTCTCTTTCACTTATTCATTTATTTAGCATGTGCTGAATTGCTCACATCAAAATTTCTCTCTCATCTCATAAACTCTCCCAGGGGTCCTCAAACTTTTTAAAGTGGGGGCCAGATCACGGTCCCTCAGAGAGCTGGAGGGCCGGACTATATGAACTACTAATTCCTACTGTAACACCTCGACTGCGCTCACTGCCCAAAAAACCTGGCGGGCCGGATCAGACTCCTCTGTGGGCCGCATGTGGCCCGCGGGCCGTAGTTTGAAGACGCCTGCGAGTCCATGGAATACACTCGCCCTTTGTCCTCTGGGCTAACTGTTCTCTGGGCCTGATGCTCTGCTATTTATGATTTTATTTAATTACTCTTCTTGGTCACAGTCACTATTCTTGGATCCCAAATTCATTTTCTCTCTCCTGTTCCCTTTCTTTCTCCTTTTTTCTCACTCTGTATTTAATTTTTTTTTAATGTTAGCTCTTATTTCTATTGAGGACATCCTTAAGTAGCATTTATTCTTACATTGTATTATTTTCCTAAATTATTTTTCTTATTTCTGTGTCACATCTTTCAATTATTCCAGAAAGACCTATGTAAAGACAGCATTATATGTTTCTGTGTGTCTGATTCTTCTTAAGTTTTATCTTTTCCTCACACATAGGTCGGAGAGTGTAGCACAAAATTCTAGGTGGCCCGTTATTTTCCCTTAGCTGTCTAAGGGCCTTGTGCCAGTTTCAGCTGCTAATCAGCAAAGGGGTATCAAAATCTGCTTCATTCCTAGAGTGCTTCTTCAATCAACTCATTTTCACAGTAGTTTCTTCCATTCACTGAGTTTTTTTCTTCCTTGCTTTGGTGATGGTGGCTTTTCTTAAAAGTTTGATGGCTAATTATTATTGTATTTGTTTATGGCAGAGGTTTTCTGTTAGACCATTTGATGTATTAATGTACCCTACATCTCTTGAGGATAGCAGTTAGGGAAGGCAAAAGGTTCCTTCTGTCGCTTGTATCCACGCCTGTTTTCAGGAGGACTAGGGGGCTGGACATGTAGGCAAAGAAGCTCTGGGGTCAGTCCCTGAATAGGACACTCCCTATTCCACTTGCTAATTACCAACTTGTCTTTTCCATAAAAGTTACCAAATACCAGGCTCCATCACAGCATCTATCCCTGTTAATTCCAATGTAGTATTGTGGATAAATTGACTCATTCAAGCTCATGATGTTCCCTCCACATGTAGGAATCTTCAGTTGCTGTAACACTCCTGGGTCATCTCTTCTATTCATTGTCACTTCCCTGGAGGACAGGAACTTCACTCTGGGGTATTTGGAATCATGTGGACATACAAAATCTAGTAACTTGCCCCCCCCACTTTATTAAATGTGGACCTGCCCGCAGAAATCATGAATCTCCTTTGCTCATCTATACAACGAATATATTATAACAGGCAGCAACCACAGCTCCAAGTGTGGGAAGGCCTGTCTCAGCCTGGTGCTGAAAGGAATGGTAAGTCTGTTTCAATATTATAATCTGAAACTCATTTGTCCCCATAAGAAGCTATATTTTCTTATAGCTACATATTTAACTAACATGGAAATATTTAATTCTGTATGTTTTAACCCATTTTCTTTTTTTTCTCAATTCATTCAGAGCTCAAAGAGAAAAATTATTTATTAAGTCATCTTAAAACCCAACTTATGTATTTGAGGACACCGCTTCCATCATCTATCTAAACATTTTTGTTAAGATATTAATTTTTAAAAATTGATTTGGGAGAGAGAAGAGAGAGAGAGAGAGAGAGAGAGAGAGAGAGAGAGAGAGAGAGAGAGAGAGAGAGAGAGAAAGAGAGAGAGAGAGAGCTCAATTTATTTTTCCACTTATTGATGGATTCATTGGTTGCTTCTTGCATGTGCCCTGACCTTGGCTTATTGGGACAACACTGACAAATAGAGCTTCCTGGCTACTGCTATCAAAACCTTTAAGTTAGCAATTTATGGTTCATCAAGAACAATTGCAAAATAATGAAATAATGCATTAAAGTTATTTTTATATCATTTCTACGGATTATGTGGGAGTTGTATATTATAGTATGTGCTCAACCTAACATCAAGAATCCAGAGACATGCAAGCATGCAACAGACTGAGGATCCTCAGAAGGAGTGGGGGGAGAAGGGGAGGAAAGAGATCATCCAAATAACCTACATGCATATACACACAGCCCATACTGGGGTGAAGACCTGGGAAGGGAAAGGGAGTGGAGAAGAGGCCAATCAATGGAGGGAAAAGGGAAGATCTGTAATGCTTTCTACAATAAAGATAATTTAAAAAAATAAACATCCCCCTTGTTTTCAGACAAATAAATACATATATAGTCTAGTCCAGAGGTTCACAACTAGGATAATGGTGTTCCTCTAGTTAAAATTTAAAAATGAGAAGCTGTGGTTGTTGCGATGATTGGTGGCATTTAGTACCTAGGCACACAGAAGCTAGACATCCTGCATTACCCAGAGCAGCTGTGCACAGCAAAGAACCATCCTGTCCAAATTACCAAATTACCAACAGTGCCAAGGCTGAGAAACACCACTCAGCCCCACACTGATTGATCAGATAATTGTCTTCTGAATCCCTTTTAAACCGTTCACATACTTCACATATAAATACTAAAATATATTTAATCATCCTGGCCTATGCACCAAAAGGCTACCTGTTTGACTCTTTTTTTTTATGTTATTGATATTTTACAGAGAGGAAGGGAGAGAGATAGAAATATTGATGAGAGAGAAACATCAATTCAGCTGCCTCCTGCACACACCCTACTGGGGATGAGCCAGAAACCAAGATACATGCCCCGGACCAGAATCAAACCCAAGACTCTTGAGTCCGCAGGCCGACGCTCTACCCACTGAGTAAAACTGGTTAGGACAATTCTTATTCCTAGTCAGGACACATGCCTAGATTGAAGTAGGGGCCATGCAGAAGGCAGCTCATTGATGTTTCACTCTCACATCTGTTTCTCTCCCTCTCCCTTCCCCCTCTCTCTAAAAATCAATAAAAAAGTATTTCATCTATAACTTAAAAATTTTAAGTGATGTCTAAATTTTCCTTAAATTATACATATTGAAAATATAACCTCTATTTATATGCATTTGATTAAAGGAAATGTATATAAGAGCACAGTTCAAGACAAAATATCTATAACAAATGAACTAATTTCAGCTTGTATTCACTATAAACCATAATATCTTTCATATGATGTGGATCTCCAATATACCAGACACTGAACCAGTACGTTTCTATGTCAAAATAATCCTATGATGTAATTGTTAGACCTTCATTCTAGAAAAAAAAGAACACGAGGATATCAGAGGATTCAGCAAACTGCCAAATATTTGGTTAGTAACTAGAGAAATGAGGATGAAATCTCAAGTCTATCTGATATTTAAAAAATAAAGTCCATTCTGTCCCCTCGAGTCACCACTGCCTCTCTGCATTATGGAATTAGGGACCAGGGAGAGAGCTACAGAGAGGCGTGGGCAGAGCCATGTCTTGATAATTACTTGGCTCAAAGCATTTTTCTTTATTATTCTCATCAAGAGGCCCATTTATTAACAGTAGCTGACTTTTACAATTACCAAAAACCTTAAACCAGAAATGAAGAGCATTCCTTTAACAAAAATTCAATTTAGAAATTAGGACAACCACTTGAACCCCATGCTTTTCTCTCTGCTTCTTCCATTCCCATGTTCCTAATATGGGAAGGAAGATTTTCTCTTGACCTGTAAGACTTTTTCCTCTCCCCCTTGCATTCAGTGGAGCTTTCAGGAGTTCCTGCTTCCTGTTTTCCTCTCAGTACTTTTTGTTCCCGCCAGCACACCTGCTCCAGCCACTCCTGATGCACTGGCTGCGCCCATCTGCCAGTGACAGCTGTGCTTCTTTGTCTGAGCAGAAGGACTGCGCTTCTAAGGGCACAGGACTCCGACTGGTGAAAGGGCTCTTGGAAAGAAATACCAGAAGTCCGTCCTTAATTTGTTTTCAAAGATATTTATTCAGAAAAAAAAGAAGTTGGTCCTTCATCAACTTTTAAGAGAAAGTTCAGACTATTACTTCCTTATGTCATGAAGAAATAGATTTTAAGTTTCTTGAGAGTGGAGACTCTATATATATATATATATATATATATATATATATATATATATATATATATATATATATGTGTGTGTGTGTGTGTGTGTGTGTGTGTGTGTGTGTGTATATATATATATATATATATTATATATGCTACCTTGTGACTACAAACCAGTAGTTAGTTAGTCATAGAATCATGGAAAAGATACCTGTCTGAGGCCAACAGACTTTAATAAAATCCCTAAAAACCAATTAACCTCCACAGACATAAGTTTTAGTACCCTTTCTGTACTTCTTCCCTTCCATCAGCAAATTAATTCATGATTGCAGTATAAAGACAGTTTTGGTGGGTCCAATTCAAACTTCCTTCTCTAAGGTACTTAGTACCATATTCTAAGCAGAATTTTGGTGTCAATGAAGCAAGATCAACTATCATGTTAAGTTAATATAGTTAATTAAAATATATTGGATTTTTTCTTGAATTTAACTTGCATTGCTTTATAATTCATAAGCTCTGTAAGCATAAAGAACACTTTTTTAGTTTTATGTATTTAGAAGTATAAGTAGCATTAGCATTAAACTAATGTAAGTCAACACCAGGTATGTGGAGCAGTTTATCTCCATAACACCATCTTTAGTTTCCTCTCTTCCTTCTCCTCTGCTAATCCCCCCACTGAGAGTAGGGCAGCCCTTCCATGCCTCAACCTTGAGAGCACTGGCCCATAACTGCTTTGATTGGCAGAATATGGTAGAAGTAATGGTGTATGACTCCTGAGACTAGGTCACCAGGGGCCTTGTAGCTTTCCCTCAGGTCACTGGGAAAACTTGCTCTGAGAGAAGCTATAGCTAACCTACCATGTAAAATATCCAACCCTTTTGAGAGTGCAATGATATGACGACACCTCACGAGCCATTCACAGTGACTACACAGGACAAGAAATCTTTGACGGGCCCCCACCTGTTCCAATAATTCTTGACTGGGCTTCAAACAAGTAACTAAAGAAGCCCTCAGCAGTCTTAGCAGCTGGTTCAACGGAAACTTTCTGAGGGATCCCAGGTGAAAAACACTGAAGTCAGCCAATTCCCAGAAGCTTGAAAACTAATAACATGATGTAATTGCAAGGCACTATGTTTTAAGTTTTTTACATAGCATTCAATAACTGGAAGTACATGTATAAGAATATCCTTTTTCTTCTTTAAAAAAATGTAAAAATATGGAGCCAACCTTAATGAGTTCCTGGTGGCCAAATTTGGAACAATTAGAGCTACAAAATAGTGATAGTAGTGGATTATAATTCATTGAATGCCTAAGTCTCTATGGATCCATACTGGTATAAATAATTAAACAAAGAAATTTATGAGGGTTGGGGGAAGAGATAATCTTCTGGTATATAGTATTCAAATGAATAAATATAGTAAGAATGATGGAACTAGAAAATCACCACTTGACAAATATGACATTTATACATTTTGCTGATAAGATTTAAAATCAATGGGCAAAAAAATAATGGTAAACAGGATATTTGAATAGTCTCAAAGTAAGATCCCTCAAAATTATTTCTTAATTTCAAGAGAAATGGCTGCTTCACTATATAGAAACCGGACAGCTACCACATTAACAAAAATGATCAGAATCAAGCTGTAACAAGACATCTTGACATCACATAACTCCTGACTTGATACCATTTTTGCAACAAAAAAAAGTAACTTCAATCTAATGAAGAGTAAAATGTCAGACAAACTCAATCTGAGAAACATGCTACAAAGTAAATGACAAGTGATCTTCACAATTGCCAGAGTCATGAAGGAGAAAAATGGAAATACTATCCCAGATTGAGGGAAATAAAGGATAAATGACAACTAAACCCAATATAGGATCCTGGATCAATACCAACACACACACACACACACACACACACACACACACACACACAAACCACATCAATATTAATGGAATAATTGGTGAAATTTTAATGAAATTTGAAGATTATTAATAGTATATCAATTATACTTTCCTGGTTTAACTAATAATTGTTGTATTATTTAACATAATATGTTAACAATAGGGAAAGCTGGTATACAGATAATCAGTGCATTATTTTACAACTTGTTTGTAAGTCAAAATGATCTTAAATAGAAAGTAAATAGAAAGTTGATACATTAAAAAATTGGGTGGAGGAGGATTAGGAGTAAGTAAATGCTTCATTTTATGAACAGACATTTATATAGTAATTTTTAAAGGTATAAAAGTAATGGGGACCTTTTATATATATAATGCTTCACTGAAGTTTCCAAATAAGATGATTTGTAGTTCAAGTTTGACACACACAGTTGTGTGGTCTCCTGTTCAAAAAACGTGACTTTAGAACTGAGTTGCCTATGTTGTGGTTTATCTCATTGTGGCCCTTCATCTTCCTGGCACAGAGAACAAGACCATGAAACAATGTGCTGTCATAGCAATTGATAATAATGACAGTTTCCAAACATCTTGATTTTGTTGATTTTGCAACCCATTCTGGAGGTAGAGACAGAAGGGAAGGAGCACTCTAATGCTGTCTGTCAAGTGTTTCTGATGCACAGCGTAGATTCTTGCCTGTACTATGGACGGTGCCAAATCCTATCCAATTGAAGCAAGAGTTGAACTTATGTAGGTTTAAGTGGAATAAAACAGATGCCATCATTCAGTTCCTGCATAGCTTCCAAAGATAGTAAAAGTAGAAGTCCGGGAGAAGGTAGCTCACTTACGACCTTTTGCTACTTCAGCTCTTTATATTTTAGCCTTGACAGGCAGTAAATTTTCTTAATGTCAGATATAAATATTAAACTACAAATGGGCCTCAAATATTCAAAGTGACCTTGAATATGTTTTATGATCCAATCTTCATGATCAACTGATTCCCTGACTCTTCAGTATTGATAATTGAGAACTTTCTTCTACTGTCTCAAGAAAGCAACACAACTTTTAATGATCAACCAACTTTTCTACTTCTTTCATATTTTTCTAATTAGTAAGCATCTTGTTCATCTTTCTGCTCTTAAATAATATTCATTAATGGTTTACTAGGGGTTCATATTACCACCAGAAGGAAACTACAAGAAAATATAAAAATAAATAAATTGGTAGAAATAAACTACTATAAACTAAAGAAGAAAAGAAAAACAGACATTTCAAACTTGGAAGAAAGTGATGCTGATTTATTTAGGGGCTGTAAGCACAGGCTATTAGCTTTCACAAGAAAATTCAATGTGGACAAGAAAAACTATCTCTAAGAGAGGCCCATAAAAGAAATGTTAAGATAAAAGAAGCAAGAATTGATGCATCAGTTGCTAAGCTGACCCTTCATGGAAACAGCAGGAAGATGAAGATCAGGCAGTGTTTACAGAGCCGATGGAGACACTCCTTCTTCGGCCATTTATTACCAACGGTCAGGGCTGTAGTTACCTCATCTATGAGCCCTCAGACAATCCCAACACTAGGCAATTCTTGGCTTGAATAAGATTAGGGAGCAATTTCTAATTTATGAATGTTTGCATTCTTAATGTTCATTATGTTAAGGTTGACTCAGTTTGAATATCCAAAAACTAGTTTATGTTCCCATAGAAATAAAATGTTCCTGGGGGTACAGTATAGAAATCTATTTAGCCCAATTCTAATCATATGTATCTTTTATAACAGAACCTATAAGGGGGAAATGGACTCAGAAATAACTTTGCAATGCCAGAAGCATATGTCCTTATCAGATGTCCTGTTGAGTTAGGCACTGGTGCAGAGCTTCTGGGGCAGGAGATGAAGGGATTGAAGGAGTAAAAGCATTTGTTGGAGGCATAATAAGGAGTCAATATTGGGCTGAACGGATAAGGAGTTAATAATAAGGAGTCCATTGGGCGGAGTGACAGAAGAGACCAAGGCTCTTAAGAGTAGAATCAAGGAGTTGAGAAAAAGATAGAGTGTATTCTCCCATCAACTCCCTTCTCTCCCTATCTGCCTTCTAACTCCTGTGGAGATGATGCTGGGATAAGCTGAGGAGGGGAAAAAAAGAAGAGTGTACCTTTAAATATGCTTATCACTTTCCTCATTTTTTTTGGAAGCTAGCATTGAGCTAGAAAATGGATGATATAGAACAAGCCTCAGCAAACCATAGTCTGTGAGTCAAATTTGGGCTGCTGCCTGTTTGTAACTAAAGTATGATTTGGGTGACAGATACATCCATAGGTTTGGATATTGTCTATTGTTCCTTTTGTGCTAAATGTCAAAGTTGAGCAATTATGACAGAAACCATATAGTCCACAAAAACAAAAATATGTGCTCTCTGGAACTTTACAGAAATAGAAAAGTTCCATATGGGTATTGAATTTTAAAAGTCCTATAAAGAGAGAGAGCTTTTCCATTTAAGCCTTTCTTCTCTTCCTCGCCCCATCATGACTATGCATATCCTGCTACAGGGTACTGTGGCCTGGAGGGGATGCAGCAGAAAGAGACCAGGGACAATACAGAAGAATACCAGAAGACTAAGGGATCATTGTAAAAAAGGTTAGTAAGAGGTGGTACAAAGTGCAGAACCCAGGAGAGGAAGTGAGGAGAAAGTACCTGGGAAATCAGAAGGGAATGCATCATTTCTAGCTATCCAAGGAAAGCTTACTTTTTTTTTTTTTTTAAGTCTCATTGAGACTCTCTTTTCTCTAATTGTCTATGCTATACAATGTTACATTTGTCTACTTTCTCACTCTCTTTCATGCACATGAGAATTTTATTTTCTCAACTCTGCAATATCTTTTTTATATTTAAGGAGTATATGTCTTATATGCCTTTCATGGTATCTGGTGCAGACCAGAGACAGGCCGAGTAACATACTACAGAGTGACTGATTGATGAATTAGGTACAGAAGCTATTTATTCATGTAGATGCTCTCAGAGGCAGGAAAATACAAGATTTAATTTAGTAAGGTGAGGATCCCTTCAAATACTGAGAATGTACCAATTAAAGAACCATTACTTCTTACAAATATTTTCTAAATTGTACTTAATTTCAAAAAGGTACAACTGGAAAACAAATGCATTTTTATGAGATATTTTTGTTTCTTAGCCATTTTAGGAAATTATACTCTGAGGATTCTGACAACTTATCATTATTTTCATCTTTCAATATTGACTCACCATTACATGCTTGTTATTCTATCACATAAAATGTTTCAAGTGCTTACATGCTGAGGAAAATATTTCATTTCAATGATGAAAAAGCCAACTAAAAGAGAGAGCCACAGAGTCAACAGAGTCCAAATTTTAGAGCATATACAACAGAGAAAAGTAGAGAAAATCCAAAATCTCATAGTGTAGCTAACTAAAGAAACCTGATCCAGATATATTGTTCAATCTCCAAGGGCTCTCAGGATTTTTTAAAAATATATTTTTATTGATTTCAGAGAGGAAGGGAGAGAGAGATATAGAAACATCAATGATGAGAGAGAATCATTGATTGGCTTCCTCCTGCACACCCACCTACTGGGGATCAAAACTGCAACTGGTCATGTGCCCTGACAGGGAATGGAACTGTGACCTCTTGGTTCATAGGTCAATGCTCAACCACTGAGCCACACCAGCCCACACTGGCTGGGTGGCTCTCAGGATCTTTAAGGAAATAGTCACCAATATGAAATTGAATTTTTAGCATCATACTAACTATTCATTTAGCTAGTTTGCCATAAATTGCCCTTAAGGGAAATTAGAATGTTGATTAATGCAATATTATCATGGAGCTAAATAAGGTAATAATTGCATAACATTACTGAAGATAATTTTATTGAAACATTATGTAATCTTTATGTCATATTATTAGCTCTGTTGTAAACAGTCTATGAATCATTATGAAACCTTTTCAAAGGAAGAAATATAATTACTTCTAGTGTATATTCTGCTATGATTTCTTCATTCATGTTTTAGGCTGAGAATAAAAATATTTTTTTCTCTGTTTACACACTAAAGTAAAATAATAGGATAATTAACGGTGTCCTGTTTACAATTTAAATGTTTTATATTAAATTTCAGCAGTTTTCCCATGAAATTCAATACAATTCACTTTAGAGTAAGGGGACAACTAAAGTCTGTTGCTATTGGAAACTGGCTACTGTATTTGCTCATAAACTTTTTCCTGTCCAAATGTTAGTAGAGAAACTCTTATGAGATAAAATGAACCCAGTTAAAAAATTAGCCATTTTAAAATTTATTTTTTGAAATAGTATGCTTTCTGCCCTGGCTGGTGTGGCTCAGTTGGTTGAGTGTTCTGCACCAAGAGGTAGCTGGTTCAGCCCCAATCATGACACATACCTGGGTTTTAGGCTTGATCCTCAGGACGTGTACATGGGCAGCTGATCAATGCTTTTCTCTCACATTGATGTTTCTCTCCTTCCTTTTCCCCTCCTCTCTCTCTGAAATCAATAAAATCATTAAAATGTTTTCTTCATCTAATTGATTAGATATGCCTATGTTTATCTAAGAATAAGATATTAAGTGTGACAGAACCATGCCCCACTTATAAAAAGGAATGCAGTGAAAATGCTAATTACTTATAAACACCTACCGTATTTTTCGGACCATAAGACGCACTTCCCCCCCCCCCCAGAAGTGGGGGGGAAAGGTCCCTGCGTCTTATGGTCCAAATATAGCCTACACATATATTTTAAAAATAAAGTTTTTTTACTTGCCCGGCTCTGTGTGGTCTCTGTGTGCTTGCCAGGCTCTAAAATGGTTCTAAATGCTGCTGTTTATTATACTTCACAGAGATGATTACATGTGTTTATGACTGTGATGTTGGGTTTTAATGCACATAAAATATTTTAGGACACTATTTGTTTCAGAATCTTTTTTTCTTCATTTCTCTTCTCTAAAAACTGGTGCGTCTTATGGTCCGGAGTGTCTTATGGTCCGAAAAATATGGTAATTAAAAAGTAAAAATCTCTATATCAATAAGGCAAAAACAGTGCAAGAGTTTTGATATTCTTTGCCTCAGTGGTATATTGAAAATTCATCCAGCTAAGAAAAAAATGTCAAATTGGACTTTCTACTTTTTGAAATGTCAGCATACCTTTCACAAAAAGCCCCCTGAAGAATAATCTGTAAACTCCAAAGGCCACATCTGTAGAATTTGACAGCTTTTATTTTATAATGAAAAAGTAATGCTGTTTAGCTATTGTGCTACCAAGAAATACATGTGTAGGACTAGAAATTATAATTAATTGCATTCTCTAACAGTTCTGAAATTGTTTCTTAAAAACATCTTTATACTACATCTAGCTTTACACATTTTAAAGTTGGAGCTTATTTAAAGCTACTTACTATAAATACTTGTCTAACTCATATTTATTCATCTACCTATGATAAGCTTGCAATAAATATTCAATGATGGAGAAAGGGATAAGGAGTAGGAAAGAATAGGAAGAGGGAGTAGAAAAGACTCTATGGAAGGAAAAGGAGAAATGCATTATTGAAAGTTTCAGTTGGAGACTGGGTTAATTAATCAGAGAAAGATTATACTGAGTTTCCACTTTTTAGTATCATATTATAAGTTTAAAAACCACTATAGAGAAACCAAGATGACAGCATAGGGTAGACACCTGAATGCAGCCTACAACAACAAATTTGAATTAAGAACTGGAAAACAGGGGAGGCATTACCCTGAAGCACCGGACGGCTAGCTGAGAGGAGGCTCTGCCATCTGGGAAGGAGAGAGAAGGTGCGCTGACCTCAGAAACTGTGAAGGTACAGATAACTGTGCACGTGAAAAAATGCTTGCTTAATCCCAGCACTCAGAGAGGGCAGGCCAGGCTGAGTTCGCTGCTGGCTTACTCCTGGCGCACAGAGAGGGTGAACAGCAAATGCGTGGCTGACTTTCTTGTTTGAGAGGAAAACAGAATCACCCTATTGCTCTGATAGACAGCCCCAGTCAGGGAGAGGCCAGACTGTCAGGCAGCGGGCAGAGATCTCTCGGAGGTGTGTGAAGCCAGTGGCCATTACTGGGAGACTTGGGGAGGAGCCGATGGGAAAACAAAGCTTGTCTGCACCAAGCCAAGACTCTGCCCCATCCAAGCTGAGCACAGAAGCTCTCCCAGAGGCTGGCTTTCTCTAAGGAGGGGCTGGCCGGAATCCAAAGCTTGTCTGCACCTTTACCTAAGAAGTGCAAGCGCCTGCAACCAATCTTGTGAGACTCACCAGAATAGGACTTTTCTAAGGTGACACTGACAGGGAACCAAAAATTGTCTGCGCCACCCTGAGACTCTGCCCCATCCAAGCTGAGTACAGAAGCCCTCCTAGCTGAGACACTGCTGATCCTCACAGCCAATTGGCTTGGAGATCAACTCTTCCCAGTGATACCAACAATAAGCAAGGCTTAACAACAAGACTGCACACACAGCCCACAAAGGACTGCACCAAGACTGTCCACAGAAGGTAACTGGGAAGGCTGTGCTACTGGGCTCTACCAGAACACCTAGCACACAAAACTATTCTAGCAAATCAGGGAAACAACTAAAATGCAAACCAGAGGCAGGACACAAAGGAAGGAGATCGAGGAAAATAAAAGAATGGACATTGAGTTCAAAACTACAGTTATAAGGCTTTTCAAGAATATCCTAAAAAGGCCGATAAAATAAATGAGGCTATGTAAAGGGATCAACTAGAAATAAAAAGGGATCAACTAGAAATAAAGAAAACATTGTCTGAAATAAATATATATATATATATATATATATATATATATATATATATATATATATATATATATTATGAGTCCTAGAAACAGAATGGAAGATCGCAAGAATCAAGACAAAGATTTAGAACACAAAGAGCCAGAGCACATTCCTCTGAAGAAGCAAGAAGATAAGAGAATCCAGAAAGTTGAAGATAGTGTAAGAAACTCTGGGACAATTTCAAGCGAATCAACATCAGAATTATGGGGATGCCAGAAGAAAAGAGAGATCAAGATACTGAAAGAATACTGGAAGAAATAGTGACAGAAAACTTCCCCCACCTGGGGAAAGAAATAGACTTACAAGTCCAGGAAGTGCGCAGAACCCCAAACAAAAGGAATCCAAAGAGACCACACCAAGACATATCATAATTAAAATCCCAAGAGCAAAAGACAAAGAGAGAATATTAAAAGCAGCAAGAGCAAAGCAAGTAGTTACCTATAAAGGAGCACCCATACGATTGTCAGTTGATTTCTCAATAGAAACCATGCAGGCCAGACAGGAATGGCAAGAAATATTCAAGGTGATGAATAGCAAGAACCTACAGCCCAAAATACTCTAGCCAGCAAACCTATCACTCAGAATTGAAGGCCAGATAAAGAGCTTCACAAATAAAAAAAGCTAAAGGAGTTCATCACCACCAAACCAGAATTATAAAAATTGCTGAAGGGGGTTCTTTAGGAAGAGGAAGAAGATAAAGATAAAAATTATGAACATACCATATTTTCCAGCATATAAGATGACCCCTAATTTTACAGTTAAAGCATAGGTTTAGGCCTATATTCGCTGTATAAGACCACCCCCCACTTCAAAGAAAAGACTTACTTTGCCATCAAGATCTGCAGGTAATTTTTGTGCAATTTTGGTCTTTTGCCCCTGATTTTTGGTTGACATTTTTTCATTTCAAAGGTCGTCTTCTACACCGGAAAAGTCTTTTCTTTGAAGTGGGGGGTAGTCTTATACAGCGAATATAGGCCTAAACCTATGTTTTAACTATAAAATTAGGGGGTCGTCTTATATGCCGGAAAATATGGTACAGTAACTATCAACAAGTGAAACTAAAAACCAAGGGAATTAAAAAACTTGATGAACAACATTAACTGGTGAATATAATAAAATCAGAGGTATGGAAGGGGAGTGAACTGACAATTCTCATGGAAAAGCGGAGTGGGGGTGTGGGAAGAGACTGAACAAAAACTGTGCACCTATGGATGAGGACAATGGGGGATGGGGAAAGGACAGAGGGTGGGGTGGGAACCTGGTGGAGGAGAGCAATTGGGGGGAGCGGGGGAAGAGGAACACATTTGTAATAATCTGAACAATAAAGATTTATTTAAAAAAATAAATAAATAAAAATATAAAAAAAAACCCACTCTGATGAGGTACTTCTAATGTTAATAGTAACAAATCAAAACTAACCAACCAAATCCTGAAAGCATTAGGTGTTTGGCAAGGGCCAACACTCTAGAGTAAGACCAATAGAGGCACACTATGCTCAGTCGATGTCACAGAAAGACTCAGGCTTGGCAGTGGCCAGACTGTTCCAGCTCTCTCTGATGTATGCCTGCTCTCCAAATCAGGGACTGCAGTAGGAGGATATGCAGGTCCTGCAAAAACTACTCTCAGCTTTGATTTAGAAATAACAATTTGCTAACCACTAAAGGAAGGAAAGATGGCTTAGTCAAATAGAAATAAAATCATTAAAGGTGTGGATAAATGTGTTTTCCAGGAAAGAATCAACAGGTTTAAATGTTCTATCATTGACCTACAGAGAGATGTTTATGCACTTATTATTTCTACACTTAAACATTTATCACAAGCTCATTTAAGCATGCCCGCTGTGAGGAAAGCACACACACACACACACACACACACACACACACACACAAAACTGCTTTGTATTTTTTCTCTTAGGAAGTCTTATGTTCACAAAGAAAGAAGGACACATACATAAAGACATACAAGTTAACATATTGACAAACAGCTTTTTAAACTACTATTTTGTAACTGCATGTTTCAAGAGGGGTGCATTCCTCTGACATTCCTATATTGATTTGTGCTGGTCTACTTGCCATTTTGTGAAGACTCAAGTCACTTTCATTTGCGAACATCCACTTTTATAGGCTATTTTGTTTCCAAAGAAAGTTCATTCCAGTGTCTTCTATTTGTTTTGATATCTTCAAGCAGCTCTGTCTGCATCTGACAGAACTTAAATCAATGCTTTGTACCAACTGATAATTTTTCTTACTAAGGATTGGCAGGTATGATATTGGGTGGATTTCATAATTAACAAATACATATATGGAAAGTCATAAGGCCACTCTTCCCTCTGTCAATCATTCAGCCCATTTCATTTAGGAATGTAAATAACTTCGTGTAGCCTACTATGGAGTCTAGTTAAGCTTACTAGTACACTGAGCATCATTTATCCCAGGCAAAGATGCAGGCATGTTTACATATTGTGCTAATGCTGTTTATTTTTTCTGCATTATTTATTCCCTCTCCCTTTCCTGAAAAAACAAACAAACAAAAACATCAACCTAATTTTCTTTTGGGTTTCTATCCCTTCCTATCTATGCTCATGTAGGTCAGTAGAAGCCAAGCCCCTCACCACTGCCAAAGGTAGGCTAGAATATTGTAATAGGTAATACTCCTTGAAATATTGATTGAATTAAGATTGCAAACTTAAGCAAATCAGTTCTTGATAATCCGTATAGGCAAGAATAGTTCTGAAATGGGCTAATATCCCAACCCAAGTCAATGGCACATGAGAGATTTTCAGGGGCTTCTAGGAAAACATTTCCTTCACACTTAAGAGAAGGCACTGGGAAATTACTTCTCTTTTGGCAACAAGAAGACGTATTTGGAATTGTGTAGCCACCGAGAAGCCAGTGAATGAAGGAGGCACAGAACAGAGTTAAGGCAATTAGAAAAACTATGAAGCAGACACAAAGACTGAATTTCTGGGCAGTAAGATAATTTGGGTAGAGTTTTTAATTACTTGCATCAAAATAATCCCTCCAAGTATTTCATATCATTTTACATATCTTTGTCAAATAAGAGAAATGGGTATTATTTCCATTTTACTGATAGTAAATTTAGCTAACATGTATTGAATGGCAGGCACGGTACTATTTGTGTGTGTGTGTGTGTGTGTGTGTGTGTGTGTGTGTGAATTATTTCCTTTAGCTCTCAAAACAATATCTGATGTCTGTCATCAGATAATGATGACATGACACTGATGAAGGCTACATAATCTCACCAGTTGGACAACCAATACAGAAATAATGCATGCCTGGCAAACCCCATCACCAGGTTTCCTTCTGCAATGTCACTTTGATGGGTGCAGGCATTTTAAACCTGTTTCATTGTTGTCCTTGCTCCTATTTATGGGGAGCAAAACTGGGAAATTAAAAAAAAAATCAACTCTAAATGAAAGCAAGCCAAAGTAGAGGTCAATTGATTGCTTTCACTCTATTTGGAGCATTTATTCTCCTGTCTCTGTCTGTGACTGGCAAAAAAAAAAAAAAAAAAAAAAAAAAAAAAAAAAGGAGGCAGGGATGACAAATCAAATTCACAGAGGTGATTTCTTATTAACCTGCATCTGCCTGTCCGGTAACTACTTTTTAGAACAACACAATTTGGAATAGACACATCATTTCATGCCAATGCCTACGGCAAAACCACAGGCTAGATTAAAAATAGAACCACTGAATTTGAGAAATTCTGTCTTCATGTCTCATGGAAACTGAACCACCAGTTGAATGCAGTTAACTATGAAATGGATTTGCTGACCTCTCTCCACACGGAGGAGGCATGTATTGATCAAGGTGACTCAATGTCTGAGGCTTTCTTCCCCCTGGGAGAAAGCTTCTCAGAAAAGGGTTGGAAGAGGAAGCTTGGATTTTTGTTCTGACTCCCAATTTAATTTGTTTTCTTGGTCCTTTCTGTTAACCAGTCCTCTCTTGATTTGACTAGTTTTCCCCCTGACTTATACAAAACATACTTTCTGTTAACTTTCATTTTTCTACAGGCTGCTTGCACATTTTTCTTAAATGGTCCAGTTATAGAATCATATGAATAAGTAGCAATTCCTCCAATAAGTCTATCTGTTAGTAATCATATCACTTATATCCCTTGTAACTATAATCATTTTGAGTGTATAAACAATAGAGGCTATTTTGTTGTAGCTATTTCATAAGGTGTCTGGTAAAATTCAAAGCAATGAATGAATGGGTTCTAAAATATTCATTAATTTCTCAATGAGAGGAATGAACATAATGAATTTCATTAATTATTTGCTGACTTCATTTTTCTCCTTAAGTAATATTAACTCAAGCATTGTAGATGTGCCCATGGATATATAACTCATTAAAGAGGGGGCTTACTATTGTTATTTCTTTTTTTTTTTTATCCACTAATTGAACAAATATTTCTTGAATGCCAACCATGTGTCCAACTAACAAGGCTGCTGGACTGTCTATATTAAAGGGGTTGATCTCTGCCTTAGGGCATTTAGGAGAGGAAAAGGCAATTAAAAACTATGAAATAGTGGAATAGCTAAAGGGAAAATGGCACCGTGTGTCAACTGCCCAGTGTAACCTCTCCCTTTCCCCTCTAAAAACACTACATCCCGAGGAGTTTTGACAACAGGGGGAAAGATGATCAACAATTCTAATGATGATGTCTCTTTTGTGGCTACTCATTGCTCTGAGCCTCAGAGAGTGATGTATTTTTCTATTTAAAGTTCATGTTCAGAATGATTATAACCCAGAGAAAACATGAAAACAAATGAAAGGTGTTACTGCTGAAAATAATGCAGAAATTTGCCTTGCTAGAACCAGAACATTTATTCTTGTCAAATAGAATCTCATTAGTCTTCCTAAATTTTTTCATATAAAATGATTAATATTCCTCTGTGAAATTTATGGAATTAATATCTTTCAAAATTACCAATTTACCACAGTTTGTCTCCAGTTTGGCTTGAAGACAAATTTGTCATCAAGTTTCTAGTCAAATTCATTCATATAAGCAAGAAACTAAGCACTCACCTCGTCATTACTACTTAATGAAAATAGCTTCCTTCACTCCCTCAATAGCTAATAAGTGTCAAATAAGTGATTCAAGCCCAGAGCTGTGTGCAGCCAAAATCCTCTCTTCAATGCCATGCAGTACCTTCCAGCATAGTCACTGAAGAGTAGATGCTTTAATTCATTCTTTTGATTAAAAATAAGAAAGTTATTTATGATAATTCAATGGAGAGTGGGTTAGTGCTATGGGGTTACTTTAACAAGAATTAATGAGGAAATAATTGCTGGGTCTTTGAGAGCACACTGAGCCCCAAGCTTCTGGTGAAAGACACTGGGTCCAGGGCAGCTAGAAGGCCAGGCTATTGCTCTCTGGTGTCTGGTGCCCAGCTGAAAGGTCATTCTATCACGCCCTGCTGCCTCCATCTTTGTGTTTGTTCCAAGTTGGCTTGAAGACAAATTCTGTCAACTGAACTATTTGTTTTTTTCTCTTGTATGTGGTATATTATTTTTAACTCCCTGATATACTATTCACTTATAGTTCTTTTCATTCAAAATTGCTAACTGAACATGAGCCATCCTGGCCTCTTTGAGTTTCTACTAAATTGTATGTGTAACTGCGTGTTGACTGGCTTGGGCCAGTGAACTTGTCCAGGGGTCAGAAATATGGCACCAAACAATAACACATGTGGTTGGGTAAGATCTGCCCTTTCAACAAGAGGTTTGTAGTGACTCCCCTTTACAAAAGGTGTGTGAGTGTCAGACAGTATTCTTAATGTATCTATGATGGATAGAATGATAAACCACTCTCTCCATGTCTTCCCTCAACAATTAAAACTAGGTTTCAGTGCCTGCAAGACAACAAGGTGAGACATTGTGACAAACAAAGATGTCCCAAGCCTGGAAATCAGAGTGAATGAGAGTGCATTTCTTATATCCAACCTAAACTTACCATAACGGTTCCCATGGCTATGATGAAGCAATATCTGGTCAAATCCCAATTCTAGGTCAAAATATGCTTTTATCTTGCCTGTAGATAAAGACCTATCAACTACTGATTATGAGGTTAAGAACAGAATTATGGATGTCAGCTCTGGGATGGGACTTCATGGGCTGGAATCCTGGTTACCTGCTGTCCTGCTGAATGGCCTTAGCAGTGTCCATTTTCCTAAGGTTTCATTTTCTCTTAGACAAAGAGGGTTCAGTCACAGGAGCCCTTACAGGATTTATTGAGCTAATCCATTTAGTTAGAACAGAGCTGAAAAGTACCTCCACTGGCTGCTGTTATTACCATGTGCCAGGCTCCCTGCTATGTGCTTTCCTCCTGTAATTGCATTTTAATCATTATAACATCTCTACTGGAGGGGTGTTATTACCCATCTTTGACAAAGAAGGTATTAGATCTGGAACTGGAATTAAAGGTTTCACAGAAACTTCCAGTCCAGTGATTTGAGACTTTATAAAAGCTTCTACTCAAAATCAAGATAAATTATGTTGGCTTAAATTATGATCCTACTCCAGGTTGGAAAAGGGAACTGGGTTTTGGAATGAGCAAATGACTTTTTAAAGTTCCAAAATTATATCCCCACAGTGGCATTAACACTCGACAGTCTTAATGCTCTACAACCTTAAAACCCTGCTTAATTCAACATATGAGGAGTAATGGCAGTGCATAGGCAGCCACAATGCAGAATCTTGGAGTGCATAAAAAGCATCTGCTTCTCCATAATGTCTCGATGAATCATTATGACAAACAGAAATAAAGCCAATGCATCTCACTATATAGCTGATGCTGCTTTTCTGCTCATGAGTCGCAGAAGTTAACTATTATGAACAGATGTGCTTAGATTGGACAAAAATTTATATGCCATGAAATTCAGCATGAACTAAAACAACACAATATGGCTGGGATATTTGTATTTTTTGGTGAGCATTAAAGGGATGCACTGCTCACCATCCCAGAATGTTGATTTGAGTGCCCTGAGGCCTTGATTTTCCCACTGCCAAACACTTCTCAGACATATGTCTCCAGAAGAACCCACTTCACACATGGCCACACTGCCTATGGTGACCGTGACTGGTTAGCTCCGCTGTTGATATGCCAGGCTAACGAGGCCAGGATCATGGCTCCCTTCCCCATCTGGAGAAGTTAATTTTATTCAGTATCACGGTAAGACTTTCTCACTCTTTTTGGAATACATGACCAGAAAATAATAAGCATGTGGATTCATTAGCACAAGCACAATTTTTTCCATATAAACCTTACATGCATATGCATGCACTCTATATAAAAAGCCTAAGAAATGTAAAATAAACCATTAATTAATCAGTTCAAAAGATACATATAAAAACATAAAGAAGTCTTACCACTCAATAGCAAAAATATAAAAATATTTAATACATTGTTTAAAAATGGCCAGAGAATCTCAGTAGACATTGAAAAAAAAAAAGACATTAAGATGACCAACAAGTAAGTGAAAAGATTCTAAAAATCACTAATCATCAGAAAGGCAAACCAAAACCACAATAAAATACCACCTCAAACACCTGTTAGAATGGCTTTGATCAAAAGACAAGAAATAATAAATTATAGCAAGGATGTGGAGAAAAGGGAACCCTTGTGCACTGTTCGTAAAATTGTAAGTTTAGTGCAGCCACCATGGAAAACAAGTTATTCAAAAAATTGCAAATAAAACTACCATATGATTCAACAATTCCACTTTTTGATATGTAACCAAAGAAATCAAAACCACTAACTAAAAATGACATATGCACCTTCATGTTATTTGCAGCATTATTTACAGTAAACAATCTATGGAAACAACATAGTGTCTATTGATGGATGAATGGATAAACACACACACACACACACATACACACACACAAACACACCACACACTGGAATTACATTAAGTTATTAAAAAATGAAATCTTGACACTGAAAACACATTAATGGAATACAAGGACATTGTGCTAAGTGAAATAAGCCAGACAGAGAAGACAAATACTGTAAGATCTCATTTATATGTGGTATCTAAATAAATCAAAAAGAAAAAACAAGCTCAGAGATATAAAAAAAAGATTGGTGGCTGCAAGAGGTAATGGTGGGGGTTGGGTGAAATGGGTGAAGGAATTCAAAAGGTATAAACTCCTATTTATAAGATAAATATGTCTGTTAGTATAATGTATAGCAGAGCAACAGCTACAGTTAATAATATTGCATTGCATATTTGAAAATTAAAAGAGTAAATCTTAAAAATCTCATCAGAAGAAAAAAATCTATAACTATGTAATGTGACAGATGTTAACCAAACTTATGGGGATGATCATTTTTCAAAATATAAAATTACTGAATCATGTTGTGTACCTGAAACTAATATAATTATATATTTCAATTACACCTCAGTAAAAAAGATACTTTAGATTTACCCTGTTCAATAAATAAGTTATTCATTGTTAAGGTCTGGGCTACTCAAAGATGGATATGAAACTTTTCCTGCTGCACAGTGCGCAGAATTTAGTCTATAAGAAAAACAATCCTCTAAATTATAGCATTTGTTAAGTGTAAAAGTGAAGAAGGGAAAAAAAAAAAAAAAAAACCTTGTGTAGGACTATAGGAAAAAATAAGGCTTCGTAGAAAAAGTGCCATCTCATTAGGGCTTTGAGAATAAGTAGGATTTTATCAGTCAAAGAAGGAAAGGGCTATTCAAGTTGAAGGAATAGTTGGCTCAAAGCTAGGAGCAGAGAGAAATTAATGAGTTTGCACTAATTTAGACATACTTCTTCCAACCCACCTTTACAAGCATTTATATGTGTACATATAAGATAATATATAAATATATCTCTATATGATAAAAACTTCTTTTCCATTTAGATATCAAAGCATTATCTGGAGCATTTGCTAGAAAGTTAGAACTATACACTAGTCAAAATATTATAGTCAATTTCTATAAGGCCCAAATATACAGAGATTAACTCAAAATTAATCAGGCTTTATGAAGGACAAATCCTGTATCTAATGTTATTTCCTTATACAAAGATTGTAAATCTTCCTGAAGGTGTGAGATGTTTAAAATAGTTATACTTTCTAATAAACTTGGATGTTTTTTTAGAGGAAGAGGACAATTTTTTCTTGGTATAAATGTGGTAAAGTAGGTTAAAATATTTAAAAGTGCTGCTCCATTGGAAAAAAATGCATAGAATATAATATTGGAATATATGAACTGGGCTACAATATGACATAATTATATCTTGTATATGAATATATTTATATGTATATAGTATGGTCACTTGTGTTAGATTATGTGCTAAATATGTATAGTATGACAAGAAGAAAGAGTCTCTATGGGAGGGTCTATCAGTTCGGACTTCTATTTGGCTATTAATAACAGAAATCCAATGATAATGGCTTAAACACATTAAATGAACTTCCAGTTTTATTCTCTCCTGTAAAACAAATCAGTGATAAGCAGTCCCGGCTGAGGGCTGAGGGAGCAGCTCCTTTAGGCTCCTTCTGTCTCTGTGCTCTTTGTCCTGCTGCATGCCTCCATCCTTAGGGCCACAGAAGACAGCCAGGGCTCCACTGGCAGTCTTACCCCAGCCAGGCAGGAGCAAGCTTGAGGGCAAGCCAAGTGAGCCCCAGTTAGGAATATTTCCTCAAAACTCTTCCCAATATTCTGCTGATAACTTATTTGCTACCTCTGCCTTCAAAGAAGCCTGGGAAACAATGAATGTTTTTAAAGCTAGGAACTCCATAGCTTTAAAAATTCACGTTTCTGTTATTAAAGAAAAAGAAAAAAAATGAAATTTTGTAGGCTGTTAAAGGATCCACCATAGTAGGACATGAAAACTCCAAACTGTTAAATATGTTTAGACAACAACAGCAATAGCAATGATAATATTTCTATGGTGCTTTATACTTTGGGACATGTGTTGCAGTTTACACAATATTGAACATGGAGTGACTAAACAGTAATAGCCCAGACCACAGGGTTTTGGGCACACAGATACTGAAATGCAGAAAGTGTCACTGAGGGATTCATAACAAGAGCTGCCAAGATAATTGTAAACCATCCATTCCTCCGTAGCTCTGGTGCACAGTGGCAGGTGAACATCATCCTCAGGTGAGAGGTACAGCTTTCCGTATCATCATGCAGCCTCCTTCATTACCAAGTGGGGAAGGAAGTCAGCAGCTGCACTGCACACTGGAGGCAATAAGAGATAAAAACCCATTCCCTTAAGCTTTGCACAAGAGCACTTTGAACAAGTGCTTTGAATGAGAGAAAAGCCAGACTAGTGCCTCTCTCTGTGGGTATTAGTAAGAGTTTGAAGCTGCATGTGAACCTCATGGTAAAGATCATATACAATGAGACCCAGGAGCCTTCCCAAGACAAAGAAGATTACTAAACAGAACAGAGTATTTCCAAAGCCAAACGTGTTGCACATTATTCCAGTGCCTTCATGAGGAGCAGCTGGCTCTCAGGACCCCCAAACTATCCATCCTTCAAGGAAGTAACAAAGCTCTCTTCCTCCTCGTCCTCCTCCTCCTCCTCCTCCTCCCCCTCCTCTTCCTCCTTCTCCCCTTCCTCCTCCTCTTCCCCCTCCCTTTTCTCCTTCTTCTTCTTCTTCTTCTTCTTCTTCTTCTTCTTCTTCTTCTTCTTCTTCTTCTTCTTCTTCTTCTTCTCCTCCTCCTCCTCCTCCTCCTCCTCCTCCTCCTCCTCCTCCTCCTTCTTGATATTCAAGAAGACCCAAGTTTAAGAATGTTCTATGTTCTCCATGAAATTATAGAGAGGGTAGAGATAGCTTATAGGATGTACTACACTCCAATAAAGATTTTAGGGTCAGAAACAGTAAGACAGATAGGCAAGTTCCATTACAAAATTCTGCTTAATGCGTCTTATTTGCAAATATGCTACACAATACACTTTTGCATATTTGATGCAATAAAATCTTCATAACATCCTTTGAGGGAACTATTCCCATTTTAGAGATGGGCAAACTGTGGAGCATGAATGTAAAAAAAAGTTAAAATCAAGGTATGCCAGCTATTAAGTCTAGAAACAAAATTGAAATTCAGCTAATTAGATTCCAAATGTTGTACTATTTCCACCAGAAAGGAGTAGAGAAATCATGTTGGGTTGGGGCCTTCTAATGTTATTGTCACCCAGTGTACATTCTCCTCAGCTGTTAGCAGTAGCATAACCCTAAATCAGGGCATTAAGCCTCAATTGGCTGCACACTTTGGGAAGGAAAGGTTCTCATTGTCCTGTGGTTAAGTCTGAACTGGAGAGAGACTTTCTCCTGGCTGGGGCATTCAGGGAATGGAGCCAGCACATAGAGAGTGGAGCCAAGCAGAGAGCTCAAGCTTGGATGACATTTGTGTCCCCAGATTCAGTCACACTTGATGCAAATCTAGACCCTTGAGTGTTCAACTATTTGAGACAATGTTTCTTGTTTGTGTAATTAGCCTAGTTTGTTATACTTTCTACTATAGTAATGAAAACAATCTTGACTAATAAAGTTACTTTATAGAAGATGAAATTGTTATGTAGTTACTATGAAGTAATTAATGTTGATTAATTAGAACTCAATCAGGGTATAATTACATGTAACCGAGGACCAATGCTTTGTAGTGGCCAAGTGTTTTGAGTTTGTAAAACTGTTTTACCTTGAGTAGATTGGGGACTTTTTCCCTCTCTGGAGAGGTTTGTAGATAAACTATAAATTATTTAATTAGAATATTCAAGAGGTTTGTATTTTTTTTAACTTGGCATCACCCAATCCACTAAAATGAGTAGTTAAGTTATTGTATTCCATAAAGCCCCTCAGTAGGTAAGTAATTCCAGGAAATATAGTCATACCATATATGAAAAAGGTTTGTGTATAAATAGGTCCATATACAATTATCAATAACATTACTGAATGTTCTATATTAGTATATCTAAAAAAATAAAACTTGACTGCTCACAGATGTTTGGGAAAAACAAAATTAGATACCAGAAAATTACTATGCACTAGTAGATCAGTGTCATTTTACTGATAAAAATAGTATCTAATCAATATTCTGCAAAGATAAAGAAACAGGAAAAAATCAAGATATAAAAAAAATTATGTATAAACATCACCTGAGAAAAGCTGTCACCTGCTTGCAGGGATCAACGTAATGTTATGAATAAGAATCACATTTACATATGATTTCTACTTATGCTCTAAATTCTACAAACTTTTCCCCTATGATTTTACTATTACTCTTCAAATTCAGGTTATGTCAGAACCTGCCAACTCAGAGAACTAAAAAGCCTTAATAATCCACTGGGAGTAATAAATTTATATAATGTTAACAACACTCAATGATTATAAATTCTAGTTTTGCTGGCCCACTCTCCCCTTATTCTTTTCCTAACCCAAATTAAGTAATACATAAATCTGTTTGCTGCTTTTTTTATAGCAATTAGTTCTTACATAGATGACTAATGTTGGTGAACCTAGATTTTTTTCCAATAGTTTGGAAAATATTGGAAAAATTGGAAGGGATAAACTCAATGGGGAAACTGTTTGAGCGAATTCATAATAACTTTCTTTTTGGCTAATGTCAGTGGTTATATTTAGCACAGAAATGAAGACTGGCTCTGTTAAGATAAATCATTTAACCTTTACCATGTTTTAAGGATTCATTCGGAGCTACCACTTATGGTAATCTTCTCTTCCACACATGCAGCCTTTGCAAAAGTTCTAACACATCTTTGATGATATATACCTCTTTGCTATAATAGCTAATATATTTCTACCAGATTTATCCTGCTGAAGTAATATGTTTACCCAAGTCATAAATCTAGATAATATCCAAGACTATGGCATGCACACAATACAAGCCTTAAAAATCAAAATAAAATTTAATCCAGGGTTGAAATATTCACATGGAAGATTAAATATAGAAAATTCTAAAACTAAGTGTACAATGGCAAACTAAGTGTACAATGGGAAAAATTTGGCTTAAATGTTAAATATAACACTTGGGCTATTAAAACAGTGAAATTACTAAAGTGTGAATAAATGGATGAAAGAAAAAATAGGTTTCAGAAACAGATCTTTATATAGGAAGTTTAATAAGCAACATATATATATTATTAATCCACTGGGAGTAATAAATTTATAAGTAAAGGAGAGAAGGAGGGAACACTGTTTTATGCTGTTGTTGAGAGCGTAAAATGATACAGCAATTCCAGAAGCCAGTTTGGAAATATTTACAAACTCTCTAAAGACAGTATTAACTCTGACTCAGCAATTTCACTTCTACAAGTAAATTCTAAAATTAAAAGTGGATACAATTGTAGTTCAGTGCTCTTTCTAATAAACTCCTTCACGTTAGTCAGTATTAAATTGGTTACTACAAAATAGAGCATTTATATATTCAGTAGCCTTGCATCAATAATAAAAGGACTCTTAGAACTGTGTGTGTCTAACAGGAACTATTAGGAAGAGAAGAAGGCAGGTGTATTCCTGTGTGTGTTGGGAAAACGATGTTTTAAAGGTTGCTCACTAAAGTGCAAACAGTGGTTTCCTCAGTCCAATGAAATTCCGGGTGATTTTTATTATGTTATTATTTTTTTTTTTTTACAGAATTCTATGTAAATTGAAATTTTTAAAAATACATAGTATATTTATGATCATAATAAAGCAAATTATGAAAACAAGAGAATTACATAAATATAAAACAAGCAAAAGAAGAAAGTTGCTTGTCTGATGTCCGTAATTTGACAACTATGTGCAACTATGTGTTAATGTGTGCCAATAGACAATGAAGGGCTATTCGTAATGAATCTGAATGAAATATAAAATAGGCCCTTTCACTGTGGTATGTTAAATGTAACTCTACTCTGTCACTTATAAAGCTCCTACATAACGTAAAAGCAGAGAATCACTTCAGCCAGATCTCTATTCATCGGTGAAAAAAGCCTAAGAAGAAAGTAAGTTGAATTGGAACCTGCTCAGAAAGCTCAGCAAAGAAGGAATCGCCAGTTTTAAGGTGTCTGCTCCCTTATTCCTGGCGATCTGTTTCGCTTGGAGCTCAAATAGGGTAGAGCCATTCCCATCACGGCTGGGGTTGTGGCTTGTGTTTGTGAGTGTGAGTGCCCATGTGTGCAAGCTGCAGGGGGAAGTGGGAGGAACAAGAAGGGATTAATTTACACCTGGAGCAAAGATAATGGAAAGCTTCCATTCTTTACTGTGCATCACGCATATTTATCAGATGAGACAGAAGGGACAGAATGATAAAGAGCGTATATATACATACGGTAGGAAATGATTGCCCTATTTGCAACTATTCCCAGAAGAATTATTACCTCTTGCTGGCAGGTGGGAGGTCACAAGCTTTCATAAAAGAGTCCCCCAGAGGGGACATTCCTACTGGTCAGATTCTAGAGTTCATTGACTGACAAAGGCACAAAAACCAAGAATAATAAGCCCTAAAATATTGTACATGCCCATCCAACAGTTAACTCTGATAAGAACATAATTTATGCTTGAGCAAGTTTAAGTCTAATTTATGCTTAGCAGTATCCAGACTGCATGCAGAGCAATAAGATAATCTCCAGTGTCATTTACCGTTCATGAAAACATCTGTATCGCTTCCCAGGAGTGAGGAAGCCTGATAGCATTTTATGCACACATCTCACATTTGGCATTTGACATGCCCATTTCCACAATTTCAATAAATAATATGGCAATTTATCCAGAGAATTCCCACGGCTTTTCTAACCTGTGTGTCTTGAAAGGGTAAGTGAACACCACCTTTGATTCTGTCTGAAGTGGAAATCAATATTGATTCAGAGCTTCCTCTTATTTCTGGGCGGTCAAGACATGTTCTTAGGAAGTTTAGTGTCTCTTGTTCTTTTCCTGTTGGTGATCCTAATGCTGCCTCTCCTATCGGGAAGCTGGGAGTTACCTTGACTGAAGGAGGGCTGGGGGCACCCACATCAGTGGTTTCAACAACACAAAAAGTCAGCCTGAGCTCTCCAATAAGGGTTCCTATGTGTTGCCAAACATGAAAGAGTCTAATCACAAAATAACCCTTCCCTTTCAACATATAAATGAACAACCAAGAATCTCAAGGCAAATGAGGAGAATCCACAGTTTAATGAAAAAAGAACAAAATGAACAGAGATAATGCAGATTAGAGAAGATAATTTGAAATAGTCCTGTTCTCAAAAATTTAAGAGGATATTGCATCAATTTAAAAATTTTTATTACTTGAAAATATTGTTTCATCTGCTATCAATCATCTATCTATCATTCATGTATTCCTTATATGTTTTGTGCAAGGGACGATCAGGAAATAAGAATGAATTCTTACAATTTTTAAAAATAACGTAACATATTTAAATAAAATATTAAAAATACAACAGGCATGCTACAAACCATCTTAGAGACCTGGATAATAAAATAAAAATTAAAAGAAAATAAAAAAAATAATTCAACTTCAGAAGGTACTAGTAAATAAATACAGACAATATATATAGTATAGAGCTATCACAAAAATATATAGAAAAAATAAGCATAAAAAGAATAAAGTATAATTCTTCTTCACAGAAAAATATGCAAATCTTTAAATTTTGCCCCACTAAGTATAGAGCAAAACTTAAAAAACAAAACAATAAGATCTACTTTCACAGTAAACTATGTGGATAAGGGTGAGAAAGAAATTATGGTAATGATAAACATATTGGTGAATACTTTTTAAATTTTTGAAGTTCAGGTTAAAAAAAAGCTTAACGGTTTGGAGAAAAAAAAAATGTTCACAAAAGCAGACTACCTCAAATACCTAAGAAACCATGTGACATTCCAATGTGTCTAATTGCTCAGAAACTTGCTATATTCCCCAGAATTCCCTTGCTTGTACATGCAGGAAAGGGTGAGCCACAGGAAAGATTCTTAGGAATTTGAAAGGAGGATATTTAGCTCAGAGACATTGTTACTGATCTGCTGACTGGCATGAAGCAGCAGCTAAGTCCAGAATTTTTCAATTTTCCCCTGAATACCCCTTTGCTCCTCTGAGTCCTGGGCCAGGTTGTGTGTTTCACTTTGACAAAGAACCCAGCTTCTGCAGGCTGTCCTCAATACCAAGGCTAGACACTGGCCTGAGTTGCAATCATGTGAAGCTCCAATGAGACCTCAAACTTCAGTATCAGATAAGGACAGCCTTACAGAAAGTGTCCTTCTAGATTCCATGACTGCATAGGCCAACTTCCTTAATGCATCCATAACTCCTGCTAATTATGCATCTCTGGTTGGTCCTGGTCTGAAACAGTGAGTGTCTGATTAGTATATTTCTGATCTGCAACTAGGAGCGGGGTGGGGAGGAATTATTTCAAAGCCAGGATGCCATTTTAATTTGAGAGGAAAATAAATCATTTTTGAACACATAAGCACTCAGAAAATTTAGCACCTCAGGACTCCTGAAAAATAAGTTCAGCAAATATAAGAAATGGAAGTAGAACTAAATGTATGTTCAAATTGTATTTTTATTATCATGTAGTGATGTGGAAAACCCCATAGATAACTCTTCAACAAGACAGCATTCACCATAAGGCAGACTGTATACTCAGTCTGCTCAAAATCACAAGTATGATTATATTGCACAGATGCTAAGAAAAACTGACATATTTTCAAAAATTAAATAAACAAACAAAAATAAAACTCCAGAAAAATAAAAATAAAAAAGAGAGCCATGGTTCATAAATGAAGCCAGATAAACATGATATGATGGGAAGCAATTAACAGAGTATGTTATAATTTTCTGATATCAGTGAAGAAACTGTGGAGGGATAAGGAGGCCTACTGAAACAATGAAGTCATGTGATTTGTAATTTTTATTTCACTTATAGTAGGTATCTTATCTAATAAAAGAGTAATATGCAGATTGATCATCACTCCAACACACAAGATGGCTGCCCCCATGTGGTCAAAGATCCTGCCCCCCTGTGGACACAAGATGGCCACCACAAGATGGCCAGCAGGAGAGGGCAGTTGGGAGGGACCAGGCCTGCAAGGGAGGGCATTTGGGAGGGACCCTGGCTTACAGGTGAGAGCAGTTGGGGGGACCAGGCCTACAGGGGAAGGCATTTAGGGGTGACCAGGTCAGCAGGGGATGGCAGTTAGGGGCAATCAGGCTGGCAGGGGAGCAGTTAGACATCAATCAGGCTGGCATAGGAGTGGTTAAGGGGTGATCAAGCTCGCAGGAAGAATTGGTTAGGGGCAATTAGGAAGGCAGACAAGTAAGCAGTTTGGAGCCAGTAGTCCTGGATTGTGAGAAGAATGTCCAACTTCCCATTTTCGGGCCTAAACAGGCAGTCAGACATCACTCAAGGGGTCCCAAATTGGAGAGGGTGCAGGCTGGGCTGAAGGACACCTTCCTTCCCTGTGCACGAATTTCAGGCTTCTAGTTAATTATAATAGTTATCCCAAAATTTATTATTTTATTTTTCTTAAAAGAATCTTTTAGAAATTATAAAAATTTTTCCTTTAAATCAACCTTTCCCAAATATTATTTTAAAATCCAGATTAATATCAGAAAATTTAGTTTGTGTTCTGAAAATGACTCCATAAGGCATGGCATTTACTTTCATTAAAATTCTTGCACCCTCATTTCTGAGCACATTATCAGTGCTGGACAGATCTAACATAAATTAGTTAATTAATTTTAAAACTTTAGAAATAATTAGTTTGCTGTTTAGATATCAGTAGACATTCTGATTTTTTAGGATAAAATTGGCCAACTAACATTAATGCAAATAATTTCATAGTAATTAAGAGTACAAAGTTACAATAATGATTTCAATTTATTAATGTCTCTATGGACTTTTTAGACTTTAAATTATTTTTTGAGAATCAAATCATTGTTTCGAAACTAAGATAAAACATTTGAATTACAGCAAATCTCTTATGTTCATTTGCTCTTTTTGCTATTGTTGTTATTATTACATTCATATAAATAAAAGTTTTTAATTTTAAAAAATAGCTTTATTTCTGGAAAAATGAATTTAGAAAAAAAAGCATTTCTTCATATAACATAGAGGTCTGGTGCATGAAAATTCAACCTGGCCTGCCCCCTCTCACAGTCCAGGAGCCCTCAGGGGTAGGAGGCAACCCAGCGATCAGGGGAAGTCAACACCCCCATCACACCTCTGCTGTTGCCACTGCCGGCAGCACAAGCCTTGGCAGGCCCTGGTTACCTGAGCCTGGGGAAGCCCTAAGTGGCTGGGCAGCCACCATCCAAGGTTTGCTTGCACCTCAGTCCTGGCCTTTGGCAGCTGGGAAGCTGCCCTCAGGATTGCCTGCACCTCGGGTCGGCCCTGGGGGGCTGGGGGAATGAGGGCATATTCCCTCTTTATTAGACAGGATTTTTCCTTATTTTATAATCCTATCTAATAAAGAGGTAGTGTGCAAATTGACCATCACTCCAACACACAAGATGGCCACCCCCATGTGATCAAAAATGGCCACCACATCATGGCCAGCAGGGGAGGGCAGTTGTGGGTGATCAGGCCAGCAGTGGAGGGCAGTTGGGAGGAACCAGGCTAGAAAGGGAGGGCAGTTGGGGGGGACCCAGACCTGCAGGGGAGAGCAGTTGGGGCAAACCAGGCATGAAGGGGAGGGCAGTTGGGGGGAATCAGGCATGCAGGGAAGGGCAGTTGGGAGGGGGTCAAGCCTGAAGGGGAGGGAAATTAGGGGCAATCAGGCCAGCAGGGGAGGGCAGTTAGGGGCAATGAGGCCAGCAGGGGAGAGCAGTTAGAGATGACAAGGCTGGCAAGGGAGGGAAGTTAGTGGTGATGGGACCAACAGGGGAGGGCAGTTGAGGGCAACCAGGCTTGCAGGGGAGGACAGTTAGGGGCAATGAGGCCTACAGGGGAGGGCAGTTGGGGGCGACCAGGTCATCAGAGGAAGGCAGTTACAGGCAATCAGGTCGGCAGGGGAGCAGTTGGGCCTTGATCAGGCTGGCAGGGGGGTGGTTAGGGGGTGATTAAGCTGGCAGGTAGAAGTGGTTCTGGACAATCTGGCAGGCAGGCAAGCAGCTGGGAGCCAACAGTCCTGGATTATGAGAGTGATGTTTGACTGCCCATTTGGCAGTTGGGTAGTAGAACATCCCTTGGGAGGACACAGATTGGAGAGGGTACAGGTTGAGCTGAGGGACACACCTCCTCCTGTGCATGAATTTTAGGCACTGGGCCTCTAGTTCTATTAATAATGCATATCCACTTTTCAATCAGAGAAAAAATTAAATGTAAGTTACAAATGAACAAGGAACTTTTACAAATTATTATTTGGAAATACATTTGTATCATTAATATTTTTAAAAAACTGCAGTAGTTATAGCACAGTATGAACTTTTATTTTAAAGTGCCTTTCTGGGTGCCAGTGTGGCTATCCACATGTGTTTTTCCAAAGCCTTGATTGGCAAACTGTGGCTAAAGAGCCATATACAGCTCTTTGGCCCCTTGAGTGTGGCTCTTCCACAAAATTCCATGGCCTGGGCAAGTCTATTTTGAAGAAGTGTTGTTAGAAGAAGTTTAAGTTTAAAAAATTGGCTCTCAAAAGAAATTTCAATCATTTTACTGTTGATATTTGGCTCTGTTGACTAATGAGTTTTCCGACTACTGTACTAGTGAGATGCATGCCAAGTTACTTTTAAGCTCATTTGAGAAGTGAGATTGTGGTTGGACAAATGAGGGTTAACCTGTTAACTGAGCAGGACCTATAAATACGTCAAACATAAACAATATCTGGAACGGGTAGGAGGTATGAATATGCCCTGGAAATATATGTTGCGCCCTGAGAGGGACGGTATATATTTTTTGTAATCTTTATAATTGTTTGTAAAATGTATAATTTTTTAATTCGATGTTTCCATTTTTTTTGTTGGTATTCTTTTCTATTTTTTTTATAATTTTGTATTTTCCTTTGTGCTTTATATATAAATAAATGAAAGAAAAAAATATATATATATCATTTATTTTAATTAAGTATAAATAAAAAAATAATAATAATATGAAATTACGTCCTCCGGGCGTGATGTACTGACACGTTCTAGTGAAAGAGTATGTGCCCATTACAGGTTGCGTCATTAAAAAGGGAACTCCCCGGTATTAAGGAATGAATTTATACTATACTCTGTTTCTTTCTTCTCTATTTAATGGTCATAACTTCATTTTTTAAGAGATAAAAGATTTAAAACATAAAAATCATTTCCTTTTGCCTCAAGGGCATCCTTCCAGCAATTTTTTTCTTCTTTCTACATCATGAATCATTCCCTTCAGCTGTTATTTTCCAGTATTAGAAACAAATAAAATAACCAACCACACAAAAAAATCACTTGCTTGACTTCACTGTTCCTTTTACCCTGTTTCTTTTTTTAATTTCTTTTATTTTCTGTTTTTATTGATTTCAGAGAGAGGAAGGAAGAGGGAGAGATAAAAACATCAATGATGAGAGAGAATCATTGATCACTTGCCTCCTGCATGCCCCACTCTGGGGATCAAGCCCAAAACCTGGGCATGTGCCATGACTGGGAATGGAACTGTTAGTTCATGGTTCATGTGTTGATGCTCAACCACTGAGCAACACTGTCCTGGCCTTTTTTCTTTTTCTTTTTTCTTTTTTAGCAATCATGCTTTTTTAGCAATCAGTCCTCCCAAGCCACCTCATATCACTGATTTTATCAAGCTCAGCAATGATCTCCAACATGTTACATCTTAAGGACAAATCTCCAACCCATCTTACTTGCGCTTTTCATAACATTCAGCAGAGTAAATCTCTCTTCCTCCTTGAAATATGTTCTTATCTTAGTATCCAAGGCTCCATGCATTCTTCTAGGTTTCCTTCTTTAACTTGTCTCTTGTCTCCTTTGCTGGTTTCCTCTCATTTCCCCAACCTCTTACCCTTAGCTCAGTCCTTGGATGCTTCCCTACCTATATGGAATACCTGTGACCTCTTCCAATCTCATGTTTTAAATATCAACTATGTGTTCAAGATTTACAAAGCTGTATCTCCATTCATCCTACGGTTGAATGGCCAACCTTAGAATTCTCTCATATCATACATCCAGTCCTTCTCCAAATCCCAAGAGCCCTATTCTCAAAACCTATTTGAACCCTGAGCATTTTGTACCCCTAGTGTAGCATCTTAGTTGAAGTTACCATCATCATTCCCCTGAATGGTTCTAGACGCTTTCTAATTGGATGCATGCTTAAATGTTTCCACTTACAGTCTACTATCCACTCAACAGACATGTAAGTCAGATCATATCAGTTTTCTGCATAAAGCCTTCAAGGGCTTCCCATTCCACTGAGAATTCTAATCAGAGGTCCTTCAGAGTATCTCCTCTACTTTTATGACTTTCTTTCTCCCCCTTCCTTCTCTTGGGCTTTTGGCCCAAGTTTCACTGTCTTTTCCTATTTCTTGAATGCATAAGGTCTTTACCATCTTGGGCTTTTGCATTTTTCAGATATAAGCATCATTTAGTCCCTCCCCCACCTCCAAATTTTTGCTCAACGGCCACTTTCTTAGCAAGAGCTTCCATTATTAACATATTTAAAGGTCATTTTGCCATGGCCATGTGTTCCTCAGTTGATTGGGCATCAACTTGTGCATTGCAAGGTTGCTGGTTTGATTCTCAGTCAGGGCACATGCCTGGGTTGCAGGCTTGATCCCCAGTAGGGGCTGATCAATGTTTGGCGTTCACATCGATGTTTCTCTGGCTCTCTCCCTCTACCTTTCTCTCTGTCTAAAAATCAATTTAAAAATAAAATAAATACCACATCCTTGCATTCCCTATCCCTCTTTCCTGGTTCATATTTCTCCAGCATTTCATTTTATTGATAATCAATTTATCTTTACCACAATATAAATACCAGGAGATAAGAAACTTCTGATTTTGTTTACTAATACATCACAGTTAATAGAACAGGCACTTATGATATAGTTATTGACTATGAAATATTTAATAAGTTAATTAATAAATAAGTGAATGGCTTAACAAATAATCATGCCTGAAAGTGTCTTTACTATGTATTAAAATCTACAGTATAGAGCCAATTGCAGTGGTCAGGATAAAAAAACAATAGCAGCAATTCAAAGGAAGCTGGACTCCAATGGGTTAATGCCCATAACACACATTAATGAAACAGCTGTGATGCAGTGCTGGGTGCAATAATTTACTTAGAGCTAGTGGAAGGTAGGTTTCAATGTTGCTTTATATAATATAAAAAATGTTATAAATTCCAATTATAAAAAGACTTCAATTCTTTTGTTGGTGGTAAGAATTGCAATAAAGAACTCCATACCTAGCATATCCACATATACTTCACAGGTGGTTTTTAGAGCTTGAATATTTTCCGCACATAACCCACCTACCCTCTCTCCCCCCACCTCTGTCCTCACTGCCTGTCTTGGTCTCCACTCTCCATAGTCATCACATGAGATCTTTCAATTTTCTTCCCATATACATTATTTCCTGGTATTCAATATCAAATCAACCCATCATCACAAACATAAATATTTTTTTGTATGTGTGGTTGATTTCACTTTTACTTTTTTTAGCATGTACCTTCTAGGTACAACACTGCTATTCTCTCATGAATTCTTACAAATTTACCATCTAGATTTTCAGAGAGTATAAATTACATATTAGGGACAACTTATTTCCTTTATTTCACATAGAATTATTAATACATTTTGAAAGTTTAATTTTCCATGTGGAAATGTCCTGATGAATGATTGTTGAATTAAAAAAAATCTTACTATATAATCACTGGATCAAGTTGTGTATACAGAGATGGCATACCACTTATCATTCAAAAGAAGAAAGGAAGGAAAGAAGGAAGGAAGGTAAAATAGAGATGGCACACCACTTACTTATCATTCAAAAAAAGAAAGGAAGGAAGGAAGGAAGGAAGGAAGGAAGGAAGGAAGGAAGGAAGGAAGGAAGGAAGGAAGGAAAGAAGGAAGGAAGGAAGGAAGAAAGGAAGGAAGGAAGGGAAGAAGGAAGGAAAGAAGGAAAGAAAAGCTTCTACATTTTCATAACATTTTATACATTACAAAATAACTTGCCCAAGTTCTTTAATATAACATTAAATGATAATATACTCAGAATGGATATTTTAGTTAGAATAAGTTCAGTTATTTTTCTTTCTCTGGTTTAGAAACTTGCAGAGGGCAGGGGCGAGTAGAAATAAGAAGCAATTAAAATAGAATTAAGTTTATAAGTGCTAAGAATAATGAGATTCATATTTAATTTCCCTTAGCACATAAAATATAGAGGAACAATTCCATTCTCTATGCAAGAGAATTGTGAGAAATCATAATCAACCTTTATCTACTCCAATACATTCAATAAAGTAGATAAAATGTTTTTCATCAAGTACATGAGACACAGCAATGTTCCTGTAAGAAATATTGTTCAATATTTTATTGCCCAATTGAGAGAACAGATGTAAAAGGTTGCATATCCTATCTAATAAAAGAGAAACATGCAAATTAACTATAACTCTGCTACACCCACTAGCCAATCAGAGTGAGTATGCAAATTAACCTAACAAAGATGGCAGTGGCCATGGAGCTGGAGTAAGCAGGAGGCTTGGGCTGTCCCATGCGATGGAGGAATTTAAGCTTCCCATCTACCTTGGCCAGCCCTGGTCTCTGCTCAAGGCTACTAAGTTTCAATTATATTGTAAAAGATGAGTAAATCCCAGATACCTGCTACTAACCTGCCCCAGCCTCCTCTAAAGGAGGCAGTGAAAAAAGAAAGGAAGGAAGGAAGGAAGGAAGGAAGGAAGGAAGGAAGGAAGGAAGGAAGGAAGGAAGGAAGGAAGGAGAAAGAAGGAAGGAGAGGCTGGGAACTTGGATTACCGGGGGGCCATGGCCAACCTGAAAACAGCCGTCAGCCCCTCATCCATGGCCTATCCTTGTAAACGGGCAGTCGAACATCCCTCAAGGGGTCCCAGATTGAAGAGGGTACAGGATAGGTTGAATTTCATGTACGGGGCCTCTAGTAATACATGTTTATGGTTTAAGAAAAATTTCTCAAAAATAGAACAAACCTATAGAAAGATAAAATTTAAATATCACATCTACCATTCACTTGGCCAAATCAATTTCTCATACTGAATAAAGAAAAACCTAAGATATAGTAGCAACTAATCAAACTTGAGTATAAATACAATATTTAAGTTTAATATTATAAACTAAAATATTATATCTTGGCCTGTCTGCACCATAGTCATTTAAGAACGTAAGTTTAAACATTTTTAAAAAGTGTGATAAGAGTATATTGCTGTTTTTCAATAAAAGATGTTTTCCCAAATCTTTCTGTATCTTAATAAAGTAGTTGATAGTTTTTTTTATAAACTCGCACTCTGAGATTTATTGATCTAAAATCCCTAAAAGCAACCTTTCAATAGTACAAAATAAAATCAATAGCTCTTAGAATTCATCGTATATTTATACATGTTTAAATAAGAACTACAGAAAGTTACTTTAGTAAAATTCCTATAGAATATTGTTATGCTACAGAAGTTAGTCACTGTGGATTAAGTCCAAGAGAGTGAAAAGAGAAAATGATGTACAATATCAATTTCAAGGGCATGTGATGTCTTGATGGTACTATTAAATATTAATATTAATTATTAAAATTGCCATATTTATGGAATCACCTATTAGTGATCCATTTATTTCTTTTTAGGTATCTGAGTATTTCTTACCTGAAATCTGTGGTTTTAAAACATTTCCCAAACCTGACCTTGCTGAGCTCAGTATGCTTACTTATAAAGTGTCCATAAAAGGCTGGAGAAAGGATGAGAGGGCAATGGGGCAATCTCACTAGATATTTTGTGAGATCCCCTCTGACCTTCATATCTGTAATTTTTTGAAAAGAAAAGAAGAATGAACAGATCCACGCATTAAAATGATAATGATAATGAAGAAGAAGAAGAAGAGGAAGAAGGAGAAGGAGGAGAAGGAGGAGGAGGAGGAGGAGGAGGAGGAGGAGGAGGAGGAGGAGGAGGAGGAGAAGAAGAAGAAACAGTTTACTGGAGACAAAAACATTCAAGGCAAACAGTAAACATGAGCCAAATGCTTGATGATGCCAATAGGAAGGAAGCCAATTTGAAGAAGATGGGTTTTTTAAGTTGAGGAGCAGCTGAGTGTCTCAGAATGGCCCAAACAATGAACAAGGAAGCCAGAACATCCATGAGACCCTAGGCATTGCAGCTTGCTTCTGTGGACCAACACTACTTGTGATGGTTAATTTTGAGGGCCAGCTTGACTGGACCATGTGTTGGCTAAATATTTGGTAAACATTAGTTCAATGACTATGTGAAGGGGTTTCAGGGTGAGATTCACATTTGTATTGATAGACTGAGTAAAGCAGTCTGCCCTCCCCCATGTGGCTGGGCCTCATCCAGTCATTAAAGGAATAAAAGTCTGAAAACCAAAAGACTGAATAAGTGAGAACTTCCCTTGCATGTCTGTTTGAACTACATGTTTTCTCTTGAGGTCTTCCTGGATTTCAAGCCAGCCGACAGGCAGACTGGAACTTAAACCCTCAGCTCTCCTGAGTCTCCAATGTGTTGACTGCAAACCTAGGCACTCATCAGCTTCTATAGCCATGTGTGTTAATTCTTCATTACAATGATCTATATATGTATTATATATTTTATATTTTATATGTAACATATACCATGTTTCCCCGAAAATAAGACATCGGCCGAAAATAAGACCTAACGCATGGAAAAATAAGACATCCCCTGAAAATAAGATTAGAGCATCTTTGAGAGCAAAAATTAATATAAGACACTGTCTTATTTTTGGGGAAACAGGGTAGTACACACACATATATATGTACATGCATCTCTGCTATTTCCCTCTGGAGAACCCTAACTAATATAGCATCCAAAGCCAGATGGTAGGAGCCTTATTGGGACCTGAGTGCACCATATTCTGCACCTGACTCTGCATTCATTGTCTCCTCTGATGATAGTGAGAGATAGAGGGATGTTCTTCATAATACCTTCAGTTTATATGACCTCATATGTGCAGAGTCAAAACTTGTCACTTAGAATTCATATGTACTGGTGACAAGTAATATTTACTAAATATAAATTGCACAACATTTTTTAAAATTCTATCAGCCATTATAAGTTTAGAGTCCATGGTAGCCACATTACTTTCCATGCAGAATCTGAAAAAGAGAATGTCATCTACAGCATAATCACCTACCTTCAATAGCTCCATGAATGAAGACTTACTAACTCACATGTTGACCCCTCACATTGTGGGACATCTGTATTTTGTAGAAAGTTCTGTTAGCTCGGTAGCATACTGAGTCATTGTAACTAAGAAAGTAATATCAAATGACTTTTTAAAAATAAATGGTAAATAAGAAAGATCACACTTCATTGTAATGAGTCAAGCTAAAGAACACTAGCAAAAATTCTAGTTTAACATAGTACAAATGACTTATTACCGTAACTTGCAAACAACATGGAATGTATTTTCTTCATTGTCTAGAAGCTTATAGTTCAATAGAGGATATTTAGAAGAAATTTGTGATATGAAATATGTGAAAAAAAGCCCAGTTCAAGCAAAATGGATTTTTTTTTCTCCCAAATAATATTGACTCACTTACAACAGGAGGATAATGGTGTCTGACTTATGATGATGTACTATGTCTTACTGATAGGCATTAGATATATATCAATCATTAAAATAAAAACTTCATTCCTGGCCCACATTGCTCAGTGGTTAGAACACCAGCCCACACACTGAAGGGTCAAAGGTTCAATTCCCTGTCAAGGGCACATGCTGGGTTGCAGGTTCAATTCCTATTCCTGATCAGAATGAGTAGGGAAGTAACCAATGTATTTCTCTCACACCAATGTTTCTCTCTGTGTGTGCCTGCCTCTCTCTCTCTCTCTCTTTCCCCCCCTCGCTTCCTTCCACTTTCAAAAAATCAATGGAAAAACATATCTTTCAGTGAAGATTAACCAAAAAATAAATCAATCAAAGGAAGATCTCAATCCTAGTTGACTGAAAGAGATCATGTCATGCAGGACTCAGATTCACAAAGCTTAATCTAGGTTGGCAAATGAAAGATAAAATATTTGGGCACTTCTAATATTAATGGGAGCAAATTAGTGTCAACATTTAAAGAAATATAAGCCAGGAAATTCCACTAATGAAAAATACTTTATCATTTCAGTAGGGCAAAATGCTCTATTTAAGGCTGACATGTTTTTCACTGTCCATTTGGTATTTTTGTACTGCGTGAGGGACAGGGGCATGATATGTAGAAGAATTCAAGATTCCAAAGGAAATCTTTAAAGGCAACAGACAAAAAGGAAAAAAAAATGATGTATGTCTATATTAAATATATTTTGGAGAAAAAGATTTAGAATCTGCCACTCTAATACAGTACTATCAACTAGATAAAATAGAAAGATAAATATTTATTCAATTGACAAGTTGTGTAGGTTATTTAGGCTATTTCTGTAAAATTTGTTGCTATGCTATTGCTGGTTTGCTAGTGTTCTGATTGAAACAGACGCTGCTATTTTCCTATAGTGACTCCAATGAGAAAATGGAGATAATTGCAAGTTCTTCTAACAAATAACATCTGAGCAAATAGCACAGTGATGGAGGAGAATAAAGCAAACATGAAAGTAGTATGTTAGTCATTACTTAATATGGGTATATGTATATGTATATGTATATGTATATGTATATGTATATGTATATGTATGAGTTCTATATTTGAAAACCAATAAGTCAAAAAGTCAGCATTAGTCAGAATTTTATGCCACAAGAGAACATAAGCTATGTAATAATTTTCTAGATATTTATTTGATGCCTAGAATAAACCAGTTGTTTAAGGTAAACATAATTTCAGCCCACCATTAGGAGAGAGATAAGTAAACCAACAATAATAACTAGTACTACAAGAGCCCAAGAGAAGGATCTTATGGGAGAGAAGAATCTTCTATTCCAGAAGCACAGTAAAGAGTTTGAGCAAAGAGAGAGGACAACCCATTTGGGAAAAATAAAATGAATTGCTGAATTAGGTACTGGAGGGATAGGGCCAGGTGAGGTGAGAAATGAAAGTGAGGCCAGGCAATGAATAGCCCTATATTTCATGTTTTAGATATAAAAAGGGATGTATTAAAATGTTAAACAGGTAGAGACATGTGAGATATTAATTCTAGAATAATCATTTAGAAATCTCAAGCATACATTTGGAGAATAATATATTATAGGCCAGATATGGTGATGAGGACTTGAACTACTTGTACCTTGGCAAAGAGAGAATAGATTTGGGAAATAATGTGTAGGATTTCATGCTTAATAAGATATGATTAATTAAGAATTGAGAAGATTACAGAATAACTTCAGAGTAATTATATTTTTAAAATATGAAAAACAGGAATTCAAAATATAGAATATTGATATACATATCAGGAATGGATTTAAAACTGCAATTGAGAGAATTGATTCTGATTAATGAAGAGAGAGAGAGAGAGAGAAAAGGACATAAGGTATTTAAAAGAATGTGAAAAATGTGAATTCCACATCTCAAAATAAAAACTAGGGCAGTTCCTAATTCTTAATAGCAAGAAGATTCTCTTAAAAAGACCCGTTTTCAAGAAAGAAGAAAATTCTCTTTCTGGGGGAGATCAGAGTAATAATGTACAAATTTAACCTAAGAGACAAAATAAATGAAGAAAAAGTCTTCCTTAATGTAGAAAAGACCAATGCAGACTCAGGTCATGATGAAATCATGAACCAGAGCAATTATAAAGAGCTGAGCTGATGTAATAACTGCTAGGAGTGAGGAAAAGATGAGGGTCTTTATGTCCAACACATTTTGGTAGTTAGCATGAGGTAATAAAACCTAATATGAAAAAGATAACCTATATAATAAAAAACTAATATGCTAAGTGTCTGGTCAGCCATTCAACCAATCAAAATGTAATATGCTAATGATATGCTAAGGCTGCTCAACTGCTCACTATGATGTGCACTGACCACCAGGAGGCAGATGCTCCAACTGGTAGGTTAGCTTGCTGCTGGAGTCTGGCCAATTGGGACTGAGCAAGATGATGAATGTTCAGCAAGTGAGAATTCTAATCATCAGGTAAGAGATTTTTCCCTTGAATTGAAGACTTGATGATCCTCTTGAGAGCTGAAATCCTAGAAAGAACTGGAGTTATGTGGGGAGACATAGATGGAGATGATAAAGGTAAAGAGGAGAATTAGGAAGAATGATGTCATGTAAGGGTTGGGTGGAGAGAAAGAGAAGTCAGGCTCAGAGATTGGGACATAAGTATTCAAGGGAGGTAGAGAAGCACTGGGGAAAACTGGACATGGGGATGGTGCTGAGGGGGTCTCCAAAGGAAAGCCAGACCCTTGTGGTATAAAAAAAATAAAAAAATAAAAAGAGAAAGAAAAGAAAAAGATAACGATTTACAATGAGCAATGAGAAGACCCTGGGTGAGTACTGAGAAGGGGTTTCTTGGACACTGAGCTATGTTATAAAGCTCTCTCATGTTTTTTCTTCTTCACTGGCCCTTCATCTGTGTCTGAGAATTTCCTTGGGAGTTTAGAAAAAAGGAAAACAGATTCTTCTTTCCAAATACAGAAAACCTCTATATTCCATCCCATCACCTTCTGTCTCCAGAACCATCTGTGTGTTTTTATATTTTTCCCACTACTTATTTCTTTTTGTCTTCATATTTGCATAATATGCTCCTATTTTCACACTTTGAACTCTGAGCTATAATGCTACTTCTTTGACAAATATTCTTTAAAAATCATCATTTCAACATCTGTTTCTTTTTAGTCTGTGGTTGCCAAAGTACACTGAGCAGCCAGATTATTATCATCTCTGAATTCAGATATATATATGAATTCATGCATGGGTGGGGTCTGGCCAGCCTGGCTAGGGGGAGGGGACATGTGCGGTTAGCCAGCCTGCCTGCTGGTTGAACTCCTGGTCAAGGGGACAATTTGTATATTAGTTTTTTATTATATAGAATATACACTGAGTGGCCAGATTATTATGCATTCAGAGATCATAATAGTGATCTGGCCACTCAGTGTATAATTTTGTTTCACCTACAATTACTTTGCTAAGACTGGACCGAATAGTCTGCTATGTTTACTCAATTGTGAAATCATTTCTTCCATCTTTAGTTACACTCTTAGTTCTAAAACATTGGCAAACCACTTCCCTTCTATGATTTTATGATAATGTGCCATATTTCTCAATAATAAGAATAAGTTAATTGGTATGTCATAAAAAAAATTGACCCTCTGAGCAAACAGGTTTGGGAAAATTCTCTGATGAAAAAAATGGTGATAGATTTCTTTACTGCAGTACTGTAAGGGCCTTCAATATGCTAATGCCACACCAAGATCTCCAGAGGGGTTTAATTTGGTCACAGAATCCTTCTTTTTCCATGTAACTGAATCTCTCCACTCAATTACTTTAAAACCATGCTCTGTGACATGACATCCTCCCTGGATCCTAAATACATATTCCTAACTTCCAAGCTTCAGAAAAGGAAAGGAGATTAGCATTTCCTGAGCAACAATGAGCACTGGGAAACACAGCGAGAAACTGGAATCATTATCTCTTTTGCAAATGAAAAGAAACCCAAGGTACATTAAGGCAGGGTCTTTCATCCAAACCCATGAAAAGAGTGAGTGACAAAACCACAAAACCCTGAGCTCAGGGCCTTGATGTTCCACAGTGAAGAAGTTGCATTTTCATCACACCATGTTGCCTCCAGGCCTGAGGCCTCTCCTCTTTGTGTTTTCCCCCATAAAGAACTGACATCCTATGCAACCTTTAAACAAGTGATTCAAAAAGGTATTTTCTAGATGTAATTATTCTCACACAAATACTGCATCTCCTTCTCCCTTTCTCTCTATTTTATATCAGTTATTTATATCAATTATTTATGTTCTCTTTTTTTTTTGCATCCATAGTGTCCATTTTCATGGGTGTACAACAATTAAATACTGCCAACCCATCCCTATCCTTTGTTCTACATGTAAAGTTGGCTATTAATTCCAGCTGATTTTTTAAATACCTTTTATGCATTTCTTCTAATTAATTCCTAACGTCTGGTACGGGCTTTCAAAGCCTTTGTGGTATAATTAACAAAAAACCCATGAACCCCAAACTTTCTACTTATAACTCCTACTTTCAAGTATTTCCTATGAGCTTGATTATTATCTGTACCTAGTGAATTTAATGAACTCCAACAGGTTTATAATTGTTATTCCTCATGCATCTGGTTGAAACACTTTATTTTATGACACCATGTGAGTCCTTCACAACATGATTGGCCTGAGATGGCACTTATTTTGCAAAGTTTGTGTGCATTTGAATTCTGAATAGCAGTGAAGGTGAGTTTGAGTTGTTAGAGCCTCTAGAGCATACATGTCAAACACAAGGCCCGCGGGCCAAATCCGGCCCGCCAGGCCTTGCAATGTGGCCCGCACTGCGCTGTCATCACTGCACTCTGCTGCGTTCCATCACAATGACGCGAGGTGACATAGGAGGCTTGTGATCTCGCCGGCCGCCTCGCCGGCCGCCGTACTTGCTATCTATTATGCATGCGCATAGATAACAAGTCACGCGAGATTCAGGAGGCGTGACCTATAGTCCGGCATCCGATGTGGTTGTGCGGGTGGCAGAACAGAGGAGAGAGTGAGTGTGCGGGCATAAAAAATACACAGCAGAAGCTAAGCTGCCAGTTCCTGGCATAAAATGCAGGCATAAAAATCGCAACAGAATCTGCTATCTGTACCCAGCCAGGCATTTATTGACTGACTTTTTTTTTCTCCACTCCATCTGCCAAATCAAGCTATCCCTGTGCAGTTTTCAACTTTTTCCTTCTAACGCAGATTTCCAATAAACTACATCTTTTACTGCCAATATTGATCCCAAAATGCCCAGGAAAAGAAAAGTTGACGGTGAAGGCAGACAATTTAATGACAAATGGGAAAATGAATACATGTTTGTGCTTAGAGAGGGCAAACCAGTGTGTATATTGTGTTATGAGACAGTGTCGGTGATGAAAGAGTACAATATACGTCGTCATTTTGACACCAAACATAATGTTAAGTATGGCAAATATACTTTGGAAGAAAAGCATAAAATTGTTAAAGAACTAAAAGGCAAACTACAATCACAGCAGCAAATGTTTACAAAGGCTACAGTGAAAAATGATGCTGCAGTGAAAGCAAGCTTTATAGTGGCTGAAGAAATTGCCCGTACTTCAAGGTGTTTTTCAGAGGGTGCCTTTTTGAAGCAATGCATGCTAAAAGTGTGTGAGCAAGTATGCCCAGACCAGATACAGAGTTTTCAAAATGTCAGTTTGTCAAGAAACACCATTGCAGGTAGAGTTCAAGAACTCTCAGGAAATCTATCATCACAGCTGGCCGAACAGGCATGCAGTTATCTCGCTTTTTCACTTGCTATCGATGAAAGCACAGACAACACTGATACAGCGCAGCTGTTCATCTTTATACGTGCTACGAAGACCGACCTCTCTGTCACTGAGGAACTTTTGGATGTAGCTGCCATGCATGGGACGACGACTGGTAGAGATATATTTGAGGCTGTGGAGAAATCTATAAATAATTTTAAATTACCCTGGGAAAAGTTGGTGGGGCTAACTACCGATGGCGCACCTTCAATGTGCGGAGAAAAGAAAGGCTTGGTTGGACTAATGAAGGAAAGAATGCAAAAAAGTCACTGCCACACACCTTTGATTACTTATCATTGCATTATCCACCAAGAGGCTATGTGTGGAAAAGTTCTGGACATGAATGACATAATGACCACAGTCATTAAAACTATTAACTTTATATGGGCACATGGCCTGAATCATCGCCAGTTCCAGCAGTTTTTACAGGAGGTGGGTGCAGAGCATGGAGACGTGCCATACCACACAGAAGTAAGATGGCTGAGCAAGAGCGCAGTCCTCAAAAGATTTTTTGAGCTCAAAGAACAAATTGCTCTTTTCATGGAAAGTAAAGGAAAGCCCTTGCCTGAACTGTCGGATCCCGCCTGGCTATGTGATTTTGCTATGATGTGTGACATATGCGAGCATCTCGCCCAACTGAATCTGAAGCTGCAGGGACGCAAACAAGTCATCACGAAGATGTCTGACATGATCACAGCATTCCAGCGTAAACTTCAACTATGGAAGTCCCAACTGGAACAGGACAATCTTGCCCACTTTCCTGTTTGTTTATCTCAATCACTATTTCTGGTACTTTTCCTTGCAGTCGGCTGGCTACCAAAGTTAGCCGTTTACTAAGTGAATTTGAGCGGCGCTTCTCTGACTTTAGAACACAGCACTCAGGCTTTGACATCTTTGCCAATCCTTTTACAGTTGATGTCAACAATGTGCCCCATCACCTTCAGATGGAGATAATCGAGCTTCAGTCTGACAGTGGCCTGAAATCAAGGTTTCAGGATGTTGAAATTGAGGACTTCTACCCTCTACTGCCCCCTGACTCAATGCCAGAGCTCCGACTTCATGCTGCCCGTATTCTATCCATGTTCGGGAGCACCTATCTTTGTGAACAGATGTTTTCAATAATGAATCTGAACAAAAACAAGCACAGATCACGCATTACCGATGACAACCTCCATGCTGTTTTGCGGGTTGCTACAGCCCAAGAAATAAAACTGAACATTGACTCATTGATCCGGGGAAAACAGTGTCAGACATCTAGCCAGAAAACAAAACAATGAGCATTTTAGGTACATTCCAATATTACTGTTTTGCTTGATACCAATATTACTGTTTTGCTTGATAGCATGTGAGTTGGTTAACAGCACTGTTAAGGAAAAGATTGTTCCACTCATTTTAAATTCACATTTCTGGTTAACATTGTCAGTTTTTGACTGTTCAGTAAACCATTTGGCCCGCGATTTAGGCTGGATTTTAGATTTTGGCCCCTTCTCTGATTGAGTTCGACACCCCTACTCTAGAGCAAGTAGGGCTCCTCCTGCTCTTGCTGGTACTAAAGAGCATTGCAGTTTCCATTTTATTTAAAAAGGAAAATAGCCGAAACCGGATGGGCTCAACGGTAGAGTGTTGGTCTGTGGACTCGATTCGGTCTGGGTCCCAGGTTCGATTCTGGTCAAGGGCATGTACATTGGTTGCGGGCACATCCCCTGAAGGGGTTGTGCAAGAGGCAGCTGGTCGATGTTTCTCTCTCATTGACACTTCTACCTCTCTATCCCTCTTTCTTCCTCTCTGTGAAAAATCAATAAAATATATTAAAAAAATAAAATAAATAAATAAAAAGGAAAATAAAGCTGAAACTGGTTTGGCTCAATGGATAGAGCATCGGCCTGCGGACTGAAAGGTCCCGGGTTCAATTCCAGTCAAGAGCATGTACCTTAGTTGAGGGCACATCCCAATAGGAGGTGTGCAAGAGGCAGCTGATCAATGATTCTCTCTCATTGATGTTTCTAACTCTCTATCCCTCTCCCTTCTTCTCTGTAAAAAAATCAATAAAATACATACATATATATATATATATATATATATATATATATATATATATATATATATATTTTAAATAAGGAAAATAAAAATGTAAAAACAGCCCTAGCTGGTTTGTCTCAGTGGATAGAGTGTTGGCCTGTGGAAAGAAGGGTCCCGGGTTCGATTCCAGCCAAGGGCACATGCCCAGGTTGCAGGCTTGATCCCCAGTGTGGGGTGTGCAGGAGGTAGTCAATCAATGATTCTCTCTCATCATTGATATTTCTATCTCACTCTCCCTCTTCTTTTCTCTCTGAAATCAATAAAAATATATTTTTTGAAACTGTAACATTTCTTTCTTCCCCTACAATCCTGAAATGGCTCCTGGGCTACACAGAAATGCATATCTTGGCCTTAGTAACCTGAGGGTGAAGGAAAGCCAAGAGATTCACATTTGAACTGACTAAATTCTGGTCCTGGATAAGAGAAATGTAAAACTATTACATTTATACAGTTTGCAGTAGACTTTAAAATTCATGCTAATATTCCTGAAGGGAAGATAGTTCTATAACTGAGAGCCAGGCAGTTAGAAGAGAAATACATTGCTCCTAGTTTAGCAAATAACTGCATTCCACAAATGAAAAAAACATTACTCCCTATCCCACCCTCACCCTCAACAGGATTTCATCAGGGAAGTATCAGCTGGGATGTGACTGAGGTGGGGGATGGACTGAAGAGATACTTTGGGTTTGCATTAGAGTTTATTAAGTTAAAAATGGAGAGGCCAGTGCAAGATGCCATGTCTGAATCTGTACGTAATCAACACTGTGTTATTAACATGTCATGCCTTAGGTCACCCATGTGCTTTAGTATGTATTTTTAATTTATTTCCAACTTTTTTAAAAAAATATATAGTTTATTGATTTTTAACAGATAGAAAGGGAGAGGGATAGAGAGCTAGAAATGTCGATGAGAGAGAAACATTGACCAGCTGCCTCTTGCACAACCCCTACAGGGGATGTACCCGCAACCAAGGTACATGCCCTTGACCAGAATCAAACCTGGGACCTTTCAGTCTGTAGACCGACGCTCTACCACTGAGCCAAACTGGCTTCGGCTATTTCCAACTTTTTTAATGGGCTTACATTTAACCTGCAGCAACCATGAAAGCCACCAAACTAATCCTATCCTAGGGCATGCCAAGAGAATGAAAAACACCTCCCAGAATCATGATTCTCTGACACTAAGATAAAATCTTTGATATCAGTCATTTAAGTCACATATTTACACGTCTTTTACCTTCATTTTTGAAAGATGTTTTATTTTCTTTCTGAGCTGCTTTGTTACCTTGGTGATTTGTGATATTTGGTGAATTCCTTCTCTGTCTAGGCATCTGTGTATGAGTAGCATTTCTCTAGTAGATTAATATAAATAAATCAATTCATTATTTTCCAATAGGTAGTGCTGATTTACAATTCCTTTATTTATTTGTTTGTTTGTTTGTTTGTTAGTTATTTTAGCTCTTGCAGTTCTCTGACTTTTCAGACCAATTCTGGGTGGTGGATAATGGCCTGTGTTCCCTGGGAAGGTGGGCACTGCCTGTGTAATCAGATCACCCTGGTCCCAGGAGACCAACCCCTCATGGGGATGCGGTGAGTGACTGAGCTCCAAATCCATAAAATCCCAGTTCTATCTCCTGCAGCCAGATGCTGCTGCCAGTGTGGCAGTGGTGCATGGGGCGGTATGGGGGCAGGGAGCAGCAGACATCTTTGTTGTTTTGTAATCTTGGTAATGGCAACCAGTGACATTCCGGGGTATCCCTCTGTACCGACCACAGGACCAGTCACAGAGTGCACTCTTTGCTCAAGGAAAAACTGACTCTATAGCACTAGTTCTTGGGTTTGCAGGTAATGTGTTCCACAACCTGACACCAAGGGCAGAGGGGGGCAAGCTCTGGGAGGTTATGGAGTGGCTTTGTTTCTCCGTCTGTAATGTTTGCTGCCCACTGTGCTGTGTCCTTGCCCAGGTCTCAGGGCTCAGCCACAGCTGGTACTCCCACTCCTGCTGGGACGCCCACTTAATAGCATTGTTCCTCCTGCTGAAGGGAGTTCTGGCCACAATCTGATTCATCCTCTCCTGGGGCTGAGCCTTGTCATGAGCTCCACCTGTAGGGCTGCCTATGTGGTTTGTCTCAGCATTTCTTCCTTCTCACCACCTTCCTAACTTTAGATGCTTCAATGCACAGATCTCAGAAGTTTTGTGCATTGAGCAGGGAATCCCTTGTTGAGTTATATCTGTTTAAATTGTTTAAACTTCAAGGGGAGAGACCAAGAGGATCTCTCACACAGCCATTCCTCTGACATCACTCCCATCTACCAATTTCTTACCTCCTCCCTTTATAAAAATAAGGGTAATCCAAAACTTATTTTGAAAGTGGATCACTTTGCCAACTTATTTTTCTGGAAAAGCACCTTCATTTCAAAGTGATTCTTTGACTGCAAAGAAAATAAGCAGATCCCATCAAAACTATTATGTAAGAAGACTATGCCTTTCCCAGTGACAAAAAAAAAAAAAAATTTAAAGATTTGACAGAGATAAGAGATCTGCCTCCTTTGGTGCACATAATCAGTGCTCAGTGAAAATGAACCAAAAAGAATTCAGGTATTTCACAGAAGTCAAGACTATTTCAGGACAACTTGGATATATAATATCTACTCTATTACCATTATATTGTTGTCTCTATGCTATGATAGTGTACACTTATAAACTAATGAATGAGAATATGATATCCAAAAGAAACATACTGGCAAGTCCATTAAGCCAGTTTTCAAGTAGTCACTGTGAACAGCAAAATAAGAATCAGACCACATCACCTCATAGACAAATTCACTCCCTTCTAGCAACGTCAGCATCTTTATTTTTTCTTTTTTTTAGAATTAATGTTTTACCCTGTTAAGTTCAGTTTCAGCAAAGTATGTTAGAATATTTAAGTTTCTTCCTCTTATGCTTTCATTTGCCATAAAAGCTGAGCTACCATCTTTCTTTATTCAGATTCAACAAGAAACTAGACAGAAATATGCCTCTGTCTCTGAATAACGGGACAGCAAGGACAGTGGGCCTTAAAATGCTCATCTCCATGGAGAAAGTATAGACATTTAGCTACAGCTATGATCCTATAGTGTATACTGCACCAAAGTGCCATTTTAAAAAACACATTCCTATAGATAGTGCTGATTTAGCTAAAGGTAGGTCCAGGTCTTATAACAACAAGATTGTATTATTACTATTTTCTGACAGATGGAAGTAAATTGCTTTTTGGAAGCTGTCTTTCCTATAATTTACACAGAGTTACTGTCTATAATAACTAGGAAAACTGCTAGTTTTGAATAGCACCCAGAATAAGAAAAGACTCCAAAACAAGTTGAGGCTACTGTGCATGCTGCTCTGCCACTCGGGCCACATGGTTCCATAGATCCAACACCAATGAAGTATTAGTGACAGATGGGGAAGCTCCTTGGAGCCTCTGACAGGCTGCTGTAGGGGAATCGCAGTGCAGGTCCTTAGGATTTTAGAGAAAAGCCCTGCCATCTGCTGCAGATAACCACTGTTCTTTGCATAAACAGTGTCTGGCCTGTTACTGTAGCGAATGAAAGCTTCACCTTGGCCCAGGTTATCAGGCAACCCAAGCTTTACATCATAAATTGGGTGTTATCTGGCCCGCCAAACCATAAGGCAGGGGTACAGTAGCACCCCATAGTCAAACGGCTGACTGGGCCACAGCAGGCCCTGAAGGCACAAGTAAGTTACATAACGAAGTGGGCAAATGACCATGGTACCCACTCCTGCTACACTACCTTCTCCCTCCAGGCTTGCACAGAAGGTCTCATGGGAGTTCCCTGTGATCAGCTGAGAGAAGAAAAGCCTTAGGTCTGATTAGAGATGGTTTTGCATGATATGTAGGTGCGACCCCAAAATGGACAGCTGCAGCACTAGAGCCCCTCTCCGAAAATTCCTGGAAAGACACAGGGGAAGGGAAATTTTCCCAGTGGATAGAACGTAAAGTGATGCACCTGGTTGTTCACTTTGCTTGGAAGGAGAAACAGCCAGATGTGTGATGTATATAGACATTCATAGTCTGTGGCCAATGGATCTGCTGGCAGGGTCAGGGGCTGACAGGAACATGATTGGAAAATTGGTGGCAAGGGAATTTGGAAAGAGGTATGCAGGTAGACTTTTCTATATGGGCAAAACATGGGAACATATGTGTATCCCACATAAGTGCTCACCAAAGAGTGACTACACATTCTGTGGACACCAGAGAGCTCCTTTCCCCAGCTATACTTGTCATCACCCAATGGGCTCATAAACAAAGTAGCCATAATGGCGGGAATGGAGGTTATTTATGAGGTCAGCAACATGAACTCCATTCACCAAGGCCTAACTGGCTATGTTTACCACTGAGCATAAAATTTGCCAACAGTAGTTACCAACTACTGATTCCCAATATGACACCATTCCCCAGAGTGATCAGCCAGCTAACACAGTGGCAGGTTGATCACACTGGACCACTTCCATCACAGAAGGGAGAGTGCTTTGTTCTCACTGGAATAGATACTTATTCTGGATATGAATTTTCCTTCCCTGCATTCAATGCTTCTGTTAAAACTACCATCTATGGACTTACAGAATAACTTATCCATAGTTTTGGCATTCCACACAGCATTGCTTCTGACCAAGAAACTCACTTCATAGCAAATTAAATGTGGTAAAGGGCTCATGATTATGGAATTTACTGGTCTTATCATGATATATACTATGCTGAAGCAACTGGCTTGACAGAACAGTGGAAAGTTTTTAAGACTCAGCTATGGCACCAGCTAGGTGGCAATCCTTGCAGATCTGGGACAAGTTGTGACATTGCTTTGATTCGACATCTAATAATATTGTTTCTCCAACAGCTATCAAAGGACAGCAATGCAATAATCAGGAAAAATAATTTCAGAAAAAATATGTCATTAGAAATCCAAATTAAGATTATCCACATCCTCATATTCCAAATTATTTTGAACAGATGTAAAAGTTAGAAAGTGAGTAAGGCTGACAGAAAAAAAAATTGAAATATGGTATTGCAAGAGAACTCTATAGATACCCTGGAATTCTGGAAAGATAAATAAGTAGGTCCTAGAGCAAACTAAGCCTGAAACATTGCTTGAGGCAAAAAAAAAAAATGTCAAAACAGAAGCTGTCATACTCCAGACACATCACAAGAATGCAAGGTTCTTTGGAAAGACAATGATACTGGAAAACAGAAGGCAGTAGGAAATGAGAAAGACCAAATATGAGAAAACAGACTCCATAAAAAAGCCATAAGCATGAATTTACAGGAGCTGAGCAGGGCTGTAGAGGACAGGACATTGTGGACATATAGAGTTACCAGGAGTTGGGCAAGCTGACTCAATGGTATGTTGTAACACACAAAACTCACTTTTACCTCTAGTGGCCTACTTGTAAAACTTTTGCTTCCTGTCCCCAGAATCCTATGCTCTGCTGGCCTATAGGTCTTAATTCCAAAGAGAGGAAGGCTTCCACCAGGAGATACAATGATTCCACTGAACTGGAATTTAAGACTGCTACCTGGCCATGTTGGGCTCTTCATGACTCTGAATATATTTCCTGTGCTAGATGAGATGACTGATCCTGACTAATACAATAATCCATCAAACAGGAAGAGAAACTTAATTCTAAAAATGCCTTTTAGAAGAATTATGAAACCAGTGTAATACAGTCGGTCCCACGAGTTCTGATTTTGCTATACACATCCCTTGAGCGACAATGTGATCAGACTTTAAGATTAAAGTAGCATGTTACCAACACTTCTTACCAAACCTCATATTATTAGCACCTGATTATACAAGACACAGAAAGAAGAGAAGTCTGATGACTCTCTCAGTGTTTTTCTTAGATTTTAATATACAACCCTTCCAGACATTTTACTCAGATCCAGAAACCTATTCATAATGTCTTCTAGAAATTCAATAGTTCCTTTCTATGTATATATTACATATAGAATATTATATATATGTAATTATATATATATATATATATATATATATTATTAAGATTAGTCAATTAATTCAGTTATCCTTGCATTCATTCAACAAATATTTAATTAGCACCTAAGAAATACAATGCATATTACTGAGTCTAATCTTGACATATCCTTCATTCCTTGGCTAACATCCAACATACATTTGGAAGATCAGCATTGGGTATGTTGATGCCTTAGAATAGATATTTCCTCACACTGCACTAGACCTTAGATTCACTAGCTGGTTATGGTTAAAATATAGTATAAAATCAACATTAACTGATACCAAACTTCAACTCAAATACTTACAAATAAGGCAACCTAATAATACCGCAACTTACTCCAATATAAGCATAGTCAACAGTTTATAAAAGTAACGCAATGTAAATCACATTCTTACAGCGAATCTGTTTGAAAAATCCTCTTACCTCTTGTTTGCACCCCTTTCCCACAGGCTTCGCTGGTGCTCAGTATCCCCTGCCTGACAGATTCGGGCACTAAGAGACAGGGGCTCCATTTCTGTGGCTTCCACCTGTGATTATAAAGAACAGGGAACTAGAAATTTCACCATTACAAACACACAAAGGATATACTTGAAATGGATAAGTGAGAAAACCAAAAGCACAAAGACAGTAATTCAATAAAAATGGATTTGGACCCAAAGCCATAAAATAGAGCCCTGGTATGCACTTGAGATAATAATCCACTCTGCCTCGGGTTCACGGTTAATGCCTTGATTCCATTTTTTAAAACGTGGACATTTTGCACATAAACCTTAGTTCACATAGCAAAGTGGCCATAAAAGCATTAGAAGCACAGATCAAATCTAGAGCGCTAACCACTTTATGAACTTACAATTGTTAGAAAAAGAGAGAGAGAGAGAGAGTTCTTATGTCCCATTAGAGCATTAGAGAAGCAAGTTTTGTACAGCTGAAAGTGCCACTTGCACATCTTTTCACTTGAACTTCTAGTTCAATATTTTAGAAATGCGTTTCCTCATACTTTGAAGTAATTCAAACAAGTCAATAAGTTGTCAAGTAAAAGGGAGGTGGGGGAGGCACAGGTACGTATGTATGGGATAGTTCATTCCAAGGAAGAGGAATTGATCTGCCTCTGATGAATTACCAATATTCCTATTCCTGTAAGGAAATAGTCTCTAAGGATCCCGTCTGGCTTTTCCCTATTTTTCCTTCCTCAGATCAACAAAGGTTTCTATTTATATGACCCACATGACAGACTGTGCCTTGTGTCCTTAGCCTGTCTCTTCAGAATGTTCCATAAAACCCAAACCTTAAGTGAAACTACAGCTTCTGTTCCTTTGCTTAATATATTTTTACACTTTTTTTTCCATATCAGCTAATACCACCACCAAGACATGTTAATTCAAAGAGTAAAATAAAAACAGGCAGTAAAATATCATTGCCCAGCCTTGCAAGAAGAAAATATTCTAGAGATTGCATAAAATTAACAATATAATAAAGTACATTTTAAAATGGTTAAGATAGTCAATGTTATGTGTTTTTAACATAATAAAAAAGTCAGTAAAGGGAGACTTTCTTTACTCAAGAAAAGTCAGTTTAATGTCTTTGTTAGTTATGTGAACATAGCTTGGAGATCACCTAGCCATTAATAGCAGTACTCACAAACTCCTCTCCCCTCTTTTTTTTTTTTTTTTTTTTTTTTTTTTTACATTAAGTGGGTCTCTTGTACAATTGGAAGTGAGGCAGAGATGGTCTTAAGGGGAGGTACAGACCATTCTGCAAAATTAAGCCCAATACATTAAAATATAAAAGTGAAACAAATATATCATTGACTTTATTCAAGTGGCCTCCATAATGGGAAGAATTGGAGACAAATCAGGAAGCAACGAACTAGCAAAACCTGTCCTTTTTAAGTAAATCACCTATTGATTTTAAGTAGTTCTATCTTTTTTTGTATATGCATAGACTCATTCAGTATAATTCCAAAACGCAGAAATTGATACAGTAAGGGTTTTTCAGTCTGACTTTTCAACTAGGATATGTCATCTACACAGATCTCTTAAATGTACATGGGCTTTCTACACCAAAAGGAGACTAAGGAATGGAATCTAGTTCAGTGTTCTGCAGAGACAGAAGTAGAAGGAAGGCCTTTTCAGGGCTCTCCTGTGAGACCCTCAGTGTTGGGTTGATGAACTTGAGCTTGGGGCAAGTGATATGTCCCAGACTGCACAAATCAGGGCAGGCAGTTTCAATCCTACATCCCTGGATGCTCAACCATGGACCACAGGCCAATCCCATATAAGGATCCTTGTCCATGCTGCTTTCCCCTTCCTGTACTAAGCTAACATATTGGAGAAATGCTCAAACTCACAGAAATAATTTTGTGGACATTTTGTTTCTGTTTTAATTGGTACATGTGTTACTTTGCCACTTTAATGGAGTAACAAGAATAATCAAAAGATAATGATAAAGGTCTTTATTAACTTGCTTCCCTAACATACCAATGATGGAGGAAGCAAAAACTAAATTGGAACCAAATTTCTCAAAATTCATGGATGTTTTACTAAGAAGCAGAGAATCACGCTGATAACTGGGACATTTATTAAACCACACACACCAGGAGAAATGATGCATTGATCCCATCCACACACAGTTGAACTGATTTCTGGGGAAATGGCAGGAGGGCGATGATGGAAACTAGTTCAAACATGAGTGGCTAAATTGAACTGCAGCAAGAGAGTCAGAGAGTGGACAATGGAAAGGAAGAGCTCACAAATAGTTCCTAGGATTTCTTCTGATTATAATAGCCCTTGGTTCATAAAAATGTGAAATCATATTTTATTTGGCTAATTTTTTCAATTGTCTACTATCCCCCAGTAATCATTAGCTGGGCTCAGAAGTTTCAATATTTATATACATGGCATAAAGAATGCATATTGACAGAGCTCCCACAATGCTCCTGTGGTTGATGAGTAAAAACTCATAGTCTGGGCATGTTCCCAGTGTTTGTCTATATCCTTCACAAACTGGTCATCACATGGAAACAATAGGAGTATAGGGATGGTAAAACCAATAAGAATTTAGATTTCTTCAATGAGACTCTAAACTTTATCTAATGGAAGGCATCATCTTAAAAGAAGAAAAATAACTTGTAGTTTTATTAACAAATTAGCCCTTGAATTTAATAGATTTAAGATGTAGCTTCTCAAGTAATCCAGGGAAATATTAGGTATTTTTGGTAAAGGCAGTTTTAAATGTAATGATAACCAAATGCCTTTTAAGATCATGGGATTTCTTCACAAACCAGTAAAATCCAACAGCGAATTTAATGCAGATGTTTTAAACATCCTTTAAAGCAATGTTTCAATTCAGTGTTGAAAGAGTGAAAGTTTATGTCTAGACACACAAGCCTAGGGTATTGATTTTTATAACCACAACTTGCCAGAAGGGAAATTTATAATTTAAAAGTTACTAATTTTCTTTTCATTTTTAACATTTTATCCATAGGTTAAACTAATATTGCTAACTAGATCTTTTCTTAAAATGTGTATATAATTAAAATTGAAAACCAAAACAATTTTTGAATTATATATTATTAAATAAGTAAAAATTTGGTTTGTGGTTCTTGATAATTTATGTTGAAGTTTAATGATTATTCCAAAAAGTAACTAATTACCGATATGTAGGGCACAATGAAACATCTTCACACTCTCGCTCTTCAAATAAGGTGTCTGGACATTCTTGGCCTCCATTGGCTGCTTCCTGGTTGATAATTCTGTATCGAGACTGTCTTATTGTGGCATTTCCTGCGGTAAAGAAAAAAATAAAATGAGAGTGCTCTTTTAAGTGGATGCAGAGAAAAATCCAGGGTTAGAGACCCACTGAAACAAACAGAGAAAAAAAGAAGTGAAGTAAGAACACGTGGAAAGACTAGCTGGAAATGAGAATAAAAGCAAAGACCAGCACTTAATACTCAATGCACACTTTGTGATTTCAAATCTAGGCATTCAAATATGCTAAGGTATATCTTAAGGTTTTGAAATTCATCTGAATCCATATTGCCTATGGCATAATCTGAGAAACCACAGAAACCCTCTTTCATCTCAAAACATCAGCTCAGGGGTCTAGCCTTTCCTAGAAGCAAGTCACTCTCTGGGGTAAGGCATTTCTCTAAGCAACTTCTTAAAAAAATTTATACACACACACACACACACACACACACACACACACACACACACACACATATTTATATCCACCCAGGCATGTGTCCTGACTGGGAATCAAACTAGCGATATCCCGGTTCATAGGTGGACTCTCAACCACTGAGCCACACAGGCCAGGCTCTAGGCTACTTTGTATAATACAAACACTCATAAAAATAACTACATTAGTAACATATTTAGGGATATTATTTTATTAGATGGTTTTATTCCTTTATAACCTGAGACAATATATATGTAATTGAGTTTAGGAAAGAGGCACTAAAATTGTGACACAATATTGTTTAATTCAATGTTTTGCTATGAAGCAGATTAGTATTAAAAGTCAACCTGCTAAACAGACAGTTGTTCACTTGAATGTGTTCTAGCATTTCATTTTATAACTTTAGATGCTTCCCGAATCAACATCAGCAACAAAAGCCAATTATAGTTAACAGTGGTTATCAACTATTTTGATTACTATGTGCAGCCTATTACATTATATATGAAGATATCAATTCTTCAACCTACAACTACACAGGAAAAGAAGGGTCCAATAATGCACAACTAGGTCTGAGTCATTGTTAAGCAAGAAGTATCAGACTGGGGTGTAGTGTTAGGAAAATGCAGAATAAAGCATCGTCTTTCATGTTTCTGGAAAGGGGACATCTCACAGAAAAGGCAAAATTTTATTCTGGGACTTGAAAGCTGAATAAGAAAAAAACTGCTGAAGCCATTTTAAGCTAAAGAAAGTTTGAGAAAAAGGAACTGAGATACAGGGGACATGGGATTTACAGAGAAAGACAAGTGACTGCATTCAGAAGCAGATGTGTGTATGGCTGTGTGTGTGTGCACAAGAGGGGTTTATAAAAAATGGAGAGATGGGGAATATAGGGGAAAATGGCGTTAATTTATAGATTTGAGACAGATATTGGACCTAACCATGTTAAGAAAAATAGTTCTAGAAAGCCAAGTAAACTAAGTGGAGTGAAAGAAAAGGGAACTAAAAGGAACCTTTATTAAACTATTTATTTACATGGCTGTATAGACGCAGAGAAAGAGAACCAGCGATCAGACTCCCAAACCTCAGAGGGAAAGTAATGGAGGATGGGGGTAAGGGGAAGAGATCAACCAAAGGACTTGTGTGCATACATATGGGCCTAGCCAGTGGCCATGGACAACGGGGGTTGGGGGAGGGATGGGGAGCATATCTAGGGAGGGGTTTGGGATGGGAATGGGGGAATAAGGACAATTATGTGAGACCATAATAAAAATTTAAAAAAAAAGAACTGTGAGGAAATAGATTTCTATTCATAAACCAGCCAACCTATGGTATTTTTTGTTGGCAGCCCTAGCAAACTAATATATCTTTACTGTGTTCTCAGCCCACATGTCTGTACCTCAGTTGACTATATTTATTCCTTCCCAATCTGTATACTTTATATTTTTTTAATTTGTCATACTGCATTTATTAGGACTTCCTAACAATGTTGCAAAGAAATAGTGAGAAGGGTCATCATTGCTTTGTTCCAATATTAGTGAGAAAACTTCTAATTTCTGACCATTAAATATAATGTTGACTGCAAATAAATAAATAAATAAATAAATAAAAATAAATCATTACAATAAAAAGACATAGTGAGAAGTGACTGATCCATTCCCTGTCCTCCTCCCCAAACATTATTGACAGTTTCTTATTCACTTCTTCTGTGGTTACTTCCAAATCTATAAATAACATGCTAATGGCATTACTTTTTTATTTATTAATGTTAGATATCATTGATTAACTTTCTGCTATAGTTGAAGAGAATTTACTTTGCACACCATTCAATATTTTTATAATTATATTGTTATTTCTACGTGTTTACTGGTTATTTAAAAGCTTTATATAACCCATTTCTTTTCAGTCCCACTGCTCACTGCTGTCTTCCATCAGACTGGCCACCTCTGGTCTAAGAAGTCTTCCTGGGTAGATGGCTTCCTCTCTACTACCACCCACACTCCTGTTCAGTTAGGTCATGGCTTCCTTCAGCTTTTGGCCACTAAGTCTTCCATAAATTAATTTAGATCTCTCATCCACTGATGGTCCTCCTCTTTTTTATTGACAAGGAATTAGAACTTCTAAAATTCCTTTCTATAATTTTAATGAGGTTAAGGGAAAAGGGAAGACTAACACATTTGTACATTTCATGCTCTTGAACTGATCAGTTAAGGGCATGCATGGAACCTTTGCCATATGCTCCCTTTTTCTGTTTCAAGGAGGCTGACCATTGAAGGAGTCTGCTCATACATTGGCTTCTGTATCAAGGAGGTTGACCATTGAAGGAGTCTGTATCAATCACCCATAACTGACCTCCCCTGCAGGACTGGTCAGCCCCAACTGCCCTCCCCTGCCAACCATCTTGCAACAATGTGGGGGCAACCCAATCTTATGACAATGTGGGGGTGGTCATCTTGTGACAACATGGGGGCAGCCATTTTGTGATGCAAAGGCATAAGGATCAATTTGCATATTGCATCTTTATTATATAGAATTATAAGTAAATAAATTCAAACTTTGGGAAAAATAGTTGCATTGGTTTTCATGCCCTACAGATATTAAGGTGAAGGTTGAGAAGGGGAAGACAGCAGCTTTGCAGATGGAAAGCATTTGTATTACAAATATATGTAAAACATAATGGAAGTTTCTAGGTATTATAACTTTTATCTACACCAGATCCAATTCTGAACATTTTGCATACATATCATTTTATTAATATAATACTGTATGTTCTTGGTATTATTATTATTATTATTACACCCATCCTACATAATAAAGAGCTAATATACAAATGGTCATCATGCCATGCCCCCCACCCAGCGAGGCTTCATGGGAGACCTGAGGCTGCACCCCCTACCCAGCATCGGGCCAGGGGGACCTGAGGCTCTGTCCCCCACCCTACAGGGCTTGACAGGTGGGGCCTGCCAGGTCTGGGTCTTGCACAAGTTTGAGGCACGTGTGGGTGGGCGGGTACTTGACTCTGGGTCCCAACAGTGCACCCAGACTCTGACAGAAGGGAGATTTTCATATACATTTTATTAATTTTCTTTCATTTCTGACACTTCTATTATAGAAAAAGGGCAAATAGCAATATTAATATATTTCCTCTAATTAATTCCCCTTTAATGTGCACAAATCTTGTTCACTGGGCCACTAATTTTATAAAAAATAGAACAGAGAGAGAAAAAGATAAATAATTTGCACAAAGTCACCTAGCTAGGATTAAAACTGCAGCTAAACAAACATCAAAAGCCATGATTTTTTTTTCCCATAAAAGAGGCTTCATAGTATTATAAGATAAAGAGAGGAACATTCCAGGGATGAGTCCACATAGCAGGTCCACTATTATTCCCAAAGGATATCTCTTACTTTCTAATAAATTCTTTAATGACACTCTATTTGCTGAAGGTTTTATGTGTCAATAAAAATACAAAGTTGTGGGGCTTAGTGAGTGATGGTACCAACCTCATTAGGCCTATGAAAAAATAACAATAAATTAAAGTGCCTGATTACAAACATAAAGTACTGCTCAAACATGATTATGGCTAATAAACAACTAATATAAATTCAATATTGATTTATACATATTTTATAATTACTAAGTCAGCAGGCATTATGTTGTTATAGTCAAAAGCAATACATTTAGAAAAGGTGGCAACTTAAAGATCAAAAACAACATTTAACAGGACATACATGAGGGGGATCCACATCTGGAGGAATATTTATAGATTATCTGTGAAGGCCTACAACACAGAAAAATAGCAGCAAAGGTGGGAAAAACCAGCATGAAGAGTATTTATGAGTGATTCATGGCCATGTGAGCTGGGGCACATCACACAGAATTAAATAATCATGATTTTGCTTTAGTTTTCTTTGGCTCAGTGGACAGAGCATTGGCCTGTGGACCAAAGGGTCTCAGGTTTAATTCTGGTCAAGGCACATACCTTGATTGCAGACTCCTTCCCAGCCTGGGCCCTGGTCAGGGCTCATATAGGAGGCAATCAATAAATGTTTCTCTATGTCCTTCTCTCTCCCTTCCAATCTTCCTAAAAAACAATGGAAAAAATGTCCTCTGGGGAGGATTAATAACAACAAAAAATCATGAGTGTTGATCTCTGGTACTGGGTTATTCAGCAATAACTTGAAGTAAAGCACTGACTCCCTAAGTTTCCAATTGACTTGAAATGTAAGAGTTTGGGAAAAGCAGGTAGAACGTGGTAAACATGAGCACAGCTTACAGAACATAGAGTTGGATATGAAAACTGGGAGATAAATCCTAAATGCAAGAAAATGTACAAAATAGAGGCAGGATAGGTATTTATCAGCAACTCAAGGCAGTTAGTTCAACACCAATCTTCAGAATTCTGACGGTAGATATTTAAAATATGACCACTTGCCTTTCCCTTGTTTCTCAAATACCTCCATTACTCGTAGTCTATTAAATCTCAATGACTCACTGGCTTCATGGCATCAATAGTCTTCCGGGCTAATTGTCTTGTAAGTCTTGGTTATCATCTGGTACTCTGTTCCTCAGTACCACTTATACTTCCAGGTTACCACTCAACAAACAAAACCTCAAATCTGCTGATTACCTCTGATTGATCTCGAAGCAAAAGAATGGCACCAATCTTATATAATAAAGAGGCGATATGCAAATTGACCCTCACACCCTCACAAAAGATAGACATCCCCATGTGATCAAAGATGGCCACCCCGTGTGGTCAAAGATGACTAACACAAGATAGCTGGCAGGGAAGGGTAGTTGTGGGTGATCAGGCCAGCAGGGGAAGGCAGTTAGGGGCAACCAGACCAGCAAAGGAAGGCAGTTGGGGGGGGATCATGCCTGTAGGTGAGGGCAGTTAGGGATGACCAGGCCTGTGGAGGGTAGTTGGGGGGAGGAGGCGGGATCGACCAGGCCAGCAAGTGAGGACAGTTAGGGGTGATTGGGCCAGCAGAGGAGGACAGTTGGGGGCAATCAGATCAGCAGGGGAGCAGTTAGGCATCAATCAGGCAGACAGAGGAGTAATTAGGGGGCAATCAGGCAGGCAGGCAGATGAGCACTTGGGAGCCAGCAGTCCCAGATTGTGAGAGGGATGCCTGACTGCTGGTTTAGGCCTGATACCTGTTGAACCTAAACCAGCATTCAGACATCCCTCAAGGGGTCCCAGATATGAGAGGGTACAGGCTGGGCTGAGGGACACCCCCAACCCCCAGTGAATGTATTTCATGCACCAGGCCTCTAGTGATATATAAGTTGCATATAATAAAAACTACCTCAGATGAAATACTTTCTGGGTTGAGCTTACCATCCTCATAACTACTGGTTATCAAGTAATCCCTTTTATCTAGCTAAACCACAGCTTCCTTGGCTATAAAATAGTTCAAATAAAAGTTTCTATTTCATGTGACTGCTGTAAGAATTAAGTGTTATGGCATATAAAGTATGTACAGATTGCCTAGTACAGGAGTCTTCTTTAGTACATTAGGAATTCAGGATAGAAAGTGAAAAGAAAGATTTAAAAATAGTAGAAGAAAAGCTTTAATAATTGAGGCTGTTTCTAATCAAAAGAAAAATATAACAAACCAGTCTTTCATTGGGTACTGGGTCTCATCCATGTTCTGTGCATCTAGAGGACAATGAATGACTTAAAATAATCCCATGCCCTTGGTAAATTAAACTACAATTGCCAGGCAATTGTTACCAACCATCTTCTCATAGCATTGGTTAGGGTGATCAAACATCCTGTTTGCTTAGGGAAGTCCTAATGAATGCCTGTTATACTGGCTTAAATATTAATAGCTCATTCACTCACTTTCAGAAGTGCCTTAGTTTGTATGGAAGATTATAGGAAATCTCACCATCCCATGAGAATGTAAGAAACATGCACATTTTGTTTTTAATTGTGGCATTGAGTTACATTTCAAATGTGCAGAAAAGGTAGACTGCACTGCTATTCTTAAAATTATCTATTTACTGTGATTTCTGGACCTTTATTTCTTACCAGAGTTTTTGTTTCTTACCAGCAGTTCAAGTATCTGAAGAACACTGTGTGTGCCCCAAGCACATTAGCTTATAAATCATTAAATCAAAAATTAAAGGGAAAGAAAGTATAGGGCTTACCTCAAAACAATTGACTGGAGTTCCTTTATATTTTCTTGATAGAAACATCACAGAATTCTTTATATGAAAGCCCTTAACATAGCTTTTAGTTACTAAGTAACTAAAAAGAACTGGTGTTTACTCAAAGTAGAGCATGAATGTGAAGAATAAACAACTTTCACTTGGCAAAAAATTCCAAATGGTCATTAAAAAGTATGTTTCTAAGCCAATTCCATAGACAGAGATCTCAATGTGATGTTAGGTAGACCATGTTTCTTCAACATTAAATCTCCTAAAAAGTACATTCTCTCTACCTACTAATTATACACAAAAGAATATCCCTTTCTAGTTTATTCACAACTATTATTGATATTGAGTTGAATTTCTTTATAAAAAAAAAAAAAGGTCCAAACTAAGCTCACTATCACCCCAATTATCTCCCACTAAAATTTGTAAAAACAGAGACTGTGACCCTAAGTTCTCAGAGGGAAGCACTAACCACATACAGGGTTGTCACATTGATAAATATTTAGCAGGTGTCTGCTACATGTAGGGTGTAGGAGATGCACCCAGATGTTGTGTGTTATAAGGAAAGGCACACGCATGCATTATTCAATCTCCCAGTGAAGCAGAGGTGAAACTTAATGGATGGATAATCATGTAGTTCTCCATAGTTTTATAATCATTCATAAATGATGGCATAAACTTATTTATTTATTATCCAAAGGCCATCAATCCACTATGTTCTCTCCTGGATCAAGGAGAAATGAAGGGCTTGATTGGTAAAAAATACACTGCCCTAGAAAAACTATGAGAGGGAAGTTTTCAAAGACTTCCTTCCTATTTTTCTGGATGTTCTAAATACTGAGCAGTCTTCTCTCCCAGAATTCCTGCCCAGCTTAGATATCTAAGTACTCAAACTTCTATCTATATACATATGGAATTAGAGAACACTGCAAATATGTTTAAATTGCTAAACTTCCAGGAATATTCAAAATAGACTACAGGATATCCATATCCTTCTTTATTCTGAAATGTTGCCTGAAAAAAATGTATGCTATCTTCTTAAATTTTCATAATCATCATTCACTTTGCAACAGAAGCTAAATTCAATGGCTCTGGCAAAAGACAAGCCTTCAGGGGACTTATTTCTAATACCAGCTTATTACAGAATTGCTATGTGACCTTGGGCGATGCACTTAACCTTTCAGAGTCTCCATTTTCTTGCTTGCCCTCAGTGGGTAATTCTGTTGAGCTAATGCACAAGACAGCTGTTAGGAATGCCTAATTAAATGGGATGTAAAGCATTTTGCAAAGATAATACATATATAACTAACCACTTAACTTAAAATTCTTTATAGACAAGCCCTTGCCATAGGTTTGAGAAGAATAAGTCATGCTTATATCTGCATAAGCCATCTAGGATGGCAATCCAGGCAAATGAAGTTTCTCTCTATGGTAGGCACCACCCACTCCGGAATCTATGCAATAGTTCTCATTTCTAGAGACTACCTTTAATATCCTCTACTTCCTGTCCTCAACCATTGCTGCTCTTAAAACACCTCCAGTTTGAAGAGCTAGCCTTATCAACTTGTGACAGTCTTGACTCTGGCCCTTCCTCTTTCAAATATCACAAGTGAAGTCACACATAAGTAAGTAAGCTTGAGGTCTACCGGGCCCATGAGGAATTGAACTCTAGCTGCATATTAGAATATCAAGGGAGGCTTTTATAGACTCATATTGTCCCCTCCCCAATCTAAACCATTTAAATCAGTGTCGCTAGGGGGTAAAGCCCAAGCATTGGTGTGTTTTTACACTCTCTAGGGCAATGGACCACTATTTAGTGCATCCTAAAGCTAACATCTCTTATTCATCCAAAATGTAAAACGAGAAAAGGACAATGTAGCATGGTTAACCAAGCAATAGAAAACAAATGAGCACCAGCTAAATCATTACTGCTCTCAACACATTTTAAAAAATGCAAACTGCCCTCCAGCTAAGTACATCATAATGGGCATAATTGGAAATGTGTATTATAAATGACCAGGGTTAACAACACAGTTTGTAATGACGAGTTGTACTTGTCTTTTCTTCTTGCCAGTGTGTGTGAAATAACAGGCATTTGTTTTCCCCCATCCTGGCCCCTTCTTGTTTTAGCAGATGAAATGTCTAGTGGCTTCCGGCTACAAGGCTCCCTAATGTGCTGCACTCCATCATCATTGATACTGAAATGCACGGCAATGCCATGTTCCAATGTATATAAGCAGCTTTGTGAGGGCACAGGGGTCACCTAGGGTACAAGCTCAAGATGTTGCCATCATTATTACGCATGGATACTGAACTATAGAATAGAAAAATCTTTTTAAATAATCCATGCTGGTGTTACATATGAATACTTTATTCCTCATTGGCATTAAAGGATGCTATTCATGCCTGGCAAGGAGCTGACAGCTAGAGGACAGAAGGGCTTCTAGATCAAGATTACATGTCATAGCAGGGAGGACACAACTCAGAAATGCACAGCTAGCAACTTCAGCTCCTCAGCTGCTCTGTTCTTGCAGGATGTTGCCAGCTGTTTGCTGTATGGAGATGGCCATATTCTAAATACTCCACCTTGCATCATGGCTCAACCACATAAATCCTGATTTCTGAAACTTTTTGTGATGCCTTTTCCAGGATGTGTCTACCTATAGAAACTGGTTCACCTAAATATTAGGTGTGGGAAACCACTCAGACATTAAGAGCACTTGTGATATTAAATATTTTATTGGGGGAATAGTGGTAAGAAAAGTTAAAAAAAATAACTGTGCAAGCAAGCCACTTAAAATAAACTATTTCATTTTTAACTACACATTTTATCAGTGTTGACAAAGACTCTTAATTATCCATTTTATGCACATATCATGTGTTACTGTTTGTCTTGCTATCCCCACTGTTTGGCAGCATTAACATAAAGTGACTGGCTTTTAAAATTCCTCTTATGATTTAGGGTTGATAAACTAATATGGCTTTTTAACATGAAAACTGTGAACTTGCAAAAATTACTTACCTTCTGATGCCTCAAAGAGAAATAATTAGTTGGGGTTTTGAAAAAAATAGAACACACACACACACACACACACACACACACACACACACACCCCGATATAAAGTAGTTCAGGGTTTGTTGTCTGGTAAGTATGTAAAATGGTTAGTTGGTATACAGCAATGGTTCTCAACTTTTCTAATGCCACGACCCTTTAATACAGTTCCTCATGTTGTGGTGACCCCAACCATAAAATTATTTTCGTTGCTACTTTATAACTGTAATGCTGCTACTGTTATGAATCATAATGTAAATATCTGCTTTTTCCTGGTGGTCTTAGGAGAACCTGCTAGCAGTTCTCAACCTGTGGGGGGAAAACACACACAGATATTTACATGACGATTAGTGTGGGGGGTTGGTTTAGTGCAGTGGTCAGCAAACTCATTAGTCAACAGAGCAGTAAACCATGGCTTGCAAGCCACAGTTTGCGGACCACTTGTTTAGTGTATTTTCTCTTCCTCTACATCTAGATAACCTGTATGCTTCCTTGGAGACTGAACAGAGGACCATGTTTTTCTAGAATTCTTTCCAACCCACCCTCTTTTCATGCTCCCAAGTCTCTACAAAGATCTAGGTTGGACTCCTTTGTCTTTTTGTATCTCTCTACCTCCAACAGTAAGTATCTATAGGACTTATTATAGTTTGTAAAACCTAGTAGACAACAATAAATTATTTTTGAATAAATGAAAAGAATCCATGATTAGATGATCATATAGTCTTCTACAATCATATTTTCTTGAATGAAAATCTGGAGACATTTAGTTTCTATTTAAGAGGCAGAATACATGTCTAAAAAAGCACATGGAAATTAGAATGCTGGAGAAGTTTGGTTTTAATTCATTTTATAATCTTTATATTTTTTACTTAACAAATTTTCAAACATATCAAATGACCTCTATGTACCTACCCATCATTATCAATAATTACATGGCAAGCTTGTTTCATCTATATCTCTGCTCATTCACACACAACTAAATTATTTCAAAGAACATTTAGTTACCACATCATTTAAACTGTAACTATTTCAGAATAGGTTTATAAAAGATAAGGGATTATTTAAAACATAATCATAGGAGCACTATCATACCTGGAAATATGTATACCAATTATCCTAAAATACTTCAATTATCCATCTGTCATTGGGTTGCAATTTGTGTCCCAATTATCAAATGGGTTATACTTGGTTGAAAATGTCCTGTATGTTTCTTTTCCTTTCATTTTTGTTTCCTTTGCAAGTCTCTTTGAAATGTTTCAAAATATTTTTAAAACACATGGCAAAAAAAGGTAGAAAATTAAGGGAAATTTTTGGATCAATGGCTCTTGGAAAATTTATCTATTGCTGGTGGTAAGACCTGAACTTTTAACAGATATGATAAATTAGGAAATAAGAAACAAAGCCTGAAACCAGAACATAGGGCAAGTGAGACTCCATACACATACACACAGACACACACACACACACACATCTTCAGTGTATGGACTATAAAAAATTCTGCTCTAAACTAGAGAAAGAATGGGAGTGCTGTCTGTTGTCTGTCTTGGCTTTCACTTTATAACTAACAGAAAAATTAAGTCACCCAGAGATTTCCTAAAAAAAATGCCTCAATTAATTAATATATGTGTGGAGCTAAAATTCCCACCACACTACTTGGAAGACAAAACCCAAGACATAACTGTTTATATGGTATTCTGCATTATTCTGAAAAAAATAATAATGAAATCCTGTAATAAGGAGATACTGTTCTAGAAATTGAGAATATGGCATAAGAACAGAAAAACAAACAAACATTAGTCCTGTCCTCATGAGCTTTCCATTCTAAGGAAAGGCTAAACAAAATTAAAAAATAAATTTTAGCCCTGGCCCATGTGGCTCGGTTAGTTGAGAGTCATCCCATGCATTGAGAAAAACTAGTACATGCACAGATTGCAGGCTGATCCCTAATAGGGGGCATGCAGGAGGCAGGTAATAATTGTTTCTCTCTCATCAATGTTTCTTTCTCATTCTTCCTTCTTCTCTCCTTCTCTCTCTAAAATCAATAAAAAACATGTTTAAAAATAAATGCAGTTTAAATATTTAGGGTTTATTTGGCAATTAATTGTCATGCCAAAAAAATGTGGATGAAAGCCAGGGAGTGTGTGTGTGTGTGTGTGTGTGTGTGTGTGTGTGTGTGTGTGTGTGGCAGGGGAGGGAGGGAATTGTAATTTTAAACTTCAACAGCCTCAATGAGAAGGGAATATTTGAGCAAGAATATGAAGGAGGTTGGCAGGTCATCTATATAATATCTAGGGAAAGAGAAGTCTAGGCAGAGCTAATAGTATGTACAAAGGCACAGAGTCAAATCCCAGAAACAGAAAATGAGATAAGATTGGCCAGATTGCCCTGGCCAGGTTGCCCAGTTGGTTGGAGCTTTATCCCCGACCCTCCCCCACAACCACAAAGGTTGGGGGTTTGATGCCTTGTCAGGGCACACACCAGGTTGAGGATTTCATCTCTGGTTGGGGTACACTGAGGCCTGCATATTATGTTGGTCCTGAGAAGAACAGGTGTTCATGTATGTAATGAGTGAGATCCTCTTAGTCTTTGGTATTTTTTCCTTCTTGGAAACATGTACTTGGTGAGATGAGAAAGAGGGTTTGCTCTGTTCCGGAAGTCCTCACAGTTGCTTACTGGTTTTGTTTCTCTTAGCACTTAAAGCCTTCGAGCAGGAGGAAGCATTTGCATAATCATCCAGTTACATAAATTCTGTGGGATGGGCGAAGAGCCCAGTCATGAAGACAGGTTATTAAGCAATTCTGAGTTATAGTAATTTATATGCTTACCAATGATGCACATTTCTTTTTATCAAGAAAACAGATTCTGCTCATTATTTGCCCGGATAATTGAATGACCTCATAATTTTCCTGGCTCCTGATACTGTCTAACCTCATTACTTTCTGTACTATTTTTATAAAAAACATAGCTGATACTATCATACCCATGCTTAAAATTTAAATGGTCTGTCAGAATTCCATGTTATGTCCAATCTTCTTAGAATAGCATAACTATTTTCATAAGCTGACTTCTGCATATTTCTCTAACTCTATTCTCATCACTCCCTCATAATGCATTATGCATCCCAAGTGTCACAAGCTGCCTGCCTGTAATTCATTTAATGAACATGTACTCTCATAAAGTTGATCTCAGCACACACATGCCCTCTACTACCTACCCTTAAGAATGTCTACCCCATGTTTACTTGGAAAACTCCTGATATACCAAATCTTACCTCTTCTGGCCACTTAGCTAGAAGCAAAGCCCCTACTCTTTGGCTGCAAATACCATGTGTTCATTCTTTATAGAAAATAAAAAGTTTATATACTTGATTCCCCTGTTAAAAAGTCCTATGATTTAACCAACCCTGTGTTATTCATTGTAATGTTATTAGTAGTAGACATAGAACTTGGTATATATTAGTAATAAGCCCTAAAGAAAGGGTTTGCTAAGCTAATGATACATTTATCTGTTATCATTCATTCAATAAGTGGTTAGACACTTATATGATGGCAGCTACTGTTCAATGTGTGTAAGCAGTGCACAGCACATAGAGATTACTTAGAGAGTACTAACCTCCCTAAGGAAAATGCCAGGGCAATGAGAAAGACAGAGAGAGGGAAGAAGGGGGGTCTCTAGTTAAGTTACTAAAGAAAAAATCTGAGTCATGACTTATGAACTGAAAACGAAGTGTTGATCTAAAGGCACTTATGCCAAGGGCTGTGGGAAGAGCATTTTAGAGAGAAGGGGTAGCAAGTGAAAGGTTGAACAAAATGGTCAGAGAGAAGACCATGGCTAGAGAAGGTAAAGAAAGCAGTACAAGGTAGGATGTCAGGTCACAAAGTTGCAAAGCAACAGTACCTGAGGGTGAAGTTCTCCCGAGTATTCCTTCATGTGAGGGTGATCCACTTCTAAAGCCTCATTAGCTCGGGACTGACAACCTCCTTCGCTTGTTTCTTCTTTGGGAAGAAAGAATGGCATCTAACTCATGACTTTGGAAGGAGGAAGTGGGCATATGTGGCTCTTCCTTCCCTCTCCTTTTCTTTCTTTGGGCTACATCTGCTCAGAGGATGCACATACTCTGATCTTTTCTTACTCATACCCAATCAAGTGGGCTGTCTAATTCTGGGGTTGAGAATCAGCTGCTATTTTGATCTCCCTCTGCTCTGACTCAATTGTTTCTGAATCAGGATGGGAGGAATAGATGAATGAAAAAGTTAGACTTTCTCAATATCCAAGACAACGTATGAGCTTGTTGCTCACACACCCTTACTTCTAAGTATCTTTTCTTTATTAAAATAATAATTTTTATGGCTTGACCTTTTATGCATCCTGTAACTTACTCAGGGGAGATAAAATATAGAATGGAAGACAAGGAGGGACTTATCAATGCTGAGTTAGCCTCTACATGTAGGATAAGTAAGCCCAGGGGAGTAAATTGTCTCATGAATGCTACATGTCAGAGCTATGCTAAAGATGAGTATATACAGTCTCAGAGAGGTTCACTAAGTAAAAACACCAGGAGTCCATTATAGGTATGTTAGATTCTATAGGTTAAGCTCCTTCCACCACACAGGAACAAATTAGTGAGAAACTTAAGACAGAATATAATTAAGTACTTTACTGAATATAATCAAAGTTCAGTTCAAAAAGTGCTGTGGTCACTCAGCAATGGGAGAGAATATTGCTGGCTCAAGTAAGAAATGAACAGAACTTGTCATTGCACTCATGTAGTCTATATTCCTACTTTGGTTATCATTCATAAGGCCTCTAATTTTTTAAAGCATATTTTAAATATTAGGAAAATTATATGTAATGAGGAAAATCTCAAATGGCAGAGAATCTATTATTCCTAGCATATTGATTTTGGAATATTTTATTCCACATCACTGTAAACATGTCATTCATACATATTCTATCTGAACCATCTCCATGAAAGAATGTCAAAAGATTAGCAGAAGAACCAGTGATACCTTTTCCATTAGGAAACACTGAAAAGCTGTTTGTTAAACTTGAGGAATGTACTTAATTTTGAGCTTGAATTTACTTTCTTCTTGATTTGTTACATAAATTATTTGATGTTCTTATACAACCTAAAGTTCCAAATTGACATATTAAGATCCCAACATTTAACTCTACCTCTCATTCTAGGCATTCCAGGCTTTGTTATAGTAATGCAAATTAAATCCTTTAAAAATCTACCATCATACTAGCTAATACAGTCAGTCAAATACCTGCTGAAATCACATCTAACTGAGACTCATATTAAAATGCAAGTAAAGTCAAGGAAGTGAAAAATAATGTATTCTTTTTTAATTATAGAAATTATTTAATAAATTAACACCCTGTTAAATCAAAACTAATTTATTTTAGTTCTTCATAGAAAGTACATTGAAAGTCTAAAAATAAACTTCTAATTAGAATGGGTACCTTGGTTTCCAAAAGGCAACTCATTTAACTCTATAATCAAATAAGGATTATATTGTGTTATATTGTATTGTCTGCAGAGAATTCTCCAGATATGAGAAAAAAAACAGCCAGAAGTAAAAACATTTGAAAAGAAAGAGCCTTCATATCCAAAGAAACACAGGTTATTTATTTATTTTATTTTTTTGCTACTAAGGCTAACAATAAATCATTGTAAATACCCAGGTGAGCCTTAGGATTTATTTATGGTAATGTAGCTTGACTGCTGAATAAAGAAGATTAATGGTGCTTTAGAGAAACTATTAGATGTAAACTAAGAAGACATAACCGTGGATTTCAGGTGTAAAGGACAGAACTTCATGCATTAAATAGGCATTTGTTTATTCCATTTGCTTTTTTGTTTATTTTATTTTGTTTGATATGTTAGTTTATTTTATAAGACAACCAGGACAACAGTTTATGACTGAGAATTCCTACTCATGATAGCCTAGGCACTGTACTAAGAATTCAAGTACAAACAGATTGCATGTTTTGATTGTTTAAAGTAAAATATCTGGCTCAGATCATGCTCAAGGAGAGAGAGTCCTTTCTCTCTAGTCCAAGTTTCTGTTCTACAATAAATGTTATTCTACTGCATTTATATTCCCAGGAGCTTCATTTTCCTTCTCTGTATTTCTACCTTATTTACAACAGCCCCCCTTTCCATCTGAAGCTCTAACATGGCTTTTGCATTGGAAATAAGAAGGTTGGCTTTGTCTCTCCTCTGCCTAGAGGTCAGCCCTGGTGTAAACATAAGGGAGGAAATTAGTTATATTCTGCATTCTCACCCAAAGTGTTGAGCTAGAATGTCATGGAGATGTCAGTCTCTGTGGTGAACAATCACTTGCTCTAACTGAGAAGAGTGCTCCCATACTCAGTTACTGCTGCCTTTCTACACGCTGTCCCCTTCCCTTCTAGACGGGGCCTGGTGATAAGGGAGCTGATCTACAGGCAGCTGGGTGGTTGAGGGACTGGAACAAACTGGGTCATCAGACTCTTTTTGCTTGAAAATTGAATAAAGAGACCCATGAGAAGTTTGTGTCAGTGTTGTGTGCTTGATTTAATTTTGGAGAGCAGCATCTGGGCCAGCGATTCTGAGCTCTGGTTCTACTAGTTTTGAGCACAGAGACTCAGAGCAAGCCCGTTAGAAGGGAGAGGGCTGCAGGTGTGCACAGAGGAGCAGAGGGATCTGGAGGAGGAATCAGCCAGCTCTGAGAGTTGAAAAGAGGAGCCTCAGTCCCTTTTGCATTTCTAGTCCCCATACCATCCACTTGATCATCTTTTCTTTTTGGGGGTCATCTATAAGAATTGATGTTATAACTTCCCAACAAGCCCCTTTCTGCCTAAGGTAGCTAGAGGGATTGGATCCTTGAAAACTGAAATAGACTTAATCAGAAAGATATAGCAGATGCAAGGCAAACATTTCTCAAAGAATCCAGTGGCCTATGGTTAAATTAAGTGTTTCCATGGTTAAGTTCAGTGATTCTCAAGCTTTAATATGTCTTAGAATTACTAACATAGTTTGTTTAAATGCCTATTTGAGGTCCCAGTCCCAGCTTCTAAATCAGAATTTCTTAGGGTTCTGGCAAACATTCTTTGTGATTCTGAGTTGGAAGTCCATGGGCCGTACTTTCAGAAACCTGATCAAATTATCCTAAGTTTTACACTTGGGTCAATCTAGACCACAAAAGCCTGCACATGACCACCATGATTTTGCATTTTTACGTTATACCCTAGGGTTTCTTTAGGAAAACAAACAATGAAACCCTACTCCATTTTCTATAGACATATCACTTCTATTGGAGTCCTCTGTTGAAATGGGAAGTTACACTAGGAAATGCCCTTTAGGAATTAGCAATTGAATAGCCTTTTCTTCCCATGAGATACTCATAATATTTCATTTAAAATAATGTTAAACTTACTTCACTAAAAATAATAAACGAATGAACAAATCTATAATAATAAAAGCACAATATGCTAATTAGACCAGAAGTCCAGACTGTGGGGTTGAGGCAGAGAAGAAAGCTACCTGGGTGGTGAGGGTTGAGCCCCTTGTACAAATTTCATGTATCAGGCCTCTAGTAAATAAATAAAATGATAGTACATGTTTTCCTTTTAACCGCATTTGCCAGGTAACCAGAACAAACCTGATTCTAAGCGTACATGCTATCTCCGGCATCATCATATGTGTTTTTGTACACACAAATCATTTAAAAATCATTTAAGAAAGAAATTTAGTTGGAAAGGTAGATCACCTTTTTTTTTTTTTTTTTTTTAGAAGTTTGTTACGTTTGCTTAAGGATATAGTTTTTAACTGGCATCCATTTATTTGACACGGGTTTACTGAATTCTATTCTGTGTTAAGTTTATTATGAGGCACTTTGGGAATGAAAACTGAAAAGGCTCCAGGCCCCAAAGACTTTACTGTTTTTCAGAGAAGAAACGAAATACATTCAGAGAAGAAATCAAGTGCTAAAATGCAAGCCACTCATTTGGGGACTCCAGATGAGGACTAATTACTACCAGCAGGAGGAGCAGGATAAATTGAATGGAGGAGGAAAATGTTTACACCTGGTAAAATGGGCAAACAGTAGAGATAAGGAGAAAGATATTCTAGAAAGAGGGTCATTCTGATTTTCCTTACCATCTTCCCTCATAGCACCATGGATTTCTGCAAAGCACATACCTCGTTTTGTAACTGCATATTCATTAGGGTAATGTGTTCAATCGCTCTATCTTCCTCCATTAGACTGTGGTCTCCATAATGCCTGGATATGCTTTTTAGTCACCATTCTATGCATATTTGTACCTAACCTAGCAAAGTGCCTGGAACACAGTGATTGTTCAGCAAATGTTAACCCCTAAATGAGTGGTCAAGAGACTAGGATTCCACATGGTTTCACCATTTATCAGTTTTGCAATCTTGGGCCCTATTTCTAAGACTCTGTATCCTCATATTTAACATGGGGCTATGATCATTCTTTTCATATAGGGTTGAAGAAAGAATTAAGTAGGATAATGTATCTCAATGCCCTCCCCTGCAGGTCTGATTTCCCACAATATCCTTAGGGATTGGGCCTTAACAGGCAGTCAGACATCCCCCAAGGGGTCCAAGATTTGAGAGGGTGCAGGCCAAGCTGAGGGACAGACCCCTGTGCACGAATTTTGTGCACTGTGCCTCTAGTCTTCTTTATAAAATTAATTTACTTATTTTTAAATTATTGTTCACATTCAATATTTTATGCATTTCAGATGTACAACACAGTGATTCCACATTCATATACCTTACAAAGTAAACACTGCAATAATCCTAATAAACATCTGCCCCCCCCATACAAAGTTATTAAAATATATTGACTATATTCCCTTGCTGTACCAGGCTTCAGGTTCTCGAATTGATAATAAACAAACCAGATGAGCTGTGCTTAGGAATATGAGAAATAACTTGTTGTGGGATGAATACAAGCAGGCCCTGGAGTCTAGATCCCAGCTGTTGCTTTGCCTTTGACATGTTGGGTGATCTTGGATCAGTGATTTTATCTTTTTTATCTGGGTATTTCTCACCTGTTAGTCATATACAATTAGACTTACCTCCTGGGGCTATTCAGAGGTAAAATAAAATCCAAGCTGATGATACTGTGAACTCCAGTTCTCTGCAAATGTACATCAATCTCTGGCCCAGAAGGAAGCGGAGAGGAGGACGTGTGTGGACTGAAAATGCTTCCCTATCAGCTAGTATTTTCACTAACATATGCTGTGAAGAAGTGTAGGTACAACAACTAAGAGTTCCAACCTCTAAGCAGCAGTTCTTATCAGTGGTCTCCCTGAATGTGGTCATGGGACTTTAAAAATAATGTTCCATTTATTTTTATTTTCTTTCCAAATCAAATCCACTTCCCACTGGGTTTTAGTAGAGATAGGCAGAAAAAAGAAAAGAAAAAAAAAAGAAAAGAAAAAAGTAAAAAAAAAAAAAAAAAAAACTGTAGGAGGAAAAATTTAAGAGAATTGTATCTCTCTCTTTTTTTCCTATGAATTAAGAAAAGTGTCTTTTATGAATTTTACTAGCAGAACTCCATAGTTTAGTAGAAGTATGATTGAGAAATGTAACCTCTACAAGTCCAAGTGTTTGTAATTCTTCCTATTAGGATTTTGGGAATATTTACTAGTAAAGTACTAGGACTTTGTAGTAATCTGTGATCTATGGGTTTTAAATTACAGACTAAAGGAGATTTGTAGCCCCTGGTGGAGCTTGTAAAATCAAAGGCACCTATACTTTGTATTATGAGACTTGTGCTTGGGACAAATATGTGAGGTGCACATTTTATTTCATTTTTCAAAGAATACTATGAATAGGTAACATCCAAAATGTACAGAGTTGAAAACATTCCACTTTCTGGAGGAATGTTATTAGATTATTACATTCTCTCCAACATTATTTTGAGGACATGTTTCAGGCTCCAAATCTTGATCTGTCACACACAATAGACTCTTCATTATTTGGAAGTAAATAAGTATTTTATTCTCCACTTCCCAAGTGGACTAAAGTACAGATGAATCTGTGGGGAAAGACGGGATTGTGTGTGCTTGAAAGGAGTAGGTCAAGAGAAAAGGTGGCAACAGTTTGCCTTTGAGTAGAAGAAATTCTCAAGTCCAGATGAAGAGATTTTTGACTTATTTGAAATTGTGAATGACTCATACAGGGGTGGGCAAAAGTAGGTTTACAATTGTTCATATGGAAAAACATGTAATACAAGAATAAATAATAAAAGAATAAACTTTGTTTCACATATCCACAACTGTAAATCTACTTTTGCCTACCTCTCTGCTGCTCTTAAGGTGTGAACTAACAGGAGGGTAAATGGAATTGAAGTGGAAAGCCAGAAGAAATCTGAAAATTGAATCTTTGCTCCTGCAAGTCCCTTGGCTGCCAGGCTGTGAAAAGAATTATCTGGGCTTGAAAAAAGTGGAGGCAAAAAGAGACCACAGAGGTTTGGAACTATTTTTATTTCAATGCCAATATTTAAATAATTAAGCTACTTTCTGGAAATTGGAGTAAAATTTAATATTGCTAGAAAAGCAATCATTTCACATGCCCTGTGATGTCTCCATCCTTGGCCAGTGCTAGGAGAAGATCCCCTCCCCCACCCCGACAGCAGAGGGACTTTTCTTGAATGTAGACTACGTGCAATAGCAGTAGCTGAAATAATCTGTGGCCACCAGGTGCACAGACTCAGCTAACTAATACACCTCCTGAGGGTCAGCAGCACCTAACTGCTCCGCCCTCAGTATCTTTCTGCCAGTGGGTATTTGTAAATCAGTCATTTCCTTTGTTTTAACCATTTAGCAAAGGAATTATGCTTATCTTTCATGGGAAAGAAATAGTGGAACCTCAATAAAATTCTACCATCACAGGTTATTTTATCTTCGTGAACTTTTCCAATATATATTTTTAAGAGTTGGTATGCTTTGAGGGTTTGTAACTATTAAAATTCAAAAAGCCAGTTTCCTAGATGCTGCCTTCCAAAAGGTTCCAAATATAGATTATTCTTCTGTCCACTCTGACTGGAAATGGCAGCCCCCTGACCTCTCTGAACCGGCGCCGCTCACTCAGTTCACTCATGTCAGAACTTCATTCAGAAAAGTACTTTAGAAGAGATTGTTGTTTCCCCCTTTGAAAGATTAGCTAAATATTTCACTGTATTTTCAAAGCTCTTTTTTATTCAATATATTTATTTCTGATTCTATCCACAAGCAATGTTCAGTGGATGCCACTTCATTACTGTTTTGACAAAGTCATTAAGAAAAGGAGATGGCAGTTATAAAACTCTGCTCAGGTGCCCTGCCACTGCTAACCAAAACACTGATGATGATAATCTTCAGCAGCAGTCACCACCCTTTTGCCAGTCATTGAGAGATGGTTTGAAATGGCAGTCGGATCTATGCCAATGTTGGTCACATGGGCATGGCACTCCCAGGAAGATGTGCAAGAGAGAGAGTCACAGTACTACACTTGGTTGATCCCAGATTCATTGAGCTGGAATTCTGCACAGAAAGATGTTAATGGTCTCAATTTTCATGATGGATTCTCTCTTTGCAGAATGACACACGTTTTTCCTTCCTCCAGGAAGTTAGTGCAGCAGCAGTGAGGGCCATATCCTGCTTCAGAGGACATGACTGTCAAGCAAAGGCCAGGGATGTGTGGCTGAGCCCTGATTGACTCTGGGCACTCAGGTTAATAGTCTCTCCATCCTTCCTTTTCTTGGATGTGCCTTTTCTTACTGTGACAATGGTAAGATCTACATGACCAAGGCCAAGGTGTGAGAGTGAGGAAGAGCAACTACATTATTAACTCCTGGCCTTCGGCTTAAATGGAGCTATGATGCCAGGACCCTTTGTATCTCCACGTGAACTAGCTCATCAGGGAACATTAATAACTATGGAAGGAAAGTCCTGTTCTAAGAAAGAGGATCATGTTACCGAAGTGTTTCTGTGTGTTTATTAGGACTTGGTATTAAGGGTTCTGGGTCATAGTCCTATAAATACACCCAGGGGGACCAAAGCATAACCATTAAAATAAAGAAATACAAATGCACACGGGAGCAACAAATAAATGGTGATGGTGATGATGTTTTATTAGGAACCACATATGAATGATTCCAAATGCCATGCAGGGTTAGCGGAAGATGAGTCCTCCTGCCGTGCACACAGATAAATCCTGGCACATCACAACTTAATATGTTTTCCTTTCCTAGTTCCGATGGATCTGAAATTCAAGACCTCATTTACTAACGTGACAAACCTGGCTCCCAGGAAGGTGCTCGCGCTCCGCATTCTCTCGCTGTTCAGCGGTGGGGAACAGCAGTGCGCGGTTAGAAATAAGCAGAAAGAAACAGCATCCGCCTACCTGGTTGGCACAGCCTCGGGCAGGGTGTCCACTCGCTGAAGGCGGTCACAGCGCAGTCCTTTCTGCAGGGGAGCAGGCAGGGGCGCACTGTTTCGGGGCGAGTGGAATCCGGACACCTGTCAACATGAAGAGACCACATCAGTGCCTGCAAGGGAAAGTGAGTGCTTTAACGTAAAACTGTAGGATTTCAGGACAGAAAATATCGCCCTGTTGTTTTTTTTTAGAGATCAGAGAAGACAGGCCCAGAGCTGGGATCTACTGTCCAAGGGCTCTGAGGCCTCAGCTCTCTAGTCCCAGCCACCACACTACTTCCCCCCAGACCAGGAAAAGCACAGCTCCTGAAACGAACCAAAGACAAATGCCAAGGAGGGGTCTCTCTAGCAGCATCAATTCAAACAAGAAAAATTTGATTTTTTTTTTTTTTTTTGAATAGGCACATATTTTTTGAAGTGTTTTATTCAGGGTAATATATCAAATCAGTGATTTTGTTCAAAAGGAAGAGGGAAGTGCAAGGAACTATATGGAAAAATTGGGAAAGAAAAAACCATTGAATTCCATTGACCTATACATATGTGATTATTAACACAATTTACAATCATCAGGTGTCTCTTTAGAACCTGCAGATTGATGAAGTGAACCATAAGCAAGACATGACAGACTATAAGTAACATATATACTGACCAGCATTAGCAAGAGAAGCACTTCAATGATTTTGTTGATTATTCATTTAATGCTCACCTTGGGAAAAAAAGTAACACAAATAGTCCATGGATTCATTTCACTGGGAAGAACTGAAGTCTCAGGATATTGCAAACAAGTGTTGTTGTTTTTGTTTTTTTTTTCTTTTAAAAAATAAATAACACAGGGCTGAAAACCACATTTATTATCTTCTAAAACAGTGATATGCCAGGAAAAAACATAAAAATACCTCACAACACGTTTGCACTTTAAATTCTGTTCTTCATAAGTTTCCAATACAAACCGAGATGCAGTAAGCACAAAGCCTGCTGGTGTGAGCTTTGGTATCAGGTGCCCACTACAGCATTGTGTTTTGCCTCCATTCTTTCATTTATCCCTAAGGACAAAGTAAAAGGCACTACAATCTTCATTTTCAGATGATAACACTGAGGTGCCAAAGCCACCTGGGGACAAAGTACCTGAGAATAATTATAAAACACCAGGTCTAGCAAGTTCAAACAGGCAATTAAAAGTCCTTCCAGTACAAGAGAACAGAAGATGTACCAGATAAAATTCACAAGAAAATACTGGATTAAAAAAACGAAGAGCCAGCCATGGCCAGAGTTTCTCAATGATTGCACATGTGTCAAACACAAGGCCCGCGGGCCAAATCCGTCCCTCCAGGCCTTGCAATGTGGCCTGCACCGCGCTGTCATCACTGCACTCTGCTGTGTTTCCATCACAATGACAGTTTATGACTGTTCAGTAAACCATTCGGCCCGCGATTTAGGCTGGATTTTAGATTTTGGCCCCTTCTCTGATTGAGTTCGACACCCCTAGATTAGAGCATTGGCCTAGGCTGTGGGTTTGATTCCTGGGCATGGGTAGGTATCTGCTTTGCAGGTATGATTCCTGGCCTGCTCAGCACAATTGGTGTGGGAGGCAACCAATTGATGTGTCTTTCTCACCTCTCTCTCTCTCTCTCTCTCTCTCTCTCTCTCTCTCTCATCTCCTCTCTCCTCCTCCTCCTCCTCCTCCTCCTCCTCCTCCTCCTCCTCCTTCTTCTTCTCCTTCTTCTTCTTCTTCTTCTTCTTCTTCTTCTTCTTCTTCTTCTTCTTCTTCTTCTTCTTCTTCTTCTTCTCTCCCCCTTTCACTCTCTCTTAAAAAAAATCAATAAAAAATATACCCTCAAGTGAGGTTTAATGTGTCAACAATGACAAAAAGAGATGATGAGAGTGTGAAGATTCTGATGAAAGCCCACCAACTGATTTACAAAACTACAAATATACAAACACAGAGATTGTCCAAATTTCAAACACTAAGAAAAAATAAGAGAAGCGATGATAATGGTTGAGGGAGAAGAGGAAGGAAATAGATTATCCAAGAAGGAAGAATAATCTGATTAATATTAGACTTCATGAATTTACATAGTTATAAAAATGAAAACAGCCAAAACCGGTTTTGCTCAGTGGATAGAGCGTCGGCCTGCAACTGAAAAGTCCCAGGTTTGATTCCAGTCAAAAGCACTTACCTTGGTTGCGGGCACATCCCCAGTTGGGTGTGTGCAAGAGGCAGCTGGTTGATGTTTCTCTCTCATTGACGTTTCTAACTCTCTATCCCTCTCAATTCCTCTGTGTAAAATCAATAAAATATATTTTAAAAAATGAAAACATCTTCGTTTTAAATCGTTAGAAACAATACATAGACAAAACATGGGAGATGGAGTATGGCTGTGGAACAGAATGCACATGATATTATTCTTACACTCATAAGACACATTGGGCAAAGGACTGGAGATGGAAGGGAGAGAGGAGGAAGTGTAAGATGAATTAATGTGAATAGGCTGCATTCATTGTTTTCAAGTAATGAATCAATGAATGGACATTTTTAAATTGAGAAATGAAGAGATATATAAAGAATATTGGAAATTATATATCATGTAGGGTTAGAAACTAACCCTCAGAAAAGAGAACAGATAAGATATTAAATGGGCTGGCCCATATTGACATAAAGACACAGTGGATAACTAAGAAACTAATAAAGCCTTAGCCAGTGGCAAGGCAGGAGGCAAGGCAGGGGAGCAGGGTTGTCTGAAGGTTGTTACTATTATGTATTTCCTTGTGTATTGTTAAGATTTATGAACCATGTGAAAGCTTGCCCAGCCAAAATAAAAAGAGAGGGAGGGAAGAAACCTATAACAACTATTAAGAAGTGGTTGTATCTGGAATGTGGAGTATCAAGCGAAGGAGATAGTTGGGGACCAGTTGCTTCCCATCATCAGCAAATAAAATATATAATTTCAGTCCTACTATAGAGCATATCATTACTTGGATGAAAATGGAAAATATACTCACCAAAAACAAATTGCTCAATTCATTATGGTGGCATTTTTACTAATTATGCTTAACACACAAAAGCCTATCTACCAAATAGTTCAATTCAATGAATCTAACAACAAAAATAAAGAAAAAATAATGATATCCTTACAGTGCCATTTTGAGCATATAGTGTTATTTAAACAATCTACTCTGGTAGGGGAAATTTATGTCATACTTTAGTAGAGATAGCAAAAAAAGCATGAAAAACTAAAATCACTCCCAAGTCTTTTATTCACACTCTGAAATATACTGAAATTCAACTGAATTGCTGTGAATTCTAACTCCTCGCCAACCTCTCCTGGTATTTGGCTGGAAATGATAGTACCACTTGAGAGAAGCCAACACCCTGTGTGCACAGTGGGGCAGGAGGGCCTACAGCATCCTACTGCACATTCACCCAGACACTCAACATAGCTTAGAAATGGGTGGTGCCAGCTGTAGACTTGCTGGAGAGGCTGGCATGCTCTGCAGGGACGTGGCTCACTTCAGTTACGAGTGAGAGTTCATCTTTCTAAGGTACTAATATTGTCTGCTTTATTTAAACTGTTTTAGAATCACTCACTGAGACTAATGTCAACTCTCCACAATATGGCCCCCTTTCTCTCCATGTTCCTCCCCATGGCCCATAAGAGAGAAATGATATCTCTTCAGTGTCAAAGGTCAAGATGCTCAGGTTGTATTGCTTTTATAGAGTCCATGAACTAAGGGCTTTGTTGGAATATCTATGGCTTCAAGGATCATCACATTTTCAATGTCCATGAAATTTTTTTCTTAGTCTTTAAAATATTCTCTTTGACCATTAGCAACTTAGGTGCCCTCCCCTTCTAAAAACTACATGGTTTTATTTTCTGTACTCTTGTATTGTTACTGACTGAAAAAAAGACTTTTGACATATTTTGTGCTGCTGTTTTGTTGTGTGTGTGCAAATGTCCTAACTTTGAATGTTTTGATCTTAGAACTCCATCTTATGTCATAACTCAAAAATGCCAGATCTTAGTGCATTGCAAATATTAGTAACAATAAGTCAATGATTGACTAGTATCCTATGCTTTTTGACCCTGAAGACAAATAAATCCCTGGGAATAATGAGAAATCTACCCAGCTTTTTCCAAAACAAAATTGAAACCTTAAAGTGCAAGGAAACATGGATTCACTTTTTAGCAAACCAACTATCGAATATGACCCTTGCCTTTTGCTTTTATTGGTTGTGCTCTTGATAAAAGGATGAAGGCGTCCCAACTGAACACATATGTTTTCCTGGATTTGCACTGGCGCATTCTATAATGATTGTTTCTTGGTCACCCTGTAGGCCAAATTTCCTTATAAGCATTGTGAGAAAATGTATTACATTGAGCTATAAAGACTTGTCATTATTCAGTGCGCCTCCATAATCAAGATGCAGACACATGGTGCTCCATCTTCTCCAGCAGTCCTCCTATCCCAGAACTGATGTTCCAGCTCACTCAGCTAAGAGGACAAACCTGACAACTATTTAAACATTAAATGTTTCACTGGAACTTTATATTCCTATAACTCACAAAATGCCAGGTGTTTTTACATTAAAGGCAGAGAGTGACTTATCAGGACCTTGGAAAGCTTTAAGTTGTGTGTTTTTAATCTTTAGTATTATTTTTCTACATTGCCGCTGGGGAAAAAAAAAAAGCAACATTGAATCATGTAGCAAACCAAACAAAACCACAAAAATATACCAACAAGCTTTCACTTCTGTTTCAGTTGTGCCTAGCTAGTTCTCATTTTCTGATATGATCAGTTCTATTACTCATACAATGGTAACATTCTCACCTACACAACTGCATGGAAACCAAAACACCAACCCAGGGAAGTGAGAACTTGCAAGGAATTCTGTGCACCCCAGTGCAGTGAGCTTAGAGATAAAATGCATTATGTTAGCTGATCTGCTTCTTTCCTTGGACCCCAAGGCCACTGTCTTTTAGGAGGTTTTTCTCTCCTTTCCTTTTTCTCTTGCCCCACCCCCACATCAAGGATTTCACAAATGTCAGGGCATATTTCTCCACTGAAATGGCTTTCACTTAAAAAAGAACAAAAATATTTATTTTTTTAAAAGGGCAGAGAAAAGGATATTTTCTACTGTTGATAATCTCACTATCTCACAATGTGTTTTACTGGACAGTAGATACCATTTTCTTAGCTTAATTCATCTCATTAACCACAATAATTTTAATTGACTTGACTAAAATCAATCAGGCTACTTCTGTTTAGCAGGATTGTTTGGAGATGTATAGTAAGAATTACAATTAGGTTAAGTCTCCAGCCTCATTAACAGTGCAAAAAGTAATGAGTAATATCTGTGTGTGTGTGTGTGTCTGTGTGTATCTGTGTGTGTGTGTGTGTGTGTGTGTGTGTGTGTGTGTGTGTGTTAGGGAAATCATCTGTGCAATTCATTTTTCTTGTTGGTTAACTGAACAAAACTGGAGGTTATTTACTGTAATAATAATAGTTTAATTTCACTTACATAAATGTTAAATAAAAGTATTCATTTGTGAATCATGTTTTAAACTATTAACTTGTGTTCTTGTGACTTGAAGGGTAGGGCATAAAATATCATTGAGTTAAAAATTGAGTAAATTGATGTGTTAGACTTTAATTTAAAAAATCTGTCTCATTCAAAGTGATTTTGAGGATAGAAAAGGAAATAAGAGTGCTATTTGAACATATAATCTGACTTTTCATGCCCAAATAGCCTTTACAATGTAATGATAATTTATTTGCTAAATGTCAGTGTCAATTCCAATGCTCTTTTGCTAAGAAAGAAACAAATGGTATTCCCATCAAGGGAATTGTTATTGTAAGGTTCCAGCTGAGAAGTTTGTAATGCAGAAGCAAGACATGGAGTCCAGGTGATTAAAAAAAGGGGGGAAGGGGGTAGTCTGTGCTCCCAGGCAAAGCTTGCTGGTCCAAGGGTGGGCCAGGAAATTTCCACCAAAATGCAGCATAGGCACTTCTTTTATAAAGCTGTTCAGTGAGGGGAGGGTGGAAGGCATGAGAGGTGTGGAATTCCTGCCTTGGGCCAGGGGTCTAGGAAAGCCCTAGAAAGGCTCCAGCTAGCCAGCTATCTTTGTCACCATCCACCTTGCAGATGCTTGCATCAGCTCTGGGCTTCCCCCCTGCCTGGACCTAACAGTTATCTGTTGTGATTCAGAACTAAGCAACATTTTGTCAAAGGTAGGAGATCAGACTTCAAGTATTCAAAAGGTTTTCATCACTATAAAGAATATTATTGTATGTCACACATAAGGCAAATTCCCACATCTAGTACCTACTTATTTTTATTTGCATATCAAAGCTAATACTTCATGCATCCTTTTTTAAGCAGTTGAATATTTCCATCATAAAAATAACATTATTAAGGATGCAATTCTTTCCAAGATAAAATGAGTTCTCTTCATACCATTTTAAGCCACTTAGGATTTTACCATATCCTCAGTAATTAGATAGTCACCTTAAGTAGGTGGTATGTAAACATTATTTCCATGTTTAGCTTTAACTAACTCCCATGGTTACCAGGCTAAAAATACCAGGCAAGTTTCAACACACAACTAACAGAATTCCATGTTCCAATAATCATCAAGAGCAATGTAGCATTGGATGCTAAACAGAAATAACATTTATGAGTTAGTTAGAGCCGAAGGCCATATGTATGATCTCTTCATTACTCTTCACGGCAGTCCCCTTTGCCAAAATTTATTATGGTAGATAAAATATATTTTTGAGGCAAATAAACATCATCTACTCTCATTTTTCTCTAATTTATATCCAAGACTTGGCAAGCATATAGGTCAAGTTAATTCATAAATTCAAAAATGCTTATGGGACACTAATACACACCCAACACTGCTCTAAAGTCTGGAGTCCTTACAGTAGAGAATATCAACCCCAGTACTTTGGAAGGCACAGTTAAGGGGAGGGAGGATAAGGTCTTCCTGACAGTGTTTCACTTAAAGTCACAGTTGTCTTCACTTTCACTCGCAGAGCCAGCTGCCCATCGGAAGCTCCACCACCAGCAGCATCTGGCCCATCTGGCCAGTCTGCATGTTTCTGCCATCAGCAGTTCATTTTCCTTAACCGAATGTCTATGACTTTCCTTACACAGGGTGAATGTGGTTTCCATGGCAGTGTGGATAAGGCCCAGAGCCTGTTATCATGGTGCCCCAAGATGAGATGAATCAGGTGTCTGAGTTGCCCATGGCAGCAACACAAATTGGATTGAATGAGGCAGGAGAGCAAACGCACTCGCCTTGGTTGCCAGGAAAGGCAGTGGTATAATTAAGGGGGATGAAACCAGGGCTTAATGCTGCCAGGATCTGTTCTGTTTCGATTTCTGCTTCTTTCTGAGCATCAGCTTCATTCTCCTCTCTTACTTTTTCCACCAAGCCTCACCAGACTATGGAAACTTTCAGTTCATATAGCTAGATCACCAGGAATAGAAAAAGAGATGGTTTCATTTTCCCATTTTTGAAAATTCCTTGGGAACATCTCTAACTTGCCTAGTGTGCACCAGTCCATCCTGGTAACCACCACTCCTGTGACTGGGTGGGGTCTTCACCACAAATAGGGGACTAGTCAAACATGGCCACTTGGAAACCTCTGTGGCCAGTTAGCCAGTCTCTGCATACTGCATAGGCCCTTCACTCCCCACGAGATTACCGCAGAAACTCAAGGAAGAGTAACGTCTCTTTATTTGGTCTAGAGATGAAACCTCTGCAGCTGTGCTTTCCACTCAATTACATATTTTCCTCCATCACTTGTAATTATTCCTGACCCCTTTTTAGATCTGTATTCTACTCTCCATGTCCGAAATCTCCTACTTATTTTTATTTATTTCTTTACAACTTCATATGCCAACTACAGTGTCTATGAGATTGTAAACCTGCACAAGGGAATGAATTAATATATTCAAAATGGCTGCATAAGTTTATTTCTCACAGCAGAAAAGATCAATGGGACCTAAAGAAGAATCAAATTCAACCCTATAATTTCAAAGTTCAAACCTGCCTTCATGTAGACCTAGTCTTTGCATGAGTAAGAGTCAAAACTATTAAGATCAGCTCTAAACAATTGAATTACTCAAACAGATTCTTATTTATTTTATTTACTGTTATCCATTAACTAATACACATATCATAACTTAATAAAATGTCTACCTTTGTTAAGACATCGTTTTTAATTTTTAACAGTCAAGACAAAATAAAATGTATTACTCTAGCACAAACTGAGGCATATTCAGCGCTTAAAAAATGCTTTTAACTAAAAATACTCCAATAGGCAAATATCCTATGCACTTTCACTAAATTTTGATAATACCTTCTGGTCATCACTTGTCCCACGTGACTCTTGACACAAAAGACCTTCCGTGTCTGAATGCCCACACCACAGGCAGCTTCTCCATTCCATCCAATGGTTGCATTAAGAGCAGTGCCCAATGTGTCTTCAGCACAGGGGCCCCAAGGTGATGTCTCCCAATAGAGTTGCATACAGGAATGGTCATTGCATGAGCGATATTCTTGGAGGGCCTGACTAGGGGGGCATGGCTTTCCACCTGCAAACAACAAAATATAAAAGAATGCCATTGTGGTTCGTTTTTTTTAAATATATATATTAAAATTTTTAATATATATATAATATTTTTATTGATTTCAGAAAGGAAGGGAGAGGGAGAGGGAGATCGAATCATCAATGATGAGAGATAATCATTGATTGGCTGCCTCCTGCACACCCCGAGTGGGAATCAAGCTTGCAATCCAACATGTGCCTTGACTAGGAATTGAACTGTGATTTCCTGGATCATAGATTGATCTTTAACCACAGAAGCATACTAGCCAGACTCATTGCTAATTTTATTAGCATGTTCTTTTTATTGTTTTTGCTATTTTTATGATCTAGAAAAACAGCCTTTTTGACACAGCTATTGAAAGGCATAAGCAACTGCACTCCTTTTCCCACTTTAAGGACATGCTCTTTTGTCCGAAATAATAGTCTGAAGATTTATCCATTTTAGATAAATGTTATCCATTTTCTAAAGAACAGGAGCAATACATGTCAATTATATTTTTAAAAATAAGTGATTCTATTGCCCACCTCTGAGTCATGCATTGCTGAGAAGAACTCTAAAGAAATCTTTTATTTTAATATAACTATGCCTAATAAATGAGTCAGTTATATATCAATAAAATAGCCCATGATATTGAATTGATACTGGATCCAACATACGTGTGCTCATGTGTTAGTGTGCGTGCACACACACACACAGGTATGCACACACAAGCACTCCTGTTGCCTATAAATGGCCTCTCTTTGCTAAGAGAGCATTATTTTATCAGAGCACCATTTTAAAACACCCTTCCTCCATCAAACAGTGCGTCTTATAACAATTTGAGAAATCCAGAAATCTCTCTCAAAGTTTGGCAAGAGGAAGCCACCCTTGACCTCTGGAATCATATTTGACAATGTGTTATCCACAGGCTGGGAGACCAGACAGATATAGATCTTCACACTCTTGGTGAGTCAGACAATCACATTTCAGTACTGTCTTTTCTTTTACATTTTTATATGCCTGTGACAACTGGTATTTATCTAAAGCATTTGATTTTTTTTCTCAGTCTTTCACACTATTTTATTCAGTGGGCCAAATGCTCAAGAAAATTTGTGACTCAGGTTTTATTATTCTTGTTAAAGTTTTCCCCCATTAAATACTATAGACTTTTCCCCACTCCATACAAAATTATAAAAGACAGTAGAGGCAGCAGTTGCCCTTTAAGAATATGAAAATCTTCATTCATCTTGACACTGGCCCCTGTCTCAGAATCACAGAACAGAATCTTGTTGAAAAAGGAGCTCCCTGCATCTGGAGGCCACACTGCATTGTTGCTCCCATTGAGCTGTGGGCGAACAAAGCTGGGGGAAGGCCTGAGAGAATGACACCCATCGGCTGGTTCCAGACACTGCTATCAATGATGGGGACAGCTGCTCCTCTAATTTTTTCTGATGCCAACCATTTACATTCCCATCACACACTTCAGCTTCTTCAAAGCCATTTGTATAGCGCTCGTCCTTTCTCCTCTCACCACATGCCAGCAGAACAGAACAGAACATCAGGGCTCAGAGATCAGGGAGCTTGCTGAAGTGACGGGCAGTTTCCAGTTAAAGAGCCATGCCTTTCAATTCCTAATTTGGCACCCTTCTTACCAGACATATTCCAATTATGTCCCCAACTACATGAGCTGGATGTGTATCAACCAGCTCTTTTTCTTCCCTAAAAGAGTTTAATGACAAATAACAGAATGGACTTAAAACAACTCATGCAAATAAATGGAACTCAGCAGAGACACCCTTGAGGATTAAAGAGAACAAGCACACAATGACAGAACAGTGTTCATTTGGACTCGAGGAATACCGAAAATCACCTGAATGTGTCTAATCCTGTTATATCATCTTCACAGTTACCTAACAGAAAACAACAATTGGGCAATGGACTTCCTTGAAGTCTTCACTATGACCCACCTTCTCCAGCCAATGCCAGGATAGTTCTTGACCTGGTTTGTTTCCCATCCGAGTTTTTATTTGAACAAGACTGGGAGCAGGATGACCACTCTGTCCACTGGCTCACCACGCAATCCATCCTGCAGGGAATTTCACAAGCCGTCCGTTCAGGAGGAACAGATGCTGGGCAGAGACTCCCTGCCACATCTTCTCCTGTAATCAACCAGACCAAAGCACATGCTGGTTAATGCTCAATCCAGGACAGTCCAAGGAACATTGAGGCTCACTGCTTCCTCTATTACTTCATTTTAGCTCAGAAGACTTCACTTTGTGTCTAAACCAATAAAGCATGGAAAATGATGGTTTCTCCAGCCATTCGTAATGCCTGTGTCAAGGAAAACTGCCAGGAGATCATTTGGCATTTAGAAAGGCAGGTACTACAGCAAAACTGGCACTTGTTATTCTTCACAGGGACACAATGGGCTTCTTCCAGCAACAGCTCAGCCATGGATGGCTGGAGACAGACATGATTGATGCATTATTGACAACCACAGGTAACAAGTATATGCTTTACTGCAAGATGGGGGTCACAGTTGCCTGTTGTCCTGAAAGCATAATTTATGTTGAGCATTTTGTTCTACCCTATAAGAAAGAATTTTACCAATCTAATTTTCTGGTGTGTGCTTTTGCTCCAAATACGTAACCTTAAGCAAGATGATCACACCATTACTCTTTTACCTTATTTGTGCATAGTGGCAAGTAATCCAAAACCATAATGAAAATAGATCCATGGCTGAATTATATAATGTGCTGAGAAAAATGTTGAAAGGCAGTCCAAAATTCTTCCAAAAGCATTTACTATCCTCCTTTGAATGCACTTATAAATTACTTAAATGCATATATTTTTATAACATATATTTACTATAAATATATATTTATAATTTACAGATGTTAAGACTGAGGTGATCTTTTCTTTTTAAAAAAATGTATTTTGTATTTTATTTTATTTTTTTATTGATTCCAGAGAGGAAAGGTGAAGGAGAGAGAGAGAGAGAGAGAGAGAGAGAGAGAGAAACATCAATGATGAGAGAGAATCATTGATCAGCTGCCTCCTATATGCCCCACAGGGAGGATCAAGCCCACAACCTGGGCATGTGCCCTGGACCAGATCGAATTGGGACCCTTCATTCCACAGGCCGATGCTCTATCCATGGAGCCAAACTGGCTAGGGCCTCAGGTGATCACTTTGAAGTTACTTTCTATATCTCAGATTATTACAATGTTTTAATTAAAAAGCTCTCTCTTGGGTTATTTCTTCTCCATTTATAGAATTAAATATGCTTCACAATTAATAATTCAACTGCTCCTCTTTCCCTATTCACAGTCACCCCATAAAAACAGCAGACAGAAACAACAGTGATATTGTTTATAGTTCGACATAACAACATGAAATGTGGAATGACAACTCTAGGAGAGAGCCTGTGTGTGCGACTTTGTGCCTGTGAAATGCTCTTTTCATATTCTTAGATAAAACTACTAAAAAGGGGATTAATATTTATAAAGTATCTCCTTTGTGCCAGGCACTGTCCTTGTAGGAAACTCTCAGTGCAGGTGTGACCCCTGCTTTATAGGCGAGGAGTCAGGGGCTCTGAGAAGAAATCTTGGACAGAATTGCATAGGACTGAGCTTGGAATCAATTTAAAACATTCTGGCCCCAAACTTCTACTTTCCCCATGAACCATGCTGTGTCTAATTCCCTGGAGATGTATGTTCCTTTTCTGCGGAAGTAAGTAAAAACACGTGACAGTAAGCAAACTGCCTGAAGAAGACTGTGCACTGCTAATATCTGCATTCATATTTGTAACTGAGGCCAGGCTCATTGCCCTTGAGGTACAGATACAACTATTCAAACATATTATGAGAAGTAATAGAGATCCTAGCACACAATCAAGCTGAAAGACCAGTTCCAAACATTCTCTTCTTAGTATCGATCTATTTTCAGGTTAAGCCTACATTATATGGCGCATGCTTGCACATACACACAAACACACACAGACACACCAATACTACAGCTAATGGGTAGTGGTTTTCCAACTACATAAGGAGGTAGGCAAAACAAAACACTCAAATTACATCTCTAATCAAAATCCAATTTCCACATTTACAAATATTAGTAGCATCATTTATATACAAAACACTTTAAAGCAGTGTCTTTAGAACATTTCAAGAATAAATGATAAAAGAGGGGAGGGCTGAGAGGACTGGGTTGAGTTAGTAGAATAGGCTTATTACTAAAGAATTCCTCAATTTTGAAAATGCCAATTTATCGTGTACATTTCCTAGGGTGGAAATGGTATGTTGTTTTTTTGAGCTTATTCGACCAATGGCCATCCCTTTTTAAGGAGCATCTGTCCCAGAAATGGTATTTTTATGAATATGCTTTGAGAAAGCTCTGCTTTCAAGAGTTATATATAATTATCAACAATTTGATGAGCACATAGTATGTCCAGAGTATATGATGGTATATAAGTAGATGAAAATAACTTATTTACCCCATTAGAGCTCATAGTTAATAACAGAGATTAGCTATAAACACATGAGAATAAAACTATCTCCAAAAGTAAATTAAATGCCAAGCCATGGCTCAGTTGGTGGGGCATTGTCTTATACATCCAAAGGCTTGATTCCCAATAAGGAGAGTGCAAGAGGCAGCCAATGGAAGTATGGCTCTAATGGATCTCTCTCTCTCTCTCTCATGGAAGTATGGCTCTAATGGATCTCTCTTTTTCTCTCTCTCATTCTCTCTCTCTCTCTCTCTCTCTCTCTCTCTCTCTCTCTCTCTCTCTCTCTCTCTATCTCTATCTCTCTCTATCTCTCATTTTTCTTTCACTCATTTCCTCTCTCAAAAAAATCAATTTAAAAAATCTTAAAAACAAAAAAAGTGCATGACAAGCTGAGAATGTGTATTTTTTAAATATATTTTATACAAAGAGGAAGGGAGAGAGATAGAGAGTTAGAAACATCAATGAGAGAGTCATCGATCAACTGCCTCTTGTGGGATATGCCCGCAACCAAGGTACATGCCCTTGACCAGAATCGAACCCGGGACCCTTCAGTTTCCAAGCCGATGCTCTATCCATTGAGCCAAACCGGTCTTGGCAAGAATGTGTATTTTGAACAAGAAATTCTACAGGAGTTAGCATGACAGCTGAAGCCTTTCAACATGGAGAAAGAGAAAGGTTCAGGACTGGTGGCAATGAGGGCAGGCATTTCAGGCATCAAAGTGCCAACAAAGGTATCATAGCAGAAAAGTACAAGGTATCTGGAAGACAGTTAATTCTGAAGTTACATGAGGAAAAACGAATGCCTATGTTGAAAGAGTTATTGGACATCAAATTCTGAATGACTTAGACTGACACACAAGTCGTATTATATTTATTCCTTCCTTAAATTCCCATTACTTAGGTTTCCCATTACCCAAACTTAATGTTTTCCCTAGTTACCAGTCAGAGCCCATTATATTTAGGTGCTTGAATGCTTTTCAAGGGCTATGCATTCATATAAAATGGTACACACACTTCCTTGGTGCAATTAATTGTCAATTCTCCACCAACAATTTGATAGCTTATCTATACAGGCCAATTAAGAAGTAAGAACAAGGTGAAGAGCCTTTCTTTAGGGGAGACAAATTAATAGTCATAAGCATACTTTGAAATATGTGTAAGCCATCATCATACCTAATGATAGACAAACATGCAAACTGACCTTACATCCACTACACCCACAGCCAATCAGAGTGATTATGCAAATTAGCACAACAAAGATGGAAGTTAATTTGCATACGTTGGTGCCCAGCAGCCTGTGTCCTGAGAACTTTCTCAGCACCCAGGTCCCTCCAAGGTAGGCCTGGGGTAGGTCCAGAGCAACAGGGAAGACCTGAGCCAGGGGGCTCCTGGGCAGGGGCAGAGCCAGAGATCGGAAAGAACTGGGGGGCCCCTTCCCAGGCTCCAAGACTTTAGGCCTTAGAAGGGGTGGAGCTGGTGATTAGTGGGAGCTGGGGGTCCCCTACCCAGGCCCCAAGCCCAGGTTAGAGGCTTGGAGCCTAGGTACGGGTGGAGCCAGGTGATCAGGTGATTGGAGGGAGCTGGGGGTCCCATGCCCAGGTCCCAAGCCTATGCCAGAGGGTTGGGGCCTGGGCAGGAGCAGAGCCAGGTGATCAGAGGAAGCTGGGATTCCCCTGCTTGGGCCAGAGAGTTGGTGTCTTGGAAGGGGCAGAGCTGGGTGCTCGGGCGATCAGAGGGAGCTGGGAGTCCCCTGCCCAGGCTCAGAGGGTTTAGGCCTTGGCAGGGGCAGAGCCAGAGAATATTGAACTACAATCTGTATGAACTACAGAGGTAATATCTTTTCTGACCGCTCATTGGCTAAACTCCCTGTTTGCCACTGGTAATATTCTTAGTAACTTGGCTATAAGAATCCAAAAAAGGTGATCTAGGTTTTTTCTACCACACTCCTGGAGAAAAAAAAAAAAAAAAAAAAAAAAAAAAAAAAAAAAAAAGGAAGTTTGCTGCTGGAGGGCTAAGAAATGTCATATCCTTCCCTAGCCAGTTTGGCTCAGTGGATAATGCCTAGGCTTGCCAACAACAGGGTCCGGTTAGATTCTGATCAAGGGCATGTACCTAGGTTGCAGGCTCCTTCCTGGCTGGAACACAAATCAGGTCTCATGCAGGAGGCAACCAATTAAAGTGTTCCTTTCACTTTGATGTTTCTCCCTGTCTTTCCCTTTCTCTCCCACGTTCTCTAAAAATCAATGAAAACATATCCTCAGATGAGGATAAAAAAGAAAGAAAGAAAGAAAGAAAGAAAGGAAGGAAGAAAGAAAGGAAGGAAGGAAGGAAGGAAGGAAGGAAGGAAGGAAGGAAGGAAGGAAGGAAGGAAGGAAGGAAGGAAGGAAGAAGAAAGAAAGAAAGAAAGAAAGAAAGAAAGAAAGAAAGAAGAAAGAAAGAAAGAAAGAAAGAAAGAAAGAAAATGTCATAACCTATGAAAGACACATGTTGAAAATGCCTAAAGAAAGTTGACATTTTTTCATGGTGAAGGGACCAGAGTCCATGTTGATGAAAACTGGGGTGACTGGCAGTGGCTGCAGCAGCGGGGTGATGGGGCTGGTGTCTTCCCCTGATAGGACATCCCCTGAGGGTTCCCAGTATGTGAGAGGGAGCAGGTTGGGTTGAGGGACCCTCCTCCCAGTGCATGAATTTCGTGCACTGGGCTCCCAGTTTTTTAAAGATTAAAAAACAAAACAAAACAAAACAAAAACAAAACGGAAAAAAACAAAAAAAAAAAATGCATAATGGGATCCTAGTCTGACAGAGTTAAGTATCTGAGGATGAATCATAGCACCACTTATCCTCATGAGTATGTCATGTAACACCTTTGAACCTCAGTTATCTCACTTCTGAAAATGAAATAGTAACAGCTACTTTTCAGGGATATTTTAAGTATTAGAAGTTATTTATGCAAAATATATAAGCAAGGTGCCCAACATTTTAGAGGACTTTCAAAATATAGGGACCTTAAAAAAATGTTCTTTGCAAAGATATATACCACAAAACCCTCATTCATCTGAAAAATTTAGATATTTATGCCATAGCCATGGAAAGCATCTGCCTTACCATTCGTGTATATGCACAAATAACTCCCGACAGCTTCACAGGCTGATTCACACAAAATATAAACACCATTTATAATTTTCCATATCATTTTTATATGGTCAGCTAAACTAAATGATTTTAAGAGCCAAAAATGAAGCACTTGTGCCTGAATAACTCCACCTGCCCGTCAACAGTGGTATAATTATCTTCCCATTTCACAGAGAGCACCCGTCTTGAAAGAGGAGCATTTATTATCTCCTGTTTTCATTTTTTTTTCGGGTGGATCAATGAGTCAACTGAAATCTCAGTCAAGCATGGAAAATAGAGCATCTGGCACAGAGACATGGCCATTAAAAGTCATTTTCACCAGCTCTGATCATCTAATATCATAATAACAAAGAATATATTTAAGAGTGAAATCAAATTCATCTTTCAAAATACTATAAAATCACATCCTCATCAGCCTCCTTGGGATCAATAATGACAACCTCTGCATTATCTCCTCTTGGAGTAGACTTATTTAAACCATCTGTGATTCTGAGAACCTGGGATACGGTGCTGCTTTCACCTTGTCACTCAACATTTTTTAAAAACAATAATTTAATGTGGTGAAATTCACATTACATAAAATGAAGGCTTTAAAAGTAAACACTTTAGTGGCATTTAGTAAATCACAATATGATTTCTACAGAGTTTGAATACATTTTAATTGCTCTAAAGTAAAACCCTTTACCCATTAAGCATTTTCTCCCCATTACTCACTCCCCTCAGTCCTTGGCAGCCACTAATTTATGTTCCATCTCGGTCAATTAAATTATTATGAATATTTCATGTCAATGGAATCATACAATTTGTGATTTTTTTTTTTTTTTTGCTGGCTTCTTTCACATAGCATAATATTTTAGAGATTGATCTACGTTATGACACATATCACTACTTTATTCTATTTTATGATAAAACTAGTGGCCTGGTGCATGAAATTCATGCATGGGGGAGAGGGGACCCCTCAGCCTGGCCTGAACCCTCTCCAATCTGGTCCCTCAGGGGATGTCAGAATTCTAGTTTAGGCCCAATTCTGCACTGGCAATTGGACATCCCTATCACAATTCAGGATCGCTGGCTCCTACATGCTCACCTGCCTGCCTGCCTGATTGCTCCTAACCACTCTGCCTGCCAGCCTGAATGCCCCTCTCCCCCCCCACCCCTCGCCCCCTGCCAGCCTGTGGGTACTGGAGAAATGCTGGAGAATGGAAATTAGAAATTGGGAGCCATTTTTATTTTCATTACAGTTTGGCCTTTAGTGACTGATTTCTGGGTTAGGCCCTCCTTCTCTCTGGACCTCAGTTGCCCCAACTGTAAAATGGCAGCTTGGATAACTGGATTCCTAGGCCCCTTCCATGGTAACAACTGGGATTCTGTGAAAGCTCAAAGCAGCTGGCTGTGGCCCCACACCCTGGACACCCTGAAAATCCCAGGCTGGGGTCACACGGGAAAGGGCTCCAACCCCACCCAGACCACGATTTGAGCTTCCTGAAAACTCAGGGTCTCCCTTCAATGGCGTGTACCCCATGAATGCACAGTGCCTGGCACTTTCACACCGTGCACACTCCTCAGAGGTGCTTGCACTCGGGAAGGCTGGGGGTTCCTGAGGCACCTGAAGGCAGAGGGTGGGGAGAAGGAAAGAGGATTTGCAACAATACCGCTGGAAGGAGGCAGCCAGGGCTGAGGTGGTGGTGGTGTCAGCTGGAGGCAGAGGCTAAGGCATAGGAGGAGGTGCCCAGGCATTTCCCCTCCCATTGTCTCCAGTCCCTGACAGGCCGGGCCCTGATCCCCCAGTGTGTCCTGTGCCCCAGACCAACCAACCAACACTTATCTTGCAGTGCCCGGCTGTCCCCCTGCTCTCTAAAGCTACTTATCCCGGGAATGCTCACATGGAGCCCAGGAGAGAACCCACAGACAAAAAGTGAAACTTGGGCAGGGCTGGAGCAACTGCTGGTTGGTGCCTTTCCCCCTCCTTCCCATCATCCCCACCCCCACCCTCAGTCTCCCATGTGGTGCCCTGAGAGCTAGAAGCTGATGGCAGAAGCCTGAATTCCTGACTTTGCCTGCATGCATTTGTTCATATAAGCTATGGGAAGACAGGTGCCTGGGAGCTGCACGGCACTGCCTGCTGGGGGAGGAGGTGCCTGCGGTGGGCAGGGGCTGTGCCAAAAGGTGGGTGCACAGCGGACATTTTATTTCCTGGAAATGAGAGGAGGGGACCAAGGGATGCAGGATGTATCCACTGGCTCTGGCCACAGCAGCCCAGAGCAGCAGCCTCCATGGCAGGGGTCTTCAAACTACGGCCTGCGGGCCACATGCGGCCCGCAGAGGAGTCTGATCCGGCCCACCAGGTTTTTTGGGCAGTGAGCGCAGCCGAGGTGTTACAGTAGGAATTAGTAGTTCATATAGTCCGGCCCTCCAGCTCTCTGAGGGACCGTGATCTGGCCCCCACTTTAAAAAGTTTGAGGACCCCTGCTCCATGGGATTGGGGCTGGGGCCCAGACTCCCTGCAGACTTATGTGTCTGCCAGCTCCATGGCTCTGGCCAGCACCGCCATTTTTGTGGCTATGAGCACCACCATATTTGGTGCACAGTGATGGTTAATTTGCATATTACTCTTTTATTAGATAGGATAATATTTCATTGTATGTATATACCATAATTTTTTAATTCATTCATCTGTTGACGGTTATCTTTCGGCTACTGTGACTATGAACACATTTATACATGTACCTACATGTTTGAGTGCCTATTTTCAATTCTCTTTGGTATATATTTGGGAGTGAAATTCTGTGGTCATATTCATCACTAATATTTTTGTTTGTTATTCTGGGAGCCATGCATAAATGGCTGTATGACTGACTAGGTCTTGGCCATAATTTACACTGCTCTTCTCATGCCTAACCATTCCTGGACAACAGCAAAAGTACTTAGATGAGAGAAAGATCTTTGAATATATTAGTGTACATAAGGGTCGCTAATTTTTTTCCATTCAAATGTATATACTACTTTAAGTATAAATACCTCATGGCAAACATTCTATAGCTATTAGTCAAGCAATCATATAAACTTAACACTAATATAGCTATCATAGTTTGGACTTTCAACATAAAGCTAATGTTTAAACTATACATTTGAAATATAGTACATTCGTGGCATTTGTCGTTTTGTGACTTTGGAGAAATTATAATTTAATTTTATGAACTACTATCTATCTTGTATAACAATTAAAAAAAACTATACTTATTTACTACTGATCTAGACTATTGTTGTCCAAAAGAGTAAAAATATATAGATAAAGATAAACTCAGATATCCACAAAACTACAATATGATTTGAAAACTACCTCAACATTTTGTCATCATACAAACTTCAAATTACCATATACTTTCAAAAATAGTTCATGCTCAGCTATTTTATGGTTATTTCCTCTTATATACTATTAAACTATCTATGGAAAATAATAAAACAGTTATGGAAAATACTCTCCCTGTCATAAAATTTAATGTACTATTTAAATCTCAGAGAAGAAAAGCCAATAAACATTGATTAAATGCTTGCCAACAGCTGAGAAAGATGTCAACAGATAGCACATAGCAAATATTCTGGAATTCATATATACTTAATTCCATTTTAAAAATTTAAATATTATCTCCTTACAGGCAAGTAGCCCATGGCTACTTCTGGACTGAGAACATAATCAGCTAAGGAAATGTTTATATTGCAAACCAATAAAATATGAAACAAAGCTAAAGGATAAACAGAAGTTATCTATGTACAACAATACTATGCCAGCATTGCAATGAATATTTCTGCTTGTTACTACCACAATCTGAAGCTTATCTGTCTATTTAATTTATACATAAAAGAAGACAAATAAAGAAACCTGATTTTAAGTATGACCATATTCATAATAACAAAAAATCAACTGCCCTAAAATAACATGGGTAGCTGATATTTGTGTAAGGGTGGGCTATACTCTGTGCTAACCACAAAACATGTAATGGTTTAATGAATATTCATATTTATGTTATTAATGAGGCATTATTCTTTCACCTGAAGTAGAGAGAAGCTAAAAAAAACCTTGTCAGAAAGTTAGGTAGCTCATAAATGTCTGAGCTGGTACAGTTAAAGCTGTCTGTTAGACATTGCAAGCTATGTTCTTTCTATCATGCTGTATTGCTGCTTCCTGGCTTATACTTCATATGTATCATTCCTATTACGTTAATTTTAGCCGGTGCCAAACCATAAAGAAGGGATTCTCTACAATCCTTTGTCAGCTTCTCAGTAAGTTTAGTATTGGAAAGGGTAAGTCAAAAGGAATAGGCTCTCTGATTATCTGGGAATTGCATCTTGGGATGGGGCAGAATAGGAGAAAACCTTTCAAAATTAGAATAGATAAGCTCAGAATAGAGAGATGGAAGAATCAGACAGAAGGCAAGAGGAATACCTGAAGAATGATCCTAACTCTTTTGGACACAGTGGATAGCACAGAAGTGCGCACTGAAAAAGAAAATCCATACTGCTAAATCTCAAAACGCAATCAGAAGACAATTTCTTAGTTCAGAAACTTTGTTTCTCCTGAGAATTTTATAGAGACTGAACAGTGTTAAAAAGATGAGTAAGACTGTCAATAATGGAATAAATGACCTTTGTAACACAGGACATATGTCTTCTAAAAGGAAAAATCTTGCAGGAAGTAAACAGTACATTATAATGAACAAAGTATTTGATGAGGAATTGTAATATCTGGATTGGTGTTCTGACTTTAACACCTACCAAAATGTGACCCCACAAACTTGTTAAGCTTCTTTCGGCTTCAGATGCCTGTGTAAGTGGTGGTGGTTGTGGAGGAGGGATTATATCAGCAGGTCCGGTAATGAATCAAAGAGACTAATGTAACATAATACTTTGGAAATTGCAAAGTGCCATTTATATATAATGTGACTTTTTATTACTGGTGAAAATGAAAATAGAGGACATTACAAATAGCAAAATGATTTTTGTCAAAGATACTAGCTCTATCCTCATCCCATTGGTTTTAGCTAAAAAAATAAAAGGAAACTCAAATGATTATAAAGGTGGAAATAATATTACTCATGTTGTCTATTTTTCTACCTATCCATTTCTATATATTTATCAAGTTATATAGTTTTAAATAAAAGCATTTGAACCAACTTGAATATGTAGTATATTTTACGAAGTTATCTAGAAGTTTTAAAATATTTGAGAATCAATATTTTGAAGATAAATTGGGTAAATCAATAGAGTAAACTGATAGTACATAAGTGAAGAATGATAATTTCTCTATGTAATTAACCTTCAGAAACATATTTTAATGCCTGTAAGTGGGAAATACATCTTTATTTAACTCCCCCCTATAACTGCATGATTAAGATGCTTTCTATCTATGTATGTGTATATATATATATATATATATATATATATATATATATATGTGTGTGTGTGTGTGTGTGTGTGTGTGTGTGTATAGCCAGTGTCCATAACATCCAAAATGTTACCAAAGATTCAACCAAAATCCATGCTGCGCATGCAGCATGCCGAACGAACTGAACTGCTGACGTCTCAAAGAAAGAGAGAGAGAGAGTCAGGGACTTACAGCAGGGACTTGTGTGAGGCTGCCTCATGGCCGCAGCCTCCCTGACCTACCACTGCAACTGCAAGCAGCGAGGGCTGCCTCCAGGCTGCAGCCTCAGGTTCCTTGCCCTCACCTCAGGCCTGAGAGCGCAGCACCAAGCAGGGGCGCCCAGGAGTCCAGGGCCCACGTGGTGTTGGAGGGCCCACGTTGTGTTTAAGCCACCAAGTTCCCTGCTCCTGCCCCAGCCTGCGCATCCCTCCTCCCTCCCCTCGGTGGCCCAGCTCCTGCATATGTGCTTGCCAGGCAGGCCCAACTGCACCAGGGAGTGAGCCATGGGGATCGGGTAGGCCACTTCCTGGGACTGGATGGCCCAGCTGTGGCGATTCACAAGGGTGACAAGGCCCACAGGGCACGCACAGCCCTCGGGCCTTGGGGGTGGCCGGCAAAGCCAAGTCTGGATCCCACTGGCCACCCTAGTGCCCACAGGTCCTGGGCCGGACAGTTGCTCAGTGGCAAGTGGTGTCTCCATGCATGGAGCCTGGGGGTAGCCACAAGCTGTCGGGACCCCGACTCATGCTTCAGGGAAGGGGAGGAGGCTTATGGCCACAGGTGTCCTAGGCCGCACTACTGCCTGTTGGGCTGGCAGGGTCAGAGCAAGTGAGCTGCTCCTGGTGGTGGAACAGGGAAGAGGGTACTGGGTGCAGGGAGGGAACCTCAGCTGGGATCCTCCAGGTGCTGGGAAGGGGCCTGGCCTGGGCCTGGTGGGGAGCTCAGAAAGTCTGGCTGAGCAGGCACTGGTTCATACCAGTTGTGACTGTGCCATCTTCCTCCAGCTCTCCAAGCTAGCCCCCCGCCCCATCTGCCCAGGGGAACAGGCTCTGGGAGATCATGCTGAGCGGAGACTGTGGACCCAGAGAGCTCAAAACCAGGGCAGAGATGCTTTGGTGTCTCAGTGAAGTTTGCAACAGAACCAAGGAGGAAACCCAGAGGGAAAAGGCCGGAGCTGTGGATTCCCAGGGCTTTAGCCACTTTGAAACAGCCCCGCTTGGAATGTGAGGTGGCTGTGTGTTCAGCTGAGAAGTGAGGGGGCTGAACCCCATTATCGCTGGGCTCCTGTGGGTCCGAGGCCTGAGTGTCCACCAAGACAAGGAAAAAAATGGAGGGAGGGTCCCAGAGGAAGGAAGGACAATTGAATGAAACTGTTCCTAGACTTTCCCCAGCCCTCTCTCTACAAAAGCCCCAGGCCAGGCCACAGGTCTTTCTCCACCTTTTAATCCCCTATTCTACAACCACAGAGGAAAGAAATAAGGAAGGAATTCATGTTGCCTTCAGAAAATATCTATATGCCTGATTGGCTGGTTGCCTCCCGCAGATGGAGGCCAGTGGGGAACAGGCCGGAGCCATCAGTAGGTCAGTAGGACAGCCCATGAGGACTCCCAGACTGTGAGAGGGGGCAGGCCAGGCTGAGGAATCTCCCCCTCCTCCCGCAGTGCATGGATTTTCATGCACCAGGCCACTAGTGTGATTAATAATACTAAAAAAAAAAAAAAAATCTTCACTATATTGTTGATTACTTTCTGAAGAACACATTTCAGAGATGGACAGATGAAGCAAATGAATTCAGGGGAAGTTAACTTCATTAAAGTTCTTGCACAAAAAAATGTGGCATTATTTATAATTTTCATTATATGTCAAATTTTAACTTACATACTGTAAAGGTATTATACAATATTTACTCTTCATGTTATATAATTCTATGAGTTTCAGAAAATGCATAAAGTCTTGTACCCACTACCAAAATCGTGATACAGAACAGCTCTGCCGCCATAAAAATTTCCACATGTTGCCCATTTGGAGTCAACCCTTTCCCCCAATCCTGAAGCCTAGAAGCCACTGATCTTATCTCTGTTCCTACAGTTTTCCTTTTTACCATTAGGATATCTTAAAAACAGAATTATACCACATGTAACCTTTGAAGAAGAGCACATTTGGGGTTCATCCATATTGCTACATTTGTCAAGAATTCATTCTTTTTTGTTGCTCAGTAGAATTCTATTGTATGGATATAGCACATTTTGTTTATCCATTCCCCTGCTGAAGATCATTGAGATATCTCCACATTTTCATATAATTATGAATAAAGGTTTTTGTGTATATGTGTATATATATATATTTTTTGGTGGGGGGGGCAGGTATATATTTAGGAGAGTTATTGCTGGGACAAAAAAATCTGCTCTTACACCTTTCAGAATCACCATTATGAAAAAGACAACCAATAGCAAGTGTTTTCAAGGATATGGAGAAAAGAAAACTCTTATACAATGTTATTGGGGATATGGATTGGTCTAGTCACCATGGAAGTTGTGCCAAAAAATTGAAAATGCAACACATCCACTTTTGGGTATTTATCCAAAGAAATAAAAAAATAATAAAAACAGATATATGTAACCCTACGTTTACTGTAGCACCATTTTCAATAGCCAAGAAATGGAAGCAACCATTGTGTGTGTGTGTGTGTGTGTGTGTGTGTGTGTGTGTGTCTAATGGAATATTACTCAACCATAAAACATAATGAAATCTTGCCATTTGCAATAACATGGATGAGCCTAGAACGTATTATGCTCAGTAAAATAAGTCAGACAAATACAACAAATACCATACGATTTCACTTATATGAGAATCTACAAACAAGCACATAAACAACAGAAATAGACTCCCAGACACAGTAAAAATATTTGGTTGCCATTTGGGAGGAGGGTGGTGGCAGAGGTGAGACAGATTTAGGGGATTAAAAGGTACAAGTTCCAGTTATAAAATAAACAAGTCAGGGATGTAACCTACAGCACGGGAAAGATAGTCAATGATATTGTAAGAACTTTATATGGCGATAAATCATTACTTGACTTACTATGATGATCAGTTTGTAAGATATATACATGTTAATTTACAATTTATACACTTAAACCTAAAATAATATTACATGTCAACTATATTTTAATTAAATAAATAAATACATATTTTCATTATAATGTTAATAAGCTGCCAAGCTCTTATCCAACGCGCTCACTGTACCATTTTGCATTTCCTTCAGCAATGAATGGGAGCTCTCATTGCCCTGCATCTTTACCTGTCCTTAATATTACCACTTTTTTGTTGTTTAAGTTTTAAACATTCTGATAGGGGGATAGTTGAATTACATGGCAATTTTCATTTACATCTTCCTAAAGACTTAGGATGGTGAACCAATTTTTTCATGTGTTTATCTCCCTTCTCTGTACCATCTTTGGGAAAATGTCTTTTTTTAATTTGAACTAGTGTTGAATTGGATTGTGTTATGGATTGAATGTTTATGTCCCTACAAAATGCATATATCAAAGTTCTAAGTCCCAGTATGATGGTATTTGGTGGTGGGCCTGAGGGAGGTGATGAGGTCATGAGAGTGGGACCCTCATTATGAAATTATAAGTGTCCTTATAAGAAGAGATAGAATGTGCACAGTGAGAAGGTGACTATCAACAAACAAGAAGCAGGCCCTCTGCAGGCACAAGTATGCAGGCACCTTGGCCTCGGACCTCAGAACTGGGAGAAATAAATGTCCCAGTCTGTGGTATATTATTACAGTGGCTGGGCTTAAAAGCAGGTTATTTTCATATTGTGGAGTTTTGAGGTCATTTATATATTCTGAGTACAAATTCTTTGTTGGACTTATAATAGGCAAATATATGCAGAGTCTGTGTGTATATTTTTCTTTTCATTTCCTTAAGAGGATATTTTGCAAAGCAATTTTTTAAAATGTTTAATTAAAATATAATTTAAATCTAATTTTTTAAAAGTTTAATTAAAAATATAATTTAAATCTAATTTTCCTTTACAGATTGTGCTTTGATGCCATATCCAGATCTATTTTTCAGGAAGGAACCAAAAATACATTGCCTGCTTCAAGCAAATAATGAGTTGAAGCTTACCTATTAAGACCTAAAATTTCATAATTTCAGGTATAGTGAATTATCCAGCCAATGTGCCCTCGTGTATAACATGAATACAGATTTTTCAAATATGGTACTACAGCAGAGCTTTTCCTTGGCGAATATTTATGGATGCAACAACTGGGAGTCAAGCATTATAACACACTGATATGTGTGATGCAATGGAAATGAGGTTTTGGCTAAAATAACATTTATGTATCATCTGAGCAGTACAATGCATGATCTATAAAAATGGAACTTTGTCTTCTATAAACTTTAATCAGACATCTGATGCATGGTAGGTCTCTCAGTCAATTCTGGATAACAACAATAAGTGAGGTATAAAGGAAAAGATGTTTAGTCTTATGCTTAAAGTGTGAACTGTACCTTATGTTTTTGTACTATCCACACCAACCCTACTACTGACAGACACTTATGATGAATCCATATGAAGATACCAGGCAGGAATTAGGAAACAGATTTTAGCCCCCCACATTAACTGAGAGCCAGTATGGCATAATGGACTCTGCAGTCAGACCGCCTGGGTTCAAAATCCGCACCTGAAACATATTCGCTGTACTGCAGTGTCCTCACCTGTGGACATATATATCATAGGGAACTGTAATGATAATAATACCTTTCTCACAATACTCCTGCTCTGCTAGGTTATTGTAAAAATGTAATCACTCGATATATATCATCCCTAAGACGGTGGCCTGCACCATAATAGCTCACATAACAGTTATTATGATATAATTGCAGTAGTATTATATTGAAAGTTATAGACTATGGCGAACTATTTTCATTCCAACACATGTTTAAGCTCAGGTCCTCTGGGGAGATTATCTCCAAATAAAGTACAACTTAGGCAAGATAAGCTTGCCTTTTTGAATTGGTGCATTCTCCTTTTCTTTCTAAAACACATTCCTGCTACTACAGGAGCTACAATATCACTAGTTCTTCCCGTCAGACCCTGCACTATTTCAGATCTATGAAGACTATGTAGCATTCACCAAAATCTAATTCATTTTTTGTACTGGGGAAGGATTCTGCAAAAGCAGAATCTTTTAAAGCAGCCAAATAGCTCTGATTGTATAATTCTCAGAGGACAACTATAGCATTTCCCTTTAAAAAGCATTGCTGCTGCCTTTTCCATGCTTGATCCCCTGGCTATTAAACTGTTTATATTCGATTTTGCAGAACATGGCAGGGGCCTAATGACTACTTTTGTACCATATTAAAGAAGTATAATAAAGAACAAACCACAAAATTTTATCGGAGGTTTACAGTGTTGAACTCATGACGAATCATGCTACAATCTTTTTCTCATCAAAATGTTGAAAACTAATTAAGATCCTAAAATAATAATTGGATACTGCTTTTCCAATTTGTTCCACCAACTTAGTGCAGATATAGGATTACAGTACCATAGATCACAGGGCACATCGACTAATGCTGAGAATGGTTCATTATTTATCAGAATTTGAGATCCAAACAGAAAAGGGTTTTTAAATGTTTCATTTATTCTTTAAAAAAAATCTGAAAGATGAAAAAAATAAGGAAGGCCAAGAGACACATGAAAACATGCTAAAAGTCACAAATCATCTGAGAGATGCAAATTAGAATGACAATGAGGTACCATCTCTCACCTGTCAGAATGGCTATCATCAACAAATCAGCAAATGACAAGTGCTGGTGAGGATGCAGAGAAAAAGGAACCCTCATGCACTGCTGGTGGGAATGCAGACTGGTGCAGCCACAGTGGAAAAACAATCTGGAGTTTCCTCAAAAAAAAACACTAAAAATGGAACTCCCATTTGACCCAATGATCCAACGTGTAGAAATATGTACCAATAAACTATAATAGTAACACCAATCAGGAAGGATATATACACCCCTATGTTCATAGCAGAACAATTTACCATAAGATTTGGAAATAGCCTAAGTGCCCATCAGCAGGGATTAGAAAGCTGTGGTACATCTACACAATGGAATACTATACTGTGGTAAAAAAAAAAAAAAAAGAAGGAATTCTTACCATTTACAACAGTATGGATGGAACTGGAGAGCATTATGCTAAGTGAAATAAGCCAGTCAGAGAAAGATGAATATCCCATAATCTCACTCATTTACGGAATATAATGAACGTCATAAACTGATGAACAAAAACAGATCCAGAGACAGAGAAGCATCGATCAGACTGTCAAACCTCAGAGGGAAGGTAGGGGAGGGCAAGGATAAGGGGGAGAGATCAACCAAAGGACTTGTATGTGTGCACATAAGCCTAACCAATGGACACAAACACCAGGGGGGTGAGGGCATGAGTGTGTGTGTTTGGGGGAGTAATGGGGGAATAAGAAATATTCCCCCACTACTCCCCCATATGTAATATCTTAATCAATAAAGAAGAAAATGTCCAAATAAAAATTCGGTAGCTAATAATTATACCAATAAAACGATAAAATAATGAACACTGAAGTTTTATTAAAGTTCTCATTCAAATCAAGCTGATGTCAGCTGGAAATTTGCACATATAATAAATAAAAATTTTTTCACCTAGATTAATTATTTAGATGGGATTAGGTCCAAGAATATATAGATTTCTACTATTATAACTTTTACCTGCTATACTTCACTAGTATTGGCTTAAGACTGATATTGATTTCTCCCAGAAATTGGATAAATTCTCAAGAATAAACCCTATCTCTACTTGCCTATCTCCCCCTAACTGATCTTCTAGGACACATGTGTCAAACACAAGGCCCGCGGGCCAAATCCATCCTACCAGGCCTTGCAATGTGGCCCGCACCGCGCTGTCATCACTGCACTCCGCTGCGTTTCCATCACAATGACAGTTTATGACTGTTCAGTAAACCATTCGGCCCGCAATTTAGGCTGGATTCTAGATTTTGGCCCCTTCTTTGATTGAGTTTGACATCCCTAGTACAATAACTCAATCGGGCAATGCCATTTACCCAGTCTCAAATAGTTAAAAAAAAAAAAAAATCAATGAATGGAACTTAAGTAGATTTTAAAGTCAAGTAAAATATATGCTGAGATATTTCAAAATACATGGAATAAACTTAAGGAAACATTTCAAAAGTCCAAACATCACTTTATAACATTACCAAATTCTCCTCAATGCTTCATAAGAGTGATTGTTCCATTTGATTCAAGCTGTATGCTCAGAATAAAAGATAAATACAGACATTTGAAATCTGTGTACTCTTTTTGCTTCTGCACTGACACCAAAAAGAAACATGCTCCTATTTCATGAAATAAATATTATTTTTATCAAATGCCTGTTTTACTTAAGAGGTCAAATCCTTAATTACATCATTAATAAATATGTTGACATTTATTGCCTGCAAGGCATGGCTTCTTTAAAAGCAATTTAAGCACATTAGATATTTATGATCATTTATCTTACTCTAACAGGCCCACTGGTTAAAAAAATAATTTTCTAATTCTTCTAGTCAGTGAAACTTGCAGTTATTAGGTTATTTATACATAGGCACTTTTTTTCCTGAGACATTATCAACACAGAGAAGCATCTGCTCAATAAATTAAAGGTTGCATGTTTTAGTTCTTTAACCCATTGCTTGCTCGGCCTGAGAAAATGTTGAATCTTACGTATTTCTGAATTTCCATGCTTACAATTCCTCACTCATAGTAAGTATTCAATAAGTGCTAATCAGAGTAAAGGAAGGATAACTGACTTGAACAGATGTTTTAGGGTCTGAGACATTTCTGGAATCCTTAGAGCTAGCACAAATTGAGGAAATTTTAAAGTGATTAGGAATGCACCAACTTTAATATATATCTGATTGAGGTCTACTACTCATATTTAAAACATTGGTTTAGAATTCCAGCCTGCCCCTAATAGTTGTGTGTCACTAGGTAAGTTATTTCAATTCTCCTCATACTGATTCCTCACCTAAGTATGTGAACACTGATTCCTATCACGGTATTATAGGAGTCATGTGATAATTAAATTAGGTAAGATTAAGGTCACAGGCACATACTAGTAGAGTAAGTATTCAGTATGTGTTGGTGATAATGATGATGATGATATATGTCTACTAATCTCTTTTAATGCCTCTAGATTTTGCATAAGTTCATTATAGATATAGTCAATTCTTTTAAAGACTATTCTAGCCCAGGAACGGCATGCAGAAGAATATGGAAATAACGAACAAACCAAAATCATCAAGGCTTTGCAAGGCACTATCAGATGTGTGCTTTGGCAATGGATTTACCTTTCTGAGACTTTTCTTTGTTATAATACTCCATTAGCATACAATTCCTCAAGGTAAAATGCTGAGAAACATGCCAAATGGCAGAAGGACTGTGTCACAAGAAAATATTTGCAACATGGGCTCTGATTTAGGTAACCAAAAAAGACTGAAATTGCTGAGAGAAGACAGCAGAATATTCAAAATAAAATTAAATATCCATTACACATCTCTCTCCAGAAGCCACAGGAGAAAACGTGCTCTGAGCCAGGAAAGGAAAGGCAACCTAAATAGAACTATTTGAGCATCCTTAAAGATATGCCACTCGCAGGTATCCCAGGACCAAACCAGAGTGTGTCAGACTTGCATTACCACCATTTTTCCATTATCCAGAACTGAAATATCATTGCTGACATGCACACATAAGGAACTGTTTGACATTGAAATTGGGACTCAAAATAACCGTTGGCCCAGAAAGAAACTCACTACATATTGATTCATTTGCCTCTCAGCATAACTATTATTGCTTGTCTCATTTTTGGTTCTTATAAGTGTATTTCTAGTATTACATGATCTCCCTCATATAGGGGAAATAATGAACAACAAAAACAGACCCAGAGACAGGGAAGCATCAATCAGACTGTCTGACCTCAGAGGGAAGGTAGGGAAGGGTGAGGGTAAGGAAGAGAGATCAACCAAAGGACTTGTATGCCTGCATATAAGCCTAACCAGTGGTCACAGACAACAGGAGGTGGGGGCATGCATGGGGAGGGGTGTGGGATGGGAATGAAGGGAGGAGGACAAATATGCGATACCTTAATCAATAAAGAAATTTTAAAAAAGAATATGGCGCTGTTATTGGCAGCCTGACCATCTAAGTCATTACTCTGTTTACAAACTTGGCCTCATGTGACTGTCCAGTTTAATTGGTGGAGATTAGCCAAGACACAGGAAACCATTATTTTCCCTGTGAAATTTCTCAAACTATGAGGGTTTACTCACCTGCCCAGTCTGTATATCAAGCCAAGGTTGAGCTGATTTGTTTACAAGATCATTGTGAGCATGCTAACCTCGTCCTTGGACATCTAGGGACCAGGGGGCACTTTTGTCCAGTTCAGAAGTAGCTGTCCATTGTTTACCACTAGGCACCCACAGAGGTTCCTATAATTTCCCATTTATGAAACTTCAGCAACATGGAAAGGAAAATCTATGCTATTTCCCTCACTTATTGTTTTAACTAAAATCTCAAAACTGCAAAATTAATTTGACCCACATTTTCAAACTGACGTATTGAAATGGAAGAAGTGTAGGGGTGATAATCTGCCTCAAAATTCAAAAAGCCCCGGAGAAAAAACAATATTGTGTCTTTAACTTTGAAAGTATTCTGCAATTCTCTGCATTATTCAGTTATTATAATGGAGAGAATATTCTGAGAACTGGCTTAGGCAGAAGTTTTTATATTTTTGTGTGCAAAGAAATGTGTATGTAGAAAAATATTAAAACATAGAAAAATATTAAAATTTTCAATGTTAATCTATATTTCAATACCCAAGTATATTTCAACAAACTTTCAAATATAGAATGCATGAAATTTATAAAATATATATGAGCATGATTACATTACTATTTCTAGTTTATTTTCCTCCTCAACAAAATTCTGCTTTGGAATTCTTATTTATTATGCCTTTTATTCAATTGAGTACCCAGGCAGAAAATACAATAAAGCTTTACTAATTTCATAAAATACCGAAACACTGACACTGCAAATGGAATTTCACTATCTTTATGCACTTCTGGGCTTATCTCATAGTGTAATCTAAAAATCTAGTTAAGGAATGCATAATTTCCTAGACTCTAATTCTGATAAAGTACCTTCAGCATCTTGGAGAAGAATTATTCAAACAAATGTTATTCAGAAATAACATTTCCTCTAGTTCAAAGGTAGTTAAAGAGCAAATTTCACAAAGATCAAGAGATTGAAAAAGACAACAAATGTGGCCAACATTTTGACAATCCTTCCAAGGTGTGTTTCTTGCACTCTTGCAAGGTTTACCTTTGAGTTGAAACCTCGAAAAAAAAAATGAAGGACTACTTCTAGGTGTTCATCTTTATTAGATCAAGATTTTGAAACTTCTGGTACTACCCTAACTTCCTAATGAACAGATCCTCACTTGCTAATGGAGCTCCTCAGGCCTGCAAACTCCTCCCTGCATCCAAGAGGTGAACTCCTCATTCCTCTCTCCACAGGGACTTGACTATCAGTTCTCAGAGTTCATATAACTTTCCTTGGAACCTACAGCTCTTGTAAAAGAGGATAAAAACAGGTTTTGTTGCCCAGCTGGCATGGCTCAGTGGTTGAGCATTGATCTATGAACCAGGAGGTCATGGTTCAATTCCCAGTCAGGGCACATGCTTGGGTTGTGGGCTTCATCCTTTTGCAGGAGCCAGCCAATCAGTGATTCTCTCTCATCATGGACGTTTCTCTCTCTCTCTCTCTCTCTCTCTCTCTCTCTCTCTCTCTCTCTCCCTTCCTCTCTGAAATCAATAAAATATACATTAAAAAAATTTTGTTAAAATGTTTATATCTGCCGAAACCGGTTTGGCTCAATGGATAGAGCGTCGGCTTGGGGACTGAAGGGACCTGGGTTCGATTCCGGTCAAGGGCATGTACCTTGGTTGCGGGCATATCCCCAGTAGGGGGTGTGCAAGAGGCAGCTGATCGATGACTCTCTCTCATCGATGTTTCTAACTCTCTGTCTCTCTCCCTTCCTCTCTGTACAAAATCAATAAAATATATTTTAAAAAAATGTTTATATCTCTCTTTTTCTTCTATTAAAGGTGTTAACTTATTTATTACATAACATACAAAAGGTACTTATTAGAGAGTAATTATTTTAATAAGCCCAGGTCCATTTGTTCAATGGTCCCTGATGGCAACATATTCCAAACATAGTGAAGATGTTAAACAGAAGGAAAATCAATGAACAACCATATAAATAGGCACAGTAACCATGTTAAGTGCTAAAACCTCTCCCCATAAACACACACATACACAAACTATTTGGGAAAAGCATATATACTTTTCAATGGGATAATGTTATCAGATCTATAGGTTAACATTATCAAACAGAATCATTTCATCTTAAGTGTATTTCTTTCCCTCCCACCTGAAATACACTGCATGCAAATTCTGTCTCTTCAGAATAAAATATTTTATTTTTATTATATAATATTCTGAATTTTATTACAAAATATTTTAAAATATCTTTTATATTTTGATGTTAAATCATTGTCTACAATTTTCCTTGTTTCCCTTTCTTTTATGTTAACTTGATCTTCCATACATTCTAGGAAGTAAAATGTAGTCATCCTCTTACAAACAAAGGCTTACATATATTCTCTAAAGGGAATATGTAATATGTAATAGATCTGTGCTTTGTTACATGTTTATTTGGCATGCCCACATTTATATCAAGCACAGTATTTATGTAAAACAATAAGAACTTTAAAAGCTGTGTTTCTATATCATTTGTTTAATATAGAATTATGCTTTAATGACAAGTATGAGCAAATAAAACTGGCTGAGGTCTTTGGTTTATCTTTGGTGTTTGGTATAAACTTTTTATTATTTGAAAAGAAGAAGATAATGTTCTGTCTGTACATTTAGAAGTTAAAGAGAAAAATCTTAATTTTGAATGGCACTAACTTTACTTACATAAAGGGTGATCCTAGATATTAAACCGTAAACAAAACTTGAATTCACCACTTCAGTGCATTAAACTTCACCCTAATGCAATGAGTGCATTCTATCAATTTCAATTGCATGAAATATATATTGCATTAGTGGGAGATTAATGGAATGGCTGTGATGCACCTGCACAGATATGGCTCTGTGACCCAAATCCACCTGCCATTTGTCCTCACCAGAGGCTGTTGTCTACTTTGGTTTAAACGACAATGAAAACAATTCTCGGTCCTAAGCCAGATTGATTTCCAGGATCAAGATCTAGATTTCAAAATGGGTTTTGGATATTAGTTTTGTCAGCCCTGTCTGACTGGGAAAACATTTGGAATGAGGAAATCAAGGCTCTGCTTCTCTACTTGAACTTTTAGTTCCAGTAAATAAGTATCCTATTTAATAAAAGAGTAATATGCAAATTAACCATAACTCCACTACAAAGATAGCTATGCCCATAGCACCAGGGCTGAACACTGGCATCCCACTCCCAGGCCTCAGAGGGAAGAAGGGCTTCAGATAGAATGCTGGGCTGCAGCGTCAGGGGCGTGCTCTGAGCCGCCACAGCTCTGCTTTGGACATGCCCCGGGCCCAGCAAACAGAATCCCAGAGGGTGCGGGGTGGAGGTGAGCTCTGAGTGGACACTGCGCAGCTTGGGACATGCCCCCGGACCAGCAGACAAAAGCCTAGCAGGTGCTGGGCGGGGGTGAACTCTGAGCAGCTGCTGAGCACCTTGGGACATGCCAAGCAGACAGACTCTGGGCCAGAGGCTGATCAGAGCTGCTGCTGCACAGCTTGGGACATGCCCCCGGCCCAGCAGACAGAAGCCCAGCTGACTGAAAGCGGGGCCACTGGGCTGGGGACATGCTCCCGGCAACCCCCCAGCAGTGTGGCTTGGGCCATACCCCCTGCCCAGTGGACAGAAACCCTGCAGACACAATGTAAGGGTCCTCTGTGCATGAGCTGCAGATGAAACACCTTTTCTTTTTTTTAATATATTTTATTGAGTTTTCACAGAGAGGAAAGGAGAGAGATAGAGAGCTAGAAACGTTGATGAGAGAGAAACATTGATCAGCTGCCTCCTGCACACCTCCTACTGGGAATGTGCCCACAACCAAGGTACATGCCCTTGACTAGAATCAAACCTGGGACCCTTCATTCTGCAGGCTGATGCTCTATCCATTGAGCCAAATCGGTTAGGGTGGAAACACCTTTTCTGAAGGCTCATGGGCTAAGCTCCCTGTAAGCTGCCTCTCACAGTGTTCCAGGTAACTTGAATAATAAGAAGGTGATCTAGGGTTTTTCTACCTCACTCCTGGAGAGAAAACTAAGATCCGCTGCTGGAGGGGCTAAGAAATTTCATATCCTGCCCTAGCCAGTTTGGCTCAATGGATAGAGCCTCGACCTGCTGATCTCAGGGTCTGGGTTTGATTCTGATTGAGGGCATGTACCTAGGTTGCAGGCTCCTTCTTGGCTAGGGCCCAGGTCAGGTCTCATGCAGGAGGCAACCAATCAAAGTGTCCCCCTCACATTGATGTTTCCCTCTGTCTTTCCCTCTCTCTTCCAAGCTCTCTAAAAATCAATGGAAACATATCTTCAGCTGAGAATAAAAAAAAAAAAAAAAAAAAAAAAAAAAAAAAAAAAAAAGCAATGTCATATCCTATGAAAGACACATCTTGAAAGTGCCTAAAGAAAGTTGTCATTTTTTCATGGTGAAGGGACTGGAGCCTGTGTTAATGAGAACACCTTGGCAGCTGGAACAGTGGCAGCAGCAGCAGGGTGATGGGGCTGGTGCCTTCCCTTGATCAGCCTAGTCACCTCCCAGAGAGGAAAGCCAAACAGCAGCTTAGGCCTGCTTCCTGTCAGTAGGACTTCTCATGAGGGCTCTCAGTCTGTGAGAGGGAGAAGGCTTGGCTGAGGAACGCCCCCCCCCCCCCAAACAGTGGACAAATTTCGTGCACTGGGCCTCTAATCTATAATAATAAAAACATAATATGTTAATTAGACCAGACAGTCAGATGTCCTTCCGAAAAAAGCCAGGTCTGCAAGGGCTGAGCCCCTTGCATGAATTTCTCATGTATTGGGCCTCTATTATTATGTAATTATTATAATTATCTGCTATTATATATAGTACTAGAGGCCCAGTGCATGAAAATTCATTCACTGGAGGGGGGTCCCTCAGCCCAGTCTGACACCTCTCACAGTTCGGGAGTCCTCAGGGACAGGAGATGACCCTGCAAACAGGGAGGTGACACCTCCATCATACTTTTGTTGCTGCCACTCAGGCAGAACAAGCCTCAGCCAGCCCTGGTTACCTGAGCCTTGAGCCGACCCGGAGCAGCTGGGCAGCCACCATCCGAGGCTTGCCTGTGCCTCAGGCCAGTCCTGCTTACCAGAGCCTCAGTCAGTGGGGCTGCAGGAAGACCCAAGGTCCCTGGTGGGGTTGAGGGGCCTCTGGCAGCAAGTTTGTGGAGTGGCCGGCCTCGGCTGAGGAATAGAGGATACTCTCAATTACATGAGTTATAACTTCCAATTTGTTGGGCACCATAGCCATGCTTCAGCTTAGGGGGAGGGAGAAAGAGAGAGATGGGAAGCTCTTTGGAGGAGACTGGGTGAGCAGTCAGTCAGTGTGTGGTGGGGTTCAGGAGTACCCAAGGCCTCCGGTGGGGCTGAGGGTATTCCAGCAGCAGGTGCACGAAGCAGCTGGCCCTGCCCCCATTGTGGGTGCCACCTTCTTGTGACAGTGTGATGGTCAATTTGAATATTACTTCTTTATAATATAGGATATCATTCTATGAACTATATTACAATATATTACAGTATTATATTATGTGCTATATATAACCTAATATTAACTAAATATTGCAATCTAAAAATTGTTTCTTATTTTGTACATAACTTTTAGAATATACTAGAGGACCCGTACACAAAATTAATGCACTCAAGAGGTCGCTCAGACCAGCCTGTGCCCTCTTGCAGTTTGGGAGCCCTCAAGAGATGTTCAACTGGCACGGAGGTGGGAGAGGCTCCCATCAATGCCGCTGCACTTGCCAGCTGTGAGCCTGGCTTTTGGCTAAGCAGCACTTTCCCTGTGGGAGCTCACTGACCACCAGGGGGAAGCTCCTGTGTTGACCATCTGACCCCTGGTGTTCATTGTGTGTCATAGCGACCAGTCGTTCCCCCATTTAGCCGATTTGCATATTAGCCTTTTATTATATAGGACGTTAGCCTAATAAAATTAACTAAAATAAAATATACACTGAGTGGCCAGATTATTATGATCTCTGAATGCATAATAACCTGGCTATTCAGTGTGTATCCTATATAATAAAAGCCTAAAATGCAAATTATCCCCTTGAACAGGATTTCCACCAGCAGGCAGGGTGGCCAACTGGCCAGGCTGGCCAGACCCCACCCATGCAGGAACTCATGCATCAGGCCTCTAATATATACATATATATACTGAGTAGCCAGATTATTATGCCTTCAGAGATCATAATAAAATGACCACTCATTATATAGAGTACGTAATATATAGTATATAATATATAGTATATAGTATATGTTTTATAGTATATAGTATATAGTAAAAAAAAAAACTAGTAAAAACCAAGTGGAGAGAGAAAGTTGGTGATAATTAGTGCATGATATATATTGAAGATATATTGGATATATGAAATATAAATTTTAAAAGTAATTCATACAAGAGAACCAAGATGGTGGCATAGGTAAACACTTGTACTTACTGCCTCTCACAACCACATCAAAATTACAACTAAAAAGCAGAACAACTATCATCCAGACCACATGAAAGATGGCTGAGTGGAAGTACAACAACTAGAGAAGTAAAGAAAAAAGAGCATTGAGACTGGTAGGAGGTTCAGGGGCACAGAATGGGTTGGCACCCGGGTGAATTGCTTTTTTAATTCAGGAGGGAGATACAGTGGTGCCTCGCATAAAGAACGCCTCGCACAGCGAACGCTGCACACAACGAACTTCATTTCATGATTCATACAACGAACTTCGTTTCACACAACGAAGTCGCCCAAGCTTCCACGACCGCTTTGCCCGAGCTTCCACGACTGCTTCGCCCGAGCTTCCACGATCGCTGCCGATGTATTGCATCCTTCCGCGCAGGCACTGCAGGCAGTCGTTAGTCACTGCGCTTAACTTAAGCACGTATCGCGGCAATCGTTCTTCATTACGAATTAAATCACGCACGTATCACGGCAGTCATCCTTTTAAGTTAAACTCAATATTTTTTTTATATCATGGCTTCTAAAAAAAGCAGGAAGGTGATTTCTGTTGAAATGAAACAGGACAATGCTCAAAGGGAAGCGACATCTGATAACAAGGAGCAACAATCAAACAATCAACCAATCCCAACTGCTGACATCAAGAACATCCTGGTCAAATGGAAAGCAGTTCAGGAGTTTACCAATGCCCACTATCCGGATTCAGCTGAAGCAAACAGGATCAACGATCTTTACTCCGATACTCTTGTCCGTTATTTCCGGCAGATGTTGGAGAAAAGAGAAAAACAAACGACTTTGGACAGGTTTTTCATGAAACCATCGGCCAAAAAGCAGAAAATGGATGAAGATGTGCAAGATTCGGTAGACTCTACTTAGTCTGTCTTAAAATTAAAAAAATGTGTGTGTTTTTTTAAAAAAAATTATGTTTTTAAATGTATGTAAATAAAAATAATAACAAAAAATTTATCTTTTTTTATGTACGGTAGGAGGTTCAGGGGCACAGAATGGGTTGGCACCCGGGTGAATTGCTTTTTTTTAATTCAGGAAGGAGATACAAGCTCCCACTTGCTCTGAACTCCAGTTCCAGGTGAGATTCTGGGTGAAACAGACTTATACAGGGAGAAACAGGACTGGCATCAGGGTAGGAATGCGAGAACGGCTTTATTTCTATTTGCAGTGGTAATTGTTCCTCATCATTCCTGCACTGGGAGCTCTCTGGTGCAGGGCTGACTGACAGCCATTGTTGTTTGCTCTGCCTTGGTGATTCCCTGAGACCCCCGCACCACCCAATTTACAACCCCACCCAAACTGTGTGCAGTGGCTTTTGCATATGAATGGCCTGTCCTTTCTCAGCCTAAAAGCTATCAAACAGGCAGCAACTGGGTCAGAGAGCCCCAAAGCTAGGAGCAGGAGCCTGCCTTGCTTCACAGCTGGACCTCATCTGGGTACTTCCAAACTGATACAAAGAGGAGGAATCTACAGATCTCTCTGTAGCTTTAGCTTGGTGGCCCCAGGTAGTGGCTAACTTTGCACCTCCTTAGAGATCCAAGAGCCAGGATACCCAGTGGTCAGTATGAGACCATACCAGATTACAACTCTTCACATCCATAAGTGACACACTCAAGGGGCAGACTCAGGGAACACCAAAGCCCCACTGAAGCAAGTCCTGCACAGCAGGTATCCCATTGTAGACATAGCTGATCCTCATAGACAATTGGGCTGGAGGTTAATTCCTCCCAGTGATACAAACAGTAATCAAAGCTTAACTACAACAATATTATGCACACAGGCCACAATAGGGTGTACCAAGAGTGTCCACCTCAAGTAATTGGGAAGGCAGAGCCACTGGGCCTTATAGAACACCTACCACACAAGGCCACTCTAATCAACTCAAGGAGACTTAGCAGCTACCCGAAACATAAAAACAATCACAAGGAAGCAGCCAAAATGTGGAGACAAAGAAACATGTCACAAATAAAATAAATGGAAGAAAGCATAATACTAGATATAGAGTTCAAAACCATAGTTATAAGGTTACTTGATATTTTTCTAGAAACCTCTAAGGAACTTAATTAGACCTTCAAAGATCTTAGTGAGAATGCCAAAATAAATAAATAAACAAACAAATTAATTAATTAATTAATTAAAAAATAAAAGAAAGAAAAGAAAAAGAAAAAGAAAAAAGATGAGTCAAAAATTAAGCATACACTGACTGAAATAAATAATAATATACAGAGACTCAATAGTATTGATATATTAGAGGGGCCCAAGAATCAAGTCAAAGATTTGAAGTACAAGAAAGCAAAAAGCACCCAACCAGAAAAGAAAAAGAATTCAAAAATATGAGGATAGTGTAAGGAGCCTCTGGGACAACTTCAAGCATATCAACATCAGAATTATGGGAGTGGCAAGAAATATTCAAAGTGATGAATAGCAAGAACCTACAACCAAGATTACTCTACCCAACAGAGCTATAATTTAGAATTGAAGGGCAGATACAGAGGTTCACGTACAAGAGAAAGCTAAAGGATTTCATCACCACCAAACCAATATTCTATGAAATGCTGAAGGGTGTTCTTTAAGAAGAGGAAGAAGAAAAAGGTAAAGATAAATATTATGAACAACAAATACATATATCAACAAGTGACTCTAAAAGTCAAATAAATAAAAATTCTGATGAACCGAATAAACTGGTGAATATGATAGAATCAGGGGCATAGAAAGGAAGTGGACTGATAATCATCAGGGGGAAGAGGGTGTGGTGGGTGCAGGAAGAGATTAGATAAAGATCTTACACCTATGGACAAGGACAGTGGGGGGGTGAGGGGCATGGGGGTGGGAACTGGGTGGTGGGAGCTATGTGTGTGGGGGGGAAAGAGGAACATCTGTAATAATCTGAACAATAAATATATTTTTAAAAAGTAATTCACAGACAATTTTGATAAAGCTTCTGTTCTCTGTCTAAGAAAAGCCAGAGAGACTGGCCAGTGTGACTCAGTTGTTGAGCACTGATCTATTGAATATGAACCTAGAGGTCACCTCTTGATTCCCAGTCAGGGCACATGCCCAGGTTGAGGGCTTAATCTGGTGTGGGTGTGTAGGGGGCAGCTATCAGGGATTTTTATTATTGAAGCTTCTATCTCTCTCTACCTCTCCCTTTCTCTCTGAAATCAATAAAAAATATATATTAAAAAAAAAGAGAGAGAAAATACAGATATGGACAGTAGCAATAATGGCAAAGAAAGATTGAATAAAGTACTCTTGTAATAGAGGAAATGAGACCTCAATATAGAACTGAGCTCAATTACGAATACAAATAGAATAAGAGGGCTTATAGCTAAGGAGCAGAGAATGAAACTGATGAACAAAAAACTATGGAAACAGTAGTTTAATTCTTGCTGAACTAATCTAACTGAACTCTTGCTAAAGGCAAGCCAAGATGATTACATATAGTTTGGTAGATGATGGAGGATGAGGAATTAAGTCAGGTGTTGATGGTGATCAGATATCAAGAATGAGGATTCTCTCTAAACTGACTTAGCAGAATTCTTGTTAAAGTGGACTTCATGCCTTAACCAGTTTGGCTCAGTGTATAGAGCACCTGCCCATGGACTGTAGGATCCAGGGCTGGGTTCTGGTTAAAGGTTCACAAGCCCTGGTCAGGGTCTGTGCAGGAGGCAAACAATTGATGTGTATATCTCACACTGATACTTCTCTCTGTCTCTCCCTCTCCCTTCCACTCTCTTTAAAAATCGATGAAAAGGTACCGCATTGTTGTTTTGATTTGCACCCCTATGTTCATAGCAGCACAATCTACAATAGCCAGAATTTGGAAACAGCCTACGTGCCCGTCAGCAGATGATTGGATCCAAAAACTATGGTACATCTACACAATGGAATACTATGCTGCCATAAAAAAGAAGGAATTCTCATCATTTGCAGCAACCTGGATGGAATTGGAGAACATCATGCTGAGTGAAATAAGCCAATCAATGAAAGAGAAACACCACATGACCTCACTCATTTGTGGATAATAAAGAGCATTATAAACTGATGAACCAAAAGACAGATATAGAGACAGTAAAGCAACAAGCAGATTGTCAAATTAAAGCGGGGAGGGGAGGAGGATCTGGGGGAGATAATAGGTCAACCAAAGGACTTGTATACATGCATATAAGTACAACCAATGGACATAAAACTATGGGGAGGGAGGGGATATGGGGGAAGGAGGGAGGGGGGCAAAAAAAAATCATTAAAATATGTAAAAATAAATAAATAAATAAATTTAAAAAATTAAAAAAAATTATTAAAAAAAAATCGATGAAAAGTTATCCTTGGTGAGGATTACCCAAAAATATAAAATAAAAATAATGATAAAGTGGACTTCACAAGGATGCAGACAAAATCTCATGGTGTGGCTTAAGTCTCACAGAGCCTAAGGGGCCTGCCTGGCTGAGGTTTGGCCAAAAGAATTTGTCAGTTTCTAATATGCTAATATCCCTTAAGGTATTCAAAGTGACTTCACAGCCTCCTTTAAATTCAGTCTTTCAAAAGTACTAAAGACTTAATAAGATTTCCCTGTAACTTGTTGTTTAGCATACAGATATGAGCTTATGGAGTTTAGAACAGTTTCTGCTTATGCAGGTGCCATAAATCTGGGCCTGAGTTTAACTACATTCCTGCCCTTGAACCTTTATTCAACTATCAACTGTCAAAAGAAGAATATTCTATTTCTCCTCTTGATTTCAGAGTCATAATTTTATAACATTTGCTGTTCTTTCCCAGGCCTTCACTTTATAGCATCTTAGTTTCGTCCCCAGAGCTGTCCTCAATGCTTATTGGATATTTTTACACATTAAACATACTCACTTCTAATCCTGAAAACACTTTATGTTCATGACTGACTATAGATGGCCTTTCATTAATTTCTGAAATAAAAGCACAGGTAAAAATGAGACTGTGAGTGTAGTAAAGAAAATGTTAACTTAGAGAAGAGGCTTATCTTGAAGGATTCAGTATTACCATATGAGATCTCAGTACATTACACTTTGAAAGCTACTGGTCTTAGTTCAGACTGTGTTTTACTTTGCTTAAAAATTATGCTACTTGTCCAGGCTCGTGTTGCCAAGTGGTTAGAGTGTTGGCTCATACACCAAAGGGTCACAGGTTCAATTCCCAGTCAAGTGCAGGTTTCTGGGTCAAGTGGGTTAGTTCTTACTCCATCTTCAGTTGGGGCCAATGTAGAAGGCAATTAGTCAATGTGTCCCTCATATTGATGTTTCTCTCTCTTGCCCTTCCCTCCCTTCCACTCTCTGTGAAAAAGCAATTGAAAAATATATCCTCTAGTGAGGATATATATATATATTATATATATATATATATATATATTACATTCTTATTTTAATTATTCACTTTGACTAAAATATTGACAGATCAAATTAGACCTGGAAACATTTTCAAGCATCCTCAAATCTTGCCAAATAATGATATTATCCTTGTGAAGTATTTTTATAATTCTAATAAGAATAGCCAATTCTGAACCATTTAAGTGGCTTTAAAATTAGTGAAGTCATGACTTTGAGAAAAAATTTAAGAAAATATCCACACATTCTAAAATAAAATCAGTAAAAGCTTACCCCCCACACACACAGACACACTCACACACACACACACACACACACACATTGAAAAGTTTAAAATACAAGGTTAAAACTGACCAGAATCAAAATGTAGTTAATCCAAGAGTAATATAGCTTTACACAAAATATAAATATGAAATAATAAAATATTTTACAAAGTTTGTTATAATCAATTGAGTACAAATGCTATCATGCTTTCATATTTGTGTGATATTTGAATTTTGGGGTTAATGTTACAATTCTTCTTTCTTTTATTTAGCTCCAAGACAATAGAATCTCTTTCTGTTTTTCTCAGCATTGTATATTCACTCTCAACACTGAACCTAAAACAGAATATGCAATCAATAAAGACTTGTTGAATGAATGCATGCAGGCCTAACAAAATGACTGATTTTCCCCCCAGTTTTATTGTTGCATACTTGAGATGTGACTTTGTGTGAGTTTTAGGTGTACAATCTGATGATTAGATACATGCATATACTGAAAAATGAAAACCACAGTAAGGTTAGCTAACAAGTTCTTCACCTCACAAAGTGATGATTTAATGTCTACTCTCTTAGAAACCTTCAAGAATAAAATACATTATTGTTAGCTATAGTCACCATTCTGTAAATTAGGTCCCCAGAATTTATTTATCATATAATTGACGTATCTAGTTATTTCCCCCAGGCTCCAACATCTACTCTCTATTATTATGAGGTTGGCTTTTCAGAATTCATATATCAGGGAAATCATTCAGTATATATCATTCTCAGACTTCACTAAGCATAAGGCCATCCTCAAGGTCTAACCATGCTGTTGCAAATGGCAGAGTTTCCTTCTCTTTTATGGTTGAGTAATATTCTAGTGTATATGAATATCACATGTTCTTTTTTGTCAATGGGTACTTTGGTTGTTTCCATGTCTTAACTATTATAAATAACTAGGGGCCCGGTGTACGGGATTGGGGGGGGTCGTCCCTCAGCCCAGCCTGTACCCGTTCTAATTTGGGACCCCTTGAGGGATGTCCAACTGCTCGTTTAGGACCGATCACAGTGGGATTGGGCCTAAACGGGCAGTTGGACATTCCTCTCACAATCCAGGACTGCTGGCTCCCAACTGCTCATCTGCTGCCTTCCTGATTACCCCTAATGGTTTCTGCCTGCCAGCCTGATCATCCCCTAACCACTCCCATGCCAGCCTGATTGATTTCTAATTGCTCCGCTGCCAGCCTATTTGCCCCCAACTTCCCTCCTCTGCCAGCCTGGTCACCCCTAACTGCTCTCCCCTTCAGGGTTGCTCACCCACAACTGCCCTCCCTTGTAGGCCTGGCTCCTCTCAACTGCCCTTGTTTGCAGGCCTGGTGCCTCCCAACTGCCCTTCCCTGCTTGCCTGATCACCCACAACTGTCCTCCCTTGCAGGCCTGGTCCCTCCCAACTGCCCTCCCTTGCTGGCCATCTTGTTATAGCCATCTTGTGTCCACATGGGGGCAGGATCTTTGATCACATGGGGGCAGCCATCTTGTGTGTTGGAGTGATGGTCAATCTGCATATTACTCTTTTATTAGATAGGATAGAGGCCTGGTGCATGGGGGGGGGACCAGCTGGTTTGCCCTGAAGGGTGTCCTGGATCAGGGTAGGGGTTCCCTTGGGGTGTGACCTGGCCTGGGCAAGAGGCCTGTGCTGGTTTGCAGGCCAGCCACGCCCCCTGGAGACCCTGGCATCTGGAATTTATTTGCCTTCTATAATTGAAACTTCGAAGCCCGGAGTGGAGGCCTTGGCCAGCCAGGGCTGCAGAAGCTTGGCTTCTTCTATTGCCAGGGGCAACCCTAGCCTCTCTCTTGCTCTCTGTGGTTGCAACCATCTTGGTTGGGGTTAATTTGCATACTTTTTTCTGATTGGTTGGAGGGAGTGGCTGGTGGGCATGGCTAGTGGGTTTAGCAGAGTGATGGTTAATTTGCACATTACCCTTTTATTAGGTAGTATACTACAATGAACATGCAAATGCATGTATCTCTTTGAGAGAGTTGTTTCATTTCCCTCAAATATATGCCCAGAAACTGGATTGATGGATCATATGGTAGTTTTATTTTTATTTTTTAAAGAAACTCCATAGTGTTTTCCACAGTGGTTGTATCAGTTTATGTTCTCACCAGCAATACATAGGGTTCCCTTTTATCCACATAGTCACCAGCACTTTTGTTTCTTGTCCTTTGTATGACAGCCATTCTGACAGGCATGAGTACTATCTTATGATGGCTCTGATTCATTTGTATTTGATGACTAGTGATGCTGGTCATCTTTTTACATAGCTGTTGATGATCTGCATGTTGGGGAAATATAAATTCAATGTCTTTGTTGCTCAGCAAACAACTTCTGATCCTTTACCGGCAATGGGAAAGATTTTAAAGGAAGGAAAATGGGTACCATATCAACTGAATGAAAGACAAATGGAAAATCAAAGTTCATCAGTAAAATGTTGCTTCAATGGCATGAAATAAAGTCTTTTTTTTTTTTCATGGAATTGAGACTGGCGATGAAAAGTGGATTTATTTTGAGAATTCCAAATGCACAAAATTATGAATTGATCCAGGACAACCATCAACAACAATTGCAAGGCCAAATTGCTTCAGAAAGAAGACAAAGCTCTGTGTTTGGTGGGATCAGGAAGGTGTGGTGTATTATGAGCTTTTAAAACCAGGTGAAACAGTTAATACTGATCATTATGGACAACAAATAATCAATTTGAACCATGCTTTGATCATAAAAAGACCAGAATGGGCTAGAAGGTACGGCAAAGTAAGTTTGTTTCATGATAAAGCATCATCACACACTTCAAAACCAGTTAAAGACACATTAAAAAATCTTGCTTGGGAAGTATTAAGCCACCTGCTGTATTCACCAGACCTTGCTCCTTCAGATTAATACTTGTTCAGATCGATGACACTAGCACTTTCTAAGTAGCACTTCAAAACGCACGAAGAAGTGGAAAATTGGATCTCTGAATGGTTTGCCTTAAAACAAGAAAAGTTCAATTGGGATGGTTTCCACAAATTTACTGAGAGATGAGGGAAATGTGTAGCTAGCGATGAATAAAGCATTTTTTATGTTTCTCTTGAAATTATCGTGTTGCCTTTGATTACAAAATCCATATTATTAACCAGTACACCTGGTATAAGATACATGGTTTGCAAAAATTTTCTCCTATCCCACAGGTGCCTTTTTTTGTTTAATTGATTGTTTCTTCTGTGTTACAGAGCTTTCCTAGTTTGATATTATCCCACTTGTTGATTTTGATGTTTATTGCTTATGTTTTAGGTGTCAAATCCAAAAAAGTCTTGCCAAAACCAACATTAAAGAACTTTTCCACTATGTTTTTTTTTTCTAAGAGTTTTATAGTTTTGAGTCTTAAACATTTAAGAATTTAATCTACTTCACACAATTTATTGAAGGGTGTATCCTTTCCAAATTGAATCTTTGTGGATTCATGTCAAATATTAATGGACTGTGCAAATGTGGATTTATTTCTGGGCTCTCAATTCTGTTCCATTGGTCTATGTCTTTGTTTTTACATCAATATCATACTGTTCTGGTTACTAAATTTTTGTAATATAATTGGAAATCCAGAAGTGTGATGCTTTCAGCTTTATTCTTTTATCCTGAGGTCTTTTGAAAATTCCATACAAATCTTGATTGTTTTTCCTATTTTGGTTAAAAATACTATTGGAATTTTTATAGAAATTGTATTGAATCTACACCTAGATTTGGGTAGTGTTTTAACAATATTAACACTTCTGATCTAAAAACACAATATATCTTCCAATTTATTTGTTTCTTCTTCTTCATTTTCTTTCATCAATATCTTATACTTTCAATGTACATAACTTTTATCACCTTGGTTAAATTTATTCCTGAGTATTTTATTGTTTTTAATGATATTGTAAATGAAGTCATTGCCTTTATTTCTTTTTTAAGTAGTTAATTGTTAGTGGACAAAAACACAACTAATGATCATTTAGTAACCTGTAATTTTACTGATTTCATTTATTAATTATAACTGTTTGTGGTGGACTCTTTAGGAATTTCTACATATAAAAGAATATCTGCAAAGAGACACAGTTTTACTTATTTCATTCCAAATTGGATGCCTTAAGACTTTCAATCCTTGATTTTCTTTCATAATATAATAGTAGGCAGCTGTTCATGTTAATTTAAAAAATGAAGACACTTTGAAATAGCAACCGTAATTACAATGATAAAAATAACAACAACAAAGCACATGTGGAGCATTTACTTGTTTATCAAGCAATTTCCCATACCACAAATTATATAACCTTCATCATAGGTATTAGTAGAGGTATTTATAGCTTATTTTTACAAGGAATCTAAGGCACAAAAAAAATAATTGAGTTGCTCCAAGTCAGCTAACAAATGGTAGAGTCATATATCAAACAGGTTATTCTACTAATCCTATATAATAAAAGCATAATATGCAAATCAACCAAATGGTGGAAGGACATGTCGGTGTGGGGGCAGGACCAGTGAGCAGGGCTGCCAAGTCAGTCAAGGCTTATGCCAGCAGGCAGAGGGAGGGGACATGATTGGATGGTGATTGGGGGGCAGTTGCTACCAGCAGCACCAGAGGGGCAATTGGGGAAGTGCGGAGAGGCAAGGTCGGCCACTCGCCAGTGGCTCCATCCCCTGATCAACCCACCTGGTTGCCTCCTGCAGAGGGCTACCTGACTGTGACAGGGCACAGGCTAGGCTGAGGGACCCTGCCCTTCCCTGAGTGCACGAATTTTCCTGCACTGATCCTCTAGTGTCATTATAAATTATAAATGGAATACTAAACATTCACTTACATAATTAATGCACATTATTAAAATATTAAAATAAATTAATTAAAAATAAAATGTACATAATATACATATATTTACCAAATATTTTATGTTTAAGCATTTAGTTCATATAAAATATTAGCTTTATTGAGAAAATCTTAAATTTAAGGTTATGGGAGCACAACTATGGCATATTCCTATGATTTTGTGTTTGGGTATGTGTGTGTGTGTGTGTGTGTGTGTGTGTGTGTGTGTGTGTTGTGAGTGGAGGGCAGGCAGAGTCTGGGTGAAATAACTGGGAGTCAATCTGGGTTAATGGTTTGAAATAGGTTATATCCCATTACTCAATGTCAAATTTTATGAAAAAATAATAAATTGCTGAAACTGGTTTGGCTCAGTGGATAGAGCATCAGCCTATGGACTGAAAGGTCCATGATTTGGTTCCAGTCAAGGACATGTATCTTGATTGTGGGCACATCCCCAGTGCAGGAGGCAATGTTTCTCTCTCATTGATGTTTCTAGCTCTCTATCCTTCTCCCTTTCTCTCTGAAAAAAAAAATCAATAAAAATATTTAAAAATAATGATTAGTTGGATCACAAAATACTTTTTTTTTTTTTTTTTTTTTTTATCATTGCCAGTATCTATATCTGTTTCTGGAAATCTTACTTCCTGAACTGAAGTGAAAGATACTTGAGGTCACTTGATATCTTCAAAATATTAAATGCCTGGTAAGTACCTAGCTATACTAGAATTCCAGGGGGGGGGAAAATGTACAGCTAAGAAAGAATAGATAATGTTCTGCAATCAATAGAATTCAAGTTCAAAAGAAACCACTATAATATGAATAAATTCTCCTTTTCCCCTAAATGAATTATTCTAACACCCTTTAAGAATAAATAAAAGATAGATAAGGAGTTCAAAACCCATATGACATCGAAAAGCCTGATATACCTAGAGGGCTAAATTCTATTTCTGAAATAACTTTTTTTAAACTTTAACTAGAATATACTTTTATTAAACAACATAATGCAAAAGTGAACATAAAATTTGTACAAGAGAAGTGTTAAACACTTTCAGAAGAAAAGAGTGTTTATTGCCATAGTTCTTGATATGCCTTTAATCTTTACTTAAATTCTGTTTAAATGTATACATCACATTAAGCCAGCCTAGTAATTTCTTAAAATTTCTCCCACTCAAAGTTTATAAAGATTTGACAATGACTTATAGGTATTTTAAAAAGAGATTTGTTCCTGATTGTTTTTAATATTTAAACATGAAAAGAATAAAATAGAGATTTGTACATGACAATGATAGCTAATATTTCAAATCAGCTTCAATAGGTGATTTTAAATAACTCCATATATTTCATATCATTTCACAGAGCACTTCTTTTCCCATATATCTCTGCATCAATTATGCAAAAATTTCCAATTAATGTGTCAGAAGTTTTTAATACTGCATGCCTACATGCTTAGGCACAATCTGCATATGCTTATTGTTTACTTAGTGGTAAGAACTACTTAAATTTCCAAAATAAAAAGCTTAACTGACTATAAAGAACTTAGATTAACAGCATCATTGAGAAGGAAAAAAACAAATAGCGTGCTGTGATAGCCTGCTCAAGCTGCCATAACCAAATATCACAGACAGTATGGTTAAACAACAGAACTTTGTTTTGTCAAGTTCTGGAGGCTGGAAGTGCAAGATCAAGGTGTCAGCAGATTTGCCTTCTTCTGAAGGCCTGTCACCTTGGCTTGAAGAAGTCCACCTTTTCACATGTCTCCACATGGTCTTTCCTTTGTGCACGCTCCTCCCTGGTGCCATTTTGTATATTCAAATCTCCTTTTCTTAAAGGGGCACCAAGTCAAATTGGATTAGAGTTCATTCTAAAGGCACATTTTAACCAATTACCCCTTTAAAGGCCTATATCCAAATACAGTCACATTCCGAAGTGTTGAGGGTTCAGACTTCCACATTCGATTGTGTGGGAGATACAGTTCTGCCCATAACACATACCAAGTTGTTGCAACTGCGTCATTTCTTAAATTCAGATAATACTCTGTAACTTACTTTCTATCTCTCATAGTTAGAATTTCAGGTAAATTAAATAATTTCTTTGGCATTATTAAAGTGACTTGATCATTTGCAAAAATGACCAGTACCTTATTCAAGCTCTTAAATTTCAATATGAAACAAATGATTTTATAGATCTGATCAGATTTTGTAAACAACTGATAGGTATCACAGTAATCACATTATTTCCAGGTTATTGTGACTTGAGCTTGACCACAAATCTGACACAATCAAGGACCTGGTAATAGTCACTAGAGAAAAGTAATGCTCATTCATTCATTCATTCATTCATCTATGCATTTTTCTATCCATTTGTTTTTTTTAATGGGAGAACACATCTGTGCCAGGAGTTATTAATTCAAGGAGAATTAACGCATGGCCTGCTTTCAAGGCTGTCAAAATCTAGTGGAGTTAGCTGTGCAAGCAGAGGCCTTTTTGTTCAGTGTTACAGATATTTGAGAATAACAATAAAGGACAAGGAGGTAGAGATCAGAAAAGGCTTCACAAGAGTTGGCAAAGGGATCATGGTTTGAATACATAGAAGGTCACTAAATTCCAGAAGAAAAGTTCATGGTACCAGGTTTCTATTCTTGTGTTCTTCACCATCATCCCCTTCTTAGTGACCTACTACCCATAACTGATGGGGAAGATTAAGACATTTTTGGGGGACTAGCAGTCTGAATTTGTCCCAGTAACCTGCCTTCTACTGCACACTCTTGCTAGCTGATAATTAACTCCATTTGTGCAAAATATAGGAGACCAGCACCCTGACTCTGTACCTAGGTAATCAGTGTCCCTAGTGCACATTCCTGAAGTCACTGCCCCTTCCTTAATTATCTGGTCTTGAAAGACCTATTTATCTAAATACTTCCAATGGTCAAGGGCCATAACCAACAATGTAACAGCTTAACTAGAGGGAAGTCAGTGGCGAAATGCAGAATGAACATTAGCTACAATCTAAATTAACCATTCTAACTGACTCGAGGGGGCCTGGGAGAGTCCACTACAGAACTTGGTAGTTAGGAAACAGAAACTCAGAAATAATATAAGGAGAAAAATCTCATTGTCTCAGTTGTTCAGAATCTGGATCTTTGAGTCCCCTCAACCAGCAGCGCTGCTTTGAACAAAGGCTTTCCTAAACCTTCCACGCCTATTCCATAAAATAATTGTCTGAAAATAATTTAATCCAATGTCATTCTTAGCACCACTACCAAAGCCATGCTGTGTACCCATCCTTACAGCTCACTTTATTTCTTTTTCTCTCTTTGCAGCTGTTTTGATGCTGCATAATTTACTGATCCACTTTTCTTCCTGCAAATCATTGGCCAAAACATGAACAGCAAAGCATAAGCTAGAAATTTGTCAGCACCTGCTACTTCACAAGCATTAATTCAACAGTTCCTGATTAACTGATGGCTCTTTATGTGTCCTTTCTGTGTCAGAGGGGCCTGATAGTAAAGTAATGTAGCATCTGGATCAGAAAGACCTAGATTTGAACGACAGCATCATCCATTCCTAATTTTCTGATCTTGAGCAAGTAATTCAAACTTGCTGAACCTCAGCTTCCTCTTTGCAATAAATAAGATGTTCATAATAAACTCTACCTGGTTGTTAACACATGAAAGCACCAGAACACAGCAGGGGCCCCTGACTAGTGGATTCATTATCTCTTTCACACTCTGCCTCCTCTCCTCCTTGCTGCCTTTTCTCTTCATTCCTGCCCTAACTGACCTTTTTAAGTATCTATTCCTTTCTAACATCAACCCCCACTCCGCTATTGAACTTTCCTTTTCTAGAATATTATCATTCATTGTTCTCAAGCCTAACAGGGTGACATCCCTTCTCAGAAGAATACATGAAAATGCATCGGTTCTTCTTGTATTCAATTTCAAGTATTTTGCCTCAGCAACCTATGTGCTCATGAATAATGACTGTCTGAGAAGTTAAGCAAAATCTGTTTTTGCCTTTCTCAGATATATCACCACAAAACATTCCTCTTCTTCATACTCATACTGCCTCCTTGAGCAAAACTCACCACCGTTTTATTCTACTCGAACACTCAATTCTTATATTGAGATAAGTTTTGTCTCAGCCCTGTTTGCATATTAGAATCATTTGGGAATCTTAAAATATAATTAAATCAGAGTGTGTAGGGATGAGGTCCACTATATTTTTTTAAAACCAACCAGGTAATTTTAATGGGCCTCCCGGGCTTAGAACCTGTGAGTGGCAACTGGTAACATATGATTGTATGTCTGGGACTTTAAACATTTTCATTTATGTTTATTACTTTTGCCTCATTAATTACAATGTTGAACATAAAGTCCATTTTTGTCCAGGTAATAGATGTATGCCCGTAGGCAAGTCATCTAACCTCTCCTGTCATAACCACACTTAATGGCCTCCAACCTCCCAAGCTAGTGCTGTCAATTAAATGAATGCAGTTGTAAGATGACCATACAGAGCAGTCTGCAGCTGCTTAGAAATCAGCCACTTAAAATTAAATGCCCTGCCTCCAAAATCACCAACCATAACCTTACCCTCTTCAAAAAATAGAAAGGAATACGAAAGGCATGCTGATAAAAAATGCAAAAGGAGAACCTCTGATAAAATATAGAGTATTTTCTTTGTCAGAAATGGCACAGATTTGTATTGTCAGTGTACTTATCATCAATATGGAGAAATATGCTGACAACAATTTACTGCTGGCATTATTCTTAACACAATGATAAATAATGTATTAGAAGAACAAGTAAGGTCTGAATTAATGCAAACAACTGTAAAATAAATGCACAGCTGTTGTAGAATCACTACCCTGGGATTTAAGACACAGATGATATTAATAGTGAAAATATTTAAATATTTTAAATTCAAAGGTAGGGCTCTCTGGGACTCTAGAACCTTTACATGAGAGCCATCCCCCTGCACCTGCCTTTATTACGAGGAATGAACTCGGAGAAAAAGAGCTTCCAAAATGGAGCATCATGTTCAAACTCACCCAAAACCACAACTCAGAAGCCTCATAGCTACTGAACTCAGATATAACAATGAGAAAAGAGTTTTTGCCTCTAGTGTACCAAACACAAACAAGTAATTACAATTAACAAACAGAATAGTCATAGAAGGATTGGGTTTACCATCCATTTCCTTAGTTTCCTGAAAACATTGCTAGACGGTGGTCAATCACTGCTTACAGGTTTTTTGTTTTTTTTTTCCACTGACAATAATCTTCAGATCTTCCTTATATTGGCTAAAAAGATTTCTTATAAATTCCCTTCACTTGTGGTAGAGGACATTTTGGAATTCTCTGGAGTCCCTTTAGGGCCATACCAAGCTCATTTAACATGTGTTCTACATGCAGACTTTTAAATGCTTAAGGGCAAATTTTACAATCCCAAAGAATCTTCCCTAAAATTCCCACATATTTTCAACTGTCACCGACACTCTATTCAGCAATAAAACTGGCAATAGAAAGGTGGCATTGGTGGCACCCTGCTATCTTTCCTCCTCTGGGATTTGGGCTATGGCAGGATCTGGACCTGGTTTACCCAAAGTCAACAGAGACCAATGAGACTGGGAGATGAAGGATACTCTTTTAGAGCATTCACTTGGGGGGCGGGGAGAGGCATCCTGACCTTCTAGCCTCACACACAGTTATTGGACATCATATTCAGAGCCAGCATTTCATGACAGTGAAGGTTTTTGTCATGCATTAATAACTTTCCTTGGCTCCAGTTTTTTTATTCATTTTCACAGTCTTACAAACACCAAGGTATTTTAGTGATGTTTTCTCCTTTAGTAAATCTGCTAAAATTCTATGTGAAATCACTACCTCATGAACTATGTAAAATACTACGTAGCACAATTCACTTTTCAAGTATAACAATACTTTTAGTTGATTCTTGATTTCTTGATATATTCTAGGTAGATAGGATGCCAGAACAAAACCAAATGTATACTAAATAAATGTGTATATATACAAGTTTATATATTTATGTCTAAAATGAAATATCTCTGATTTGTCTATTCTAATAAAAATGAATTAATCCTGCCTTGTTACTTTTAAATATACAAAATATGTATTTTTTTATCCTTCTGGTTGAATGTATGTCCATCTGTTAGCCTATGCATAATTTTTTGTTTTAAAAAACCCTGAAATTATATAAATTTTAATGTGTTAAGAGCTTGTTCTGTACAGCTGTTGTATTGAGTAATGATGTGAATAACTTTTGAAATTACATAAACTATTCTTAATAATTTATATTAGGATTAGTACCACAATACAAAAAAAAGAAAAAGAAAAGAAAATGCTTTATTTTACATGGTTTCCTTAAAACCATCAACTATTGGATGTCAACTAGAATTTCTCAAAAATACTAATTATTTAATTTTAGATACAAATCACATGCAAACAACTGAACAGCACTAAAATAAAAATGCAAAAGGAGACTAGTAAAAATTCACAGCTTATATTGCACCACAGAAAATACTGAAATCTGAAGACCACAACGCCAAGGGGAAATAATAGGTACCACGATTCTCCTGACCATTACCAGGCATTTTCTACCAGAAGATACATAAATAAGGGGAAAACTGATTCTTCTCTTTTATCTCTTCATTAGAAATATTGTGTACTCATATCTTAATTTTATTTTGAAGAACATTGAAGCAAGTATTTTAAAATTTATTTTCTTTAAAAAGAAGAAGAAGAAGAAGAAGAAGAAGAAGAAGAAGAAGAAGAAGAAGAAGAGGAAGAAGAAGAAGAAGAAGAAGCAGCATCTTCAACTTTAAACTAACAGATTTGAAGATTGTTTTCCTGGTGCCAAGCCAAGTGCCAGGTAGCAGACTGCCTTTGACACAGAAACCCAGAGGACTCAGCAACACACCTCTTATCTGTCATTCCATTCCATTTATCATCATATCACCAATATTGGGAAGGTTTGATGTTATTTCGCTTGCAGCTAGCTCTAAACTGTTTCTTTTCCCTTGGGATTGTCTATGGTTATCCTTCTTTCACACACTCATATTTCTCATTGAAAGGCCTTTATACTCCCACCTGACAAGGAACAGATTGTCTCTGATGAGAGTGTACTATATTGTAGCACATCTCCAAATTCTCTGGATAGCAAGGTTTTATGCACAGGCATGTATGATCATAGACTTCTCAAAGTTCCTGCTCAAATGTTTTATTGTGATGAATAGAAATTTAAAGTGAGAAATATAAAGTGCACAAAGCCCTATTTTCTAAAGTTCAAAGATCCCACTTTTAATACACACATCTTACTCCTCATTTACATGCTTTAATGTTCCCAATGTTACTATCAGTTATCTCAGTTCTTAAGTGAACTAAGCAACCCCATGACTACTAATAAATTCTACTTTTAACTCTTAACAAATTAGCTTTTTTAATATTCCTTTTTTCATATCGCAATGAAAAGGAAAGATGAAGTTTGGGGTGAGAATCAGAAGCATTACCCAGATCTAGTCCACATGTTAGTTCATTAATTAACGAATAAAAAAATTAGATGTTATTTTTCATTTCACCATTGAGAACTATAAAAATATACTTTTTAAAAAAATTTGAATTACCTTTCTTTACTCCCTTTAGTTCATCTTAATGCTGGGAAATAGAATAATTATTATTTTCCTGTCCAATAAAGAACAAATAAAAAATAGCTTTATTCCAGGAATTAAAAATATCAGTGAAGAAGGTAAGAGTTATTGATGTATATTCACTGCTTGGTACTTTAGTCCAGGGAATACTTTTTTAAATTAAAGAATAATTACCTTTCTTGAGAACAAAGTAAATTTAGAAAAGTAGTGAGAAGAATGTCAAATTAAAAAAAACAACAACAAAAGTTTATATCAAACATCTGCTTCTAGCTATAATGGAACAATTAGACACACACCAACAATCCACTGAGAACAAACAAACTAACAAAAAGCTAAATATAACACTCTCTATCAAATCTATCTATCTACCTACCTATCTATCTATTATCACCATAGGTAAGTCAAATATATATCTGGAGGCAAGATTCCAAAAAGCTAGAATCATAGAAACTGGGCTAAACTGCAATCTTTGTGTCTTTAGAATACTTTTTAATACTTGGTTTGAACCTGGGCCCAATTAATGGGCCACAAACTTGAGAAACCCTATGAAACCTGCTAGGGCTGCTGTAACAAATTACTATAACCTTGGTGCTTAAATCAACAGAAACTTATTCTCTCACACATCTAAAGACCAGAAGCCCAAAATCAAGGTGTCAGCAGGGCTGCACTCTCTACCGAAGCTCTAGGGCACATGTGTCAAACACAAGGCCCTCGGGCCAAATCCGTCCCGCCAGGCCTTGCAATGTGGCCCGCACAGTGCTGTCATCACTGCACTCCGCTGCGTTTCCATCACAATGACAGTTTATGACTGTTCAGTAAACCATTTGGCCTGCGATTTAGGCTGGATTTTAGATTTTGGCCCCTTCTCTGATTGAGTTCGACACCCCTACAGGGGAAATTTCTTCCTTGCCTCTTCTAGTTATTGGTAACATTCAGCATCCTCACCTGTTGTCACATAACTCTCTAATCTGCTTGCCTCTCTTTTTTAAAATTTTTATTGTGTAAAGTATTACAAATAGTAGTACATATGTCTCCCCTTTTTCCCCCATTGACTTCCTCCCAGTCTCCCCTACCCCCCAGCACTTGCCCTCACACCCCCTCCTGCCGCCCCCCGCCCTCCCCCCTCTCCCCCCCAGTGCTTTGGGTCTGTTGGTTGTGCTCATCTGCTTGTCTCATTACATCACTTTCTCCTCTATCTTCTCTGGTTGTCTTTCCTCTCCCCTCCCCTCCCATCCTCTTATTTTTCTTTTCCCCTTCCCCTTAGCCTTCCCCTTCCCCTTCCCGTTCACTCATAAGTTAAAGGGACATAATATAGATATCTCTTGGGGAAACAGCTTATCACAAAACTCAAGGAAAACAATTAAAAACAGCACAGCCCTATCCAGTTTGTTCAGTGGACATAGTGTCAGCCTGCAGACTGAAAGGTCCCGGGTTCAATTCCTGTGAAGGGCACATGCCCCAGTTGTAGGCTCCATCCCCAGTAGGGGATGTGCAGGAGGCAGCTGGCAGCTGATCAGTGAGTCTCTCTCTCATTGATGTTTCTATCTATCTCTCCCTCTCCCTTCCTCTCTGAAATCAATAAACACACACACACACACACACACACACACACACACACACACACTCCTTCAAAAAAGCAGAATTCTTAAAAGAAAATTGTTTAAAAAGCTATTACTTAGAAATAAATAAAAATGGGGGAGGGGGAGTAATGGGGGAATAGGGCCACATATGTAACACCTTAATCAGTAAAGAAATTAAAAAAGTAATAAAAATGTTCTTTCTTCAGAAGACAGTGTTATATAAGTGGAATTGTATGACACAAGGAAGGAAATGATTTCATGAAACAAACAAACAAACAAAAACCATATCCAGAATATATTGAGAACCAAAAACTATTAGAGATTAACAAGAAAAAATGAGAGAGACCATCAGAAAAATGGGCAAAGTCTTAACAAGAACTTCACAGAATCTACACAAATGGTTGAAAAATGTAGGAAAAGGGCTCAACCTCTTTAGTTACCAGGGAACTGCAAATTAAACCGCAAATGAGACACTGCTGCTTTCCCACCTGAGTGCGTAAGAGGAAAAGACCAACAACAGCACCAGAACTGACAGGATTTAGAGAGCCTAGGACTGTCATCCATTGACCCTAAGTCTTAACTGGTACAGCCTCAGTGGAAAATTGTGTAGCAGCTGAATATACGCAGATTCTATGACATAACAATTCTGCACTGAGGCTTAAATGAACCAAAGACATACATAGAAATGACCCTTAAAGTAGAATAAATGTCCCAGATGGTGTTGCTAGTGGTTGAACATCAACCACAGAACTAAGAGGTCACTGGCTCAATTCCCAGTCAGGACACATGCCCAGGTTTCAGGCTATATCCCCAGTAGGGGGCAAGCAGAAGGCAGCCAATCTATGCTATTTCTCTCACATCAACGTTTTATCTCTTCATTCCTCTCCCTTCATCTCATTCTAAAAATAAAAAAAACCTACTAAAATATGATAAATAAATCTATTAGAGTTAAATAATGGATTGCTATAGACTATAGAGTAATGAGAGAATGAACTACACAAACATTTAACACTAATATTCAACATGAATGAATCCTAGAAACATAGTATCAAGTGAAAATAGGTTATCCTATCTAATAAAAAACAGTGACATGCAAATTAATCATCACTCTGCTATACCCGCAGGCCACACCCACCAGCCAATCAGGGGTGAATATGCAAATAAACCCAACCAAGATGGCTACTGGCCACAGAGAGCAAGAGGAAGGCTTGGGTTTCCCATGCAATAGAGGAAGCCAAACTTTCTGCCTGCCTTTGCCAGCCTAGGCCTCCACTCAAGGATACAGAGTTTTAATGATAGAATATACATAAATCCAAACAGAAATGGCAGCAGCCAGAGCTGGAAAGAGCTGATGTTCCGTTTAGGCTAGGGTTTCCTCGGCAATGGAGGAAGCCAAGCTTTCCACACAGCCTGGCCAGCCCAGGCCTCCACTTAAGGCTACAAAGTTTCAATTATAGAAGATACATGAATTCTAACAGAAATGGCTGCTGCCACTGAGTGAAAAGGAGGCTTAGTTCCTCTCCAGCTACAAAGTTTCAATTATAGAAGATAAATAAATCCCAGATACCAGGGCCTTCACTTGGGTCGCCAGGGGGTGTGGCCAGTCTGCAAACCACCACAGGCCCCCTGCCCAGGCTGCCCCACACCCCAAGGAAATCCCCACCCTGATCTGGGACACCCTTCAGGGCAAACCAGCTGGTCCCCACCCATGCACCAGGCCTCTATCCTATCTAATAAAAGAGTAATATGCAGACTGACCATCACTCCAACACACAAGATGGCTGCCCCCATGTGGTCAAAGATCCTGCCACCATGTGGACACAAGTTGGCCACCATAAGACGGCCAGGAGGGGAGGGCAATTGGGAGGGACCAGGCCTGCAAGGGAGGGCAGATGTGGGGGCGATCAAGCCTGCAGGGGAGGGCAGTTAGGGGCAAACAGGATGGCAGGGGAGCAGTTAGGCATAAATTAGGCTGGCAGGGGAGTGGTTAGGGGGTGATCAGGCTGGCAGGCAGAAGTGGTTAGGGGCAGTCAGAAAGGCAGGCAGGCAAGCAGTTGGGAGCTAGCAGTCCTGGATTATGAGAGAGATGTCAAACTGCCCAGTGGGATTGGGCCTAAACAGGCAATCAGATATCCCTCCAGGGGTCCCAGATTGCGAGGGTACAGACTGGGCTGAAGGACAATCGCCCATCCTCTCGTGCACAAATGTTGTGCACCGGGCCTCTGGTTTCTATATTAAGTTCAAAAAGATTATGATGTTAAAAGTCAAAATAAGAATTACCTTAGACAGCATGTGTAACTGGGACTGGGCACAAGGAGGGAGTCTGGGACTTAGGATTGTCCTATTTCTTAATATGGGTACTGTATTTGTGTGTGATCATGTTTTTAAAATTTACCCAGAAAGCACCATGATTTCTACTGATTTTTATATGTGGATTATATTTTATAAAACTTTTATTTTATAATAAATAGGAGGATAATTTAAGATCTTGCTCTCAGACATATGGTCTCATTTTGGCTCTAATAAACTCTTATAAAAAATAAAATAAACAGGATAAGCTCATTTTTAAAATGAGTTCCTGACAAACCAACAAAGATACAAAAATGTAGAGAGAGGTCTAAAACAACTTGGACACCCAACTTAAAGTATTTAGGTAAATTTAATGTATATAATGTCACAATAAAATAGGTTCAGATAGAGATTTAAATAAAAATTTATTATGTAGCCCTGGCCAGTGTGACTCAGTAGTTGGAGGGTCAGCCAACTGTACACCAAACTATCTCAGTTTCAATTCCCAGTCAAGGGCATGTACTAGGGTTATAGGTTTGACCCTGCCCTGGTCGGAGCTTATGTAGGAGACAAACAATTTATGTGTCTCTCTCACATTGATTCATTCTCTCTTTCTCTCTCTCTCTCTTTCCTCTCTCTCTCTCTCTCTCTCTCTCTCTCTCTCTCTCTCTCTCTCTCTCTCCTCTTTCTTTTCCCCCCTTCTCTCTCTTCCTCCATCTCTTCCTTCCACTCTCTCTAAAATACTAATGGAAAAATTATCATTGGGTAAGGATTAACAACAACAAAAATCCCACAAACAAAGCAACCCTGATTTGGTTCTCTTCCTAAGTCAACAAGCACTTACAGAGCATCCATATCATATCCAGATGGGGTGGGAATGACTAAAGTGCATAAAAATACAGAATAACAAGGCACTTCTATGCTCTTGAATAATTTATTGCATCACAGAGAAAGATCTATATGTCTGATATATCTAAGGAAGAATGCAGTGGTACAGATGTAAGTGTTTAAGTAGAGGGAGAATCATTAAAGGCTGAAGAATATTCAAGTTTCCAATGCTCCTTGCAGAGTTAAAAGAACATAATTATGTGAAGATTCTGTAACAGGCTCGTCAGATTCTGAGGCTATTTCTTTGCAAATATCAGTTGTGTCTCTAGAAATATTTGGCCGCCAGCATTGTTTTCTCATTAATCATTCTAGCCACCTGGTCTTTGAAAATATTTTTGCACTAACTTTATATTTTTCATTTTCTCTATTAAACTTACTTCCAAGTAAAGTTCAAAAGTGTAATGCAAGATTCTCTCTCATATTTGCATATTTCCCTTAGCTAAGCATAAAATAAAAAAGAATTATTTTTAAATTTGAGGTAGGGAAATAAATCATCTTCACTTACCATGAGCAAAGGAGCAATATGCTCTATTTATTCTGAAAATTATTTAGGCATTTTTATCACAGCATGATTTTCTCATTACATAAAATGAGTATTGGAATTAGCTTTCACAATCTTTTTTAGATGACCATGGCTAAAACCAAGTATGTAAAATCCTTGAGAAACAAGTAAAAGGAAGTAACTAATATGTCTGCATTGAATACATGACAAATGTAAAATATTTATATGTATATATGAAAATATATTTAAAACATGTTAATCCTGTTAGTTACAGGGAGTAAAGAGAGGGTATGAATGTGGAAGGGGCTTTAAGAAGAGGAATTTTTACCTATAATATAATAATAAAAGCATAATTAGACAAGACAGCTGAATGACCTTCCAGATGTTCTTATAGACTTCCTTCCAGACGAAGCTATGGTGACAGAGGCTGTTAGGGGCAATCAGGCAGGCAGGCAGAGTGGTTATAGGTGATCAGGCAGGCAGATCGGTTAGGGGTGATGAGGCAGGCAGATGAGTGGTTAGAGGTGATGAGTCAGGAAGGCAGAGTAGTTAGGGGCAATCAGGCAGGCAGGTAGGACAGTGGTTAGGAGCCAGAAGTTCAGGATTGTGAGAGGGATCTCAGATTGAGAGAGGGTGCAGGCCAAGCTGAGGGACATCCCCCAACCCCCGTGCAGAATTTCATGCACTGGGCTTCTAGTTTTATACAAATCTTTATCTTTAAGTATTTACAATGTACATAAATATATATAGTATATTCTTAAATTATAAAAAAAACAACTAAGTATATCTTATTCTCTTTCAATATGTTGAGATTGAAACCAAAAGTCACTATACACGTTTATTAGTATCTACAATATCTATCTATCAATCTATCTATCTATTTATCTATCTATTTATCATCATCTTATACTCCAGGTCATGATTTCACACTGATATTGTCAATTGTTCATTCCATGATTTCTCCTTTCTGGATTTGAAAATCACTTCCTCAGAGCAAAATATGGTTAATTGAATGAATTAAAAGTAGTTTCAGAATTGCTAAGCCATGCCTCTGCAAAGAAAAATTTTTATTAGAGAATTGGCATTCATTATTTCTTTAGAGGTTTTAGTTTATTTTTTGTCTTTTGATGAAGACCATATGACTCAAATACAGTAAGTCCTCACTTAAAGTCTTCTATAGGCTCTGTTAATTTAAGTATAAAGTATAACAAAGCCAATTTCATCATACACTAATTGATATGAATATGTACTTACAGCATCTCATCAACATTATTATAAAATAATGTTGAATCCAACAATGCTGTGTACTGAGTTTAAAAGTTACTGGACTCAATTATCCCCATGCCCCACTTATTGTGACTATGTTTATTCATTTTAAGCACAGTCAAGTTCATTTATTTCTATTTGCTTTTGCCTTAACGCCATTTCCCCCTTTTCCTTGTGGATTTTATTTCTTTTCTACTCCTTTTTTTTCCTGAATATGTGAAGCATTAACAAGGTTCTAAAAATCAGATCTATAAAAAAGGTATATTCACAAAAGGGTCATTCTCTACCAATGCCATCCCTAGTTCCTTCTATCTTTTCCACTCAGTTCCTGCTCACACACTGTAAGTAACCAATCTTCATCTCTGGGTTTTCTCTTCTGTGTTTATAAATGTTTCTTATACAAAAGGTAGCATAGTATAGTAACTTTATGCACTTTGCAGCTTTCATTTATCAATATTTCCTTGAAATTTGTCTATATCAGTTCATGAAATATTCCTCATTCTTTTTTTTCTTTTTTTTTTTTATAAAAGCTCCATATTACTATAATGTGTAGATATGTTGTTTATTCACTACTTTCCACTCAATGCCTCTGCTATGTATGGGCACTTAGATTACCAGCAGCATTTTTCAATCACAAATAATGCCACAATGAATGACCTTATGTGTGTGTGTATATATATATGTATATATATATATATATATATATATATATATATATATATATATATATATATATATATATATATTGTACTGTGGTACACACATTTTCTGGATAAATGCCTATAAGTGAGAATTCCAAATTAAGATATAAAAGCACACATAATTTTAATAGATTTTTTTAAATTTCACTTCTTAAGAGTCAGACCAATTTTTATTATATCCAACAATATACAGAGATGTCTGCTTCCTCACAGTTTCACCATCTGAATGTGTTGTTAAGACTGTTAAATTATACCAATACTATATGTGATAAATCATATTTCAGTGTAGTTTTCATTAGAACCATCATGAATAAAAATGAATAAATTTTTATATATCCCAAGGTCATTATATATGTAAATTTTATGTTCATGATTTTGCAACATTTACATTAGTTTTCTTACTTTTTTACTTCAGAACAAGGGTTTTTGGGCCATATAGTAGCTCTATCCTTAACTTTCTGAGGAACTGCCATACTGTTTTCCATAGAGGCTATACATTTTCACTTGTGGTGTACAAGGGCTCTCCTTTTTTCACATTCTCCCAAATACTTGTTATTTATTGTCTTATTGTTAACTAGAGGCCAGGTGCACAAAATTGGTGCACTCGGGGAGTGGCATCTCAGCCCAGCCTGCACCCTCTCACAGTCTGAGAGCCCTCAGGAGCTGTCTGATTGGCAACTTAGGCCTGCTCCCTGCAAGGAGTGGGCCTAAGCCATCAGTTGGACATCCTAGTGCTGCTGTTGAGGCAGGAGAGGCTCCCACCACCACTTCTGCATTCACCAGCCATGAGCCAGGCTTCTGAGTGGTGTTCCCACAGTGGAAGTGCACTGACTACCACGGGGGGTGCCTGTGTTGAGCATCATAGTGATGGGTGGTTCCACCATTTGGTAAATTTTCATATTAGCCTTTTATTATATAGGATACCCATTCTAACAGGTGGGAGGTTGTATTTCACTGCAATTTTTATTTTCATTTCCCTTATAGCTAGATAATTTGAGCATCTTTCACATATCTGTTAGCCATCTGTATGTCTTCTTGAGAAAATCCTCTAATCAGGTCCTCTGACCATTTTTAATTGGATTGTTTGTTTGATTTTTGTTGCTTTGTATGCATTCTTTGTATATTTTGGATATTAGTGTCTATCAACTGATAACTAAATAAAGAAGATGAGGTAAATATATAAAATGGAATACAAGTAGAACATAAAAAATGATGAAATATTGCCATTTGTGACAACATGAATGGATCTTGAGAGTATCTTTCTACGTGAAGTAAGTCAGATGAAAAGGAAAAAGAACCATATGATTTTACTAATATATGGAATATAAAACAGAAATCAACAAATGAACAAACAAAACAAACTAAAACTCATAAATACAGACAACAGTATGGTGGTTACTAGAGGGAAGGAGGATTGGGGGAGGATGGAGTATATGGAGTCAATCATATGGGAACAGAAGGATACTAGCACACAATGCAATATACATATAATCCTATCTAATAAAGAGGGAATACATTAATTGACCCTTGCACTGTCACAAAGATGGAGGAACCCACAGCCAATAAGAAGGATATGCTAATTGACTATCCCCACCCTCAAATATGGCAATCTCACAGCCACTAAGGAGGGAATATGCTAAGTGACTGTCACGCCCTCAAAGATAGTGGTGCCCACAGCCATAAGATAGCAGTACCCAATCCCCTCAGTCCCTCCAGGGCAGAAGGCCCTGTGTGATTTCCTCCAGAGTCCCCCAGTCCCCTCAGACTCCCAGTCATACAATGCCAGCCCAAGGTGCAGGCAAGCCTTAGATGGCGGTTGCCTAGCTGCCCAGGCCCTCCCAAGGCTCAGGTAATCAGGACTTGAACTGCTGTCAATGGTAGCATTAGCGGTGTGATGGGGGCATTGCCTTCCCCTGATCACCGGGTCACTTCACACCCCTGAGGGATCCTGGACTGTAAAAGGGGGCAAGCCAAGCTAAGGGATCCCCCCTTCCAGTGCATGAATTTTCATGTACTGGGACTCTAGTATATTATATAATTGTACACCTAAAACTTATTAATGTTATAAACCAATGTTACCTCAATAAATTAAAAACATAGAAAGCCTAAACAGAGAGATTTTCCTAGAATAAATATGGAAAGTGATCATCAAAGTACAACATTCCTGGTCCATATGCTTTCACCAGGGAATTCTTTCAACCTTCAAAGAGCAGCTAGCTCCTATGCTTTGTATAAATCGTTACAGAATAAAGCGTCAAAAACTAAACCTCATAAAAACTATCTAAAATAATATGGAATATAAACATGTTTAAATATTAATGCATACATTCTAAATATATATTAGTGAATAGAATCCAATGTCATATCAAGAAAGTAATATACCATGGCCAAGTGGGACTTATCCACAGAAAGCAAGGTTAGCTCAACATTAGAAAATCCATTATATAACGCATCACTTGACAAAATTCTACATGCATTTCCAATTAAGAAAACATACAAGAGAATAGAAATGTATGAATACATTCAAATATATTTACCTTAGTCCTAAAGTTGCTTTATTTCTTAATGAGAAGACAGTAACAATATCTTTACTAAGATTAGGTGAAAGCAATATTTCCCACCATATCTATCACTATCTTGTCTAATAAAAGAGTAATATGCAAATCGACCATCAGGGGAGTGGCAAGGGAAGGCAGTTGTGGGCTATCAGGCCAGCAGTGGAAGGCAGTTGGGAGGGACCAGGCAGGTAAAGGAGGGAAGTTGGGGGCAACGGGGCCTGCAGGGAAGGGCAATCGGGGGGACCCAGGCCTGCAGGGGAGAGCAGTTAGGGGGGACCAGGCCTGTAGGGGAGGGCAGTTAGGGCAATTGGGCTGGCAGGGGAGCAATTAGGCATTGATCAGGCTGGCAGGGGAGTGTTTAGGGGGTGGTCAGGCTGGCAGGCAGAATTGGGTAGGAGCAATCAGGAAGGCAGGCAGGCGAGCAATTGGGAGCCAGCAGTCCTGGATTATAAGAGGGATGTCTGACTGGTGGGATCAAGCCTAAACAGGCAGTTGGACATCCCTCGAGGGGTCCCAGATTGGAGAGGTTACAGGCTGGGCTGAGGGAGACACACACACACACACACACACACACACACACACACACACGTGCACGAATTTTATGCACCGGGCCTCTAGTTCTTCATATAATACCAAAAGTATTAAAACAAGGTAAATTACTTTTAAAATAAAAAATTAAATTGAAAGAAGTAAAACATTATTTATGTGATGATGATATAAATTTATACTTGAGAAACTCTGGGAAATAATGGTACCATTAACTCACATATAAAAGAATTAAATAAAGTAGCAAGCTATAAAATTAACCTAAATCAAGTCTTCAATAATACATATAATAACTAGTTATAAAATAATAAGAGAGAACACCTTTTACAATAGCAACAAAAGGATGAAATATTTTGGGATAAATTTAACAAGAAATGTATAAAATTTATGTAAGGGAAATATTACAACCCTCCTGAAACACACAAATGTTGCTTTGAGCACAAGTAAGGATACCCTTGCTCTGACAGGGAGAATCTGCATTATAAAGATGGAAATTCCCCTATGTTAATTTATAAGCTTAATGCAATCCAATCACAAATACTCACATGCTTCTTTCCCCGTGGAGCATTATCCTTCCAGAACTACGCATGCAGATCGGGCACGCACTTTTAAATCTCTTCCCAAAGGAAAGCACAGAACTGAAGTGCATTTTTCAACATGTTCATACGTAGGGTGGTTTTCCCTTGTCCTCTGGTGACTTGATGTCCATTGTAGGTCTGCTACTAGCTCCCCTGTTCACTCTACCAGAGCAACACTCACTTCCCACCCATCAGGTACCCTCACATGCCCTGAGGGCAGGGAGTGCTGGAGGTTGTCCAACTGAATTTAGTGTTTATTTTTCTACTTCCTGTAATTGGAAGCTGTCTGTCTTCTAGTTATGCTGATGTTGTGGGGTTTTTATTGTTTTATTTGCTATGCTCATTTGTTCTTATTGCTTTGGAGGAGAAGTTGGGAATATCAATTTACATGGCCTGCATTGCCTTGGCTATTTTATCTTTACAGATGAAAAAGTTGAAGACTAAAAATTCACACTCATCAAATATCAAATAACTGAAGAAGTCAGGAGTATTTCTAAGATGCACACATTTATTTCTATGATTTGCCATCTTAACTCTAAGAAAGGATTAATGCTTCAAGGCATTCAGGTCAGAAGTCTTATATCTATCCTCTATCTTATGGCTTATGGCACTCATATCCAAATTTAATACTAACATTCCTTAAACAGCAACTCCTTGATTCTATGGGAATCTGCTCTCTTTACAGAAAGTCCAGTGGGGCACTCCCATTGAAGGCATCTACAAGGTGGGACATGGTACTGCCAAGATCATCTGCCATCATTCTTTCCTTTCAAAATATGGCCCTAACTGGTTTGGCCCAGTGGATAGAGCATCGGCCTGTGGCCTCAAGGGTCCCAAGTTTGATTTTGGTCAAGGGAATGTACCTTGGTTGCAGAAAAATCCCCAGTAGGAAGTGTGCAGGAGGAAGCTGATTGATGTTTCTCTCTCTGATGTTTCTAATTCTCTATCCCTCTCCCTTCCTCTCTGTAAAAAAAAATCAATAAAATATGTTTTTAAAAATTCTGGATCTCCTATATCAAGATGCTTTCTTAGTAGTAATCAAAATTTTCCTGTCACTTCCTGTTTCCTTCTTCACAGGCTTCTAAAAAATAAGCTAACATACACTCATATACACTCCAACTTACACACACAAGAATGCCCAGGGGTGTGTACACACATACACAGACACACACACACACACACACACACACACACACACACACAACACTGTGTACTCATCAGGTTGCTGCATCATGATAAGGTCTGGTAAATCAAAGGGTGGATAGATATGGGACTATTTACTAACTCATGCTACACTATTTCCTTTTTTAAATTTTAAATCTTTATTCTTGAAAGTATTACATATGTCCCCACTTTCTCCCATTGCCCCTGACTGCCACCCCAGTCCTTTACCACCCTATTGTATGTGTTTCTGGGTTATGCATATATGCATATAGGCTCATTGGTTCCTACCCGCAACCCTCCCCTGCCTTCCTTCTGAGATTTCACAGTCTGTTCGATGCTACTATGGCTCTGTGTCCATTTTTGTTCATCAGTTTATTTTGTTCATTAGATTCCACATATTAGTGAGATCATGTGATACTTATCTTTCTGACTGGCTTATTTTGCTTAGCATAATGCTCTTTTTATTGATTTTTAGAGAGAGAGGAAGGGAAATGGAAAGAAATAGAGAGAGAGAGAGAGAGAGAGAGAGAGAGAGAGAGAGAGAGAGAGAGAGAAGGAAAGAGAGAGAGAGAGAGAGAGAGAGAGAGAGAGAGAGAGAGAGAGAGAGATCCATGCAGCTGCCTCCTGCAAACCTCCTACTGGGAATTGAGTCAGCAATCTGGGCAAGTGATCCAACCAGGAATCCAACTGGCAAACCCTGGTGCACAGGACGATGCCCAACCGAGCCACACCCAGCCTAGACCATGCTACACTATCTTAATATTTAACATGAAATTATATTAAATAAACTAGTACATACCTCTGAATATTAGCCATGCAAACACACATACACACTCACACACACTCAATAACTTAGCTTAATATAAAAATCTCATTCAGCGTTTTCTATGACTCCTCATCTTTGTCCCAGGTTTTCCAAAGATAAAGGAGAATAAGGAAATACTGATTTTCCTTTTAAGGTGAATTGTTTTCTTTTTATATATTTACTTAATTAACAACACTTTTTTGATTCAAAATACATATTACATTAATAAAAGCATGCAATTAAAGGAAGACGTATAAAGTTGGTGTGCAAATGACAAGAGTTTAAAGATGTAAGCACCGCTTTTTCTCATGCATTTGGCAATTGGAAATTCTCACTATTCTGGAAAAAAGCCCATTTTCCTTTTGCTTCTAAGCTTTGCTGTCACAGTTCTGTCCACTTAGAATTTTCTCTGCACCTCACAGTTCTCTTCCCAGTATACAAGTCACAGCAATACTTGGAGTCTCGTTTCAAATACCACCTTATCCAGAAAACTCCCTGCCCACAATCACCCTGGCCAGAAAAGACATCCTCAATTGATCTCCAATAGCACTTCATTCCCCCTTAAGAGTTTTTCCTTGTTTGTAGTATTTCTGAATGAATTTTATTCACCCCCTATATCATCAAATTCTTAGAGTATATGTTATACATATTCCCACAACCTAGAACACACGTACAATCCTTGCCACCTTTTGTTGAATATGCTATATGGCAACATTTTATTTATGATATACCCATGATCAAATTGGAATAAACTTAGAGTTATAGGGGATTCCACATCTCCATCCTCTTTCCCATGCTGTGATCTTCTCTCTACTCCCAGAAACAATACAGGAGGTAAGAAACCCCCAAACACAAATGGTAACAATTCATCTTCTATCAAGTCATGCTAAGGAAAGCATAAAGATTTAGTTATACACATATCTGTCTCAGCATTATTTGTAAGAGCCAAGGAAGTGGAAACATCCTAAATATCCAATAATAGGTGATATCTTAAATGAATCATGGTGTATTTGTCCTATGATATACAATGACACTATTAAAAATGACAGAGAACAGCGTGTAAATGATATACTCATTATTAAGTACATACACTATACACTATTTCTGCAAATCTAGGGCTGTGTAAGGCTGTGCTTATGCTACAATGGTGGGGTACTTTGATGTACCCTAACAAATGAGGGCTGAGATGAATGACTGAGTGAAGGTGGGAGGGCACAGGGCTGGGGTGTGAGCTAGAATAGGCTCCAGGCAGACGGGATGGTGCGAATGAAGGTAGGAGGCAAGAAGAAGCATACACTTGGGAAACCCCAGGGAGTTTACTAATCATCCTACTCAGACACCCTGTAAGGAGAGCAGCAGAGCTGGGACAAGCACCAGCTCCCCTTCTGTGCCAGGCTGGCTCAAAGCAGAGAGGCAGCTCTCATGTCCACCGAAGCCCATGTAGTGCTTGGTTCCCATCTGAGCCTTGAGGTTGTGGCCAAGGAGAAAGGCAAGTACAATACTGAGATATGCTTCTGAAAATAAATTACATATGGACAATAAAAGAAGTGCATGATCTACACTAATAAAAGAAAAAGATGCAAATTGAATGTACCTTTGCAATGCCCACCAGCCAATCAGGAGTGAGTATGCAAATTTACCCAACAAAGATGGTGGGCTAATTTGCATATATAGGCACTGAGCAGCTGGGGGCTGGATGCTTATGTCATTGCCATGGCAATTATGCAGGCATTCTGCACCACCCCAGCTACTCTAGGCCTCTGGACAGCATGGGAATGCAGAAAGGCAGCTCTGGACAGGAGCAAAGGCAGAAAGACAAATCCAGCCAGAATGAAGGTTGGGCTGGCAGCCAGGGGAAGGAAGGCCCATTCTTCCAAGAATCTTTGTGCATCAGGCCTCTAGTATGTTATAATAAACTAAAATGGAGAGGATGAGAAGAAAATCATAAATCCTGCCCTTTATGGACAGTAGTGTTTAGTTGAATAAATATTTGCCAGACCAGCGGGTCTAGGGAGTTATCACCTGTGGGAGTTATCGCCAGCACTTCTGTAAGCTGAGCAAACCCTTGTTAAGAGAGAAGTCCTTTCTGGTCCCTGAGACCTTCTGTAAGGGCCATGACACATTGCAGTGGGCTGCTGGGCTTGCAGGATCCCCTGTGGGCAGCAGTATGGCTGTGAAACTATGTCTCTCAGCCTTGGCTTAGCCCCATGACAAGTGGTCTGCCTCCAGGAGCTATAGAGAAATCTGATGGCTCATAGTCACAGACTGCGAGTGGGCAGCCTTCTCCCAGAGCAGCGGTGACAGCTGACAGAGCATGTGCCCTGTCAACTCTCCACATGAGGGAAAAGGCAAAATCCCCTAAAAATTCAGAAAAAAACCCTACACTTATCAGAAATGTGATTTCCTGACATTGTGAACTGCAACTCGTTTCCTATGTGAATTTAGGTAGTAGATGTGCACACATGCTTTCACCAGCCTCGTTGGGCCTTGTCCAGTATTCAGCACTAACACTGTCACTCTGACCTGGCAAAGTCCACGAAAATACGACAGAGAAACCATGCAAAACAGAAAACAAGGCCATAAACACTCCTGGGTACTTTGCCATGAGCCCTCAAAGTCAATGGGTTCAAAGAAAGAGGAGCTCCCTCGCCACAGGCAGGTCTGGCAGAATCTTTGTCACCATGGCAATCCCCAACTCCCATCCCTCCTCAGAGACCACTCAGAGTCGAAGTTATAATGTTGAATCTACAAAATATGCTGCCAACACTCAGACAACTTGCTCCAGTTCTTCAAGCAATTTGAACACAGAAGCATTAAAAACTGTACTCAAACAACTAATTTTAACTATGATATATACTAACGTCCTAATATGTCCCCGATTCCAAATAACATATGATATATATACTATCTCATCCAACCCTCACCTCAAGCCTGCGGAGTTTATAAAATCATCTTCATTTGATTGATTCTAGGAGACAATAAGGGAAGACATTCTTTAGTCAGCCAAACCCAGAGCAAGATTTCAGTCATCAGGATCTTCCCAGCCTTAATTGTGGGCTACACCTATTCATTAATCAATAACTGTCTTTCCATAGGTGACCTTATGAATGGGCTGATTTAACACTGTCTAAAATACCTTCCATGATTGAAACTCTCCACTTCATTTGAGTCATATATAATGCTAGGTATGGCACACAATTCAGAATCATTAAAACAGTTTCTGTGTTCAAGGAGCATATATTATATGAAAGAATGTAAAATTAAATATACAGAAGAGCAATTAAGTGCAACACTGCATAGCAATAACTACATGTGAAATGGGAGAGGAGAGAAGGGAATAGTCAGGGCAGCATAGTCACAGAAGGCTCCACCTGAACACAGAAGATGGCCCGATGGCAAGTAGAGGAAAGGACTCAAATGACCAGAAGACCCCAGTGAATAATTCTGACACTCTTGTGGAGAAAGTACACTTGAACCTGAGCTCTAAAGTGCAGGTCTTGGGTGATGTGGGCCTCGTGGTCTCCAGATGGTGAACCTGCAAGTTCAATGAGAAGGAGCATGGCCTCTGGTGGACATCATGTTTGGAGTAGACAGCACAGGGCTTCTGCTGGGGACTATGTTACAGGGTCTATTTAATAGAGCTGTTTGTTTCAATTTTTCTGATTATTTCTCTCATAGGTTCATACACCAAACAGGAAAGTTCTTTGGTAAGGAAAAACCATGTCGAGAACTTTTGCAAAGCTCACCCTGTTGGAGAGAGCTGGCTCCCAGCTTTCACAGACCTAGGTGTGACTCTGCATAATATGGCAGCAATGGAAGAAGGGAGAATTGAATGTGGTGTGGAAGAAGTTCAAGGATCAAGAAGGGATGGGAACCAGTTGTCAAGGAGAGAATGAGTTGACTAGAAATGGTGGCTAATGTGTTAGAGTAGGACAGGGCAGAATAACAATGTGACCAAACAAGCCAGGACATTTCTGAGATTGAAAAGGGGTGGCATTCATGATCATGGAAGGGTGTTATGAATAGACTGTGTTTTTCTGAGCAAACCAGCATGAATGACCACCTTATGCAAAGCCTTTTTCCATCCCTCCTATGAAAACTTCAATACAATATATATTTCTCACAAATGCCTGGAGGTAACCAATATCTTTGGGGGAGAGGAGTTCAGGTCTCACTCAGATTATCACACCACAGACAACAGCAGCATGGATAACAGTGGCTGCTCCTTAGAACAGCAGAGAATTGGGTTACACTTGGTCAACCCTGCAAGTTTGATGATAGCATTCCCAAAATGTCATCCCTAGAATACAAAGCATCAGTATGCACATTACAAATAAAATGATCAACACTCAAATACTTTTAGGAAACTTCCAAGGAGAACTATTATGGAGGTTTCTTCAAAGGTGTTCTTCTTGTAAACCTTTCTAAGGCAATGTGCCTTAGGACTGTCCAAGAGAGAGATAACATGCATCATTTTCCACTTTTATTAAAACAAAAAATCTATTTTTTTCAGTTACTCATTAGGCAGCCTTTGAACTAATGTCCCATGATACAGGATTTGGAAAATAATCTGTTACAAAGAGATGAGTTACATTTCCTGATATAATATCTGTCCCAAATGCTCTAACTCATAAAGTCAGAAACATCAAAGTAACCTCGCTTTGAAAAATGAAATATCCATTTGCTCATAAATGGAGTGGTAGAAAGAGGGCTTGACAGACTGCAAAGGGTCTGAATTCTAATCATACCTCTCTTTAAAAAATCGAATCTTGTTGAATCTCAATATAGCGCCAGGGCTGTATACAATTCCTAAGGGTCTTCTGGCTCATGTATCTTATGAGTCATATGGTGCCATTGGGTAGATTTAGCATTCCTTTTCACTCCTCAGACAAATAGGAACACCTACCACGTGTCAGGCACTGTGCTAAGTTGTAAGAACACAAAATGAACAATGGGATCTACTTTAAAGTATCTAGAACTGCCATCTTTATCTTCTGGGGATTTCTAATAGAAAGCAAATAACAGCATGTTTTTGCAAATGTGGTATAAAAATCTTAACTCTTGAATATATACATTTTTTTATTTTTGGAAATGGTGTGAATAAGGCTACATTTTAAAAAAATAGAAATAATTAAAATTGATTACCCAATTTGAGAAAAACTGAGCTATACATAGAGCTATGTGGCAAAGAAAATACCGGTTGTACATTTTAAACAGCACCAGATATAACCTCATGCAAAATCAACAATAATCTACTTCCTTCATCACAGCTCAGCTCCCTCTCGAAGGACTCCCCTGCTCTGTCTGGGGTGGTAAGAGCTGTGGTTGTTACTCTGGCACTCGTTTCAAGTCTCCCAAATCTCATCTCCAAATATTGGACTTCTAACATCTTAAAAGCAGAGGGACCTGGAGTGTGTCTGCCTTAGCTGTGCACTGGCCTGTTACATTTGTTCAAGGTTATTAACATCCTTCCAGGACAGGACTTCAGCCAAAGAACAAAGTCCTTTAGAATTCAAGCAATCCCTGTCCTCTAAACCATAAAAAGGTATTGCTGCTCTTGAGCTTCGTGTGAAACTGGAACACAAGGTCTATTTGTCGGGTCATTGTGCAGAGCACAAATCTCCTGAGGAATGGACTCAACCTTACTTCTTGACGTTCATTGCACTCTGGTCCGCATGCTCACCATTCATCTTAGCCTTTCAGAAGCCATGCCACCATTCCCCAATGCCTGCCTCTCTCTTCACAGAGCACTTCCTAAGAGCAATATCGGCCCTCAATCAAAGATGAGGCAATAAACTACATGTCACAGTCACAGTGATGACCTCAAATGTCATCTCTTAGTGAAAGAATTGGAAAATGGCTCAGGAAAGCATGGCCCAAACTCTCTTTTTCTATCTCTGGGACCACCTGGATTTTCTAAATCAAGTTTGTAGAAACATAGAACAGATGAATCTCAGAGGGAAGGTGAGGATGAGTGGGAGAAATCAGTCAAAGAATTTAAATGCATATATGTATAGTGCATGACTCAGACAATAATGTGGTGAAGGCCTGGGTGGGGATCTAGTGCCCGGTAGAAGGGATCAATGAAGCTAAAGAGAATACATGTAATACTTTCAAAAATAAAGATAAATAAATAAAATAAACAAGTAATATAAAAGGTAACTGGAATAAAGTGTTGTGACCAGCCTGTGGCTAGAGTGTCCAGCAGATTTTTTGTATTACTATTATTATCCATTGTTTTTAATGTGTTAATTTTATTCTGGGAGATTGTATTTTTCTGGGTAGGTGTTTGCTATTTCTGGGGCTTCTTTTTGGGAAAACCCGAACATTTAAGCAAGCACTATTTCTGCTCTTCATAATGTAACTCTATATTACTAGTTGTAATGCATGAGTCCATGGGGGAAATTACAAAATAAAACTAAACTAAAAGCTAACAGTCGTTCATTTATCATTATATATATAAGTACTCTCTCAAAAGAGAGTAAAGGACTCTTCCAATAATTTCATTTTGGGTGAATAAAATGAAGCCTTGTATCCACAAATGCCTCTCACCATCTGCAAACATATTTCAAATTTGTTTGGCCTCTTATGCTTTATGAGTGGATTTCCAGTACAGAGTGCAGTCTCTGCCTCTCCTCTGGCCCCTTGACTACTTTTCCTCCTCTTTCCCAAGATATTAGTCTAGAGAATCAAAGTTTTACAACTAACTGGGTATAGATGTAGACATGCAGATAGAAATATAAACATATATAATGCAGACATAAATAAATATAGTGAATATATTTTAGTCAATTACATACATATATAATTTAATAATAACTATATCAACTTGTACTAAATTCAGAACTCCAGGATTCATTACCTAAGATCTTGAAAGTATATTGGTTCATGAGTAAGAAGACAACACAGATGTTTGCCTTGGGACCACAGACATGCCACATGCACCTCTCATTTTAATCTCCTCTATTAGAAAATGAGCATAAGCTACTAATTCTTGACTACCATGCAGGGCTATTATGAGGAGTAAAGTGAAATAATGTAATAAAAGTAAGTGTTTTGAAAAGTGGAAAGCAGTATATAAATGGAAGGAACCATTATCTTTCATCAAAATCACAGAGAACACATGCATTTTTTTTCATCCTCATTGCACACCATGAACAAATTTGAACTCTAAAATTGAAATCAGCCCAAAGTGAAATGTTAGTGAATGACAATGAGTCATTTTTCACAACAATTAAATTGATTTTCTATTAATGTTCTTTCCTGTTGCATGTAAAGACCTACATCCATCAATGCCCAGGTCCCCTGTTTTGACACGAGGTATAATTATTGCTGATCACATAGTCGCTTGGTTTAAGTTCCCATCAGAGCCTCAAGGCTGCTCAGCTTCCTTCCAATTACCACAGGGATATGCCAGATGTATAATAAATTGTGCTGTTTCCAAAGCATTTTTTTATTAATTAAAAAATATAAGTAATTCTTTTCAAGGAGGTGATGTAAGCTGAATCTCAGACTTTGTGTTTAACTTCTAGTTAAAAAGCTGTAAATCTTTTATGATCATCATCTTTATTAATCTTTTAAAATATATGTTTATTGATTCCAAAGAGGAAGAGAGAGGGAGAGATAGAAACATCAATGATGAGAGGGAATCGTTGGTTAGCTGCCTCCTGTTGCCCCATACTGGGGATCGAGCCCACAAACAGGGCATGTGCCGCTGACCGGAATCAAACCCAGGACCCTTCAATCCACAGGCTGATGCTCTGCCCACTGGGCAAAACCAGCTAGGGCTGATCATCATTTTTAAGCAATGCTTTCAAACCTCCAGATGGACTGAACATCACCAGATATTCTACTTTTGCAGACAAGATCAAATTCTAGGAAAAGAAAAATTGCTGCCAGGCCCTCCATGAAGCCCTTATGTTAGTTCCTTTAATCCTCACAGCTAGCTATATTTGGTTCTCAGTAATTAAACTATGGTTATGTGAGATGTTATCAATGGGGGAAGCAGTGAAAGACCTAAGGGCACTCTTCTTTGCACCATTTTTACAACTGTTTAAAATAAAATAAAAATCTTACAAAATAGCATTTTATTCCCACAAGTCTGGATACGAGGCCTCTGATATATTAATAATTTGTCTAAAGTTGGTAATCATTTTCATTAATTTACACCAGCAATTTATTCTAAATTACTTAAAATAGTTTGTTTGTATAAAAAATAATAATTTTAGGCATTATACAATTATGATCATTTTTGCAGCAGTAACCACATGCCAGGAGCTGCCTTAGAACTTGACATAGATGAAATGAATACCAACATATACCTTATTTGAGGTGCTATCCTAACTTCCTTTCCACATGATGAAAATGAGATACTAAGGAAATTGGTAACTTGCTCAAGGTCACACGTCTAGGAAGTGGGGAAATGACGCTGATCCCCAGTATACAAGATGACACTCAACTGGCAAATAAGAAAGTAGAAGCTAAGCATGGGAAAGTGAAATGGATCCAGGAGAGAGGCAAATATGGCTGTTCAGACAGCAGTTCAATTTTCTGAGTGCATTCAACAAAAGTCTACCATATGACCAGGAGATAGACAAGCATGCTTAACTAGGACCCACCAGTGTTTCTCCTAAGAAGCCTCACACAGGATGCAGATGTGAATGATTTAAAGCACCTTGCTCTCACACCTTTTGAGGAAATGACAATTTTTCAGGAGGAGCACACTATAGGCAGCTGATGCCACCGCAATAAATGATTCTGTAAAAACCATTTTGATGGTTGTCAATAGTATGTGCTCCAGACTCACAGCTCTTCTGCTCTCTGACTTAATTCAGGGAAATTTTTAGGATATTAGGACTGATACTGTCTCTCTCAGCTGCACGTGTGATAAATATTGGCCAGAATTAATTGTGGCAGTGCCCTCCTGCCAAGTTCCTAAAGTACAGGGTTCTACATAGCTCAATAACTAACTGCCATATGTCCTACTGTTCTTCTAAAGAGGAAGTCACATCTCTCTCACCTCATTCTCTCACATCTCCTAGAACACCATATAAACCGGGAGCTAACTGGCCCTCTGGATAAGTAAATTTCCTATTTATGTGAAATCTAAAATATTCACTGGTTGGTGTGATCTTATTTAGCAGTTTGCTTTCAATTGCATTGGATTCAATGTGTGCAGCAAATTTCGTCGTCTTCATTTTGATTAATTATTTAAAATAAATCACCAATTAAAATTGATTATAGAATTAAACCTAACCTTTTATTCATAACTTTGAAAAGACTGTGGGCATCTCCTTGCCTGTGGCTTCCCATGAGTAGAAAGTCATCCTCAGATGTTCTACCAGGAGAAATCCTCCTGGGGGTGATTGGAAATAAGTGGGACCGTTGGGAGCTGATGAAATGAGTAGAACGGGCAACTGACATTTTATGGGGAGACCCAGAGATGCTAAACATCCTAAAATTCAGGAAAGTCAAGAGCAATACAGAATTGTCCTATCCAAAATGTCAATAGAGGATCTAAGATTCCTCTAAGTGGGGTTTCCCACCGCAGTGATGCTGTGAGGTCTCCAGCCTCCATGTAAGTGTGTTCAGTGCCATTGGGCTCATAATTCTGGTCACCTTTGTTAGCTAAAATGGAGCATATATTCACAAGGATAGCCAGAATTTGTTATCTTTGAATGGCTTTCTGTTTGCCTTCTAGAATAGTATGTCACAGGAAAATTGCATCTTCTTCTCAAAGAATCACTAAGCATATTTTTAAAAAATCTGATGTAATATGAAGGGCCACTGATGTGTACAGAATTTTCTTGCTGTTTACCAAACTCTCTCAACCTTCACTTTATGATGTTATTAGCAGTGCTATCTTTGCATTCCTCCCTGTGGAAATGCCTCTACTACAAAGGAGTGAAAAGCTGTTTGTCCCTAAATAGCTGTCTCCGACCTTTCTTTTATGGTTTCATATTATTCCCTTTTTCAGAAAATCTGCTTCTCTCTCTACTCCCAATCCAGTCTGGAGAATAAACTCCATACTGTTTAGCTGTCTGAATACATACAAGGTTATAACTAAAGTTACCAGCGAAAAGCAGGTAATAAGTACAATATATCTAACTCAAATGTGTTTTTCACCAGAAGAAAACATGTACAGGCTTTGTACAATATTTTCATTGTATCCAGCAATCTCTCTCTCTTTCTGTCAGCCCCCCACCAAGAAAAAGAGAAGTAAAATTATTAGTGTGCTGTTAGAATTGGGTTTCATTGTTTGTACCTACACCAGTCAGTTGGCAGTGGTTGTAATAAAGTAAATATCAGGCTAAGTCTCACTTAAAAAAAAAAAATAGCCTCTTAACTAATGATTGTCGCTGCCTGGGGGGGAGATATGTAGTTGTTGATACATGTGATATGCCTTTGCAGATATTCAAAAAGTAGAATAAGCACTGGTTTGGAGTCCAGTCTAAAATTCAAAATTCTGTGTTAGAACTTATAAGTTGAGTGACTTCGGGCGGTCAATGTCTCTGACTTACAATGTTCTCATCAATAAACTTGGAATAATAATTTCCAATTGGGCTGTTAAGAAAATCAGTTGAAATAACTATTTTAAGTTTCATAAATATTAATTGAGCACATTCAAATATACCAGATAGTCTTGCATATCATGCCAAGAATAAAATAATAAATGAGTCAAGGTCTCTGCCCTCGAGAAGTTGAGTAAAATGAAAAAAATAGACAAATTAGCAGACACTTTCAGTATAATGTGATAACTGAATCACAGAGTGTAATGAGAACACAGAAGACAGGCACTCTATCAGGATGATTTCCGTAGCAGCTCATATAAACTCTGATAGAAACTGGCTTTTACAATAAGGAAATTACTGTTAATTCATGACTTAGCAATGTCTTCCAGGACCCAGGATGTCTTTACATATCCATCCTACTGTACATGGCAACACCTTTACTCCAAAGCCGCATAACCTATAATCTTACAATGGGTCACAGCAGCAACTAAAACAAATCCCCTCCCTGGCTATGTACCTCTTCTCACAACTTGTTGACTAAAAAGATTGAAACTGACACATTTTGGAACTAGTCACCAACAATAGAAAGTGAATGATCATAATCGACTATAACATTTGAGATTCTAGCTCACTTTAGGAGATGTAGAGTGAGAGTGGAAGGATGTTCTTCTGCAGGACATTAATCCAAGATTTTATTTTTATTTTTTACTTTATTTTAAAAATGTATTTTATTGATTTTTTACAGAGAGGAAGAAAGAGGGATAAAGAGTTAGAAACATCGATGAGAGAGAATCATCAATCTGCTGCCTCTTGCACATCCCCTATTGGGGATGTGCCCGCAACCAAGGTACATGCCCTTGATTGAAACTGAACCCAGGACCCTTCAGTCCGCAGGCCGACACTCTATCCCCTGAGCTAAATCGGTTTCAGCTAATCCAAGATTTTAAACAATGAGTAAGAATTAGCCAAAGGAAGAAGATGAGGATAAGCATCTCAAACCTGGGAACAACATGAACACTATTATGGAGAAACAGTACTTTAGAGATAACAAGCAAAAGTAGGACTTATCGTGAACTATGTCTGAAATTTACCCATGGAGTAAGAAAGTATCAAGGTCTTAAGCTATCTCTGAATTAACTTTAGACACAGTTTCCCCTTGAATTCATGTGTCTTTGAAATAAAATGTATGATGTTCTAAAAAATAGATATTTCTACTTCTTAGATATTACCTCCATTGAAAATTATATGATTCTTTGGGCATTGCAGACACTTATCTCAGTAAGTATGAAATGAACTACAACGAATGTCCACTTAGCTACACATAGGATGTCTAATAGAAGGAAACACAGGGAGATGTTATTTCAGGCATTATCAGCTAAAACAACCAAATAACGCTTTAAAATAAATTTCAGAATGAGAAGACAAAACTATATCCCTCTAATTTATACTGTAACTAATCCCTGTTAATAACACTAGTAGAATACATAGTGGAATAGAAAACCTTAGAGCATGAATGAGAGGAAAGTTGAAGGTAATGACAGGGATGACAATCTTGCTTTAACTCTCACAGAAAGGTTGAGTTGACCATATAATCATATAAACTACATTTTGAAGTATGAGTACAACCTAGGATTCATTTTGCTTTTCGAATCACATGGGATGGGAACCAGAAAATAGACTTCCCAGTGAAAATTTCCAGAGAGATGGAAAGAAGTGACAGCCTTTCTAGGCAAGACATAGACATAGTCAGGAAGCAATTTCCTCAAAGCTATTTCCAAGTGTTGAAATATGAAAAAGTCAGACTATACTTAGTCTAACAGTAAATTACTGTTAGGGCAGTGATGTGAATACAGTAATTTGTCTAGGAACATCCAGTATACAAGAAAAAAGATGAAAGTTATCTTGTGCTATCTAGATATGTAACAGAGTGGAAAAAAGGAATAATTCAAAATACAATACCACTTTATTGACAGACAACATACAGTAAATATATTAAAAACTGTATTACAGTTCCTCTCCCTTTAGCATTGAAATTAATTCACCAGTTATGTCTGTTCCCCACCTTCCATTTAAACATAAATGGGGAAACTGATTAGAACAAGTCTCTATTTTTCCTCTGTTGAGAAATTATTAAAGTTTCACTTTTTTTAAAATATATTTTTTATTGATTTTACACAGAGAGGAATTGAGAGGGATAGCGAGTTAGAAACGTCGATGAGAGAGAAACATCGACTAGCTGCTCTTGCCCACCCCCGACTGGGGATGTGCCCGCAACCAATGTATATGCCCTTGTCCAGAATCGAACCCGGGACCTTTCAGTCCACAGGCTGACGCTCTATCCACTTAGCCAAACCTGTTTCGGCAAAAGTTTTACTTTTAATTTCACTGCAAGCTGTCTAAATGAAAAGGAATGAGGGAAGTGGCTACAGGAACTCCCAAATTTAATCTCATTTCGGGTCTGATTCCTGTTGTGTGAATAGCAGCCTTATCTTATTAGCACTTACAACTGCAATGTCAGGCTCATTTCAAAATGCAATACAATGTATGTGTCATCCCCACACTCCCCTCTGTAAGAACACAGACATCAAACTGCTACCAGCTGGTGGTCTGCAAAAGAGAGCTTGCTGAAAATGAAAATTCCCTCCTCTAAACCTCAATAACTCATCTCACACATTACACATCCTCTGTTTCATCAAAACTACACTATTGCTTTCCATTATTTGATCTTCTAGTAAGCTATCTAAGGTAACAATAATAATAATAAAAAGAATATTTACTCCCTGCTTGCTTCTGGAAAGACAGCAATGTATTTCATGGATTTCAAGAATAACTTTCCCAGCAGGAAGCAAGAAACAACAACAGATTAGAGTCAACAGTCCTGTGTATTTTGACTCAGTGTAAGACAGGCCTTTCAATGTTCTAGCCTACTTTTGTTATGTATTATCATTATAATTCTGCCTTTCGGCCCCCTACTGCTCAGAACAGTGTTCCTGCAAGTATGGTCCCTGGCTGGAACAGCATCATCAGTATCACTTAGGAAATCCTTAGAAACACAAATTCTTGAGCTTATTCCAGACCTACAGAATCAGAACTCCACAGTGAGGGCAGAAATATGTGTTTCTATAACCCCTCCGGGTGATTCTGATACACACTGCAGTTTGGAACCACTGATCTAGTGCAAAGGAGACAGAGAAACATGTTCCCCAAACACTTCAGAATCAATTTTCCCCAAGAAATAATCCCCTTAACTTTCAAAAGAGGTTAATCCTCTTTTTCTTGTTAAGAAACATCCAATACACTTGGAATCCAGTTCAAAATGAAAATATGAATAAGGTAGTCCTCTCTTGAGAGTGATAAAATGACTCAGAAACTGTTGGAAAAGACTCAAGAGGATGGTATAAATTGCTGGTATTACCTAAGTGGGGGGAAATGGGATTCAATGCTGTTTTTGGTTTTGTTTCCAGAGGGAGGACAGAAGCAGTATATTGAAGCCCTTCAGATATTACAAATAACTGATAAATAGTGAAGGTTATTCAAAATATCGAATGAGTTCTTATGAGAAACTATTATTTCTCCCTTGGAAAGATATAATCTACATATTTTAATCAATATAGTATGTTTGAATAGGATTCTTCATCTTCTGGATACAGGAGTGGATCCATTAAATACTTTCCAAGCATCCTGGTCTTAGTTTGAGTTGCACCATAACCAAACTCTGCAACAAAAGTTTTTGAGCAAGTATTTATGAGAGAGTTATGTCAGGGAAACCAGTGCAAATTCAGAGAGCAAGTCAGCAAAGGAAAGGAAGCTGATAAAGGATGTGTGGTTTAATAACAGAGCACCATGAGTAAGTGGAACTTCACTCACCAGGGACTCTAGGAAATATTGAAGAACATACACCTCAAGGTTTTGCCATCTGAGAGCATGTGAGTTGGTATTTATACACCAACTCTCAATCACTGGTTGAAGGCTGCTTCCTGGGAGTCAATTCCCTGGCATTTCTGACTGCATATGTGGGGAGAGAAGGCTGAAATGGCCAAATAAATTCCTTAGGCAAAGAGATGCAGGTGGTATCAGTGGAATTTCACGCTGACATGCACAGAAATATTAAATGGCCAAGAGGAGGATCTGGACAGAAAACAACAGTATGTGATAGTCTATTCCCAAAAGCTCTTTATCTGAATTTGCATTGCAAATATGAAATATTTATTCTTCTCTCTTTTGCTCCCTCTGAACACTTGGCAATATAGTTCTAAGACCCCTAAACCTTATGTAAACACAATTGTAAGCTTTTTCCCTACTAAATAAAAAATCAAAAAAGAAACAAAACATGAAAAATATTAATAAGAAAATGACACTTTAAAAAAATATATATACCTCATTTACAATTATCCCTTCCAAAATGCACATTTTAATAAACATCATACTTATTTCAACCAACTACTATTGCTCAAAACTTTTAGAAACTTCATATTGGAAATGTACTAGTATTTTAGAGAGAGGCTCTGCATTCTCTGTGGTGGCTCTGATTTTGTAGTGTCTCTTTAATAGCTCGATTCACTACAGGGTTATATTTGTGTGGCAAAAAAAATACCTGCTAAATAACCTATTATTTATTCTTTCTAAAAGAAAAGAAATATTGTGCTGAAATAGCAGTTAAAAATTCTGGTAAGAAAAAGAAAAATAGATATATGTTCAGAGAAGTAAATCAGCGCTTGTTGACCAAAACAGGGTACAACATGATCAAAGGGTTTAGAAAATAATGAATTGAAAACACAAAAGAAGTTCTATTTAAAATTTTTGTGGGTCACAAAATATTATAATAAACAACTTATGTTAATGGAGTTTGACTTTATTCTCACAAGTGAGTCAAAGAAGATTTCTTGAGACTTCAAAATAAAAAAGAGGGATCCAAGATGGTGGCAAAGTAGGTGACTGTTAATACTCACTCACCACCATGTAGGACCAATGTGTAATTAAAACTAAAATATACAGCAATCAATGGCAATAACCAATGGAAGACTAGTAGAAGAGAAGTCTTATAACCAAGGATTTACTGAAGAAGCCACACGGAGACTGGTAGGAAGGACAGACACACAAAAAGGGCAGTCCCCACTTCCATGGGTGGTGGCTGAGAAACTGGAGGGATAGCTCAGCTGAAAAGGTTTCTCCTGAGACCACCCAAGCCAGGTTCCCCATCCCAGAACACAACAACTGGGAAAAGATGTACTGGTAATTTTTACCTGGCTGTAAAAATTGGCAGGGATTCTGTCCATCAGGAAGAGATGCCAAGGAGAGACAGGAGTCTGCTAGAGACACAAGCTCTCTTTAAGGTACAACACCCAAAATATTATTCACAGTCCCACACCCCATGTTACAGCAGAGGGAGAGTGGAATTGACTAAAGTTGGGAGAGGAGAGCTGGGATTGGTGGCTCTGAGGAGAAAGCTGTTGGGCCAGCACCAAGGTGCCTTTGAGGAATCACTCTCCCACATTGTAGACACCATCTTTCTTGGTGCAACACTCCCCTCCATTGGTACCATCCCATCCCCAGGGAAAGCAATAGCTCTATCATCTAGACTCCCTGTAGCCACACCCTGTAGAGCTTTCATCCTGTTGAGGAGTCAGCTGCCTGAGCCAGGAGTTATGGGAAGACTCAGGTGTTGTCAGTGATTGAGTTGTGTGGCTTTGGGGTGGAGGCCATTTCCTCCTAGTTTCCTATGAAACTGACCAGCACCTCCTCCTCATGGGTGATTCACTAGCTCCACTCTCTGGGATCTCAGCAGCAGCACATGCCTGACTTCTGTTGGCTATGCCTTCCTGAGGTCTGAGCAGAGACCAGATAGACTGAGTTGTGTGGCTCTAGGGGTGGATACAGCCCTCAACTTCCTCCAAGCCTGACTAGCAACTCACCCTCATGGGAAAATTCTTAATCCAATTCTCCCATTTCTTGGCAAAATTAAGGTCAGACAGAGTTGTATGGCGCTTGAATAAAGGCCAATATTCCCTTGCATGCCTAAGCAGTGTAGAGCCCTTCCTTTACATGGCCAAATCTTGGTTTGAGCCTAATAAACTCTAGGCTGGCTCACCCTGATGATTTCCTGAGATCCCATCTTGCCACAAAGGTGTGTAAGCACCCACAGGAGGATTTAGAGTTGGTATACCCTGGGACATTTACTGAGTGGCCTCAGACCCAGCATTGGCACCGAGTTTGGACCCATATCAACTTGTTAAACTTATCATTCACCCCTATCTGGTGATTCACTTAGCACCTACATCATGCAATCTGAGTAGCACCACAGGGTCTTTCAGTGACTGGGCCTAACAGGAAACTAACAGCAAAGGCAGGTAGATATGAATATCAAGGTACCACGGGATATTTGCTGGTCTGATCTCTGGTCAGAAGCTGATAAAAGTTGACCTTGGTGTGAAACTTGGTCCTTCCTCTGCATACTCAGGTCAGCAGAAGCAGCTACAAACTGGATAACTTTGTAGCTCCAAACAGGTTGCCAAGGGCCAGTCACAGGTAGCATCTGACATTGGCCTGCATCAGGGTCCCTCCCAAGAGGCCCAATACCAACACATCCAGTGGCCAGCTTCAGACAACATCAGAGGAGAATCTAATTAACTTCACAAGCAGTATATCCAATGAGAGATCTTGGCAGGTTCCAGAACCCTGCCGAGGTGAATTCCAGTTAGTGTGGTTAATACCTGCACAGCACTTCCCTTAAGGGTCCTCACAGTCAGTCAGCCTGAGAGTCAATGCCATGCACAAACAGGCCAATAGGAATCAAGGCTCAATTACAAAGGGAGGCCATTCCAGAAGCACCCAGCTCAGGTGATTAAGGAACCTGTGCCACTGGGTCCCACAGGACATCTACCACATAAGGCCATCCTACCAAGACTGGAAGTCATAGATATCTACCATTAAGAAACAAACACAAAGAGGCAGTCAAAATGAAGAGACCAATAAATGGCCCCCAAATGAAAGAACAGGAGAATTTCTAAAGCAGAAAAAAAAAAAAGTAAGTGAAATGGAGGCAAGCAATTTAACAGCTATAGTGTTTAAAATAATGGTTATAATGATGTTCAAGAAACTCAGTGAACAGTTCAACAAAGAAATGGCAAGCATAATAAAGAACACAAAACCCATAAAATTAACGAGTAAAAATGAAGAATACAATGTCTAAAATGAAGGATACACAAAACAGAATCAACAGTAGGTTGAATGAAGCAGTGGATCAAATTAGCAATTTGGATGACATCAAAGCAGAAAACAACCAATTAGAGCAGCAATAGGATAAAAAAAAATTCATAAATTAGGATAGTTCATTAAACCTTTGGGAAAACATGAAGTGTAACAAAAACCACATCATAGGAATACCAGAAGGAGAAAAGAGAGAGCATGGAATCAAGAAACTATTTGATAAAATAATGACTGAAAACCTTCTTAACCTGGTGGGGGAAAAAAGACTCACAAGTCCAAGAAGCACAGAGAGCCCCAAAGTAAATGAATCCAAAGAGGCTCCTACCAAGATAGATCATAATTAGACTGGCAAAAATCAAAGACAAAGAGAGAATCTTAAAAGCAGCAAGAAAAAGGCAGTTAGTTACCTACAAGGAAGCAACCAAAACATTCTCAGCTAATTTCTCAACAAAAATATCTCGGGCCAGAAGGGCTTCCCAGGAAATGTTAAAAGTGATGAAAAGTAAAAATAAAATCCAGCACCTATCTATGATAAATACTCTCAGCAAAGTGGGAATAGAGGGAATATACCTCAACATAATAAAGGCCACATATGACAAATGTACAACCAACATCAGATGCAATGGAAAAAATTAAAAGTGCTTCCCTTAATATAAAAAACAAAACAGGGATGGCTGCTTTAACTATTCTTATTCAACACAGTACTGGAAGTCCTACCCATAACAATCACAAAAGAAGAATAAATAAAGGGCATCCAAATTGGAAAGGAAAAAATAAAACTGTCATTATTTTCAGATGATACGATACTTTATATGGAAAGCCCCACAGATTCTATCAGTAGTGGGACACAAAATAAATATCCAGAAATCAGTTGCATGTGTATATACTTATAATGAACCATCAGGAAGGGAAACTAAGAAAACAATTCCATTTGTAATTGCATCAAAAATAAAGTACATAGAAATAAATTTAACCAAGGATAATGTCAAAGATATGTACCCAGAAAAACATTAAGGAACTGAATAGAAATTGAAGAGGATACAAATAATTGGAAGTATATATCGTGTTCATGGAGAGGAACAATTAGCATCATTAAAATGTGCATACTACTAAAAGCAATCTATAAGTTCAATAAAATTTATATTAAAATTCCAATGGCATATCTCACAGATATAGAAAAAAATATTCCAAAAATTTATAGGGAACTAAAAAATACCCCAAATATCCTTAGCAATTTTGAGAAAGAAGTACAAAGCTGGAAATTCTTGCTACCTGTTGTCAAACTATACTACAAGGCCATAATAACCACAACAGCATAATACTGGTATAAAAAATCATATATATAGATCAATGGAATAGAATAGAGAGCTCAGATATATTGTCAATTAATATTTCATAACAAGTCAAAAATATACAATGGGATAAAGATAGTCTATTCAATATATGTGTTCGGAAAATTGGAAAAATACATGCAAAAAATGAAACTAGACCACCTTATTACACCATACATAAGAATAAACAAAATGCCTTAAATATTTAAATATTAGATTCAAAACCATAAAAATTCTAGAAGAAAACATAGGCAGTGAAATCTCTGACATTTCTCATAGCAGTATTTTTTTTCTGATATATTGCCTCAGGCAAGGGAAACAAAAGAAAAATAAAGCAAATGGGAACATATCAAACTAATATGTTTTTGCACAGCAAGTGAAACCATCAACAAAATTAAAAGACAACCTACCAATTGGAAGAATATGTTTGCCAATGATACATCTGGTAAGAGGTTAATATACAAAATTTATAAATAAGTTACACAAATCAACACCAAAACAAACAAACAAACAAACAAAAAAACAAAACAAAACAAAAACCAATTAGAATATGGGCAAAGAACCTGAATAAACACTCTCAAAAGAGAACATACAGATGGCCAATAAACAGGAAAAGATGCACAATATTACTATTCTTTATAGAAATGCAAATTCAAACCACAATAAGATATCACCTCACCCCTGTCAGAATGACTATCATGAATAAATCAAGAAACAGCAAGTGGTGTTGAGGGTATTGAAAAAAGGGAACTCTCGTGCACTGTTGCCAAGAATGAAGACTGGTACAGCCACTGTGGAAAGCAGTATGGAGTTATCGATACTTCAAAAACTGAAAATGAAATTGCCTAAGACCTAGTGATACCACTTCTGGGGATATAAACAAAGAACTCTAAAACACTAATTTGAAAGAGTATATGCACCCCTATGTTCACTGCAGCATTATTTTTGATAACTAAAATGTTGAAACAGCCCAATGCCCATCAGGAGATGAGTGGATAAAAAGCTGTGGTACAGTTACTCAATGGAATACTACTCAGCTATAAAAAAGAAGGAAATGTTACCTTTTTGACAGTTAGGAGGGACCTGAAGAATCCTCTCTAATAAAAGAGAAACATGCAAATTGACTGTGCCTTCGCTATACCCACAAGCCACACCCACCACCCAACCAGGGTGAATATGCAAATTAACCCAAACAAGATGACAGTTAATTTGCATATCCAGGCCAGAGTGAAGACTGAAGATAGCATAGAAAGAAGCCAAGCACTGCAGAAGGGAGCGAAGCTGTGGAGAAGCAAGCAAGTGGGGCGGCAGAGAAGGAAGGGAAGCAGCCGGGGTGGGGAGAAGGGAGAGAAGCAGACAGGGAAAGGAGGAAAGCAGAAGAATGGAGACCTCAGCAGGAAGCTCTATTGCAGGAATCTTCCTGCAAGGGGCATTTAATATTATTCTAAATAAAGTAAATCAGTGAGAGAAAGACAAATACCAGATGATTTTCACTTGTATCTGGAATCTAATGAACAAAATAAACTAACAAAATTGAAACAGATGCATAGATAGAGAACAGACTGACAGTTGTCAGAGGGAGGGGATTAGGGGTGTGTGTGTGTGTAAATGATGAAGAGATTAAGCAAGAAAAAAATACTCATAGCACAAACAACTGTTTGGTGATTATCAGGTGAAATGGGGTTGGGGATGGTCAAAGAGGGTAAAGGAGGGATAAATGGTGATGGAAGGAGACTTTATTTGGGGTGATGAACACAAAATATAATATACAGATGATCTACTATAGATTGTATACCTGACGCCTATGTAATTTTATTAAGCAATGTCACTCCAATAAATTTAATAACAATTTTTAAAAGTTAAAAAATAACAAAAAAACAATTAAGCAAAACAAAACAACACTTAAGTCTTTTTAATCATATGTTAACAAAAAATTTAGTGCAACTCAAGTAAATAATTATTCTAGAGTACAATTTACCAATTCAAGTTATCTTTTAAAAGGTTCTTATTTTGTTAGAGTTTATAAGCACATGACATTTTAGTCAGGATTAAAGATCATATTTTTGGATTATTCAAGGTTAATGATGCAAAGCAGGTACTCATAGATAAATGCCTCTGAACTAAAAATCAAATTCACTTTAATGATAAGAAATCATTCCTCATGCTTTCTGTGAAAATGGAGAAAAATATCTGCATTGGAAAGGTCTAGTGCAATTGTGATAAATAAGAAACCTTGAACTTGAGCTCCATGTACCTCTGAACATTTGAGCATTCTAACATTCTTCCTGACGCATTATACTCTTCACCAGTGTGGGCATTTGCTTTCCACAAGGGCAGAATTTATACTGGGTTTCCTCTAAATAAATATGTTTGGTTAAATATACAAATACTTATGTGTGTTTTCTTTTCAAGACAGATTTTTAGCAAATTATAGAGCAGAATGTGGTGAGTGTCAGGGTTTGATTGCTCCAGTAAATAGTCTGGTGTTTATCCAATGACCCTGCAGTATCACCCACTTTGCATGATGGAGACATGAAAGAGTGGCCATGGGAACACCATCCACTGATTTTGCATTAGGTGGATTTTCCCAGTCTGTTCTGGGAAGATGTCATGAAGTGGTAAACCTTTATATCAATTGGCAGGGAAACCTGGCAGCAATGAACTAGTTACATGTTGGAGAAAAATAGTGCCCTTACTGGTAATTGAACCCTAACTTCCTGGTTCATAGGTTAACACTCAACCACTAAGCCACACCAGCTGGCCGCTGGGCCTATAGAATCTTAATAGTGGCTATGCAGAATCCTCTCCATTTCACAGTCTGAATTGGATATAGATAGATAGATGATAGATAGATAGATAGATAGATAGATAGATAGATAGATAGATATTACAAGTATGTGGAATGTTCTTTTGGTATATGAGGATACCTGGCATGAGTTAATATGCTAAGCCTAAAAATAAGGGACAAAGCACATTACTTTGCAAATGGTAACAAGCCTCAAGTCTGACTAGATCTACTACAAGGCTGTTTTGTTTTGTTGTGTGTTTTTTATTTGTTTGTTTGTTTGTTTTAATCCAAAGAAAGACATTTTTTTTTGGTCTTATGCATTTAGCTCTGAATAATTATGAAATAAAAAGCTTATGAAACAATTAAACTCACAGTGATGAAAAGGTTACAAAAATAATCATAGGGGACTTACTAAGTATAACAGGGTGTCCCAAAATAATACATACACAGCTTAACAGGTGATAGCTCAATTTTGAAAATGAAATGTATTTTAATAAATACTGCCTTTCTAATTATTCAAAATGTTTGTATACATTTGGGACATATCTATACTCATAAAAGTATAATATACTAATTAGACCAGGAGACCTTCCGGACATCCTTCCAGACAAAGCCATGGTGGCAGGGCAGAGGAAGGAGAAGTTGGGGGTGATCAGGCCAGCAGGGGGGCAGTTGGGGGTTAGAAGCCAGCCAGGGCGATAGTTGGGAGTGATCAGGCCAGCAGGGGGGGATGAGCAGGCCAGAAGGGGGGCAGTTGGGGGTGAGCAGTCAGCAGGGGGGGCAGTTGGGGGTCATCAGGCCAGCAGGGGGGGCGAAGTTGGGAATGAGCAGGCAGGCGGGTTGGGGGATTGGGAGCAATCAGGCTAGCAGAGGGGGCAGTTGGGGGCAGTCAGGCTGGTGGGGGGGGCAGTTGGGGGCAAGCAGGTTGGCAGGGAAGCCTTTGGGGGTTGAGCAGGTTGTAGGCAGAGTGATTTGGGGTGATCAGTCAGGCAGGCAGTGAGCAGTTAGGAGCCTATGGTCCCACAGGATTGGGCCTAAACCAGCAGTCGGACATCCCCCAAGGGGCATTTATATGAATGTCTGTCAAGTCTTGCAGCTATGGATAGACTATAATAATATATGGGGAGTTAAACAAAAATACTTCTCTGCTGGACTTCTATCATCCCAAATCTCATAGAAGCTACAGTGTGAAAACTGCAACCAGACCCCATTTTCAGTTTCTCAGTGGATGGAAGACTGCTTCAGCCATTAGGAGGCAAGCATGTTCTCCTAACCATGACCATAGCTGATACCCTTCAAATAATGGAGACATTCAGGTATTTAAAAAACACAAAGAATCCATGTAATTGATATGAACCAGGAGTAACTCCTACTTCTCATAGAAACTGAGTGAGATCAACACTGAAAATTAGTCATTTCTTAGGAAAAAGCAATACAATTCTAGAAATGCTGTAGAACAGTAAAGGCATTACCTCTGATTTGCACCAGCTGATTGTCCTATCATTCAACTAAATTCTGACACTACCTATCCAAAGACAACATCATATTCCACAGTGCTATAAGTCCACCCTCCACCTAAGACACCTGTGGTTCTGAACAACTGGCTATAAATCAGAGTAACATGAGATCCTGTCCTTGGATTCCACGAATTTGCTGGAGCAGCTCACAGAACTCAGGTAAACTGTTTTACTTACTAGGTCACTGGTTTATTATAAAAGGATATAAGTAAGAGATAGTCAGATGGAAGAAATGCATAGGGCAAGGTTTGGGAAAGTGTGTGGAGCTTCCATTTGCCACTCTCCCCAAATCTCCAGGTGGTCACCAAACTCCATCCTTTGGGGTTTTTATGGAGGCTTTAATAGACAGGCATGATTAATTAAGTCCGTGGCCATGGTGATAGATTCAACCTCCAGCCCTTCTCCTCCCCTGAAAATCAGGGGGCGGAAAGTTCCAGCCTTTCTTTGTGGTGGCTCCTCTGGCACAGCCCTGTTCCTAGATGGTTTCTATAAGTCTCAACAGAAGACCAGTGGTGTTGGGAAGGGGCTTGGTATGAATCATAAGATACCATTTCACTGTTATGAGAGCAAGTTCAAGAACTGAGGACCAGAGACTAAATTTAATAACAAAAGATGTTTCTATTGCTCTTATGACTCAGGAAATTCCTCGGATTTTAAGAGCTCTATGCCAGAAACTGGGACAAAGACCAAATATATATCTCTAATTTTAAATCTGAATGTCACACTCTGCAACGCTGTGGAAGGCACAGCACAAAATGTGAAGAAGTCCCAAGCCTTACAGACATTACACTGAGTGGCCAGATTATTATGATCTCTGGATACATAATAATCTTACCACTCAGTGAATTTCCTATATAATAAAAGGCTGCCAAAACAGGTTTGGCTCAGTGGATAGAGCGTCGGACTGCGGACTGAAAGGTCCCGGGTTTGATTCCGGTCAAGGGCATGTACCTTGGTTTCGGGCATATCCCCAGTAAGGGGTGTGCAAGAGGCAGCTGATCGATGATTCTCTCTCATTGATGTTTCTAACTCTCTATTCCTCTCTCTTCCTCTCTGTAAAAAATCAATAAAATATATATTTTTAAAAAAGCTAATATGCATACTGTCCCCTCGACCAGGAGTTTGATCAGCAGGCAGACTGGCCAACTGCCCATGTCCCCTCCCCCTGGCCAAGCTGGCCAGACCCCACCCATGCACAAATTCATGCACTGGGCCTCTAATATTCATATATATATATATATATATATATATATATATATATATATATATATATATATCTATATATATAGATAGATAGATAGATAGATAGATAGATAGATAGAGTGTGTGTGTGTGTGTGTGTGTGTTCGCACGCGTGTTTGTGCGTGCAGAGATCATAATAATCTGGCCACTCAGTGTATATACCATCACAAATCTGCAAGCGGGCTATGAAATAACAAAGCCTGACCGTCATTTGTTATTGTGTCTCCACCTAAGAAATGATACTCTTGTTTCCACAGCTGGAGTTTGGGAGGAAGAAGTATGGTTATTCTAATCCTTATTATTATTTTCATTCCTAAAGGAATGCTTTTGGCTTTATTCTCCTAGCCCAGAGAAAACTAATAAATGTACATTATAAATAAAATATGCTTATGGCTTCTTTCGAATGGTTATGTGCCCAGCACCTCACTACTCACTTTTACACTTGTTGAACCCTAGCATTCTGGGCATGAGTGGCAGGTTTTGTTATCACCACTTTCCAGCAGAATGAAAGGATGTTTCCACAGTTAAATAATTTTCCTGAAAGCATCTAGCAGCTGAGCAGCATATTTGAAATTCCAACCTGTCTGACTCTTGAGCCTCAGTTTTAAGCCCAGGTTCTAAATCTCTATTCTACTCATCCTGAATTCAAATGAAAGCAATACAAAAGTGACCTCATTTGTCTCTTAATAAACTGCACATATGTTACCTCAATTCAAAAGTTATTTGTTAAAATTAGAAGCCACTATTTGTTTTAACTATTTAGTCAAAAGGACTGAGCTAATACAATCTGTCACTGCTCTCTCTTTAATTAAACAGCCACCTGGTTTCAGGGGTTACCAATTACATCACCTAATAAGATGTATATTTGTCTAATTACAGCAATAATTAAAAAAAAGGAAGGAATGAGAAAAGAGGGAGGAAATAAAAAAGGAGGAAGGAAATGACAAAGTGACTGATAAAAGGGGAGGGAGAGTGTGGGAAGGAGGGAGGAAGAGGGAAAGAGAGAACAGAGAGAGAGGAGAAGGGGTGGGGAAGCAAGAAAGGAAACAAGGAAATGCACTGTTGACTATCAAGTCTGTGTAGATGTTAATATCCATTCAGAATCCACTCTGACTTCCCTTCTATGTGTTACTTCATCTCATAAGTCAAAACATTTCACTCCACACACCAAGAGCATTACAAATGCTCTTCTCATGGTAGTGCTGATTAATAGACAGACTCAATATTTTTCCAAGAAACCGATTTTTTTAACTGTTGGATAAAGGTGTTAAGTGTCATTTTTCTGTTACTTACATATTTTCTAAATCATATTTCACTTCAAATAACCATTGTACTAGAAACTTGGCAATAGAGAAGACACTATTGTCATAAGTTTTGTAAATCTCAACAACTTCCATTTAAAACTGGTTCCTTAGAAATGTTAGTATTACATTGAGAACTGATTCCAGTCTAATGCTCTATAAATAAAAAGATGCTTAGTATTTTTTTGCAGAAGTGGTAGCCTTAAAATCTTTACAGTGTAGTAACTGTTGCTAATATACAAAAGCAGGTTACATATGGACCTTCAATGCAGCAAATGAAATTTGTTTCGTGCTGATAAATTGAAGACTATCCAGACAATTTCTGTGTTCTATGTCTTGATAAATTAAAAACTTCAGCGAAATCCCCAGGATCATCTGTATTGCGTTTAGGCAGAATCAAATAGTGTTCTTTTGTCAGGGAGTATGTGGCCCCACACGAAGTTCAGACAGCTTACTCTGCAGCAATAGGGCCTTGAATTAAACGTATTCAAGATTAGAAAAGACTGTTCCTCCCCCTCAGGAAAAATGACCTGGCAGAGATGCTGCCGTTCCACTGGGCAGACCTCACTTCGGACATACTTGTGTTTGTGTGCTCTCACCTCGGGCGTTCTGGCAGACAGCCTTCAGGATACGATGTCCGGGGCCACATTTCCCACGATCGGGGATACAGACGCCTTCAGATGCCAGCCATCGGTAGCACATTGGGTCCTCACAGGGGACAGATTCGACCAAATGCGGGCAGTGCCCTGCAGGCCCCGAGGATTCCATGAGCACATGGCGCTGTCTCATTCTAAATCCTAAAAAGAGGAAAAGAAGACTTTTACAGGGTTCCAGCCCTGACCAACAAAAGAAACAGGTAGCAGCTAGTGGAGAGATGAAGTTTTCATTTGAATACATATAGCTCTAAAACATGAATCATTGTGATGAGTTTTCTTTTATGGCAAATGGGAACAATACGAAGATAAAAGAAGTAAATGGAAAAGAACTAGAACAGGAAATCTGTCTTTTAAAGATTACAATCTGGAAGCTGGAGAGTTCGGACATAATCAAAAGAAATCATAAGTAGCATGTGTCCAATGGTATCAATAAATAAGTAAAAATGAATGGACACTTACAGAAATAGCTTAAACACAGATAAATCCATATTTTCTTTTTGCTGTTGTTTTTGGCAGCATTGTTACTCTGTATTAAGTCAAATATAACTACACTTTGGTCTATTCCTTTGGTTGATGTCTGAGCATTCACAGCTTCATTCCCCAAGACTTTCAGGTCAGCCTGCCCTGTGAAGACTGGACCTCATTGGACCTGCACTCCCCATTCTGACTAAATATGGGTCCATGGTCTATTATTCAGTTAAAAAAAGAAAGTACTGTGAAACTAGGTCACAAAGTTCCACCTTAATTAGGATATAAATGAGCCTTACATACAAGCCTACAGCATCACAAACTCAATCTCAGAGGAGTCAAACAGGTACAAATTGAGGAAAATGGGTAAAAATGTAAGACTATAGGGAGTGATGGGTCTGTGGTGCTATGGAGGATGTGCCTTGGTCTGAAATAGTTGGCTAATCTTCAGCTTCCATTGACTGTGGCCATGAGAGAATATGGACTCTCTTTTGTCAAATCTTCTGATTTTTGTCTTAAAAACCCCAGTTCAAGTTATATTTTTATATGAAATCTCTCCATTTTTCAGTGATAGAAACTAATAAATAAATTATAAAAACACAGTGAGCTAAAGAAAAGTGACTGAGAGCTAGATAAATCGCTTAACTCAGCATTTCATATCTGTGGTCCTCCTGATGCCTCACTTCTGAGGGTTGCTCCCACCTTCCATGGATCTCCTATTTTATGTTCCATCCTTTAAAAACCAAATTAAATCAACGGCTCCAATTATTTTAATTCATCTATAATAATAAAAGTGTAATATGCAGATTAGACTGGACAGCCGAACGACCTTCTGGACAAAGCCAGGGCTGCGAGGGGTGAGGCAGCCGCCAGGGTTGTGAGGGCCGAGCCCCTTGCATGAATTCCGTGTGTCGGGCCTCGAGTTTTTAAATAAAACTAATCTTATTGCATGGTGACAGTTAATAACTATTATTCATTTATGCCTTGGGGTAAGTAAAAAGATGAGTCTTTGATGGAAACATAGCATGAAAACATTAAGTTTCCAGAAAGAAAGTTAGATACCACATCTCCCTTTCAACCAGAGGAAATGTTTGGAAGCTTGAGGGCTAACAAAGCCAGGCATATCTCTCCCATAGTTTTTCCAGGGCCATGCCTATCATTCCACCAATAGCAAGCAAACAAAACGGTTATAAAGCTCAAGGTGCAGGTGGCAAAAGACTGGCTGCTCTCAGCACAGCAAGGAGGCTAGCACAAAGCTACACATGGTTTTAGGCCACAAGAGGGAGCCAAGCTTCCTTAGAATATTGCAGGGCTGGGCAAGTGTTATAGCAGTCCTAACTGCTGGATTTGGATTTTCTTGGTCTAGGCCTAGACTCTAGGGCCCTAGTTGGTAAACTGCGGCTCGTGGACCACATGCGGCTCTTTAGCCCCTTGAGTGTGGCTCTTCCACAAAATACCACAGCCTGGGCTAGTCTATTTTGAAGAAGCAGCGTTAGAAGAAGTTTAAGTTTAAAAAAAAATTGTCTCTCAAAAGAAATTTCAATCATTGTACTGTTGATATTTGGCTCTGTTGACTAATGAGTTTGCCGACCACTGGAGACTCTCAGACTCTTTACAGATCATCCGTTCCAGTCTATGTTATTAATCAGTCAAAATACAACCCAAGGAAGGGCTCAGCTCCCTTCCTGGGCCACCTCGAGTGGAGATGCTTGAAACATACAGAGCTCTAAACAAGATGGAAACAGCAAACTACAATGACCTCTGAACTCTCACTGCCACACACTTTGGATGAACTCTACTCTTCCATGTGATGCCCATGTCCCACTTATTGACGTCTATGTCTGTGTTTGCTAATTTACGTCTTTGAGTAGGACACAGCTTGGGGTCTCCATGATTTACATCCTTTGACAAGCAGCTCAGAAATTGAGCAGTCTTCCCAGAGGGCTTCGGGGTGTCCTACACCTACACCTTACTGCCGTGGAGGGGCATGTGTAGTTTTTCCTGTCAATCAAGTGCATCCATCCCACCATAAATCTACAGATTATAGCTCCTCAGTCAACAGATTCTTTCAGCCTCTCATCTGTGCTGCCTTTGTCCTGACTCAAACTAGGACCAATCATAGCACAAGCTCAGCATAAACCAAAAACCTTGGATTCTCTAGTTAGCACTTAACTGTAAACATACCTCAGTGTTCAAGCCTGCAGTAGACATCAGGCTTCCCCCGGGTGCTTCTGCTCTGAAAGATACACAACTGCCAAGCCTGGTTTGAGGCCAGCCAACCGCTTACCTTCATTTACTAAATTTCATATTAATCAGGTGGCATCATCCCGTAAACATTAACTGCTGTATGTAGATCACTATAATGTACTGTGGGAAGCCACAGGAGGAACAGAAAACATAAATCTCATCTTCACAGCCAATGCAGTCCAACAGGAGGAAGACACATGCATTAATTAAGATGTACCTTACACCAAGACTGTGACAGCCACTTTACTGATATTACCCTGAATTAATAAATCATCAAAACTCTTTCATCACTTACTCTGCTCATTTTACATATTTAAAAACTAAGGCTGGAAGATCCTTCATTGCTTCTCCAAAGGCTCATTACTCCTGAAATGGATATGTGTGAAACTCAGCGGGGGTCTTTCTGAGTCCTTACCTCCTCACAAAAGAGGATGCAAGCCAGCTCTAGTGTAAGAGGTTCCCCAGCCCCACTTCCTCCAGTGGATCTGACAGGTACATGTATCATCTCCTCAAACTAAAGGTGTACAGTCTAGAAAGTGGAATTTCAGCCACTGGATAGCAGGAAGGAGTTACAATAATCACTTCCTGACCACAGATTCAGTTCACCTTTAGTGAGGATAATAATAGTTTTCATTTTTCTATGAACCTACGGATATAGTGTCTAGTCCACCAGCTTCGTGTATATTCTACTTGAGATAATTAGAAAAAAAGTGAATGTGGATTGGAGAGAGAAAAGAGAAGAACAACAAATAGCAGAAAGATCAATGTTTTTTAACTAAAGCCATGAACAAGTGAAAGGAGGCTTATGTGGTCTTTTCCAGGTTTGAAGACTGTATTTCTTCATGTGCTAGTGACCCACAGGTGTGCATGTAAGCTTCAACAAAGCTACCCATGGCCGATGCTGTGTCTCCACACTAACTCCATGGGGGCAAGCTGGGAGCAAGGTCCGGCAGGAGGAGCAAAGCGGACAGTGTTTATTCCACCTTAAGCACCCCACCTGTCCTTATCTCTGTCAGTCATGCATATGTTGACAACTCTGAGTCAAAGAAGGTGAGCAGATTAAATTTTTCAATCCAATCCTAGTAATCAAACCACCATCCCTGCAGGGGCAGCAGTTTATTGCATCATTGTAATTTACACCCTGTTGTGAATACAGAAAAGAAGAGGAGGCATTGATAGGTGATCTTGAGCATGAGAACCCGGTTCTTAGAATGAAAAGCAGGCACTGCCTTGCACCAGCTCCAACACATAGACCCTGAGAAGAGAAAACTGTCTCTTACTCTACATATTTCCTGTGACAAAGCAAAATGATCTCCTATGCTTCCCATTAGAGGTGGATTTATCTAGCAGACAATAATAGAAAATGGAAGTTATCCCCATAATTATTATGTGAGGTATAAACCATGTATTTCTAAACTTTAATGCATCATCTAAATTGATTTGTTTCAGAATATAAAAGAGTGTCTTTTCAAAGATAGTCTTGGCCTCTGAGTTTCAAATGCCATTTCCTATGGAGACTTTTAGGATATTAGGTGCTGTGCTTGGGAGGGAGGGTAAGGATGGAATTCCTAATGTTCTATCACATAAGCAATTATCCAGTGTGGCATCATATCCAGGAGCCCTAATCATTTCCTCTTCAGAACAAGGTAGCCTTTCCAAAATATGTCTAAAAGGAACAAAAAATATCTGTCTATATATCAAAAATATTTTTTTAAATGTGCTGCACATGTACAGCTACAGTTCATCCATCAGCAATGTTTCAGGTTATTTCTCTTTCAGGTATCTCTAATTATAACTCTGGGAATGCCTCAAAAACAAAGTCACGAATGATAAAACCTGACCTGATTCAAATCCCACCGGAAGGTGTTCTGGCTTCACTTGACAAGAACCAGCCTGCCGAGCACTGCTGTCCTTGTCCACCTGTCACAGACTAGACGGAAGATGCAAAGGCCGTGTACAACAGCTGCCTTCCGGTGTACTCAGAATGGCTGATGGGCACAAACCTGATTCCTGACTGAATGATGTCTGCCTGAGAATAACAGCCATATGAAGATCATTTCTATAGTAAATATTAGATAATAAAAAATTTCATGCTGTCTTATCTTTTTTCTACTATTTAAAAAAATGTGAACAAAAGGAACATACTAAAGTTATAACACAGCAGCTGAGAAAAAGATCAGCGAGGAGAAAAAAGTCATTATCTCCAGCTTTGTACATTTATTTTATTTTTGTCTTGTTTTCCCCTCAAATCTTCCATCAGATTAGATATAGATGTAGATATACTTATACATATACATATACATATACACAGATAGATACAGATAAACATATGGATATGGATATAGATATACATACAGATATAGAACCTATGAAAGTATGAACATTTGAGATTTCTGCTAGTGCATCTCTTTAGGGTAGAGAATTCAGATGAGAACAATCCAGATCACATGCAGAGGTCAGTGATGTTTCATGCATTAGCCTGTGCCCTCCAGCCTCCATGGAATGCTAAGCCACATGCAGTTTGTGCCAGTCAGTGCCTGGCAGAGCCCATGGTACTACCACGAGACAGTCCAAGATTGAGAGCATCTCAGATTTCATGCTCACAGTCAGTAGGAATAACAAGAAGATTACTTTCTGCTACCATAACATGCTTGGATTCCTGGAAGGCACAGAATCATTTCCCTAGAGGAAAAACTCCATTCTTTATTTGTCCCAAGAGGGATTATAGGCAGGTAGCCCTGGAAAGTTTTAGCAAGACCTTAAAAATAAACATTCTCACAGCTCTGGGGAAAAATTTATAAAATAACAAACTCCCAGACCTGAATAATAATCATTGTACTTACACTCTCTCCCGTCTGCAATTACATAGTGCCTAAAGCAGGTCATTTAGCCTCAGTATGGGCCCTATTAAATAGCCTAATACTTATCCATCCCAGCCTGCCCCTAAACTCTGTAGGACACTCAGGTGAGAAGTTCTACTCTCTCCACCCTTTCTGTGAAAAATGTGTTATTTAGGGCACAAAATACACACGCTGGTGTCTTGGTGCTCTAAAATTGTCCTTAGCACACCTTCCTTTCCCCACACACTGCAACCTATTTTCCCTCTCCCTCCAGAGGGAATGTACTAGTGTCATGGTCAGCAAACTGCGGCTCGTGAGCCACATGCGGCTCTTTGGCCCCTTGAGTGTGGCTCTTCCACAAAATACCATGGCCTGGGTGAGTCCATTTTGAAAAATGGCGTTAGAAGAAGTTTAAGTTTAAAAAATTTGGCTCTCAAAAGAAATTTCAATCGTTGTACTACTGTTGATATTTTTGTCTGTTGACTAATGAGTTGCAGACCACTGCACTAGCTCAAAGAGGCATTCCAGACCCCACCCTTATCTCCCACCTCAGTTCAATGATTGGCTCTCAAGGCTAATTGTTCCCATGGGCCAATGATGAGGTGCACACAGGCAGAGGACTTCTCTGCTGACCTCAGGGATAAGCCTTCGCTTGATTCAAACTTATTTAGGCTTATGGAGGACATCATGAAGGAAGCCTAGTGTTTGGGGAGCACTCCACTGAAGAGTCAGAAGTCCAGGTCCTTATTGCTAGCATGGCCATGATGAAATCACTCTGGGGTTGAAGATAAATTGCTTTGCTTTTCTACATTTTTGTTTTGGCATTTTATGAAGTGTTGGGTTTTCACTAAGCCTAAATGCTAATGCAAATGTGGGCAGTTAATTCATTTCCTAGGGCTTCCAAAACAAATCACCACAAACTAGGTGATGTAAAGCAATAGAAACTTACTGTCTCATAGTTCTGGCAGCTAGAAATCCAAAGTCAAGCTGTCAGTAGAGCCCTGCTCCCTCTGAATGCTCCAGGGAAGAACTGTCCCGGTGCCTCTCCTAGCTGTTTGTGGTTTTCAGAGGCACTGTATGCCTTGGCTTGTGGAGGTATCAATGCAATGTCTGTCTCCGTCTGCACATGGCCTTCTCCTTCATCTTCTGCATCTGTCTCTACACATGGCACTCTCCTCTGTGTGTTTCTGCCTGTCTAAATTTCCCTCTTTGCGTAAGGACATTCATCCTTGAATTAGAAACTACCCTACTCACATATGACCTCATTTTAACTTGATTATATCTGCAAAACCCCATTTCCAGATAAGGTCACACTCACATGTGCCAGGGGTTAGCACTAGACATATCATTTTGAAGGACAAAAGTCAACCCACAGTAGGTAATGTCTAAAGAATAATGGACCAGCGTATATTTGCATCAGCACATCATGTTCCCTGGAGGGAGTTGCTTCTCTCCCACTTCCAGTCCTTCTATGATAGGGATATAGGAGCCAATGAGGAAAAAGTTTGGCAGACGGAGGGATCAGAATGTTGTGAATGTCCCAACTGAGCTCCATGGACCAGTTCTTAGATGTGTAGAGAAAGAAGACTGAAATAAAAGTAAAAAGAGCAGTTTTTTACCTTTTTTTTTTTTGTGTGTGAACATTTGGACTCAAGTGACAAAAATTACAGCATAGAATTAGGAGGGGGGAAAAAAACAAAAAAAATTGTCTGAATTTCTGTAGAGACTCTATGGCCCAACACAAAGGGGATGAAAACATTTATTACACCTGACCATAGCATTGCTTCTACCTTCTTTTTTAAAATAGATTTTATTGATTTTTTTACAGAAAGGAAGGGAGAGAGATAGAGAGCTAGAAACATCGATGAGAGAGAAACATCCAACAGCTGCCTCTTGCACACCCCCTACCGGGGATGTGCCCACAACCAACATACATGCCCTTGACCAGAATTGAACCTGGGACCTTTCAGTCTGCAGACCGACGCTCTACCACTGAGCCAAACCGGTTTCAGTTGCTTCTACCTTCTTGATGAGGGATCAGCACATCATGTTCCCTGGAGGGAGTTGCTTCTCTCCCACTTTCTGTCCGTGGGGCTTGGATGGAGCTGGCTCTTTGGTGGACCTGGTCTCTAATCAGAGTGATTGCATCAGGGAAGAGCACCTGATACAGATTAGCTAATGGGATTCAGCACCAGGACTCTGCCTGGAACTATTAGGAAAGACATTTCTTTCTATGCTACTTACTGTTTAAAAATGAAATTCTCTGCGTTTTTTTGTTTTTTGTTATGTTGAGAATTTTAAGATCTACTCTCAGCAACTTTTAAATACATACTATAGCACTTATTGTTACCTGTAGCCTCAGAATGTAGTCATTTTATAAATGGAAGTTTGTGTTCTTTAACAAACATCTCCTATTTCCCCACCCCCAGCTATTATTTTATTCTCAGTTTCTATGAATTCAGGTGTTGTTGTTTTTTAAAAGACTCCAGCTATAAGTGTGATCAAACAGTATTTGTCTTTCTCTACCTGACATTTTACTATGCATAGTGCTCTCAACATTCATCCATGTTATCACGAATGGCAGGATTGCCTTCTTTTTATGGCTAAATGAGATCCCTTTGTGGGTGAATGTGTATGTATGTATTTATATGTGTGTATATAGATTTACATTATATTTTATTTAATCATTCTTCTGTCAACAGACACTTATGTTGTTTCTCTGTTTTGGCTATTATACGTAAGGCTGCAATGAATATGGAGGAGTGCAGAGAAAGAGTAGATCTTAAAAGTTCTTACCACAGACACACACACATACAAGGTAACACTGTGAAATGATAGATGCATTAACCCAACACTCCAGGTTTCATTGAAATCAAGATTTCTATTGTTTGATAACAAAATTAAAGTTAGATTCCTTTCCTTGATGTACACTCAATATACACTCTCTTGCCTTAGAACAAGAGTCGGAATAAAGGAAAGCCAGGGACAGGGTGTGTGAGCCTGGCTGGGCACATAATGTGCATTTGTGCATTGTGGGGACTGCTGAAATGCCGGTCCTCAAACAGACCTGAATTTAGGCTGAGAGCACCAGCTTAAAACACCAAACGCTTGCCCACGTATTCTTTCTTTGCATGTGGTCATTGGAAGTAGTGCTTAGGAAATGTAACCTCACTTCTGGGCTGTCCTTGTATTGCATTCATCTTAATAAAGAAAATATTTCCTTTTAGCCCTGTCATGTAATGGGGCATAATATGAATGCATTCGTAAGAGCCAATGAAAGAGAAGTCAAGATGTTCACAGCAAACGAAAGAGAGCAAGACTACCAAGGACTACAACATTAAACAAGGACATGAAGTTTTAAGATTTCACCTTAAGACTGAGCACAAGTGCAATACCAACATGCATAAATGACCTTCATGAAAAATAACATCAAATTCAGCATGTGAAAATCTGAAAACAAATTTTTCCTGATGTATCTACAGAAATCATGTCTAAGGTATACGATTTTTTGAATAATAGTCACTTCACTAACTATGAACATAATCTGAATATCAAGCAAGGTCAGAGTTTCTGTTCCATAGAAATATCCTGAATGTTGCCAGAGCTGAGCTGGTTATCTAAAATGTACAAATAAATATTGCCTTAAGCAGGCTTAATTGGCTACTGAGCTTCCAGAATAAACATGTGTACACTGGAAGCAACTGAAACACACACACAGACAAGCCACTCACCTTTTCTCCCCTGGAGATCATGGCAGTTTTCATGGATGCACAGACCCCAGGCTGACCAGGAGGACACCACACAGTCTGTAGAGCAAGGAATGCTGCAGAGCTGAGAGGCTGCAGGGGCAGGCCCCACACATAGTGTTTTGTCCACAGGTCTAATGACTAAAGGACAGAAAGAGAAAAAATAATGGACCATGTCACCTTCTCTGGTTATCCCTAGAATTGTTCCCGTCTTTGCGTGTTTGCCTTGCCCACATCAGCTTCATGGTTCAAAGGGTAAACACAAACAAAATATAAATATAAAACACTCTCTAATATGCATGGCTCAGCTACACAGTATTAGCATTTGGGGTAAGAAAAGACTGAAAAACAAAGGAGTATTCAAAAAGGGCATGTACTTGAGTTTCCTGCCTCACAGAGCATTCCCTGGGAGTTTAAGAGAGGACTAAAAATATAGATACAATACCTAGAGTTATTACTTAAAAAATTAAATGGCTTTGTGAAGTTTTGAGATGAGCCCATCTCAATGATATAAATGACTGGGTTGCTGTGAAAAAAATAAAAATTGAACTCCTGAGGTGGGGTGTTTAGCATAACCAATCTACTGCTGTTACTCCCCTGAGGTGGAGCTCTCCAAGACAGTAGAAAAAGGATTCTTAAAATCAGAAGAATAATCAGGATCCATGACTACAGAATTAGCCCTGAAAGTCAGTTTCATTAGTGAGGCTACCCAGAGTCTAAGGAGCTACAGGGCCTGGAAACTAGGAGCCTGTGAGCTCTTCCTGTGTGGCCCTCACCCAAAGAACACCCAGAGCGGGTCCCCATCCTGGCGCCATGAAAACACACAGAGGAAGGAGAAGATGAGATGCTGATCCCTGTGGAGTTTGAAACATAAAAGTAACTAGGACACCAATACCTAAAACACACCAAAAGAACACCAAATACATAACCACACTTCACAGAATGGCCCCATGCTAAGGGCGTTTTGGAGCATTTTGGAGTTTGTGAGCAAATGACTTAAGTTCAGAAGGTTTTATCTTGTGGACAGGCTTACACTATTGTCTAACTGTTTCCTTTGTTTTTCCACACAGCTAAGCAGATTAGAATTGCTACAAAGGCAGAGACTGGCATGAGAGGATTGGGTGGTGAATCACGCCGTCTATTTGTCTCCGCACGCTACCTGCCATGTGAATTAAATTGGAGAAAGTTGGCACTAAATCACTGCTCTGACCAGCAGAACTTTGAGCATAATCCAAAACGATAATAAAATAAAAAATTCTGTCATGAAGAAATTGTAACCCATGAGGGGGGAAAAATGGGGGGGATATACTGAACAGTGGGAAAGCCTGAGGTAATTTTGGGGGTGAATGAGAAAAGTAAAAGGTTGCAATGAAAAATAATATTTTGTTTTAAATTAATTTTTTTACAGCTTACCAAAAGGATTTGACCTGACTTAAATAAATGGCAGGGCAAGCAAGATTAGAACTATAAATGTCACGGGCACAAGCCAGTGGAGGGGACAGGCTGAAGATGAGAGAACAGGTGTGAATGGAAAGCAAAAGGGAGGGTTGATGATCAAACAAAGACAGTGCTGGTGTGTTAGCAGTGGGATGGGAGGCTGGTGTGACCAAGACTGGAGATGAACATCTGATACTGATGGATTGTGGGTAAAAAAGAACCAATGAGATGAGGGAGGGGAGTTGATTTCTTTCCTAGGAGGGAGCAATGGCTGACACATGGAACAACCATTCACTGAGTAAGTATGCATTCATTCCAAACCATTCAGCACCCACGCTCAATCAGGGGCTTTTGAACTGTGACTGCTTTCAAAGAGCTCTAAGTCAAGAAGCCTGAGTCAAGTAGCGTATTAACAAACTTGATGGAAAGAGATGCTTCAGAGCATCAGGTAAGTAGAAAGTGCACATCCAGAGGTCCTAAGGCAGAAGTAGGTTTGTGTACAGGTCCGTGCGTGTTACAATGTGTTCTCACAAACTCAGCTTTAGTTCTAAAAGCAAAACTCCATAACGAAGGACAAGGAATCAGGGAATGTAAACTGATTAATCTTCTTAGTTAAAAAAAAAACACGAAAACATTTATAATGCACAACAGGCACCAGATATACATGTATCAATCAAGTTAAGCTGTCTAACTGCTTTTAAATATATATATTATTATTAGTCCTAGTTTAAAAATGAGGAAATTACAACATAAATATTTACTCTTTCCTACATGTCCGGTTGGTGAGCAGAAGAGCTGGGATTTGGACCCAGCGGTCTGTCTCTTAACCACGGCACTAAGTAACCTCTCCATTGATTATTCAACCTACGTTGTTGAGTTCCTCCCATGAGTTAAGACAGTGTTAGGTGCTCACACTAGAACAGTTAGTAAAACAGAGAAGGCCCCTGCCCTCACGGAGACCGTATTTCAGTGTGGGTTAACACTAACTATACATGAGTCCATGGGCTTGAACAAGTCTGGAAAGCTGTTAGAGTTACTCCTTTCCCATGCTATCTCCCTGCAACACCAGTCAGACAGACTTAAGTGTCTGATGATCAGTGCCAAGAAGGTACCCCAAACCACTCAGCTATAAGACGCAGAAGACACTGGCTGTTATAACCTTTGTACCTGCGTTGAAATTAGTTAATCCACCAGTGCAGTGACCAAGCACACAGAAGGCCTGCAGTACATATCATCAGCAGCTCTAGATTGTCTGTGTCAGCCAGGCTCCAGGTTGGCAGTGCAATTAGAAAGAGACTGGGGAACTTGTTTTAAAACTGTGTTTGTTTTTACAGATATTAAGCTTCTGTGGCTTATTTTTGGAGGGCTGTTGAGGATTACTGGGAGGTGTGGGGTTAAGTTCCCTGAGGTCCCCTTTGATAAATACCTAGGGCTAATGGTACTACTAAGATTTGAAAGTAGGAGAGAGGGACATGGTGTGCTGGAGAAGAACAAGGCGGGTCTTCCCCGGGGACTATTAAGTGGCATAATGGGAGGCACAGGGATGGGGTTGAGGCCATTTGTCAGAGCACTTACACCTCTAGCACCTGCAGCTTTGACAGACAGGGGATCTTTATCCATTTCAATAAATTCTCCCAGTCCCAGGCGACATGTCGCAGATGCTTCATTTAAGCACTGAATCAATGTGCTTGGGTCAACCTATCTCTCTCAAATGCCCTGGGCTACATTTGCTCTACAAATAAATCATGAGGATATCACAAAGCACTTACCAGCTTCAGCCCACTTAGGTAGTCATCTCCCTGAGAATAGTGAGCACAGGATATTTCTACACCCATTGACTGTTAGCGCCAGAAGGGAGTTTTTGAGCTAATTTAGTTTAATTCATCAATTTTTCTGAAAAATGAGCTCCAAATACATCAGGTGCTTCCAAAGACCTTCACTCAGCAAATCAAGAGCAGAGCAAGCCTAAGTCTTATCCCAGGTGGTTTATTTTATTTTTTTCCTGGAATGATGGCATTGGGCAGAGCATAGGAGGTCATTTATGCCAAGGACATTTGTTAAAGAGTCACAGGGACCATGACTGGAGCAGCCAGTGCCAGAATCTATCTAATCTCTCCCAGGAATGCTGCAGGCTCAACTTCTCCCTTTAACAAAATCCAAACCCTTCTCCTCCTTCACTGGTACGGTACTTCTCCAACCTCTTCCCAGAAGTCCCTCACTAAGATGGAGGTGGTAGATAGGAAGACCAACATTTGCTCCACTTCAAATGGCCATTTACTTGTTTAATTGGCAGCTATTCGTGTTGGGACAAAATTATTCTGGGAGTGGCTGAGTGGGGGCCATGACCTGGACCACCGGGGAGTGGATGGTATAAGCGTTTTTACTTTTAATGGGGCCTCATTTCTTCTTGGCCAAACTCTAGCCATACTGTCTGCAGGAAAAACTGCTGCTTCCTGCTAACCTGCACTCCCTGCTCTGGAGCTATGGACTGAAATCACTTTATTCTATTTATAACTCTTTTTTTTTCTCTCTCTCTGTGTGTCCATTCAGTACATGGCTGTGCTTGTCCTGATCCACTTTTCCAGCTGCCTTTTAGACCATGTCACCATGAGGCCTTTTGCCATTCTGGTGTTAACCAACAGCCTGATTAGATAAACAATTATCCACGGCTTTATAGGCCATTTAACCTGTGTAGGCAGCAATGTTGGCTTGTAAAGAGCCCTAAGTAGCCACAAAGTGTTAAAGAGCCAAAATAACATATAAGGAGGATATATTGACATCACTTCATAATGGTAGCTTTCTAAATGCTAGGGAATGTAGCACAGTATTATAAGCAATTGTACATATGCACTATTCATTAATATATTAGGTATTTCAGTACCTACCTTGGAATTTTTTATTTGCAATTATTAAATTGACCTGCCTTACAAGAAATGTGAAAGTCTGTTCTAATGATTGCAAAGTTTCCTTAAATAATGAATTACTCCCTGAACAGCATGGTAACTAACAAGGGAGATATGCTGGATAAATGATATGTTGAGTGCTTAAAAATTATTTTAAATTCTAGAAATGTACAGAGTTCATGATTTTCCTTAATCACAAGGTAATTTCAGATGAGCATACTAATTCAATCAAAAAGAATTGTAATTAAGAAGAAAAATGCCTGTTGTGATCATTAGCATGTGACTGCCATTGTAAAGAAAAATTAGTTCCTTCACATTTTATTCTTTGAAACTCTATCAAGTTCTAATTCAAACTAATTTGAATTAATACAGAAATAAGTTGGCAAGGATTCAGTAAGAATACCTTACCTCCCCACCCCTGATGATGGCCATTTTGTAAGATTTAAACTTCAATGCCTTTTAACTTCTCAAAAATAAATTAAATTGAAATTGCATAGCACTTAATGATATTAATAACCTAGCATCTCTCTCTAGTTTATTTTAAAATTAGTTATATTTGCTTAAAGTAAAAAGAGTTATCATAGAAGTCAATGGGATTTTCTCATTTTTAATATATCTGTTATTGAATAAAAATGTGTCAATCTTCCAAAATTCAGAAAGTATTTGAGGTCACTTCACCATAGCATATTGGAGTTCACCTTTTCCTCTGCACAGAATAAAGTATCCTAAAGACAGTAAAGGAATTAGTCACAAAACAGTGCTTTTGTTCTCATATTTTCATGGAGATGAAAATAAAATAAAAGTAATGCTACTTCCTGAGAACTCTTAAACCTGGATTATCTGTCTGCTTTCTTTCTTTCTTCATATATATATATATATATATATATATATATATATGAATTAGTATATATATATACTAATTCAATTATATATATATATATATATATATATATATATGTGTGTGTGTGTGTGTGTGTGTGTGTGTGTGTGTGTGTGTATTATTGATTTTTTTACAGAGAGGAAGATAGAGGGATAGAAAATTAGAAACATTGAATATCTATGAAAGAGAAACATCAATCAGCTGCCTCTTGCACACCCCCCACTGGGGATGTGCCTGCAACCAAGGTACGTGCCCTTGACCGGTATCAAACCCAGGACCCTTCAACCCGCAGGCCGATGCTCTATCCACTGAGCCAAACTGGTTTCGGCTCTGTCTGCTTTCTATGGGTACAAAGTACTCCAGCAAACAACATATTCTATCTCTGGTTGCTTTTACATAACAGATTTGATTTCCAGAATGACATTAACCTTCACCAAGTTAGGCAAAGAAGTCCTCTTCACTTCCACTTTCCAAATCAAAGGCAGGCACTAGGAACCCCAAAGGGAATTCCCATCAAAAGTCAGGACCACAACTTTCCATAGGCTCTCTGAGGAATAACCATAATAGAAACAGCAATTGCTAAGATATAATCCAAAACTAATGAAAGAACCTACTTATGCAAAAATGCTGCTTTCTAAATGATTTTTGAGAAACAATATTGCCTCTGACATATGCATTCAGTGAGCATACTGACTTGGCAGAAATTCAATCCACCTCACTGCTAAAATAAATAGGCCTCTTCTGCAGACTGAAGGAGTCAAGCAGTTGAAGGGGAAGATAAATAATATTACAATTTTAAACAGAAAGCTGATTTCCTTCAAGAAGCTTTGTGTGTTATTTCAACTGACTTTTGCCACTGGGATTTGCAAAATAAAGTTTCATTCTTTCAGTTTAGTGGATAGAATAAAAACAAAATCTGTCTTCTAGTACTATAGTCAGCTTAAAGAATGAAAGCACATCTCATCCTATGATATGTAATAAAGCTTAATTTTAGCCATATTGCAACTCTCTTGGCAAAGTACTGTGCAATATAATTTGGCAGGAGAATGGGTATGTATGTGCAGCAAATTTAATATCTAAAAATAATTCCTGCAATTAGAAATGATGATGTGAAATTTGGCCACATGTTAAAAAGCTTTCCAAATATCATTCACTTCACATAGCCACTTGCTAAATATTTATCACATAGTGATTTTCTCGGTGCTACAGATTAACAATGCTATAAACAAAGATAAAAATCAATATTCATAATAAAAATGAAGACAAAATAAATGAAGTATGTATACAATTTTAGTAAGTAATCAGAAACAAATCCAACAATTACATCATTTGGGGAGAAACACAGTAGCTTTCATTCCTAAATTTATGTATTTTATCACCAGATATTCTCTCCTCCATTTCAACTTTGAGAATTTTTTTCTGATTATTCATCAGACTTCTAGCTAAAAGCCTATCTGGGGGTCCAGAGAGGATGGAAAAAGCAAGAGCTGACCTAAATGGCATCCTTTACAGCTTAGAGTTGGAAATATCATCAATGATGAGAGAGAATGGAAAGGAGATAAGTGAAAGATGAGGAAGTGGTCAGGCAAAGAGAAAAGGTGAGAGAAAGTTATCTCCAGAGATGTCAGCAACAGGATATGCAGTGCCAGAAGTGCAGCCATCAATAGGTTTTTAGTGCAAGAGTCCTCTTCATATCAACACTCTGCAAACAATAGCAAGAGCTAATTGAGAGAATGATCACAGGAGACTATTTCATTTATTAGCTTAAAGGTGAATGTGTATTGACAGCCCACTTAGTTCTAGGCACTGTGCTAAGCACTTAAATGCAAGTTCTCATTTATTCATCACAATCACTCCAAGGTAAACACAATTATTGTTCCCATTTTATAGATGAAATAACTAAAGATAAATTATTTGCTTAAACCAACAAAGCTAATTAAGTGATAAACACTGAACCAGATCCTTTTTAAACACTGAAAAGCCCAGATCCTTTAATACTACAGTATAGTATGATGTTATCTTTGTAATAAATTATGATAGAAAAATCTCCTGTAATAGTAATAATTGATCAGGAAAATAAATAAGTGAACATTGAGTCCACTTCCAAAATTTTCTTCAAGGGAGATCAAATAGACAAAATAAATAAATAAATAAATAAATAAGGTTTAAAATCTCAATAATAAAAAAGAAAGAAAGAAAGAAAGAAAGAAATAAAAATAAAATCTCAGTAGTAAAAGCCAAACCTCAAGAAAGGAAAATATTGTTAAAGGAGAATGAGGAGCTAGGTTGGTATTTTTTATGTGATTCCAAAGGTATTTATGATTATACTAAAGGTGTGAGAGAGTAGATAAAATAATATTATAATGACTACTTTCATCTTAAGTTTAGTTTTAGGGCCACTTCTGAGGTATTACAATGAATTCACAATAACACCACTCCCCCTCTTTTAATATATTTTTAGAGTAATTGATGACCAAAGAAACCATTTCAGCAGCTTTGAAACTGGGAAAGATGATAAGAGTGAGCAAAAATTCAGCCTCCACTGGTACACACAGTCTCACTAGCACAGTTCTATCTCCTTGTCTACCTTCTCCAACCCATCAACTGAGAAAGGACAGCCTAACAGTTCAATGTTCCTAGACCCACTGGACAAGAACTAGAAAGAAGAAAGATGTTTTAAAAAAACAAACAAACAAATAACATGATAAGGATGCTCCAGAGAAGGAAAAGGTAACAGGAAGAGCAGGTAAGAAAGGTCAGGAGGAGGTGACAGAAAGCGGAGCCTGGACTCAGACTTCAGGACTGGGCACAAGATGCCCCTTTAGTCCATCTGAACAAAGCAAGTCAGACCTTCATCTGTGTTGATTTAGAAGGTGGTCTCTCAACCTGGGAATAACTGAACAAGAAGTTTTAATAATGGTAACAAGAATGGAAAATCCATATTCTCCAAGGTGGCAGAGTCCTCCAAGAACAATATTGCTAAAACTGGAGCTTACAGCTCTTTCTAAAGGAACAAAAACCAAGTAGTAAAATTTGTACTTTTTAATCCCTTTTACCTTTTCCACCATCTCCCCAACCCCTTCCCATCAGACAACCACCAATTTGTTCTCTGTGTCCTAAGTTTGTTTCTGTTTTATCTTTTCATTCACCTTGTTTTTTAGATTCCACATATAAGTGAAATCATATGGTATTTGCCTTTGACATATTTCACAAAGAATAATATCCACTATATTAAAATAGTCCTGGAGGTGTGAAATACAGTATAGGGAATATAGTCAATAATACTGTAATAACTATATATGGTGTCATACGTGTGCTAGACTTAACAGGATGATCACTTCATAATGCATATAAATGTATCATCAATATATTTTACACCTCCAAATAAATATATCATCAAATTTTAACTGCAACTGAAAAGTAAATTAAGATATTTTTTTTTACTACTTTAGGGGGTCAAGAAAAAACTATTTGTCCCTAAAATAAATACGCACATTTTGTTTATACAGGAGAGAAAAACGAAGGCCTCCCTGTACTGGATATCCTTGTTAGCCTATGCTGCTTTAACTTTGCAAATTGTTTTAAACTGAACAAGTAAATTCAGCTTCAAAGGAAGGCTCCTTGGATTCAGCAGGCCCCTAAGTAGTGATCAGAACAAGAAATACCATAGTAATTTTTTAAATGAAGAATAGTTCTTTCTATTATATAAGGGGCCACATTATGATTTTTTAGATGTAAAATGAAAATTTCAAACTGACATCTCTGAATTGCAAAACTAAATGAAAGCTCCTTTTTCCCCAGGCCCAATTGGATTCATCAGTCATACGCTATATATCTCTTCACTGTGCCAAGGCAAATATTATAAATTAGTAGCTTCCAACCTGGCTACTTCCATGGGACCTAACATATACCCAAGCACTGTGTCAGAATTGGGAAAGGTAGCGGAGAGTACAGTATGGATTTATATCTTTAAAAATCTTTATTATTAACAGGTTGGGGAATAAATCTTATGAATAATTTTTGGAATATGATTTTGAAAACCCAATTGGCAAAATACTATCATTAAAAAACTGTCAAACCTAGAGCCTACCACTACCTGTGTGAATTGGACAAATCTCTTAGCAATTGAGCTTCTGTATAATAAACTACCCAGTGTTTCTCACTTTTGTTACATTATCTTATCTCTAAGGAGCCTTTGTAAACAGTTTTCCCTAATTATCCCTTTATTCCCAATGACATTTTCACACCACACATACAAAGTATAAGATCTTTCCACCCTAAGAACCAATTTTGTATGCCATGAGGTCAATAGCATCCCCATTGGGAATGAAGGAATAGCACACAGGGTGAGCTTAAACTGTGCTCCATTCAAGCAATTTACAAGTATGTCCTGAGGAAGCACTACTAGTATTTCTAGTATCCAATAGGGAAAGTTTTAAAAATCTATCCAAGCTTCTATCACTAATAAATGGCTGAGGCAAGACTTGAACTCAGCCAGCATGAGTTGTTTTTCCATCTTCATCACCATGTTAGACTTCCAGGATTGAGCTCTGAAATTCTTAGACTCTATGCATTTCCATGGCTGTAGGCTGAACACTATGTTTTTGGTTTGGCTACTGTGTTTCTTTTTTTTATTTTTTTCATTTATTTATTGATTAAGGTATCACCTATTTGTCCTCATCCCCCTCATTCCCATCCCAAACCCCTCCCCAAGCATGCCCCCATCCCCCTGTTGTCCATGACCATTGATTATGCTCATATGCATGCACATAAGTCTTTTGGTTGATCTCTCTCCCTTACCCCACCCTCCCTACACTCCCTCTGAGGTCCAATAGTCTGATCAATGCTTCCCTGTCTCCAGGTCTGTTCTTGTTCATCAGTTTATGTTGTTCATCATTTCCCCTAAATGAGTGAGCTCATGTTATACTAGAAATACACTTTTAAGAACAGAAAATGAGACAAGCAATAATAGTTATGCTGAGAGGTAAATGAATCAGTCTATAGTGAGTTTCTTTCTGGGCCAACAGTTCTTTTGAGAACCAATTTCTATGCTACTGTGTTTCTTAATACCTGTGTTTTCATGAAACTAGAATAGATATTTTAATTTTTTCATTACAATAAGCAGGAGATAGTACATTAATTTTTTCATTACAATAAGCAGGAGATAGTGCATTAACCAGTAAGATATGCTATTTTCTGGTAGAATTCTGATGCATGTAAAGAGTACAAATGATTTCCCCAGCCAGAGTGGCTCAGTGACTGAGCATTAACCTATACACCAAGAGGTCACTGGTTTGATTCCTGACCAGGGCACATGCCTAAGTTGCACACTCATTCCCCATTAGGGGGTGTGCAGAGGCAGCAGATCTATGCTTCTTTCTCATCTATGTTTCTATCTCTCTTTCCCATTCCCTTTCTCTCTCTAAAATCAGCAAAAACATATTTTAAAAAGAAATATAAATTATTTAAAATAGCTGATAAGCTGTAAAAATTTTATGAATTGATCTTTTGCTTAAGTAGCAGTCATGTTATTAAAAAGCCATCCTGAGAAGTTGTACCCTAATATTTTACAATTATACTATACATCAATGCAAAATAGGTTATTAATACCAAGAGGACAATGACAAATATTTTTAAATATTACAGTCATTTTCTAGGAAGTCATAATTTGAGAGAAAAAGCATAAAAATAACAGGTTAACGGCAATTATTTAATTTTAAAATGCACTTACATGATTTTCTATTAAAAGCAACATGATGTATTTATAGGTTATTTAGTGCAAATAAACACTAATTCTGAAAATATAAGTACCTATTTTTAAAAGGGTAGATGAATCAAATTTCTAAAGTAAACTAGTGTATTATCACATAAACAGACTCAGTTTCAATAATTGTGTTATTTTTATAAAACACTTATATACTTTCTTAGCTGAGGCACTTTAACAAATATTGTTTTGTTCAACCCAATGAAACTCAAAGATAGAACATGTTCATCATAACAATTATTATTATTTTTTTTTTGAGGAGGAAATCCTGAATGAGTAAGTAGTTATGTTTGTTTAGATCATTTTCAGACATCTGGTAGCTTACAGTAGGATCTTTAAAATAGAGAACTCGGCACAAAAGTCAGGGAGCCTGTGCAGGTTACAGATCATGAAGGAGCACCTCATGTGAGGACTAGTGTTACCTTTCCTGAGCCATCTTGTCCAATCTGGCCCAATAGGATCCAAACAGATCACAGCCCTAACACCACAGTATAGGAAATCACAGATTTCTTATTCTGAGAACAGAGATGGGGCCATATCTTGCAGGCCATCAGGTAATAACTAGTCTATCGTCTCTCCTTAACATTAATAATTAATTAAATATTTATAGTTATTTTCTTCTATTATAATTAAAGGCCCAGTACATGAAATTCAGGCACGAGTAGGGTCCTGAGGCCTGGCTGGTGATCAGGGCCAATCAGGGCCTCCCTTTCCCAGCTGCTGGATGACAGCCTGGGCCTTCCTTCATTCTGTGCCACACGCTGGTGGTCAGAGCACATCATAGCGACCAATCGGTCTCCCAGTCGAACTCCCATGGGGACAATTTGCATGTTAGGCTTTTATATATAGATAGATGATCAAAAACAGGTATACATTGCTATCTTTTAGAAAAATAGAAACTTCTCAATCCTATTCTGAGTTAAGACATGTTTCTGATGAAGTCTTATGTCTCCAGGGAAACCAGACAGATCCCAAGGAAAGTGAGGGGCCTACTTAGAATATCCTTTCCCTCAGAGATCAGAGATATGCTCCCTTGTGGAACTTTGGAATGGGAGAGATCTCAATGGTCTCTTTTACAATATTCTGCTTCTACAACTGAGAAAATCAAGACTTAACGTGGTTATATGACTTGCATATGGTTAGCTTAAAAATCCACTTGGAATTCCCTGACCTGTCACTGACTTCACTCACTTATGCCAACCCTAGTTGGAAAGAAAAAAAATATACATGCTTGATTAATCTTATCATATCCAACCACATCTACACTTCTCATTCATTGAGGATGTATTTTATTCTGCAGATGACATTATGCATGAAATATACATTTCTTCTCTTCAATTAGGTTGCAAAAACCCTGTTGTTAGGACAGAAGCACATAATTCTACCCAAGAGTCCATATAAGCAAGTTTGAGCTAGTGAAGTGACTATTGCTAAGGAAAAAAAGATCAGGATTTTTTTCTAATGAGCATTTCAAAAGAAACGTTATACAACTTATAGATATTTAAATAAAAACATAAATAGAGTTAAATGCTCATTGTAATACAACTTTCCCAGAAACAGACACTCTATCTTCCTGCTCATCACTGCAACTCCAGTCCCTTAGATATTGACCAGTGGATAGTTAGCATTCAACACATTTTTAATAACTACTTAAATAAATTAATGTGGCTATATGCATTTCAATGCCAGCCCAGATATTAAATGAAAATGGAGTTGGGTAGCAAATATTTGATAAATATTTGAGAGTAAAGAATGCTGATATACACGTTCTACATAGAGATGTACAGGTTGAGCCTACAAACAAGTCACCTTGCCAAGGGGGCAAGCAGTGTTGAAATCTGACCAGGTTCTGCTACCAAACTACATCCTCCAATTGATACTCAAAATGATGTCTCTTTCTAACACTCCCTCTCCCAGCAGGTGACTTTGTATGCTAGTAATTCACACAATCATGCCGTTTATGCTGCCTGCCTATGGCCCTGCTTATGTACCATCTGAAAGAATGAGAAGTACCTGCAGAGTCAGGTCCATTTAAAAGTGTCCCTTGAAGTTGAAGATGCCCTTATAGTCATAAATGTTTAATCATTGAAAAGTTTGAAAAAATAGGCACTTCATCAGAGATGTTTCTTTAAAAAACCAATACATACATATTCTCAAAAATAAAAAAATAAAAATAAATCCAGGTGTCTGATCAAGAAAAGAAACATGATCCCACATCAGTAAAAACAGCAGATGGAAGAATTAATGGGTAACATTCTCTGGGTCTGAGATCAGCCAGCAGAGTTTATTAGTAGAAATAAGTGAGACAAAGAATGAGAAATGGCTGGTGGGATTATGAGCAGGTTAATAGAGGCATGCATTAAAGGTCAGAATGTTAAATGTATTTGTTAATGATTCCAAAGTCCAAAAATTCAAATAGAGTAATGTGACAAGGTCCACATTAGGCCGCTTCCCTTTGCTAACCTCTTAGCAATAAGCACTGCAGTTTGAAAAGGAAAGAATATAGTCTTCACAAAAGGAAACATTCTGGAAGCAGAAAGTACCCACTTAACACAAATCACTGTCAAATCAGACATGCTAACTGAGCTGCAATTGCAATATAATAGAACCGCTAAATCTCCCTTTCCTACCCACTGTGCTGCCTGCTTCCTCCAGGCTAAGCAGATCATTAACTCCCAGCTCCTTTTCTAGGCACCGCTGCAGAGTCCCAGAGAAGATTTCACATAATCCCATGTTTTGGCAACCCTATCATTTGATCAGAAGAATTAGATTCACACTTAAAATAAGGGACCATTATTAAGTAGGACAAGTATTAATTAGGTTTCCCTGTGTCTGATATCAATTGTACATGAGGTAGGTAACTCTAGAAGAAAATCAAGGTCTGGTGAGTGATTCTATATAAAAATAAATCTTGCAAAATTAAATTGTATGTGTAATAAGTTGCATTATAAAATAAATGTGCAAAAATTCCAAATGACAATCATTCAAAAATATTCCTGTTTTTACTATGCCCAAGATACTGGAAATTTCACCCAGCAAGCACATGAAACACAAAAATAATTGAAAACATAAAAGAGCAAAGTGTGTGTGGTTTTTTTAATGCAAAAATGGATCAACATTGGGATATCTATTAATATAACTTACTGTACGAATAGATAGTGGGAGGAAATGCAATGACTCCTCTCAGTAAGTACATATATATAGATATGATATATTTTATAATATGATGTAATATGTAAGTACTATTTATCTATAACTTCCACAGTTAACAATAATCAGACATTCAATGTCCAAAACAAATAAAGAAACAAATAAGCCGATCATTTAGAATTAAACATTTTTAAATATTTAGGTAAGAAGTAAGGCAGGAGTATCAGCTAACATGTTATGACCTTCCCATTGTGCTAGATTTTCTAACCAACACAATGAATTTTAAAGAGACATAAAAGTTATAAATTTTACATGAGAAGAGAAAAACATTATTTATATATGATCATTGCTTAATTAAAGAATATTCATTTAAAATGTTAAGAATTTATAAGAATGTTTAACAAAGTTGTAACTATTATCTTTAATTTCTGAGTATTATTTATGCGTATTTTGTATCGTTACCTAATACATTTGATAACATTTCTTTTTCTGGTTAAAAATGTTATTGGTGTATCATTTATTAAAATATTGAGTGTCATATGTAAAACCACTATATGTAAGAAGTTTTTGATAACAGTTTAAACAAACTATCTATGTCTTGATCCATATTAAAACCTAAATTCAGTGTATCTACCTTGTTTCCCCGAAAATAAGACATCCTCCGAAAATAAGACCTAGCGCAACTTTGGGAGAAAAATTAATATAAGACACTGTCTTATTTTTGGGGAAATAGGGTACTATCCAAGTGCTTAGCAGACAAAAGTGATAATAAGCCGAAACCTGTTTGGCTCAGTGGATAGAGCATCAGCCTGCGGACCAAAAGATACTGAGTTCAATTCCGGTCAAGGGCATGTACCTTGGTTGTGGGCACATCCCCGGTAGGGGGAGGGGGGGTGCAGGAGGCAGCTGATGGATGTTTCTCTTGTATTGATGTTTCTAACTCTCTATCCCTCTCTCTTCCTCTCTGTAAAAAGTCAATTTGTGTGTGTGTATATATATATATATATATATATATATATATATATATATATATATTTTTTTTTTTTTTTTTTTTTTTTAAGAGACTGATAATAAACAGCATGACACAAAAATCTGAGTCTGTAATGGTAGCACGGAGAGTGCGGCATTGGGAGTAGCCCGCCCCAGAAAGAGAGTATTTCCTCACTGATAGTGATAAGAAATTCAGGTTCCTGGTGATACCTCTTTTTTACTTTTTATTTTGAAGTGATGATTGAGTCACAGGAATATTTTTTTTTAATGTGAGGGCCCTGTATACTTTTCACCAAGTGTCCTCCATCATAACTTCTGCATACTAGAGTTCAATATCAAAACCAGGAAGTGGACATTGATAATATCTATATAGCTTATTCAAATTTCACTAGCTTTAGATGCTTTCATTTGTATGTGTGTAATGATTTTTTTTTTCACCTGCACATATTTTCAAGACTAGAAACGCAATCAAGAAACAGAACCATTGCATCCACAAAGGCTCTCTGATGCTATCCGTCCATAACTATGCTTGCCTCTTGCATCACTAACTAACCTGGCAACCACTAATATAATCACTCTATAGTTTTTTTCTGACTGGTCTTATTACAGCTTTTATATTCTCTATAGACAACCCACCCCTTATTGCCTGATGCCGGCTAATCTCTTGCATTGCTCTGCCCTTCATTCACCATTGGGTTGTGATAATGCTCAGGGAAACCAGGCATCTCATCTCACTGGACTAATCCAGATGCTTGCACTGGCCAGCTCACCTTTGCTTCCCCTGGCCTGGTCCATGCTATCCCTGGACTCAACTACCCCTGCCTCCCCTGCCTAGCATCCTCTGTGTGAGCACCTCTTTGCATCAAGCACACTGCTGCCCTAGAATTTCACACGTTTTTCTTCTGCTTGGAACATTTGTTTTCCAGAGAGCTAGTCACACTCTCTTCCTTTACTAAAGTTTCTGTTCAAAAATCACCTCTTGAGAATTTTTTCTGATTTAAAGCAATACACTGTCTTACTTATGTCTTCATTGTTATCTTTTTTCTTTCTTTAATTAAAATTATTTTAAAATTTTAAATTCTTATTTAAAAATAAATTCAAATTTATAAAAGTAAAATTAATATAAAGAATACCCATATATCCAAGCTGTATCATTTGCTCTCATTCTATCTATCCCCTCATCCCTCTGCCCATGTATGTGTATAGGTGCATGTGTATGGTGTGTAATGTATATACACACACACATTATTTACTCTGAACCATGCAAAGGTAAATTGTATACATCATGACCCTTTACCCAAAAATACTTCAATGTATATTTTCTAAAAGTAGGATATCCTCTTATATAACCATACTGCATTTATGTTCAACATCAATAGATCTAACACAGGTATGATACTTTTTTCTTTTTTTCCATCACCATTTATCTCTTCTCTTAGCCTGCTCCATTTTTGTTCAGACCACCTATTATCTTCCAATATATAATTTTTGGTCAATTTATCTATTCATCTCTCTTTTTCCATCAGTATAAAAATACTACAGGATAGATTCTGACTGCTTTCTTTAAGTCTCTAAAAACAGTTCCTAGAACATAGTAGATGCTCAATAAATATTTGTTGGATAAATACATTCTCACTAATGATCATGGGGGGCTTTAAACAATACTACAATTTTCTCATCTAGTCAGCAAAAGAAATTAATAAAAATGAATTAAAATATTTAGTACTGACAAGAATATAAGAAACAGACATGCTTGAATACTTGAACACTGTTAAAATTTAAAATGTCCAGCACTTTTGGAAAAAATTTTGACAGTATGTATCAAACCTGAAATGCATAATCCAACAATTTCACTTCTTAGAATCTTATTAAAATTTGAACAAAGCCCACTGTATAGCTAGATGTTCTACTCAACATCATTTGAGAGGTGAACATTCTCCTTACACACTATTGGTTAAAAGAAAAAGAAGACTGAATGCCCATCTAATTGGAACTGATTAAATTAACTACAATCATTGAGACCATGGGCATTATACAACTACTATAATGATACTAGTGGCTCAGTGCACAGATTCATGCACATTGAAAGAAAATTAATTAGAAGAAAGATCCGTGTGGTAACTAGGTTACTACAAAAAATTGCATGTCAAAATAGTATATATAATATAGTATTATAAAATTAAAACATGTGTGTGATTGGCACCATCAAGAGCTTTATATATATCACACATGCTCGAGTCAACGTTTATTTTTAAATTACCAGTGCATGTCATATGTACTGGCCAGTTGGTCAGTTGGACAGTCAATGTGTTTCACATTCAATGTAAAAAAAAAATCTAAATTCATAATCAACAATGACAGATCAAAATACACACCTGCAAAAGCTTTGTACGTATTGCACATGCAGGAGTCTATTTTGAAATTGCCAGTGCACATATGTGCTGGCTGTTCAGACAGTTAGGCAGACATACAGTGGGTCACTTAGCCTTTTTTATATAAACTAGAGGCTCAGTGCACAAAATTTGTTCACAGGGGCAGGGAGGGAGCTCAACCAGGCCTGCACCCTCTCTAATCTGGGACTCCTCTTGCAATCCGGACTGCTAGCTCCTAACTGCTCACATGCCTGCCTGATCAAACCTAACCACCTCTGCCTGCCTGCCTGACCACCCTAACCGCCTCTGCCTCAGCCCCACCACCACAGCTTTGTCTGTAAGTACATCCAGAATGACGTCCAGAAGGTCATTCAGCTGTCCAGTCTAATTAGCATATTATACTTTTATTAGTGTGTATATTCACACACACACACTACATATTTAACTTTTTTCACTACATATTATCTAGATAAACTTTTATAATAACACATTTCTTTTTTTAATATTTTTATTGATTACAGAGAGTAAGGGAGAGGGAGCAAGACACAGAAACATCATTGATGAGAGAGAATCACTGATTGGCTCTCTCTTGCACGCCCCCTGTTTAGGATAGAGCCCACAATCAGGGCATATGTCCTTGCTGGGAATCAAACCCAGGACCCTTCAGTCTGCAGGCGAATGCTCTATCACTGAGTCAAACTCGCTAGGGACACATTTCTTTTATAAATAAAAACTGATTAGGAAAGTTAAAAATTAAATGGAATGCGGTTTCATTAAACTAGTTCAGATTAGAGCATCCTTCACATATAATGTCATATGGTATTTGACACAGTGTGTTAGCCCCATGGTCAGCAAACTGTGGCTCTGGAGCCACATGCAGAGCTTTGGCCCCTTGAGTGTGGCTCTTTCACAAAATACCAGGGCCTGGGCGAGTCTATTTTGAAAAAGTGGCATTAAAAGAAGTTTACGTTTAAAAAATTTGACTCTCAAAAGAAATCTCAATCATTGATATTTGGCTCTGTTGACTAATGAGTTTGCCGACCACTGTGCTAGGAGAATGGGGATGACTGAGTACAACTTAGTTAACATTACTTGAAAATCTGTGCACATTCCCCACTGACCCTCAGTCAGCAACAACTTGTCTATACAATAAGGGACTGCATATTAACACCACATTCAACACCCAATAAAAATTATAGGGTATACTTCAAGCTGACATGAATGGAGAGAATAAAACACCAATAGAAAGCTCCAAAATGGAATAAATGGAGGACAGAATGTTGAATGACAGAACAGAAAACAACAACAGGGGAAGATATGCTCAGCAATACATATGAGTAAATACTTGGGGACAGTCTTAAATAATAAAATGCTACCTCTGTATGGAATGATCTGGATTAAATAGGAGTTAAATAGGATATTGTAACTAACACTATGATTTTCTGGACTAGGACATGAAATTAGGGATGGAGAATCTTTCTTCTGCTAAGGGGCACTTTGGATATTTATATCATTCTCAGGATGTACAGAATTATCAACTTAAAAATTAGCCTGCTATATTTGGTCGAACATTTAATTAACTCACCCCTAATACCTTGGCAGGGCCAGACCAAATGATTCTGTGAGCCTTATAAGGCCCATGGACCACACCTTCTCCACCCCAGAACTAGAGTATGGTAACAACCTTAAAAGTGACCTTCAATAGGATATTAAAAATAAGCAAAAAATAATTCAAATTTGTACAACTTTCAAAATATAAATTCATGTGCATTTTTACATTAAATGTCATAACTATGGTCATCTGCTTGGAAATCAATGAATTTAAATACATGTTAGGTAGCTCAAGGGAGTCACACAAAAAAATATATGGGAGAAGATAAGTAACTTTTGAGAGAAAAGCCAAGCTCAACTGCTGGAGAACATGGACATTATTATTCTATACTTAACATCTATCACAACCCTTCCCCAATGGGTAAAAGATAACAGCTTTATAAAAGAAGATATACTATGAGCAAATGAAAAAAAAAATTCTACATCATTAGACACCAGGAAAATGCAAATTAAAACCATAATAAGATATCACCCAGCAAAAAAGTAAAAATGACTTAAAAAACAGAGTGTTGGTAAGGAGATAAAGCCAGAACCTCATAGTTAGACATAGCCAGCGGTTATGTAAAATGGTACAATCTATTTGAGGAAGGAAAAGGGAGGTGTAAAACTAGATCTGCCTGATTACCCAGAATTATCTCCCTAGATATTTACCCAAGAGGAATGAAAGCATTTGTTCACAAAAGCCTTGTACAGATTTCCCTTAGTAGCTTTATGAATAGTAGTGAAAAACAATCTTGATGTCAATAAAGGAATGAATAAATAGAGGAATGAATAAACAAATTGTATTATCATCACAAAGTAGAATATTACTATGCAATGAGAGATAATATGGATGCAGTTCAAAAATGTTATCCTCAGTGAAAGACAACACAAAGAAAGTATATGGCATCTGATTCCATTCATATAAAATCTTAGAACAGTACAATCTAACCAAGGGTTACAAAAGTCAGATTCAAGGTTCTTCTAGTGGAAACTGGGAAGGCTCACAGGGAACTTTCTGGAGTAATAGAAATGCTTGTGTCTGGTTTTGCCTTGATCCGAACATACACTTATCATTAGAACATTTCATTATATGTAAATTGAACCTCCATTAAAAATCACAGAGGTATGTTAAGGTAAAATGAGAATTTCAGCTGTGCAAATATTTCATGAATATCTCATTCAACCAGAAGCAGAGCATCTGGAAAATTCTATTGATAGTACATTCCTAGTTGAAATTATAAAGGAAGTTGGGAAAGGAGCTGCTACACCAGGACAAAGTCTAATAAATGAGAAGTTATCTTTGGTATCCTGGATGTGAGAGCACTGGCAGAAAGCAACTGAGTGGGATTAACTGAGATTCTGTCCCATACAGTCCTCCTTAGTGGTAATAAGACACTATTTTTCTAGCCATCACAATTTTGATTTCTAAATGTAATATAGTTAACATGAAAATAATTGAATTGTTTATGTTTTTAAAAAAAGAAGGGTATGTGTTTAAAGAAGGAACAGAGATGAAAAAGCCAGCAGAAAATAAGAATTTAGAGGATGATATTGAGAAAGAACAGTGAGTCTATGTGAGGAATGTTCTTATGTAGTTTGATATAGAATTTGTCTCTTTATTGTTTTTTTCTTTTCTAAAATTTTCAGGAAAACATCTGTTTCTTGTTAAATCATTGTGTCATTTGAGATCTTGTTTCAGATTATATTCAAAGACTGGGTTTTGTTCTAAGATGGAGATGAGTCAAGACTGGGGACCACTATGAATAGCTCTGATCCTCCCAGACATCCACTCCAGGTCCTCTAGAGTTTGTGAAAGACACACATGGTTGATTTAGCCATGCACCCTGACTTCAGAAATACCAGCTCCAGTAAGGTCAGAGTAAGTGCATGGGGGAAGTCTTTAAGGAGAAATTAATTTAAAATGAACTTAAAGGTGTAAGTTCTCCCAAAAGGAATTATGACCCACAAAAATGCAGGAACCGCAGAGAAGAGTCAATAGGATGAAGTTCTGAGGCGGGGTGTCTTATGGGGCTGCACAGGGACTTCTGGATGAGCACATCTTTTAGACTTGCACAAGAAGGAAACAGCAAGAGCAGTGACTTCAGTGTGGCCTTAGAAAAATGTTGTTGAAACTAATGCTTGGAATAAACCGGGCCTGTAAAAATGCTAAGGGGAACCACAACAGGGGAAGGGGCACTTGAAACATTTTATGGAGAGCAAATTAAGTGAAATGACAGGATGACTTTTCATCTCAGGCAAATAGGATAATAAGATAAAAAGAGTAAAAATGTCAATGATGGTTTCAGAGGTACCATTTACTGAATATTTTCTAAGTGCTTACTATTTTATATGATGCCTACTACAGCCTGGTGGTGCCAGTGCTATCATTAGCCTTAGCTTAGGCTTCAAAGAACTTGGGGTTCCTAGTGGGTATGAGAGTTTGTCTAGGTCACACAGCTGTCAGGGAATGGGCCAGCCTGTTCTCTTAGAACCATGCAGTAATTCACCTTTCTAATGCTCATTTTTACTATTATTATGGAAAACCCTGTCTACATATTAGTATCAAAAAGGTGAAAACAACTGGATGATGAGAGGATCAAAAGGCTCAAGTAGGCAAAGAGATCATGTCGCTTTTGAAAATAAAACTAGCTGTCTATTCCAGGTAAATTACAATCCAGAATAGATGAGACAATATTAAATTAAAAAATTTCAGAAATAAACAATATGTAAGTTTTCAACCATGTGTGATTCAGAGTAGCATGATGAAATCTCCAGACATCTTGCTCCATCCTGCCTCGAACCTGAACCATCCCTTGCTCCCAGCCCCTCAGTCACTTAGTAGCCTTCTCAGTCAAGGTATCACTTTTGTTCAGTAACCCTTACTAGTATGCAAGGATGCCTACATCAGTCATCTCACTTCATCTAATCATATAGGCATTATATCATGGTGTCATCAGAAGAGTGAGTACAGTACAATAAAATATTTTGAGAGAGGGAGACCACATTCACTTAACTTTTATTGTAGTGCAATAGTATAATTTTTCTGTTTTGTTATTATTATTTATTATTTTGATCTCTTTTTGTGGTTAATTTATAAATTGAACTTTAAGTATGTAAGTTTCAGGGGGGAAAAACATAGCATATACAGGATTCTGTACTATCTGTGGTTTAGGCACCAACTGGGATTTTGGAATATATTCCCTTCCCATAAAGGGGGCTACTGTATACCCAATGCCTCAATCATTGTTGAGATGGGAGAGAATGACCCACTGCTATGCTGTTGACTTTTGGAATAGTAACAAAATCATCAAGCCTTCACCCCATGTGGTTATTCTCTGTTCCCTGAGAATGGGGTCTGAGGATTCTCCCAGAAAGTTCACTTTCCTCCTGATTCAGGTCCCATCAACCTCTGGACCAATGATCTAGCTGACTCTCCGATGCAGGGCCTGCCACTGTAAGTGTATGACCCAGATCCTCCTTGCTTCCCCACAAACCATATTTCCCATAGCCACTGACAATAGGAGGCTCCTGTTACTAAGCTGTAGTAGTTAATCAACTGTACCCAAAGCTTAAGAATACCAGAAGTAAACTACATCCGCCCTATAAATATTTTTTGAAGCTCAGCCTTAGAGTTCAGAGGCCATGCCCCTCCACAGGGAATCATTTTGATTGCCTTTCCTCCCTAAGGCCAGGCCCCGCTGCTCCTATGCCAAGAGGACTTGTTTTCCACTGGAACAGTAGCTGAGAACATGCGCTCCAGAGTCATACCCTCCAGATCAGAATCCTGGACCTGCCATTGTGACTTTAGATCAGTTACTGCCAGCTCAAAACCTTGCTTTCTTCATCCGTATAATGGGGATAATAATGCTGCTTATGGTATGGGGATCTAAGGATTGTATGAGATGATTCATTTAGAGCATTTATATGACACATCTGATAGCAGAGCCACACACAAAGTAACCATCAACAAATATTAGTTATCTGTGTTATTTCCAGGCTCTGAGAGATCCGGGCCTGAAGACCTAGAGCTGCACTGCCCAATGTGGTAGCCAGGAGCCACTGGCCACATAGAGCTACTGGGCACTTGAACTGTGGCTTATCCAATAGGAGATGTGCTATAAGTGTGAAATACATACAAATTTTCAACAGTACAAAACAATTTAAAATATTTTCGTGATCTTATACTGATTGCATGTTGACATAATAATGCTGTGGATATGTTGCGCTAAATAAAATATTTTAAAAATTAATTTCACCTATTTCTTTTTACCCTGTTTTCTTTTTACACTCTATAGATGGCAACTAGGAAATTTAAAATCATCTAGGTGCCCTGAAGATTTCTACTGGGCAGCATTATTTAAAGTATGGTCCATGCATCCCCTGGAGACTTAGAAATGCTGGATTCCCCACTCCACCCAGATCTCTTAATCACAATCTGCATTTTTAAAGATTTTCAGGTAATTTGCATGCTCATTAAAACCTGAGAAGCACTATTATGGAGAAAAAAACAAACACTTAGCTTTCTGGTTGTCAGCATATCAGAGAGGGGACTCCCTTTTATTTTATTAGATCTAGAATTTGAGATCAGATTCCAAATCACTAGAAGACCCATTAAAATCTCCACCACCTCCTCTTACCCATGCAAGGAACTAAGACCCTTCAGGCTGATTTAAAATGGATTGTTTAGGACCTCATTTCATGAGGAATTTGAGACATGGAAGTAGAGAGAGAAAACAAACCAATTTTGGATAGTTGTTCCAAAAGGGAAAGAGAATAGATTCAATGGTTTATTCAGTGTGATAGAGTATAGATTCAATGGTGTATCCCAGGCAAAAATTCAAAGGTTTACTTTTAATAGGCAGTAACCACAAAAAGAAGGCTTTATTTCATTATGAAGTTATTAGAATTCATTAAGCATCCTTTAGGATGAAAGAGTATGAAAATATGACCCAGGAGTAAAAATTCAAGACTGGGGTGTTTGGTATAGAGAGAAAAATGTAGACAGGATAGTGTGGCTGTTTTTAAATTTTTGAAGGGTTTTCTATGAAAAATAGATTAATTTTATGTAGCTCCCAAGTGCAGCACTGGGAGAAATGGATGAAAATTAACAAGAAGCAATTCAATACAAGAGAAGTCTTTGTAATAACTGGAACTTTATAGAGGAATGAATTAGTTATCACTAGCGTGCAATCCGAAACTACACTGGGGGACACTTCAAAGGGAAATTGCTGTGTCTGAGAATGATTTGCATCGATCCACCCCCTTTCAGATTGCAGACATAATGATCCCACTATCTCAGCTACTAAAGATTCAGGAGTGGTCACAACACTGCTAAGGATACACTTCTGATCCTAGCCTTCATCTGCATAAAGAAGAGCATAGAAGGGTTTAGCTCTGGGCCAAGAGACAGTCACTTAATACTGTCATATAATAAACGTATTGCTAGTATCTTATATGAATACACCAATCAAGCTTCCTTATCTTACCAACAGAGAAGGTCTATTCCATCACTCTCCAATTAAAAAAGAAACACCTCCAATAACAAACATGTGCATGGCTTCTTTTAAAAAGGAGGTGGGGATGCTAGTCATTAAGGAGACTAAAATGAAGGCACAGTTCAACCCTTTCTTCAAGTGGGGTAGGTAGGGCTATATGTAAGTGAAACATGTTAAGGAATGAGCAAGCAATCGGTGTCTCCTCAGGGACTGTCCCATCCAGGTCCTTTAAATCAACCTGACTTGCCTATGTCCTCCCCATCTGCCAGTTCCACCCCAGCCCTTGATCTCTCCTTCCCTGCTTTCCAGGACAACCCCCCCAGGGTGTCTCCTTACTTGAGTTATGAAGGACCTTCTATTTCCCTTGGATTTGACAATGCTTTGGATAAACATCAAAACTCTCATACATATTCTGATATTCGTCCTCTAACACCAAATATCAACTCTATTTGAATAAACATTTCCTTCACTTCATATGCTTATCCCAAATGTGTATTCATTTGGATATAATGAAGAGGCACTCAGAAATAGATCTATTTCATAACTTGGGATCCTTCATCCTATGACATAAATGGTCAAATACAGATTAAAAATGCTTGTAGTTATAAATGGTATAAGGAATCAGCTGTATAAAGTTGAGTTTACATGCATTATATGATGTCCAAAATAGAAATGGAAAAGAAAGAAAATAGCGCTCCTCTAAAAAGGTCTTCTGTCTAACATAAAAAGAACAATAAAATGTGTTGACCTCTGACAATGGGGTCTAAATTATAGTATATAGTGGTTTCCACTCGACTAAGGATAAAAGAGAAGTAGGTGAAAGTCATAATAAATTGAACTTCAGAATTCCAAGAAGTAGAATTATACCTAGTATATGGTCACCATGTCTTTTATTCTTTAAGTCCATTTCAGGCCATTTAGAAACTGAGTAAAAAGTAATAATTGTGTCTTTATAACAAGTTACAGATTTTCAAAGATCTCTGACACAGTTTTGTCACAGTAGAAGTTTTCTGCAAGAGAAGCCACATGGCTTATATACGACACAAGAGCAAAGCAGAAAAGAGAAATCTGTGAAATCATAACTAAAAACGCAATAGTATTAGCAATGCATTAAAAGCTTTAATGCTGCTCTGACAGGGATTGCTCAGTTGGTTGGAGCATCAAAAAGTCAGGGGTTCAGCCGAAACCAGTTTGGCTCAGCGGTAGAGCTTCGGTCTGTGGACTGAGGGATCCCAGGTTTGATTCCGGTAAAGGGTATGTATGTTGGTTGTGGGCACATCCTCGGTGGGGGGTGTGCAAGAGGCAGCTGTTCGATGTTTCTCTCTCATCGATGTTTCTGGCTCTCTGTCTCTCTCCCTTCCTCTCTGTAAAAAATCAATAAAATATATTAAAAAAAAAAAAGTCAGGGGTTCGATTCCCTGATCATTGATGTTTTACTCTCAATGTTTCTCTTTCTCTCCTCCTCAAACAAACAAACAAACAAAAGTTATGATGCTAAAGCTGCAAACTACTCTTGGGTCTGACATCTAAAGTAAGCACTACCCCTGGAAACAAGTTCTTTTGGAGCTCTGATACCAAGTCCACTTCCTAGAACATGGAAATTGTTGCTGAATTTACAGAGGAAGAAACAATAATAATAATGAGTAAACAGTGTAAGTTAATAGAGAAAAATGCATATTTTATAATCACATTCAATTTTAAGCTAGGAAAATAGAAAACTGGATGAGGTACCTCAAGTCTAAGGTCTACAACTGACCATCTTTGAAAATCAGGCAAGTTTCAACTCCTCCAGGTTCCAATTTACATATTTTAACATAAAAATATTGAATTATGTCAATCTTGCCCAATCATCTTCATGTATAAGAATTGTCTTTTTTATTTTAAAATGTACAAATTAGGCCCACACCAGATATACTTAAGCAGCATCTTTAGGGGAGGAGCCCAGGACCAACTAAGTATGACAATACCTCGGAGATTCATACCACCATATTTGTTGATAATTTTTGCTTAAATGATATCTACATTTCCTCTCGGTTCCAAAATTTAGTTTAAAAAAAAAACTTGCTTCAAATAATACTTTCTTATATCTAAATAGATGGCTAGAGAAAGGTACAATTAAACCAACAAATAATTATATAGTTTATTTTAATAAAATTAGTCTTAAAAATGAAAGATATTATTTCAAGCTGTATCCAGTCTAAAGAATATGAAATAAATATGACCAATTTGACAGCATATCCTAAATAGAAAATAAATGACAGATATAGAATTTGGGGGAAATAATATACTTGTAGTGTTCCCCAATCAATTCTATTTCAGTGTAAGAAGAAAAAGAATATTACATATAAAAAGATTTCATTCAGAATGTAACTGAGTTTTATATTTATATTTCCTCCTAATACTTAATATACTTATGAGATAGAATAAATACATCCTATTATCCTTACTTTATAAAGCCAAAATTTAGTAACTCATCTACCCAATTTTAAATATTATTACCAGTTACAAAGGGAAAATTAAAAAAGCTGTTTACTTAAATCCTAGTTCAGTATTTCTTTCTACATAATTTCATTTTGCCCAAAAATAATCATTATTATCTCAACTTCATGTACATTTAAAAATTCCAACAGTGAGATATTTTTTTAAATGTTTGTAACCTTGAGATTAATAGGAGGGACAATTTATAGACAAAATTATTTAATTGTCTGAAAAAGAATTTCTAAAACATTATCTCTATCAACAATTTGGGCAAAATCACTTTAAATTTCATATCTCAAAAATTTCTACAGGAGAAGCCAATCTGATTTATTTATTTATTTATCATTTTAAAAAATATGTTTTCACTGATTTTTAAAGAGAGGGGAAGATAGAGACAGAAACATGAAAGAGAGAGAATGATGGATCAGCTGCCTCCTGCACAAGCCTACAACCCTGAAATGTGCCCTGACTGGGAATCGAACCTCTTGGTGAATAGGTCAGTGCTGAACCAATGCCACACCTGCTCACCTATTTCTTTATCCTTAATAAAGTCTCTCATGGTGCATTGGCTGAAGCTACATACCAATAGCACAATGACTCTATAATATCTATTTAATTCAGGGGAACAAAACAATGTCCCAAGAAAAGTGTAGATGCTGCAATTCCCAAAGGAGAATTGTCATTTTCTAAATAAAAGCATGTGTTGTTTCTGGGGTTCTGGGGGCAATAATAATTTTCTTCTCTGAATTAATACCACAAGGTAGGATATCAAACAATGAAGTTGCTTTTAACCAATAAAAGATATTGAAGAACATAGCATTTTATTGGTTTATAAAGTGGATATACGATTCCCTTTATTGTAATTAGGAAACCAGAAGATCAGCACTACATGCAATTATTTTAGTTACATATTTAATGAAAAGGGGTATATTAACCTGCATATGGATTTGGGTATTGCTGTTTTGAGATAATTTTTCCATGGATCTGTCCTATTTCTGCATGTCTTATGACCAGAGATACTGATGGCTTTTGTTCCAGGCTACTTTTTCAAGCATGTTTAAATAGCAAATAGCAAAGGTTGTGCAGATTTGATTTCAGCTTTCTTATAGGAGATTAGTGTTTCTAAAGCTCAGTATCTCCCTATTGAGATACAACTCACTATGTGGTGAGGTATCACATGGCCATGTGCATTGTACTGTGGCAACTAGGACTGAAGAAACTAATAATACAAATGATGATATTCAGGCTACTGACATTTTTGTGAGTAACAAATTGACTTTTGTCTCTGATCAAAGGGTCTCATGTCTTCTGCCAGTATCTATAAAACAGCTGCTGGCTAACATGTTATAGTTGAGACCTTTGATAGTTCTTGGTATGTGTGTATGTCAGTTATTCACATTTGAGCTTACACGTAGTTCTTCCTACAATGTGTTTGCGCAATTCCTTTAGAATTGTTTGTCTTTCAACTCTCTGTGAGCTAAGAAATCCTGGATAGTTATTTTATGACTGGTCATTTCAATTAAGTAACTGAACAGCCCCGGGAGATTTTCTGAACACATCAACACTTTTTTTTTAACGTTCTGCCATATCATTCCAAAATTCTCACATCTACCACTTTTTCTGTGTCAAAGTTTTTATGGAATGCTTAGGCCACAGTCTATAGACTTCTCCCATTAAAATCAAGTGAAATGCTTTAAATGAAATGCTGATGTACCCAATTCTCAAATTTGTAAGGAAGTACAAAATCTATTAGCATTCAATTCTGAATGCACTCACAGAGGACTCATACATTAATGTCCTGTTCTCAGAGGTTGACTATCTCAAGTAGAGGTTAACCAACAAGAAGCTTAAGGAGTGACCTCTGGTATACACACCTTGACAGTGTAGGCAATTAAATGTCCAGGGAAGTGCATGGGTCATGCCCTATTGGCTTTACACATTTTTAATACTACCCCTTCTCAGAGAGAAGAGATCACATAAACTTATTACTGAAAAAATTTTTGCCATTAGATCATATTCCAACTTCTTTATTTTACAGATGAAAAAGCCGAGCATTTGCATTTTAATACAAACTTTAAAGTACATACTCTTTTCTTCTAGGTTACCCATTGTTTTATCTTGCATCTGAGAAATATTTTCATATTAGACCAACATAATCCGTTTTTATTCTTCTCTCTCCAAATTGCCTTTGACTTCCTGATATTCAAAATGGGTTTGTTCAGCCTTCTGTTCTAATAGTATTTCATAGAGTGTCTAATCTATGTCAGGGTTCCAATAGATGTGTGAATGCAAAAAAAAGCAAAGCCTTCTGTGTTTAAAGAAATAAAAAAATCGCATGCCTTGTACTTACTGAGCATTTACTATGTATTATACTAAGGACTGTGTTCTGATTTTTTTCTCCTTTACATATGAATAATTTCATTAATCCTGGCAATTCTATTGTTATTTCCATTATTCATATGAGAAAACGGGAGGCTTAGAGAGGCTGTGTGACCTGATCAACATCGTACAGTCAGGAGGTGAGGGAACTGGTGCTCAAATGTGGCAATCCCCACTTCAGAGTTTAACATCTTCATTGCTAAACTAAACCTCTGTAATCCTTCACTTTATACTGCATCATCCATATATTCATAAGAACTATCTTATTTAATTTAATAAACACCAAGAATTTATTTCTGAGACAGAAAAAGAAGGGGTTTCAGGAGGCAAAATAACCACACAAACAAGGGTGAATCTTAACCCCCTCCTCACCAGTGAATATGTTAGTTTACGTGAGAAAGGGGGTGAAGGTTGTGCAGAACTGAGGTTGCTAATTAATTGACCTTGCAATGAGGGGATTGCCTGCATCCTCCAGGTGGGCCCAATGTACGCACAAGGGTTCTTACAAGTGGATAAGGGAGCGAAAATAGTCACAGTAAGAAAGGAATGGAAAGATGTTAAGTTGCCGATTTTGAAGACAGAGTTAGAAGTCATGAGCCAAGAAATGCAGGCAGCTTGTTGAAGCTGGGAAAGCAAGGGAAGGTTCTTGCCTAGAGTCTCCAGAGGTGCACAGGCCTGCTCGCGCCTTAATTTTAGCTGAGAAACAAACATTTGGACTTCTGACCTCCAAAACTCTAAGATCATAAACGTGTATTGCTTTAAGTCATTAGTTTGTAGTGATTTGTTACATCAGAAATAGGAAATTGATGTAGGAGTGCAATTAACAGGGAAATAATACCTGTGACAGAGCCTGCCCACTGCCCCTCAAAGTCTGTGCTCCATTCCAAAGTGCACAGTTGTTGCTAACAAATGGCTGCCCAGCAGGGATCATATTTTCCAAGAACCCCAACCTTCCTCCCCTCAATTCTTTACATTGAGACTGGTATACAACGACTCGGTGGACTATGGAAGTGAATCAGTCAGGAGTCAAGATGTCTCAGCTCTGGGTCTCTGACTCTGCTCTCTGTTGTCGGGGATGATGCAATGCTACCAGTAGCTTCTGGCCGCAATATGAAAACTCAGCACAGAAAGGTCACCTACTTGCCTGAAGCGACACAGTGAGGCAGATAGAATAAATGAAAGGGACAGTGGAGTAAGTTGAAGCCATGCATGATATATCAGCAAGGGCTATATTATGCATGGCTCTATGAGTGATGTTAAAAAGTTTTTAATTCAGAAGAAACCTCTTAAGTCATTTTGCATGGGAATGGTAAGCTCAGTTAAGATTTCTTATAAGGTTGTTTTGGCAGGAGTTTAGAGAAGAAAAAAATAATAATATCTAATAGATATTAAGTGTTTTTGTTTTTTTTTTGTTTTTTTATAAGGCTCTGTTCTAAGCGGGGGGTGTGTGTGGGTGTTGTTTCCATTCAATCTTATAGTACTCCAATGAGCTAGGAAGGTTCATTATTTCTATTGTAAAGATGTGAAAACTATAAGTAAAGGATTACAAGGGTACACAGTTTGTAAATTATAGGGTAAGAATTTGGACAGAGGTAGTGTGTCTGCAGGGCCCACATGCTGAGCCACAGGAAACATGCCCAACTCTATTTAGGAGGAAGAGCGGAAGCGAGGTCAGTAAGGGTCCTATGACAGGAGTATACCTGAGAAACAATACTAGAAGGAAAGATAATTGGAAATAAATAGAATAACCAAATAAAATATATACAGGGCTTCCCCAAAAAGTATATAGATACATTTTTGATAGCTCAATTTATGTTTCTTTTTTTTTTCTTTTCCAAATTTAATCCATTGGAGTTAATAATTATTCAAAGTGTGTATACATTTTTTGGGATACCTTGCATTTGGAGGTAGAATTAATATAATTTAGTGATATAGTGAGTGTGAGTCAAGAGGTAAATGATAATAAAATATCAAGGACAGAGCCAAGGTTTCTGCCAATAAAATATCAAGAACAGAGCCCATGAGCACTGGGCTAAAGGAGGAACAAATTCCTGAACTGTGGAACTCCAGATTTGGGGTTTTGCAGGATAACATAGAGTCTAATATGGGGAACACTGAATTTAAAATGGTATAGGTCAGTGGTCGGCAAATTCATTAGTCAACAGAGCCAAATACCAACAGTACAATGATTGAAATTTCTTTTGAGAACCAAAATTTTTAAACTTAAACTTCTTCTAATGCCACTTCTTCAAAATAGACTTGCCCAGGCCATGGTACTTTGTGGAAGAGCCCCACTCAAGGGGCCAAAGAGCCACATATGGCTCAAGAGCCATGGTTGCCAACCACTGGTATAGGTTATTAAAATAAAAATAGTTGTTTACAATTCTGAGTACCAATCCTAGAAACAATTGGTACAACTTGGATAAATTTCATCAAGAATTGAATACAATTGAAGCCTCAGAAAAAAACAGACCTTAAAAGAGTAAACAAACTACAATGTTATATTCCACACAGAGACGCAGAATCTTAGAAGCAGCATCACGATTCAGCTTGCTTTCCAGATTTTTTCTTGATGTGGGAATTGATTCTCCTCTCCATGATGCTCGAGAAAATAGCCAGAAGATAGAGGAGTAATTGAACTATTCTTAAGCAAATATATATTTTTTAAATTTTATTTTATTGTTTAAAGTATTACAAATAGTAGTATGTATGTCTCCTTTCCTCCCCCTCTTTTTTCCATTGATCTTCTCCCTGCTTCCCCTACCTCCTGGCACATGCCCTCACTGCCCCCTGCCCAGAGTTTTGCATCCATTGGTTATGCTTATATGTATACAAGTCCTTCAGGTGAACTATTACCTCCTTCCCCTCAACCCTACCCAGCCTTCCCACTGTAGCTTGACAGTCTGTTTGATGCTTCTCTGCCTCCATATCTATTTTTGTTCATCAGTTTATAATGTTCTTTATATTCCACAAACGAGTGAGACCAGGTGGCATTTTCTTTCACTGACTGGCTTATCTCACTTAGCATAATGCTCTCCAGGTCCATTAATGCTGCTGCAAATGGTAAGAATGCCTTCTTTTTTTTACAGCAGCATTGTATTCTATTGTATAGATGTACCACAGTTTTCTAATCCACTCATCTGCTGATGGCATTTAGGCTGTTTTCAAATCTTAGCTATTGTAAATTGTGAAACATGAACATAGGGTTGCATATATCCTTTCTGATTGGAGTTTCTAGTTTCTTGGGATATATTCCTGGAAGTGGTATTACTGGGTCAACTGGCAGTTCTGTTTTTAATTTTTTGAGGAAACATAATATTGTTTTCTACAGTGGCTATACCAGTCTGCATTCTTACCAGAAGTGAAGGAGGGTTCCTTTTTCTCTGCACCCTCTCCAGCACTTGTTGTTTGTTGATGATAGCCATTCTGACAGATGTGAGGTGGTACCTTATTGTTGTTTTGATTTGCACCTTTCAGATGATTAGTGATTTTGAGCACGTTTTCATATGTCTCTTGGCTTTCTGAATGCCCTCTTTTGAAAAGTGTCTATTTAGGTTCTTTGCCCATTTTTTTTATTGGATTGTTTATATTCCTTTTAAGTTGTATGAGTTCCCTGTAAATTATTGGAGATAGAATTGGCAAATATGTTTTCTCATGCTGTGGGCTTTCTTGTTGTTTTGTTGATGGCTTCTTTTGCTGTGCAAAAGTTTTTATTTTGATGTAGTCCCACTTGCTTATTTTCCCCTTAGTTTCCATTTTCCTAGAAGCTATATCAGTAAAGATATTGCTACAACAAATATCTGTTATCTTTGTGCCTATAGCTTCTTCTAAGATTTTTATGGTTTCCAACCTTAGTTTAAGTCCTTTATTGAGTTTATTTTTGTGTATGTTGTAAGTTGGTGGTCTAGTTTCATTTTTTGCAAGTATCTGTCCAATTGTCCCAACACCATTTATTGAAGAGAATGTCTTGATTCCATTGTATGCTCTCTTGCCTACTTTGTCAAATATTAATTTATCATAATGGCTTGTGTTGAGTTTTGAGTTCTCTTTTCTGTTCCACTGGTCTATATGTATATTCTTGTGCCAGTACCAGGCAGTTTTGAGAAAAGTGGCTTTGTAGTATAGCTTGATATCTGGTATTGTGATCCCTCCAACATTGATCTTCTTTCTCAGAATTGCTGCAACTATTTGGGACCTATTTTTATTACAGATGATTTTTTGAAGAGTTTGTTCTAAGTCTTGGAAGTATGCCGTTGATATTTTAATGAGGATTGCATTGAATTTATAGGTTGCTTTGGGTAGTATGGGCATTTTAATTATGTTGATTCTACCATTCTATGAACATGGTATATTCTTCCATTTGTTCATGTCTTCTTCTCTCTCTTTTTTCAATTTCCTGAAATTTTCTGAGTACAGGTCCTTTATCTTCTTGGTTAAATTTTTTCCTAGGTATTTTATTTTTGTTTTATTTTTTTGTTGCAATGGTAAATGGATTGCTTTTTTAGTTTTTCTTTCAATCACATAGAGATCTTATTGAGTCTTCTGTCTGAAGGACATAATTGAGGAGAAGTTCAAACTAGAACATGGAAAAACTGCCAAGTACTAGAATAAGTTAGTGAGTAAGTTATGAAACTTTTATGCAGGAAGATTTGTACAATAAGCAGATGTTTCTTCTGTATCTTGCTTGCCAGGGTACTCACTTATTCAACAAGGCTGGAAAAATAGATTTGGAAGGAATAACTTTATTTTGGAGAATATTCTGCCAAGAGGAACCTCATTACCTCTTGGCTTGGTGCTTCAGAAAAGTCAAATACAGCTGACAAAATAAATTTTAGTGAGACACCCAACTAAAGACTGTAAATGCTCACATCTCAGCATGCTTTTCCATATGCAATCTTCTGGTCTGGGAAGGAGAACTTAAATGTTCATTAATGAAGTGCAGGTGGACGTGAGCAATAGAAATCAAGAGAAAAGTTGTACCCACGTGAAAAGAAAAGCCTAAAAATGAACGGTAAGACTAATTGTAGGAAATTGCATTCATTAGCTCAAGAAATGCCTGTTGAGCTCATACTGCCTATGCCAGGCAATGTGCTACCTGCAGTGAAGTCTACCACAGTTACTAACTCTGTTCTTGCTCTCAAGGTTTACACCAGATGGGGGAAAAAGAGGAAAAGAAAACAAAGGAGTAGAAATAGAAAAATTGCATGATGAGAAAAATAAAATATAGAAGAGGAGGAAAAGTGAGCCTGAGAATAAAAAGAAAAGACAAGTAAAGCGGGGCAAGAAGAGTTGTTTGCAGCAGCTACCCAACTTCAAGCTAATAGGTCCTACACAGATAGACTATTATAATAAATCCTTAAAAACGGTGTTTCTCGTTCTTCTTTTGACATATGTTCACTGAGTTTTATTATAGCAGAAGTCATCTAGAAAGAAAAACCTACAATGAGAATTAAGGTGTTAATACTTAATTTGTTAGGTGCAAGGCCAGGAGGCAATGATAGGGAGAAAACAGTGAGAATAAAGCAACGATTCAGTGCTATGTGGTTTGTTATTGTGCTGACTCACTATTTCATATTCAATCACAAAGACATATAGAAGATTTGGGTATTTGGAGACCAGAGTTCTTGGAAGGATTACCAGAATAGACTGGCATAACATACAGTGCACTGGGTAGAGTCTGTCCCCCTCCTAAATCATATTTCCCATTGGTGAAGTTCCACTCATCAAGTAGCTATCTTTAAGGCTGCAACATCCAACTCCTCAACTGCCGAGAAGCCAGATCCCATGGACCACAACATGGTGTTATATCCATGTTTGAAAGTGGACTGGCAATTGCATGCTTTCAGAGAATTAACAATAAGAAAGAAGGTGGTGAAAGGAATATGAGAAGGGGCAAAGCCTTGAATTCACTACAAGCATTGAATATGTGCTAGATATTGTGCTGATTGCTGAGAACAACATAGAAGTGGTCCCTGATCTCATGGACTATGCGCAGTAGCCAGGTTAACAGGGCACACAAACAAACAATGATAGTGTGGTGAGATAAAGTGCTTTGATGGATGAAGAGAAGAAACCCTATGTAGTATCCTAGGTTCAGTGACTAGGTAGGGGTTATTCAGGTAAGAGTTCTGAGCCAAGGATTAAGTTTGCTAGGGTGTAGGGAAATGACAAAGATCTTAGGATTATGGTCAGCACTCAGACATAGACTGGCTCTGAAGGCCTAGAGCAGTGGTTCTCAACCTGTCTAATGCCTCGACCCTTAACACAGTTCCTCATGTTGTGGTGACCCCTGACCATAAAATTATTTCCGTTGCTACTTCATAACTCTAATTTTGCTTCTGTTAATGAATCGTAATGTAAATATCTATGTTTTCTAGTGGTCTCCAAACCACTGCTGTAGAGTCTAAGACCATCGGAAAACACAGATATTAATATTATGATTCATAATAGTAACAAAATTAGTGTTATGAAGCAGCAATGAAAATAATTTTATGGTTGGGGGTTGCCACAACATGAGGAATTGTATTAAAGGGTCCTGACATTAGAAAGGTTGAGAACCACTGGCCTAAAATGTGCTAGAAAATGTTCCGTGTGTTGGAGCTCAGAGTGTTGGACAGGAATGGAGAGGCAGCAGTTCAATCCCACCATCTCAGGATCTGATCATCAGCAGGTCTAAGACCACAGAATGCTACCTCTCTGTACTCTAAACCCATAGCCCCTTACCTTCACCCACCCACATTCATGTTCAATTTCTTTCTCTATGCTACCCCCAAAACAAAAAGAATCCAATTAAACATTCTCTCATTTAAGGAGTTTCCCAATTTGACTTCCATAAGATTGTGCACTTTTCCATTTATGGGCTGGGAACTGGTACTTAAAAACACATAAAAGAAGGACCCCAAGAATGGTCTGCAAAAACTTCACTGCCTAATGTGTTACAAAGATAAGAATATCAATTGCTAGATGTTGGGCAAAAAGTGATGTGTTGTTACAGGGGCTTGCACTTGGTGCAATAGGATTAGGAAAGGTCTAATATTACCTGGTAAAACCATTGGGAAACATCCAAACACATCTTGCTCTTGACAATTCTGCTCTTCCTTGATGACAAACACTTTAGTTTCAGTAATGCACAGAATTAAGTTATCAATTCAGTGTGTTAATTTTAAAGAAATATTAAGTGCACAAATATGAACACATTTTTTCTTCCTCTTTAGGAGATAATATTAAGCAGGACTCACATGCTATCAAAAAGCATTGTTCCATAAGCATTTTTCCCCAGGATGAACCATGACTCAATGCTAGATTTCTTCCTGTAACATCCTGCTTCTATAATTTTTCCAGGGCCATTCTCTCCTGCTCTCTTTTTAATCATGTGAATTACACCTTGAGCTAAATAAATTAAGAAAATTTTGATGTCAAGAACAGCTTGATAATTTAATGAATGCTTAATGTAGGAACTCTTCAATATTTTTGCTAAGCACAGTAATTCAATAAACACTTGCTATAGCGCACTAAGGATCAGTTTGTTACACTTGATTAAAAAGTCACTAAACTGAGATACAAATGCAATAAATAGAACCAATAAAAACCAATCTTAATTTAGACTCCTAGTGACCTAATAGCTTCTAAGTGTTTAGTGTGCTTTCTCTAAACTTTTCTGTTTTCCCACTTTGGGACTTTTGGAGAGAATCTCTGAACTATATGAATATACATATACATACATACATACATATATATATATATATATATATATATATATATATATATATATATGTATACTTTCCCCCCAATAATTGAGTACATTTCCAAGGTACAAAGTTTACAGGCTTTCTGTTCCATGGTCTCAACTGAACTGCCATCAAATACCCTGATGTTAATTAGTAAAAATTATTTCATTAGATTATCTCTGCTTCTCTGTTAGAAGAAAGCAAGATAAAATGCTGCAACCTCCTTTAAACAGTCTTATTCTTTCTGTAAGGTTTAACACTAAGAAAAGTTCTAAGTGCATTGCTTTCCTGACACTTTATTCTCACACCCAAATGAGCTTATTGACTTTAAAACCAATTTCTTAAGACGGGAAAGGATACTTGCAGGCCCTCAAATGATGATGAAATATCTCCTTTAATAGCCCCTTAAGAAATCTGTTCATCTGTTCATAATGTAAAGTACTTTAGTTCACATCTAAAAACTTCTTAGATAATCAGATAAGTTTGCAAATAGGACATGACCATTCATGAGAATTTTCTTAGCATACTGACATTTCTACATTTTTATTGTAGATACAGCTAAGGATATGAGTTTTCTTCACTTAAAAGCCTACAGTAGGTACCCACAGTCTCAAAAATAGTCTTAACTCCAGGGGAGCCCAAAGGCCTAGTTTTCAGGAGCCATTGTCACTTCCTGTCCTCTGTTCTCTCCTTTCTCCAGTGCTCTGGCCACCCCTAAATATAAACACCTTAGTTCTTTTCCAAATGTCCCTCCTGCCCCACTTAAAACATGTTTTCCTATTGATCCTGCAAACTCTCATTAAGCATCACTTCCTTTATAAAGATGACCTTTCTGCATCATTATAACATGGTATATATACACATACACACACACACACACACAAATACACACACACACACACACACAGGGTAGGGCAAAAGTAGGTCTACAGTTGTGAGTATGCAAAGAATAGAGTTCATTCTTGTATTATTATTATTTACTACTAGAGGCCTAGTGCATGAGTTTGTGCATAGGTGGGATCCAACCAGCCCGGCCCCAATGGGGGTGGATTGGAGCTGGGCCTATTGGGAGGAAAAGATGGCTGGAGGTTGGCCAGATGGCCGGCCCTGATCAGGGCCCAATCAGGGCTGGGCAGGCTGGGGGGAGGGGCAGAGAGAAATTGGCTGATGGACCCCAACCTCAATTGGTGTGGTGGGGCCTATTGGGGTCAGAGCTGGCTGGGGAGAGGGGCTGAGGGAGGTTGGCTGCCCCACCGCTTGTTGGGCAGGTTCAGTGGCTGCAGTGGGCATCATAGCAACCAGTCATTCTGGTCATTATGGCATTCTGGTCGCTGGCTCTCTATATATATATGAACAACTATAAACCTACTTTACTACACCCTGTATGTACACACACATATATATAATTAGAGGCCCATGTATGAAATGTATGCAAGAGCCTTGTCCCCAGGCCCTGGACCCCAGCCTGCACCTGCTGCCACTGTAGTCAGGGGCTTCTGCAACTTTATCTGGAAGAAAAGACATATTATACTTTTATTATCCTATATAATAAAAGGTTAATATGCAAATAGACTGAACAGTAGAACAACCAGAACAACCGAACTACTAGTCGCTATGACGTGTACTGACCACCAGTGGGTATGTGGGGAACATGGCGGGCATTGGCTGTGGTTGGATGGTGAAGCAAGTAAGCAGGGGTGCCAGACCAAGGAGGGGTGCCAGTCGCTGTTATTGAGGCAAGCCTCTGGTGATTACTGAAAAAATTTTGTTCCTGTACCATACTCCCACCAGGCACTCACACCTGTTGCCCATACCCAGCACTGGTTCTAATCACACAGCACCATAAGCAGGCGTGAGTGGCTGCTGGCCTTGATCACCCCAAGGGCTTCTCCACATCCTCCTGATCCTGGGAGGTTATCAGGGCAGAAGCCACAGCTCACTCCTGTTGACGGTGCTGGCCCTGCTTATACCTGTGCTTGCGCCAGCCCCAATCACTCCACAACATCAGCATGTGGAAGCACTGGTGGCAGGAACAGGGCTACCAGCACAAGGGGACCAGAGGCCGTGGAAGGAGGGGTAGGGCAGAGCACTGAGGATGGGCCTAGACCTGCTCTTGTGTCTACCACAGCCCTGGAACCCACAGTTCCTTTCAAGGTGCATGAATTTGTGCACTGGGCCCCAAGTTATAGATGATCACATTATTAAGACACAATATCCTAAATGTTTGTTCAATTGTCATTCCAATTAAGAGACTATAAATTAATGATAACAATACCCTAAAACAAGGCTGTACATAAATTATTTTAAAAGTATGAATGTATCATTGTCATCCACTATTAACTGAATCTTACTGGAGTACAGGTATGAACTAATGTATTCAACAACTCAAAGCTAAAGTGTGCTCCATTTTCAAGATAACTTTGTCCATTAATGTCAAGTAATAAATCTGAAATTTGAAAACAAACAAATAAATCAACAAGCAAGCAAGCAAGCAAACAAGCAAACAAAAAAACTGGTAGTGTTCTCCTTAACTGCAACCACACCAATACCTTTTCCCAATTTTTATTTAGTTTTTATAGTTTTTGGTTTCATTTTTTTTTCACATAATGAATGCATCTCTATGTTGTTTCACTCCATATTTGTTAATATTGTAGGCCCTAGGCCACATTGCCATAAATAGATTAAATCTGTCCCAGTCGTTATTAGATTTTAAAGGTGTGTTCCTTGTTTCAATGTTTTACCTTCTAAGAAATCATCCTTGAATGCAGGCTAAGTAGTTTTAATTTCATTTGAGAAAAGGGCAAAAAGAAAGTGCCCTCACCAAATATAAGCTTTTAGATTTGCAGATAAACATCACCCTTATTAGTGCTTCTCTTATAAAATAAAAACACAGTTCTTCCTACAACAATAAGTGGTAAATAAAATCATAAATAACCCTCTATATTTGTATCTCCAATTCTATTGGTCTGGCTGCTATCACTGGTAATACTTCTCATATTGATTATTACAGCACTATTTTGATGCAGCTAAAACATCACATGAACACTGAACAATAGAACCAGGTAAATATGCAATAGCTGTTCTTATACTATTCCTACACACACCATGAATTGAGGTCAAATGGAGACTGGGACATCAGCAAGAATAAGTTGCCACAGAACACAATTCAATCTCAGTGTCCAGCCTCAGCTAGAGAATTGGCAGCCTTAAGGAGAGAATTAGCATTCGTCCTAATCCCCATTCTATCATTTAGAAATTCTATTGCATGAGAGACCCATAGAAACGAATCTTGTGTTTTTTACCTCCCCCTCATCAACCCCCAGGATTGTGGATTGGTCTAAGATCAGGTTCTCAGAAAGCAGTACAGCTAACTCACAATGAATGGCAGGATTTTGTAGGGGAAATAAGTGAAGCAATTCCTATTGCAGAAACTGAACAGACAATCCTAGAGTCTAAGGAGAAATCAACCTGTGGGAAAGTCAGCTGTGACTGAGAAAATCGATGCTATTAAAATTCTTTCTCCAAAATCTAACATAATAATAATCATAAAAAAGATGTTCATAAAAAATGAAATGCAAAATCCTCATCAATTTTGGCCTTCTTTCTGCATTAGCTGGAAAGATTAGAAATATTTAAATTCTGTCACTTTAATTGGGCAAAAACACTCCATTGGTCCCATACACTGGCAATTCAACTATTCTCTTGTGTTTAACTTGAGCCAAGGAAGAAATTCTCATGTTGCCAGCTTTGTCAAGGCATATCTATAAATGATGACAGTAGGACAAGGAAAGAATTTGTAAGAAAGAAAAGTGATAGCTGAACAATCTTTCTGGTTCACTTCCTACAAGAACAAAATAAAAACCTTTGTTAATGTCTACAAAGGTAAGTAGTAAGCTATACAATGCCTTTAATGCAATTGTGACTGTGTTGTATATTCCAGTGAGGCAATAGTTTGACTCTCTATTCAACTTTGCACACGAGTAAACGGTCTTACTACACATCAATGTGTTTACATCTTATCCCCACATCTAAGACCCCTCCAACCCTTTACCCCTCTAAGAACTGGGCTACCAGGTTTAGGGAATTCTAGGTAATTTCTTATTTCCATGTGAAACAGCATACTAATCTGAAAGTGCAAGTTGGCCTTAGATTTTTCTCCTCTTCTTTACATGCTTAAAGCATATGGTAGCAGGGTTTAATAGGCTGCAATATATATCAATATATTTTGAACTGCCTAGCTTGCATGTCATGGTCAGTTCTATAACACCATTCATCCACCTCTTACTAATTACAACCTTCCTACCCAAGATGTGTCCATTAAGAATGTTGGAAAGATTAAAGCTGAAGAAATTTTAGAAACAGGTTATCTATAATTAAAGCTATTTTCACTAAAGAAACTTTAGGAAGATGAAACTGTCAAAAGAAGATTAAAAGTTGAAGATAAAAATAGATAGGTCATAAATTTTATTTATGTGTCGACCCTGAATACTCCCAAACTAGAGACAATAGTAAAAGGGGGGAAGAAGAAGGTAAAATAGAAAGGTTAACCAAGGTCAGGAAGAAAAAGCTCGAACTCTTTATTGATCTTCTGTTCTTTCAAGTCCAGAGGAGTAAGCATAGTCATGTTTTATCCTGGACCAGAACGTGTGTAAATTGTCACTTTGAAAGTTTTACTATAACTTTTATAAATCTTTATTAAAATTTAGCTATCACTTTTAAAATAGCTCTAGCCTGTAAATAGGGGAGTAACTTTGATTGTTGAAACAAATGCTAAGGAGTTTGTAAAGATTATTCTTCTCTGAGTTATAAGGTGCATCACCCAAAGGCTATGGTCATAGAAGCCCCTGGAACAACAAAAGGCCATGTCAAAAAAAAGACACCAGGTAGAAAAATATTTACAGGATAAAAAGGACGCATTTCCATAGCAAGAAAGCTCAGATCTTCCCTCCCGAACTAAATTCCACAGGAGAGGACCTATGCGCACACCCAAGAAAACATCCCACCTTGACCACCTCAGCAGAGGGCACTGCTGTGTTGGAATATGTCACCTTCCTCTAGAGAAGCATTTAGTCCACTCTTGGCTTTTCAGCCAATTGACTAAATACGTGTGGGCCAGTTTTTCAGTCTCTATATCTTATCACTGTTTCAAACTCTGAAACAAATGGACTAGTGCTGAGGTTGCACCTGACCAGGAGAAAGCCTACCATGAAAGAAATTGCTGCTTCTTCTCCTGCTTCTTTTCATAACATTTAAAATTCTCAATTTGGCAATAAATTGACATTGGCCTTAACATTTAAAAGTAATACATTTGCAGAAATCCCCGCATTCACAAATTCACACACACACACACACACACAAACACACACACACACACACACCCCACTCTTGACAAAAAAGACAAAACTATTACTCATTCATTACCAATAGACTCACTCCAGCCTCTCAGAGTGTAGTATTCATTTGTGCTACAGCTGTTAGATATATTTTCTCATTTCACTTTCACAACGACCCTTTGAGGCTAATATTTTTTAATCATTCCAAATTACTGCAAGTGGCAGAATTTAGGAATGATTTGCAAATAGTCAACAAAACAAATATTAAATGTGTGAATGCTGAGGGTCCACAGTATCCAGAAGAATCTGAGGAGAGAGAGCTGGAGTTGATTTCCCTTCTGGCAGTGGCACCATCTGTCCCTGGAACTGGCTGCCTACCTTCCTTGGCCCTCTGTGCGTTGGACGCCGGTGTGCTCTGGGCACAGTACACTGCCCGGGTCTGGATCCCACCTCCACACACGGGTCCCGTCACAGGCCAGTGGGGGTCCTGCTGCTCGAGGAGGAGAGAGACTTGGCATTCTTTCCACTCAGAGGTCCTCCAGGAATACCTGTTCGGTTTGGTTTATTTAAAAGAAGAAGAAGAAGTAAGGAAAATAGAAAACTCTAAGGAAAACTTAAGTCATGACACCAAGTGTGCATAATCATCTCTCTTTCTAGGGCCAAATCATTGCCTGGGTAAGGAAGTCCACTGGTGTGGAACACTAAATCCCTTTTATGTCCTAGAGAAAAACCATCCTAACCAGATGAGGTGAAGTAAGGAAATACGGATAAACACTACAATTTTTCCAGCCTTGAAGCTGTAAGAATAAAGAATTAGAAGGAGGAGTTGGAAACCAAATGAGCTTCATTCATAGCAGCTGCACTTATAATGGGGCCTCATTTCACAAAATTCTAGATAACTCTGTGAAAGTTGGCCTTTCTTCTTTTAATTAATAGGATACTGTTTGAATGTGTGAAATTGGGAATATATTAATTTTAATGAACTGAAAATGACCTCCAACTTTCTTGGTAAAGGAAAGTATTTCTACCTGTTTGACCCCACTGGGAGAAAGATGGACATATTAAAAAATGAATTAATAAAGTTCTCCTTTATTTAATTGATGGGTACTTTTTTTTACACGTGTTGACATGCTGTTATTTAAACTAACTTAGCAATATATCCCCGTAACTTACAACTAGTTAAGATACACACTAAGAGAAAAACATGCACAAATGAATACATACTCAATAAAGAATGAAAACACAATGGACTCTGTATACAACTGGCAGAAAATAAGACAACTGTAACAACACCACACTCATACCTGAAGAATTATTTCAGACAGAATTTCCTTTTGAAGGTTACTACAACATTTCTCATGCCCACAGTATTAATATAATTCTATGGCATTCACATAAATACCAACAGACTCCTTAACTTCTGCAACAATAAATGAAACCTAAGAACATTTTCATATCTGCTACCCCTTATCAGATTTCAGGGCGGGGGAGGGGGGGAACTCTCAGCTTTGTGATTGTTTAAAAGAAAACAAATAGTAATTAAATAAGCACGTGTCACCAAGGCTCAGGCATAATGGAAAGAGTAAAATTGAAATCAAGCAATGGATGTTGAAATCAGGAGACCAATCTCTAAGAAAACCTAAAGGTGACCAAACCCCTCACAATAGATGTCATCATTCTAAAAGGTTTAAAAGCCCTGGCCAGTTTTTCTCAGTGGGTAGAGCATTGGCCTGCAGATCAAAGGTTAAGGGTTCAATTCCCAGTCTATGTCACATACCTTGGCTGAGGGTTCAATCTCTGGCCCAGGTTAGGGCACGTGTGGAAAGCAACCAATGTTTCACATAAATGTTTCTCTCTGTCTCTCCCCCTTCCACTCTCCCTTCCACTATGACAATCAATGGGGGGGAAAATGCCCTGGGGTGAGGATTAAAAAATAATATAAACAAAAGACTTGAAAACTGAGAATCATTAGTCTTGTGAAAAGCCAGCTAAAGGAAAAAGATTTGCATAAACCTTTGCAGTTGTAACACAACTCTTCTCCCTCTGCTTTCTACTTCACTTTCATAGGATTTTCAAGGCTTGGGAATGAGTGGGCTGGGCAAGAGTTTGGAGTACAGAATTTAGGTCCCTTATGCTGGTGAATATAGACAATGCCTTCCTAATTCCTGGGCATGAGAGACGGGGAGAAGTTTGGTTCTCCCCAGGGGCAGTCCTTCTCCAGGGTTGAAGCTCCTAAGCCCTTTCTAACTTGCCCAGAGTTGCCTCCTGACTCATATTCTCTAAGGCCACTCAAGCCAATGCTAGTTCCTCCGCCTCTGAGCGTTGGGGCACAGGTGGCTCTGTATTCCAGGCAAAGAGACCATGATGCAGGGGTGTGCTGCAGTGATATGATGGAAGTCCTCATATCAAACCAGCTTCCTTCCAAGGTTCCCTGGAAGAGCTCTCTAGCTATTAAGGAGGGGGTGAGCTGACTCCTAGGACAGCAAATAAGAGGCAAAAGGAAGGTAGCGTGGAGTACCGTATTTTTCGGACCATAAGACGCTCCGGACCATAAGATGCACCAGTTTTTAGAGAAGGGAAATGAAGAAAAAAAGATTCTGAAACAAATAGTGTCCTAAAATATTTTATGTGCATTAAAACCCAACATCACAGTCATAAACACATGTAATCAACCCTGTAAAGTAAACAGCAGCATTTAGAACCATTTTAGAGCCGGGAAAGCACACAGAGATCACACAGAGCCGGGCAAGTAAAAAAACTTTTTTTTTAAGTATATGTGTAGGCTATATTTGGACCATAAGACGCAGGGACTTTTCCCCCCGACTTCTGGGGGGAAAAAGTGCGTCTTATGGTCCGAAAAATACAGTAGGTGACCAGCGTGCCTCAGAGACCAACTGACCTGGGCTTTGCCACTCATGTGACTTAGGCCCAATTCTGTTTTCTCATTTTTAAAATAGGAGTAATAACACAAATGTTGAACCTGGCATGTAATAAATATTCAATAAGTATTGATTCCCTTTCTTCTTTTTAAAAAAATATATTTTATTGATTTTTTTACAGAGAGGAAGGGAGAGGGATAGAGAGTTAGAAACATCCATGAGAGAGAATCATCAACCAGCTGCCTCCTGCATGCCCCCCACTGGGGATATGCCCGCATCCAATGTACATGCCCTTGACCGGAATCAAACCTGGGACCTTTCAATCCACAGACCAACACTCTATCCACTGAGCCAAACTGGTTTCAGCTCCCTTTCTTCTTATGTCCTTCTACATGTGCCTTTTGCCCACCCACTGCCACAGGAAACACACACACACATATATACACACGCAGTTCACATTTTATGTTTGAGGATTTCATTGATTTTATCAACAGTCCCAATATTAGGAACTCAGAAATGTCATTTGCAACTTCCAGCAACTAAAGTTTAGCCAAGAGCATACTAGTGAAAGAAACAATGTGAGGAAGTATAGAAAGTCACAGTCATCTGTTAGCTTGTTTGAGAGGAATGGCCCATGTGGTAGGAATTGCCTTTTCAAGTCATTTCCCTGTGACCCTATAAGAATTAGCAATGGAGGAACTTTGGAAGTCATTCTAGAGAGAAAATGAAAAGGAAAGTTTAATGACTTTAGTTTTGTAAAATGTAACAAAAAACCCTGTTGGTAGCTCATTAAGCAAAGACACACCAATTCCATTCACTCGCAAATGACAAATTCTCTAAAGAAAGAGAAGACATTTCTCACTGTGGCTCTGAGATCCCTTACCACTTCAGAGAAAATACTAGCCCAGCAAGTGGCAGAGAGGAAGCATGCCAGTAAAGGACTTCTTCATGCCTTTATAAAATGAGGATCTTTTCATAGTCTTTTTTTTTCATCCTTTTATCTTTATTTTCTCAAAAGCACTATCTACAGTTAGTCATAAATCACCCAGCGGTCATGCAAACCGGTCATCCTGAACTCCACCTACCGGGAAAGTGTCTCCAGGATCTGACAGATGAGACATCAAAGGAGTTCACTCTGCTCCTGGTTTCTGGCTTTCTCCTTTAGAAGCCCTTGCAGTGATAGTCCGGCAGCCTCTGAACAACATGGCTTTCCGGCCCTCTGGGACACTCTCTTTAATGGCTACCAGTAAGTCCAAGTCAGAGACCAGGTCCTTTCCACTCCTTCTTCCAACTCAGATGCCTTTCAACACCTCATTTTGTCCTGCTCAGGAGGGAAATTCAGGGATTCTCAAAGGCCAGAGCGCTACCTCCTCTAAAGAAGCAGTACTTTGAAATCTATTGTGGGAATGCCTCAAGTAGAGAAGAAGGCCATGCTATGAATGAAATTAGATCGTCCTCCCAGTCCCTTACCATTATGATTGTGTAGGAGCCATTTGCTCATGTCAAAGGGCTCAGCCGAAAGGGATCCAGGAGCCATTAACTTACTTGGGCTACTAAGGTATCAAAACATATCCCCCCAGTTAACAACCAGTAATGTCTACATGCTCACTCTGTAGCAGATCGGTCACTAACAAATTTAGGTGCATTACTTCATTTAACTCTCCTAACAGCCTTATCAGGAAAATATTACTTCCCCTTTTAGAAATGGGTGAATCAACATAAAAGCTTAGTAATTCTTCCAAGATCACATAATTAAGTAGGAGAGCAGGGCACAAAGTCTGATTCTAAAGCACATCTGCTTAATAAAATGACAATCTGTTAGATTAAAATAGTGAATGGCAAACCAATGAAAGCTAATCAGAGGATACAGGAAGCAAATTCAGCTGTCACACCAAGTCACTATGGGGACAATCAAATGTTATCTTGGGTTTAAGGAAGTGTTTTCTAGGCTAAAGCAAAAACAAAAACAAAAACACACACACACAAAAAGAAAAGAAAAGAAAAACATACAATAAATCTTCTGTGGTAAAAACTTACCAATGACATTTTGCATTGGAAATTCAAATGCAATTTGAGAATATTTTGTAGCCAAGTATTTTATAATTAGAGCACTGTGGTGACATAGGGTCAGATTTCAGTACATTCAAGAAATAATTACAAGTTAATGAAACAAAATATAATCCAAATAAAAGGAACTATAAATACAAAAGTGAAATTCCCACTAAAAATTATAGCAGACAACCTTTTTTTATGCCCTTTCAAGGCCCTACAGCCAAATTCCCCACGGGTCACTGTCGATTCTGAGTCTTAAGAAAACTTGCCATCATCCAGTCACCGAAAAGAACTCACTGTCCCCCAAACCTCTGAAAAGAGAAATGCTGATAACTCAAATACTGAATACCCATTACAATTAATACAAGGACGTGGTTGTTAACATAAATATATGTATGACAGACTGAAGGCAGGAAGGATGTCAAAGTCAGGACTCCCTAGAAAAAGAAACTGGCCTGTCCAAAAAATCAGTGAATCATTTAACCATGAGTTCATTTGTCATTTCTTTCAATAAGTAATTCTTGAACTCTATGTACCACACACAATTTCAGATGATAGAAACACATAGTAGTGAGCAAGGCATTGACCTTGGAAAATTTATTTTCTCCAGAGGCAGACAGAGAACTGCATCCAGACACAACCTTGGCTAATGCAGGGGAGAGAGACAAAGATTGCTGTTTCAGTGTCATGCCCAAAGAAGTCCTCAGAATTTTGAATAAAATGATGGAGTGAGTACAAGAGTAAGTAGGCAAGCGATTTTCTAGGCAGAGAGAACAAAGATCCCAGGGAGAGAGGGTGCTGGTACAGAAACCAGTGTGATTGGGACAGGCCAGTCAAGATGGGAAGGTCATAGGAAATGGGGGTGTGGTCAAGCGTCAGGGTACAGAGAGCCTTGTCAGCCATTCCAAAGACACTAGGAAATTGTTGGAAAGTTTTAGAAATATGATGATGCAATTGCAGCTTTAAAGGACCACCCTAACTACTGAGTGAATAAACTATGAGGAGGTGGGAGGGAAGGAACAAGTTTAGAGGCCTTTGTTGGTCTAGAAAAAAGATAGTGGCTCCTACTGGGACAGTCATAGTGAATGTGGTGAGAAATGATCAGACTCTGGACATACTGTGAAGGTGGACACAACCTTCTAATGACTTCAATGTGGATGGGAGAGAAAGAGATGAGTGAACGGTGCTCCCAAATTGATTTTACTCTATTAGAGGCACCACTTCTTGGCAATAAATGATTAGATGAGACAGTCCAGGAATGAGGACAAGAACCCATTATCAGGGAAACTAGGTAGTATAACCCTGAAATTCAGTTTTTCTTCATTTACCTCCTAGAATCTGCTTTCTGAATAATTTTTTCATACCTAAAACCCATCACCTAATTTCATCATATGTTCCCATATGTCTTAGCCTACCCCTAAACAATGGTCAATAAATATATTCACATTATATATTGTTACTATTAAGTATGTTACCATTTTAATGAGTTCTATACAGCTTAAACAAAGAAACCAAAATTAAGCCTCAGGAATAAATTGTCTGATAGTGGAAGTACATATTTCCATCAAGAAATTCTGGTTTAGCCGGGACCGGTTTGGCTCAATGGATAGAGCATCAGCTTGGGGACTGAAGGGTCCCAGGTTTGATTCTGGTCAAGGGCATGTGCCTTGGTTGCGGGCATATCCCCGGTGGGGGGTGTGCAGTAGGTGGCTGATCGATGACTCTCTCATCGATGTTTCTGACTCTCTATCTCTCTCCCTCTCTGTATAAAATCAATAAAATATATTAAAAAAAAAAAAAGAAAGAAATTCTGGTTTAGAGAAGCCTGCTCAGTGCCCTGAAGTTCAATCACCTATGGCAGGCAGCTTATCTTCCTCAGGGTTTTGTTGGCTAAACCAAGGAATCCCGTGATCAAACTATCCTCCAAATGAAAGGGGGAGAGGAGAAAGGGTAAGAAATTAATTAATTGCTGTGAAATAATGAGCAGTGATGTCCTAAATTAGCAAAGTCAAAATTAGAAAAGTAGGCACATTTAGCAACTATTTTTAAAACACCCCCATCCTATTATTGTAAACTAAAGTGATTCTAATAGCAATAGGAAGGCAGGCCCATCAGAATTTTATAGCAAGTTCTGCCCTTTAGAATGCAGGCTTTGTCACTTTCACAAAGTGTAGAGTTGCTTAAAAAGAGTAGATTTATTTTCTCCTGCTAAAGGTTTGGATTCCAAGCAGAGTAACATGAGGTAGAATCTTAAGTAACTTAATAATGACAGATTTAAAGAATAATTGCATTAGTTAATGGTCATGTTTTGACTAAGCATGTTTTGCAAACACACTTGGATTTCAAACACGGGTGCAAGGTATTCAAATTGAATGTGTGCATGTTAAAAATTAGTTACTGCAGCATGACTAATTTATGATAATGCCTGTTGTTCTTTTACAGTTGTAAACGCATTTAGAAAGAATTAACTTGTCATTTTTTCTTTGCTGAACAGACAACCAAATAAAGGGAACCGATCAAGGTTTCTAAATTTTATGCTCTAGTAATTTTTTATTGAATAGAGTGGAACTATTGATTATGGAAAGCTACTCTGAAGTACAAAGCTCTTTGCTCTTCAGCAGACGGCTTTGCTAGCCAACCTCCACACATGTATTATTAATAGAGTTCCATCGCTACGCACAGCTCTTGGCAGTGTGTTACCTTTCTTACACTAACAGGGGAACAAATCTTCCATCCGGGAGGACTTAAAGTGGCACAGTGGGGACTCATGAAACTATATGCATCAGCAAAAGGTGGACTCTATAAAAAGCATCAGTTTCCTTCTGTTGAAACACTTTGAAACGGTTGTTTATTTTCTAAAACAGAATCTCCTGAAGGTTCCAGTCCATGGCCCCTTTACCCTCAACTACTGCAGAAAGCTGCAATTTTTATGTACTGGGTGTTGGGTGCTGTGGAAAACGGAAGGAGACAGAGAGATGTGTTTGGTGATATACATGCTGTTCTGTTCTGGAAGGTAAGCTTTCCCAAATTTAGATCTGAACGCATTCCTCGCCCTTTTGGAGCTACTCTTATACCCAATGACAACAGAATGTTTCTTAGCTAGCAAGGCAGACATATTGTTAGCAAAAGCAAGGAGGCCACTGGGGACCACCTCAAGCTTGGTGGGTCCCTCTCTTCCCTGAGAAGGTGTTTGCATTTGACCTCCTTAGTGATGCCAGCTTCAGCTGTTAGTTATAAGAAATGGCTTTGGATCCTCCACACACACATTATATAGTAAATATAAGAATGAAATAAAGTATTCTGTGTACCATATTGTTTGAGAACTGTCCTATATTTGAGCATTCATTCATTAATCCACCCATTGTTTATTGAGCATTTACTATGAGTCAGGTACTTTTATAGATACTATCTATTCTACATAAAGGGAAAAGATAAATAAAAATGATTTGTGGAAGCATTACTAACTATTAAAAAATCTTAGAGTATATGGTTACCATGTTCTGGATGTTTTAGTTTTTTAAAAGTATACTACATTAGATTTAAAAACAAAAAACAAAAAACATTTTTCATTGTTGTTAGTATTACAGGTATCTCCCATTTCCCCCTTTACTTCCTCCTCCAAGCCCATACCACTACCACCTCCAGGTCTTCACTACCCTATTGCCCATGTCCATGGGCTATGCATATAAGTGTATAAGTTCTTTGGTTTATTTCTTCTGGTCCCCCAAACACTCATCGAGGTATATCAGACTGGTCCTTGTCTCCATGCTTTGGGTCTTATTTTGTTGGTCAATTCATTTTGTTTATTAGCTTCCACAAATAAGTGAGATCATGTGCTATTTGTTTTTCTCAGTGCACTGGATTCTTAAGATGAATATAAACTAAGTGATCACAAAAGTAAAGTTTTCAGTTTCCCAAGCTGCATGGTTTCAGGCTGAAGCAGATGGTAAACAGACATTTCTTCATGACCTGTCACACCCAGCACTAACTGCGTTCCAATGGATGAAGGAAGCCAACTATTGAGCCAGCTTTTAAATGCCCCCTTTCTCTTAGCTCTCTCCCTGGCTTCAATATCCATCTAAAAAGATCTGCAGAAGAGATGATTTTATCTAGAACATCTGAAATTGATGTCAGGTCCTTAGAGAACTTAAAGAGACAGGGGCTTGTTTTACAAGGAAGTTAAAGTAGCTGCAGGAGGCTCAGAACTCTTAATATGAGTCTGCAGAGATTAACTTTTCATGAAGAATCTCTAGATTATCCATAATCAGAATAAACTCATCCATGCCAGAGACAAGAAGAGTTTATCTATTCAGTGCAAAACTTGACTATTGACACAATGTTTTACATACTGGCTCTTCTGTGCAGTAATATCAAGCAGTCTGTATAACACTGTCAGCCATGCAGTTTCTGCCTTGAGCTCTTTTAGGAGTTTCACTCTACATTGGTCACTGTCACCTTTTACTAGTGCTACCTTGTACTCTATTTCAAACTCTACACGACTAGTTCTGAGGCAGAACAGTCAGTTCTGCATGAAATTTGTTGCCTCCTTGTTAGGAAGGTCATCTGAGCTGCCACTCCCAAAAAGAATGTCTGCAACTGATGTTTTGCAATATTCTGGTGTGCTACTGTGTCTTTTTCTTTAGCCAGAATGGGCTCTACTTAAATGCATGGGATCTGGAGTCCAGCTGTTTCTGCCTCAGATCATGTCTAAGATTTCTGACATTCCCATGCTATCTAATAAACAGGGCCATCTGACCATTTATGGTCTTAGAATGCTTTTCACCTTCCTCTTAGTTGCATCAGGATCTAATAGTTTAGATGTTAAGCAGAATATAGGAACCAAGGTTCCTTGTCTTTCAGTATTTTGAAATAACAAAGAATAACATAATGCCTAAGGTCTTAAAGGTCAATGGTAGGAGATAAATACACCAAGAAAAAAGGTGGCCAGTGACATGCAAATGTATTCCCTCTCTTATTTCTATCCCCACCCTTTAATATACAATTTGAGTACTTAGTGTTATGTTGGGGGTGGAGCAAAAAATTACAAGTAGACTGTATAATGATGGAGGAGGGGGTATCTAGGCTATGTATGTCTTGGTCAACTATAGCAAACCCTTGAAATAAGCTTAAGGCTATACACAAAGCTAATTCCCTGATAGTGCTAAAATCTCCTAAGTTAGCACAACACATACTAGTCCCCTGGTCAGCAAACTGTGGCTCACCAGCCACATGCAGGTCTTTGGCCCCTTGAGTGTGGCTCTTCCACAAAACACCATGGCCTGGGCAAGTCTATTTTGAAGAAGTGGTGTTAGAAGAAGATTAAGTTTAAGAAATTTGACTCTCAAAAGAAATTTCAATCATTGTACTGTTGATATTTGACTCTGTTGACTAATAATGAGTTTGCCGACCACTGCATTAGTCTATTTCCTTTCAAGTTAAATTTTTTGCCCTAAGGCAAGTCCCAATGTTTCCCTTTTATGGAATGATACCTTAGGGACTTGCATTCAGTGTTTTGGGTTAAAGAAATGTTCTATGAATCACTAAGTAGCACCAATGCTATGCAACTGAAAAATATTTATATACAGAAACTAGAACCCTTTCTACCACTACCTTAAAAAAAAAAAAATTCTTGCCGAAACCAGTTTGGGTCAGTGGATAGAGCGTCGGCCTGTGGACTGAAGGGTTCCAGGTTCGATTCCGGTCAAGGGCATGTACATTGGTTGTGGGCACATCCCCAGTGGTGGGGTGTGCAGGAGGCAGCTGATCTATGATTCTCTCTCATTGATGTTTCTAACTCTCTATCCCTCTCTCTTCCTCTCTGTAAAAAATCAATAAAATATATTTTTTTTTTAAAATTCTTCCCCAAATTTAATAAATGGCAGATTTCTTTACTTCCTTCAAGCCACCCTCACCCTGCATCCAAATGTTGCCTGTTCAAATGAGGCTTCTCTAATGACCTTGTTTATTTTTTAAATATATTTTATTGATTTTTTTTTTTTCAGAGAAGGGAGAGGGATAGAGAGTTAGGAACATCATTGAGAGAGAAACATTAATCAGCTGCCTCCTGCACACCTCCTACTTGGGGATGTTCCTGCAACCAAGGTACATGCCCTTGGTCAGAATCGAACCTGGGACCTTTCGTCCACAGGCCTACACTCTATCCCCTGATCCAAACCAGTTAGGGTTCTAATAACCCTATTTAATTCTGTTCCCTGAGTTGATCCCCATCACAGTATCCCAGAAGCCTCAATCTTTACCTGACTCTAATATTAATCTTACTTTTTCCCCAGTTCATACAAATATAGTTTATTTAATGTATTATATTTACTTGGTATAACTTTACTAAAATTTAAGTCCCATAGTGAAGAGGGAACTATATTTTATGTTCTGATGTATCCCCAAAACTACCAGTGTTTGACACATAAAAAAGAGTTCAAGGTGTATTTACTGTATGAATGATTATGTGTCTTACAGCAAAGACAGTAGAAGGGTAAAAGCCAAACCACATTCGAAGAGAGCTTTAAGAAAAACTATGAAAAGTCATAAAAATGTACATTTACCTGCTGGAGAGAAATTTGGTGAGTGAAATTACTTGATGCATGTGAATTGGTCATGAATTCTGGGAAAGGAAAAATGGACATTTTTTTCCCTAAAAGATTTTTGCTTTCATTTCCCTTATTCACAATGAATTTTAATCACCAATGTCAAAACAGAAACAAGTTTGTAGACAGCTTTTATTCTTTCTCGTGGTAGAGGCCACAGCTCAGATTGCAGACAAATAAGAATGTCAGCCAATGTTAATTTTGTTGCTGTTATGTAAGCCTCGTCCTTTCTACCACTAAGTCAATCTTTAGTTAACACATCATTCTCCCTAGAAACACTGATTGGTATTCAGTGAATTTTCAAAGATTCCCATTTCCTGCAAATTCACTATTTGAAAGGGTTTTTAAAAAAAATGAAACTCACCCTGGCCAGGTAGCTCAGTTGGTGAGTGTCATCCTGATGCACCAGGGATATAGATTCAATCCTCAATCAGGGAATGTACAAGAATCAAGAAATAAATGCATAATTAAGCGGAACAACAAATCCATATTTATCTATTTCTTTCTAAATAAATAAATAACTTCTAAAAATTTAAAATAAATAAAAAATGCCAACCTCAGTAACATCATCAATTAGCAGAACCAGGGGGCCAGGTTCATCACCAATATAATGTTTCAGCCTCTATTTTCAGATGTTGAGGTACAATAAAATGAAGATCAACAGAGAAATTCATATTGGATACATCTTAAATAATTGCAATTCCCATTTTGGTGTATAAATGATACATATGAATACATGTATATGTTTATATACACCCATGTCTTGGGGTGTCTTCACTGTGAATATCATGAAATTGTCATTTAATGGAAAGAACATTAACTTCAGAGTCAAATGGCACTCAACTTGAATCTGAACAATACAAATGTATATAACTTTAACTCTCAAAGTTTGCCTTTGAATGATAAATTGTTATTCTAAAAGATCTTTACCAAATATCTGACTTTGTCTCAATAAATGTAGTAATTACCTGTGTTTCCCCGAAAATAAGACATCCTCCGAAAATAAGACCTAGTGCATGGAAAGATAAGACATCCCCTGAAAATAAGACATAGCGCAACTTTGGGAGAAAAAGTTAATATAAGATACTCTCTTATTTTCAGGGAAACAGGGTAACAAATGTAGATGTAAATCAACTTTCTTTGCAACATTAGGAAGGCACCACACTGACTTCCAAGAGAATTGTAATAGTTATCAACAAAGGAGAAAAAGTGGAGTAATGTCTATAAATAAAAAAACATGTATAAAATACCTGTAAGACATTTCTTTCATGAAAAGAATGAAGAAAAGTCATCAATATCAAGGTCAACATTAAAACCAATTCTATTCCTGGAAGTTCACCATTGGGAACCTTTCTGAATTTTGACTCATAGGGGACAATAAGATTTCCAAATTTTCCAGAATTAATTACCACAATATGCCTTATATGGAAAGAGAGATTTTCCTTCTGAAGGAAATCAGAAGACCAGTGAATAGCAATAAAAAGATGACCATTCACACTAGGACTGGGACTAACATTTTACATATCTGGTATGTAGCTTTCTAACCTTCAACACAGGTAGCATAATTAGACATATATCGGAGAGAGGAAGGGAAAGGGAGAGAGAAACATTAGTGATGTGAGAATCATCGATCAGCTGCCCGCTGCACACCTGCTACTGGGAATCAAGCCCACAATCCAGGCATGCGCAATAGAATTTTAAACATAACCTCTCGGTTCATGGATTGAAGCTCAACCATGAGCAACACCAGCCAGGCTGGACATATTTTATTGAAGACTTAAATGTCTTAGAAAAATGTACAGTTTATCCAAGGACACACAGCTATTAAGTGATGGTGATGCCATTTTAATCCAGGTCTATCCAACTTCAAGAACAGATATCTCACGTTTTATGTTGTTTCCAGTATCATGTTTTGCCCCAAAATTAGTTATTTGAAAGACAGAACATGTACTCAACAAAATGAGGGAAAATTCTGTGAGATAATATCTTAATATGTAAAGAATTATGAAATGCATCTATTGTCTCTGCTTTTGAAATAAAAATAATCAGAATCTAAGGGGCCATTATAAGGACAGAAAAAAAAAAAAAAAAAAAAAAAGGCCTCTCCTTTTCTTTGCTGTGGCCTTTCCACAATTTATGAGAAACACCTGGTAATTAAATTGCAAGATTGTTGGCTCCTCTGTGCAAACTGTACAACAAGTTAAGACTACTCTCAAGGTTGCATTCTTGCATCCCCCTCCTCTCTACTGTTTTAAAAACTCTATGATAATTTGCACCAAAGAGTCTCCAGTTAATAGAAAGTTCCCTTCACCCTCGCCTCTTTAACATTTTCTCTAAGCATTTTATACAGGCTTGAGAAGAAATTGATAAAGAGACCGCCCTAGGACATTTGCAAACTGAAACTTTTCAACACAACCTGCCCCCTCACCCCATATAATCAACTTCAATACAATTACCCTCCCTACCTTATCACCTAGCAACAGCAACTAGTTGCTCTTTAAAAGTATAAGCCATTCTTTCTTCCCTGCCCTGTACTGAGTAGCAATAAACCAGCCCTTCTTCCTTGAAAATTAAATTAAATTTCCTCTCTGCATCTGTTCTCTCAGTTGTTAATTCTTTCATTGTCCATGTCACTGACCCAAACCTAACAGTCATCATAAAAAAAACATGAACAATCAATACGTAAAAAGTATTCTGAATCTACACTAATATCAATGAGGAGTCATAGGAAGTGAGTAGCTAAGAATATGACAAAAGAAATTTGCCCCCCTATTTACCCTTACCACCCAATACACACATCATTTCAGGTTTAAGAAATAGCAGGTCCATCAAAACACCTATTGAGTTTGTAACCCACTACCCTTCCCATATCGACAGGTGATTTATTTCTACAAGAAGCTGTTTGTTTTGCCTCATTTCATTTTTGCCGGGAAAATGATTCTCATATCTTAGAAACTATAGAAAATGTATATCTCAAATATCTGCAGATTTAGAAGATATATTTCAGGGCAGCTGTCCAAGAGGAGTTACCATAAATCTATCCCAAACCCACTCTGAACAACCAGCCATGAATGATTTCTGTGATTATCAGACTGGGTCCATCATGAACCAACAACACAAAGAAAAGCACACTGGAGGTCTTGCCCAAGGACTATGTAGCCAGAAAAAAATATAACCAATATCAAGATGTTAAAATATAGCTACTAATCAGTGGTAACCTTATATTCAACATCCTCTGGCTCCTGGGGAGCTCTGTAATAGAATACCGCAGGTTGGCAGTTAGATCTGGAGAACTGAATAACAAAAGGGGTACTCCCACTCAGATTTTATAACATCAAGGATTATTTAATCTCTCTAAGCAGTCATGTCCTCACTTGCAAAATGAAGATACTATGAATGGTTTCTTAGGTTGTTCAAAATGTTAGGTATAACATGTCAGGTGATGATAACTAACATGATGAGCATTTATTATGTGCCAGGTGATGGATGAAGTACTACTAGTAGAGATATAGACACTAGAATTTAGACACTTGCTGAAATTCACATAGTTAGAAAGTCACAGTATAAATGGGATTGGAACCCAGAGAATCACTACCAAAGCCCATGCTCTTAATCTACTGTGCTATAGTAGCCTGGAACTCTGCATTGAGTAAAGACTCAATACAGATGAGTCATGGATACTGCTGTTATTGTAACATCCCTAAATCACATAACATGAGGTTTTATTGAAACCTGAATACTCACACCACAGGACACACAGTACCTGGGACACGGCTGCAAGCTTTCTCCTTCGACAATGCAGGCTTGTTTCTCCAGAAGTTCAGGGCACTCCTTTCCACCTCCAATAGCAATGTGCTTCACATTCCGGCTCCTGCTCCTGAATCCTGGTGAGAGGCTCCCTGAACGACACGTCTTGGAGCAGGGACCCCAGGAGGACCACTCGGTGGTCTCACAGTCTTTTGGCATGACGCAGGACTGGACAGTCAAAGGGAAGGAGTCTTTCATGCAAAGGCTAAAGGGACATAAGCAGAAACCAGTCAGCCACCAATTAAATCGAAGCAACCAATACTATGAAGTGTCTGCGATTAAAAGAAAAACATTGAAATGCAGTTTATGTGTTCAAATTTGAAGATCTAAATAATGTTAGAGGCACCATGATAAAATATGGAAGGATGTTCATTTTAAAAATGCACCCTCTCTTTCATTTGAAATTGTGAACTTATTTCACTCCAATAAGACACATATGTAGGTGAGTATATCTTATACTTATAATGCAGTGTTTCACCTAGGACCATGGTCGGCAAACTGCGGTTTGCGAGCCACATGCGGCTCTTTGGTCCCTTGAGTGTGGCTCTTCCACAAAATACCACGGACTGGGAGAGTCTATTTTGAAGAAGTGGCATTAGGAGAAGTTTAAGTTTAAAAATGTGGCTCTCAAAAGAAATTTCAATCATTGTACTGTTGATATTTGGCTCTGTTGACTAATGAGTTTGCCGACCACAACCTAGGAGATAGCCTATAGTTACCATTTATTGTCTGGTCCTCAGGTGGCACATACTGTTGCACTTCACAGGCATTTTCACAACCTCATGAGCTCACATACTTTTTAATAAGTTTTTATTAATTTCAGAGAGGAAGGGAGAGGGAGAGAGAGATAGAAATATCAATGATGAAAGAGAATCTTTGATCAGTTGCCTTCTGCATGCCCCTATTGGAAATCAAGCCTGCAACTCAGGCATATGCTCTTGACCAGAATTGAATCTAGGACCTCTTCAGTCCGCAGGTTGATGCTCTGTCCACTGAGCCAAACCAGCTCGGGTGTTGAGCTCACATATTATTATGGCTATGTATAGATGAAAAGTTCTTGGCACAGGAAAGCTAAAACATTGGTGTAGGGTCAAAAAAAGATAAATGTAAGCTTTAGAGTATACAGCTATCCTAGTATTTATTCTCTTAAATACTAGGTTATTAAAAAAATAAAATAACAAATATGATATGTTTCCCTACACTTTTAGACTCTGAGCAGCAATTTTCTCATCTATAAAATTTGAGTGCTATCAAATACTAGCAATCTAATTGAGAAACAGATAAAGAAATAAAATAATGTGATAATGTGATGAATTCAATCTAAAAGCATGTATAATTAGTGAAGACAAACACTGATGAGGCAATGTTGGGCCACCTGGGAAGGCAGTGGTGGAGGTGGAGGGGGTGGGTTCTAAGAGAGGACAGAAGAGCTGTATTTTGAAAGATTAGTAGGAATTTCTCAGGAACAGGAAGAAGACTAAGATAAGAAAAGTGAATATTAAAGATTTTATATAACACTCCATGGGGATGGAAACCAGTGGTATGGCATAGCTGTTTTATAAGAACCAACTGTTACATTTTCAAGAATTTTGCAAGCCAATTGAATTCATGTAAATCACTTAAAATGGGCCACAGTGGGAGTATTTATACTACAAATATCAGCAAATGCTACAGATCAAGCCCCTGACACTGCACCCCGAAGACTGGTACTTAAACATTTACAGGCATGCCGCTGGAGGAAAGTAAAAACCAACTTGTCAATTGTCATAAATTTTTCAAATTATGAAGCATCAAGTACAAAGAGGAAAATAAATAAATATTAGGTGTGTAGGTTCTTCAAAAGTATGTCTGGAAAGGCTTCTTATCAAGGGCTAAGAAATTTGTATTTAACTGAACGTTAAATAATTTTAAATGAAGGAAAACAGACTCACATAGAAAGGTGATATTTCAAATATTGATTGGCATACATTCCTTTTACTTTCTTGGTGTTAGCCCTCCCTTTATTCAGTCAAAGGTATCCTTTATTTCTGGAGGGGACGGGGAAGGATAATTTTGATAGGAATACAAAATCAAAGAAAGGGCTTATGTTATCTAATGGAATAACTAGAGGCCCAGTACATGAGATTCATGCACATGGGGGCAGGGGGAGGGGGAGTGGGAAAGAGGGGAGTCCCTCAGCCCAGCAGTGGGACATTTGTAGGGCTGCTACAAAGGCCAATGAGGCTTCTGCCACCTCCACTGCACTCTGCTGCCCTCACCAGCTGTGAGCACGGCTTCTGGCTGAGCACACTGACCACCAGGGGCACACTGACCACCAGGGGCAGCTCCTCCATTGAGCATCTACCCACTGGTGGTCAGTACGTGTCATAGGACCAATTGTGCTGCCATTTGGTCTATTTTCATATTAGCCTTTTATTATATAGGATGAAGTATAGACAGAGTTTGGTAATGATTCCTCAGAATGTATCCATAAAAAGAAGAGAAGTATTAAAATTATTCTAAGTTTCTGACTTGGGAAAATGTGTAGATAAGGGAGCCACCAACAGAGAAATGGATTACAGAAGGTGGTGTGAAGGTGGTGTGAAGGGGGAAAAATAACACATGTGACCACTGTGATGAACAAATCATAGTGAAACTTTTCTATGGATATCCTCCATGAAGCCATGGGGAGTTAAGTGTGTCTTTCAAAAGTCACAATAATATAAGAGAATCCTTTGGTCCAGTATTATTTTGAAATCTATTCAGATCATATTTTTTTCCTTCCAAATGAAAAAAGCAGAGCATACTTCATTACCACTACTTATTCCAGTGGGACCTTCTGGAGGCTTGGAAACAAGGCACACTGGGAAGAACCTCCCTTGAAACTCTTCCACCTAACACAGAATGTACCCACTGCACAACATGCAGGTAGGGAGAGAGGGACACTGTTCAGAAATTGCTATTGACTGAGATGTCCCATCCCCAAGTCCTAACTCCAGTGTTTTAGATGTACCTGTACATGAAGATGAAGTCCATAAAGAAAGAATTAAGTTAAAATGAGGCCATCTAATATAACTGGTGTCCTTATTCAAAGACATGAGTACACATATACACAGAGAGGGAAGACTATGGAAAGACAAAGAGACAAGACAACCTTCTACAAACCATGGATAGAAGCCCAGAAGAAACCAACCCTGCTGGCACCTGATTTTGGACTTTCCAGCCTCAGAAGTGTGAGGAAAGTAATGCCTGTTGTTTAAGTACCTAGTTTGTGGTAATTTGTTCAGCTGGCACTAGGAAACTGATTCAGAAACTTAAAGATTTTGGATTTGAGTATGTTTTTAGAAAGAATTTCAACTTCCAAGGTGGACTTTCTTCCTCCTTTTATAAAGAAGGTCTCATAGTATGCAATTCTCTGTCCACAACTGAAGTGGTGGTTTGTTTCTTCCCATTTACCAACTTTCATTCTCTGTTGCTCATCTTCCCTGAACTGGCCCACGCTTTTAGACCAGTGGGTGAATAACAGGACTCCAACAGTCCAAACACTTGAATGGAGTTGCTGGGCTTATTCAAGTGTTCTTGTGCTCTGGGAAAGGGCTTCTAATTATTGGAATTAGAAAGGGGATAGGTTTTTTTTTATTAGATATTTACTTGTTTTAGTGTTATTTTTCACTAACCATCCTCCTTAATTAAAAAAAAAAGTAATTATAAAAGGTATCACACAGGACCCTGGTCTAATTTGATCCATGAGATTCCATTTTACTAGAATATCAAATCAGAATTAAATTTTGAGTCAGATATATCTGGGTCCTGAATTTTGCATCACATTATCATGACCTTAGTCTCCTGACTGCTTGGTTTCTTGACTGCAGGGAAAAAACAGAATTAAAAAAAAAAAAAAAATACGTGATCTGCTCACACCCCAGAGCTGTGGTGACCCTTACTGTAAGCAGAATCACCTTGTAATACACCAGGGTGGGGAACGTCCAGACCACAGCTGTAAAAGGCCCAATAAATCATTTAGTCTGGCCCTGCCAAGGCATTAGGGGTGAGTTCATTAAATGTTAGACCAAACGCAGCAGGCTAAATTTTAAGTTGATAATTTAGAATGGTCTGCAAATGATGTTACAAATATCCAAATGGACCTTGGCAAGAAAAAGGTTCCCCACCCCTGTAACTAAAGGCCCTAATAAAGATTCTTGTCTGCAGCGAGAAATGTGATGGACCCTTTCAGAGAAGGTGGTATACCTTTTTAATGAAGCAGAAATATTCTGTTGATTTGTCTTTTTAAAGGAAGCTACAGTAATTGTACCTATTTGACATTTACACAGTTCATTGTCATTTGTAAGTTACTTTGGAAGTATTCAATTGTAAAGGAAATTATGAAACTAAAAATTACTCTAGTAATTCTTACTTCCTCTGGAAATGTAAGGAAAACTCTTTACTTATAAAATAAGAACAGAGACTGTTATAAGAAAAAAGCGACCAGAAAAGTATATTCTCATTTCACTAACACTTCAATTACTACTTTAAAATAAAATTAAATAACTGAAACCGGTTTGGCTCAGTGGATAAAGCATTGGCCTGCGGACTGAAAGGTCACAGGATCAATTCCGGTCAAGGACATGTACCTTGGTTGCGGGCACATCCCCAGTAGGGGGTGTACAGGAGGCAGCTGATGTTTCTAACTCTCTATCCCTCTCCCTTCCTCTATGTAAAAAATCAATAAAAATATATATATTTTTAAAAATAAATTAATTAAATTAAATTAAGTATCTTGAACATTCAGAAAAGAAGAGTACTATAATAAATAAGTACTCTTCTTATTCAAAAAAGAACATCTCTTTCAGATTTCATTAAATAAATAATTACAAATTTAGGTGAAATTTATTGTGTTCTTTGCAATCTCAATTCCATCTATTTCCCCAGACATAGCCACTGTCCTGAAATTTATTTGTATTATTCTCTACCATGTTTTTATACTTATAACTAAATATGTATATGTTCATAAATAGCATGGAGCATTCATTGTTTCACATGTTTTAAAAACCTTTGCTTAAATGTTGTTTTATTGTACATATTACTCTGGAAATCATTTCCCTCCCTTAATATTATGACTTCTAAATCTATCTATCTATATAAAACCCTAAAATACAAATAGACTGAATGGCAGAATGACCAGTCATTATGATATGCACTGACCACCAGAGGGCAGACATTCAACAAAGGAGCTGCCCCAACCTGCAGGCGCCTACCAGCCAAGGTGAGTGCAAGCAGGGACCCCAATCACCTTGCTGGTCGACCTACAGATGGGCCCTGATCACCAGCCAGGCCTAGGGACCCTACCCATACACAAATTTTGTGCCCTGGGCCTCTAGTCTAGGTTGATAAATACAGAAAACCGTCATTCATTTTTATTAGTTAGTCACATTCCAATGTATATGTATTCACTCTTCCATTAGGGCACCCTTTGGTTTGCCTTATTTCTTGCAATTCCACAGGATTATAATTGAAACTCCTTTACATGTGTCTATCTGTTACACATGTTTGATAAATGTTCCCTAGTATGTTTGCCCAGAGTTGTGTGGGGAAATGCGGGACTTAGTTGGAAAGTCTGTAAGGAGGATTCTTCGAAAGGTCAGGAGTTTTCCAAACAAGTCCAAGACCCTGTGTGTTTGGTCTTTTAGACCAAATGCTTAAATACTTAGTCTTTTAGACCTGAAAGCATATGCTTTCTCAAGGATACTTACCCTACCAATAGTATCTAATAGTTAATTTTAGTTCAAGCTAAAATTTTAGTTCAAGCTAAATTTGTTGTTACAAAAAAAGCCTAAGGAGGCAGGCAATTGAGGATATTTTCCCAAAGCAAAACAGCCCCTTAGCCTTCTCTTTCACAGAAACATGTGTCAGAGTAATCATTCATTTGTTGCTCAGGGTCTGCTGGTCAGTCCCAGCAAAGTGGTGTCCCATGTGATGAGCTAGGAACTCAATGAAACATGGTAGAACTCTCAAAAACAAAGAGTAAGAAAATGAAAGCAGTAACTGCGCAGTAGGCTATTGGAGCCCGCTTGGGATTTCCAAGTTTGAGGGAATTGTTTCTCACCTAAGGAATTCACTATCTCTATTATACTTCTTAAGAATGTAGGTATGTTTTCCATTGGAAAAATAAGCCTATTTCTGAAAGCAAGGAAAACAAAAGTTTTTTCCTGTATTTGCTTAGAAAGCAATGGTTTTATGTATATTATTAAAATGATTATGTTATGTTTATCAGGAAGTTGATTACTTTAAATAAACAGTTTACTTAATACTGTTTAATAATAATAATAATATATAATAATATAACATATTTGACTAGCTTCCCAGGGTTTGAATTTTTTAAGTTTTGCTTTCTTTCATTATGAAGGAAATTTTATTTTAAGGTATATGGGAAGTTCTGTCAAATAAGGAAGTAATAATTATATTCTATTTATATGTGTATTTTAAATAGATTCTAATATTCTTTCATTTATAAGTTATAAATAATGTAGAATATTGTGTTTTGCAGAAAGGACAAAATTCCATGCCATTTGCATTATAATCAAATCAATAACTATATCATTTTAAATTTCTTCTCATTTGGAGACATGCTGTTTTATTGTAATGCATTTAAAAATAAATTACATTTTCTGAGGGATCCATAGAAAGGACTCCTATTTATTTTAAGCTACATATCTCTAAAAATAAACTTTCAGATAATCCCCCTTGAATTAGATAAAAATTATTAGAACTCTAAAGAGTATCTAGATTTATAGAAATACTGGCAAGAAAAATCTGGATTAAAAGAATTTAATTATAGGACTAAATGAACTAAAAAGAATTGTAGTTCTCATAGCAATGTGTTTGTTTACATGAATCTAATAAGAATCTGAATTCTTCATAACAGGACATAAGCCAGTTTCCAATTGTGGTTTTATTAACCAAAACATTGCTGAAATGTCATGCCTGACAAGAGAGACATGCCAGGGCTCTGGATGTCACCAGAAAGCTCTAAGGAATAAAGACTGACTTTGAAGCCAATAAGCCCTGGATAAAGAGCCTGGTACCTTGCTTGGTCATGTGGTTCTTGGCAGTCTTCCCAGGTAAGAGAGGAAGGCTGCTTTCCTAAGAGATGGCATGAAAGGAACCTCACAAAACCTGGTGGCTCAGACTTGTTTGGAAAAGTCAAGGCAGGGACTGTGGCCTTCGGCATGGTCCCCCTGACCCCTGACCTTTTGAAGAATCCTCCTTACAGATTTTCCAACCAAGTCCCCTGCTTCCCCAGAGAGTTGGACCATGAATATTCATGTATTAAATATTGTGAAAATTCTTTTTTCCTACAAGTTCAAAGCTTGGTATTATTAAATGTAGTTTTCCAAATTGTTGAAAAAATGCATTTTCTTTTCTAGATTATCACGGAGATTTATATTCTTCTCATATCTTTAGTAACTACTCAATTTTTCTATTCTATTAAATAAACCTTTCCTACTGTTTGCCCATTATGATTGGCTGAATAATGGCCCAAGACAGATGTCCACACTCTCATCTCGAGAAACTGAATACATCACCTTGCACGCCAAAAGAAACTTTGCAGTGTGATTGTTAAATATTTTGAAAGAAAAAGATTATCCTAGATTATGCAGGTGGGCCCAATGTAATTACAGAGATCCCCATTTGAAGAAGGCAAAAGGCCAGAGACAGAGAGAGACATGTGATAACAGAATCACAGCTTGGAATAATGCAAGGCCATGAGCCAAAGAATGTGGGCAGCCTCTAGAGTGGGAAATGCAATGAACCTCTGGAAAAACATGCACAGAATAATGTCCCCATTTCAAGATTTTTTAAATTTTAGGCTTCTGACCTCCAGAACTGTAAGACAATACAAATTGTATTAAGCCTCTTTGCTTTGTGATGTGTTACAAAATCAGTTGGGAATTAATATACCCATTTTTCTATTGATCTGACTTTTTTCACAATGAACTTAAGAAGTGCCCTTACAAACATATGTAGACAATAATGACAAATAAATATATAGACACTTGTATTCTATATAGTAACCTGTTCCTTCTTCTATATTTTCCTAAATTTTGTTTTTAATTTTGTTTATAGTATCTTTTTGTGGGACACAATTTTTTAGTTTGTTGTTCAGTCTTCCCTTTAGAGTTTGCTCGTTTATGCCACATTTTATTAAATTTCATGAGATTTTTCCTTTATCTCAATGTCATAAAGTCATGCTCCCATATTTTATCTGCCAGAAAAACTTTATACTTTACAATTTCATATTTAGGTTATCGATTAATTTTATATAGATTTTCATATATGGTACTTTACAAGACCTCCGATTTTGGAAACATCAACATTGTATATGTTCATCCTTTGTATTAATATTTAACCTATATAATTCTGATATTTTTCTCTCTATGTTCAGTGTAGTTTGTCTTTCACAGAGATTTCTTCAAAATTATCTTTGAACTTCATATTAATTCTTAACACACATTTCAATAAAATATTTAATGTGTAAGATTACTTCCTTATTCCCTACTTATTTCTTTTTAATATCATCCTCCTTTCTTTCCATGAATGAAATATCTCCCGTCATATCATTGACAATATAAATTACAACTTTCTGCTTTTACTTAATTGATCCTTTGCTCTTTCAGATTTCAATGAGGTACCACAAGCACAGATTGGAAGCTCTTTGACTATAAGGTGGGACTCTTCAAATAGTAAACATTGCTGGGGACTGATGATGCAGAACTCATTGGGACCTGCACCATTAATTTCAGAATGGGAATCCTTCTCTCTCTTGTGTTGCCCTTATAGACCATACTGCTGTCTTTATGAAAGCTGACTAGAGAAAGAGAGCTGCATTCTGTAAAAATGCAGGGTACTCTCACAAACCTGCATGTTCACAGAATGATGTTTCACACTTATACTACAGTCTGTAGGTAAAGGAATAAGTTTTAGGCATATTGAATATATCTGTCCTCAGAGTTACTTACCACCTATAATTCTTAAGCCTTCCAAGAATCTTGTATCAGTTAGAATAGAATGAGCTATACTGTGGTGACCTGAAATCTCAATGATTTACCAGACCAAGAGTTTGTTTTCCTTTCATATAGAGTTTGACACAGATAATTTAGCTCTCCTAGAAGGCACTCCTCTACCCAAAGACTTAAGGATCCAGTTTGTACCTGGATTATAGATTTACCATCTAAATGGGGTGCCTTCCGAGTTCTCCTTGGAAAAGGGAGGTAGAGTAGGAAGATGGCCCAAAGTGATGTATGACTTTAGCCTCATTTATAATACCCACATTTCACTGGTCAGATCTCGGTCAAATATCCCCAACAGAACTGCAAAGAAGACAGGGAAGCCTGGCCGGTGTGGCTCATGGTTGGGTGTTGATCCATGAAGCAGGAGATCATGGTTGGATTCTTGGTCAGGGCACATGCCAGGGATACAGGCTAGATCCCCAATTAAGAGGGGGCGGGGGTTGTTAGTGTAGGAAGCAGATGATTGATGTTTCTCTTCTCATAGATTCTTCTCTATATATACTAGTATACCTCTCCCCACCTCTCTCTAAAATCAATAAAAAATATATAAAATTCTAAAAAATTACAAATGAGACAGTGAACTATCTTTCTCTGGGTGACAGAAGAGAAAAAGTGTGAAAAGCACAGGTTGTGTGTGTAATAGCTGTGCCACATAAACTGATTTGCTTCTTGAAAATCTTCCAGCTGAAGGAAAGCTTTCAGCTTTCCCCTCTGCTAGGAAAATTACCACTCATCCATCTGCTTCCAGTTCCCAGAATCTGTTGATTTTTCTTTTTAGCTTTTATAGCCTTTCCAATTACTTTTGTCCTTCAGGGTTCATGCCTTTTTATTCCTTTATTTACGTGGGGTTCCAGAGTATAGCAGTAATAAATAGCTATGTTCATGTTGCCCTATTTGATCAGAAATATGAAAAGTTATTTGACAAAAAAAAATTTCTGCTAAAGTCACATAATGACCAATTTATACATCAACAAATCCCTAAAGAGCTTAATCTGCCTTATACATGGAAAAAATACTGGTAAAAATTAATTAAAAATGCACATGTAAAGTACTGAATTGTGAAAATCTAATTTCTACTAATCTTATTCTAATTTATGGAATATTTGTTTATAGAATTTAATATTTCCAAGGTTTGCAACAATTACCTAGAGGTATCTGTGCAGACTTTCTTAGAAAGCAATAATTACTGACTTATTAGGTCTGGGGGCATAGCTGATAAGATGTCACCAGATTATCAAGAGTTCCTACATTTTAACTGTTGATAAATTCATTGTTTTACAGCCCACCTAAGTGTGGGTGTGTAGGGAAGGGGCAGGGGAACTCACAATGTATTCTAAAGGAAGGAACCATCTGTGGAGATAAGTATCCAATGGTGATCACATGTAGGAAAACACAAGCTGTTCTTATCTTTTATCCTAGTGACCTTGAGGTACTCATCATGAAGAACCGGATTGCACTATGACCTTCTTGAATGGCATGCCCCGTGGTTTCTCTCTTACTTTTTTGTTTCTGCTTAATATGCAAATGTGAGTGTGAGATCTGTATGTTTTTGCGTACACTAACTTAAAATGAATATAAGTACACTTTTCTGAAATGTTTCTTTTGAAATACATTACTTAAAAATAACAAAGAAAAGCCCTGACCAGTTTGGCTTAGTAGATAGAGCATCGGCCTGTGGACTGAAGGGTCCCAGTTTTGATTCTGGTCAAGAGCATGTACTTTGGTTACAGACACGTCCCCAGTGTGGATATGCAGGAGGCAACTAATCGATGTTTCTCTCTCATTGATGTTTCTAACTCTCTATCCCTATCCCTTCCTCTCTTTAAAAAAATCAATAAAATATATTTTTTAAAAATAAAAATAAAATAAAAAATAAATAAAAAACAATTGAATACTTCCAACGCAGTCTTTACAGCAAAAAAAGTTATTTTTTTAGAAGTGAAAGTATAACTAAGAAAATACATTAGAAATCTTTGAAAGCACAGTTATCCCAATTATCAACAAAAACACTACTATCCCTTTATAGCACCTCATCCAAATTATAGCACAGTAACAAGAGAAAAATTGCTTCAGGAGATTGCAAATTCTAATTTAAAGAATGACTCCAAGATGTCATCATGAAAATAACACCAGGGGACAAAATGTGAATGGAGAAATGAAGAGAAGTGACCAGAACTAAGAGAGGCTTTAAGAGAATATTTAGATTTGGGAACTCAAGTAAATATATGCTATTTATTTTAATGATTTTTATTACAAATGGATAGCATTTTTCTGCCACCATTCAAACTAATAAGAATAGCTTTTAAAAATAGGAATAATAATCTGAAGAAGAAAAACATGTACACACCAAGATAGATATGAAATACCTAGATGCTTTAGAAATTAGACTAAAAAATAAGCTACCTACTATGAGATAAGTTTCAGCAAGTGAAATAGTTTGAATAAACAGTTTTGTTTTTAACATTGTCTAGAAGACAACTTTCAAATGCAAAAAATAATTTAAAATGACTAGGAAAACATTAAGAATTACTAAGAAATTTTAGCTGGATGATTATGAGTTTTGTTTTCTCTACAACCTCCTTGATTGGCCAAATAACCTTGACAAAAGTAATGTTTATATTAGGTTAGAATTTATAGAAATGGAGGGGCACTGCTTGAACTATATAACATTTTCCTGTCTAATTCTCAATAACATAGATCTGAACTATTAAAATGCTTCTTAATTTCTTATTTTGAGTTATACTATTTTTAAACTTTCAACAGTCAATAAACCTAAAATCATATATTAAAACTAAAAGAGCAATATGAAATCATATTTTAAATATGCATTTCAGTTGCTTCTGTGGGACAGAGATTATTCTATAGATAGGAGACAGCACATGTATACTGAAATATTAACTTCTTGAGAAGGAATATTCTTAAAGTGATGCTATTCCAACATAAAATGCTTTTAGTATTGTATTCATTTCTTGTTACTACAAAACAGTTTCAATAGAAATATGAAATGAAGTTCAAGTCTCAGAATACAACTTTCTTAGGGTACTAAGAATGATATGCAGCTATATGTTTTAATATGTGTGTTTAAATGGTTGGAGGTAATACAAATAAAAAACAAAGTAACAACAGAATTGAGCTCTAGCAATGATGTTTCTTTGATAGAGTTAAAATTTATTATCCTATTTTCAGAGAAAATCATTATACTGGCCTGAAAATTTAGGTATGTTTCAGTTGTACCAAATGATCACAGCTCTTAAAACAGTGTCCATGACAAAGGTTCCTCTATATTTAATGATATGAAAGTAAAATCCATAAAATTCATCCGAATTTTATTCACACAGACAATAAATTAAACCACTTTCTTACTCAGGCAAATGGACTGATTGCCTAGTCTTCAGATTGGATTTCATAATTCAGATCTACTTTTATTTAAAGAAAAGAAATTATTTAAAAAAAAACCTGAATATAGAAGCCTACTTCATTTTGCTAAGTAAGGTATTATAAAATTCAATAATAGCATAACTGATATCTGAGAATGCATAATGAACAGGCTGTAGGACAACTATTTTAAAATGTCATAATAGAATCTCAGAGAAATTTCTGTCAAAATAAAAGAGAAAAATATAAGACATGCAATGAGAACTGGAAACAAAGGAGGTTTAAATCCAATAGGCAAATCAATGATTAGGGAGCAGAGTGGCATCAAGAATAATAAAACTGCCTACCACATTGCAAGTATAACTGTGCACAGAAAATTGCTTGAGGTGATTATCAAAAGTAACAGTAATCAATGGGAACACCAGTAAAAGGCCTTCCTTAGAGCTCTGTGGTGTCCTAGATTGATGATGTGACTGTCCAGGAAGTCATAGGCAGGAGCTTTCATTGCCAAGTAAATAATGGTGCTCCGGTTATAAATGACCAGGTGACCAGCCATTGCCATAATCAGCAAAATGCCACTTGTCTCTACAGTCTCACAGAGTCCCTCAAAAGGAAAGTGACCTGAAGGTAGATATAAGGACAGAGTAAAAGGGAATCTATTCTTGTGGACAATTTTTAATGATTACAGGAAACAAAGTTCATCCTAGAAACCAATGGACACATAAACATAACGATGGTTTCCTGAATGAATCGGAACCACTCCTCCACACACATGCGCGCACACACATACACACACAGTGTACTTTTCAGAGATAGATTTAGCCTTTTTAAAATAATATTGGTTGACTGTGCCCAGATAGTCCACAGTTCATCAGGTTGGATGGAAATGAGACAACTGTGTCAGCAATGCTGCCGGACAGACATCAAGTGCAATATTTTTGTTTAGTGTAGTGGAAGACAGCGGAATAGAAATGTTCTCTCTGAACACCTGGTAATCTAATCATTTTATGATACTATGTTAGTCATTTTATAGTGCTTTCATGACTAATTAAAACGACTGGTATGGATTTCATGAGATAATGTAAGAAAAAATATATATATAGTTGTTTTGGTTCAGTATCCCAGTATCCTACCTAGAACTCAAAAGAGAACATGGAGATTTGTGGTTTCCATTTCAGCTTAGAAGGGGTCTCTATAGTCCTCAAAACAACAAAAAGAACCTTTCTCTCTCTAATGTCAATAAAAGCATTTTAAAAAAGAAATAGTAAGAGAAGTTCTTTGGAAAAAAGAAAATAATACATATTAGTCAGAAACTTAGATTCACAAAGAGAAGGCCTGTTGGAGGAGAAATAAAGGAGGTAAAATAAAATATTTTATTTTTAATCATAATTGATCTAATAGTTAATAATCTGTTCAAAATTATAATAACAATGTATTCAATGATTCAAATGTAGGTAAGTAAAACTAATACCAGCAATGTTATAAGGGATGGGGAAAAGGGACTAGGAATACTCTGCCATCGGATACTTGCAGTATGTATAAAGTGGTATTGTGTTATCTGAAAGTGGACAAAATTAGTGGTAAATTTACAAGGTAAACTCTAAGGCAACTACCAAAACAGGTACAAAAAATAGTATAATTGATATGTTAAAAGAGGAGACAAAATGACATAAAATGTTCCATTGAAAACAGAAAGATGAAAATCAGAAGAAGTCAATAAGTGAAACAAAGAACAAAAGCAATGAATGGAAAACTATAATCAATGTGGAAGCTGTTAATCCAATTATATCAATGACCATTTTTAGCACCAATGATACAAATATATAAATTAAAAGACTGAGATTGTCAAAGTGAATAAACTTGCAAGATCAAACTTTATGTCATCTACAAGAAACTGACACTAAATATAAAGACACACAGATAGATTAAAAAGTAAAGGAATGGACAATGGGGGGAGGGAAGAGACATATGTAACACTTTCAACAATAAAGAAAAAATATCAATAAATACATGCAAAAATAAAGAGATAGAAAAAATATACCATGATAACAGTAATCAAAAGAAATACGGAGTAATTCTATTTATTCCAGAAAAAGCAGAATTTACAGCAAGGGACATTATCAGGCATAAAAAATTGGCATTCCATAACAAAATGGTCAATACTCCCAAACGACATAGCAATCCTGGAATATGTATATACTCAACAACAGATAAAACTGCAAAGAAGAATAGGTGATTCTACTATTGTGGTTGAAGACTTCAACACTCCTCTATTAGAAATGGACAGATACAACAGGAAGAAAATCTGTAAGGACATAGTTGAACTAAACCACACTATAAATCATCTGAATATAATCAACATTCATAGAATACTTCCTCCAACAAATGCACATTCTCTCAGGATTACACAGAACATTCAGCAAGACAGACCACATTTGGGTTATAAAACACACCTGAAGGAACCTAAAAGTACAGAAGTCATACAAAGATGCACTCAGAGCACAAAAGAATTAAACAAAGAAATAATAGAAATATGGCTGAAAAACCGTGGTGTTTAAACAACACACTTGAAATACTACATGGGCCGAACTAAAAAAAAAAAAAAAAAATCAATAGAATTTAAACAATATTTTGAAATAAACCAAAATTAAAATTATTAGGATGCAATACAAGCATCCTAAAAGGAAAATTTGTGGCATTAATTTTGCATATTAGAAAAGAATAAATATCTAAAGTTAATAACCTAAACTTCTAATTTAGTAAACTATAAGAAGAACAGCAAATTAAATACAAAGTAAGTATAATTAAATAATAAAAACTAGAGCTAAAATCTACATAATTAGAAACAGAAAATAAATAGAAAAAATAACTAAAATAAAAAATTGGTTCTTTGAAAAGTTCAATAAAACTGATAAATCTCTGGGTAAATTAAGATAATAAAGAGAAAGAGAAGATACAAAGTACTAACATCAGTAATGAAAGAGGGGTCATCACTAATGATCCCATGGGCATTAAAAGTATACTATTGGAATATTATAAACATTCAAAAACATAAGTCTTTGACCACAAATTTGGTAACTTAGGTGAATGAAGCAATTCCTTAAATAATACACTCAGCCAAAGCTCAAACAAGGATAAATTTATAATCTAAACAGATCTATATAAACTTTTAAATATGTTTGTTATTGATTTTTAGAGAGAAAGAAAAAAATTAATGATCAGCTGCCTCCTGTAAGACCCCTACTAGGGATCAAGCTAGAATCCCAGGCATGTGCTTTGAACAGGTGACCTTTTCATGCTTGGGAAAATCCTTAACAGCTGAGCCACACAAGCTAGGGCAGATCTGCCTCGGCAGATCAATATCTATTAAAGTAATTGAATCAATAATTAATAGCCTGCCAAAACATAAAACACCAGGACCAGATGGGTTCACTGTCAAATTCCATCAAATATTCAAGGAAGACAATGTAGCAACAGCAAATTCTCTATAATTTATTTTGGAAAAACAAAGCAGAGGACATATGTCCCAATTCATTTTATGAGACCAGCATTACTCTAATACCAATACTGAAGAAAGCCATCACAAGAAAGGAATTTAAGACTGATATCTGACATGAATATATATGTAAAAAAGGTCAACAAAACATTAGCAAATAACATCCAACAATATATTAAAATATAATACACCTCAAGCGAGTGTGGTTTATTTCAGGTATGCAAAGCTTGTTCAACATTCAAAATCAATAACGTAATCAATAATATTAATAGCCCATCCAGCATGACTCAGCATCAACCTATGAACCAGGAGGTCATGGTACGATTCTTGTTCAGAGCACATTCCTGGGCTGCAGACTCAATCCCAGGTGTGGGGAAAGCAGAAGGCAGCCCATCAATGATATCCCATGTTTCTATATCTCTCTTGCTCTCCCTTCCTCTCTAAAATCAATAAAATATATTATTTAAAAAGAACCTTAATAATCCTATCTATCTATGGAGAGAAAAAGCATTTGACAAAGACTAAGACTTATGCATAATAAAAATTCTCAGCAAACTAGTAATAGAGGGTGACATCTTTAAATGGATAAAGAACATCTATAAAAACCCTACAGAACACATTATATTTAATGGTGGGAAACCATATGATTTCCTGCTATGATCAGGAACAAGGCATGGATATTCCTTCTTATCACTCCTATTTTAGATCTTAATGGAAGTCCTAGATAATGCAATAAAACAGAAATGGGAAATAAAAGATATACAGATAGAAAAGAAAAAATATTTGCAAATGATATAGTTATCTATATATATAATTCCAAAGAATCAACAATAATAGCAACAAAAAGTCTCCTGAAACTATTAAGCAATTATAACAAAGTTGTAGGGTACACAATTAACATGCAAAAGACAATTGCTATCTTGTGTACCTACAATGAAAACATAGAACTTGAATGCAAAAACACAATACATTTATATTAGCTCCAAAAATATGTGAAATACTTGTGTCAATCTAATAAAATATGTAAAGGTCTATATGAAAAAAAGTACAAAATTTTGATGAAAGAAATCAAAGAAAATTTAAATAAATGGATAGCCCATGTAAATAAATAGGAAGATTAAATATTATCAAGATGTTAGCTATTCCCGAATTGATCTATACATTACAAGAAAATTATGAACAAAAGTGTGGTTTTGGACCAAATGCTTCTAAAATTTATATGAAAAGACAAAAGATCCAGAAGATTCAATCAACATAATGTTAAAAACTAATTTAGAGGACTGACACTACCCAACTTCAGGATTTACAAAAAATTTTTAGAATTAAAGACAGTGTGTTATTAGCAAGGAATATGTAAATGTATCAATGCAATAAAGACAGCTCAGAAATAAATACACACAAATAGAGTCAACTGATCTTTGACAAAGGAACAAGGCACTGCAGTGGAGAAAGGATACTCTTTTAAATAAATGGTACTAGAACAACCAAAAAATAGTAAATCAAGACGCAGACCTTACACCTCATAAAAAATTTACTCAAAATAGTAAAATGCAAAACAATAAAACTTGTAGAAGATAACATTAAAAAAATATAGTTGATCTTGGGTTTGGTGATTTTTATTTATTTACATTTTAGATTTTAACACCCAAGAATGATCCATAACAGAGAGAATAAGAAGACAGGTGACAAACTGCACTATATATATATTTTTATATTGATTTTTAGAGAGAGAAAGGGAGAGGGACAGAGAGAAGCATCAATATGAGAACAAAACATGCCCCCTGCTGGGGATTGAGCCTGAAACCTGGCCATGTGCCCTGATCAGGAATTGAACCTGCAACCTTTACATATATGGGATGATGCCTAACCAACTGAGCCACCTGGCCAGAGCTGAAAGAGATTTTTAAAACATATATCTGATAAAAATAGCTCTTAAAAATCAACAATAAGAAAAAAAAAACCTACAAATCAATAAATAGACAAAAATCTAAACAAATATCTCTCCAAGGAAGATATCCAGATGGCAAATAAGCATATAAAAAGATGCTGAAGATCATATATCATCAAGAAATGGGAAATTAAGGCAAGATAGCATTATTAATCTATTAAAATGATTAAAACCCAAAGCACTGAGAACATCAAGTCCTGCCAGTAACTGAAGCAGTTGGAATTCTCATTCATTGTTATTGGTGATAAAAAATTGCCGAAACTGGTTTGGTTCAGAGGATAGAGCGTCAGTCTGCAGACTGAAAGGTCCCAGGTTCGATTCGGGTCCAGGGCATGTACCTTGTTTTTGGGCACGTCCCCAGTAGGGGGTGTGCAGGAGGCAGCTGATCAATGTTTCTCTCTCATCGATGTTTCTAACTCTCTATCTCTCTGCCTTTCTCTCTGTAAAAAAAATCAATAAAATATATTTAAAAAAATTAAAATATATATTTATAGCCACTTTGACAGACATTTCAGAAATTTTGTAGAAACTACACATACTCTTACTATAATATCCATGAATTGTTCTCATTGACATTTACCCATATGCACTGAAAACACATGTCCACATAAAAATCTCACATGAATGTTTCTAGCAGTTTTATACATAGGTGCGGAAACTTGGAAGCAAACAACATGTCCTTCAATAGGTGAATGAATAAAAAAGTGTGGTACATCCAGACAATGGAATACTCAGTGCTAAAATCTACTGCACTACCAAGCCATGAATAAACATGGAGGACCCTTAAATGTATATTGCCAAGTGAACAAAGCTAAACAAAAAAGGCCATACAGTACATCAGTCCAATGCTATGACATTCTGGGGAAAGGCAAAATATGCAGACAGTAAGAGATCATTGGTTAGCAGGGGTTCAAGGAGAAGCATTAGATCAGCAGATGGATTACAGATTTTTATGGAAGTGAAACTATTTTCCTCTGACATGGCAATGATGGATACACGTCATTATACATTGGTACAAAGCCGTAGAACTCTAATGTACTCTGGGCTATAGTAATGCATCAATATTGGCTCATCCATTGTAACAGGTATACTACATCAATGCAAGATATGTGTGTGAAACAGCGTATGTTTGAAAGGGGTGTGATGAGAAGGCATATGAGAACTCTGTATTTTCCACTCAAATTCTCTGTAAATATAAAACTAAAGCTGCTCTAAAAATAAAGTCTATTAACATTTTTAAAGAACTTGGTAAAAACAAGCAAACTAAAAATGAAAACATTCTATGTAATAATCCGATGTGCAATATTAAGAAAATAATGTTATTACAGAATTCTACATACATATTCAAATAATAATCACTCAAATCATCTACTTAATCTCTTGGGCTTCACAGAGAGGGGCAAAAAGAGGCAGAAAATCACTCTTCAATGGACTTGCAAATTGTATATAGCATAAATCAGAATGAAGCACCCACGATAAAATATGCTCATTTTTAAAGTCAAATTTTTAAAAAAAAAATCATTATATTTCTTTGTTCTTGAATAGCAGAGGTAATCTTCTGAATCTCTCCCACCCAGCTGTAGATCCATAGAAAACAGTAACTGGTGATAACGATTAATTTTAAAGATGAGTGTTTCATTGTTTGGTAATTTAAATACTATTGAAAATCATAATTTGGAAGAAACTTGGCAATATAACAGTGTTTTCATTTAAAACCGCATGGGGGAAAGTTAAACCAGTATTATTTTCAACATAGTTCTCTGGGTTTAATGTCAAGATGTTTTATAACACAATTTAAAATAAAACAATTACAAATAATATTGAAACCTACACAATAGCTTTTAAGTTTTAGTTCAGATCCTGTAGAAATTGTAATTCTAATTATTTTCTGTTCAAGTTAATATTTTTATCATATCAACACCAAAGAAAGCAAGCAGTCTTAGATTAACATATCAATATTCTACTGTAAAAAAAATCTACATTTCAAATATTAAAAAAAATCATTCTTAATCATGAAAACAAAACTAAAGCAAGAATAAAAGAAGTTTAAGAAACAAAAATTATGAAAAATGATCATTTGAATAACATATTACCAATTTGAGTGAACTTGAATATTTGTAATATCTTTTACCACTATAGTAATAAAAGACTTTAGTTTTAATTGGTTGATATTTGATAAAGTGTGGAAATATATGACACCTAATATAGTTTCAGTACCAATTATGCAAGAATTCAGAACACTGCGTGGTCTCCACACTGGTATTTTTAGAATTAAAATTGAAGACTTCTCAAATAAAACTTTTAAAAACCTAAATCCCAAACCTGCTTACCATTTTCCTGTTGTAGAAAATCAGAAAGAAACCTTATAAAATCATACTGTACAATATTCAGGTGAGTCAAAAACATAAACACTGAAGGCCTCCTACCTTATCATGGCATTTTTCCCATCACTCCTTGTACACCAGACCTGCCGGGTTTGATAGCCTATTTCTATGTCCCAGGGCTTGGCATGGTGATGTGGCTTGTAACTTGGGTATCTCAAGGTGACTTGCTCCTTTGAATCAGAGCTGAAATCCAGAGCAGTTCTTCCGGTCAGGTTAATGTCCTTGAGCTGAGGCAGTCTGCATTTACTCCACGGGCCAACTTTAAGGCTGAACGTGTATTCCTCTTCCCCAAGAGGACAGGAAATGGGCGCTTCGCAGATCCTTGTCTCTGTCAGATTGGGGCAGTGAGAACCTCCATAGAGGGGGGGGGCGATGGCCACTCGAGTTCTGTGCTGCAGTCGCCTCCTGCACCCCTTGCTACACTTGGACCAAGGTGAGAACTCAGACACAACACAATCCCGGGGGCAAGGAATGAGGCAAGCTTGTTCTGTGGGGGGCTGAGGGGCAAAGTGTTCACATATTTCACTTGCAACCATGGTTCTGTTCAACTTCTGAACGCAGTGCACAGTGCGGTGCTGCAGCCCGTGCTGGGCCGTCACGCACCCTGAGGTCCGGGGCCTGGCCTGGCCCAGGACGGGGGGCACAAGCACACAGTGGTGCCAGTCAGAGACCTCCCACTGGAAGAGGTCGCTGTGCCAGTCACACACTCGGAAGCAGCTTCTCTCCTTCGGAGGCCTGTGGTTCTCATCGCAGCTAGACGGGTGACTGGTCCAACCTTCAAAGTGGAAGCACCACAGTGCACGCGTCTGGACTCCTCGTGGCCCACAATCTCCTGTGCACCTTCCCCAGGGGCCTACAGGCAGAAATACAAGGGGTCGGTTACTCAGAGCTCCATGCCACCACCCACACAGAAGCAGGACAGTCTGCATACTTTTTGTACAGCTGATGTGAAATTACAAATTTTGGTGGACAGTATAATTTAGTGGTTAAGAGTGTGAGATTCTCCATCAGTTGGCCTTTATGTAATCCCCATTTATTTCCTCTCTTACTAGCAATATCAGCTTGGACAAATTACTTCAAATTTCTAAGCCTTGTCTGGCTGGAGAGGCTCAGTTAATTGAATGTCGTTTTATGCACTGAAAGGTTGCTGGTTCAATTCCTAGTCAGGGCACATACCTGAGGTGAAGGCTCGATCACCAGTCTGAGCATCATGTACAGAAGGCAACTGAATATTTCTCTCACACATTGGTGTTTCTCTCTCTCTCATAATCTCTATCTATCTATCTATCTATCTATCTATCTATCTATCTCTCCTTTGCTATCTCTAAGCATGTCCTTGGTTGAGGATTAAAAAAAAATTCTTATGGAAAATAATATGGAGTTTCCTTAAAAAATTAGATATGGGACTGCCATTTGACCCAGTGATCCCACTTGTAGAAATATATCCCAAGAAATCTGAAGCAACAATCAGAAATAATGTATGCACTCATGTTCATAGCAGCACAATTTGCAATAGCTAAGATCTGGAGACATTCCAAGTGCCCATCAGAGATGACTGGATAAAAAAGCTGTGATACATTTTCACAACGGAATACTATGCAACTCTAAAAAAGAAATAACTCTTACCATTTGCAGCAGCATGGAGGGACCTGGAGAATATTATGCTAGTCAGAGGAAGACAAGTATCACATGATCTCAATCATATGTGGAATATAATGAACAAAATAAACTGATGAACAAATTAGATCCAGAGTCATAGAAGTATAGACTGTCAAATCTCAGAGGGAACATGGGGAAGGGTGGGTAGGTGGGAAGAGATCAACCAAGACCTTGTATAAGTATACGCATAATCCATGGACTGGATGATGAAGGCCTGGGACTGTGGGGATAGTGGAGGGAGAAGCAGGATAGAAGAGGTCAATGAGGAAAAAGGGGGGCATATGTAATACTTTCAACAAAAAATAAATAAGTAAATGTCTAAGCCTTCGTTTCCTTAACTACATAGGAGGAAGATAATTAAAAGCACTGACTTATAGAGTTGTTCTGAAGATCAATTATATAATGTGGTGCCAAGTAGATAATACTTAAAAAAGATTGGAATCACTGTAATTATTATGTTCCAAAGTCTATATATCTAATTCATTATTAATACTTTCCATTGGGCAGTGTTTCATCTAAAAGAAAAGCCTTATATCCAAGCTTTAATAAAGTAGGATTTATCATGTTTTCAGTCCTTTGGCTCACATTCTAAATAGCTCAGAAGAGAAATACTTTATTAAAAAATAACCTGCCAAATTATCCTAAATATATTTTCATTTTCTAAATAGTCGTCCTCAATTGTGGTATTTGCTTGCAGATTAAATTGCATAAAAATGCTATAGAGGATAAAAGTAAGGTCATAAAGGAATAATTAGTGCTGATTTGCCTTTGGAAACCCTGCTCCCACAGTCCTAGAAATACATCCCTTCTGATTTCTGATAGGCTTTGAGTCCAGGTAAAGACTTCCACATTGCCTTGTCATATGCCAAATCTTTAAATTAATGAATTAGTGTTTGTGGGAAAGAGTCCAAGAAATGAGCAGATGAAAACCTGCCAGTTTGATGTCCCTCACATTTTTTTTTTTTTTTTTTTTTTGGTGACATACCAGCTGGCTTGTCCTCAAGGCCAATTATCTATCTTTTCACAAGGACTCCAAGTGACCCCGTTTTGTGTCAATGGAAAGAAAGAAAAAAGATTTAGCCCTTTCACTTTACTTAAATATGTAATATGAACCTGGAAAGTGTGTTTCAGCTGAATCAGGTACCTTTTGCCCCCATACTAGGGTTGTGATCATAAAAGCAAGTCACACCTTGAAAAGTGTTTAAATTTATACAAGTGAAAAAAAGAATGTATAGCTTTTCCCAAAATAGGATACAACACCCAAAATGCCACTTAATTACTTGATGGAATATACTTCATGCACATCTATTGAGTGTCTAGGAATAATACGTGTGTGCATAGTCACGTGCACTTAGCAGCCCCAGAGATGGGTATTTGCAATCAGGGCCACATGCCACATGAGGATCTTTCAATTTTATGGACAACAATTGGGTTCTAATACACACAGTCATCCCAGTTCTTCTTCACAGTCCCATGAGCCTGATGTTCTAGGGCCTAGAATCTAGGCAATACCCTGTGAAGCTGGAGTCCCAGAGATTCCTTACTTTCTGAGAGGATTTAACATAGAAAATACACCTTCTTCTTTTAGTACCTCCACACTAGAGTCTCCTCTTGCAGAAATGGACAGAGAAGTTTCACTAGAGTAAATCAGCTCCTACTCACCAAACACCCTTGGTTTCCCACATGCTTCCTGGACCTGTTGCCCCAGCCTTGATCACGGCCCAGGACATGTGCATGGAAAGCAGTGCTCTCAGCACAAACTGATTTGCTCTCAAGTCTCCTGATTCCCTCCTACATCACTCACAGCTTTGTACTTTGTATATTGAGATATTCACCGTTACATAAAAGGTATTCTCAGGCTTAATATGCTCAGCTGTTCTGGAGTAGTTTTCAGTTTAATATGCCATCCCTGCCTATCATGTAAGACTAAACATGCAAATTTTTATTATTACCAAGAAAAAAATATTCCCACAGTTATTCAGTAAAGGAACATTTCAAAAAGACATATGATTGCAGACAACTTTTAAAATCCAAAATCAGCCTTGAATGGTAGAAAAGTTATTTGGATAAATGTAAAGGAAACATTTTTGTAAAGCACTGGGTTTTAAAATAATGGCTGACAGTTTATCTCTATTTGCTTAGGTATCAAATGCACAGTTGGGATGTGTGTGTGTGTGTGTGTGTGTGTGTGTGTGTGTGTGTGTATGTGCGCGCACGCGCAGATTAAAGAATTTAAGACCAAAAAAGATAAGTCATTTCAAGCTAATGTTGAAAAATTTAATATTAAAGTTAATTCACCCAGAACATTTTACAAAGTGATCCCTACTCTTACTTTTAAAGCCTTTAATTAACATATTTCTTAATAGTAAATGTTGTTTTCTGCCTACTTCTAAAATTCTGAAAGTAGCTTTCTTTGTTGTTGTTATTTGAAATCATTAACATTTTAAACATTGTAAATTACTATTCTTTCTTTAGCTTTCAAAGAAAGCTATACAGAATTTTCTAAACAGGAATAATTTTTCTAGATCAATGGAAGACAAAAGATATCTATCCTAAATAATAAAGATGTGATATGCAAATTGAACCTCGCTCCATTAGGCCGTCACAAGATGGCTGTGCCCACAGCAGAGGCAGCTTCCTATGATGAGCTGTAAGGAGCAATTAGCAAGGACCTGAGCCTGCGTGGGGCTAGGCCAGGGTGGGACACCTGAGGCTGTGCTCCCTGCCTGGTGGGGCTTGATGGGGCACCTCAGGCCAAGCCCCCCACCCCTGGCAGGGGACCTGAGGCTCTGCCCTCCCCACCTGGCAGGCCATGATGGGGGCCCTCAGACGCAGGCCATATCCCACCACTGTGCAGGGCTTGATGGGGGACCTTAGGCCATGCCATCCGCCCCAGCATCATGCTGGGAGACCTCAGGCCGGGTTGGGGAACCTGAGGGTATACCAGGGGACTTGAAGCTGCACCCCCCACCCAGTGGGGCTTGACAGGGGTGGGACTGGCTGGGTCTGGATCTTGCCCAATGGGGGTGGGGATGGCCAAATCTGTGTCTCATGAGATTTTGAGGCACACATGGGTGGCTGAGGACTTGACTCTGGGTTCTGCGGCGTGCCCCAGACTCTGACAGGAGGAATATTTTCATATAGATTTTACTAATTTCCTTTCATCTCTTACAATTCTACTATAGAGAAAGGGCAAATAGCAATATTAAAATATTTCCTCCAATTAATTTCCTTTTAATGTGCACAAATTTTGTGCACTGGGCCACTAGTCCTATATAATAAAAGGGTGATATGCAAACTGACTAAAAGGTGGAATGACCAGTTGCTATATGCACACTGATCACCAGAGGGCATATGCTCAATGCAGGAGCTGTCCCCCGATGGTCGGTGTGCTCCCACAAGCGGATTACAGCTCAGCCACAAGCCGGGCTGATGGCTGGTGAGCACAGAGGCCTACCTCTGCAGCAGTGCTAAGAATGTCTGACTGTGGCTGTCAGTCAGACATCCCCTGAGGGCTCCCAGACTGTAAAAAGGTGCAGGGCACAGACAGGTTTGAGGGACACACACACCGTGGCCCCCCCCCTCTCCGCCCAGTTCATGAATATTGTGCACCAGCCTCTAGTTAACCAATAATTACTGCCATTTATTGAAGGCTAGCAATGGTGGGTTGCACTTGGCTGGCGCCAGGGAACTATTAAATATTTAGGAATTTTACCAGGTGGCTATTAAATCATTCTTAGTTGGAAATGGGTTCTGGTGGGAGGATTTATATCACACTACAAATCAAGGCAAATCAAGGCCTTGTGTGTTTTTTTAAACAGCAAGTTTACATCATGCCATAGTGATTTGCCAGGTACCTTCCTGTTCTTTAGTTGATCCTATGAGCTGGAGCACCTTTTACCCATTGGTGAAAACGAACATTAGACAACTTACAAAGCACATCTAAGGGCACACAGCCAGCACGTGGTCACCAGAATGGGACTCCAGGCCGGTGGGCCTCCCAGCTCAGGCTCTTGCCCTGCGTTTAAAAGAAGCCCTTTCTGGGTGTGGGTTTGTATGTGTGATCCTAAAATCACAAGGCGGATTTGTTTGTAGCTAGTTGTGATCTCTTCTATTTGTTAGTTAATAATCTTTTGAGTGTGAGTAGAACAAATAATCAAAATGGTATGTGATTTTCACTCCTAGGCCTGGAAAGTTAGGAGAGCAGTTTCTGCACAGTAAGATGCATGGGTGTTTATTAACACTACTCAGGACATTAGGGAGGCACAGTTGAGAAAGAACAGTTTCTTCTTATGTTAAAACAACTGAAAACCAAGTAAATAACAAGCAAATGTACAGTGAATTGTGTTTTCTTGGAATAAGTGAAAAATAAGTTGCAAGCAAGACGTATGCGATGGAGAGCAAGACCTCTCAGCAATCGACCTATAACAATTTTCATTTTTCAGGCAAGGAGAAAAAATGTATTCTGCTATTTACTCAGTTATGTTTGACTATGAATGTTAAGCACACACAACAGTGAAAATCACACATTACTGAGAAATTCTGCCATTTCAAAAAACATGCATGTTAAAGTGATACGTGATCTGCAGTTTGAGAAATCTTATGTCCCTTGTCCACGTTCAGAAATGAAAGAGCATATTTAAATTTTGAGCCATTGCATAAAGGAAAAAAAGCATCACCTTTAAATTTGTTATACATATAAAATATGATTTATATTCAGAATATATATCTAAAGATAATCTAAAGAAAAATATAAGAAACCCCTGTCTTTAGACATCAATAATTTTATATTTCTTAACTGAGAATGGGTCTCAAGTAATACAAATAAAACAAAATTTAGAACAATTAAAGTTTAAATCACAAGATTAACTACGGACATAATATGGCTCTAAATTAAAATGCATACTGTGTTATATTTGCAGAAAACATTTCAATGTTATAATGGGAATAGCGATTCTGTACTTTTTTATCTGGACCAACATGACATAACAACATCATCCACATGCATCTTACTACCCTTTCTGTGGAATAAACACAGTTACTTTGGAATAAATTACTACATATTTTAAGTCATGTCAGTTTCAATTAGAAGGTTAAAATTCTGGTGTGAAAAATAAATTGTTTGAACTGGAAGGGTAGCATTAATGAAATCTCAGGTCATATTCACAATTAATTCTGTAATATCTCTCTCTCTCTCTCTCTCTCTCTCTCTCTCTCTCTCTCTCTCTCTCTCTCTCTTGCCTGTGTTTCTGTAGGAAATGCAAATATATGAATAGTCTACTGCAATATTCCTCCAGAACTAGAAAATTGCTGGCAACTTTCTTCTCTTAAGTTATCCTAACTGAATTAGTTTAGGATGAATGCATCACTCAATCTAAATCATCACATTTAAGACCACCTGCTGGTTGTCTGAATTTTAGGTTGGGTATTCACTATGATACCTGAAAAAAAAAAAAAAAAAAAAAGGAAGAAAAATAATTCTAGAGAACAGAGAGAATAAGCACACTCCTCCCAGTTTTTGCCACTGTTTGAGGCAGCAACCTTGATTTCATACCATTCATTCAATAGGAAATGATTTTTTTATTATTCACTTTTTAAACCACAGCTTTTATTATTCTGACATTGCTTTATTTTTAACTGGAGCAAAAGGGGGTGAGGAATGACATAAATGCAAATGCAGAGCTTTAGTGTCTTAAACAAATTGTTTGCAGATCATTGCTACATCAAAGCACTCATAAACCTCGGAATTACAAAAGGCAAGATCAAACAACACTGGCTTACCTGTAAGATGCCTCACCTCCAAGAAAAAGCTTGAGATTTATGTAGTGACTTTTCAAAAAAGCTTTCATATCAACCATTATGTAAGTAATGTAATATTTCCCTTTACATAGTGGACAATTATCTAAGAAATGGTATTATCTAAGAAATCATATTTCTAAAATACATCAAAGAACTCAAGGAATTAAAAAAAAACTGTCATCCGAGTATTCATTTGTTAAAATAACCACTATTAATTAACTACTACTTGAAAGGTAGTGTATTATTCTCTGGGGGTATAAAAATGAATGAGGCATTGAATATCTCTCAAAACCTGTGCATTGCATGTCATGCCCATTTGCTCAAGAAAATGACACAGGGCCCCTCCTTCAGCCCTATATATACTTATTTTATATACAGGCTTGACGGTCTTTTTTTATTTTATATCATTTATAATTGATTTTAGAGAGGAATGGAAACATCAATGCTAAGAGAGAGTCATTGATCAGGCCACCTTCCTGCATGACCCCCATTGGGGATCAAGTCAGCAACCTGAATATGTGCCCTGACCAGGAATCAAACGGTGACCTCCTGGCTCATAGGCCGACACAACCACTGAGCCACACCAGCAGGGAAGGATGGACAGTCTTTTTTTTTTTTTTAAATACATTTTATTGATTTTTTACAGAGAGGAAGGGAGAGGGATAGAGAGTTAGAAACATTGATGAGAGAGAAACATTGATCAGCCACCTCCTGCACACCTCTCACTGGGTTTGTGTCTGCAACCAAGGTATTACATGCCCTTGACCGGAACCGAACCTGGGACCCCTCAGTCCGCAGGCCAATGCTCTAACCATTGAGCTAAACCGGTTTTGGCAGGACTGCAGGCAGTCTTAATGCTTGTACTTCCTAAAGCTCATTGGATCTAAAGCAGTAAATCTGAAGTTAGGAGAGAGCACTGGAGGCAGATATGCTCACAGAAGCCCCAAAGAGATGATAGTTTCCAAGACAACGTTTCTAAATCTATCATGATAATTAATAACCTTCCCAAGACTAGCCATCCAATAATTTCTAAAACTCGTAGAGGAAACCTGTTCATTAGTAACAGCCATTAGTGAGAGTCATGCATCAGATATCAATAAAAATACAATGGAGAAAATGTTTTTAAATGAGAAGGCATTTCAACCCTAATGCATTTCATCTAAAAAAACCCTTGCACTTTTTACAGGAACCCACGATAACTTTATTAATATTAAAACTATTTCCAAATCACGCGTTTTTGATCTCAAGGATGTGCGTGCTAAAACATTCCAATGAACCTCTTCAGAAAATTTTAAGAGCAACAGTTAAAAGCTTCCAAATATAACTTCCTTTTCATAGGTATAAAGATATGCTTTTGAAGACAGTTTACGATTCCAGGATACCACAGAGGGCTCGGACTGAATACTTAAACTCCAGCGTATGACGGGCATTTTTACTGGTGTCTAGGCTCTTTCTCAGGGCTTGTGTTTTTGTGGGACACCTCATGGCACTTTTGTGGGACACCTCATGGCACTTTCTGAGTCCATTTCATCTTGGTGGACAGATGTCTCTTAATGAAAAGCAAAGTGCCCCTGTTACTTACCACTTATGGCTACAAATTATTAGTTGCCGGTGACAAGTCATCCATTTAAAGTAGTTGGACAGCAAAGCAGATTGGAAACATATCTGAATGACTCATCAGTAAACACCAACACCACAGACAGGAAATTACCCTTTAAGGATTGTTTATCAATATTTTTGGTTCCTGTTCCACTTTCTAAAAATTCTGAAGCCCAGAAGATACTCTCAAACCTCATAAATGTCACTGCATTCCGACACAATCTTTTCTGATCACTAAACTCTTTCGCCTGCTTACTGCATAGAACGTGGGAACGGAAAGGGAATCATTTAGCCCACAGTGTTTGGAGGAGGCAGTAAAGCCCAGGCAAATTCATTCACGTGCCCAAGGTCACAGTCATTTTGAGCGAGAAATGGGACTGACAATTCCATCCCAGACAGCCGATCCAGTGCTATGTACCCTACAGCACACTGGCTTCCTGTATGCAGCTCAAAGACTACAAGGAAAGAATAGGACCCCCTTAAGGATTATAATCCAAGGTGTGGGGAAAGGAAGGGAGGACAAACAACAAAAAGGTGGGAATTTCATCAAAACACAAAACACACAAGCAACAAACTGCCTGTTTTTTTTTGTTTGTTTGTTTTTTAAATATATTTTATTGATTTTTCACAGAGAGGAAGAAAGAGGGATAGAGAGTTAGAAACGTCTATGAGAGAGAATCATCGACCAGCTGCCTCTTGCACACCCCCTACTGGGGATGTGCCCGCAACCAAGGTACATGCCCTTGACCGAAATCGAACCCAGGACCTTTCAGTCCGCAGGCTGACGCTCTATCCACTGAGCCAAACCGGTGCCGGCCAAACTGCCTGTTAATGCTGAGGTTTTTGGGTCCCCTGGATGGGCACCGGAAGCAGCTCCTCCCAGTGAGGGCACTGTCTTATGTGAACGGCGTCCCTCCTGCCTGTGCAAGCTTGAGGACAAGGCTGAGCTCCTGTTCCTGAATATCCAGTGACATCCAGTAGGTTAGCACACAGAAGAAGCCTCAGGTACCAATTAGAAATTGTGTCCCTAGAATAGCTACAGCAATATTAGTAACAGCTGTCTTTTTCTTGTCTTTAATTTTTTTTTTTTTTGAATACCTATTTCCCCAAGCCCATGCATACTTATTTCTACTGGTTGGCTTTGCGAGATGAGACCATCAAAGCATGAAGTCAAAGAACCTGGTCAAGGCATACAGCTCAGGGGCCTCCACAATTTTATTGACTCCAAACTGTCTTCACATCAATTGCAGTTTAAATGCTTTTATGTAAAAAATTCTGATCAAATGTTTACTGATTTGAGAGAGAGAGAGAGAGAGAGGCATCAATGAGAGAGAGAGAAACACCAATTGGTTGCCTCCCATACCCGCCCCAACTGGGGATGGAACCTGCAACATTTTGATGTGTGGGAGGTGCTCCAACCAACCAAGCCACCTGGCCAGTGCATAACTATTTTTAACAGCAATGTCTCTTGAGCAGATGAAGCCTTGCAAAGCCTGTAGGTAAATATTCGGAAGGGGTTTTGTCCTGAGCATAGCTGGTGTGAGGCCCCAGAGCCACCCTAGCTCTCCAGCCTCAAGCTCCTGGTCCCGGCTCAATGGCCGGGCTCAGCGGTGGCCTGGGAACTCCTGTGGCTCTAATGCCTGTTCAGGGATATTTATGGGGAGTTCCCGTCCCATAAGTGTGCAACCGGGACTTGACTTCAGCTAAGCCTTCTAGCTCCATTGAAGGAATCCTTTACTGGGCATTGTCTATGGGCTAGTGCAGTGGTTGGCAAACTCATTAGTCAACAGAGCCAAATATCAACAGTACAACGATTGAAATTTCTTTTGAGAGCCAGATTTTTAAAATTAAACTTCTTCTAATGCCACTTCTTCAAAATAGACTCTCCCAGGCTGTGGTATTTTGTGGAAAGAGTCACACTCAAGAAGCCAAAGAGCCACAGGTGGCTTGCGAGCCGCAGTTCGCTGACCATGGGTCTACGGGCTAGTGAAAGGCAATGAAGAGTAAGTCAAATGCAGAGGAAAGCAAGTCCCTCGCTGTGCTCTCCTGAAGGGCCTCCTTCCCGAGCTCCTTGACCGCCTGGCAGAGAACACTCTCAGGCGGCCCAGAAGTCTGTTTCTTTTTCCCACTCAGCAAACTGGGACAGGCGCTCAGGAGGCTGAGTTTTTAAACTCTGTCCCTGTCCCCAAAAATGAGTAAAATGCTAAATCCACACGGAATAACCAATGCTCGCTGGGCTTGGTCATGGAGGCCTCCTGTACATCCATGGCAGGTTCATCCAATGCCGGGACCATCGGCTTTACAATACATGGAACAAAAGGGCCAGATGGCACCCAGGTTGTTCACCACAAACGCAACTCAAGAATTATTGTTTCTAGGATAAAAATTGCCCCAGAACATGCTTGAGATATTTTTTCTTAATAACATCAATTTTTTACTGGTTACATGGAGTATATCTGCTTCTCAACACATCTTTCTTTTTAGGAGCAGACATTCATAATGGACAGTGAGAGAGAACAAAACATAAGCTGCATTTTGGTGGACAGAACATCCAGTCCATCTAATTTCTTTTTCAAAGGAGTGATGATTCCTGTGTTAAAGCAGTAATCATATGACTATATGAGACACTGCTCTTACGTCTTACATTCTGAAAAATAATTTTCCAATTATTGATTTTTTTTAAAAAAATTATAAGAAACAACAGTGCCATGGCTGAATCACAATGTTATTTTATATGTAGAAACAACTAGAAATGTTTATTTATCCAATACTAGACACCATGCATGAAATTTGTGCCTGGGGGGGAGGGGGGAGACACACCTCAGGTGGGCCTGCACCTTTGGGCAATCTAGGACATTGGCTCCTAACCACTCACTTGCCTGCCAACCTGCCTGATTACCCCTAACAATCTGTTTGCCTGCTTGATTGCCCTTAACAACTCTGCCTGCCTGCCTGATTGCCCCTAACAACTCTGCCTGCCTGCCTGATTGCCCTTAACTGCTCACCTACCTACCTATCACCCTTAACCATCCTGCCTGCCTGTCTGATCACCCCTAACTGCCTCAGCCCCCGCCACTGGGGCTTTGTCTGGAATGACATCTGAAAGGTCCTTCAGCTGTCTAGTCTAATTAGCATATTATACTTTTATTATTATAGATAGTCTAAGAAGCATCCTGAAGACACTATTTATAAATATAAAATCCAAACAAGCCCCCACCCCCACAATCAGCTTTACCTCCCAAACACAATACAATCTGTCCAGGCTAGTCAGCCCCATACCACCACCCTTATCCAAACCACCACCTTTCTTGTAGGGATACAAGGAGTAGCCACTTGTCTGGCCTTCCAGCATCTACTGTCCCACTCCACTCCAGCCCTGACATCAATTCTTTCTCCATATAGCAGGTTAATTATAATATCTCCAACAGCAGTGGGATAGAAATTATGCTCAACACTAACAACTGTGTCACCCAGCCCACAAAATAGCCTTGCAATTTTAAGGAGAACTACCAGACTCCTTCATTTTCTTAGGTATTTTCAGGAAAATTGGCAGAGGGTCTAACAAAAGTGTGAATGTGGTCCCTTTAGCATGTGTAGACATGATTGGTTTCAGACACCCAGGAAAACCCCTAGGAAGGAAAGGGTCTGACCTGTGTGCATGAAGGCTGCTAACTGGGACCACCCCTCTCCCAGGAGGAAACACTAGAAGCAGAGGGAGATGAGCAGCGGAGAACTGCCCAAATGCAGGCTCCCAGCTAGAACCCTGAGGATCCTGCAGGAGATGTCTCCACATTCACAGCTAATAGGGCTTTGGATGGCACTGATTTCTGAAGGGTGGCATTTGAGTCGGAAGCCCAGTACCCACCTACATTTGGGGTTGGGGGAATGGGAGAAATGTGCTCTGGAAGTATGTCTTTCTTACGGAAACACAGATTTATTCAGGGAGGGTGATGTGAGAACATTTTTGAAAATGCACACAGCCTACCAAGTGTCTGGTTTCTGTGTTACCAGAAGTCTAATCTATTAACAAGGTTCTTCTGGATGTTTCTTAGGGAGAGACCCTCTCCCCCAGGCACATACCTTCTAGCTCACAATAAAGAGCTTCCTCTCTGGCAGTTCTGTCTGCAGAGGAACAGATAAGGACATAAACTGGAGAGAGGACAGGGAGAGGAGAGAGACAATGCATTCTGCTTCCCCAGAAGGGAAGTGGCAGCCTGGGTTGTCAGAGCATAGGAGGCCAAGGCCACGGAGCCCCTCGGAGAAATCCAAGGGCTTGGCACAGTGGGAAGCAGCACAAGAGACCAAGAATGGCACAGAGTCTCAGTCACCAGCCAGCCTGTCAGAAACAAGGGTACTCTAAGTGGTGGCCAGTGTGTCCTGATGGCTTAAGGAGGACGTCACAGAGAAAGAAATGAGGGACCCTAGAGGTAAAGGACTCAAAATAAATAATCAAACTGGGTTAAAGATGAATAAAAAAGTTTTGTATTGCTAATGCATCTATTTTTTTTTAGCTGAGGTGGGTACCCGCAACAATAATTGTCACTAGATATAATAATTAAAAGGACTAGAGAAGTTAACAATAAATAACTCATCAGCCCAAGGGCTGACAGCACCATAGGACATTCAAGCTCTTTGTTCAATAGTGCGCTGGAAAAAAATCCATGCTCATTACCCTTTTCTAGCTGGGTGAGCATGTGGCAGGGCCTGCAGCCTGTGTCAACTCCTTTTAGCCTCCCCGCCTCCTTCCCACCCCCTCCCACTCCTCCAAATTATTGGAATTTCACAAAGAGCTTTGTGGGAATTCCACTTACAATGAAATGGAATCGAAGAAATGTCATTTGAGTTATGAGGGTAGTTTACATTTGCATAAGGAACATAATAATTATTATAAGGTAGCATTAATCACTTGATAGACCTAAAGCTAGTATATAAATGATTCTTAAAATATACTAAATTTTTACCAGCTTCTGGGGACAAGGAAGCATGGAGCTGCCCCCCTGCCTTTCCTGGTGTAATCAGCATCCAACTGGGACTGAAGACACCACAGCGACCGGGGGGAACTGCCCACATGTTTCCCGGGAATGGGAGCATCCTCAGAGATCAGGAGGCAGGGAGGGACCCTGTGATTATGTAAGTATGGGAACTATAAAAAGTTAACATTTAAAGTTTTCTTGTTTATAACATTTCTCAGGGTTTTTAATACACATTGTGAATCCCTAAGAATTTGCCCTTAGTATGCAAAAGTTCACAAACTTTTTTCCCCAAGTCACTCTCTTACTAGAGGAAAAACAAAAAGGAAATATTTTGCATGTGTAATGCTACTCTCTTATTAGATGAGGTGGTTGGGCATATGTTTAAATCTTCATTATTAAAAATAACATAAAGTGAAACTATTTTCTAATTTTAATTTTAGAATCTACATCATAAATTGAGGTTAAAATGCAACTTCCGATCCAAAGCCTGCACATTCCGTCCTGAATGCACAAGCACACAGAGCAATGAACACTTCACAAACCATCTCAGGTCTGCCGCCAGCTCACGAAAAACAAGATGACATAAAATGCCGCAGAGACTCACATGTATGCCCACCACTTCAAAGACAGAAGACAGGAGATTAAAGTGCAGTGACAAGGCTGAATGCTGGAAACACATGACCCAATTCAGAGTAATCATTATACACATCACTAATTTACAGCCCAATTTATAGCCCTCTCATCTTAGATGTTCTGTATCTTTTTAAGTATAGCTTGTGCTGTGCTGGGTTTTACTTCAGGATATGACAAGATGTACTTCACTGTCCACACATTAGTGAATTATAATTTTGTAATCATCAATTCAGGTTTAAAACACTGCTTTATCCACATTGTATGCCATGTTGAAACAGTACAATATTCTGCAATAATATATACACACACACACACACACAACCCTAAACAATGGAATGACCAGAACAGAACAACCGGAATGACTGGTCGTTATGATGTGCACTGACCACCAGAGGGCAGACACAATGCAGGAGCTGCCCCAAGCTCACAGGCCCCAATCACTGATGGGGCTCTACCCCTGGCTGGCAAGTCCTGATGGCCCTATCTGGGTCGGACTCCTGACTGGGATGGGGAACCAGGGGTGGGTGGCAGCAGACATTGCAATGAGAGAAGGAGGAGTGGGGGAGGCAGGATGGCGAGAAACCACATGGTGGTGGCATGAGGGCATGAGGGCGGCAAGGGAAGGATGAGGGGGGTGAAGGGGAGGCAGGGAATCTGATGGGCCCTGATCTGATGATCTGATTGCCAGCCAGGCATAGGGATCCCACCCATCCACGATTTCATGCACCAGGCCTCTAGTACACAATAAACAGAATTTATATTTATTTAATGTAATTACACTATAATTATAGAGAGGGAGAGAAAATTATATTAATGGTATATTATATGTTATAGGAAATAAATACTATATATAATATTATTATATTCTATTTCTTATACATTATATTTTATATAACTTATATATTTAGTATTTAGTATATGTAAATGTATATAATGTGATAATAATATATTACATTATACTCTCATTTATAAGTGAGTATATATGTGTGTATACCAGATGACTCCATTACCATCTTAATATATTTTGTTAGTGCAGCTCAGTACCTATATCTAATATTCTTTCCCTCTATGTCAGAAAGTCCTGCTTATCGGCATCTCCCATCCTATTCCATCCTTACTTTCCTCAGGGAGACTAATCTACACTGTCCTCTTTAGTGAAAATACTGTGCTTCTGAATACAAAAGTCAGTGTGATGATATCCAGCAGGGAAGTTCAATCCTTTAGTTCTTTCTCTACACAGAGACCACAGAAATAAAACAAAGAAAGGTATTTCTGAAAAACTGCAAAATGATTAATTTATATTCATTGTCATTTTAGAGTGAACTATCCTGTTATATTCCTGTCCTACAAAAATCAATATTTAATTCATTGGTCTGGATATGGAAATTTAATGTGGACCATAACATTCTACTCCCTGGGTACTAACTGACTGTAACAAGCTATTACAACCCTTTATCCCCCTTATGATTTCAGAGAATTAGTCTGGACACATCCTAATTCCTACCTTGATGAAACACATTATCCGAAGCCTATACCACTTTGAAATACAGCAGGCCCCTATTATCAGCAGGGAATATGTTCCAAGACCCCTGTGGATGCCTGCAACTGCAGACTATAGCAAACCCTGTATATACTTCATTTTTTCCTAAACATAAGCACTTATAATAAAGTTTAAATTACAAATTAATCACACTAATACATTAACAACAAAACTAATTATAAAATAGAACAATGACAATAATATATTGTAATAAAAGTTATGTTGATGTGGCCTATCCCCTCGCTCTTCCCTACATCTGTGTGTGAGTGTGTGTGTATCTGAGATATTATACTGCACTCACCTTTTTACTAAACAAAAGTAATAATAATAATAATAATAATAATAATAAAAAATCACATTACAGCTACCCTTTGGCCTATCTGAATTGCCAGCATCACTCCTTTTGCACTTTGGGGCCATCATTAAGTAAAATGAGGGTTACTTGAATACTAGCTCTGAGATACCACAACAGTCTAGCTGATAACCACAAGGCTACTAAGTGTCTAGAAGACTGGGAGCATATACAGCATGGAGATGCTGGACCAAGGCAGGACTGAGCTAGATTTGTGAGACATCATCATACTACTCAGGCCAGTGTGTAATTTAAAACTTGTGAATTGTTGCTTTCTGGAATTTTCCACCTCATCTTTTCAGACCATAGTTGACTGTGGGTAAGTACAACCAAGAAACACAAAACCATGAATAAGCAGGGGCTACTATAATTGAAGCCCACACTTCCTAATCTACATTAAGATTTAGTTAAGGTTTTATTTTATTTTGTTCATGATTCAGCCTCACCATGTGTCCCTGACATTTACTTATTTTTCAGTTGATCACATAAACCATGGAACATGTTGGGCAACTCATGTACTAGATCTCAGAAAAAAGATATCGCTACCTCTTTGACTACTCACTTATAGGAAAAGATGAATCTAAACTAGCTTGCATACTCAGTCTTGGGGGAGGGTGACTCCAAAATTCCTGTCTGTTTTTCTTTCTATTAGAAAAAAAAATTGAAAGCAATGTCTCACCGAAGAGTCCCCTTTAGGGGCTAACACCACTATTCCTCTTTGACCTGCTGCTTCTCATGATAATTCCCATAATGCTGCCAAACCTTTTGTTCTACCATAGGGGTGATTACAAGTATGAACATTTTGTCAGGCTGGGTCTAGAAGCCTGGCCTGAACTGAGAGTAAGGAGGAACAGTGGGACAACAGCAGCTAGCTACAACTCCTTCTCTGAGCACCTGGGCAAGTAAATAGACAGACGCACACTTCAGTGGTCACGGCTCTGCTCATGTGTCTGACAAAGTGGCCCTAAATGCTTATGTTCATTTATTCTTTCCAAATAGCTGAAGCAATGAGTCAATGATAGTAGCTACTTTAAACTAGAAGGAAGTGGGTTTGTAGGAAGCCCTGTGAAGCTACATGGGCTTTAGTCCAAATCTTGGTTTTGCTCTTTAACCCCCTGTCACTACGGGCAGCACTTTCCCACTTGATCTTCAGCAGTTGCAAGCTAGAGGCTTGTGAAAACAGATGCTTTGTGTAAAGCTCTTGAAACAGTGCCTGGCACACAGTGAGCAGCAGGTCCATGTGGGAGGTGTTGTCAGTTACCAGGCTCTTGATCTACACAAGTGTGGATCTCAAGATCAGCATTTGGCATTTGGGGCAGGGCTGTGCTATGCATTGTAGTATGTTTAAAAACATCTTTGACCTCCACCCACGAAATGGCAGCAGCACCCCTCCACACACAGTGCGATAATAAAAAATGTCTCCGAACATTGTCAAATGCCCCTTGGGAAAATTGTTACACTGATGTACACTATATCATTGAATCCTAACAAAAATCCTGAGACTTGTCCACAATATGAAGAAGCCACATTATCTGTCCAAAATCCTAGAAGTGATGAGGGGAGATTAAGGCAGTGAGCCAAGAACACTGAACTCTGTCCCCATGTTTCACATTTATAAAATGTGTATTTTAAAGAATCTACACTAATAAAAGAGAAAGATGCAAATTGGCCATAGCTTCATGATGCCCACCAGCCAATCAGGAGTGAATATGCAAATTAACCAAATAAAGATGGAGGGCTAATTTCAGTACTTAGGCACCAAGTGGCCAGGGGTGGGGTGAGGTGGGACGCTTGCATTGTGCCTCAGCAGCTCCAGGCCTCTGGGCAGCATAGGAAGGTGGAAATGCAGTTCTGGGCCAGAGCTAAGGCATAAAGGTGGCTTAGGCCAGAGTAAAGGCGGTGCCATCAGCGAGGGGAAGGAAGGCCCATTCTTGCACAAATCTTCGTGCATTGGGGCTCTAGTAATAATAGAAGGGCCATGATGTCTAGAAGGGCCATGAAGGGCATTCTGAGGTTCACTTTCGGCTGCCCAAAATAATATTTGTATGATTGTGTTTTACCTTTTATCCACTTTTTGTTTGTATCTTGATTTTACAGAGAGATAAAGGTATAGGGAGAGTGAGTGAAACTTTGATGCAAGAGAGAAGCATTGATTGACTGTCTCCCACATGCACCCTTACCAGAGATCAAGCTCAAAATCTGGGCATGTGCCCTAACTAGGAATCAAACTGGCAACCTTTCAGTGCAGAATTCAATATGCTCAACCAACTGAATCACACTGACCAGGGCCGTCCTATTTTTTAACTTCAAAAAGCAAAATTTTCAGGTCAAACCTTTCACATATATTTTAGTTATACCTTATTAATATTGGCTTTACATTTCTCAACCTCTGCTTTAGAAATAACCTGGACTTTGCCATCAGACAGCTTAGATTTGAGCTGTGGCTCCTCAACTCTCTGTACTTTCTTAATCACTTACTCTTACCTTTCTATCCTACAGAAAAGCAAACCAGATTTTGTTGACCTCACAGTTGTGTAGACAGCCAACTCTCCAGTGCAGCCAGCTATGCAGAGCAGAGGTACAAGGTACAAAGAATTGCAGTTGTGGAGTGAAAGCCTGTCCTCACCTCTTTTCTACAGTGCATAAACAATATCATTATTTTCCCTCTCTTAAATGCACTCTGTCTATTCACATGCTCCCCACAGAAACACAAAATAATTCAACCTCCCTGAAATATTGGGTGTAAAAGTCCAACATAACCCAACTTCTCCATCTAGTCTAAACTAAGAGACTGTGGAACTGGGCCCAGCAATGGTGTTTGTTAGCTGACAAGGACAGTGGTGGCTCTTTTCCAAGGAAAGGAGGGGGCAATAAAACCTGCTGTCCAGCACAGACAAGTTATTCCTTTCATCAGGTGAGTTTGAGCATGTCAGTCTAGTTTTTCACCCTTCTCTACAGTGATTTTGAATGAGAAGACTTTAAGAAGATGCATTAAAATCTCATAGAAAAAAAATGTCAAATATTTCTACCACTTTTCACTCCCAGAACTTTAAAAATCATGAAAAATCTTGGGAAAAACATTTCTAAGGACACAAGCCCCTTAAATTCCAAACTGAGTGATAACCATTGTGATCTCAGATGCAGAGTGAAATGAAAAACTATGAATCAGAGTTCTATGCTGTATTGAAATTTTACAAAGTTAAAAAAAAACAAAAAACTGAACTCATTGGTTCTACAAATATAGAGACCAACAACATATTTTTTTTAACATTAAACTAATGGCCCAGTGCACAAAATTGGGGGGGGGGGGGTGTTCCTCAGCCCTGGCCTCCACCCTCTCTAATCCAAGGATTGGGCCTAAACCAGCAGTTGTACATTGCTCTCAAAATCCAGGACTGCTGGCTCCAGCCACTCACCTGCCTGCCTGCCTGCCTGATTGCCCCTAACCACTCTGCCTGCCTGCCTGCTTACCCCTAACTTCCCCCCTGCTGGCCTGCTCACCCTCTCCTTCCCTCCCCACTTGCCTGCTCACCCCCAACTGCCCCCTCTGCTGGCCTGCTCACTCCAAACTGACCCCTGCTGTCCTATTCACCTCCAACTGACCCCCACTGATGGCCTGCTCTCCCCCAACTGGTCCCCCTACTGGTCTGTTTACCTCCAACAGCTCCTGCCATCCCATCATGGCCTGATACCCCCCCCCCCCAAGCCCTGGCAACTCAAGTTCCCTCCTTTTTTTCTTTTCTTTTCTTTTCTTTTCGTTTAGCCTCCTTGAGCGAAGGCCAAGGCTGACTGGAAGCAAGTATCTAGGATTTATTTATATTCTATAATTGAAACTTTGTAGCCTTGAGCAGAGGCCAGGCTTCCTCCATTGCCAGGGCAACCCAAGCCTCCAGCTGGCTCCAGCTCCATGGCCAGCTGCTCATTTGGTTAGGTCTATTTGCATAATTGCTCCTGATTGGCCAGAGGGCATGGGCTTGTGGGTATAGCAGAGTGATGGTTAATTTTCATGTTTCTCTTTTATTAGTGTAGACTAGGAGCCAATTTGCAGGAAGATTCCTGCAAGTGGCCACTGTGGTCACAAGCTCTGCGGCCCAGCCTGTGCTTTTCCTCTGGCAGCCACCTTGCTTTCTGCTTTTCTTTCCTCTTCTTTCTAAGCTGTCTTCAGTCTTCACTCCTCCCTCCTTCAGTGTATGCAAATTAACTACCATCTTTGTTGGGTTAATTTGCATACTCACTCTGATTGGCTGTGGGTATAGCAAAGATATGTTCAATTAGCATTTTTCTCTTTTATTAGTGTAGATAGGATGAATATTTTAACTTTTACATAAGAACATTTTGTATTACCCTCATTGATAACATGACCAACACTGCTGTCACATTATCCATCATTTCTGGTTTCAAATATCCTTCCTAGTATCCCTAAAGTTATGTCTAATGTACTCCAAATGTTCTTCTCCAAATACTCTTTTAGACATGCAGCTAATACAAACTACCTTATTTATACCACCTTGTCACACCATTGGGAACATGTGAGAAAAAGCAATCTTAAGATGCAACTTGTTAGTGCATAAGGAACTTTAGTCAGATAAATCTATATTCATCTTATTAAGGGGTGAAGAGAGGAGGGGATAAAAAAAACAAATCTGTGATTACTCCCATGCCAGGTCAAGACTTGTTGGGAAATAAAAATAAGATCTTCTCTGAAATACAGAGGTGTGAAAAATAGAAACAGAAGACTGTATATACATGAAAAAATAAGCTGGATTCATGAAAGCCTTTCTTTTTTAAACAAAAATACAGTATTCATATTACACAAACACACAGTTCTAAAAATACAAGCTCCATTTTTATGTGGTTCTTCATTAGCCTAACTAAAAGAAGACAATAGTTCATATATAGTTAGATAATTTTGATATATAAGCATAAACTATTCAGTGCTAAAATATTCACATAAAGAAAATATTCAATTCAGTATTAAATACTATAATTTTATTATAGTACTATTTATAACACATCTATAAATTTAACTTTTTTAAAAAATATATTTTATTGATTTTGTACAGAGAAGGGAGAGAGATAGTAAGAAACATCGATGAGAGAGAGTCATCGATCAGCAGCCTCTTGCACACCCCCAACTGGGGATATGCCTGCAACCAAGGTACATGCCCTTGACCAGAATCGAACCCGGGACCTTTCAGTCCCCAAGCCGACACTCTATCCATTGAGCCAAACAGGTTTCGGCTATAAATTTAACTTATTTCAATATTAAGTAGCTTCAAAAAACAATACCAGAATTATATCAGAACTATTCAAAACAGATATTTAATATGCAATTTAGAATCCCCTAGGAAATGAATACATACCCTAATTAACGTTAACATGGAGAATGAGAAGTCATTACAAACAATATAGAAAGGGTTAAAAACAGACAGAAATATCATTCACTCAGAGAGCCAGATGTTTCCTGGAAAGCAGAGTATTATTATAACTACACTTTCTTCTCAGAAAAGGAGAAAATAGGAGTGGTGTGAGCAATTTTTAAGGAATTCATAACAAATGATCTTCTGAATCAAACAGGAGAGAAGCAGAGAAAAGTTCTGCCCAGCCACCGTGGAATCCAATAGGGATGAGTAATTGCTCCTGTACACCCGCTGGCTGGTATTACACTATGCAAATACTTAAAGGTTACCTTGCCTCTGTGATAGGGAGCCCCTTTCAATGGTATTCCCCTGTTCTGCTCAGGCCCCTGGGAGAGGAATGTACTCACCGTTCTGATTTAATACCTGCAGGATAATATTTTTCTACAGACACTCTGTGGCACTCGGGAGTCTTTGAAAGTAACCCCATTTAAGCAAATGTCTACTGGTGACAGATATGCCTTCCTATGCTTTTAAAAATCATATTCAGAAAGTTCTTCCTTCAAAGATATTGATGTGAATAATCACTTGTTGGCGACACTGGCAATGACAACCTATTTCCATCATTCATAAGTTTGATAGTGTAAATGAGGAGGAGAAATAAATATTCCTTTGAAAAAATGTGAATATTATATTGGCCATATTGGCAACATAAAACCAACATATAACAACACGATTAAATGTGCTGACATTTCATTAAAAGCTCTGTGGACATTTGTATATGGCTATTAAGCAGGGACATCAGGAAATGACTACTTTCCCCCCACAAAAAAAGCATAAGGTAATTCCAGCAAACATGTTGAAGTGAGCAGTATATCATGTGAATTAGTAAAAATGACAAAAAAAATTTCAGCATTTGTAATAATGTCTAAAAATACTTATAATTCCACATGGGAAAAAAAAACACCTCTGGATCATTTAATAATTTTTTGAAAGCACATGGTAGTTGTGTTAAGTGTGTGCACAGTTTGAACCTATGAAAGCACATTTAGTGCACTTTAGATCACTGCTGACGCTGTGGGCAGTATATCATCAAACTACAGCTGCAGCCATTCTAAGGTCAAAGCTATTGCTTTTGGATTTGAAACATTGTGTACATGATTTATGGATTAATTTTATGGAGAATATGTAAGCTATATGTCCCCCAAGAAGCGTTTCATGGCATTATAACAATAAAGCATTACAGGTGTGGGACGCCCTCCATCTAGGCTTACTGAAGCCCTTTCCTGACATTAGTTCACTTTGTAATACCCCTCAGAGGCAAGAGACATGCCTGCACCACCTTTATTTTTTTGGGACACTGAAAGCACTGGGGATTTTCACATCTCCTTAGGTTTAAAATACTACTGACCACCCACACATTTATTTCTTTGTTTTACCTGGCATGAGCCCTTAGTCTTGTGTGAGCACCTGGGGACAGGCTGGTGTGAAAAAACAGGAGCTCCCTCCCCATCCTCCCTGTTGGAATTTAATGTGAAATGTATGAAATGCTTCCAATTACCGTATTTTCCGGCGTATAAGACAACCCTCTAATTTTACAGTTAAAACATAGGTTTAGGCCTATATTCGCTATATAAGACTACCCCCCACTTCCGAGGCAACACCAGTTCTTTTTTCAATAGACCGTCTCTCTGACTCTGGCCAATCCGAGCAGGCTTTTTATGCATGCAAATTATACATGTTCTGTACCCGAAGCTACACTGTGTTCTAGTAAAAAGCCTGATTGGATTGGCCAGAGTCAGAGAGGCGGTCTAATAAAAAAAGAACTGGTGTTGCCTCGGAAGTGGGGATAGTCCTATACAGTGAATATGGGCCTAAACCTATGTTTTAACTGTAAAAAATTAGGGGGTCGTCTTATACGCCGGAAAATACGGTATGGGAAATAAAACATGTAACATTTATCTGTAACCTCACCCTAGCAATCTGGAAACACACCGCTCTACAATAGTTTCTAGCCACCAAAAGCTATGCTTCCAAGCTGTGAAAACGCATCCCTCACAGGAGTGCTCCTCGTTCCATAAAATTTACTGGGAATGACTGACATATTTACAATAGACACTGGTCAGCTGGCTTCCAATCAAGTGAGCCAAAGGAACATTTGAAAGGAGAAAGGTATAGTTAAATGGCTGTGAGAAGTGGGTACCTCAACAACAAAGATAACACAGAAAGCCTAATGACAAGAAAAGAGGTACCTAGACCATAAAAGACAAACAGTAGAGCTATACTAGTCTAAGTACAGCTAGTATATATATAACTAGTATATACTAGTCTGGGACCAGTTAGCATCAGGAGCTGAGAGTCTGAAGCTCATGGTTTCTTGATGATGATGTAATAGGGTGTTTATAAAAAATAGCCCCATTTTCAACTCTCCCTGTGTCTACACCCTTTGCAATGGAACTTTTCAGCAATTCCATCACCCTGTGGAGTTTACTTTTTTTAGTCCCTGAAACTGGGCTAACATCACCATTTTGTTTGCCGAAGGAGTGCAGTGGGAGTGACTGTGCCAGGTCTCAAGAGGCCCTGTGTGCTCCTGCGGCCTGCACACTCCTGCTAGGCCCCGTGAAAAGCATAGGCCAGTCTGCTGAAGGCTGAGACACCACCCAGAGCAGAATGGAACCACAGCAGCTGTAACTACCTTACATCACCCAACTTGCAACAGGCCCTCTAGCTGTCTGGAAATGCAAGAGCCATTCCAGCCCAGACCAGCTCATCCAGCCCAGGTCAGTAAAATCCGACAGATGACCTGTCACGTAGATATGGATACATATACAGTAATAAAGCTATTTTGGTTTAGGCCACTGAATTTTAAAGTGTTTCTTACCAAGTAGTAAGAATCTAATTTAACTACATTTTAGTAAATACCATATTTTTCGGACCATAAGACACACTTTTTTCCCCCCAGAAGTGGGGGGGGGGGGGGGGGAAGTCCCCGCGTCTTATGGTCCAAATATAGCCTACACATATACTTAAAAAAAAAAGTTTTTTACTTGCCTGGCTCTGTGTGGTCTCTGTGTGCTTGCCCGGCTCTAAAATGGTTCTAAATGCTGCTGTTTACTTTACAGGGTTGATTACATGTGTTTATGACTGTGATGTTGGGTTTTAATGCACATAAAATATTTAGGACACTATCTTTTCAGAATCTTTTTTTCTTCATTTCCCTTCTCTAAAAACTGGTGCATCTTATGGTCCGGAGTGTCTTATGGTCTGAAAAATATGGTACTAGCTATTCCATAATATAAACTTGAATCATTAGCAAAATTTAAAAATTCTGCCCTGTAACCTACATTACATAAAGCATAGACACATAAACATGTTTTAGAGGTATTTCTATCTAAAGTGTCCATTAAAAAGTACATAGAGGAGATATTATTCCAAACAAAAGCCATTCAGGGAAAAGAAGAGGTAGTCATACTTAAATCATATAAAACAGATTTCAAGACAAAAGGTAACAAGATACAAAGATGGACATTTTATAATTATAAAGAGATAAATTCATCAAGAAGACATTGACAATTTATTAATATATATGCTTTCAACTTGAGATCAACATAATATATAAAGCAATTACTTATAGACCTAAAGGGAGAAACTGGCAAAAAATACAATTATAATAGGGAACTTGAATACCCCACTTACAGCAATGGATAAATCATGCTGATAGGAAGTCAATATAGAAATATCAGCCTTAAGTTACACATTAGACAAAATGGACTTAATTGACATGATATAACGACAAAATACATGTTCTTCACAGGTGCATATGGTACATTATGTCAAGGATAGATCATATTTTGGGACGCAAAAGTAGTCCCAAAATATAAGAAGATTGAAATCATACCAAGAATTTATTTCTGATCACAATGCTGTGAAACTGGAAACCGATTATAAGAAGAAGGCTGGATAAATGATAGATATATGAAGATCAAACAACATGCCAATAAACAACTATTGGGTCAAAGAATAAATAAAATAAGAGATCAAAAAAGACAAATAGAAAATGAAAATATGACATACCAAAATTTTAGAGATGCATCAAAAGTGATACTAAAAGGGAAGGTTTTAGCAAAACAGACACCTGCCTCAACAAACAAGAAAAACCTCTAATAAATGATCTATTATAAAACTACAATTGCTTTAAACTATAAAGCACTGGGAAAAGTATAACAGACAAAACCAAAGTCAGTAGAAGGTAGAAAATTATAAAAATCACAATGAAAATAAGTAAAATAGACAATAGACAATAGAAAAATATAATGAAACAAAGAGCTGATTCTTTGAAAAGATAAACAAAATTGATAAACATCTACCTAGATTCAATAAGGAAAAAATAGAGATGACTCAAATAAAATCAGAAATGAAAAAGAAGTTACAACAGACATCCCAGAAACACAAAGCATTTTACAAGAACATTATGAAAGGATATACACCACCTAGAAGGTGGACAACCTGGAAGAAATTAATAATTCTTAGACACATAAATCTTCCTAGTCTGAATCATGAAGAACTGGAAGACAGCAAAAATTTTAAAGAGTATTACAAATTTCCCCCAAAAAAAACACAAAAGTCTGTGAAACTTCATTGCTAAATTCTACCAATCATTCAAAAGGATGTAATAATTATCCTCTCAACCTCTTCCAAAAAATATTAAATAAAGAACAAATGCTTTCTAATTCATTTTACAAGGTCAGCATTTCCCTGAATTAAAAGCAAGACAAGGAAAACACATACAAAAAATTATAAGCCAATATCTATGATGAATATAGATGCAAAACTCCTAAAAAATACTAGCAAATAAAATATAACAATATATTTAAAAGGTCATATACCATGAGTGGAATTGATTCCAGAGATGAAGGATGGTACAACATCCACAAACCAATCAGCATGAACACCACATCAACAAAATAAAGATAAGAATTGTATGATATCTCAACAGATTCAGAAAAAGCATATGACAAGATACAACATCCATTTTTGATAAAAATACTCAATAAAATGGGTGTGGAAGGAAAGTACTTGGATATAATAAAAGCCACATATGACAAACCCCCAGGTGACATTATTCTCAAATGGTGAAAACCTGGAAGTTTTTTCTCTAATATCCAGAACAAGACAAGAATACCCATCCTCTCTGTCACTGTTACTCAACAGAGTACTGGAAGTCTTAGCCAGAACAATTAGGCAAGAAAAATAAAAATAAAAGCCACCCATATTGGGAAGGAAGAAATAAAACTGTTACTATTTGCAATTGGTGTGATTCTTTCTATATGGAGAAAACCCTACAGACTCCACCAAAAATAATAAATGAATGCAGCAAAATTACAGGAAATAAAATAGATATACAAATTTGCCAGGTTTCTATATACTAACAATAAACTATCAAAAAGAGAAATAAAGAAAACAGTCTTATTTATAATCACAGCAAAAATAACAAAATACCTGGGGACAAACTTAAAGTAGGTGAAGGATTTATACGCTGAAAATGACAAGATATTCTTTAAAAAATTGAAGAACACACAAAGAAACGGAAAGATACTTTGTGTCCATGGGTTGAAGGAATTAACATAGTTAGAATGTCCATATTATCTAAACATCTACAGATTCAACATAATCCCTATCAAAATCCCAATGGCATTCTTCACAGAAATAGAATAAAAAATCCTCAAATCTGTTTGAAACCACAAAAGACCCCAAGAAGGCAAAGCAATCCTAAGAAAAAGAATAACAAAAATATATAAAGAAATATCCAAACCTCTGAAAACACACAGTTTGGCTTATTCCCAAGGGTGCCATATAATTTAATTCTGCTAGACATGAAAATCAGAATTATAAAAATGACAAATTGGATGGTATATTACATGAATTTTATCTATTCGATGGCCCCCATAGGAATTTAAACTATAAATCCAATTTTGGAAAATTTACGTCTCAAGCAATTTTCAGATGGAGAAAATTTTGTGCCAAGTTGTGTGAAAATCTAATTTTACTAAGTGAACTAATACATTCTAAGGTAGTCAAGAAGAGAAGTGAAAATTGGTGAGCATTGGCAAGCAACTGCTGGAGATGCCTTTTCCTTGGGGGGAGAGGGAGGGGGAAGACCTGTGATAGACACCGAATATTATGAGGTAAGTCACCAGCTGGAATCCACTCATTCCCTCAAAGAATAAAATTTTTTTTAAGTATTTCTGGGGAGCTACATGTGCCTGGTTCAGTGTCAGAATAAAATTTTTTTTTTTTAAGTATTCCTGGGGAGCTACATGTGCCTGGTTCAGTGTCAGAGATGACTCTGACAGGGCTTCTGTCCTTGAGGACATGTAATCTGTTTAATGAGACCAGCAAATCTAAGTCAGGGATTGAAGTGCCAACAAAAGATCCGAGATTAAATATCAACACAGGATGCAAGATAGTTTTATAACCTCAAACCTTAACATATCAGGTTACAGGAAACCAAACATTGTCACTAGTAGTCAGATGTGAAAAGGGAATCTGGAAGGCTGGCTAACTTTAATGGCTCTGAATGGTAGGAGCTATTAACTTATTGTTTAGTTGAAACATTGGTAGTTGAAGCAACTTTAACCTGTTAATAATATGTAAATTCTTGCTGATTTTCTATGTTGGAATTTCCTGCCTAAAGGATGTGGGTGTATCTCAGAACCTCAATAAAAGGCATGGCAAAAGGTTAGAGCAGTGGATAGTCCTCTCCCTAAAGGTGGACTCCCACCTGGCCCCCATATTCCCAAATTATCTCTTTTCCAGTCTTTTTTCATTTGGGTGCTGCCTTTTCCAGAAACCGGACTCTGAACAGGAATCCTGAACCACATGGGGACTTGATAAGGGATCAGGTGCTTCTGGAATGCTGTGTAAGGTGTCTGAGACCCTTTCCAAGCTCATGAAAAAGCATGCAATGGTTGGTCAGTGATGTAACTTATGGGTTAGAGCAGTGTTTTTCAACCTTTTTTGGGCAAAGGCACACTTGTTTCATGAAAAAAATCACGAGGCACACCACCATTAGAAAATGTTAAAAAAAATTTAACTCTGTGCCTATATTGACTATATATAAAGTAATTCTCTTGAATAGGAATCAAATAAACACAAAGAAAGTATTTTATAATTATTTTATTATGAAATATTAAGTAAACAAAATAGTGAAAAATTATAAAATTCTTGTCGTGTCTGCACCTACGGCACACCAGGCAACATCTCGCGGCACACTAGTGTGCCGCGGAACAGTGGTTGAAAAACGCTGGGTTAGAGAATGAGATGTGATGGCATGGGTAACTTTAAAACAAGTATGTTTATTAAATAAATATATTTTATTCCCCTTTGTGACCACATTAAATGAGATTCTACCATGAGCTAGGTATTGTGCTAATCCCTAGGTATATGCTGGTAAACAAAATTTACCTACCACTGCCCACCTGGAGATTAGAGAGTAGTTTAATCTTTGTCATTCTGCCTCTGAGACATAACAAAATACAAGGACTCCAGTAAAATTAGAAGACTACCAACTACTTTCAATAGAGAATGGATACAGGCATGTCAATATTTTTTGCAACTTTAAATTTCACTCTAGTTTGTTATGGTATGTAGATAGTAAGGGTATCAATAGCTATAATAATAAAAGCATAATATGCTAATTAGACCAGACATCCTTCTGAATGAAGCAGGGGCTGCTAGGGAAGCCTGGGTCCCGGGTGCCAGAGGGAAGTGGTGCTGGCAGCCGGGGGAAGGAAGGCCTACTCTTGCTCAAATTTTGTGCATCGGGCCTCTCGCTAAAAATAAATATACTAATGACAACAATTAGAACACAGTGATTATCAAGCACTTACTTTGTGCCAAGTGCTTAAAATATATTATCATTAAATCTTCACAGCACACCAATCATACCCCTTTGGGAAGCTGGGACCTAGCAAGGTTAAAGTATCAGTTCAAGGTCACACACTCCTGAATTGTACAGTTCCATCTACACCCACAACTTTCTGACTCATAGCCTAGGCTGAACAAAGAGGCCATGCTCTTTTGACTAATATCTGAAAATATTCTAGATAAATTTAATCCAATATTTCATGTCACTACTGATGAAGAGCCTCAAAGCTATGCTCTATGGAACACTTATCCCATGAGCAGCTCTACATAAACAGGATATCTTGGCTAAATAATTTTGGGAATCACAACTTAGTGATATACCCCCTCTCTTATAGTTTAGCAATGCATATAGGCCTATTAAAGTCTCCAAGAAATTCCAGAATAAAACATTTCAATACTGACCAACATTTCTAAGAACTCTTAGTTCACATAATACAGGGACACTTAACAAAACACTGATTCTAATGAGGACAATCTACAGAGATTATAAATACCAGAAGATTCTACTTTTGCCATCAGGGTAGCCAAGGAAAAACAATCCGCCCTCTATTTTTTCTCTGTGGGCTATCTTCAGGAGATATAGACTTCGCCATATTATGACAACTATGCTTACATACCTTTGAACATCATTTAAATAGAATATTAAGTCCCAGTAAATTTTAAAATGTTAAAAATGGAAATAACCTAAATGTATAACAATGAAATAATGTTTGTATTTATCCATGAGAAGAGATATATTCTAGCCATTAAAACAATGCTTATAAAGAAACTAAAACAGGTTTCCATTATTCTGTGACAAAACAGAAAAATAAGTTATTAAATGAAATTTACACAGGAATAGAAATGAAATAAATTTCAATTAAATAAGATTTACACAGGAATAGAAATGAAATAAACTGAAATATTAACTGATTTTCTTTGGTTGATGGGATATAGAAAATGTATATATACGTCTGTATATTTTCTATATAAGTTAATATAAAACAAAACATCAATTCTATAAGAGCCAAAGTTTTATTGACCAGACTAGCTCCTATCTATTTTCCAGGTATGACCTTACATAGGATTTTCTCTGGGACAATCTGGGACCTCATAACTCTAGTAGATGCCCTTCTTTTTTAAAAATATTTTTTATTGATTTCACAGCGGGAGAGATAGAAACTTCAATGATGAGAATCATTGATCAGCTGCCTCCTGCACACTCCCTACTTGAGATCAAGCCAGCCATTTGGGCATATGCCCTGACCAAGAATTGAACCTTGACCTCCTGGTTCCTAGAACAATGCTCAACCACTGAGCCACACCAGCCAGGCTAGTAGATGCCCTTCTTGAGAGTGTCCATTGGATGCTGTATTATTTCCTATTGTGGCACTTATCACTGGCATTCCATTTTCCCATTCCCTTGTTTATATACCTCCTACTAACACCCCTTTCTTTCTAGCTAATGACTGTAACCTCAGTGCCTACTAGAGTGATAGGAATAGGATAGGCATTAAATAAAAAGTTTATTGAATAACTGGAAGTTTAGGTGTTTTCTCATTTCCTGAGTGTGCTGCATAAAGTGTGGCAAAGATAATGTAATATCATTCTGAAACAACAATGAAATCCGCCTACCCTTAAATGATATGTTTTATTAGGGCAACTGATTTTTTTTGAAAACTTGTCAATAAATTAAGTTTCATATGAAATGTTACTTCTTCTATATCCAGAGAATGGACAACAGAGACCCTTCCATTAGTTATATGATTTTATCAGCATAATTAAAAAGTATTATAAGGTTACATATGCCCCTATTTGAGGCCCTCAATTTCCTTTGCTTCATATCCTATCTAATATAAGAGAAACATGCAAATTGACCATACCTCAGCTATGCCCTCAAGCCATGCCCACAAGGCACACCCACAAACCAATCAGTAGTGACTATGCAAATTAACCCAACCAAGATAGCAGGTTAATTTGCATATACAGATATAGAGCAGCTGGGTGATGCAGGACATCTGCTATGAGAGGGAGGACAGCGGGCAGAGGGAGCTACAGGAAAGGTTCTCTGGCCAGAACAAAGACTGAAGGCTCTGGCCAGAACGAAGGCCTGGGTCCCGGGTGCCAGAGGAAAACCGGTGCTGGCAGTCAGGGAAAGGAAGGCCTACTCTTGCACAAATCTTCATGCAATGGTCCTCTATTCAATAAATAATAACACAAGAATAAATTCTGTGTTTCGAGTACTCACAACTGTAAGCCTAGTTTTGCTGCACTCCATATTGTGAGGTCTGTTTGTTACCCTGTTTCCCCAAAAATAAGACAGTGTCTTATATTAATTTTTTCTCCCAAAGTTGTGCTAGGTCTTATTTTCAGGGGATATCTTATCTTTCCATGCACTAGGTCTTATTTTCGAGGATGTCTTATTTTCGGGGAAACACGGTATCTATCCCTGACAATACAGAACATAGTTCCATGATTTGGGTTCTGCTATGAAAATAAGCTGAATATGTGGCCAAGCAGTGAGTGGCCAGAACAGATATCACAGGCTAGAAACATGGAGACCTGCATTATGCAGCTAAACATATCTGAAAAAGCTCTACTCTACAATACCTAGGTAGGCTGAGGAAGTCCCTGCCTAGCGTATTGCTCTACTTTTTGGGTATTAGTTTGTGTCAGGTTATATTATAGTTACTGCTTTTTCCAACATATTATTAAAAACTAATAAGCTCAGGAGAACATTGACTGCTTAGCAAACAGAAAACTAAGGGACTTGTTTAAATGAAGAGACAAATGATAAATTACCATAAATATCAGGAGATGAGAATAAAAAATGAGGACAAGTACTTATTGAAATTGTAATTTAAACATATAGACTCAGTTGGAAACAAAAATAAGATTATATGTGTTGCTTTCCAACACATACATACTGTTTCAGGTGATACCATAGGCCTGGGGGTGAGAGTTCTGGGTTTCAGGAAGCAAAAATATAGCCTATCAAAGTTGTTTCTTTTAACATTGTTTTATTGTAATGTTGCTGAGATGCTGCAAGAACTTCCCTCTAGTTTATATCAATGAGGCTGGGGTAAAATTGCTTTCATAACATGTTGTGTTATTTCAATTCCTGGAACCTATTAGCAACATTAACTGAGGACATAGAGTACAGGAGAATACTGTGGACACACAGCATTGATTGGAAGCAAATAGATCAAAATGCTAATAAGTTTTGAGAGTACTTTATTGCCAAAGAAACCATGAGCCTGGCCTTTAATAAGCCTTGCCCTCTCAAATCCTTTGGTCTCCAAAGTTACATGAGCAGGAAGCAAGTTGCAAAAACAAAAACAATTGCACAGCCTATAAGGAAGACATATTCCCAAACCTCACTGCTGATGTGGCCGTAGAGGAAAGAAAATGAAATAGAAAGAGCCTCTTAGAAAGCAAAGGAAAAAAAAAACACAAAGAGTAAGAAATATGGGAGTTCCCCACAAGCAATCTAGATTCTTACTAGGAAAATTCCTTCACTGGAAAAACAGATTCACAGTCCCTGTCTCAAACATTCCATCACTGGTTTGGACTATTGATGTGATGTGTTTCCCAATTTCATATTCAAATTCTCATTCAAACTCCCCCCCCCCCTTTTTTTTTTTTTTGGATGGGAATGCATAATTTGTCCTTAATGTACCATTTTATTTAGGGGTAGGTGAATGACAACTCATATTTCAATTCAGTCAACAGAACATGGACCTGATGAAAATAACTGGGAATTACTTACAGATTCTGGAACTTGAGGTGAGCACAGTATCTGAAATGGCACCTCGGGCTGTCTCAATTGGTGAGGAAATGAGTGTCTAAAGGAGCAGCTGTGGCAGAATGTCTAATTTCCAACAAAATCTGTTTCTCTCCTTCCACTGAATATTATTATTGATGATTAGCATCTTGACAACGATGAACTCTATTGCCCATTACCTCCAATTTCTTGCAGGTAGGTAAGGCCATGTGACTAGTTATCACCAAAAGAATTTAAACATAAGTAATAAGTGCCAATTGTGGTCCAAAGATTTTAAGAAATGAGCATGCTTCACACACACTCATTTTCCCCTTTTGTTGACATCAGCCTCTATTGACTAGAACATTATACCAGAAATATAAAAAATAGCAGAGCCACAAGGTGAAAGGCATCTGGGACTCTGAATCCACACATGGAGGAGAGAAGTCTACAAACAGAACACCTACCTTTGACTATTTCATGAACAATAAATAAATTTCTGTAGTGGTAAGACCATGATACGATTTGGGGATCCATTTACTATCCCCACTTACCCTAAATAATACGAATTCACACGTGAGATTACAAATAGGGAAGTTGTAGGAAGAAAACAAAGCAGGGTGATGGATTCCTGTGTGTCGATGCTTTGGGGTGACTAATTGGGATAGAAATCAGGTCTCTCTCGAGAAGTTAAATTGTAGTTGGAAAGAGTGGAGTTTGAAAAAAATCTGTGGGATAAGCATTTGAGACAAAAATTAAAACTCTTAAATTATAAACCAATTTTATGCTTTTATGATAGAGCATAATGGCCTGTGTGGAAGAAGAACCGAAAGAAAAAGGAGAGAGGCAGAGTTGCTGGTTCGCGAGTCTTACTGGCTTGGTGAAAAGACTAGATGGATTTTAAGTTTAACAGGAAACTCCTGAGAAGTTTTAAGCAGGTCGTATTTATAGTTGCATAGAGAATGACCGAAGTAGGCAACATGGAAAAATGAGATCAGGCAGTAGGCTACTGCAGACTCTAAGCATGGGATGATGGTGGCTGGGTGGGTAGTGATGTTGGTACTGAGAGGTGGACAGATTGGACTCTGTATTGGAACTAGAGCTAAAAGGACTCATCTATGAATGCTATGGATGAAGAAGGAAGAAAAATCCACAATACTTACATGTTTGGCCTCAAAACCTTAGTGGAGGGTGGTATAATTTATTGAAAGGTAGAAAATTTGGGGAATATTAAGTTGGCTATGTGTGGGAGGACTAAAGAGAGAAAGAGGGAGAGGGGGAGAACTTTTAGCAGAATACCTAACCAGGTTATATCGTAATATATTAAATACCAACTTTCAATACATTTGTACTAACACATGTTTCTTGCTTTCAGGTTACCTCTATTATGAGAGAGGAGTGCTTAATTTTGGAGATTTTAGAGAGACATATAAATATATCACATACCCCTTATCCTAAATTTAAAACTTTCTAAGAGAGAAATATAAGAATCAACTGCAAAGAGATGTAAATCACTTTTATAGATGATGATGCTTATTAAAGAATATAAATATACTGATGGTAAATCAAGGAATTGTACACTTGAAATCTATATAATTGTATTAATCAATGCTAGACTGACAAATTTAATTTTTAAAATAATATAAATTTAGACCCTCAAATTTATAAAATAATATAAATTTAGTAGATTTGCATATACTGAATCCTGAATAGACACTTCTCCAAAGAGGACATACAGATGGCCAACAGACATATGAAAAAAATGTCACTAGTCACCAAAGAGAAGCAGAATGGCTATTATCAATAAGTCAACAAACAACAGTTCAAGGATGTGGAGAAAAGGGAACCCTAATGTACTGTAATGTACTGGTGAGCATGCAGACTGGTGCAGCCACTGTGAAAAATTAAAAATGGACTGTTTATGACTCAGTGAAGCCACTTCTGGGAATATATCCTAAGAATCCCCGAACACCAATTCAAAAGAATATACGCACCCCAATATTCCTAACAGTGTCATTTATAATAGCCAACAACTGGAAATAGCCCAAGTAGATGAGTGGATAAAAAAGCTATGGGACATTTACACAATGGACTACATGGCTGTAAAAGAAGGAAATCTTACATTTTATGACAGCATGGATAGACCTGGAGATTATTATGCTAAGTGAAATAAGTCAGTCAAAGAAAAACACTGTACCATGTGATCTCACTTATATGTGGAACATAATGAACAAAATAAACTGATGAACAAAATAGAACCAAAGGCATGGGTACATGGAACAGACTAACAGCTGTCAGAGGGTGGAGGTGGAGGCTGGATGAAAGAAGGTGAAGGGATTAGCCAAAGAGCATATATGTATAGTCCATGGACATAGACAATAATGTGGTGATGGCCAGAAGAAGGGGGATGTGCACAAAGTAGGGGAGGATGAGGGTATCTGTAATAGTGTCAACCAGTAAAATAAAGTTTAAAAAAAAAGGAAAGCAAATGCTAAGTCCTCCCTCCTCCTATCACAGGCAGCTCTAAACAGAAGCATGCCCACACTGTAGCGAGGTCTTCAAAGGCCAAAGGGAGAGCATAGGCCAGTTTATGATTGCTAAGAAGTGGGCCTACGAGGGCTTGGGACACATGCCTAGATCTCTCTCCCACATCCCATTCAGCTCAGTCCGCCCAAGTCTCCTGAAGAGAGTGAGGCAATGAGTCAGGAGTCCAGGAACTTTACCTCAAATAGAAATATAAAGAACAGGAGAAGGAGTTTGTCTCCTGAAACAAATGACTAAGTGAATGTCAGAGGCATCTGGCAGCATCTCTGCAGGACACTGTGAGGACAAATGAGGGGCTTTTCAGTGGACGGATGCCATTTCAAAGATGAGTGGACATATTGTCAGTGGCCTTCACCTTTGCACTTTCAAACCCAGCTCTAAGAAGCCAGGAACAGAGTGAAGCAAAATTGAAGTTCTACCGTATTTCAGATAGTAAAAGAAGAGGGAAAAAATAGAAGAAGAAAAAATGTCTTGTCCATTAGTTGGATTTAAAGTGGAATTCAGTTTTCCTAATTTCCAATCTCACATTGTATGGGTGGCTCATGCCCAGAGGGAAAACTTGTCACATTTCCTGCTGCTGCAAACCACCAGCTCGCGATCCATCACTGGCATCCCGTCTGCTGGTTCCCGATGATTTACCGACAGAACTGATGGCTCCATCTGAGCACGCCGGTCCCGGGGCCTGACATCTTAATCTGTTTTGACTAACCATCTTTCCTGAGGGATTAAATACTAAAACTACTTCAAAAGAGTCCACACGAAGAAAGGAAATGTGTGGCACAAAATGCTGTTCTTTGCCACCAGGTTAGCTCAAAGCTCCTGATTTCCCTTTAATTTTAGGTTTAATCCATGGATTTAAAAAGCATCACTCTCAGGTCCTTTTATCCATGCTTCCAGGGCTCTGCCCTGCACAGGAACTATATTTCCCAGATTCCCTTCCTGCTGTGGGTTCACCCACTGAAAGGCCCTGGCACAGATCTGATGGGATGAAGGCAAGGGAAACCCTGGCAGCCACTGCACTCCTTCTAGTGTCTGGATTACCTAAAGCCACTCCCTCCATAGCACCAGCTCCTGCCTGGCAGCCCCCCCAACCCTCACAACCTCATGGCACTGGCTCTCACCAGATGACTCTGAGAACACCCTCCTCCCCTCCACTGTCCCTCCAAATCTGGGGGTGGGAGCATTTTGCAGTGGTTGCTCATTTCTGAGAGGTTCACTATCCCCTGTTTAATTTCTCTGCTCCATTACCCTGTTAAATTCCTTCTATTGCTAGAACATATCTGACAGAGTCAAGCTGAATGGACTTTTCTGCTATTTGTATGCTTAAATTAAATTCATTATGCCAGGAATAGGCAAATAGCCCTTGGGCTCACTGCCTGTTACTGTAAATAAAGTTTTATTGGAACACAGACATGTTCAATCATTTAAGTATTAGCTATAATTGGTTTTGTGCTACAACAGCAGAGTTGTACAGTTGCAAACTCAAAAAGGGAACCTTTATGGCCCACAAACGCTAAAATATTTACTAGCTGTCCTTTCATAGAATATGTTTGCTGATTCCTGCAATGAATAAAAAGGCCCTGTTCTAGAGGCTCAGCTGAGGCTGTGATCACTACAGTCTAGACCAGCTTGTCTAACAGAAGCAGAGTGACCACCAGATCATTTCAAATTTTCTAGTAGCCACATTTGAAAAAAGAACAGGTCAAAATTAATTTTTAAAATAAATTTTATACACACCAATGTATCCTATAATCATTTTAATATGTTACTGATATTTTTTTTTAAAGTTGAAATATTTTACATTTTTAGTACTAAGTCTTCAAAATCCAGGGTGTACTTTATACCCAAGCACATTATATTTTGGATACTAACTCTTCATTACAAATACTTGATTTTTATGCATATTTCATAACATTTGCAGTTGAAAATGTACAGTCACTTTACATACCTAATGAACAATCACACTAAAACCCTAATCCTCCTAACCGTAACTCTAGGAGGAGGAGGTGGCAAATGTACAGTCACATTATACACTGCATACCTAAATTCCTACATACCTAGTAGGAAAAGACAAAAAAAAAAAATAGGAACAATACTAAATGCTGGCAAGGACTCAGAGAAATGGGTTCACTCATGTTCTGGTAGAAATACAAGGTGCCACAGCCACTCTGCAAACAATTTGCCAGTTTCTTATAAAACTTTATACATGTAGCCAAAACCAGTTTGGCTAGTGGATAGAGCATCAGCCTGCAGACTGAAAGGTCCCAAGTTTGATTCCGGTCAAGGGCATGTACCTTGATTGCGGTACATTCTCTCTCATCGATGTTTCTAACTCTCTATCCTAGGGGTGTCGAACTCAATCAGAGAAGGGGCCAAAATCTAAAATCCAGCCTAAATCGCGGGCCGAATGGTTTACTGAACAGTCATAAACTGTCATTGTGATGGAAACGCAGCGGAGTGCAGTGATGACAGCGCGGTGCGGGCCACATTGCAAGGCCTGGCGGGACGGATTTGGCCCACAGGCCTTGTGTTTGACACATGTGCTCTATCCCTTACTCTTCCTTTCTGTAAAATATCAATAAAATATATTTTTTAAAATAAAAAAATAAAAATAAACATGTAATTACCATAGGACTTTCACTCTTGGGCATTTATCCCAGTTAAATAAAAACTTATGTTGACACAAATTTGTACACAAATGTTTATTGTAGCTTTACTCATAATAGCCCCAAAGTGGAAAAACTACGTATGTCCTTGAACTGATCAATGGTTACAAAAACTGGAACATTCATACAATAGAACATGACAAACTCAAAGGCAGGTAACATGGACCAAACAAATGAGGCATGCAGCCTGCAGGCTGCGAGTTTGACATGCTTGTCATAGAATATTACTTTAAAAATAGAAATATAAAGAAAAAACCCTACCTTGTTGGTATGGTTCATTTGGTTGGGTCCCATACATGGAGAAGTTGCTGCTTCTATTCCCTGTCAAAGCACATGCCTGGGTTGTTGTGGGCTCAATCCCCAGTAGGGGCAAACAGGAGGCAGCCAATTGTTGTTTCTCTCTCTCTCTCTCTCTCTCTCTCTCTCTCTCTCTCTCTCTCTCTCTCTCTCTTATTCTCTCTCTCTCTCTCATCAATAAAAACATATTTTAAAAAACCTGCAGCTGAAACTGGTTTGGCTCAGTGGATAGAGCATCTGACTGCGGACTGAAAGGTCTCAGGTTTGATTCTGGTCGGGGGCATGTACATTGGTTGCGGGCACATCCCTGGTAGGGGGTGTGCAGGAGGCAGCTGGTCGATGTTTCTCTCTCATTGATGTTTCTAGCTCTCTATCCCTCTTCCTTCCTCTCTGTGGAAAATCAATAAATTAAAAAACAAACAAACAAAAAAAAAACCTGCAACCTTAATTAAGTGAAGGAACCCAGAATTAAAAAGATGCTTATTATATGATTCCATCTATATAGCATTCTTGGAATGACAAAATTATAGAAATAAAGAACAGATTAGTGACTGCCAGGGTCAGAGGTGAGGGATGTGAGTGATGTGGGTGTGACTATGAATATATAAAAAGACACCATGAGGGACTTTTGTGGTGATGAAAATGTTCTAAATCTGTCATTGTCAGTATTCCAGTTGTGATCTTATGCTATCATTTTATAAAATGTTATCATTGAAGAAACTGGATAAAGGATACATAAGATTTCTGTCTGATTTCTTACAACTGCATTTAAATTTGTAAAAGGAAATTTTAATAAAAGTAGATGCATATAACTAAAGTTTTTCCAATAACTGAATGTTTTCTAATAAATAACTGAACAAAATGCTTTTAATTTTTAAAAAATAATCAAACTTTGAAAAATTAAAAAAAATTAATCCTTAGTAGCCCTGGCCACAGTTCAAGCATTCAATAGCCACTTGCAGAGAGGCTGACCCTCTTTCGGGGCTAGAATGGCTAAACCACAGCCATATTTGAGCCATTAGACAGGAAAATGGCCACCCAACACTCCCAGGAAGCATACTTCATGCAGAGAAACACACGTTTTCAGTCTAAAACTCTGCAATTCTGAAAAAGGCAGTAAAACCTTCATGGTATTAAAAATTAACCAATTGTGACAAACTGCTTATAGAGATGCACTGTGCTTTAGACAGTTCGTCAGCCAGCTAACAAGATGTTGTCTCCCAGATAAGATATACACTTCCTCCTTAAACTCCCTTATTTAAAAAGAATGAATAAAATAAATAAGAGGATGTTGTTTTAGATTACAGCTTTCCCCACCGACCCTATATCTTCATGAACAATGGCATTTAGTATGATGAGTGGTAATGGCGATATTCACAATAGAGAAGCTATTGCTCTACACAGAAGGCTCCTCTCTGACGAGCTGACAAATGAAGCCGGAAGATGTAATGAAATTGTGGCTCCTCCAGGCACTGGTTGCCTGCCATACAGAAGGGCCATGGAGGAGGTGGGAGCTGTTAAATGAGCACTGGAGAGAAGCGTGCAGGGTTTGACAGTTGTGCTCTCCATGGAGACTGTTGTGATTAGGTTCTCCATAAAATAGCAGTTAGGGGTGGTTGTGGTGGCTGGCACAGCTTAACGTTCAGTGCTTCTTACAAGTGGTTCCCCTGGGTGGGGACTTGTGCAAAGTGGATCTTTTTGAATGGACAGCCATTGGATCACCTTGGGAGAAACTCAGCAGGAACAATTTTCTGGAGGGATTGCTGCGGTTTAGCAGTTCTGGAAAGAAGTCAAAGCCAGCCGCTCAGTCTAGCACTCAAGGCCCTCCACCATCTGAAGCCTTGTGGCAGCTGGTTTCATGTTCTCCCTCCTTCGCTCACGCTGGTCTACCTGCTTCCTTAAAAAAAAAATGCCTGGTCAAGTTATATCTTTGCCTGCAGTGACACTTGTCTCATGTCCTTTAACTAGGGTCTTAGTCCTCCTTTAAGGTCCAGGTAAAACCTCATCTCCTGGGAATCCAACCCAGCCATACATGATCTTGACTTCTGTAGGATTCCCAGAGCTAGTAATAACATCTGCCTTTCACTGGGCAACTGTATGCTCCCAGTTGTCTGCCTGGCATGTTCCTGTTCCCCAACTTAATCCTCACAAACCTATTGGACATAAAGTACTGCCTCCATTTCACAGACAACTGAAGACGGGTGCTATTAAGTTTCTAGTCTAAGCTCATATAGTGGGTACCAATCAGAACCACAATATATTTTTTTCTGTCTCTAAGACCTGTGCTGTTTTCCTTGTACTATCCTACTAACTCAGGACACAGTCATTTAATTAGATCACATTTATGGAGCATCTGAGAGATGCTGGGCACTGAGCTAAACTCTAAGGACACAACATTAATTAAAAGCATTTACAACACAAGCATATAAGTGCCTCTGGTGATACATGGACAAAGAATTATAAGTTATTACAGAAATATGGCACTTACAGTGGGTTTGCATGATGTATGAACTTTTACCAGGTGGAAAGGGCCCGGTCAAAAGCATGGCATGGAGTGGGAGAGTGCAAGGGAAATAGTGGGGACAGAGGAAATGCATGTGCAAAGGCAAATCACTGTAAGTCCACAGTGATAAAAATAGTTCAGGAGCATGCTAGAAATCTAGCTCAGGACAATGTTAAGGGTGTGCTTTGTCACAAGTAGGAGTTGGATTTTTAAGCAGATGATCAGGTCATGCAGAGATGAGCACCTCTTTTATTTATTCACCAAATATATACTAAGGACCAAGCATTGTTTTACAATTGGAGACAACTAGTAAATAAGAGTTGAATGGTGGAGAGAATCAAATAGCCCAATAATTTCGGGGGGGGGGGTGGAGAGGGGGACACAGTAACTCCTGGACAGAGGTATGTGTAAGGTAATATGGAGCACAGAGGATGGTGCACTGGTTAGAATGGCAAGAGGTGGCAAATGTCAGAAACAGTGCCCTGAGAAGTCGCACTGGGTGTGTGTGTGGGGGGTGGGGGGTGGCTGGAGGAGGATGAACTGGAGAATATTAGAAGGGGAATAAAATGAGAGAATTGAAACTGCAATGAAAACATACTTGAGACTTATTACCTCATAGAAATGATCAAAATATTCATTAACTTACCAGAATGGGCAAGAAACAAGGAAGAAGAGAAGGAAGGATAGGGTTGTGACTAAAACCATTAGCCCATAGTGTTTATGGGATGGAAGGTTTTCAGAACAGAAAAATCAGCGTTTTTGCAGAGAAAACAGGTCTGCATTCAGTTTTGTTCACAATATGATGATTCACAGAGGATTTAATAGAAAGACAATAATGGAAATGAGACAACAGAATCCCAGGTAATAGCATAATTTTGATATTTTTTATCAAAGCTACTATACTATTACTTGCCAAAAAATGGTAAATAATACTTGCCAAATGTGGTAAATATTTATCAACAGAGTACATGTGAGCTTACTAACAAAATAAATCCCATTGTGTTTGCTTTTTGCTCCAAAGGTGTCTTCCATAATGCAAAGTGAATATCCTGCAGATTTGGCACAATTATTTATAAAACTCACAATGAAGTTCCCAAGAAGCTATATTTGTTTGACGATAGCATCACTCTGAGACCATCAATGTATGCTTGGGAATCTTTGTGTTTTCCCCAGTTTTTCAATATTTTTAGTATAGCTATGCAAACTTATAGAGTGTAAGTTTGTTTCCAGTACTTCTATTGTGCTCATATGAGGTGTTTTATATGCTATCATTTTGAAACCTTATTACTTACCAATAAATCATTGCTTTAAAATCTTTAAAATGTTCTTAGGTCTATATGGGAACATAAAAAGAAGTAAGTATATTTTGTTACCTCCTTTTACAACATTTTCCAAATTTTTAAAAATGTTTTCTAAAGTTTAAAATTTTCTTTGTTTAAATTAGTAGTTTTAATTTAATATTTAATCTAATCTAAAATAAAATTTACTTATAATGCATTTTCATTATATTAAGGATAAATTTTTGGGTTTTATTTTTAATATTTTTTTCTTTTTATTGAATTTATTAGGTTAACATTGTTTAACAAGTAATACAGGTCTCAGGTGCACAATCCTACAATATATCATCTGTGCATGGTATTGTGTGTTCACCACCCAAGTCTCCTCCCATCACCATTTATCCCTCTTGTTCTCTCCTCCACCTCTCCCTTTACCCCTGGCAGTCACCGTACTACTGTCTATTCACCATGAGTGTTTTCCCTCTTTTTAAAAAATTGTTTGCTCAATCCCTCCATGTGCCCCCAATTCCTAAGCCCTCCCTGACAAGAGCTGTCAGCCTGCTCTCTCTTTCTATATAAGTTTGTCTCTGTTTTGCTTGTTAGTTCATTTTGTTATATGAGTGATACCATATGGTACTTGAAATAGTTGGTTTTTAAAAGAGAGAGAATTGAAGAATTGCTTTCTCAGTTCACGGCAGCATCAATCTATGTCTAAAGATGCTGAAAAAAGATTAGAGTTCTTGACTGCAAAAAAAAAAAAAAAAGAGAAGAATCTACTCCAAAGAAAGTTAAAATGTAAATAAACCAAAAGTGTCTTTTCCTCGGTCCCATAGAAAACAATTCGCCTTATCGCATCTTATACAACAGTACCATTGGGAATATATTTATAATGGTGCAAGCTGAGGCTCTGCATTGATTTTGGATCCAAATGCTCAAAATATAAAAATAAAGGAATTGGATATTACTTTTTGATGAGACTTTCAAAAGTTAAAATGATTTTGTGCAACTTTCAAACCAGAAATGAACAAGCCAGGGAAAAATATCATAGGGCAAGACATTAGCTGGGGAATTGCAGGTGGTAGCTGAGGGACCACTGAAGGCTGTAGGACTGGCAGAGCATATGGGAGACCCAGACAACCAGGAGTTTGAAAATCAGGGATCTACACTCCAGCTGAAGGTTTGGTTCCACCTGACAGTCTGTTTTGCACATGAGCATTTGCCATTTCTGGCCCAAATATTGCCCTGACATTGAGCAGTGGCACTGGCCCCTAGGTTGGCTTGAAGACCAGTTACCACCCCTGTACTTTCATGTCCTGCCTCCTTTACACACACAGCAGCTGCTCACCCACGCACCCCCCCTCCCGCCCCCTGCTCCTCTCCTCAAGGCTATGATGGTGTTGTGGGGTCGAACCCTGAGTTCAAAATAAGACCACCGGAGGCTGATTAATTAATTTTTAAAAAAGCAGGCAAGGATTTATTGAACTGGCCAGGACAGCCACAAGAGCACCACACGCAGGTGGACTCCAAATGACTGCACCATTTCAGGGGTAGGCAGTTCCTTTTAAAGGTTCAAACCACAGGAATTTTCCTTTGTTCTAAATTCTAAATCCTAAAGACTAAATTCTAAAGACTGGGGACAGCGCACAGGGTAGGTTCCCAGTCACATCCTGCTGAACATTGGAATGTGGCCCTATCTTATGATAGCCGATAACACAGAAACAGAGCTCAGCGGTTAGTCTCTAAAGGTAATCTACAGTTTCTATTCCTGAAGCTACCGAGTCAGTCGGAATTAATCTCCTGTGGTCCTGGTCTCAGGCAAGGGAAAATTGCCTTAGCCTCCAGGTCTCCACCTGGAAGCTGAGGTAAGTACCCAGTGTTTTAATCAGATGCAGGAGCCAGACTTGGCAGGGTTAAAATTCAAACAGCAGTTTTTACCAAAGTATGGTTGTCACTATATTTCAATGGCAGTCCTTTTCCTCCTGTTTTCTCAAAGCTTCATGTCTCTCTTCCAATTTCTTCCCCAAATTGATTCCATCCCTACTAATAATTAAGTTATTCTTAGAGAGAGAAAGAAAGGGAGTGAAAGAGAGGGAGGGACAGAGGGAGGGAGAGAGAGAGAGAGAGAGAGAGAGAGAGAGAGAGAGAGAGAGAGAGAGATATGAAGAGAGAGATATGAAAAGAGAGATATGAAGAGAGAGAAGGAAAACACAGATCCACTTCTTTCAGCTTTAGTTTTGCCTTAAGTTAATATCCCATCTTATTTTTTGGTTTTGTTTCTTTTCTGGTTAAGAATAGTGAATAAATACTATGGGCCCACAGTCTCTCATCCACAATGCTAACGTGCATTGAGCTGTAAAACAAAACAAAACAAAACAAAACAAAACAAAACAAAGCAAAAACAACCTTCCTTTGCAACTTATTTGAGGGCAAAACCTGATCTTCTAATGTGGCAGTAAATTCTGATAAAAACTGACACTTGTATAGCTTATGTATCGCTGAAGAAACATCAGCTATGATTGATTCTAGTGCAGGGGGAGGCCATGTAGCAACATCTGGGAGCACCACATTACATTTTTAAACAACTGTATTTTGAAAAGCATCTGGCCTCAAGTATTTTGAATAAAAGATTGTACACCTATACTGTCTTTCATATTGATCTCAATATCTGGCAGAAATCACAAACGTACTTACACTACATCTTTGATTAATGCAGAGGTTGATACGGATCACCAGAGGTTTCCGACTTTAGTTTGTCCACAGGTCTGCGGTCTAATCCACCCTACAAAACTACATTAAGGTGCATTAACATGTCTAGACACTCTTCACATCCCATTTAATATTTTCAGAGAATGGGTTCTGGCCTAAGTATGGAGCATCATCTTAATGAAAAAAAAAAACCTTGATAATTCCCACGAGAATCAAACAATAGCTATAATGAGAATATAGCTACAGCCGCTCGCCCTGCCTGGAGCCTTGCAGGGCTGTTTTCACAGAAAGGTATGTGCAACGGGGATGTCGATGTTTGTCCAGCTTACCAAGTACATGCCCTGTCATTGGAACTGAGGTCAAAAACTGCAGCTTTCTGAAAGATGTTGGTGGAGAGAGATGGTGACAGGTGACATTTATCAAACATATCTCCTGAAGTCTACTGGATACTATATTCTTATGTACCCCAAAACTCTCCTGCTTATTGTGATTGTTTTCCTTCAGAAAGTAGAAGTGCCTTTTTATTATTAGTTGGTTAGGAAAGCTCTCATGGGTCTCCTTTATCTGGTTATTCATTTGTTAGTCTTGGGAAGGGAAACAATAATAAAGGTGAGGCTGCAGGCTCTGAGGTCAGGCTGGCTGGGCTGAAACCCTCCCTGTGACTCTGAGGCCTGGCTGACCCTCTCTGAGCCTTTGAGCCCTCATAAAGGAGTTTAGTACAAAGGGTAACAATGTAAAGTCCTCATTATTAAGGATCCCTCATAAAGCATTTAACACCACATCTGATGCACGCAAATGTTAGTAGCAGGATGTGAACATTCAAGCTCTTTTATGATACAAATTTAATTGTTTTGCTTTACCATTCACTGCTTCACTAGATGAAAGAAACACAAATATTTCCATTTTGCTTCATCTCCTGGGAGATTCTAACGATTATGCCCTCCCTGCACTCAAGAGACAAGAAAATAGTGGGGACAGAGGAAATGCATGTGCAAAGGCAAATCACTGTAAGTCCACAGTGATAAAAATAGTTCAGGAGCATGCTAGAAATCTAGCTCAGGACAATGTTAAGGGTGTGCTTTGTCACAAGTAGGAGTTGGATTTTTAAGCAGATGATCAGGTCATGCAGAGATGAGCACCTCTTTTATTTATTCACCAAATATATACTAAGGACCAAGCATTGTTTTACAATTGGAGACAACTAGTAAATAAGAGTTGAATGGTGGAGAGAATCAAATAGCCCAATAATTTCTCTCTCTCTCTCTCTCTCTCTCTCTCTCTCTCTCTCTCTCTCTCTCTCTCTCTCTTTTCCCCTTCCTGACCTTTTCCCACCTCCCATTTCCAGCCATTTGAAGGTATAGACAGAAGGCAGCCATCTTCTAGCCAGTATTAGGGTTCTCACCAGTATCCCAACAAACATGCTGGCACCCTGATCTCAGACTTCCCAGCCTCCAGAACTGTGAGAAATACCTATTGTTTGATCCACCCAGACTCTGGGAATTTTTTTATAGCAGCCTGAGCTGACTAAGGCATTTACTACTCCCTCACTTTATTGTTGAAAGTATCACAGACATCCCCTTTGTTTGTTTTCTCCCACTGACCTCCTCTATCCCACATCTGCCCCTCTATGGCCTTCACCACTCTATTGTCTGTGTCCATATGCATATAATTCCCTGGTTAACCACTCATCAACCCTCCCCCCAACCCTGAGATTCATCTGTCTGTTTCATACTTCTATCTCTCTGGCTCTATTTTGTTCATCAGTTTATATTTGTTCATTACATCCCATGTATGAGTGAGATCATGTGATACTTGTCTTACTCTGACTGGCTTATTTCACTTGCATAATACTCTTCAGGTCTATCCATACTGTGGTAAATGGTAAGAGTTTATTTCTTTTTTACAGATGCGTAGTATTCCATTGTATAGATGTACCACAGCTTTCCACTCATAGGTTGAAGAGTACTTGGACAGTTTCCAATTAGCTATTGTAAATTGTGCTGCTATGAACATAGTGGTGCATATATTCTTTCTGATTGGTGTTCCTGATTTCTTAGGATGTAGTCCTAGAAGTGGGATCACTGGGTCAAATGGGAGTTCTATTTTAAAGTTTTGAGGAAACTTGATGCTATTTTTCATGGTAGCTGCACCAGTCTGCAATTCCCACCAGCAGTGTACTAGGGTTCCCTTTTCTCCACATCCTGGCCAGCACTTATCATTTGTTGATGATAGCCATTCTAAAAGGTGTGAGGTGATATCTCATTATCATTTTAATTTGAATCTCTCAGCTGATTAGTGGCATTGAGCAAGTTTTCATATGTCTCTTGGCCTTCTGGATATCCACTTAAGGTCCTTTGCCCATTTTTTAGTTGGATCATTTGTCTTCTTTTTGGTGAGTTGTATGAGTTCCTTATATATTTTGGAAATTAACCCTTTATCAGATATATCATTGGCAAATATATTCTCCCATGCAGTAGGCTCTCTTGTTATTTTGTCGATGGTTTCTTTTGCTGTGCAGAGCTTTTTTTTTTTATGTAGTCCCATTTATGTTTTGTTTGTTTTTTCTACTTAGTGTCCTTTGCCCTAGGAGATGTAACTGTAAACACCTTGCTATGAGAGATGTCTGAGATTTTGCTGCCTATGGCTTCTTCTAAGATTTTTATGATTTAACAACTTACATTTAAGTCTTTTATCCATCTTGAGTTTTCTCTTGTGTATGGTGTAAGTAAGTGGTCAAGGCATTTACATTTTTATGGACCACATAAAAGTGCTCTGATAATGCTTGGAAACTCAAAGCTGAGGGAATGGCTTTAAGCAAGTAGGCATGACTTGACCAGTTGTGGAAAGCAGCAGGGAGCACTGTCAATCTGGCCTACAGGTAAGGAAACATTTTAGGCAATGGGCACCTATGCATGCATGTTCAGCAGCACAGAGGAAAAGGCCAGATCACATCAGTGTGCAATCACAAGACCATTCACAGCATATCTAGACTGCAAAATGATCCTCAGCGACATTAAACTGTGCAGATAGAAACTACAGCCATGCAAATAGTTGCAGAAACATGGGAATGTTGAGCACAGGGCTTGAATCCTGGCTTAGCCATGTCCTAGCTGCAATGCTCTAGGTGAGTTATTGGCTTCTCTGGACTTCACTGTTCTCACTAAGAAAACAGAGGAAATAATTTCTTTCAAGGCTCTGTTGAAACCCAGTCAACTGGTACAAGCACAATAAGATGATTTTGGTTTAAGGATAAGGATGATTACATGGAACCTGCTTACGGAACCAGGAACAGATATCCCAGGAAAAGTAAAGAGAAACTAGAACACCTGGGGAAAGCAATTACTCTCTCAATGGCTGTGGTTTCCTATGTCTGCTTTACGTTTTTCTCTACATCCTCTGCTTTCCCAACATGAATGTGATGGACTTGGCTCTGCATGACCACAGATTAACATTTAGTTATCAGCAAAAACTAACTAGTTCCTGTGCATCTTAATTCCTAATTCCTATGAGAGTTCCTGGTTGACCCAACTTTGACCCAGAGTCATCAAGTCTCATACAGAAGCCTGGCCTCTAAAGCTCTCTTTGAGAGGGGCTGGGAGTGGGCTGGGAAGATTCTTAATTAAGGGACTGGGAATGACAGGCACCTCAAAACAGAATTCTCTAAGGAAAATCTCACAAAAGGTTGTGTTTAGGATTCACTGAATTACTATATGTAGAATAGCTAGCTCCTTACTGTGTTCTCACAAGAATTTAGTAAATATTCATTGCATGCAGGGTTATCCTGACTGACTAAAATGGATGGATATAGCATTTGATCTATGAATTCTTCTCCACATGGGCATATCTTAGGTAAGTTTATACCTGAGGAAGACAATTATATTTGGGAAATAATACAATTCATTTTACAATCTGAAATAATTTATTTATGACAAAGATGAGATAAGTCCAGGTTTCAGAAATCCCTGTACAGTCTGTTAAATGTGCAAATGAAAGCTGAAAGATGACTATCAATCATAACTTAAGTAGAGTGAACACTGGGAGACTGGAGACACTGGTATATGATGTTAGAAAGTTACAGTTAGCCTACACTTCTCATATGTCATTAAGAGGACATTAAATTTGGTTCTCCAGTGTTCAGTCATTACCTGAATGCCAAAAGAGTACTGAATTTACTAAACAAACAGATGTACTTTGGAGAACAAGCTGTATTCAGGCAAAAGAATTAGATGCAGGATTTCCTTCCAGTGAGACCTCTACACCTCCCCTCCAAGAGTTAAACAAGACCATCAGCTTCTAGAGAGACAAGTGTTTGGTTTACCTGAATGGATGCCCCTTTCCATATATTCCCCTCAAATGACCTTGTTACCTGATAACCAAGAGGATCAAGTGCAGGGTCTTAACTATTTATGTAACCACTGTTTGCATAAAGAGCTAACATGTAGGTGAGCTTTGTAGTTGAGCTGAAAGACCATTGTTTAATCTGGATCTCTAACTCTATCACCCTAGACTGAAATCTTTCAGAAAAAGTACTTCTATAAACTCAGTTTAGCCAGTTGTCAGTTACCAGACCTACAGAACACATTTGTTATACTTGAATGAAACACTGGATTTATTAAAAAAAAAAATTCCAAATTGTTTGATTTATGAAAACTACTATTTGTTTTATCTATCACTTCTCCTTGTTAAGGATGAATTTGTTAGTGAAATTTGGTGAATAAGATTGTTTATGCTAAATTAAATCTATTACTTAATGGGTGTCCTTATTCCACATATTTATTAGATGCTCTAAATATGGTTTCTCCATACAAAGAATTTATAATATAGTTGACATAAAAAGATGTAAATCTAACAGTGGGCTCAGTAATGGATGAAAATGACAGTGACCAAACTGAAAATACTGGAATATGAATTCTGAGGTAGAAAATGTGGCACAGGCTGCAGCACATAGAGACAACTCTATATAGCAGGTGAAGGTGTAGTTGGGTCTTACGTGATGGGTGGGGTTCAAAGAAAGGAGCTCCTGTTGGTGCAGAAGCAAACCTAAATGGGGCAGCAAACGATCCTGTAGGAAACACTAGAAGAAGAGCTTAAAAATGATTTTAGGTAGTTACTTAAACTTGCCTTTTTTAAATCAAGCAAGAGAAAAAAATGTGGGAGGTTGTTTAGAAAACAAATAGTGTAGAAGTCTACTTCTAAATTTAGAAGTAAAGCCTCCTTTTAGAGATCCTCATATGCTGAGTGGCTAGTAAGGCCATAGTTTTTATTCATTTCAAGTTCAAATCTCCATTTTTTAAGTGATAAAATCTACCTAAATCCCCATTTCCTACTTTTGGTTTCAAGGGGAACCAGGTCAGAGAATGTAAGTAGTTCATCATCACTATGAGAAAAATGAATCAAAGTACAAGTTCTGCTAATGAAAGACTATTAGCATCACCTTGATGACAATGTTAATTATGACAATGATGAAAACTACAACGTTAATTACCTCTTGAGAAGCCTTCCTTTGCTACTTTCCATTGCATGTGCCCATTTACAATTATCAGAAATTAGGAAGATAGATGATGAATAGAAGTGTCAATTCTTATTGACTACCTGGTCCATTACAATTCACGCTCCATGTAGACAAATGCTTAGATTTATTCTCTGCTGTATGCATTTCTGGATTTAGGAAGTGCTTCCCAACTGGGCTTTGTAAAGTAGGTGCTCATTAAATATCTATGGAATGACTAAATGACAGTTACTAACATTCATATAGAGTATGCTATGCCAAAGCACTTCCATTCTTTATTTGAGGAATAACATGCATTGGCACTATGACTGAGAGAGATCGGAGCCTGCCCCTGACACACACACCTCACAGGCCAGCAAGAGCAACAAGCAATGGGAAATGCAATTATATCCAAGTGGATGAGTATTAGAGAATGTTGAGTCACCTGGAGGAGCAGAGCAGAGACCTCTAACAGTGACAAGGAGGTAGGTATAATTTTTCTTTCTATTCCCTGAGTGAGAAAACAGCAGGTCAGAGAACTTAGCAGATTTGTCCCAAGTCATGTAGTTGAAAAGTGAAAATAAGATTCTTTTGAATATATGCTGATTTATTGGCTGTGAAGATAAACAGAGGTTACTCTTTTTTTTTAATATATATTTTATTGATTTTGTACAGAGAGGAAGGGAGAGAGATAGAAAGCTAGAAACATCGATGAGAGAGAGTCATCGATCAGCTGCCTCTTGCACACCCCCTACTGGGGATATGCCTGCAACCAAGGTACATGCCCTTGACCGGAATCGAACCCGGGTCCCTTCAATCCCCAAGCCGACGCTCTATCCATTGAGCCAAACCAGTCTCAGCGAGAAGTTACTCTTTTGATGTCCATGCATATCTTCAGTAGGAGCCCCAGTTTCACTCTGCTGGTATCTTCCCCCTCTGCTGGGTGTCTGTGTGTGGCTCTGTATCTGACTGGAATGTACTGCATGGTGCCTCCCATCAAGAGCTGAGAAACCTACACAGTGAGATGTCTACTGTTAGCAGTTTGCCAGCACTCCAAAGTTACAAGTCCTCAAGCAGAGGCCTGGGGAATGTGGGAGGCGTGCAGAGGGGGTGGAGAAGAGAAAGTCATCCAATTTTCTTCAGAGTTACATTAGAGAATCGGAGTTGGGAAATCAAGCTATTCTACCACCCTGACATGACTGAATGACCCTTTCAAAATCAGTCCAAGCCAAAACAAATTGCTGAGTTCAGTGGTAAAATGCTATTGTTTTATGCAGCATCAATAGCTACACTTATTTATTCAAAATATATTTACTAAATATCAATAATGTGCCAGACATTAAGTTAGTCCTCACCTGTAGACAGGGTATGGGATAGGGATCTGGCATCTAGAGGCCAGAGGCCAGATATGCTGCTGAGTAATTTACAATGAACGAAATAGTCCCAACAACATAGAGACACAGAAAGTGTCAGTAGTGTTAAGGTTGAGAAATCCTGCTGTAAACCTAAATATAGCTTATCCTGTTCCTTACCATCTGCAGACAGGCAAACCAACCAAAAACCCGCACGGCATTCTAGTTGCAGAGACTGTCAGAAGCATTTTCATGTCAACATTTAAAGAAGAGACCGCACTGATGTTCAACTAACAGAATGTACTGTAGTTCGTACATGAATTTGGAGCAAAGGACTTAGTTCAAAAATGAAAAAATGAAAGGAGGCCACTTTAAGGTCACATAATCTCCAATGGCTAACATTAGGTAAATTTTATAAAGTATCACTATCTCCTTTATAAACAATGCTATTTTTATTATGACTCTCACAGTGTACATGCAAATAAAAGTGTTTCTATGAGATAACTCTTACAAAAATTTAGAGTTCTATCTCCTAACATTAGAAACACACACACACACACACACACACACACACACAGAATCACCATAGAAATAAACTACATCAAACAAGATATCTCATCAGCATTCTGAGAGAACTTCCTTCCATCTGGTTAACTAAAGAAGTACACCAAGCACTTTGGGTTGTTCATTAGGTCATAAGTTCAGTTTCATTAACAGCTAATGAAAATGTTTTACAAGATGACACCTTAAGACACAATGTACCCTTTGGGCTGAATTATTTGCTTTAGAGTTTCTCCTTAGTTAATTTCCTCTTAATCTTTTAACTTTTTTTTTTTTTTTTTTTTTTTTTTGCCAAAAAGGAGACTTTATAAAATAATTGTTCAACATATTCAATTCACTATTTGCCAAAGGACATTAAAAGCACTTCCACCCCACACTTCTACTATTACATCATTAAAAAAGGCTTAACTCTAGAGAGAAATAGAAGTTTTTGCAAATAGATGAATTGCAAATCAATTTGATCACAGTATATTTTCTTGGTACAGTCCAAACTAGGATAGTTTTTTTAAGATAGTATATGAGACTTATTCATGCCTTTGCTAGTACAATGGATTAGATATGAAACTATTAAGTCTTATTATCTTACCATAATATAAAATTTATCTGGATATCTATAAATTCCCCAAGCAATTGTTGCTGAAACCAAGCAACTAATATTAGTCATGCTCAGAAAAGTAGTCTACATATCATTTAATATTCTAGGGTGGATATTTATTTCACATATATTAAAAGAAATAATGATAGCATCAAATGACCTGAAAGGAAAGTGGTATTTAGGTGATTCATCCTATCCAATAAAAGAGTTATGCAAATTAACCATCACTCTGCTCAAGCTACAGCAACCAGCCACACCCATCAGCAAATCAGAGCGGGTATGCAAATTAATCCCACCCAAGATGGCTACAGCCACAGAAAGCACTTGAGAGGCTTGTGTTTTTCCAGCCTTTCCACACACTCTGGACCACCAAGGCCTCCACTCAAGGCTACAAAGTTTCAGTGATAGAAGATACATAAAAACAAACAGAAATGGCTGCTGTCATGGAGAGAGCAGAAGGCTTGGTTGCTCCAGGCTACAAAGTTTTAATTGTAGAAGATATCAATAAATAAGCTCCAGATACCAGGCCTCTGCTTGGGTCACCAGGGAGTATGGCTAGGCTGCAAACCACCACAGGCCCCTCGCACAGGATGCCCCACACCCCAAGGGAACCCCCACCCTGATCCGGGACATCCTTGAGGACAAACCAGCTGGTCCCACCCATGCACCAGGCCTCTATCCTATCTAATAAAAGAGTAATATGCAGATTGACCATCACTCCAACACACAAGATGTCTGTCCTTTGTTATGTTACCACCAAAACACCCCAAGAGTGTCTCTGCAATTTTTGTCTCCCAATGCTGTATCTTTGGATTGTGGTCCAAGTGTAGAAATCAAGGTCTGACCAGGTCACACATTTCCTTTCTCCATTACTGATGCAAATTTTACAAGCCATCTTCCATGAACTTGTACTTCCTTTGTTAGTTATTTATTTCCTGATTTGGCAACATATTAGACTAGGCACCTCTTATCTTTTTCAGAAAACTCCTGCCTTCATTTTTCTATTAGGTGGTCATCTATCTGAATTGGATGTTAATGTGATTCAAATCCACAGAAAACTTTTAATTGCTGAATGGCTTTATGGTATAACTTAACCATTCCTGTAATAATTAGCATACCTTTTAGTCATCTATATTTTCTCAGATATAATTTAAGCTGCCCACGAAGTCTTTCCTTAAAGTGATAAATGTCTGATTTAACTACAGCTTTATTTACTACTGCCTGTTTTTGCCACCTGCATATTTACCCTTTTACAACTGATACAGCCTACACATTTACACTCAGGAAGGACCATCTGCATGTCAGTTTTCACTCTCTGTCATGTGAATAATGCGACTTAGAAAACGTTTGAAGTTACTCTAATAGATTTAAATGCAATACTTTAAAAACTAACAGCATGTGAACATTAATGTGCTTGCCATCTGAACAACTAGGAAGAAAATGTTTTGTATAATAGTGATTTGAGTAAAATTTTACATTATTTTTTTTTTTTTGGTATGGAAATTTTTTTTTAAATTGTTTCCAGTAAATAGTGATTCCCGTCTTTGAAATCACTCTTTCATACAGTCCACGAGTGCTAGTTCAAAAATTTCAAATCTATAAAATAAAAGAATGTTTTTTAACTGTGTAGATATAGGGAACATTGAAGACTAGATGATACAGAAATTTCAAAATGTAAAATAGTCAACAAAAATGAAATGAGATACATACAGTTAAATCATATTTCTATATTCATAATTCATAATTAATTCATATTTTCTTATTTTTATTAAGATGGAAATATATTAGACTAGACACCTCTTATCTTTTCCAGAAAACTTCTGCCTTGCATTTTTTGCATTCCAGAAAACTCCTGCCTTCATTAATGCATTACAATAAACATTTAATTATTATGTCCCACTGATCTAAAAAAGGATTGGAAGAGTTGGCTCTTTTCTCTCTCAGCACCCAGGAGGATGGGTGCTGAGTACAGCGAGGACTTGCCTTTCAAACAGATAAGGACTCTGGGCAGTGTTCTTCAACTGCCTTTACACAAAACCCAGGCCACATCACAATTAAATGTACATGCTTCTCACACACACCCCACATGTATTCCTTAAAGCAACTCAGATGGAAATTCAGTTTGCACATGTTTTGAGGTAGTTCTTACTGTTTTTGTATTCAAAGATATGACATTGGTTCTCTATATAATATTGTTAGCTCAGATCTTTCTTCTTAATAATTTTAAAGTTTATGATTTCTTGTAAATGTGTACATAACACACACATAAATATATGCACACACATATAAAATCTTAAATGAGTTCTTTCTCCACTCTAGCAACATCCAAAACCATGTAATTTGGTCAATACTGTATTAGATTCAATTCTAAAGCAGAGACAATCAAAATTTTTAGAAGGTATTTAGTTGATACTGTAACAAGATTGTACTATGTCAAATATATACAAAAGAATCTAGACAAAAACAGCTTTGCTTCCTCCTCTCTGTATAATGAAAAGCCTACAGTGTGGGTTCATTTTTCTCTGCAATAGAAGACACGTGAATTGTCTAACTTTAAATTCATGAAACTTGGCAACTGCATATGGATTAGCCAAAAACATAGGTATACAAATACTTCTATTAAGATGTCTCAGCCGAAACCGGTTTGGCTCAGTGGTAGAGCGTCGGTCTGCGGACTCAAGGGTCCCGGGTTCGATTCCGGTCAGGGGCATGTACATTGGTTGCGGGCACATCCCCGGTGGAGGGTGTGCAAGAGGCAGCTGGTCGATGTTTCTCTCTCATCGACGTTTCTAGCTCTCTATCCTTCTCCCTTCCTCTCTGTAAAATCAATAAAATATATTTAAAAAAAAAAGATGCCTCAGTTTCTTCCTACAGTGATGCCACCACATGGTTTCCGGTCTCCAAGCGTCCTCACATCTCACAGCTGAACGGATGTGAGAAGTCACAAAGTGCCAGCGTGCCACAGGAAAGGGTGGGCAGTCCCCCTGATGGCAAAGTGAGCATTGCCCTAGGGAAGGAAGATAGCAGATGCCATTTTCTGATTCATGCCCTGCATTTCTTCCCTTAGGGCAGTGATTCCCAAAGTGTGGTGCGAGTACCCCCAGGGGTACAGGAAGAGTCCGGTGGGGGTACGCATTGCACCGGAGTTTGGTGGGGATATGCACTGCACAGTGCTTAGCTGTGCCTAATTCTATGTTCTCATGAGTATGAGGGGTACTCAGCATTACAAAAATTATAGAAGGGGTACACATATGTCAAAAGTTTGAGAAACACTGCATTAGGGGATTCAAACATCCAACAGCAGACATGCTTTGGCAGGCTTCAGCATCTTTCACCTCCACCAACTGCCTTGCTCATAAATATTTGTTGGCTCAAGAGAAAGATTACTGGTAAAATAATTTGGTTGAGTACTGACATAACATTTTCTTTTACAAAGCCTGAAAACCAAGAGGATGGCAGAGGGTGTTCCCGATTTCGCCACTCCTTATAGTTTTTTGAGAATGAACAGCTTTTCAAGAATGAGACGCTACAGAGAGGACCCACCAGGGTGAGACTGAAGCACCCCCTGAGCCTCAGGTTCTCCCAGTGGGAAAGGTATCCCTGAGCCGCCGGCTCCTCAAGTGGGAAAAGAGACTCCAGGAGGAACCACGAGTGACCCCAGAATTAGGGGTAGCTTTGTAGGAGCCCTTGCACTGCTATTACACCACTGGGACTTCAGGGGAACATGCAGGGCTCAACCCACTGGCCCCAAAGCTGACCATAATAGAGTCCACCTACCCAGGGAGAGTGAGAAGGGGCTTGCAATAACACAGATCTTGGAGACCAAGTTCATTCCTTCAGTGTCCAGGCAGTAATCCCAGCCAGTGGCTTTGCTCATCTGCAGAACCAAGTTGGAGATATACCCTGACTAGGGAAATCAGTGGGGTGCAGGTCTGCTTGACTTGGATCCACAAAGGAAGAGTATTGCTGACCCTCAAGCCCAGTTTGCTCACATTCAGGCAAGAGAGATGAGACATGACCCCACCCTCTGCAAAGAGCATCTTCTGGCTCCATCTGAGAGGAAGGCTGGCTACAACTCCTGGAAGCTGTGTGGGCCAGCAGCACTTGACCATCTGAGGAGTAACTCCAGTGGCCCTGTTCAGTCAGGGAACTTGGGGTACAGGCCAGCTTGAGTTAAGGCAACAAAGAGATGTACAGCTGTAGGAGCTTTTTTTTTTTTTTACCTACACCTCAACAGGAAGTCCAATTAATCATCAAAACATAGCCCTGCTCATCGCTGAATACAGCCTTCGTTCTCCCCACCCGGGGAACCAAACCAAGCACTCAGGAAGCCCATTAAACAGCCTTCCATTCAGTGGCACTTGAACTGAGAGTACCATTGCTTCCCTTGTCTGCAGAGCAGCACGCTGGCCTCACCTGACCACAATATCCAGTATACACTCTGGCTTAATGCAGAGCTGTGCCATTCCTGGGCTCAATATTGATGCACTAAGAGGGCAGGGAAGCCAATTCATAGCTCCAACTACACCTGGACACAATATCCAGTCCCAATCATCTAGTCAGCCTGACCAGAGAACCCAGGCACCCCTTAGAGGCCAGTATATAGCCTCACTTGAGTAGAAAACCAAGTCAGCAGTCCTACCCAACTATTCTCAGCCAGTGGCACACCACCCTGATTCCCATCTGCACAGCTTGAACAGTTGATTTGCCCCAAAATTGATCATAATAGAGGCCCACCTACCCCAGGACATTATCAGCAGAAACATCCAGAACCCCAAGCTTGGCAAAGCAAACTTGTAAAGACTGGAAGATAAGCTCAGTTACTCAAATATGCAGATATCAATATAAGGAATCAAGAATCAGTAAAAAAAAACAAATTAGGTAAATGTGACACCACCAAAGTAATCTAATAAAGCTCCAGTAACTAGGCCTAAAGAAATGGATATCTATGAACTTTCAGACAGAGAATTCAGAATAATCCTCTTAAGGAATTTTAGTGAACTCTAAAAAATAACACAGACAGACCACTAAATGATATTAAAAAACAAAATAAAACAAAAAGCAGAGTGCATAGGAAAAAAAACACACACCAAGAAAATAAAAAAGGATACATTAACCATCAAAAAATAAATAAAAGAATCCTAGAGTTGAAAAATATAATAACTGAATAAAAGAATTAAATGGAGTTTTAAAGGTAGAATCAACCATGCAGAACAAAAAAATAAGTGGCTTAGAGTATAGGACATTGAAAATTATGCAGTTAGTGGGGCAAAAAGAAAAAAGAATCAAGAAAGCCTACAGAAATTACAAAAAAACAAACAAACAAATTTTGTATTGTGGGAATTCCAAAAGGAGAAGAGAAAGAGAAAGTGACACAAAGTATATTTAAAGCAATAATGGCTGAAAACCTACCAAACATGGGGAGAAAAATGGACATACATATCTATGAGGCCTAAAGGACCCCAAAGAGTTTGAACCTGAATAGGACTAGAACATATTATAACCAAATTATCAAAAGTTTAAAAAAAAAAATTTAAGAGCAGCAAGAGAAAAGAGAAGTTACACGCCAGTGAATCCCCATAAGACTATCAGCAAGTTGCTCAACAACAACAAAAAAAATTAATAAAAATAACTGTGAGCCAAGAACTCTATAGCCAGGCAAAACTGTCCTTCAAAACTAAATGAGGAATACAGACGTCCCTAAAAAACAAAAGCTGAAGCAGTTCATTTCCACTAGACCTGAACTACAAGAAATTCTAAAGGGAGTTCAATGAGTTAAAGGAAAAGGATGCTAATGAACATAATGAAATCATAGAAAGATACTATAAATCTCCCTAGTAATGATAAATAAAGAGTCATAATTAGATTCTGCAATATGGTAATAGTGGTGCACGATTTACTTACAACTCTATCTTAAACATTTTTTAAAAGTGTAGTAAATATATCAATAACTACAGTAATTTGTTGTTAGTTATACAACACAAAAATATGTATATTGTGATAAAAATAACCTAACATGTGAGGGGGTAAGTAAAAGTTTAAAAGTTATTGATTATATTAAAGATACACTGTTACCAGTTTAAAGTAGGATGTTACAATTTTAAGACATTTTATGTAAACTTCATGGTAACCACAAGGGAAAATTCTATAGTAATTATAAAAAATACATGATAAAGAAGTCAAAGCATCCGATACCAAAAATGACATCAAAACTCACACCCAGACAAAGACAGCAGGATGAAACCAATGAACAATGGAACTACAAAACAACCAGAACACAATGAACAAAATGGCAATCATTGCCTTACCTAGCAATGATTACTTTACAGAGCAGATGAAAGTCTCTAAGCAAAAGACACAAAATGGCTGAATAGATTAAAAAACAAAATAAAAATAAGATCTAATAGTATGCTGCCTACAAGGGACTGACTTTACCCTGATGACACACACAGATTGAAAGTGAAGAGATGGAAAAGGAAACATCAAGCAAGTGGTAACCAAATAACAACAATAATAAAACACAAGTGGTAGTTATACATGCACTAGAGGCCTGGTGCACAAATAGGGTCCCTAAGCCTGGCCAGTGATCAGGGCCAATCAGGGCCTTCTGGCTGCCAACCAGGGCCTCCCTTCCCAGCTGCAGGCCAGGGCCTCCCTTCGTTTCACGCCACCCCTGTTGTCAGTGCATATTATAGCGACTGATTGAACTCCCAGTCTCCAGGTCGAGCTCCATGGGGACACCTTGAATATTAGCCATTTATATATATATATATATATATATATATATATATATATATATATATATATATATATGACAAAAATAAACTTTAAACTAAAAATGGCACAAGGAAACAAAGAAGATTATTATACCATGATAAAGGGGTCAATATATCAAGAAAATATAATAATTGTAAATAGTTAGACCCAACATTATAAAGCATGTAAATATTTAAATCAAAAACTAACAGAGCAAAAATGTAAAAATCCATAACAATAATAGTTGGGGACTTAAATATTTCACTCTCAACAATGGGTAGAGAATATAGACAGAATCAATAAGAAAACAGGGATTTGAATAACACTAGAGACCAAATAAATATAACAGACATAAAAAAGAACATTAAATTAATGATCAGCAGAATACACATTCTTAAGTGCACATGGAACACTTTCTAGAATAAGCAATATGTTAAGCTATAAAACAAATCTTAGCAAATTCAAGATTAAAATCAAAACAAGTATTCTCTCTGACAACAATGGCAGAAACTAGAAGTCAAAGAAAAATAGAAAATTCACAAACACATGGAAATTAAATAAAACTCTCTTGAAAAACCAATGGACTCAAGGAAAAAAAAATTAAGGGTTAGAAGAATGTTTGTTGAGACAAAAAAAAATTGGAAAAACAGTAAAAATTACTTTGGGGATACAACAAAAGCAGTTCTAAGAGAGCAGTTCTTAGCAATAAACACCTATTTTAAGAAGCAAGAAATATCACAACTAAAATATCTAGCTCTACATCTTAAGGAATTAAAAACAAGAACAAGGCTAGCAGATGGAAGAAGATAATAAAGACTAGAGCAGAAAATTTTAAAAATAGAGAATATAAAAGCAATAAAATGATTGGTTAGTTCTTTGAAATGATAAACCCTTAGCTAGACTAATGAAGAAAAATAGAAAAAATTATAAATATAATAGGGTAAGTGCAATTTATTTGAACCATAAAAATTCAAAGTAACTAAGAGGCCAACAAACTGAACATTCCAGAAAAAAATAGAAAAATTCTTAGAAACAAGCCACTTATCAAAACTGAACCAGGAAGAAAAGGAAAATCTAAATGTATCAATTATAGTAAGTACATTGAATCAGTAATGCTAATTCTCTCAACAAAGAAAAGATCAGAATGAAATGGCTTCACTGGTGGAATTTTATCAAACATTTAAATAAGAATTAACACCTATTTTTCTCAAAGTCTTCCAAAAACTGAAAAGGAGGGAATGCCTTCCAACTTATTTTGAGGTAAGCATGATCCTAACACCAAAAACCAGGAAATGATGCCATCTTAAAAGAACACCATAGGCCAATATCACTGAGGAATATAGAGGTAAAAATTCTCAATAAAATACTAGCAAACCAAATTCAGTAGCACATTAAAAAGTTCATCTACCATGATCAAAAGTGGATTTATCCCTGGGATACAAGGATGGTTCAACATTGTACCAGACATTAATGTAATGAAAGAAATCTTGCTGCTTTGGCACAGTGGATAGAGCATTGGCCCTGGGACTGAAAGGTTGTAGATTCTATTCTGGTCAAAGGCATGTACCTTGGTTATAGGTTCGATCCCGGCCCTACTCAATGCCTGTACAGGAGGTAACCAATTGATTTGTCTCTCTCACACTGATGTTTCTCTCTATGTGTCTCTATCTTTCCCTTACACACTCTCTAAATATTAGTGGAAAAATATTCTTGGGTGAGGATTAACAAAAAATAGAGAGAGAAAAGACTAATATGAACATCTCAATTGAGAGAGAAAAATAATTTCATGAAAATCCAACATTCATTCACGATAAAAACTCTTCACAAATTAATATAGAAGGAACATATCTCAACATAAAGTGTGGCTACTTTCCTAGTCAACATAGTACCAGAAGTCCTAGCTAGAGCATTCCGTCAGGCAAGAAAAAGCTATCAAAGGTATGAGACCTGGAAAAAATAAGTAAAATTGTCTCTATTTGAAAATGGTATGATTTTATTTTTTAGGGAAAATCCTAAAGACTTAACTAAAAAACTGTTAGACTTAATAAATAAAATTGGTAAAATTGCAGGATATGAAATTAACATACACAAGTCAGTAGTATTTCTATACACTAACAACAAATTTTCTGCAAAAGAAATAAAGTAATTGGTCCCATTTACACTGCATCTGAAACAAAAAAATATATATATACTTAAATTTAAGTATGGAGGTGAATGATCACTACTTTAAAAACTGCAAGACATTGAATCTGTTGATTCCATGTAAACTCTTAAGAATCCAATAACATGTTTTACAGGAACTTATAAAAGCTTTCCTAAAATTTATATGAAAGCACAAAAGACACTGAATACTAAAAAAAAAAAAAAAAGAAAGAAAGAAAAAGAAATCATTAGAAAGATAAAACAGGGACATCTTCCCTGGCTATGTTGCTGAAGAGTTTACGGGTTTGATTCCTGATCAAGGGAACATACCTAGTTGCAGGTTCAGTTGGGGCATGTACAGAAGCAAACAACTGATGTGTCTCTCTCATATCAGTGTTTCTCTCTCTCTCCCCCCATCCTCCCTCCCTTCCACTCTCTCTGAAAAAACAATGGAAAAAATGTCCCCAGGTGATGATGAAAAATAACAACAAATAGAAAGCATCACACTTTGATTTCAAACTATACTAAAAAGATATAGTCATCCAAAGAGTGTGGTGTGGCCATAAAAATAGACAAATAGAGGAAAGAAATAGAACTGAGAGCCCAGAAAGAAACCCAAGTATATACAGTTGACTAATATTTGACAAGGGAACCAAGAATAAATTAATGGCGAAAAGACAGTCTTTTCAATAAATAGTCCTATAGGATCACAATTCCAGAACAACCAAATTATGTCTCTGAGTTTTGTATGCTAAGCATTTATTAAAAAAAAAAAATATATATATATATACATATATATATATATATATATATATATATATATATATATATATATGCTTCCACTCCATCAACACAGCAAACCAGCACCCAATTCAACTCTTCCCATTAGGCAGATCACCAGATAGTTGTTAACTGCCTTACAAATCAATAAATAAAGAGATTTCCTACTGAACAATGTTAAACATTTGAAAAGTGTAGGCTATAACTATAGTTAACTAGATAAAAGACTGAGTTAGTACACAGAGGGTTAATTTATTCAGATACTGTATAAATAAAGCTCAGGGATTTCAACAAGAGAGTCACTATCTACCTTTATCTTCTAACTGAAATCTAGATATAAGAAGTATAAGAAAAAAATTGAGCACAAAATGGAAAGTTAATATAATGCAGAGATATGCAATTTTTAAGGTAATAGGAATTGGAGGGAAAGTATTAAGACAAAAGAGAGGGAAGAAAAGAAGAAATGGAAACAATGATACGGAGTCAAATATGTTGGGTTTCCCCAAAAATGTATATACACACTTTGAATCATTAAAAAGGCAATATTTATTAAAATACATTTCATTTTCAAAATTGAGCTATAATCTGTTAAAGTATATATACATTTTGGGGGGATACCTTGTATATAAACTAAGGCAGGAAACAGGAAACAAATTATAGAGATGGACAATGGCATTTAACTATAGTTAGTGAATTGTCCAAAATTCAATTTGTGTTAGATGTTATGGAGAAAGAAGGAAGACAAAGAGTAAAAGGCAAAAGGTTTTTCAAAAACAGAAAAAATAACTGAGGTGGGGAAAGAGCACATACATGAAGGAAGTGTTTTAAAATACCTCCTGAGACAAAAGAGGAAATACTAGTGTATGTGCTGAGATACAGCAGGTGAAAGGAAAGAGCATGAACTCTGGAGTCTACTATGTCCTATTCTGACACTGAAGGGCCTCAGACTCTTGTGTGCCACTCAGGTGATCCTCTCTGAACCTGTTTCCTTATCTGTAATGATCTCAAAGATATTTAGAGCACTCTGTGGTTCTAGTACACTGAGGCTGCATAGCTCATAATCTTGATGTAAAACCTTTTGGAAGAAAATAATTTTGAGAAGGAACATAAAGGAAGGGTGAGAATGGATATTGACAACATGTTAAAAAGGAAATATCAGGCAAAGCAAATGGCATGTACAAAAATCCAAGCTAGAAATGAGAGTCATGTGTGTAAGGCAAAATGCATACCTGATAGGCTGAAATGTGGACTTAAGAGAGAGATAATAGTAATGAGATGGAAAAGAAGGTAGAGACCTGGAGATCAGCTGCTCCATTGAAGACAGGGCAACAGCAAAAACAAATAGGAATAAAATGATTAAGATAGTATTTGAAGAATGAGTATAATTATTTCTTAAAGGCTAAAGGAAAAGTTTTGATCAAGGGGAAAAATGAAATTAAAATACAATTAAAATTCAGAAAAGTAGAAAAATAGATCTTGGATTGGTAAATAGGAGACAAAAGTAAATGGGAGTAAGAAAATGAATGAGTAGGAGGGGATTTAGTAAAAGTAGATAAACATAAGAAGGTAGATAAATAGTCAAAACCTTGAGCATTCCTTCTGAATTGGAGCCTTCAGCATGGCATCAGAATGGGCATTTGAAGGTCAATAAAACAGCCAAGAGAGCTTGGCTCCTGCCATTGCTTTAGCTGCCAAACTCAAAGCATCTCTAAGCAGGACAAGTATAGAAGATGAAGTGAAATTGTTGGAGATTTCTGATGAAATATTACTTCCTCCTGGGGTCAAAACCAATTAATTGGCCTATAATTGGACTTCTGGTGGGACTGAATGCAATGCAATCCTAACAATAATTATCTTAGCTAACATTTAGGGAACCCTCCATGCACTGGGAACCATGCTGTGTTTAAAGGCACAATTTCATCTAGTAGATCCCTATGAAAAAATAAAGATGTACGTGGCCAGAAAGTAGGACTCCATCCTGTTAATGGCATCTTCATTTGCATATGAAAGTCAACCATCCTATTAAGGAAGAGTATTAAAAAATCGGGCGCTGAGGGCAAAAGAATACTCTCCCTAAGGTGTCAGCACGCAGGAAAGTACCTGGAGAAGCATCATTATCACCTCACACAGGAGAGTCCAAATGAATCCGCAGCATTAAAAAGGAATCAGGGAAATGCCAAACTGGAAAGCACTGCAGTGCATAAAAGTTAAATGAGACAATATAATAGAACACACGCTCTAAAGCCTTCAGCCTCTCATTTTTATTCTATAATGTAAACACAATATTTTACCTGGAGGGTGGATGAGAAACAGCTGAGGATAGTTTAGTTCTCATGAGGAGTAAAATAAAGAAACAACACTCATATTTATAATTAACTAGATTGTCTGTGTAGCAACTATGGGAGATACCCTTTCATAAAGCAATGACTGGTGGTTGATGTTTCCTTCTTGTCAAAATAAAATAAAATAAAATAAAAGCAACTGCAAAGGTATTTATCTGATTAATGTTTAAAATGTGTTTACTTTAGCATAAGCTCACATTTTCATGTAGTCTTAATTTGATGGTAATTAGCACAGGCTACATGACTTAATTAGGACTAATCATTCTTTAATGCAATCAGAATCCCAAAAGAACAATATAAACAGATTTTTATTGATATTAGTGATGCAAACTTGTAAACTATAGAGCCAATTAACCTGTGACAATGATCCCAAAATCTATAATAAAAGCATAATATGCTAATTAGACTGGAAAGCCTAAGATTTTCCAGACGTCATTCTGGACATCCTCCCGGATGACCTTCTGGATGAAGCCATGGCAGTGGGGGCATAGGCAGAGGTGGTTAGGGGCAATAAGGCAGGCAGGCAGGCGAGCAGTTATGAGCTAGCATTCCAAGATTGTGAGAGGGATATCCATCTGTCAGTTTAGACCCAATCCTAAATTGGCAGTCGGACATCCCCTGAGGGGGTCCCAGATTGCAAGAGGGTGCAGGCCAGGCTGAGGGACCCTCCCCCTGTGCACGAATTTTGTGCACTGGGACCCTAGTATAAAGATAAATGACTGGTGCATTACCAAACAGTTCCCTGAGTTCACTAGGAATATAGTAACAGAGTTCATCATCAAACCCTACAGGGTCATTTTTCCTTCTTCAGAGCTAAAGAGAACAGTCACAACTGGGCTGCACAGTAAAATACACTACCGCTTAATGACATTAGACATGAAAAGACTTTGAAAGCATTCCAGGTTCTATGATGTCAACATAACTCCCCAGTTAAATTCTGATAGATAAGAAAATGTACGGTTTCTAGGTCATATAACAAAATTCTTTTTTAGTCCCCTTTCATTTTGAAAAGTTAAACTTCCAGGAGAAGTGGGGGGCTTAGTAAATGGGTCTGCTTTACAAGTGCAGAGTATAAGAGCAACTGTTTTTCTTCTGTCCATTGCATCCTAACTTTGTGCATTTGCTCCTTCAGCTTCACGAAATGATTTTTAACTCCCCTGAAAAGGAACTTTAGCCAATATCAGCAGTTAGACATTCCTGTTACAATTTATGAAAAGACAGGAAATGTAATTTGTCCCAACACAGAACTCTCTAATAATAAAATGGAATTAGAATCCACCCTAAAATACCTGGAATAATTCACACAGTTCAATTCGAAGCTTCAACTGTTCTATATATTCATTTCCTGAAGAAACACTGGGCTCTCATTAAACAGTTGATAACTCTTGAGGTAAAATAGAATTAGTCCTTAATTAAGGAACACAGAAAATAGGATCTTCACCCAGGTTAATATGTGGATAAAAGGAAAGCAGAGGGGTGTCTGTGTGTGTGTGTGTGTGTGTGTGTGTGTGTGTGTGTGTGTGTGTGTTTTAAGGATTATTATTTCAATAAGCATGAAATAGCAGATGATCAGAAAATGAATGTCACAATCATCTTTTATCCACCAGCAAGTATGATTTTAAGCTTCTCAAAGCTGTTGCTTATCTTTCTGCTTTTTGAAACAGCTTTAGACCCAGAATTTGAGAATCTGAAACTTGAACTTCATATTCTCCAGAAAGGAGTCACCACCTACAGTGTTCTTGAGGGATCTAAATATTAAAAGAAAACAGGTCTGTACATCGATGCTAGAAAACCATTCTCTATTCTACAGCTATCACTCTCTCCCGCTCAAAGCGGTATGTGTAATAGGACACCCCACATAACTCAATATTGTAAAGCTTTATGTTCAAAATCCAATTCTTCAGCAAACTTTGCAAAGCTCATTCAGCCTCTGACATTAGGAGTGCCCTCCCACAGAAGGAACATGTGTCTTTGGACATTGTGCTGTGAGTTAGGTATTAAATTTTATACTTGTTATAAACAAATATAAAGGAAAACATATCCCTATCACTTGAAAGCCAAGGGAAAAAACAAGAACTTGAATTTGCTGCTAAAGGTGCCCTCATCTTTTTTTTCTCTGTGTGTGTGTGTCTGTGTGTTCATCTTGTTTTGTATTCTTTTCTGAGATGACCAAGGAGGTGTGACCACAGGAGGAAGGAGAGAAGAAGCTCAGGTAAAATCTAAGGTGATTATGCTCACAGGCCCCAGAGAGATAGTCACTCATACCAAAGGAGACCAGATGAGAGAGCACCAGGAGCGGGCTCAACTAAGCAGGTGACAAACAGAGCAAACAAGCACCCCTGTGCTTTTACAGGGGGTCAGGGTGGAGTACAAAAGCAAAAGTGAAAAGTGATATCACTGGTGCACTTGAATATTATTAGGTTACAGTTGGGGTGCAGGAGGTAGGAAGGAGAACTTGTGGCAGGGTCCCACCTTGTCCCATCCATTAGTGCACAGGGCTTCTGGGAGGATGCTCACAGCCTGTTTATGAGGCTGTTGAGACAACAGAAAAATATGAAGTTTTAAACGTTACAATACAGGTCTTTTAGTCCCTATTTATAAGATTACTAGAGGCCCAGTGCATGACATTTGTGCACTGGGGGAGAGGGGGTTCCCTTAGCCTGAACTGCACACTATTGCATTCTGGGAGCCCTCAGGGGATGTCCAACTGACAGATTAGGCCCACTCTCTGGACAGCCTTAGCACATCCTTAGCGCTGCCGCCATTGCACTCACCAGCTATGATCCATGAGCCTGGCTTCTGGCTGAGCTGTGCTCCCCCTATGGGAGCACGCTGACCACCAGGAGGCATAGCCTTTGTTGTGCGTCTGCCCTCTGGTGGTCAGTGCGCATCATAGCAATCAGTCATTTTGCTGTTGGATAGATTTGCATTTCACCATTTTATTATATAGAGTTTTAGAAAGAAAACTGTGTCTTTCAAAGATAAATTGTAGGCTTTCGGTGTTTCTAATGCTTCCTCTTCCCAAAATGACTTCTTAAGCATAACATAAATCTTAAATGATGACATGGCAATTAGGTGGGACCCTCGATTTTTATGTGGATCATTGGTCTGTGTCTTCTGCTAGTCCAGTTTATCCTGCGTACCTTGTGAAGTTGTCTATTATGGTCTGACTGGTGAATTCCTGTGTTTTTCCAAGCCCACCCAGGCCAGTTCTCTTCCCCACCTCATCCCGTGCTAGTGCTGTAGCCATGTCCTGAGGCTCTACCTCAGCTTAAGCTCTGTGCCTGTAAACTATGTGGTACCAAGGTTTGAGCTCAGCTTCCTCCTACATGCCCATAATTTCAGCAGAGAATGTCTGAATCACTTCTAGGACATAAGCAACCTGGTTAGTCAAGGGACCATTGACTTAGGCCCTCTTCCTGATAAACATTTCTATTTTGCCGTGACGAGAGAAAGGAAAGTACACATAAATGTCATGTCATTCTTTGCTTCTACTCTCTTAGCCTCTTCAACCTCTGGCACTGCCTGTGCGCCTGCTTTACTTTTTCGAAAGTGGCCAGAGTAGAGAAATTAACTCCACTGTGTCTAGAATATGAAAACATTCGTGCAAAATCGAAGATATAACTTGTATAAAATATTTTATATTTTAATCCCACTTAAAAACATCCGTCAAACAGGGGGAGTTTGTCTTACTTATATTTGCACTCTAGTGTTAAAAGAATAAAGTAAACGTCAATGAAACAATTTTGTAAGTAGGATTATGACTGAAGAAAAAAAGAGGAAGGAGATAAGATAGGAAGTAGCTAAAAGAAAAGAAAGAGGAGGAAGAAAAGAGGGGCAGCTTTCAACACTAGGGATGTTCTCAGCGGAACACGGACAGATTTAGCACAGTCTGTTTTACTCCTCAATTTGTGATAATCTTGATGTAGTAAATTGGGGATCCTGACTCTGAAGAACTATCAGTTGCATTATTAGACTCTGTTTCCAAGGAGAAGACTAGCCAAAATAGTATTATAGGTTTTTAACAATAAGTATTACATTTTTTCCATCCCCACTTAGAAAATGTATTCCATAAAGATAACCCAGTCCCCAATTATTTGTTTGAAAAAGTTAAGTCATAAATGTTTCCAATTCAGTCTAACAGCAGTCAAAGTACAATAGTTCATTAATAATGTAAACCTAAAGTAAAAAGCTCTTTTATTCATTTGTGAGATATATTTGTTTTAGCATCCAACATGCTTTTTCCATGAGTGCCCAATAAATACTGATTGATTACTGATGAGGTTATTTTATTAAAAGCACAAATTTGTGTTCTTATTGTGCTTCTAAATCACATGTTAGAAACACAGTCTGACACATTTGTTAATAATTTAATAGTTGTGATGTCTCTTCCAATTATGTATTGAGAATTGTGAAGTAGCTTTTTCCAGTCTGCTAGCTCTGTGCACAGACAGATCAGCAAAATCAGAGATTAATGCTGACCCAGCATCTCTGCTGAGATGTCAACACACAGGATTAATACATGGAAAAGTCAATGTAACTTCAAATAATGCTATTACATCTTTAAATTATATGTTGCTATTCAGAGGTACAAAATGTTATATGAGATGAAAGGGGGGGGGGGGGGAGACTCCTTAAAAACTTTAGGAGAAAAATCAGTTGGTAGACCAAAAAATTAGGATTGGAAAAAAAATATGATATAGGACATACCTGTATTGACTCCAGTCTCAGTAACAATACATTCTTTGTCCTCATCCACTCATCCATAAATAATATCTGGCATTAACATGAATAGCCCAGAAAAAAAATGCCTCAAAATGGCATGTAGAGGTCTATCTTTGACAAGTTTTTTCTCAACTTCCTCTCTAAAATGAGGACCAAAAAAAGGTATTTAACTACTGCCTGACCACATGAGGTTTGCATGAGATTTTGTCTCCTTAAATTGATGACGTTATGGGATTTAATGATTAGAGAAACCATATTGCTCTTTTCCCAAAGAAGGGGGGAAATGATGGCTTCCATATTGATCCACTTCACTCTTGCCCAAGTAATGACCATTTAGATGGGGTCATTCCATTTTAAGAAACAGAAACATGGTTAGACTTGTTCAAATTAAAAATAGGTATTTATTGGAAAATTTTGTAGAACAGAGTAACAGAATAGAAATATAAGTAGGAAGAAAAGCTTGGTCTCTGAGAAGCAAGAGGTGACGTAGCATTATTACTCCCTAAATTTCTCAGGGAGGCAGATTTGCCAGTCTCTGCCCTTTTCAGTGAGTTTTGGCTCTGCTACCCTCAATCTTTCCTTCTCCCCTACTCCAACATCCAACCCCATTGCAGCCATTGCTGCTTTGATGACACATCACACTGAATATCTATTGGCAAATGTCCACTTCCCACCTTTTGATCATAATCCTGACAAGAGTTTGCTCAGAAAAAGCCACTCACAGCAGGAAGTTCTGGGTTAAGTAAAGGTCAATCCTCCTCCTCTTCTCAAGGTCAAGCTTTCAATAGGTTGCAATGTCTATGGACAGAGCAGCACATTGCTGTGAAAAATTTAACTAACCTGTAAGAAAGTCCCCAGGGAACACATAAGCCCTGGGACTAACCCAGAGTCAAGCTAGCTCAATTATCATAAAAGACATATGCTCAAAATCAAGCAACACTTATCAACCTCTATTTCAAATAGGGATGTCACACATAAATACACATTAATGCCTACATTCCTACTTTCCAGAAAAATGTAGGCAATACTTGCTTAGAAAACCTTATGCATAGGTTGTATGCGTTCTATACATGAACCTTGGTACTGATGTATTATTTCTTTTTTAATATTATATTTTTTCTTGATTTCAGAGAGGTCAGGATAGGGAGAGAAAGATATAAACATCAAATATGACAGAGAATCATTGACTGGTTGCCTCCCACATACCCTCTACTAAAGACTGAGCCTGCAACCTGGGCATGTGCCCTTGACTGGAATTGAACCCCAGGGTCCTTATGTCCTCAGGCTGATGCTCTATCCATCAAGCCAAACCAGCTAGGGCCTAATGTGTATTATTCCTATAATCAGGATCAAATTGTTTAACCTCTGCCTTTGTATACATGTATGTATAGAAGGGTATATTTTCCTTTCTCTAAACTGGTTCCTTGACAACATACAAGATTGCTCTTGGGACTAAATGAGACAACAAAGGCAAAATACCTATCTTAGGACTCAACATCCAGGAGCTATCAATATAGGCTTTTTTAATTCTCAAGGTACAATCCAAAGTTCTTTCAAATCTTTCCAAACTCTTTCTTACAAAATAAGCAATTTAAATCTCTTATCTTATGCCAAACCTATTTAATTGTGGAGTTTCCTCTAAATCAATCTACTCACCCAGAAACCCCTCTTGCAAAAATATTTTCCAGTAAAGGCAAGGAGTTGGTGATATAGCAATGTCTGAGATGGTCTTATTCAGAACATAATTGAAATGACAGAAATATATAGAAAATAGTGATTTTGCTATCTTGTCTACTCATCATCTCAGAAAATAAGTTTATCTCATTGTTTTCAATATGTATACAGATGCACATATATAAATTCATGAACACACCAGGTGATCCCTGTCCTCTCACTCTCATAGTCACACAGACACACACATACAAAGACATAAGCTCTTCCTCCTTCACTAGTGAAAGTCATCTGCTATTCATACATCTCTGTGTGTCAGATATTTTCAACTAAGTTTGACTCACTTTCTTAATCTTGTCAGCAAATGTATTTCATTAGGCCTAAATATATGTGGACCAAAGCGTATTACTTACTCATCTAAAACTGTTGACAATGTCACATGAACATCAATATACACCTATTATGGAAAGCTTGGATGATCCCTAACACTAGGGCTGCATCTCCATATGAAAACTGTCTACTTTAGACAGAGCTCAAGTTCTCCATTTTACTAAAGACTCTACCATTTAGTAGTACTGACTACTTCATATTATCCTGGCTTGCTTTCCATTCACTACACTTCATTTTGTATACTCTGGACTATGCTTACTCTGGACTATGCTTTTATACTCATTTCAGTGTCTTCTTCAGGTTTTAGATTCCAAGCACATTGGTTTGACTGCTTTCTATACTGCTTAAATGTATTTTATTCCAATGGAGATGCCAAATAAATGTGTGATATTAATGATGACAGTGATATAGCACTCAATGATTTGTTCTTATATACAGCTGAACCATCTAAGTCATCCTCTGAGTTGCAAAAGCCTTTATGACAATTGTTGATTATTCATGGTCTGCTTCTCCAGGTTATGAATTATTTGAGTAGGTTTGTTTCTTTCCATTTTGCCCACTACTTGGTTGCCTCTGTGTATCTTCCCTAGTGCAAAAGCATGAGTAGAGAGATGAAGAAATCTCTTGATTAAACTTCAGTGAGGTAAAATATAGGATCAATGACTTAAAAAGGAGCAAAGATTTTATAATTTAACTTTGTTCCCTCTATTTGGCAGATCTTCAAATAATCTGAAATTTAACAACTGCATTATAGCAGGCACTGTCGATGGCCCATACATTGCCCTAGGACATATGGGCCATTGTGTGCTAGTATCAGCTGACTTTCAACCAATAGCTGACCTTTTTCCTGGAATGAGGAAAAGGTGAGTTGTCCAGAGGTTGCCCTGCATGGCAGGCCAGGAATTCCAAGGAGTTAACACACTCAGTCAGGAGAATCTTCAACAAATGACTTGAGACTTAGTATGCAATTGTCTTACCTCATTATATCTCAGTTGTGTGTGTTGCATTATTTCCCAGAGTCTTCCTCTGGGTCAAGGTCCAGGCATCCACTATAATGCTCATTTACTAGATCATCTTTATTGGCTGCATTCCCTTTCTTGCATCCTCCCCCACTACCCAGGGGTTTTTCCTGTCCTTCTCAAACACACTTATTTCACTCAATCCTAATCTACAGATCTGATGCCAGATGATCCCACAATAAAGTATATGTATGTCAGAAATAGGGAGACTACCAAGAAACAAGCAAATTAGTTCCCATGATTTTCATAGTACCAAAATCACACTTTAAGATGGAACTCCTTCAGATTAGTTACAGCTTTAGAGAACACATTGTATATACCATACTTTAGTCATTTAAGATAGGTTTTGGTAACTTAAGAAATATCATTGTGAGACAAAGATATTTTAGTCAAAGATTTTTATCTTAGTTGATCTAAAATCTCTTTTTATTACTATATCAATCAACTAAATGATTTTTCCCAAGTTTAAAATAAAATTATATACTTATCATGTACTGGGCAAGAGAGACAATGAGGATAAAATTTTAATTGGTTTTCATGAACACAACTTTGTAGCTTATGTGACTGCTGAAGGGAACTCTATAATTTTCATTACTTAAAGTGACGAATGGAGAAGGCAGAAGCCAAGTAAGATATCCTGTTTTAGGGCCAGACAAGCTTCTGAAAATTGTGAAAATCTAACAGTTGTGGTTTGGCATTCAAAGTTTATGGACCTAAGTTCCAAAATGCTCTTTGACAAATTTAATTTGGCCTAGGGGCAGTGGTGAGGAAATATGAGAATTCAAAGAAGTGAGGCAGAAGAAAAATTAATGGGGTGAAAGAATTGGCTGTGAGGACAGAATGCAAAAAATAAGGCTAAGTAGAATTGTTAATTCTTGCTGCCTTATAAATGAGCAGCAAATGAAAGGGCTTATCAGCAAACTGATGCACTGCACCCAATTTACCCAACTCTCCCAGCTGCTACTCAGAGGCACATTGGGAATCATCCAGCTTCCATCTAGTTTTCTGCTACTCTGGAGCCAAAGTGATGTAAGTACAGAAGTGAAAAGTACTGCAAGCCAGGCATAATAACGACTGCCAACAACACAAAAGTAACCACAAGACAGACTTTTTATCTTGCAGACATATCATTTAGCCAACCCATCTTTCTAAAGACCATGGCTGAACCTCATATTTTAATTTCTTATTCTCATATCATAGACATTTATCATTCATATGACTGAAATGCTTTTTACATACCTCCATTATAGCAGCTATGTTTAAATCATTTTATGTGTATTTTCTGACTCAATAATGAGTGATTTGAGATTTGGGATAGGATCATTTTCAACTTTTGCATCACCAAAACCTAGCATGTGGCCCATAATAAGTGCTCAAAAGATCTCTTAAGAAACATATTTATTGAATTCAGAGAGGAAGAGGACAGAGAGATAGAAAAATTATTGATTAGAGATAATTATTGATTAGCTCCCTCCTGCACATCCCAAACTGGCTGTGCCCTGATCTGGAATTGAACTGTGACCTCCTGGTTCATAGATCAATGCTCAACCATGGAACTAAGCTCAAAAAAATAAAATCTTTTGAATTAAAATGCTAACTCATATACCTAGAACTTTCTGATGAGGATAAAATATAGCCTTTCTATTGAATTTCATATTTGTTCAATCTCCTTATATTTAACATATAACCATCTTTCTTTATTTCATTTTATTTTTTGGTATCTAACTTTGCCAACAAAGATAATATAGTAGTTTCAATGCCTTTCCCACATCTGATTCTCCTAATTCACCTGCTTATTTGTGTTACAAAGTCAGCTCATCTGTCATGTTATGTATTGTTTTCCTCCTGAATATTTAACTTTTAAAGAAATTCTAAATTTTTAAAATGCTCAATGCTCAGAAGAAATGCCATTGCCCAGGTATTGTGGTGTGTCCTAATCTCCATCTCAAACATGGTATTAGAAGAGAAAACTGCAAATATCTCCCTGGCACCTCAATGTAGTGCATTTAATGGGGAAAGCTGTAATGCAATTGTCCATCATTATAGCAAATGTCCTATAAAATAAGGCTGTTTCCTCCCCATGTTTTACAAAGCACCTCCATCACTAGTAATTAGTGTCAATGACAGTGTTACTCACCCCATGTTCTGGTGCAGCCCATCTGCTGACCTGCAATGCCCTCAGACAGTTTTAGGTTCATCTGCTCCCTGCCTGGTGTTTCCCCCTACAGTTCTGTCCATCTGCCGACTTCCTCGCTCTGACCTTTTTAAGTCCTATTGATTTGTTGACTCTCTGCCATCCTGGCTCAGGCATTTTGATAACCTTTGGTTGACACAATGAATGATCCACTCTACCAGCTTGTCCTATTAGCTCAGGCTTCTCTGTCCACTGACATCTAACCCTCTACATCACAGAATATTAAAATGTGCATATATTTTTAATATATTTCATTGATTTCAGGGAGGAAGGGAGAGGGAGAGAGAGAGAGAAACATCAATGATTTGGTAGAATCATTAATTGGCTGCCTCCTGCATGCTCCCCACTGGGGATCAAGCCAAAGTGATGTAAGTACAGAAGTGAAAATTACTGCAAGCCAGGCATAATAACGACTGCCAACAACACAAAAGTAACCACAAGACTTTGGCTGGAATTGAACCTGGGACCCTTCAGTCTGCAGGCTGACACTCTATCCATTGAGTCAAATCAGCTATGGCTAAAATGTTCATATTTTATGAGACTCTCAATCAGTCTGGACATTTGGAAGGAGCAATTGATGAGAAACCAGGAGTCCTAAGTTCTGTTCTTGGCTTTGTCATTACAAAGATGTATACACTCAGACAAGTCCCTGATTTCCCTCTTGACCTCAGCTGTCTCAATTCTAAAATGAGAGGGTTGTACTATATTCTCTCTAAAACATTTCTAACTCAATGATTGAAATGCATCTCCACTTGGCTGTAAAAAAGAGGTAAATCAGAAGATGTCATTAACAGGACAGATGCACAAAGAATGAAGAGGGAAAGCATGTCATTAAGTTATCAGCATGTGTGAAAATACCAGAAGGCACTATGACCCAAAGACAAGCCACCACCATTATCATCTCCAAAAGGATGCCCAGCTCCCTCCAGTAACTTCTTAATTCCATCTTACATGCAGCACTTAGAATTATCTGCAAACATATCATGACCTCTCTCCATATTGCACTTAGAATAAATCTCAAATGCTTCTTATTGCACTTAAAATAAATCCCAAATCCCTAATGCCCTTACATGAGCCCCAACCTCTCTGACCTCATTTTGAATCACTCTCTCCCTTCCTGAGTTGTAGCCGCACCAATCTTGCTTTGGTCTTTCAAACATCCCAAGCTCATGCCATCTATTTCTGGCAATTGTTACACCATCGGCCTGTCTAGCAAATCTTCACACAGCTGGCTCCCTGTGTGACTGCACTCTCAGCTCAAATGTCCATATTGTCATAGAGGCTTTTCCCTCATCACCTTATCTACATTAACCCCAGCATCCGGCATCAGCCATCCTTTCTACTCCAACACCCTGATTTGATTTTTGACCTCTACCTGAATATACCTTCTTTCTTTCTTTATTATTTTTCTCCTGCAACTAAATATAAACTTCTCAGGGATACAAGCTTTAGATTTTGTATTCACACCTATGTCCTTATCATCTAAAACAATGCTTGAAATGACAAATTCTTGTCTAGTGGATGAATGAGAGAAGGGACAGTTATTAGGGTAATGAATTCTCCTTGGACATTTTCAATGACAGACTTGACTTTGAATTGAGCTGGAGTAAATTATTTACATTATGAATGAAATTAAGGGATACGGACCCTTGTTTCCAAATCTGCCAAGAAAGATAAGACATTTCTTTTAAAAAGTAGTTCGAGTTTGTTTAATTCTTTCTCTGGCAAGAGCATGACCTCACATGACCCTTACTAGGCAAGAGTGGCCATGATGAAGGTGAGTTGAAACTCGTGTGCCTAAAATTGGAAATGCATGAAAGGTTCCTCAAAGTTACAGACAAGTTTCTTTGGAAAATGCCAATATTTTCAGAGGGTGAGGGCAAAGTTCTCTCGCCTGCAGCCACCCGAATGACAGTTTTGGGGTGAAGCTCCTCACACATGGAACCCCTATTCTCTCACATCAGGCCGATCTTCCCCAGTAAGATTACCTGAGGTCAACCTGGCCAGAGACAGAATCAAACACCTCAAACTGCCTTTTAAAAAGTGTTTCATCTGTCCCTGGCAGATTTGGAAATAAATTCAGATTAGGTATGGTTCCTTCCACAGCCTGAGGCCATTGTCTGATACTACAGGTAAAAATCAAAATATTTTTACAAAATTCAGACTGCAGTACCTGAGCTCATATTTAGCATCCCTACTCACTTGTGAGGCCAGAGTCAACCCAAATTCATTCTAGGAACTTCCTGGCCCAACTTCTTTTCCTTAAAATAAAGCCTTTGGCAAATCTGTAGAGATCTAAAGAACATTAGTGATGCCTGGTGTTAGTGGCTCAATGGTTAAGCCTCGATCTATGAACCAGGAGGTCACGGTTTGATTCCAGTCAGAGCACATGCCCAGGATGATCTACAGTGGGGGGTCAACAAATGATTCTCTCATCATTGATGTTTCTATCTCTCTCTTCCTCTCCTTTTCTCTCTGACATCAATATTTTTTTTACAAAATTATATATTTTAAAACAGAACATTAGTGGCTACCTGGGACTGGAAGTGAGAAACGAGATTAACAACCAAAGGGCACTAGTGAATTTATTGGGGTGGTGGACATGTTCTACAACTGGGTTTTCATGATGGTCGAAAAAATCAGTAAACTTATCCAAAATTATTAAATTGGGTGAATTTTATGAAACATAAATTATAACTCAATAAAGTTTTGCTGCTTTTTAAAAATGAAGTCTTTTAATTTAACCAGCTGAGTTACCCTGGTTTTCAGTTTCAAGGGGGAAACCATTTCTACTCCTTGTAAAAATATTTTTTTCTCTTTTTGACTCTCAACTTATTCTGAGGATCTGAGGAAATCTCCACTTGCCAGTATTGCCAGAGGTTCTCAGACAAGGTAGTTTCACTCCAAAAATATGTCTTTTTTTTTTTTTAATTCTTTTGGCAAACAGAAAGTGGCTAGATGTAAATCCTTGGGCACAAATCTTATACTTGATGAAATACAAAAGGATGCAATCACTAAGTTATCTGAATTGTTGATAGAATAATACAAACCATGTTAAAATGACACCAGTCTGGAACTAAAGACAGAGTCTGTGTGTGGTGGAAGGGGTGGTGGGAATGGTGGGCTCCATGCCTTTTTCAGCAATCCCCTGTACTGAAAGCTCCCTGCTTCTCACCTCTAACCTATCCTCACCTGCCCCACATCTTGTCTACATTGCTCCTATTCCATTTATTCCTGTTGATTCAGTTTTCAAAGTACTTTCACATTTTTAAAAGTTGTCCTCTCATCGGGGCACTAAATCAGTGAATAGCCATGATATTGCTATCACTATAGCATACTTGTCCAAGGACACACCAATCTTTCATTCTGCAGCAGTCACAGTCATTGCCCTGGCTAAACACCTTTGTCAAATCTAAAGAAGGGCCTTCTTTTATTTGCTCTCTGGTCTATATTGTGAATGTCAGATGGGACAGATAGAGCTAGGTATGGCGCACATTGGAATGTTGCATGAACCATAGTGAACCTAAGAGTTCTCAAATGAGAAACGGAGATATCAATAACTACCTTTCCATATTGCTGACAGATAGTGAGATAACACCATGGTGCTTTCACAATGTAGGTGCTGAGTTTAGGGTACATAATAAGTTCTAGTCAATATATATATATATATTTTGCAACCAAAATCTCTGGACTCTAAGATAGCACAAAGTTACTCCCAAACCCCACTAGACAAAACATGTGTCAAAACAGGCAGGTCCTGCTTCCAAAATTATAAGCTGTCAAAATCAGTTTCGTACCCGTGGGAGCTGACAAAGTGACAGAAATACACTTTCTAAAATGATGATTTACAAAGGCAGATCTGTTTCTATTGGCAGGAATGATTATCTACCCTGTGATTTATATTCTCAGATAATTTACAAGTAATCTGATCTGAAAAAATTATGGCAATACCCATGTGGTTTGATATTTCTTAAGATGCCCAGAACTATCTCATCTACTTCTACATTTAGAAGCCTATTCTACATACCTGTTCATTTCCCATCCTTTACCGCTAGCCTGCTGGATGGTACCTCTCAGAGGAGTGACCAGTCCTGGCCCCATAGCAGCCACTCCTTGAGCTCATAAGCCTTAGGAGTGATAACCACTTTCTACAATTACCAGTTTCTGGGCTATCTCTTTGATTGCTTGATATTCTCAAAGTTTTCCAACACATATATTAAATTCACTCTTATTTAAATGCCTACTGTAGTTTCTATTTTTTGAATGGAGACTGATTGGCATATTATGTAATACATTTTAAAAGAATAGTTATTTAATGTATGAGAGAAAGTAAGATATATCATCTGGTTTAAACTCATATTTGCCCTAAGGCCTGTGTGGATTTGGAATCATAACCTCTAAGCCTCTGCCTAATCATATAAATAAAATATAATAGTAATATCTATTTTAGATGTTGTTATTATTATTATTATAAACTCTTTTTTTAATTTATTTTTTTATTAAGTTATTATCTGTGTACATATTTTAACATTGCCCCCCCCATACATACCCTCCCTCCCCAGAGTTTTGTGTCTATTGGTTGTACTTATATGCATGTATACAAGTCCTTCGGTTGGATCTATAAACTCTTAATAAAAGTAGTAAAATAGCACATTTTGAAGAAAACCACATAAAAACATTTTAAATCATAAGAATACTAAAATACTATAGACATAACAATAGAAAGTGCAAAGAGCAAATATCAATAGTTATTAAAAGCAGTGTGAAAATAAATAAGTTCAGGTGAACACTCAAATTCTTATAGAAACTATAATGAAAAAGCATAATTTGAATCATCATTACTTAATCACTTTCATTTAGTCTTTCATTGAAGTATATAAACCTTTTGAAATACATGATTACCCAAAGCAATATCTCATGATATATTAGTTTTAAAATAGTTCCTCTAACTAACACAAGTCACTTAGAATAAAATATCTGCCTTTATCAAAACTCCATATACTAACTTGTACTTTCCAGAATGCCAGAGTTCAAAAATATTATTCTAAACATTAAAACTCAAGGTTATTATTTTAATAAACTTAATTATGCAAAACACCAAATGCAAGACTGTACTAACAAAACAGAAATTTGAAACAGACAGGTAATTATAGCAACTAGTTACAGATGGCATAGCAATACAATGTATTTTTCAAGTGTGGTTTGATAAGAAAAGTCAATGGAAAACACTTTTCCACTAGTACAATCATGGAGTGGATTACTGTTGAAGACTTGGAAATTCATTTTCACAAATAACTTTTGAAAATAATGAATTTTGCTTGTCCTATAATGACAATGGCAAATACTATTTTTAAAAACTCCATCTCAGGAATAAAAGCACATTATAAAGAAAAATATTTAGTCTTTAAATTCAATCTATTTGCCACAATAGAATGTAAAAATAAAAATAGTCTTCCGCATTGAAAAGCTGGGGCCATAAGAAAATATAAAGAACTCCACATGTGAGGGACATAACATTGGACAAGCTACATCTGAAGAGAAAGCAAGGTCAGTGAGGGAAGTACATAAATCAGAATGGCCAGGACAGGTGGGACACCTCCGTTCCTCTGGAAGAATAAGACTGGCTACAATAGGAAGTGAAGGAAGAAGAACAATACCCCCCAATTCTAACCTTTGTGCTTCCTATGATTCCTTATCTGGAGGTACGGGAATGGTAGTGTGAGCATGCCAGAGAAGGCAAGACTGGAGATGAGAAATCTGAATAGGGTAATTGATGTAAGAAAGTATCCTATCTAATAAAGAGGGAATATGCTAATTGACCCTCATGCTGTCGAAAAGATGGCAGTGCCCACAGTCAATAAAGAGGGGATATGCTAATTGGCTGCTCCACCCTCAAAGATGGCAGCACCCACAGCCACAACATGGTGGCACCCTGTCCCTTCAGCCCTGCTGGCATGGCAGGCGCAAGGCAAAGCCGGGCCCACCCTCAGGCAGCCTGGCCACTCCACGCCCTTGCCTCTGGAGTCCCCCAGTCCCCTCAGCCCCCTAGCCACTCAGGGTCGACCTGTGGTGCAGGCAAGACTTGGATGGTGGCTGCCCAGCTGCCCAGGGCTACCTGAGGCTCAGGTAACCAGGGCCAGCCGAGGCTTGCACTGCTGGCAGTGGCAGCAGCAGAGCTGTGATGGGGCATCACCTACCCCTGATTGTTGGGTCACCTCCCACCTCTGAGGGCTCCCGGACTGTGAGAGGGGCAGACCAGACTGAGGGATCCCCCTTCCAGTGCATGAATTTTCATGCACCAGGTCTCTAGTATAATTATAAGTGTGATTCAATTTATACCACAGACATATTAAACATTTTAAAATCACTGGGAAGGTGTGTCAAGGATTGGCAGGGAGAATAATTCCCCTGAAGTCAGTGATTCTTGTTTCACTAGATGACTGGAAGAGTTGGGGTTTTTTTTGTGTGTTTTTTTTAATATATTTTATTGATTTCTTACAGAGAGGAAGGGAGAGAGATAGAGAGCTAGAAATGTCGATGAGAGAGAAACATCAACCAGCTGCCTCTTGTACACCCCCTACCGGGGATGTGCCTGCAACCGATGTATTAATACATGCTCTTAACCGGAATCGAACCTGGGACCTTTCAGTCCGCAGACCGACGCTCTACCACTGAGCTAAACCAGTTTCGGCGATGACTGGAAAAGTTTTTAAAATAAATTCATGCCTATCTAGCTGCCCCATCCTCCAAAAAAGTACTGACTGGGTTGATCTGGGGCACAGCTCAAGCACTGAGATCGAGAATGTCTGCAGTAATCCTTAAGCACTGCCATAGCATTTGAGAAGCACCATTTAATCCTTTAGTACTTTCTGTCAGACAATAACTTGCCTCAAGTCTTACTTACTGTTTATAACTATCTCTAAAGTATTATAAATGAACCAAGGATCAATCTTCATGATTTGTAATAAAATGTTCAACAACCTAAATATATTTCAATAAGGGATTGATTAAATGCTACAGAAAACTATGTAATGAAAAGTTAGGCTGTTGCTTTAAATCATGCTAATAGGTCTAACAGTTATTATTTTATTTTTAAACAAGATTTTTATCAAACTGTTATGCACATTGTTTGAAATATCAAGTAACAATACAAACTTAATAAAGTATAAAAAGAAACCTGTCTTTCCACTTCCTGCCTGTTCCCCAGAAAATTTGTTTTTATTTCTGTTGATAATTACCATATTTCCAAATTCTATATTCATATTTCTATTTCTTAGCTCATCAGTGTTGGACATTATGTATTTCATATTTTTTATTTATTTGTATGCCTATACCGTAAGAGACTTTTAAGGCAATATTTCACATGGCAGAACATGTGAAGAGAAGGAAGAGAAGGACATAATTCTCACTACTCCTGAACAATCCCTATGCCAAGTTCAGGAGAAAATTCTGGTTGCTTATCCAACACACCCTTGGTTTAAGACCAAGCCCTTCAGAGTGGTCCATTCTCCTTGGCGGTGTTGAGGTGTGGGCATGGAACTAATCCTGGTCATGGAGTCTTGGTGAGAAGGCTTCTACGGAGTTACTAGAAAAGGTTTCCTAGGTCCTAACAAGGAGGCTACAGCAGAGATGATGGCCCTTCTGTTTCTGGACTTTCTCATGACTGAATGCAATGCCTGTGACTTGGGCATATTCCTGCTCCCTGCCTGAGGCTGAAGACAAAGGAAGGAGCAGTAAACACTGAAGAAGAAGCGGAGCCCAGCCCTGACACCACCGTGGCAGCAGCTTCCTGATCTCAGACTCCTTATCTGAGAAGGCAAATTTAACTTTTGGTGAAGTCAAATTGAGATGGCATTTCCCAATACAGTTGGATGTATCTTAACTGATATCCCTCAGTTATCCTCTCCAGCATACAATATAATTTTATGAGATGTTTTTATTAAGCTAATGATTCAATGTTTGTGTTTAGTATTTACAGATGTTTGTTCAATGATAAAAATGAGTATATTTGCTTCTCTACAAAATATTTAAGTCCTTGAAATTTAAAATGAACTTCATGTTTCATATTTTAGTTTATTTGTATGCCTATACCATATGAGACTTTTAAGGCAATATTTCACATGACAGAAAAGTGGGTTTTATCAAGGATTCTTCCAGAAACATAGATATTGAAAGGAATTCTAGGGTCAAAATAGGCAGGTTTAAAGAGTCTTGGAAATTAAGAGGATCTGTGCGGGGAGGAATGCATAGGTGAGGCCTTGGAGCCTCCAGAAGGCATATATTCACAGATACTAGAAAAGTGCCACAGATAAGGGAAGAGGAAGACATACATTGACAGAGATAGAGGAAAGTCACATAGAATGGGGAAAGATCAAACAGACTTTCACAGAGGATTGAGAAATATGGACAGATGCTGGAAAGAGAGAAACATGTTCACAGGAGATAGAGAAGTGTTACAAGATATGGGGGAGAGAAAGGAAAAAGGCACCACATGGATTTTGGACTTTGAAGCTGATATTCTTCAAAAGAGTGACCAATTAGAAAATCACAGAGTCTTAAAATGGGGAAGGAATTCAATTAGAAGGGAGCCTAAAGAGACAAAGAACTACAGCCTTTATAAACTTTAGAAAAAAGAGGCATGGGATCTCCTTCCTACATGGTAGTCTGTATTTGCTTCCAATAAATGTCTACCCTTTAATTAACAAGTCCTAAAGCACTTTGATATTCTGATTGTCTTTAAGAACCCTAATCTTGTGTCATGGGTTCAATATTTTCTCTTATTTCTTTTTATATTAATTTTTTAAAATATTTTTCCAGTATTGTTTCTACTTCCTGAAGTTCTTTTGGTAGATTTGTGGTTATTTTGCTTCTCCAATTTATAGTGTTCATGTTGGAAGTTTCCCTAAAATATATGGTGATCATTATATTATATTGAAACATGGAACACTTAGAAGTTAACTGGAAGCTTGTCAACTGGTGGCTGTCTTTATGGTGATTAGGCGGTATTTTTTTCTAAGGAAGTCTGGGTTCCCCAAATATTGCTATTCCTCTGAGTTTATTCAGCTTCTCAAAGAAAAATCTTCTATGTCCTGTTTGATGTGTTCTGGGAACAGAGTAGCAAACGAGGGCTAGAGATCTCAATTTATTCCTTTTGTTTACACTTTCTTTTTGCAAAAAAAATACCTTTATATGAGATTTTTTTAATAAATTCATATTAAGGAAGAAAAATAAATATAATGAGTTAATGAACAATTAAATTGAGAATATTTTTGAGGTCTCACAACATGTAAAGCATTATGATTGATGCTCTCTGAAGTTCAGAAGTTCTTAGGATTAAATATCTGCTCCAAAATAGTTGACAACCTACTGAAGAGAGACACTGGCACAATAAACTAAAACAAGGTCTGTTTCATGTTATTATAGAAAGGTAAGTCTAGAAATGGAGGTAGACTCCCACTAGGGCTGAGAGATAAAATAAAGTGGTATAAGAGTGCAGCCAACATTTCTCACCAAAGAAACCTAGAGAGAGGTTTTGAAAATGAACTAGACTTTAGAAGATTGCAAGGAGTTCAATAGGAACAAATCAGATAGAAAAAGAAAGGAAGAATTTTCAAAGAAAAATGTATCTTACATTTTAGGGTAAAAAATGTAGGCTGTTTTCTCTGAGCAACTGAAAATCCTTAGTACATTTTATCCACTTGGGTAATCCTTACTGTAAAGCCACCAGGTACCATGCTGCATACTTTTTATATACAAGTTATCAACCTGTTGTTTTAGAGATGAGTCTGGTCACAAAGTGTGAGATAGATGGGAAGAGAGAGAAAAACCAGAGGACAAATCCAAAAGAGTTAAAACCCTAATGCTTCCATTTTAAAACTTAAGCAAAAAAAAAGCAATAAAAAATGACATGAAGACCTAAGTATTACAAACTTCCACAATACAATGGAAGTTTGTGGGAGATGTCTATATAAACACAGAGTAGAAAATGATTTCTTTAATAATATACCAAGTATCACTAACTTAAGTTAGTGATAAGTTTATCTAAATTAAAATTAAGACTACTATTTTTACAAGACAGTACAAAGAAATAAAAATAAAGACATACAAGAAAAATAACTTACATTACATATAACCAACAAAGGGTCCACCCCAGGAACATATAAGGAATCCCTACAAATCAATAAGAAATTAAGAGAAAACAAAATAAATGGGCAAAAAGATATCAATAGGGTATTTAACAGAAAGGAAATTCAAATGGCTAATAAAAATGAGAAAGTCCTCAACTTTACCACTAATCACGAAAATGCAAATAAAAACTACAAATGCATGCCTTTGAACATATCTATGCTCACACAAAATAAACAAAAATATTTAAGCTAATACTACATAACATTAGGATGTGAATAATATAGATACCCCTATAAATCTAAAACAAGTATAAACTGGTTTAATCAATTTGAAAAAAAAGCTTATCATTAATAGTAAATTAAATATATACACATCTAGCAAATCAAGTCCAACAAACATATCCCACTGAAAGTCATGCACATCTGTATTATGATATAGTACCAAAATATTCAGAGCAGTACTATTTGCAAAATTAAACATGGAAACAATCCAAATGTCCATTATTAATAGAATGAAAAAGTAAATTGTATAATATTTGTTTAATAGAATGCTGTGCAGCAATAAAGCATACAGTAACATGGCACTGTGAGGATGAATCTCAGAAAAAACAAGGGGAGTAAAAAAAGAAAATCACAGAAGATCCTTATAGAGGCCCAGTGCACAAAATTCATACACTGGTAGGGTCCCAAGCACCTACTGGCTGCCAGTGGGGCCTCCCTCCCTTCCCCAGGCTGGCCCCACCCCCTGGTCCAACTCCTGGACTAACTCCCAGTTGAGGGGACAATTTGCATACTAGACTTTTATTATATAGGATAATTCCTTTTACATAATGTTCAAAACTAAGCACTTTTCTTTAGGGAAGCATCCAATAGTCCCAACTCTAAAGAAAAGAAATGACCATATTATAAGCAAAAGGGAAAGTGCTTCCTTCTGGTTGAGGAGTGTGATAAGGACAAGGCACCTGGAGGGACAAGACAATATTCTATTTCTAGGACTAGGTTGTTGTATCGTGGCTCACTTAATAATTATATTTTAAACCTGCATTATGTTTTTCTCTAAGGATATCTACCAAAAATAAAATAATATTTAAATACTTCAAAATACACAAATAAGAGAATTGACTGAGTGAAGAAAATATCAAAAGCAGAGGAGTGAAGAAAGGTTTATTTCAATGATCCAGGAGAAATAACTGAGTTCTTGAACAATGGCAGGAGAGGGGGAGAAATGGGACTGATGTTATCATAGTTGAGATAGAATTAATAAGATTTGGTGAATATTGGATACAATAACAAAGAGAAATAGGGGAAACAATGATGCCTTCAAGATTGTATTCAGGTGACTGATAGGATAAATGCACCATTTAACTGGGAGAGGCAATAGAGGAAGGTGAACAAGTTGTTAGCATGAGCAAGGTGGGGAAGATGTTAGGAGCAGCTGGGATATTTTGAGTTTAACATCCCTGTGTGACAGCCCTGTAGTGATATGCAATAATATTGAAAGACTGGTGTAGAATATAATTCCATTGCAATCATTTATTTCAAATATTCAACCAACAAATGTATTTTTTAGCACCCCCAACCTGCAAGGTATCATGCTGAGCACTGTACAGGCCACAATAAAATATAAGTAGCATTCTTTTTCCCAGGAAGCTTACAATTTAGTCAAAGAAACAAGACATGTATAAAGGAAATGACAGTTAAATAAAAGGCAAGGCTAACTGAGTTCCAAATATGATAAGTGATAGATAGTTTATTAGAGGAGGAAAAAAGGTAGGTGGGTAGGTAGGTAGGTAAGTAGGTAGGTAGGTAGGTAGGTAGGAAGGTAGGTATGTAGGTAGGTATGTAGGTAGGTAGATGGGTGGATGCATGAATGGATCCATAGATAGATATACAGATAGGAAGAGGTGGAAAGAGAAAATGATTCACAACTAGTGACTTCTTTTTGATCTGTGTCTTGAAATAAGTGTAGGACTTAGAAAATAGGAAAAAGTCTTTCTAGACTCAGGGAAGGTGCTTAATAGTATATTCAGAGGAAACTAAAGATACCAATCTGGGTAAAATTATAAGACCAGCAAAGACAACATGGAAATGGTTCAATGGAACTAGATATTTTTTTATCAGATGAATAGGAGATAAGAAAACAAAAGCTAAAGAAACATGCCTCTATATCAGTCAAAACAAAAAGATATAAGACCTGAGCTAAAATATAGCAATATAAATGCAAATTAAGGAACTGACTAAAATAAAATATTATTTATAAACATTTATATATATTTTATTTGGGGGAGGGGGTAAAGTTAATACCAAATCTGACATTTGGTCTAGACAGAAAGACCCCTGAGACCACCATGAGAAAAAAGAGAGTCAGGAGAGATTTTGGAGAGGGACATGTGTATAATTTTAAGCACTGGGAGGATAATGAGACAGAAGCTGATTAATCAAGTAAAAAAGCCCATGATGGTCTTGGAAAACTAGAGTACTTACTTGGGAGGGAAATGTTTGGTCAGCAGAATAATTAAGATTCATGCACAGAAAAGTGAGAGTAGAATCTAGAGAAGTGATAAATATATCTAATGAATTCAATACAGAAACATGTATTGAGGGCCAACACATTATGCACCATAACAAGAATATAGATAAAGAATTATAGAGATAAAATGCAAGGAATTCACAAGTTTAACAAGTGGGAAGCAAACAAACCATTAAAAAGTGACTATGATTAGCACCGTCCTCATTTCCCCCTCCTCTTAAACTCTGGCAACCACAGGTGTAAAGTTTTAACTATGCAAGACAAAATCATGCCTATAGTTAACAACATTGTATTTACACTTAAAAATCATGAGTTAAGAATAAATCTCACATTGTGTTCTTAACACAAAATATTTTTTTTTAAAAAGACACACAGTTGACCCTTAAACAACATGAGGGTTAGATCACCAACTCCCTGAGCAGTCAAAAATCCAGGTATAACTTCTGACTACCAAAAATGTAACTACACTGGTTGTTCCTTGGTTTCTGTGGGGGGTTTGTTCCAGGACCACTCTGGATACCAAAATGAACAGATGCTCATAACTATTACATAAAATAGCATAGATCAATGCATTCAGTTGGCCCTTCCTATCCACAAAATCCCAACTATGGATTGAAAACAGCATGATATTTATTGAAAAGCATTCATGTCTAAGTGGATCTGCACCATGCAAACTCATGTAGTTCAATGGGTCAATTGTATTGCAATATAATAATAAAAATCAGAAGCAAAAGGAAAACCAGATTATCTCAATTGGACAGTAAAAAACATATGGTAGAAGACTAAAAGAGCCAATAAAACAGATATTTTAAGGATAAATGACAAAAATAGGGTCTTTCAAATGCCACTGACAATTAAAAAGTTAATGGTGGACTCAGGAAAGCGGATTTATTAATGTGAAGTGGACAGAAGACACCTCAGGAAGGGAGAGTTCAGCACTTGTGTCTTCCACCCAGAGCTCTTCCCTCCTGGCTGCTCCATCTCCTTCAAGTCTTTGCCCAAATGTCATCTCAGTGAGAACATCCCTAATTCTCCTGTTTAAAACTATAACCACTTAGCACTCCTTTTCCATCCCTATACTCTATTTTCATCACAGCACTTATCACCAAATGTTTCTCAGTTACAATTGTTTATATGCTCTCATTCCACATAAACCACATGAGAGCAAGAATTTATGTTGCATTCATAGCTCCAGTACCTAAAATAGTGTCCACACAGAAAATGTCCTGAAAACCAAGTCAAAGCGATGCAACCAGAGGAAGGCTTGTTAATCGTGTCACATGAAAGGTCATATGACATGAGGACAGAGAACTGGTAAGGGCAATGTCAAATGAGCCCTGTGAAAAAATATCTGATTGATGTGGGTAAAAGCATTAATGGGTAGTAAGGAAGTCAAGCTTGCAGTATAACAACCCTTCTAAGGAGACTTGCTATATAGATAAATGGGATGATGGCTGGGGAGGTTGTGTTTGCTTTGGGACAGGAGATAATATGTAATATTTGTATCAGGATGAGAATGTTTGAGTAGAAAGGGGGAGAGTTGGTAATTCAAAATAAAAGGAAGAGTGAGTAAAGCAATGCTCTTAAAAAGTCCAGAAGTGGAGATTCTGGTATACATGGTTGGACATGGCCCTAGCCTGAAGGAGAAACAATTACCCCATTGGGAAAGGCAGCCAGGCCTGGCATAGATGCAAGTTGACAGAAGAAAAGGCAGTTCTCTTCTGATTTCTTTCTTAGTGAAGGAAAATTGTGTGTGCTGAAGATTTAATCAGAAGAGACATGAAACCATTGTTTTGGGAATGAGGAAACTAATTTACTGAGGAGATATGACAGAACCTCTGGGTACTTCTGAGTACCTATATGATATTTTAAGTGAGAACATTTGGCAACAAAATTATGATTTTTCCCCCCAGCTATGTTCATTTGCAAGGGTACTATTGTAGAGTGGATTAAAGTTGAGTTTAACCATTCTGACTTGCACTATTTTCTACCAAATGAAAAATAGCAATGCAAATAACAGTAGCCCAAATAGCAGTTCTTCATCTGGTCTGGTCTCACCACATTAGGACATTAACACACACATACATAAAGTATAATAATAAAAAAGGAATTGTTTGTTCACACTTTTCAAAGAATACTAATATGTGAGGAGATCCAATTCAAACCACAAAATGACATTCCTTTTTCTGTTCACAAACTCCCTTATTCAGGGATGCCCTTAAAACCTTTCACCACAATTTATTCACAACTCTGCCAATCCAAAGCTGTGACAGGAGGCCGGCATGGGCTCCACTCGTCCCCTTAATTTCCCTTTTCTATTGCCCTCATTTCCTTCCACTTTTCTTGAGCAAATCATGAATCTTTCCAACACAGATTGCCTGTCTTGTCTTCTCCTGTGCTTCTCTACTAATTACTCTGATCAGAAAAGTAAATGGAAGGGCAGAGTGAAAGGGATGTTAGAGAGCACACAGTGTCAGCCAAGCCAGTTAAAATCTTCTGAAAGAGGAGGGACTTTTCCAAATGTCACACATGCACCCTTGTTACATCACTTTCATTATATAATTCTGACTCCCCTCCCCCAGACAAAAACAAAACTCACACACGAAAACAAAGAACCATTGTCTCCATCTCTGGAATATAATATTCCAGAAATAGCAATGAAATCTCTAATTGCCATTCTATTAGAACTTCTACTTTGATCTTCTGTTGAAACCAATAACAAATGAACAATAAAACCTGTATTTCAAAATAAACGTTATGATCAAAATTGAAGAACTAGCCTTTATGTTCCTTCTTTCAAGCTCTATGTTTGTTTTATAACTGGCAAAAAAAAAAAATCCCCACAATGTGTTATTTCCTTTGGAAGAATAATAGATTACTTATCTTCCTTAAGTTAAATTTCTCAGCAGAAATATGTATTGTTTTCTGAAGTGCTTTAACATCATTGCACTGTCAACTTTCCCTCAAATGCCATGGGAGTATTTCTAAAGTCTTGAAGCCCAGGCCAGCTCCTGTGTCCTCCCTTTCTTCTATTCAACTAGCCTCAGGGATGGTTTCCTTTGTTTTCCATGGCTGACCTGATGAACATCACTTTGGAAGTGCTGCTTCCTTCTTTTCACTCACTATTTGCCTGTGAAGCAGGGTTGAACCATCCCCTACTCTACCCCTTGCAAAGGGGTTTGGTTTTCTTCAAGTTTTAGGATTTTTATTGCCATATAAAATATATACTGTGAAGAAACAGATAACACATATTAATAATACAAATAGTTATGTTTCCAATTGCTGCTGTAACATATGACCACAAACTTGACTTAAAATAACACAAATTGTCAAAGTCAGAAATCTTCAAAATATTGAAATAGACTAAGAACAAGGTGCTGGCCAGGCTATGTTCCTTCTGGAGGGTCTAGAGCAGAACCCATGACCTTGATTTTGCAACTTCTGGAGGCTGCCTGTGTCCCTTGGATCATGGCTCCCTTCCATGTTCAAAGCCAGCAGCAGTAGCATCTAGTCTTTCTCATGTAGCATCATTCTGACCATCACTCTCCGACTCATCAGACCCTGGTGATTACACTGGGCTCATCCAGAAAATATGGGATACTCTCCCCATTCCCCATTTCAAATTCAGATGGTTAGCAAACTTCATTTGATGAGTACCCTTAATTCCCCTTTGCTATGTAACATATCATATTGTGAGATTCTAGGGATTAGGATTTGGGCATATTTGGGGAAGGGGGTGCATTACTCTGCCAACTCTTTGCTAATACAATCATTAAAAGTAGCATGAGACTTCTGTGCCTTATACAAGATGGCATTAACTATTTCACTGTTCATGACAGCCCACATGAACTCTTCTCCTTCATGATCCTTTGTCTTCCTTAAATATAAAGTTAAGGAACTAGTAAATCCATAATAATGAGTGCTTCCTTGCTTCAAGCTGGACATGCCTGTTTGAATACCTCCATAGTAACAGACACCAAATCCAGCCAGGAATGAGCCATTCTAAACATTCCCTCTCAGCTTTATTATTTCCATTGAATAATATATGCATAAATGTCAATACTACCTATAAGCTTTCCATCAAAAGTAAAAATCTTAATTTTCACCTAAGAACTTATCAAAACTTACCTGGTCTCACATTTTCTAAAATGCTATTTCCCTGCTTCCCCCCACCCCATCACCCCCCGACAACTCCACATTCCATCCCCCATAGGACCATTCGTGACAGTGGTAGTTCCAAAATCCCTCATATAAGAAGATTCAAGATAGGAACCTTGTTTGGTGGGGAAGGCCTGGCATTAGAGACCTGGTGCCAAAGCTGCTATTTGGAAAGCACTTCCAAGAAACAATACTGAAATTACTCACATCCAAGAATGGGGTGAAGCTGACAAAGCTCGGGAAAAGGGTAAGGCATTCCCCATCCACAGCTGCCCTGTTGTTATCAGTAATGAATGATGAGGAAAGAACATAGGAACTGTACATTTGGAAGAGACATTTGAGACCATTCCAGTCAAGGCCCCAATCCTCAAATGACTACCTGAGAGATGGCTTATCCATCCTGCAATGTCAAACAACAATCTAGAGCTCTCTCACTCAAAAAGGTTAGCATTTTAGCCCAGCTGGTGTGACTCAGTGGTTGAGTGTCAATCTATGAACCAGGAACTGAAAGTTAGATTCCCTATCAGGGCATATGCCCAGGATTCAGGCTCAATCCCCAATGTGGGGCTTGCAAGAAGCAGCCAATCAAGGATTCTCTATCATCATTGATCTTTCTATCTCTCTCTTCCGCTCTGAAATAAATAAATCAATCAATATAAAAACATTAAAAGGTTAGCATTTTAGCTCTCAGTTCTGAAACTGGGTGATTTTCATTCTGAATCAAATACTCCTTCCTCCAGTCTGGTGTCCTGCTTCTTTATCTAAACTCACCAATTGATTCCTACCACTGAAATCCCCTCCAGAGTCTTTCTTTCTTGCCAACTCTTTATTCTTGTTGGGGATTAATGTCAGAATTATTTAAACCAAATAAACAGAAAAACATTCCTAACTATCTCAGCAATATATTCATGGAGGTAATTGGTAGGGGCGTGAACACCTCCCTCTGTTAAGCCATGCATTTTCTGTCTTGTTACCCAGATTTCAGACTGAAAGACATTTGAATTTGGAGAAATAATGGCTGTTAGTAACAAATTTCTGACCTGACCACCCTGCTACGAAGTCAACAAAGAAACTCCAGATGCTTTCTCTGACCAATTAATATGTGGTGATGGAAAAAGTTCATGAAGTGAGACTTTGACACCAAGGTGACTTTGAGAGAATGTGGGAAGCAACAGGTTTCTACAGAACCTGTGTTTAGGGTCAAAGGGAAGCAGTAAGTTTAGGGAATAAGAAGCACTGTAACAAGAAGAGTCCGGTTTCAGTAATTCACTTGGGCAAATGCTGCGAACTGGAGTGTAAGGTTGCTGAGCTGTTCAAAAGGAGAAAGCCACCACTTCCCTGACTCATTTCTTACCTCCCTGGGCAACCACAAGCAGGAGAAGTCTTGGGAGAAAGCTGCACTCCCAAAGAAGCAGTAAATCACTAGGAAAGTCATAATGGCTGGAGCATGGTAATAGAAACTGTCTCTGTCCAAGTAGCTTCTGCTCTAGGATGTGCTAATGATCCCTAGATGGTGACTACTCTCAGGTTTCCTTGTAACTGTGCAGCCAGTACCACTTAAGACCAATTCCACTTCTGACAGAACTTGCTAGAGGAATCCCAGGCTGAGGCAATCTGACGGGGTAGGCACACTGACCCTCCTGTCCACCACACTACCTCTCCCAGGATCACACACACACACACACACACACACACACACACACACCACACACACATACACACACACACCCTGGCCCCTGTCTTTGAGGCTTACCTGTTGGGAACCCACTCTGGAGAGATCCAGCTCACATTGGGACAGTGCTGCCTATTTGACTGCTTGGTCCTATAGTAACCTGAAACCTGCCTTCAAAAACTCATGCCCAGTTTTGCTCTTTGCTCATTCTCCCACTTATATCATTCAAATATTTAAAGAAGGTTCTGTTCACTCCTTCATTCCTCCCAGGCAAATTCCCCCAGTTCTCTGAGAATAGCCACAGGTTCTCTCACCCTTGTTCTCTCCTTCCTCTGTCAATATCCCTCAGGCACAAATCCCCATTCTTCAGATGTGGCTTCATTATCACAGAATGGAAGGACTATTACCTCCCAAGTTCAGGGTTGTGCATCTGGAGGAAACCAGGCTGTCTCCGAATCTATGCATCCAGATGAACCATTTGGCCAGTACACCAAGTGCAGATAGCTAAATTATATTGTGCTTGCAATCAACTACAACCACTCAATATTTTCACCAAATTGCAGATAAACCACACATCTTCATCCTGTGCTCATGCAGTCTGCAGTTTAGTTGAAGGACACAACTATAGATCTTACTTATAGAGCTCTTTGAGCTTTTATTTTTTTTAAATTGAGTTTCCAGTATTTGCATTTGGATGAATTCCAAAATATATTTATTCTATTTTTATTCATGACTTCTACATTACAACTTGTTTCTTCAAATTAAATTAAGATGGAAATATTAATGTGTTTTACTGCTATAAATAATATGATAAATAGGCTTGACAAATCTTACCATTGTGCACCATTATAAAAAATCAAAATTCAAAGTTCATCTGGTTATATACAAAGAACTTTTGTCGTTATTGCAAACCTTTGCATATCCTGATTTAGATATGCAAGATATTAATAATCACTTTTAACTTTGTGTCTCATTAGTAAATATCCCCATTGATGGTTATAGCTTCCATATGCTAAGGAAAATACCAGATTGTAACTACTAACAACCTAAAGGCACATTGTTAGCAACTAGTACCTGGTTAGTAATGCAACTTTAATCCTCACAATTCAGGTACAGTCTTTCAAATAAGAAGACAGCACACTTTGGGCTATCATTGAGTTCAAATTTTTCAGTTTACCCACAAAATGATGCTATATGGTATCATCTGAATTACTGAAATGTACAAGACCACATTCATTCAGATGTAGAGTGCTTTAATCCAGACACAAAATACAAAACTCTATGGGTTTTTTGTAATATAATAACAAAAAAGTAAAATGCTTTAGTGAGACAAATAAAACTGTATTTGCCAGGACTCTGCTATAAGATTAAAAAAGGAAGACTTAATAATAATTAATAATAATGATGATTAATAAACTAGTCAAGGCAAGAAACATAATAATAAATCATATTGGTTCATGTAACTAAAAAATCTCAGTAGCCACAGCAGGATTCTAGGCTCACAGAGTGCCATCAGGACCTGGTCTCTCTCCATCGCTCAGCTCTGCTCTCCTCCTTGTTGGCTGCACATGGTCCACCTACATCCTCTCAGATTCAATTCTTGATTGAAAATATCAGTCCTTTCTGGCAATATCAGCCCAAGACCCAGGCTAAATGAACCAACACAGAAAGTACAGCCATGAGTCGATTAATGCCTGTTAGAGAGTGAGAATTTTTAAGTATGCTTTCTCCTAGTCGACTTGGCCATAAATCCCAGCTGCAACTAACAAAATAGCCTTAAAAGATAGATCACTGTCAACTTTCCTGATAACGGAATGCAGTTACTTACTCCACCAGGCGCCAGGGCCCTGTAAGTGGCATGTTGACATAACCTAAGAAAAACTACTTTGTTTTCAATTGTTTGCTCTGCAAAAACAGGAGGTAGTGAAAAGGGTCAGGGCTGTTCTCTGGGCTTGCAGCCTGGAGAGAGAGCAGTCAGCCCGCCAGTTATTAAAAGCCTCCCTACATTTTAATTGGTCTGGACTCTAGTGGTCGTTTACTCACATTCGCTCCACAACAACAGGGTATGTTCTGAGAAATGCATTGTTAGATGATGGAATCACTGTGTGAACATCACGGGGTGGTCTTAAAAATATATATTGATATATAGTTGATTTTTTTACAGAGAGGAAGAGAGAAGGATAGAGAGTTAGAGACACCGATGAGAGAGAAACAGCGATCAGCTGCCTCCTGCACACCCCCCACAGGGGATGTGCCAGCAACCAAGGTACATGCCCTTGCCCGGAATCGAACCTGGGACCTTTCAGTCCACAGACTGACGCTCTATCCACTGAGCCAAACCGGTTTTGGCTCATGGGGTCCTCTTACACAAAACTAGACATTATAGCCTACTGCACGCCTCGGCTGTATGATATGGCCTGTTGCTCCCAGGCTAGAAGCCATACGGAATGTTACTATACTAAATACTGTAGGTCATTGTAACATTTGTGTATCTAAGTATTTATGTATCTAAACACATTTGAACATAGAAAAGGTACAATAAAAGTGTGGCCTAAAAGATTTTTTAAAAGGAACTATTGTACAGGGCACTTTCCCTGAATGGAGACTGCAGGACAAGTTGCTCTGGGTGAGTCAGTGAGTGAATGGGGAGTGAATGGGAAAGCCTAAGACATCCCTGCCCACTATTATAAACTTTGCAAACACTGTACACTTGGCTATACTAAATGTATAAAACAAAACAATTTCTTCAATGATAAATTAACCTTAGTTTACTGTAACATTTTTAACTGTATAAACTTTTTAATTTTATAAGGTAAAAAAGTTACAGGAAGTAAGGCATTGAACTATGGACAGACATTATAACAGCTAAGATGTCACTAAGCAATAAGAATTTTTCAACTCCATTACAGTCTTATCAGACCACCTCTATATATATGTGGACTGTTGTTGACAGAAATGTCGTTATACAGCGCGTGCCTATAAATGACACTAACCGGCCAGGCAAAGTAATGTGCTCTTCTTGTCTGGAACCAGGAGGGGAGCCCTTCCTGAACAAGACAGAGGGCATCTGAGCTACTGCCACCCAAGGAAGGGGCAATTGATGTGAAATAGATGCAAACCTCAAATGGCCAATCACTGTATAAGCCCAGTAAAATTCTCATGGTACACCGATCACAGAACACTTTGTAGATCAAAGAGAAAGATAGGTCAGCTAGGGGTCAGACCAATAGACAAACCTGTAATGTTTCCAGGCACAAACAGCCGAGTGCTCTCTCCCAGATTTGCAAAACATGCAACCACATTTCCCATTCCAGCCAGTGTTAAGATGCATTCTCACTCAGGGCCAAGCTGGCATTGGACACTGCTGAATAATTTATTTTGCTGACACTAAGTTAAAAACCAGTCATGTCTGCTTTGCCAAGTGCCCTGGAGATCAAAGGTTTAGCTCAGGATTCATGTGGCTGGCTTTCTTACATACTCCAAGCATTTAGGGTAAATTTAATCCTATTCCATGCCTGACCTATTAAATAAATGTCTACTGCCTGAGAGGGAGAACTGTAATGTTTCTCATATTCAAGAAAACAAGTAGTTTCTATATTCCTCTTTTCTACCTCCAGTAAATGAAAAACCCTCACTTTTGCCCTATTCACTTATTTCATATATATTATGCTAAGAAATTTCAATATCAATTTAAAATCTGATCTTAAAAATAAAATACCTCACACCCTGAACCTAATTGATACCAACATTGTTTTGAAAGGAACTGCAACTGTAAAGGAACTGTGCTGGCTGATTCTGTGACTGGGCTTCCCGAGGTGGCCCATCTGCTTCCCTGAGAGATTCCTATTTAAGGAACACGGGAAGTTATTATTAACACGTAGGAAAATTACACTGAGTAGATTGTGTTATTCATATCAAATCCAATTCCCTTCTGGAGTGAGGCTATTTCAGCCAGGTGACTTTGTACATCACATTATAACAACTTGATATTATAAGCTGGAACAAACTCAGGTAATGATCTGGGCAAACAATAGTTCTCCAAATCCCCATCCATACATTAGCTCCCTTGAGTGACCCTATTTATGCATCCCAGCTCTCCGAAAATTACCTTAAATTGCATACAATCCTCTTCTCAGATCTCTTCAAACAAGGGCAGAGTTCTTTCATGGTGAGACTGTTAAGATCTCCAGTGGGTGGTCCTCATTTCTACACCATTAGTGTGACTGGTCTGCCCCTCACTCCCCATTACAGGTTCTAGGGTCCCTCTGGTATGTTATTCCAAATATGTGGTATTAAAGTATAAGTAAAACGAAGAAAGCAAGATAATAATCTATTGGTAAAAAGCAAAGCGGTTGACTCTAGAACCTATTGAAAGACGCAGAGAAATTACTACAAACAACCATATGGAAATGATCAATACAAAACAAAATATCTGGCAACTGCAGGGAAAGCTCAAGAACCCAGAAATGCATCTCTTCGTAGTCCGTTAGAGGAACAATGTAAGACAAAGAGCAGGAAGCTCTTATGTGATGCTTAAAAACAAGGCAGAGTCTGTAACTGGTCAATATGTCCAATGAGGAGGAAAATCACTATGAGATGAGCTGACCAAGAAAGATTTGCAAAACACTTTTAACTTTTTTGGCACCTGGCTACCCTTCGATGGATTTCTTCTCATTTCAGTTTAACAGCCATCTCCTCAGGGAGTTTCTCATCAACATCAGCCCGCTTTCTTTTTTTAAAGCACATTTCACAATGGAGACTGCAAAATGAATTACAATGATTTTAAAATACCTGATAACTGTACTACAAACTCAGTGACTGCAGGAATCACACCCATGTCCCAGCTTCTAGCAGTGTCAATAAATGATCCATTAAGTAATCTTGTGAGTGAATAACTGAATGAACCATCTAACTCTCTCATCCCTAGAATGTGACTCTAAAATAAATCCCTTAAGCATGTTACTATTTAGATGATTAGGTGAGGTTGCGTTTCTGGCACATTTGTCATTAAATTCCAACTCTTGAACTGTGGGCAATTTTGATACCTCCATTAGCTTAGAGAGAAATGAGCACAGAAAATAAGATAATGTCCATGAAATTATCAAGAGAGAATAAAAACTCTATTTAAGCATTAGGAATTATTGGTGCTTTAGGAAAATATGCTTTTGGTACACCTGTGCTTGCATGTGTTTTAGAATTGATGACATTAATGTGTGAGCAAAGTGATGGTTGGTCAATGCCCAAAGTTGGTGGAGTGGCTCTGGGGTCATTTCTCTTTCCACTATGCTGCTCCATTTAAAGCTGACCCATGGGAACCTTTATTAATGACTGCTAGGGTCATCAAAGGAGGAATATAGGAGGCCACAGTGGTAAGGGATTGCAGATTTATTAGGTCATCTGGATACCAGATGGGCTGAGCCCCAAAATGGAGCCAGCACTCAGAGAGTGGGAGTCAGACTTTTAAAGGACTCTAAGCTTTTTAAGGGTGGAGATTTCTCTGTGCAGGTCCGGATCCTGGAAATGTCTGCAGGGGAGAGAATATGATTTTAGCAAGTGGAATATGGTCTAAGCAAAAGGGAATGTTTGCTCTGAAGTGACCTAAAGGTCAGTTCCCAGAGGAGCAGTATCAATTATTTGATCAAACCTAACAATGGCTTTTATACATTTCTACATGAGGGGCATAATAATGAAATAATCCTAGAAATTTTTCTCTTTTGAAGCACACTTCACATGGAGACTGTATAATGAGTAGAAAATGATTTTTTAAATACCTGATGACTACATTAAAAAATCAGTGACTGCATGGATCACACCCAGGTCCCCAGCACCTAGCAGTGTCAATAAATGAAGGTAGCCAACTCTCTACATGTACAAGTAAAGCTTAAGTATAAGAAAATACAATTCTTTTTTTTTTCTCTGTTTGAGTCACTTATTACTTGAGTAGTACACATTATACCCTAATGTGAAAAGAAGTTCCTGAGGCTCAAAATAGTTGTCCTTTAAGATAGCTTAATGGCGCCTTTGAAACCAACAATTGGATTAAGGAGCAGTGTCTTTGAAGGAGTTAGCTAGCTTTGAAGCCCAATAAAGAAGTTTGTCTTTCCCACAAAATTAATCTAAGTGAAATTTTATCTCTAGAAAAGGGCCTTCATCTGTCCATTGCTTCCATCTCAAAGTATAAGTTAAAAACTGCAAGTGAAAGATCTCAAAAATGTTTATCTTACTGTCTTTTTCTCTATAAACTTTTCCTTTTTTCCCCTAATATTCTACCACTTTGGATCAGTAACAAATAAAGTATTTTTCCATGTTACTAACAAAATATTACATACGTATTTACTAACTTTGGTCATCAATTATCTTCCTGAGAAAAGTATAACTTTAACCAAATAGCATGTGATTTATCTACAGTTATTTAGCTATAAGTTATAAACTACCATGAATGTTTGCTTTGGAAGAATCCATATGAAATGGTAATTCTAAGTGGTTTATGGATTTTTTTATCCACACTAATAAGAAATCTGACATATATACAAGGGAGAAGGTAAAACTTATTGTTCTATAAGGTCATTCCTAGAGACTCAAAACCTATAGTCTGTTCAAGTTCAAAGGTGAAATGGACTCAAGGTTTTCATATTTGATTCTGGAGAATATGGTCAAGACAACAAAAAATAATACTTCCTTGTTAGCCATACTCAACATAAAATACATAAAAAATTTTAGGTTCTCTGGGAACCTCTTTACAAGTGCTGGTAAATTATATATTTCACATAGTAATTCACAAAGAATAAAAATATTAAAATGGCTTTGGGTCTCTTGGAAGATTTACTGTCTTACTCAGATGAAAAAAAATTCTCCAAAGATTAGGCCTCTGCCACTGAACAAGCCTATACTTAAATCATCTCAGTGATTTCTAGGAAAGGAAATTCAATAACTTACACTAACAAGCAAACAATATTCACACACAAGAAAGTATTCTGCACAGACTATGTCTCTCAGTGCATTTATAATTCCATGGAAACTGAGAAATAGAAGCTATAGTGCATGAATCATATTCAAGTGCAGGAAAGTCTCATGAAAACAATTACCTAGATAAAGAACAATCTAATATCCAAAGTTATTTCCATATCATGACCCAGTGAAATATGTTTAGTTAATGCAATTCCAATGAGTTCATTATAAGTATTTTTTTTACTAGTCCATCTTTATTTTAAACACATTGTTTATAAAAAATAACCTTGATGAGTTAACCACACTGTAATGGCAGAGAAAAGCTGATTTATAATTGAGGTTGGAATATTAACAGTTGATTTTTCTGACCACCACAGAGTGATGATAATGTTGGTGACTATTCTATCTGAAATATCTGAATTCTAAAACCATTCAAAACTATCAAACCATCCTCCCTGATAAAACACCGATCTGTAGTTTTGATAGTCTCAGCCAAGATGAAGGAAGGAAAATAGAGAGGAAATTGGAATAAGAAAATTTAGTAACTACTGTCTCCTTCCAGATTCATTCTATCTATTAAAATCTGCTGCACATTTGCTGTGTTTTCTCCCCAGACATGATGGCTAGGAATAGAATTTACACATAAATGAATTCTAACAGTATCTCTTTACCAAAATGCATACTGATATTAGAGTTCACTATATTAGAATTAACTTTATATTTTTTCCTAAATATATTTCCATAATACATCAATCAACAAACGACTTAAATTGAGTGTGTATGCACATGTGTGTGTTTGAGACAATAATAAGGAAATGAGGAGTGGGGGGGGGTGGGAAAGAAACTATTCTGTGGTACCTCTCTCTACCTTAAGTTACTTAATGAGTCTAAACACCAACTCTCAAGTGTATGCTTCATCCCCAGGGAGACTGATTCTCAATAGCAAGTTTGCTGCACATTATATCCCCATGACTTATGTATTTCATAACTGGGAGTTTGTACCTTTTGACTTCCTTCATCCATTTTTCCCAAGATGATATAAAATTTTTGTCACTAAAATTGAGTGGTTAAACTTGCATAAATTAAAATCACATGTGATGCCACTCCACTGTGTTTCTATAATGCATGAGAATATTTGTTCCTTCTTCTCTACCCTTTGAAATTGTGTCCAATTAGTACAACAATCCTGTAGCATCAGATATTTGTGCATGTGTAAATGAAAGACTGCAATAAGGACTTATAAGGGTTGTGATTCCATTCAGTCAACCATGAAAGTCAAGATTGTCTGGGGTGGAGGGGGCGCAGGGATAGAATTGAAAGATAGCACATTGGATTATATATAGATTGTGAGTGCTTTGTCTGCCAGGCTAAAGAATCTAGATTTTTCTAGAGACATTGGGGAGGTTTGCAAACAAGAGGAGCATTGCATGTGCCACTTATATTGCTAAGATAGTCATCTGTGATATATTGGGCAGTAATGATGGATTTCTTCATGTATTCAGTGCACAAACATTTCCTCCCTCTCTGTTTTATGACCCACACTGTGACTCATTAAAAGAAAAAAAAAAAAGCAGCAGGGACTGGTTTGGCTCAGTGGATAGAGCGTTGGCTGCGGACTGAAAGGTCCCAGGTTCGATTCCGGTCAAGGGCATGTATCTTGGTTGTGGGCACATCCCCAGTAGGGGATGTGTAAGAGTCAGCTGATCGATGATTCTCTCTCATCGACGTTTCTAACTCTCTATCCCTCTCTCTTCCTTTTTGTGAAAAAATAATAAAAAGAAAAAGAAAAAGAAAAAGAAAAAGAAAAAGAAAAAGAAAAAGAAAAAGAAAAAGAAAAAGAAAAGCAAACAAAAAAACCTCTTATGGAGTTAGAAGGAGTAGATAGGACTTGTAAGCTTAGAAAAGGCTTAGTTTATAAGGAAATGGAAGATATCCATATCAACTCAGCTGATGGTGTCACCATTCACAGCACAAGATAGGACTGTCAGGTGAGGGGTGAAGGTGACAGAACCCCTTTAGACACACAAGTGTGATGTGCTTGCACAATATCCAGTGCGAACCAGCAGACACCTGCTGTGCACACTAGCACATAGCAGGAAAGAGTAACATTGAGTTGTTAAGTTTCCAGGACAGAAAAATATAATAGAGAAAATGTTACAATTATTAAATGAGAAGCCAAAACCATATAAAAATTATCTTTAGAAATCTCATATGATTTATAAAAATTAATAGTTCAGTCTGATGCATACTTATATGCATCTTAGAATTAATGACTGGCCCTGGCAGAGTGGCTCAGCTGGTTAGAATATTTCCCAATAAGCCAAGATTTTAGGTTCCATCCAGTCAGGGTACATACAAGAAATAACCATGAATGTATAAATAAGTGGACCAACAAATCAGTGTCTGTGTGTGTGTGTGTGTGTGTGTGTGTATCTGTGTCTCCCCCTTCCTCTCTCTTTAAAATCAATCAAAAATAAAAAAGAATGACCTAAATAGGATATCCCCTTTTGTTCCCTCATTAATGAGAGCTTCTGCTCAGGAAAATAACAAATAAATAAGAGAGATGAAACAAAACAATCTGCAAGTTGATAATCTTTCATGAATGTGGGCATTATTACAAATCTTTTGATTTAAACTGTCTCTCCTTCAGGAAATCATGTCTATAACAAAGTAAATTAAATGGAAACGTAATCCCTGACTGGTATTTGATGTATTTTTCTTTCTTATAAAAGGTAGGATCGTTACAATAGCTAATACATAGAAACCACCTCACTGTCCATCAATGGATGAATGGATAAGATGTATTATAGTACACACACACACACACACACACACACACACACAATGACATACTACTAATATAATACTAAGCCATAAAAAAGGAAATCTTTTCATTTGAGACACCGTCAATGAAACTTGAAGGTATTATATTAAATGAAATAAATCAAACAGAGAAAGACAAATATCCTCCGATTTCACTTATATGGGAATATAAATAAAACAAAACAAAGGAACAAACAAAACAAGCCAAAGGCATAAATACAGAGAACAAATTGGTGATTACACGAGGAGTTTGGGGGATGGGCAAAATGGGTTCAGGTGGTTAATTGCATGGTGATTGATAATTAATGATAGACTTGAGTGATCAATTTGTACTGTATACAAGTTTCAAATTATTACATTGTTCATCTGAAACTAATATATTATATACTAAATTTACCTCACTAAAAAGGTAGCATTGTTTATGAAAACATTCCAACAAATTTAGGAAATCACTTGAAATCTAATTCCTTCCCTTTGTGCTTAAGAATTTTTTTAAAGGAGGTGAAAGGCAGATTTAAGATATCTCAGATTGCATGCTAGGAGAAGAAAAGTAATCGCAAAAATTCTCCAAATATCTCAATTAACCAACTATCCTATCATCCTATCAGTGCCATCTCTCACCTCTCCATTCTTGCCTTTCAACATGGTGTGGTACTAGCTGAAAACCCAGCAATAAGTAGAAAGCGACAAAGCATTAAAGACTTTTTTCTTGGTAGAAGAAAGACTTTCTCTTAGTTTAATGCAGTCATGAATATTAAGATTGCATAAAAATAAGCTATTTGAGGGTGAGTTTTGCAGACCCCATTTATTATAGAGGAGAGAGGGTGTCCTGGGTAGGATGGCAGTTAGACATATAAATGTATACTGCCCTTTCACAAAAATAAATAAATAAATAAATAAATAAATAAATAAATAAGCAAGCAAGCAAGCTCTGGTCATCATGGGGAAATTCAGGATCAGAGAGCAGGGGCAGGGGCAGGGATAGGCACTAAACAATCCAAATTCCCTTGCCTAGGATCCCTTGTAATTGACACTGCACGTTCACCAGATGGCTAAACACAGTTCAGGGTACAGTTTTATTTATGAAAAAAAAAAAAAATGAAGAGAGAGAACTGCCCTGAAGTGAGGTGGTGAGATGCAAATACAACACAATGGTAAGAGTATAGTGGACAATATGCCCACAATGGTTCAGAAAGGAAAAGACCATCGCCATTGGTCAGAGGGAAAAGAAGGCTTCATGGAGGAGACAGGTGAGCTGAGGCTCAGGGAAGAGCTGGCTACTGGGAATGTGTACATCACATTCACATTAAAGGGAAAGATGCAACTTAGCAGAAATTATGTTAGACAATCACAGGGCATCAGATTGTAAAGGCCAACAGGCCACTTGAAAGTGAATGGGACTATTTACTACATGTAACGGAGGGAAAAGTTAAAAATCCCAATATATTAGCATCTGTTTTTGGGAAAATTAATCCCATATCTTCCACTCTAGAATTGATTGGAAAGGGTTATATCAAGAGAGTGAAGGACAATTTGGAGGTTGCTGCTAGGGTGGTGGCAATAAGGATGGAAAAGTGATCTGGAGAAATTCTCAAACATAACATGGTGACTAATTGCACTTGGGAGATAAATGGAACTGAGCTAATAAGGCAGCTTTAGGAATGCAGGTCCAGGTAACCAGATAACGATTCAGCCAATGAAAGGGATGAGAAATTCATTTTTAATGCAACCTGCTTGAAAAGAAGACACTTGGAAAAGATGCCATGGAATTATGGTTTTTTTCTTTAATGTGTTTTCAGAGAGGAAGTGAGAGGGAAAAAAGATAGAAACATCAATGATGACAGAGAATCATTGGCTGCCTCCTATACACCCCTAACTGGGGATGAAGCCTGCAACCCAGGCATGTGCCCATGACCTTAATTAAACCGGGGACCCTTCAGTCCACAGGCCTACACTCTATCCATTGAGCCAAACCGGTCAGGGCTGGGATTGTGTTTTGCATGGCCAGGTGAGCTCATGGGCAATGTGAACTCAATGGCAAAGGAGTTATGTAAAATCCTTCCCCTTGCCACCCTCAAGTCACATGGATTTATCTAAATGTCTATAGCAGTGGGCACTGTATTAGTTCCCCCCCCCCCCATATTAATTCTCCAGTGATGAAAGTCTGCATGAGAACAATATTCTATTTTGTCAGTCACCTCTATTATGCCACACAAAGTCAGATTGGCTTATTCATCAAATTACCCTATTACACACACAGATACAATAGGGGCCCCATCAATTCAGGTCCTCATCTTTTTTCAAAAGCTCTGTCCACATATTGCAGCACCACATAAAAATCATCCCAGTTGTGTACCACAGTAGGAAAAAAAGGAAAATCTGTTTCAACACAGTCTCATGCCTATGACAACAAAAGCAGGGAGCATTATGTTATTTTTTCTTTGACTCCAAACTAGAGAAGAACATTTATTTCAGATCCTACATACCACAAATGCCTGAATAAATATATGTATATATTTATATAGAATACATTTTAAAATATTTTTATTTGAGGAAAAATGGGAATGAGTCAACAGTGGTCTATTGCCCTGGCTCTCCCATATCGGCTCTCCCTTCGGGTAGGCCAAATGCATATTCTCAAATACAGCCCAGGCCAAAGTGAATTGGACTTCTCACCCCTTCCTGCCCTCACACTCTTCTGAGGACTTCTTTCACCTCTAAAAGCAATCTTTCATTTTATTTTTTTCATTACTTTAATCCAGCCTTTGTAAATCCAGAAAGAAACAGAGTATGTCTTAGTACAAACCCTACCCAAGTGGAAGGCACCCTCCTTAGGTTGCATGCTTAACTATGCAAGTATTTTACTTAATCACAGAATCAAGCAACAGCTCTATTCCTTTAATAATTAAGCATGAGATCTCTTCAAATGCAAATGAGGCCAAGGCTTTTTCTGGAAAAGAGGTATCTACCATCCATCCAAGCAGCAGAACACATTCATTATAAGAAAGTGAAAATGACGTAGAGCCAAATTTGGGCAACTGTGTCAAGCTAATGAATGAGTAAGGATGATGGCTAATATTAACTTTGACTTTGAAGTAAAAAATCAACAAATATTTACTATCAACTCTTAATTTGATAAAATAATGCCAATACCAGAACATTTAAATGAGATTTTAGTTTAAAATACCAGGGAGGTTTGATATAAGATAGTATAAAAGCTGCCTGCCAATTGGAGCAACCCAAAGTCAGAGAAGACTTAATGAATAAATCCTGGGACATCAGCAAAGGTTTCACAGAGGAGTTGAGATGTCAACTGGGATTAATTGGGTCTCGCTGGGTAGAACAGGCAACAGACAGGGTTAGCAAGATGGGTGGAGGTAGTAATGGGAAAGAAGACACAGATGGCAAAGCAAAAACCATGCACTAGAGAACTTGGGTAAACCAGAGCGGCTGGAGTAGAAATGCCAATGAGAGGAAATGCAAGGGAAAGGCTCAAAAATAAAGTGTTAGAAAGTAGATTAGTGGTTGCCTATGTCCCAGGTGAGGGGGATAGAGAGCGAATGCTAATATATATAGAACATTTTCTGGGGTGACAAACACTGTAAAATTAGACTATGGTTGCATAATGTCAATATACTAAAAACCGTCAAACTGAATATTTTAAATGGGTTTGTATTATGGGTTGTGAATTCCATCTCACTAATGCTGTTTTTAAAAAAAGGTATGGAAATGCAAATCAAAATTGCAATGAGATACCACCTCACACTTCACTCCTCACTCATCACTTGTCTTGTTATCACAAGACAAGTGATAACAAGTGTTGGAGAGGTTGTGGAGAAAAAAAAAAAGCCCCTCATTCACTACTGGTAGGAATGTCAACTGATACAGCCACTATGAAAAACAGTGTAGAGATTTTTTTAAAAAATTAAGAATAGAGTTACCATATGACCAGCAATCCCTCTCCTGGATATCTATTAGAAATATTTGAAGATATTTTTTCATAAAGCTATAGATACCCTATGCTTATTGAAGCATTATTCACAGTAGCCAAGACATGAAAACAACTGAAGTGTCCCTCAACAGTTGATTAGACAAAGAAAATGTGCTACATACAATGGAATACTACTTGGACCTCAGAAAAGAGGAAATACTGCCATTTGCAAGAGCATGGGTAGGTCTTGAGAATATCATACAAAGTGCAATAAGCCAGATGGAAGAACTCAGGAACCAAAACTCTGTGGGTCTCCAAATTCATTTGGCAATTTCATTAAATTGTGGAATATAACACAAAGCATCAAATGAACAAATAAGACAAACAAAAAAAATCCATAAACACAGACAATAGTGAGGTTACTAAAGGGAAAGATGGAAAGGTGGTAAAGGCTAAATGTGGTCAAATCTATTGTAACAGAAGGAGATTTACTTCTTTTGACTTTGGGTGGTGAACACACAACACAATATACTGATGTTTTGTTATATAATTTTTTACTTAAAACCTATGTAATTTTATTAACCAATGTCACCCCAATAAATTTAAGTTTTAAAAAGAAAAAAAAGGGGGGGTGGGATATATCTGAATCACTTCTTAAAAGCCTTCAGATACTTTTAAAACTGAATATGAAACTCTGCCTTGTGATCCATGAGCTCATTCTAATGGTCATATTCTGCATAAATACTACAACTTTATCTTGGAAAACTCTAAATACTTTTACATTCATCTTAATTTAAAAACTTTTTGAGTGTCCTTGAAATCATGAATTTAAATTAGTATTATGCTCTCTATTCACTAGCTAAAATTGTGATGTGATTTAGGAATAAAAAAGTCTAAGTACAAATTGAGCATTTTTACACAATGAGCTGGTAGAAATTTTGGGATAAGCTAAAATGATTAAAATTTAACATACACCTAGAGGAAAGGCGGATTATATGCTAAAGTACTAAAATGGCTTAGGTATGCCTAATTTCTTTTTGCTATACTACATTGATTTTCTAAAGATAATGCTGAATAATAATCTCTTCTTAGTGAAAACTGATTTCCCCCAGTGCATATACAACTGTTGTCTATCTGTATTCACAGAATATGCTGAGATTTCTACATCTTGCCAGACGAATAAAAACTCTGTGGGTCTCCAAATTCATTTGGCAATAATTTGTTTATGCAATGATAAAGCAGTGCAGTCATTTGTGTTTAAGTGTAAAACAATGGAGGATATAAATTTATTTTTACTGTAAATGAGAGAGTGTTCCATTGTTCTGCACAATCCATTAACTACTCTACCTAAACAAAGTCTCTATAATGTTGTGTTTCTCATTTTATGAATTTTTATAGCTAATGTATTTTCAGCCAGGAATAGCATGGTGACTAGCAGGGAGTTCAATAAGACTATGTGGCAATTCAATAAATGTAGAAGAATTTCTCAGCAAATAGAAAATAATTATTGATCACCAAGTTTTGGAAAGCTTTAAAATTGATTTTTACTACAAAAAAAATTTTTTTTTGAAGAAAACAAAGAGGAATTATATAGAAGGTTTCAAAACTAATAAGATGTGAGTTTTCTTATTTGTATGTTAATTTGTAGATTTAATAGCCCCTAATTCAATTGGACTAATGTCTTTTATGTGAGCATGGCTTGCAGATAAAGGCTATCTGGTAAATTATCTAAATTTCTGAATTGATGTCTCTCCAAAGAGGGAGAATTAATACATTTTTAGCTTGGGAACCACAGTTAATAGTCCAAACTAAGTTACTATGCATTTGGAAGATCCATGTAGTTTCATACCTACTACTTATTTACTTGCCCCAATATATCCCCAGAAGAGATTAGCAATTGCTTAAATTTACAATTAGGTTCACTACCAAATTAGATTAATGCAATTCAGAATTAGAGTATGAAAAGAGAGTAGAAGCATCTTATCTGTGATAATGACTAAGGATAGGGCAGCAGGGAGGGGGGAGAGAGAGAGAGAGAGAGAGAGAGAGAGAGAGAGAGAGAGAGAGAGAGAAGAGAGAGAGAGAGAGAGAGAGAGAGGGAGGGAGGGAGAGAGAGAAAGGGAAAGAGATTAATTATAGAAATGGGAGTAATATAATTCAAATCTATCAATGATATAAAATCTAGTTAGAGTCTCTTAACCAGTCAATAATTTTCTATGACAACCACTAGGTAGTAACCACAATAGATATGAGTTTATCTTTTATTTTCTGAATGTAACCTACTTTAGAAAGTGTCGAAAATACAACAAAATAGTAAAATGTTAGTCAAAAAAGAAAATGATACTCTAGAAATTGAATAACTACTCCCCAGAAATAAAATTAGAAATTAAGATACTCCTTAACCAGATTTACAAATACCACGTTTTTCTTATTTAATTCTCAATGCAGACAATGCTTTATCTACACCCCAATCAGTAGATAGGTATAAATATAAACATAGGTATGGAGATAGATGATAGAGATAGAGATAATAGAGATAGAGATAGAGATAGAGATAGAGATAGAGATAGAGATAGAGATAGAGATAGAGATAGAGATAGAGATAGAGATAGAGATAGAGATTGGGGGGGGGAGAGAGAGAGAGAGAGAGAGAGAGAGAGAGAGAGAGAGAGAGAGAGAGAGCGGGAGAGAGCACAAGCGTGAGCGATAGAGCAAGCTAGATATACATCCTCCATGCTACTCTGGGATATTACCACCCCCTGGTGGCCAGTTTGGGGAACATGCTTCATTACCACCTTATTTCTCCCCCAATTATATAAAAATGCACATTTTACTTTTTAATATTTTCATATCTTCCTGCTTGACTCAAGTAATTTCATCTCAAGAAATCAATTTTCAGATATTTACATATCTAAGGATTTATGGATTTATTATCTTCAGTTATTATATCTCTTCCAACTCAGTAAATTTCTTTAGGAAAATAATTTTCTATCTCCTTACCCTTCTTCCTGTCTCACTCTTTGAACTCTATAATGAGTTAAATATGAATCAATGAGTTTAGGGTTCAAGTAAATCATCACTAATAAGTGTATTATTTCTGGTAATAGGACTTTAGAAAAATCATATCAAAGGGCCATAAATGAGATATAATTATATAAAGTAAATAAAATTCACAAATATAATTTAAATAAATATCAGACCCAGTACTATCTACATTAGATGTAATTTTAAAAATGTTAGATTCAGTAAATCTACATTAAATGTAATTGAAAATATATTAGAACTACTACTATCTCCCTTAAATATAATTTGATAAGTGACTAAAATATCATTTCAAATCTCTATAACTGTTTCCCCACTTGCTGAAATCTTTTAACTAAATATGCCTACATACTATATGTGTTATACAGTAAAAGCTAGTTCTAGATTAATTTTCCTGCTTTTTTGCATTCTATGTTTTTGTTATTAACATAGAATATTTTATGAACTATAATTGATGATATAGATTTTTTTTTGGTTGGATTTGACTAAACACTACACTTTCTCTGGAGAGAAAAACTTTTCATGTTTTGTGCATCCTATAACTGTAGAGAAGAAAATGTTACCTTCCTACAGCACAGAGCAGAACTATTATCGCTATGTTTGCTGAGAATATACCCTCGCAGCATAATCAGCATTTAGTCTGAACATGAACTGCCCCCACTGTGATGAAAGGCAGTCTCATAAAAACAAAAGGGCAATGGTTTGGAACCAGACAAACTTAGGTGTCAATATTCAACCTACCATGTAAGTAGCTATTTAACCTTGACTAAACTGCTAGGTTCTCTGAGTGATGATTTCCTCATCTACAAAATGTGGCTAGTAAGCCTATATTCTAGGGCTGTACAAATGCATGCAGGCAGGTCTGCATAAGACAAATGCATATACACATGCGTGCACACACTCACACACTTTCCTCCAACCCCCCCGTCATTGATATCACTACTTTTCTCTGTGTTGGCTTTACTGTCTCGAACTTGCTGTGCCATGAAGCTGTAACCACAGCAGAAGTCAGAACAAGAGGTATATCTTAATAGTTTCATGGGAATATAGGACTTTTCCTAACTAGAACCATCAGAAAACAATTCTGGGAAAACACTTTCATTGGCCCATATTGAGTTAAAGACTCATGGCTAGCCAAATTACTCTACCCTGGGGAATGTAGCATTATAGTGAAGCAGCGTGAGCAGGACTTAGGGGCACAAGGTCTCAGGCAATAGAAGCGGGGTGGGCAACCTAAGGAGACAGATACTGGCTTATATATGCACCACATTGGCATATTGAGTTCCTCATTTTCTAGAATAAATAGACTTATATTTTTAAATCAGTAGTCATTATTCAATCCTCAAATACATCTATCTGCCTGGATGACTACAGTAGTTTTCTTGCTGGGTACCCCTTCCAGATTCATCTACCCACCAATCTCCTTTCACATTACTTTCAGGCTCAAGAAACAACAGTGATTTTGTGTGGCTTGTCAAAAAAAAAAATCATATGTCATTTAGCCATAAAGCCATTTCAACGCCTGGCCCTTCCTTATCTAGCCCTCCTTAGTTGGTAACTGTTCCTTAAGATGAACCATTCTTCTCCAGTACTTAATATTTCCTGCCATATTGCAACCATTATCCCCAGGCCTCTGATTATGCTAATCTCATTAGGTAAACTGGTCCACTTTTAAATTTCCAAATGCAATCAAACCTTTGCAACCTAATGTTCCATTTTTTAAAATTTTCTTTTTATATGCAATGCATATTGATTCTGTCCTTCCTTGAATTCTTACAATCCAAGATGATAATAATACTACAAGATAAATATTAATAATTTATTATTTCCTAATTGCTTTGTAATCTCTCCATGTAGGTGTTAAGTGCTTTGGGAGCACAGACACATCTTTGAAATACCATCCTCTAAGATTAAGTTGCTTAGAGACAAGGTCCTCACAGTGCTGGGCCTCAGGGGCACTGAGCAACAAGTACCCGAGTGGCATGCCCTCTGCAAACAGAGAACGTCAATGCTTAAAGAGTTAACCCTGGGATAAAAATAAATAGAACTGTTCTGTGATTAAACTCATCTATCTCATTTCTCTGTGGCTGTCATGAAAATGTTGTTTCTAACTCAACATTTAAGTCCAGTTCCGCTACTGGATAAAGGTCATCCTCAGGTGGTCATGTGACAGAAAGGGAGTCAGAGACAGGAGATGTGCCCATGTTTACAATCTTTTCATGGCCAGAGTCTCTCCACAGGGGAGACCTGGTGCTCTCATTCATAAATAGGTCAGCAGTCTGCCTCTGTGGACACTAGCAATCATCTTCTAAAAACATTTGAACACCTTAACTCCTGAATCCTAAGTAGCTAATTCATCCTTATATTAGGCTGAGAAGAAAAATGCCATTTCTTCATGTCCTAACTGATAGGTGGTTGCTATTTCTAGGAGTGATAAAAAGTGCCCAACTTAATGGCTTCTTAAAGTGCCATTTCTTTTTTCTTTTTGACTTATAAATTCACAGAACCTAAAACCTACTAAAAATTATATGAAGAAAGCTGACATTCTGAAGCAAATAGATCAGGCAAATGACTGTAGAAAAACAAGATGTACATACTTTAGTACTATTGATCTATTTATGTGGAAAGCTGCAGAAATGGGAATTCATAGTGGGCAGGGATAAGGAAAGTGAACAAATGCTGATTTAGAGTGATAAGTGTTTCAAAACTAAATTGAATAAACTAAAGCAACCATCTGTTTTATAAACTTAAATGAAAAATTGTTAGTAAATCTTCTGATGGGACACTGTTGTTTTGGCAGAGAACCAGTTTACAAGAAACAGAACAAATGGGCAATCCAGCATAGTTCATAAAGGATAACTACATTTCCCAGTTATCCATCTGGGTCCTTTTCATTTCAGTGCTTTAATTAAAACTCAATGGTATTATCAATCTGTTACATTTTTCATGGTGATGGTTATTACATTTACAGTACAGCAGGACTACAAATTAAAGTGAGGCAATGATAAATTTCAGCTCCAAATTTCATTTCTGTTTCTCCAGCAACGAATACTCTGATAATATTTTTTAACTCACTCATGTTTACAGAACAATTTCCATGATTTTTTTATGATTAAAATAAAGGGGGGAAAAGAGAAGCATGATTTTTTTCACAGCTTTTTTTTTTCTTTTTGCATGAATTATATTTTATGACTTTTCTATCAACCCACTCTGTAAATATATGTGAGCTGGGCTCCTGAAATCTTTAATAAATTTGTTCTTATGGCTTTCTTTTTTAAAATATTTGTTTTCTTTTTCGAATAATATTTTTGTATTAGACTCCTTTGAATTCAAATAAGAAGCATATAATTCAATTATGAATTTCAGTGATATAACTTATTGTAAAATATGGTTAATTTATATAAAAATCATTCACAAAAAGAAATTATTACCTATTTGTATTAAGGATGTCTCTCCAAATCCGGAGCAATAAATATGTATTCTTTGGAGTATACCAGAAATATAGTCACATGATGTTATTATCATATGATTATAAATTTATTTAAGATAACCAAACAGAATGCAGTGGGTTACACTGAAAAACAAATGCCATACAAATGCTTTCAAAATATTAAAAACTATACAGCAATAAGCAAAATTGTAAAATTCAGATTGAGGAAAACATTCAGAATAAAATTTTTTAAATGTACAAAATACATCTCTCCCTTTCCCATCTTCCTCTCTACTGACCCCTAGACCTGAAGAGGATGCACACAAAAATGGAAATAACCCAATATGTCCTCACAGACAATCAAAAGGGCTTTTACTACCCCTTAAGAAGAAGAAAGTATTGGTTTGAAATAACTCGTGTCAAATATTAATTTGAAAAATCTCCATTCTTGTTAACATTCCTACATACCTATGCAATGGTTGTTCTCTATCAATGTCTTCCATCAGTCAGTCCTGACCTCTATACAGTCTACTTGTTTGGACCAAGGTAGACTTCTTTTCCTGAATTAGATTCAAGTCAACCTTTCTCAGAATGGAACACCCATTCCCCATAAATGCTTAGTAAATGCTCTGCCCTTTCTCACTCACACTTAAGCCCTTTGTTACTCACACAGGTGACCAATGTTCAGCACCAAACAAGGGCTCCATCCCAGAAGCTAATTATTTAGTAAGGATCCCAGGACATCATTTAAATGTTAAAAGATGTATATTCTAGTCACAGTTGTCGGCAAACTCATTAGTCAACATTGCCAAATATCAACAGTATAATGATTGAAATTTCTTTTGAAAGCCGAAAACTGACTTCTGCACATGGGCCACTAAGTTTCAATCGCAGTGCTTGTGCGTGCTTGCACGTGGTATTTTGTGGAAGAGCCACACTCAAGGGGCCAAAGAGCCACATGTGGCTCGCAAGCCGCAGTTTGCCAACCACTGTTCTAGTGAAAAGGAAATGGAAATTTTTCTTGCTAGTATTCTAGGAGTCAATTTTTCTGAAACTCAACCCAGGTTTTACAATGGAAACACAGCTCCCCTGGAAGTTAGCATATGGGTTGACCATCTGAGCTACTCCTGTTTTAACCAAGTGTGTATGTATTTGAGGTGAGCGATCAGGAAAGAGCTCACAGCAGGTCATGTTTTACTTGTTCTTAAAAGATTAAAACTAGTTAAATATGTAGAGATAAGAAAATAAAAAATTAAGGGGGAAAGGAAGGGAGAAAGGGAGTAGGGGGAGGTAGAAAGGGGAAGGGGGAGAGCTATGAAGGAAGAGAAATAGACTTCAAGGAAAGACAAGTAATTCCATAACGCTCAAAACTGTGTTCAATGAAAGACAGAATGTAAAGCTGAGGCAGAAGATAAATCATAAGGAGGTTGTTTTTTTGTTTTTGAGGAGGTATATAACAAAATTCAGATTTATCCTAAAACTGGTGGAGAATTAGTGAAGGATTTTTGCAGGAAAGTGTTAAAATCAGGTTTGCATTTTATAAAGATAAGTTTGTACTTATCCAACAATTCAAAAGGTGGAGATAAGGAAACCTCTTAAAGACAACAGAGTAGCAATGCATTTGAAAAGCAAGGATAAATAATAGGATTATTTAAGACAAGAAAGGGGAAGGGACTTAGACAGTGGTGGGGTGGAAGGAATAATTATGTATTAATACAGCCAGCCTAGCTGAGAAGATCTCACAGAAATTCACAATGGGATTGACTGAAGAGGTTCTCAGAGCACCAGTTTGCACGAGTAGAGTTTGAGGGAGATCTGCACACAATAAGCATGTGAGGATTTCAAACACAAAAGTTAGGAATGTGTTGCCATAGCTGGTTTGGCCCAGAGTAAAGAGATTTGGCCTGTGGACTGAGGGGTCCCTGGTTTGATTCCAATCAGGGCACATGCCAAAGTTGTGGGCTCCATCCCCAATAGGGGGTGTATAGGAGGTAGCATATCAATGATTCTCTCTCATCATTCATGTTTCTATCTCCATTTCCTTCTCCTTTCTTCTCTTAAATTAATAAAAATATATCTAAAAATTTGGAAATGCGTGTGTGTGTGTGTTTGTGTGTGTGTATCTGCCATGAATATGTTCTGAATCCCACACGAATATTAAAATGTAGGTGTGCCTCTGATTGCAAGAATTAAAGTAGAGTGAGTATAGGAAGAAAAGAGTTGAACATAGATCCCTGAGGAATAAAGACACTGAAAGGCGAGTGAAGAAAATTAACTTAAAAGAAAGAAAAAATGAATAACCAGACATGTAGAAAATGAGAGAAAGGTTTTCAAGAGAGGAAACAATTTCTATGAAGAAAATATTCCAATTGTGTGAAATGCACAAGGGATTTCAAGAAAAATCAAGACCAACATGCCTGTTTAATAATGTTTTGTTTGTTAATCCTTACCTAAGGACATTTTTTCCATTGATTTTTAAAGAGAGTGGAAGGGAAGGAAGGAGAAAGAGGGGGGAGAGAGAGAGAAACATCAATGTGAGAGAAACTCATTGAATGCCTCCCTAGCATACCTCAATTGGGGCTGGGGATCAAACCTGCAACCCAGGCATATGCTTTTGACAGGGAATAAACTCCACAACCCTTCCATGCACAGGCCAATGCTCTAACCCTGAACAACCAGCCAGGGCTGATTGCAAGAATTAAAGTAGAGTGAGTACAGGAAGAAGAGAGTAATGATAATCTTTGTAATTACAATATTATAAGGGAGGTATTATCCTTGATATTTTGTTATGTTTATTACAAATGAAGAGAGTAAAGGCTCTAAGGTTTATATAACTTTTGCAACATCACAAGTCAAGTGAGCCATGGAGCAGAATTTTGAATTCACACTATTGTGGACCACGTTTTCAAACTTGCTCTTTCTTCCATGACCTTCCAAAATTTGACTGAAGGAAAGTGAAGGTTGAAGGAAAACGCATTTTTTTAAAATCTATAATAATAAAAGGGTAATATGCTAATTAGACTGTGTCAACCAGATGTCCGACTTCCTTCTGAACGTTAGAGGGAGACCAGTCCAGCAACCAGAGGCAGTTAGGGGTCCGATCAAGCCGGCAAGCAGAGGGAGTTAGGGGCAATCAAGCAGACAGTAGAGTGATTGGGGCAATCAGGCAGGCAGGCAGGGGAGCAGTTAGCAGGTGACCAGGCTGGCAGGGGGACAGTTAGGAGGCAACCAGGTCAGCAAGCAGAGGCAGTTAAGGGTGATCAGGCAGGCAGGTGAGCAGTTAGGGGAGTTCAGGCAGGCAGGCAGGTGAGTGGTTAGGAGCCAGCAGTCCCAGATTGTGAGAGGGATGTCCGAGTACCAGTTTAAAGCCTGATCCCTTTGGAATGGGGCCTACACTAGCAGTCAGACATCCCCAGAGGGGTCCCGGATTGGAAAGGGTGCAAGCTGAGCTGAGGGGACCCTCCCATGCATGAATTTCATGCACTGGGCCTCTAATATAAATATAAAGAAGAAGAAAAGAGAGAATGAGACAGGAAAATAGAGAGATATAAACAATATAAGAAGTGAGTCAGATCATTTATTGAAGCAAGTTAATAAAGAGATTATCAAGATGGAGATTCCAGGGGAAAGGATGTGACAAAAATAGTAGGAGGGAGCCACCTGTCTCAGATATGGGAAAAGAAGGGAGTTCTATGTACACAGCAAAGGCAGCAGCAAGGAGTTTGTGAAAGTGGAGAGATATTTTGTCTGATCTATTTATTGTAGGTTTTTGTTTGTTTTTCAGCTAAAGTTAATCAAAAATCTATTTGCAAAGAAGAAGGAGAATGAAAGTATTAGAAAAACTTATAACATTCTGCCTAGCATTTTAAGTTATTTTATAATCTTAAAAGGGTAATGTCATATTCCTTTCTATTATAAATAATAGCATAAAATACATGTGTTCTATGTTTAGGAGAAAGGGAAAATCAAGAAAATTATATCTTCAAAAATATAATTCAAAAATTATATTTTTGAAAATGTGTAAGAGTAAGGAGATTGAAGCAGAAATCAAAAAATCCATGACAAAAGGGCTTTCCTGGATAATTTTTTTAAAATATTTTTTATTGGTTTTTTACAGAGAGGAAGGGAGAGAGATAGAGAGCCAGAAACGTCGATGAGAGAGAAACATCGACCAGCCGCCTCTTGCACACCCCCCACCGGGGATGTGCCCGCAACCAACGTACATGCCCTTGACCGGAATTGAACCTGGGACCTTTCAGTCCACAGACTGACGCTTTATCCACTGAACTAAACCAGCTTCGGCAACTTTCCTGGATAATTTAAATAAACATTAAGAAAGCAATTGACTCCAGTCCTCTAATTCTTCCAAAGAATTGAAGAGGTGAGAACATTCCCAAACTCATTCTATGAGGCCAGTATTGCTCTAATACCAAACCAGACAAAGACACAATAACAAAAGAAAACAACAGATCAATATCTCTAATGAATAATGATGCAAAATCCTCAATAAATTACTAGCAAGCCTAATTGAGCAGCACATTATCAAGTGGGATTCATATGTGAAATGCATAGATAGTTCAACAATCACAACAACATCAATCAATGTAATAAACCATATTGGCAAAGTAAAGCACAAAAAACACAATCATCTCAAATAATGTAGAAAAATCACTTGACAATTTTACATTCTTTTACAATAAAAACACCCAACAAACTTGTAAGATAAGGAAATTATCTCAACATAATAAAATCTGTATATGAAAAACCTACAGCTAACAACCTACTCAATGGCAAAACACAGACAGCTTTTCCTTTAAGATCGGGAACAAGGCATGGTTACTCATTCTCATCACTATTATTCAATACAGTTCTAGAAGTACTAGCAAGTAGATAATAATAATAATAATTAATAGAATGCATCCAAACTGGAAAATAATTATCTGTTTACTGATAACATGATATTATATATCAACTAGAGGACTGGTGTATGAAAATTCATGCACTGAAGTGGGGGTCCCTCACCCTGGCCTGCCCCCTCTCACAGTCCTTGAGCCCTCAGGAGCAGGAGGCAATCCAGTGAATGGCCCCATCACACCTCTGCTGCTGCCACTGCTGACAGTACAAGCCTCACCTGGCCTTGGTTACCTGAGCCTTGGACCAGCCCTGGGTGGCTGGAAGGCTGAGGGAACTGGGGGACTCCAGAGGAGTCTGCTGTGCACCTGCTGCCCTGGTGGGACTGAGGGGACTGGGCACTGCCATCTTGTATCTGTGGGCACCATCATCTTTGGGGGCGTGAGAGTCAATTAGTATATCTCCCTCTTATTGGCTGTGGGCACTATCATCTTTGCAATGGTGTGAGGGATAATTAGCTTATTCTCTCTTTATTAAATAGGATAACTCAAGATTCATAGGTAAAAAAGAAAAACTATTACAATTATTCAACAATTTCATCTATAGAGTATCAAAAAGGATAAAATACTTAGTAATACTCTGAAACAATGAGATTAAATACTTGTACACTATAAAACATTACTCAAAGAATCACAGATGGTACAAAAAGAAAGATATCCCATATTCATGGACTGGTAGACATACTATTGTTAAAATGACCATAGCACTGAGAGCAACCTACAGATTCAATGTACTCCTACTATATCAAAATCCTAAAAAATATTTTGTGCAGTAATATAAAACCCATCCTAAAATCCATATGGAATTGCAAGAGACCCAAATAGATAAAACAATCTTGGAAAAGAATAACAAATTTGGAACCCTCACAATTTCTGATTTCAAAACATAATACAAAATAACTTCTATAAAGACATATATAGACCACTGGAACAGAATGGAGAACCCAGAAATAAACTTGTGTAATACAGCTAAATGATTTTCCATAAACATGCCAAGACACATAATGTGGAAAGGATAGTGTCTGCAAAGTGTTGGGAAGATTGGAGTATCCACATGCAAAACATGAAGTCAGACCCTTATCTTACACTATATACAAAAATTAATGTAAAAATTATTAAAAACCAAAATATAAGTAGTAAAATTTAAAATTTGCTCAAAACACATAGGGGGAAATCTTCAGAACCTTGTATTTTAGTGATTTCCTGTATGTGACATCCAAAGTACAGTTAATAAAAGCAAAATAGACAATCTGATGGGATTACATCAGATTTATAAAAAAATATGTGTGTTTTTTAATTGATTTTGAGAGAGAGAGGAAGAGAGAGGGATAGAGAAATAGAAACATCGATGAGAGAGACACATCATCAATTGCTGCCCCCTGCATGCACCCCTCCTGGGGATGGAACCTGCAAGCCAATTACATGCCCTGACCAGGAATCAAACCCAGCACCTCTTGATTCCTGAGTTGGATGCTCAATCACTGAGTCATGCTAGCTGGGCAGGGCTACATTAAATTTAAAAAGCTTTTGTGCATCAAATAAAACAATAGAGTGAAAAGGCAACCAAACTACAGAATGGTAGAAAATTTTTGCAAATAATGTACCTGAGAAGAGGTTAGTGTCCAGAATATATAAGAAACTTATACAACTTAACAACAACAAAATAAACAACTTTATGTAAAGATGGGCAAAGACTTGAATAAACAATTTTCCAAAAAACAAACAAAAAATGATGAAATGTTCAACAAGCATATGAAAAGATGCTCAACATCACTAATCATAAGAGAAATGCAAATCAAAACTATAATTAGATATCAGTTCACACTCATTAGGATTGCCACCATCAGTTGAACAGAAAATAACAAGTATTGGCAAGGATATGAAGAAACTTGGAACCCTTGTACATTTTTGGTGGAAATGTAAAATGGAGCAGCCATTATGGGAACATTGTATGGGGGGAAGAATTCCTCAAAAAGTTAAAAATAGAATTACCATATGACCCAGAAATCCCATTCCTGGGTATATATCCAAATGAATTCAAAGCAATATCTTGAAGATATATCTGCATATTCATATTCATCACAGCATTATTTATAATAGCTAAAGTTTGGAAACAACCCAAATATTCCTCAACAGATGAAGGGATAAAGAAAATGTGTAATACATATATGCAATGGAATATTACTAAGGTGACCAGACATCCCGCTTTTGGCCGGACAGTCCCTATTTTTAACAATTTGTCCCGCGTCCCCCGGCATTCTAAAAAAGTCCCATGACGGGGGACAAATTGTTAAAAATTGGGACTGTCCTGCCAAAAGTGGGACGTTTGGTCACCTTTAATATTACATGACTTTATAAAAGAGGGAAATCTTGCCGTATGCTACAACATGGATGAATTGCATGGATATTTTACTAAGCAAAATAAGCCCACCACCAAAGGATAAGCAGTGTATAATTCTACTGATATGAATTATCTAAAGTAGACAAAATCATAGAAATAAAAAGTATAAAGATGGCTGTTTGCCAGGAACTGAGGGAAGGAGCTTGGAAACTAATGTTTAGTTACTAAACATTAGGTGACCCTGCTAGCTGTTCTCCACCTGTGGGATGTGACCCACAGGTGGAGAACCGCTGCTGTAGAGCTTAAAACCATCGGAAAACACAGATATTTACATTACGATTCATTAACAGCAGCAAAAGTACAGTTATGATGTAGCAACGAAAATAATTTTATGGTTGGGGGTCACCACCACATGAGGAACTGTATTAAAGGGTCTTGGCATTAGAAAGGTCAAGAACCACTGGTTTATTAGGTATTTAGTGGGTTTCAGTGTTGCAAGATGAAAATGTTTGAGGATTTCTTACATTAAAATGTGACTGTACATAATACCACTAAACTGTACACTTAAAAGTGGTTGAGATGATAAATTTTATAGTCTATGTTTTTTATCATGTTAAAAAAGAACACAAAAAAACAATTTGAATTCACATGCACATAAACTACATGAACATACAGGGGAAAGGCACTTGGGTAAAATAAAACGACATGCAAATAAGAGGATTAAAAGATTGGCTTTTCTTCCTGGGTGGTGTGGCTCAGTGGTTGAGTGTTAACCAATGAACCAGGAGGTCACAGTTCAATTCCAGGTCATGGCACATTCCCAGTAGGTGGCATGTAGGAGACAGCGATCAATGATTCTCACCATTGATGCTTCTATCTCTCTTTCCCTTCCTCTCTGAAAGCAATAAAAATTTATAATAAAAAGGTTGGCTTTCCTATTTTAATAGAAAGGTGGGCTATAGGTAGTTTAATAAAAAGGAGACTAGTCATGGAAAAGAAAAACAGAGACTAGGCATATGTTAGAAATATATATATAATTTTCAAGGTTATCTACTTTAAGTTAAATGTAGCAAATATGGTTCATTAATAAAGTATAGTAAACAAATGGATGTCTCATACCTATGTTTCAAGCTCACTGGACAAGCTGAAACAGAAACATGTAATAAAGATAAGATCATTACTTTTTTAAAAATATATTTTATTGATTTTGTACAGAGAGGAAGGGAGAGAGAGAGTTAGAAACATGGATGAGAGAGAGTCATCGATCAGCTGCCTCTTGCACACCCCCCACTGGGGATATGCCAGCAACCAAGGTACATGTCCTTGACTGGAATCGAACCCGGGACCCTTCAGTCCCCAAGCCGACGCTCTATCCATTGAGCCAAACCGGTCTTGGCAGATCATTACATTTTGAGGTCTAATGTTTGGTTGATAGGTTGAAAGATTATCAACTAGAAATTGCATATCATGGCCAACTAAGTGGATGCTCTCTTCCAAAATATTGTAGCTTTGTTAGACATACTTCCCTTCTTCTTTCCACCTTCAAAAAGATAGAAGTGGCAAGATTTCCAGCCTAGAGAAATTGATTATGGGGAGGAGGAAGTAGACAGGGCCTGGTACCAATATAATCAAGTGGGAAAGAAGGGCACACAATCTATATATATAAAGAGCCAGGGTGTGTAACATCCAAAATGACAGGACAGATGATGGAACATCAGAAGTCAGTCCTGCCGTCAGTGCTGAGTCTCCACACTGATTGTTGTGCTGCCGGTGCTGTGGCTATACAGCACTGACTGCCGAGGGGGCTCCAGATCAGGCCCAAAGAGAGGCCCAGGAGAGAAGCAGGATCTGATCCACAACCCACATGGCAGTCAGTGCTGGGTCGGTGCCGTGGAAGTCAGTCTTGAGGTCAGTGCAGTTGTGGCGGCCCAGCACTTGACTGTCAAGGGGCTGTGAATCAGGCCTGGAGAGAGGCCTGGAAAGAGAAGCAGGGTTTGACCTATAGCCTCCATGGCAGTTGTTGATCAGCTCTTGCCTCTCTTTCTCTCTGGGCCTCACCAGCAGCTGCAGGGGCTGCTGATAAGTCCCACCTCTTTTTTTTTTTTCTTTTTTTTAAATATATTTTATTGATTTTGTACAGAGAGGAAGGGAGAGAGATAGAGAGCTAGAAACATCGATGAGAGAGAGAGTCATCGATCAGCTGCCTCTTGCACATCCCCAACTGGGGATATGCCCACAACCAAGGTACATGCCCTTGACCGGAATCAAACCTGGGTCCCTTCAGTCCCCAAGCCGACACTCTATCCATTGAGCCAAACCGGTTTTGGCCAGTCCCACCTCTTTGATCAGGCCTAGAGATAGGCCCCGAGACACTGACTGGCATAGAACTGACAAATCAGAACCAAATCTGGGTGAATGGTGAGGAGACAATGGCTGGCATAGAAACTGACCAATTAGAACCTAATCTGGGTGAACTATGAAGGCAGAACCTAAAGTGGGGGCTGAGGAAGGGTTTTAAGGGCAATAGCTATTTGGTGTAAGGTGTAAGAAAGTGGTTCAATTTTTTAATGGCTGGTTTGGCAGTATAATGCATATGGTTTGCTATTATTCCAGATATAGGAATTATGTTTTTGTTTGCCAAGAGCATCTCCTCCTGCTGAAACCCCTCTCCCCCATTTAAGCAATCTTATCTTATATAATCTATATATATATACTAATAAAAGGGAAACATGCTAATTAGAACAGGCCATCTTCCAGATGTCCAACTTCCTTCCAGACAAAGCCATGGTGGAGGAGTGGGGGGTCAAGGCAGAGGCAGTTAAGGGTGATCAGGCTGGCAGGGGAGAGAAGTTGGGGGCAAGATCAGGCCAGCAGGGGAAGGCAGTTGGGTGCAAGATAAGGCAGGCAGGGGAGGGCCATTGGGCGTGAGCTCATGCTGACAGGGGAGGACAGTTGGGGGCAAGATCAGGCCTGCAGGGGAGGGCAGTTGGGGGCAAGATCAGGCCAGCCGGCAGGTGAGTGGTCAGGAGCCAGTGATCCCGGATTGTGAGAGGAATGCCTGACTGCCGGTTGTCTGACTATAGTAGGACATCCCCCAAGGGGTCCCGGATTGGAAAGGGTGCAGGTTGGACTGAGGGAACACCCCCATGCATGAATCTCATGCACTTGGCCACTAGTATGATGTATAATTACATGGCAAGTTATAGTCAATGTGGCATAAGTCCATTTTGGTCAGAGAATGGCTGCATTGATTCCCATAGTGGACTAGGCAGCCAAGTGGAAATTAAGGTAAATGTAATGTTATATGGTCACCTTGAACGTGGTTGTCCACCAGAGGTGGGGGCAGGTGCCCAAGAACCAAGAGACTATACAATCTTAATAATAAAAGCCGAGGGTTGTAACGACTGCTCATGACCAAATGCCAACTCTCCTGAAGCCAGCGCTGGGTTGTCCAGCTGTAGCCTGGTGATCCAGCACTGCCCAGGTGGCTGAGACCCAGAAAGTGAGTCAGAGTCTGATCTGCAGCCTCAGTGGAAGCTGTGGATCAGTGTACTTACCTCTCTTTTTCTCTCCCTCTTTCTTTCTGATTTTTGCCAGCAGCCAGGTTTTTCTTTCTTTCCCAGCCTCAGCGGGGACTGCTGATAAGTCTTGCCTCTTTGATCAGGCCTAGAGATAGGCCTGGAGATACTGACTGGCATAAAAACCAACCAATCAGAACCAAATCTGGGTGCTGTGGGGAGCCAATGGCTGCCTAAAAGGTGAAGCTTTTGACACTGGCATAGGAACTTACCAATCAGAACCAAATTGGCCAGCAGAGGAGGGCAGTTGAGGGTGACGTCAGGCCTGCAGGGGAGAGCCTTGGGGGCGATCAGGCTGTGTGTGGGGGGGGAAAGGAGGGGGGCAGTTAGGGTGATCAGGCTGGCAGGCAAGTGAGCAATTAGGAGCCAGTGGTCCCAGATTGTGAGAGGGATGTCTGATTGTCCCTGGGTTCGGGCCTATAATGGCAGTCAGACATCCCACAAGGGTGCCTCAATTGGAGAGGGTGCAGGCTGAGTTAAAGAACCACCCCCCCTTTGTAAACAAATTTCGTGCACCAGGCCTGTAGGAGAGAAATAAAATAATATTGCAGAGAGCATTGAGGCTCTTTATTCTTTTGCTATTATGTATAAATGCATACCTGAGAATAGATATGGATAAATGAATACTAAAAAGCACAAAAGCAGCCCCAGGCTCCAATTTCTCCAACCTATCTTTACAGCTTGGGAAGTTTCTAAGGAAAATAGCCATGTCTCTGTGAAGTGATAACCAGTCAGAAAGATCAGGGACAACTGAGTTCCCACAACCTAGGGGCAGGAGTAATTTGGCCCAATTGCTCTGCTAACTGCAATTAAAGCTACAGTGCTCAGTTTTTCAAATAATGGTTTGTAAAAACAGAAGCTTTGCAAATTTTGTCATCTAATAATTTTTCATTAACATGCTAATTAATTATATAATTAAAGCAATATTGGAAATCTTAGAAAATCAAGGAAATGCTGATTTGAAATCACCATCCAGCCCTTAAGATAGTACTTCCAATAGTAAACCTCTGGAACAAATTCTAAACATTCTACCTACTTTATAGCCAAACTGTGCTTTCACTTTCTTTAGCTTGGAACACCTTACCTAGCCTATGGCCTGAGCTTGGAAGAGAAATGAAACCCAGTCTTGCGCATAAGCAGAGTATGGTATTGTTTAATAGGGGTGTCGAACTCAATCAGAGAAGGGGCCAAAATCTAAAATCCAGCCTAAATCGCGGGCCGAATGGTTTACTGAACAGTCATAAACTGTCATTGTGATGGAAACGCAGCGGAGTGCAGTGATGACAGCGCGGTGCGGGCCACATTGCAAGGCCTGGCAGGACGGATTTGGCCCGCGGGCCTTGTGTTTGACACATTTGGTTTATGAGTTTCTAGAATGAAAAGTCCCCTGGACTTCAATGTGGATAAGCCTGCCTATCATGCATGTAGATTTAGTCTTTGGGGTTATGATGTGGCCCATTTAGAATAAATCTATTGGGAGGTAAGCATTCCAATGAGAAGTAACTTATATTAAAAATGGTTATTAACATAATTTGGTCTGGGTTCTCAAACTGAAGTAAGCCAGGCTCCTAAAAAGCAGATCGCTGCAAGATTAAAGGAAGTATTGACAAGAAAAAGAGGGGGACTCTTCAAGGGAATTGCCTCCTCCCATACTGTAGGGGGCTGGTCCTAATTACAAGGAAATGATCAAGACTATATTTTGGCAAAAGGAAAATTGTACTCATACATTACTGCTTTAAACAACTGTTTTTTTGTTTTGTTTTGTTTTTTTGGGGGGTTGTTGAATGTGAGTGCCATCTTTAGTTAAGGGCTTGAAGGACTAAAGCTATTGAATTGCCAATTATTTACTACCACTGTCCTAGACTGCATGCAATTTTATAAATTCATCATCTGGGAAATTGTTTTGCTTTGGGGCTTGGGAAGTACTACTTTGAAGGACCAGTACTGAAGCCACTGTAAAAGGAGTTCTAAATAACATGAAGACCAGATAAATGAGGGCCTGTAAGAGGAGAGTGCCAGTCAAGGCCAGCACTCCCCCCACGGGACTCCTGCCCAGGGCCCAGAGTTAGGAGGAGTTTTCTGCCATGTCAGAAGGCCAGCACAATATAAATGACAGAAAGGAAGAAACTAGCATCCCTTTTTACTCCATTGATAAGCATGGATATCTTTTTTTAAAAGGGAGAGCCAATTTAAAGTATCACCTCTGGAAAAAGCACTAAAGAGACCGGGTTCCCAAGTCTGGTCCCCACAGCTAGAATTCAAAACCCTTGTAACAGAGCAGAAACAAAGCTGTAGACACTTTCTGCCGTCATCATTCCCTTCCAGGAGTGGAGTTATAAACCCATCAGCAGTGGGTCTGTAACTGCCAGACCTGTACCTCAGAGGTGCTGTCACCTGTCAGTGTCCCCCGGTATCTTCATGACACACATTCAGAGAACACTGAGGACAAGCTCAGGAGCAAGTCTCACCCAGACAAGGATGAGAATAGATAAGATGTAGCCACTATATTTAGCAAGGTGACTCAACGAGAGGAAAGGGGAGATGGATTTCGTTCCTCTTTCTTTTATCTATTTCCAACTTGCTGAAACCAGAGTGGGGAAATGAACATAAAAGAGACCTAGGTTTTAATATTTTCCTAAAATAGAATTATGTAGGTGGGAGATGATGTAATGGAAAGCTTCTTCCAGAAGTCAGGGGACTTGGATTCTGGTTCTAACCCTATGACCTTGAACTAGTCCATTTCGTTTCTAGACTCAGAGCTCATCACACACAAACTGAAGAGATGATACAGGAATAATGTCTGTAGTCTATTTCACCTCCCCCTAAAAGTCCATGCTAAATGTATTTATGACCAAGCTAACTTCACAAATGAAAGCAATAAAACTTGAACTCTTCAGAATCAGTGGAGATTAATGGAGTTTACAGATTCAGATGTCTACAGACCCCCAACTAGTAACACTGTTTTAGAGCTGCATTAGTAATCTAAGAATTTCTTCCATCTACCCCTAAGCCATTATCACTCAGTTAAAGGATGTTCAGCTTTTGGATATTGTACTTGAGACTTTATGCCAAAGTAAAGATATCGCTCAAGGCACATTTGAATTTTTATGGCTCTAATGATGTCAGTTTGCAAGGTGGACTATTTCCTTTGGAAAATGAGGCGTACTCCCGGGTGACAGAGCAGACGGTGGGCCCACTTTTACTTATGGCTCCGATTACATAGACTCTGCACCTTAAATAATTCATATGATGTGATCATACGAGGGCCTCATCTGTGGAAACAGACTGAACTGAAACCAAATATGTCCCAATCTGTATACTAATCACTGTTCAACAGCAGAGATGCGGTGGAGAGTCCATTAGGCTAGTGGAATCCGTAGGCTCATGCTACTTAGGCGCTGAGCAGATGCTCGATTCTGGTTCAAATGCCTCATTCTACCCCACCCCCAGCCGAGAGCTCCGTAATGGAAGCTGACTTACTGACTCAATTAGACAAGAGCTAGCTTTGGAGGTTCATAGACCAAACCAGGCAGCAGTCAGCCTCCCCATTCTCACTGAAAAAACAACCACCACCACAGCAATGACTGATATTGCAGCGAGCTAGAGAATGTCTACAAACACTGTGGTGATGTGCATATACTTCCGTTTACCAACAGGAACAAAGTGAGGGACGGCAATACCACTATTTTAAACGGAAGATTCCATTTAAGTTCAAACTTTGTGCTTTAAAGTTTGAGATTGGGTGATGTCATCATTTATAAAAAGGGAAAAAAGGTTCCTCGTGAAAGTCAATTGATTATTCCTATGAATTGCCTCCTATTTGAGACCAGTGAAACCCTTGTCAAATGTGAATGCTATTTTCCGAGATAGGATCATGCCCTCTGTAATGTAGGCCGGATAACTCTAATTATAGATTTTATAGATAGGGGCCCTGAGATCTATTTAGTAAAGAAGTGTAACTTCAAAACTAAATAATCAAACCAGTGATTCATGACACCAGGGTTCATGCCCTTTTCCACTATAAAATATTAAGTGCTATTTGCTGCCTTAATCCTTACCTATGAGCCAGATGAAGTGGCAAAGCAGTCCTCACACGGCTAAGCTAGTGGCATCAAAAAGGAGGCAGGAGAAGGGGAGGGACTGCAGCAAAACCTCACCAGCTAGCAGCTGTACCATATGCTCGGCAAGAAGCACTGAGGACCAAGCATTTTCTAGATCACTTCTAGAAGATACTATGGGATGGTGGAACGTGGGAGGAGCCAGAGATGCCAGGTCAGCACTGAGCTCTGTTGCCCATGAGCTGTGTGACTAGGGCAAATTTCTATAAGATCCCGTGCCCAGTTCTTCTCACCTCTAATGCAGGGATAATATGCATTCTTTGCTTTGTTGCAAAGAAATGAGTAAAGTCTACATGGCATGTTAGGCCTCCATCCATAGCATCTTTCTTAGCACACCTGCTGCATGCAGCCACCAAGTCCTTTCAAGGCCACAAGGATCAATTTGATAGAACTGATAGACCAAATATTCCCATTGCCCATCACAGGCACAAGTTAATACATGCTTTTTCCACACAGTTCCCAACAGGCAATAGACAATCAAAACATTCTCTCATATAAGAAGCACATTGAAATGTGCTCTTCCAGCATTTGAAAATGGCTCTTTATCTCCTTTTCTACCTGAAGGAAAATAGATGTCTGATTATTTCTACAATTGTTTTTAAATGTCCTTCAAGTACAGGCACTTGGCAAGAAGCTCTGGAAAAATCACTAAAGAGGCCAGGTTCCCGAGGTTTCTGGAAAAGAACTGTCATGTTGAGCAGAAATGTGTGTGTGTGTGTGTGTGTGTGTGTGTGTGTGTGTGTTTTGCTGTGTTTAATATTAGATTGTTTTATAATCATTTAAAAATGTTCCTTACTGTATAAGTTATGATTTTAGGACTCAGGCTCTGAATCAAAGTGGGTTTAAATCTTGGCTCTCCCACTTGCTGTGTAATGTTAGGAAGGATACTTAATCTCTCTGTTCTCCAGTCTCTAGATCTACAAAAGTGAAATAGTAATAGCACCAAGTTCCTAGCAATCTATATGAGAAAAAGGAATTATAAAAACCCATGTAAAGCAAGTGGAACAGTGGCTGTTTTTTAAAAGTAGTATATCAATGGGATAAAAGGGAGGCATATGTAATACTTTCAACAATAAAGATGTTTTAAAAAGAATAAATACCATCTCTCTATATAAAACCCTAATATGCAAATAGACCAAATGGAACAACTGGTAGCTGTGATGTGTGCTGACCACCAGGGGCACACGTGGGACATGGCAGGCCATTGGGGCAAGCCTCTGGTAGTTACTAAAAATGTTTTGCTCCTGCATGCTGCTGTCCCACTGGGCACTCACATCTGCTGCCACCACCAGCCCTGCTCACACCCACACCTGGCACTGGAGACTGCTCACACCCACTCACTGCCAGTGCTGGGCGCCAGTCCCAATTGCTCAGTGCAGTCGGTGGGTGCAAGCAATGGTTGCTGGCCCTAATCACTCCTGAGGGCTTCTCCACCTCCTCCTGCTCTTGAGGGGCAATCAGGGCAGCAGCCGCCGCTCATATCCACTGATGGTATTGAGCGAACAGAGCTGGCACAATCATGGCAGCAGGGGCAGCAGAAGCAGAGCTGCCAGCAGACATGGGACCAGAGCTGTAGTGGAAGGGGCCTGGTGGTGGCACAAAAGATGTGCCAAGACCCGCCCACAGCCTTTTGGCCTACAGTTACTTTCAAGGTGCCCCAATTCGTGCACTGGGCCCTTAAATTTAAAAATGAAAGTATTAGGACATTCCTAAATTCACATCTTAATTGCTGTATAAACTATAAATCCCTTCATGACCTTTGTCTTCTAAGATAAAAATGTGTATATGTGCCTTCTAGTTTACAATAAAAGTAAAAAATAAAAGTAGTTGATGCTAGCAATTATACTTCATTATTACTGAGTGAATCTAACAAGTCTTTGAGATAAATATTTTAAGTAAAGACTGGTAAGCCTAGTTTAACTCTCGAGAGTCTGAAGTAACACTTCATTAAAAAGTCGCTGAAAATTTTTTTGTTATTCATGTTGTCTGCTCTTATCACAAGAAAAACAATATCCCATCACCACATTTACACCTGATACAGGACACAAAGCCATCTAAAATAATAAAAGCATAATATGCTAATTAGACCAGACGTCCTTCTGGACCAAGCCAGGGCTGCAAGGAAAACATGGGTTCCGGGTGCCAGAGGGAAGCAATTTATAATAAAGTCCTCTACCTGTGGGCTGAATGTCCTGATTATTTTTACACTGTAAAAAAGCCAACTGTTTCACCTGGCTTTGGCAAAGAATTTTCCAGTCCCTAACTTTGTTCAGAGGACAGTCACCAAATGAATGTTTCCTCAATACCTAAGTGTCTTGAAAAAGACTGGTACTTCATTCTATTGCATAGATATGGTTCCACTTTACCTAAGATCCAGCCCTGGAGACAAAACCATCTTCTGTTTAGGGCATTTTATTTCCCGAACAGCCCAACACCCATCTGTGATTACCCAAAAGCCTATTTATGTTCCTTTTAGCTAAAATGCAAATTTTTATTATGAAATTAGTTTTATTTTTACCTCAAAATAAATACTTAACATTTTTCAAAATGTTAAGCCCCTCAATCCCCAACCCCCTGATAAAATGCAATTAATTTTATCTTGTATTGTTCTAATATAAAATGGTATCTTAAAAAAATTATTTTATTTATTTATTTATTTAAATATATATATATATATATATATATATATATATTGATATATATATATATATATATATATATATATATATATAATTGATTTTTTTACAGAGAGAAAGGGAGAGAAATAGAAGGGATAGAGAGCTAGAAACATCGATGAGAGAGAAACATCGACCAGCTGCCTCCTGCACACCTCCCACCAGGGATGTGCCTGCAACGAATGTACATGCCCCTGACCGGAATTGAACCTGGGACCCTTCAGTCCGCAGGCCGACACTCCATCCACTGAGCCAAACCGGTTTTGGCTATTTTATTTATTTTATCTCTTTCTGTAGAGTTACTAACAACATAGCTCCAAATTCTATAGCTGTATAGTACCTATCATGCTATGGACCCTGAAAGCAACACTTCACATAACTCATTTTCATCTTCATAGTTGAGTACATGGCCCAGGATCTTACAGCAGAGACACACACAGCTAGTGGCACACATAAACTAAACTCTTTAATTCCTCCATTTCTTCTTTCCTCTCTCCTCCCTGCAAGCCTTCAACCAGCCATGTGTCTTTGTATCTATCCATCTCCTGTCTAGTGATAGACAGGAGAGGGGGAAGAAGAAGGAATTAAAGCACATGCTTAGAAAGAAATTTGGAATTTAATTCAAATGCATCAGTGGGACTTGGTGGCTGTTAAGTCCTCACTTGTAGTAGTAGGCTCAGCATAGCATGCATTATTAAAGAAACAGTGCTTTAAATGCCGTTTTTCAAAATGGCTCTCCTCGAGAAACCCAGCAGCCTTGAAGGGACATGTACAATCTTACTATTCAGCAGCCATGTCACTGAGATATGAACATCATATACAAAAGGAAAGATATAATCAACAATTGCTCTTTTCAGTAAGACAAAGTCTAGGTAGGAGTTGGTCTAAGCTATCTCTCCTTCCTTAATGAAACTGCTATTGATTTTCATCCTAGTGAATCACTGCCTTGAAGCAATTTCTTTTAGCTGCAGGTTCTCACATTTAATTTGGATGTATGCTTAAGGGAGAGTTTATCAATAAAATCTCCAGAGGAACACCAAAAGGTTTTTATTAAAAAGAAACGGTGAGAGCAATTTTATCAATTTTGTTAAACAGAAAGATGATCAGAGAATTACTAATCAATGACATTTAAAGAGTAATTTCAATGTGAATATGGGTATTATCAACATAATCATCACTCTAAATTTTCTCAGTGAGTATGAACATTAAATATTTCCATGAGCATAACATAAATTTGCTTGCCCTTAAAGGTAAAAGCAGACCAAAAGTTGACTGCTGACCAAAATCAATATCTCCCCAGTTCGTTTAGCATCATCCCTTATTATTTACTTGTTACTAAACAAAGAATGAACTATGTATTGCCTTGAGATCTTATAATCCCAGTACCATAAGGCCCAATTTATACATAAATAGAGGTATAGATATCAAGAAATGTGCCCCCAATTATATAATTGCCAAGTAGCAGAGCCAGCATTTAAACTCATGTTTCTGCGTTTCCAGAACCCACATTATAACCGCTGAGTAGTTCATGTATGCAAACAACTTTTATTCTGCCTCATATATAATACTGTTGGAAGCCACCCATTATCTTCACTAGCAGAGAGGTGTGGACAAGGAACCAGGAAGGCTAGTCAACCTTGAAGCTCTGAAAGGTCAGAGCCAACCACCCACTTTGTGGTTGAGATAATGGTAGCTAAAGCAACTTCCACCTTTTAGTTTTATGTAAATTCTTGCTGATTGATTATTATTGGAATTGCCTGACTAAAGGCTATGGGTGTATGTCATAGTCTTAATAAAAGGGATAACAAGGCCAGAGCAGGTGAAGTCCTTCCCCTTGAGTTGGGCTCTCACCTGGCCCCCAATATTTCCAAATTAATATTTTCTAGTCTCTTTCATTTGTGTGCAGCCTCCTCCAAAGCCCAAACCCTGAACCAGAACCCTGAACCATGCGGGACTTGAAGGGGGTTCACTACATAATACAGCCAATGAATGAATATTTTCAAAACAACCATCAATGCTCCAGGATCACTAATATTTAGACCAATAAAGTTACGTCCATACATGTCAATCACCACAAACCCCATGTGCATGCTAAAGACATTTTTTAAAGCAAGAAAAGATTCTTGAGGTTCAACTTAGTTACTTTAGTTTTCAATATATATTGGTTTCATGCAATCCCCATAGAGATGACTAAGTCCCTCTCCAAACACAGCCCCTTAGCCCTAGAGGTGTGACACATTCCAGGTTGAGACACCACCAGGGACAAGGACAGTTCCAGAACCAACTGCATATTGAACTTTTTTAGCCTTTCCCCTTAGAACCCTCTCTTCATTCTTGCTTGTCCCCCTTTTCTGCTCTGCACCTCTTGCTTAATACTGAGTTTAGTCTATAGTCCATTCTAGTTGCTGCTAGTTCAAGTCAGTTTCTTCATCCTGGCAGAGTTTCTTCACAGAATGACACACTATTCAACACCACTTTCCCTAGAGTCCCCAAACCTAGGCCCTGCTTTTGAAAGCAGTTCAAACCAAAGGGAGATACCATTAATATTTACCTATGAACATGACAGCTTTTTCTTCCTGCCAACCATACTCCATCCTATGCTCTGCTGGAAGGGTTCTTGGCAAGTTGGCCCGTTATGCCAATAATGTGGAAATCATGCAGAAGAATGAGCAGCAACAAGGACTCAAACCAGAACAAAACATTATCAGTAACAACAGAAAAGGACTTAGATAGTTTGGCCATATTAAGAGTACTAAAGCATCACATATGTTCTATTGATTTATTTGTTTTGAACATGGTTAGGACAAGTTCACAAGCCATGTTAGTAATGCCATCCACTTGTAGTTTTGGACTATAAGTTAGATATGATCTGATTCATATTCAAAGTTTCTCAGATAAGTAGAAACTCAAACTGGATTTTCCAAAGTCATGTGTGTATTTTGTCACCAATTTATTCTTCTGTTCTCTATACATTTATTGAGCTCAAAATGAGCCAGACTTTAGGGAGGAATAAAGGTGAGTAAGAAATACTTATGCACTCAATGTTTTTCTACTCCAAGAGTGCAAACAGCAGAGCACTGGCCACCATCAGTGATGGACAGAACAAAAATTTCTCTTGTTGTCCTGGCCTTTTTTCTGTCTTTTTTATCATCCAACCCTCATTTCTCCAACTCCTCTACAATCTTGCCATTTTGTCAGTATCTAAACTGCACTTTTCACTCCTGTTCTACTCTCTAGAGTCTAGAGCCTTAAACAAGAAATTTTCAACATTTTTCATCTCTTGGCATGCAAAACCTAATTACTAAAATTCTGCAGCACATACAAACATATATAATAACATATATATAATATATTATTTTTTTATTTTAAAATATATATTTTATTGATTTATTACATATAGGAAGGGAGAAGGATAGAGAGCTAGAAACATCAATGAGAGAGAAACATTGACCATCTGCCTCCTGCACATCTCCCACTGAGGATATGCCTGCAACCAATGAACATACCCTTGACCAGAATCAAACCTGAGACCCTTCAGTCCACAGACAGACGGACGTTCTATCCACTGAGCCCTATATATTTTCTTTTTTTTCTGATCTGATAAAGTATAGGTATAATTCTAATTCATTCACATAAGATGGCTATTGTTGTCTTGGATGATATCAATCATTTTTTATTTGACAATCAAAAGGAAAAGAGGTAAGTGCCCCAGACTAAATAGTCAGGTATTGCATATTTTAAAACACCAGTTGAAAATTGCTGCCAGAAGCTAAAGAAACAATTATGATGCATTTTCTAGGCAGTCCCACTTTTAATTAATGTTTCCCATTGTAACTATAATAATGTTTACTTATTAAGTAATGTTCCATTTTTATGTATTTATAAAATATAATCCACAATACCAAAATGTCCTACTTCTCCCCTATACAGAAAACTCTAATGCACTCAGTCTTTGCTGCTTGTTATTGATGTAGTCAATGTGATTAACTAAGGTTTGATGCCATTCATTCAAAACTCTGTTCTGCTATATTTGTCCATGCAATAAGCATGTATTATGGCCACATGTGTGTAGAATATCTCTTAGGTGGTTGACCTATAGATGTATAGACTTAGAGCTCCATAGCCTCCTTCAAATGAGACTCTACGGTTCCTGAAGGACCTCATCTGAGGCTCCATTTTATATATATATATATATATATATATATATATATATATATATATGAGAGGAAGGGAGAGGGATAGAGAGATAGAAACATCAATGATGAGAGAACCATTGATTGGCTGCTTCCTGCATGCCCCCCACTAAGGGATTGAGCCCGTAACCCTGGCATATGCCCTTGGTATGAATTGAACCTGGGACCCTTCAATTTGCAGGATGATGTTCTATCCACTGAGCCAGACCAGCTTGGGCTGAGGCTACATTTTGTTTTTAAAGCAACTGTTTAGGAGCACAAATCTACTGTAAAGAATATTCTAGCTCAAATTCCAACTCTGCTACACCTCACTGTGTGACTCAGTTTCCTCAAGTTTAATATGGAAAAGAATGATCTCATAGCATATTTGTGAAGATTTAATGAAATAAAGCATGTAAAGACCATCAGAATGTAAAATCTGGTCAATAACCATAAGTATTATGGCTGCTATTTTTTATAGTACATTTTCTTGGAATTTTATAAGGTTTTTCTTATACATTATTAAATTTTTACATGACACAATAGCTCTAGAGATTTTAAAATGAGCCTTGCAAGCAAAATTTGGCAGTTATACTCAACATTTCTCAAAAATTTAAAATTAAAACTATTAAAAAAACATGAAGCAGTTTAAATGAAACTTGACCAATTCCCTAAAAAAAATTTAAATAGAAATTCACCCACTCACTTTTTAGAACTTTAAAATGCTAAATTTTCAGGAAAATATAAAAACTTCAGATAAATGTTTTGTTTCATGTGGTAGAACCACCTATGTCAAACTTCTTCTACTAGAACACCTATCGCCTAAAATACTGCCCCAAAGGACACTTCCTGCTGCTTAATGCTGGGGACTTCTATTTTTCAGCTTGGACAGAAAAAGCAAACTTCTAAACTGAAATCTTTGCAGGCCAGTGAAATACAGTAGTTGTTTTTTCAAAAGAAGAAAAATAAGGGAATATTTCAGTATTTGAGATCATAATTACTAGTTGAGTTCCTATTAAAACAAAATAAAAATTTTTAGATTCTAAGAAGTAGAGTTATAATATTGATAAAACAGTGCATGAAATGAAATTCTCCATTAGTTCTAGATGTAAACAGCATTAGGATAATAGTAGTTCTAACAATTTAGACATTAAATCAATTAAAGTTATCCCATGGTTCTTCCTTATCATTTTGCCATTTTTGTTTTGTTATCAAACATCAAACACTCTTAGTTATCAAACATTTCTTTGATCCATTTCAGGTGAATAAACAAGTGGATTAAAATGTACATGCTTATACAGACTTGAAAATAAAAAGTTTAAATTTTCACTTAAAATTTTAAAAATAATCAATATTTTCTACATTTACAAATGATTTAGTGAATAAATGTTGAAGGTTACTAACTGCATGCTATGCTTCTTCTTTTGTATAATTTTTAGTGAAAAACCTATGGAAATCTTTTTTTCTATTTCTTATCTAGAAAATTTATGTATTTTTAAAATTTTTCACATGTAAATGAGATCATATAATATTTGTTTTTCTCTGATTTACTTCACTTCACATAATTCCTTCAGGGTCCATCCATGTTGTCACAAACGATTTGTCACAAAAAGATTTTCTCCTTTTTATGGCTGACTAATATTTCATTGTGCTTTCTACCACATTTTCTTTATTCATTTGTCAATAGAAACTTAGATGATTTCTGTGTCTTGACTCTTATAAATGATATTTCAATGAACATGGAAGTGTACATATATCTTTTTGGCCAGTGATTTTTTTTTTTTTTCATTTCCTTTGGCTATATAGCTAGAAGTAAGATTGCTGGAACATATGAGAGTAATATTTTTAATTTTTTTGAGGACCCTTCATAATTTCCATAATGGCTGCATGATGAACCCCAAAATATCAGGTTTCTTTTATGTGGACTCACTCTTTCCCTTTCCCAAATAAATCCACTTTTTCTACTAGGAAACACCCTACAAGTGCAAGGAAACCAATATATGCATTTTTTCCACCCATACACCTCCCTTTACTCTCCTCCCCACTATATATATACATACATATGTACATATTCTATATGATAACGAGATGATATGCAAATTAACCCTCATGCCCTCACAAGATGGCTGCCTATGATCAGGCCGGCTGGGGGTTAGTGAGAGACAACCAAACAACTGAACAAGCAGACTGCATGGGACAACCGGGCTGGTAGGGGGTTAGTGAGGGACAACCAAATGATTGAATAGCACGCTGTGTGAGGCGAGCAGTTCAGCAGAGTGGGCTGTGAAGGGTGACCAGGCCAGAAGCGGGGGGTGGGGGGTGGGGGGGGGAGGTTGGAGGTGACCAGGCCAGCAGAGGGGGGTAGTAAGAGGTGACCAGGCTGGTGGTGGGGGCAGTTAGTGGCAACCAGGCTGGTGGGTGACGGGGGGCAGTTGGAGACAATTAGGCTGGTGGGAGGACAGTGAGGGGTGACTAGGCTGGCAGAGGGGGACATTTGGGGGTGACCAGGCAGACAGGCAGGTGAGCAATTAGGAGCTAGTGGTCCAGGATTGTAAAAGGGATGTTGGACTGTCGGTTTAAGCCTGATCCCTGAGATCTTAGGCCCAATAAACTAGCAGTCGGACATCCTCCAAGGAATCCCAGATTGGAGAGGGTGCAGTCTGGGCTGAGTCCCTGCCCTTCATATTCCCATTTATCTAATGTGATCCTCATAGCAACCCTACAAAATTTGTACCTGAGTTTTATTCTCCAACCTCACATGGGTTGCTTAAGACAATGCAGAAATGAAATGAAAATTATGTGTGCATTTTTTACCCACCTCTGCTGGCCTCGTCACCCCCAACCCTTCCCTCCCCCCTACCCCAGTGCACAAATTTCATGCACTAGGCCTCTAGTATATCTATAATAATGAAAATGTAGTATATATGCTAATTAGACCAGACATCCAGATGAAGCTGGGGCTACAAGGGAAGCCTATGTCCTGGGTACCAGAAAGAAGCCAGTGCTACAGCCAGGGAAAGGAAGGCCTACTTTTGCATGAATTTTGTGTATTGAGCCTCTAGTACATATATACACATACACATTCTTTCCAATAGTCAGAACACATTTTGGAAGACTACATATTTAAAGTTTGGAGACTCTCATAAGGTATCTTTTTGCACTGAATATTAAGAGTTCACCTTCAACCTTAGATTGCCCTGAAAATTCCTTCCAAACAAGAGAAGTTGGACAAAGGAGGAAATAAATTATATTTTAAAGATCTCTACTAGGAAATAGAAAATGAGAAATGGGATCACAAAAAAGGAGAGGGAGGAAGACCATTTTAAATGTGCTACAATGTTGACACTTAATTCCATCAGCAATTAAGGGAGAACATGTCTACACTTGCAAGGCTGGCCAGGCAGGAACACTGCCACAGCTTGATTCTGCTGGTAACTGTGAGCATATCCCACTGCTGTTCAAAACTCAGAGCCACCTGCATGCCTTCTCCTCTCCCCAATATGTACTAGTAAGGCTTTGATGATAGCCCCAAATGGTCTCTCCAATCTGAATTTTACTGTTTTTCTATCTTTGCATAGGGCTACATGCTCTTTCAATTTCAGATGATACATAATCATAATTTGTCTCAATGTTATGAGGAACTTGTCTCAAATTGGTTATAGTTGGTTTATCTGTCTAAAACCAAAAGTTATATAATATTATATTAGACATCAGAACATTCTATTGAAGCTTGGGGAAGAGTACAAGCACTATATTGACTAGGAAGGTTGACTTTGATCCTAGGTATTAAATTATGACCAATGAAACAGTCTTACTAATGCATATATAGCAAAATCCATGCTAAACACTTAGCATAGTGCCTGGGATACAGATTATTACAGCTCTTTTTCACTGTTCGAGCAATATTTCTCCTGTAATTGTTGCACACTCATAATGCTTTTGATATATGTTCGCGCTTCATTCTGTAATTATGTTTATGTACTACATCACCAACTAGCTGGTAAACTCCCTAGAGTACAGAAAAGCAAATAATCATTGTAACCTCAGGGTTTGGAAGTGGCAAGCTCCATGGAAAATGCCTCATAAATTTCTAACAGATTATTGAAGGAATGATAGTAAAGTTTTATGAAATTTAATTTAACCATTTAAATTTGACTCTGTCAAAGAGCCAATTCTCCTTCCACACAGGGTTTTCTCTGTTGAAAAAATGGGAGGTGGTACCCACTCCAGCATTATAGGAATCCAGGGAATCCTCAGATGAACTACACCAAAGTTCTCAGACGAATGAAAAAAAAAAAATTGTATCAAACGGAACATACATTTGTTGGAAGCAATTTTTCTCAGCTTTCTCTAGCTCCTTTTTTTTTTTTTTTTTTTAAGTATTTCATTGATTCCAAAATTACCTCCCTGTGCAATCCCAGGGCCAATCACTGAAGGATCCTGGAGGTCTCCAGACCACTCATTGCTTCTCTCCAACTGTGATGCACCAGCTGCCCCACCCCTGGATGTTCTGGTCAGGTGAGATGTGGCCTCTGCAGCAGGACATGGGGCCTTATCAGCAGGTCTCCTGTGTCAGCACTAACATTGGTGTTCAGATTTCTATTTTAATCACCTTAAAACTTGGTCCCTGATCTTCCAATAATTCCAGCACTGCATTTGTCCTCCCCTTCATTTTCATGTTCTAGATTCCTTAATAGCCTCAGAATTCCCACAATGAGACTTAATTCCAAATTAAGAGGCACTGTTAACTTCAACCATTTGACATTTAATATTAGAGACCTGAAGGGGAAAATAAAATAAAATCAGATGGACCTAAAAAAATATAAAAATAATAATAATAAAAAAAAGAGCTGAAGGGAAATGCATTACTTTTGGGTCAGCACATAGTATAATATATAAAGTATCAGCAACACATATTCTACATCTGTTCACTAATTCATTCTGAATATACCTTTAAATCTGATTCTGGGCCTTGGGTTCTGTAATAATTAGATCATCCTTCTGTTCTGAGAGCTGGCTCATCTATTTCAAAATTAATCAAGGGCAAACAAATCAGAGATTCTAACAAAGATGGAATAACATATGGTAAAACCTAACTTTTAATGTATTACTGCCTTTAATATTGAATACAAACTACTTTAAAAAAAAAAAACTTTAAAAAAAGGCATTATTGATTTGCAAAAATACTGGTGAGAACACTGTTTCTTTTAAGTGTTATAAATATAACTCCCTGAGGGAATCTCTTCTCGTCAAAATTCACCCCAATGGAAATGTCTCCCAAATATCAGAGGGGCTTAAAGAACTACATTGCATCCCCCAGTAGATTTAAAAATCATAACCTAAGTGCTGAGGATTGTTTAAATACCCATAAAATTCTTCTCAAGTGCCCCCTTTCCACTAATCTTGTTACCCACCATTACCAACTTTACTGTCTATTCCATTATTTAATGATTTCGAAGCACTTAGGCTTTCTCGGGCAATATTCTAGAGTTTTAAAAAATAAGAAGCACTGAGGAAAGGATATAGTCTTAAGACATCCCAAGTTTTGCATCAATATAACTTAGGTGGAAATTCTTCTTGATGTTCTCTCAGCATGGGCCTTTGAAGTGGGGAGTCTATATGCTCCAAGTGGGGGCTGTGTCTTGCTCCACGATGCAACTGTCCTAGCAGAGCACCTGTCGTAAAGTGACACCCAAGGACTGTTTGATGCATGAATAGAATCTTAACCTTTAAGCATACAGGCAAGAAAAAGGACCTAAGATATTTCAGAACAATACTATTCTCTATTAAAACAACCAAGGGGACTGGGAGGATCCAAGATGGCTGCTCAGGTAAACACCTAACTGCAGCCGCACACAATTTCAAGGGAATACAACTAAAATATAAAATGGACATTGCCCAGAGCTACAGGTAGTCGACTGACTGAAAATTCTACAACAAGAAGGAAAGAGAAAACCAGAAGGAAAATCAGAGGAGCTGAAAAAGCCTAAGGTACGGAGACATGCTGCTCGCTCGCGGAGAGGACAGAGCCGGAGAGGAGGAGAAGGCTGGGTGCCTGCCTGGCGTTCTCTAGCAGGAAGGAAATAAAAGCCCCGGACTGGGCTGAACCCCAGAACCGGCAGTGCTGAGCCCCAGTTCTGGGCCAGACCCTGGGGACCCAGGCTCAGACAGAGGGAGACGGGGCTGTGAGGCGAAATCCCAGGGGAGCAGCGAAAAGTGGAGGCCCCCGAGTCCCGCACATTGTGCGCAGAGGACAGAATGTTGACTCTGATGCTAGATTGCCCTGGCGGGAAGGAAACAAAACCTCTGGCTGTGCTGAGCCCCAGTTCCGACTGCTCTGAACCCCAGTTCTAGGCCAGACCCTGGGGACCCAGGCTCAAACAGAGGGAGACGGGGCTGTGAGATGGAGTCCCAGGGGAACAGTGAGGGGCAGAGCCTCCGGAGTTGTGCACATTGCGTGCAGGGGAGAGTCTGTTGACTCTGATGCTGGATTCCCCTAGTGGGAAGGAGAAAAAAAAAAAAGCTCTAGACTGGGAGGAATGTGATGAGGAGCAGGAGCCGCTGCCGCACACCGGCCAGCCGGGCACCTGCAAGGAGCCAGGCGACGGGGTCCATGGGGGGAGGGGGGGCGTGCCACTGGGCCCTCGACTGCTGAGTGCAGGCCACGGAGCTGAAGCCAGGGGCTGCTTCCTGGGCGACGCTGACCCTGGCAACAGGCTGAAGCCACACAGGAGCCCTCGGAGAACAAAGGGGTGCCTCAGGCCAGCCTGCTGAGCTTCCAGGACAAGGAGGAAGAAACCAAAGAAGTTTTCAATGTGAAGAAATCAAGTTATAGCAAAAGATAGTAAAATTACTTAAAAAAGAATACAAAGAAGATCTTGAAAAATCGAAGACTAAGTCAGAACTCAACTCAGCAGCCAACATTGCAACATAAATGCATTTAAAAAAAAAAAATGTTGGAATGGCGGCAGCCAGGCCCAGAGTGGCCAGGCACAAGGCAGTGGCAGCTGGGCCCGGAGCAGCAGCAGCCAGGCCCAGAGCAGCCAGATCTGGGTCAGTGGCAGCCAGGCCTGGGGCGGAGGCGGCCAAGCCCAGGGTGGCCAGGTCAGGAGCACCCAGGCCCAGAGTGGCTGGGCCCGGAACAGCCGGACCCAGGGAAGCCGGGTGGGGAGCAGCCAGGCCCAGAGCAGCAGCAACCAAGCTCGGAGCAGCCAGGTCGGGAGGCGCTAAGCCTGGAGCGGCCGGGTCGGGAGCAGCCAGGCCCAGAGCAGCAGCAGCCAGGCCAGGAGCAGCAGTGGCCAGACCTGGAGCATCTGGTTGTGGAGCGGTCCAGAGCAGCAGAGGCCCGGCCTGGAGCAGCCAGGCCTGAAACAGCTCGATCCTTGCCTGCCCGTGCCCCAGGACTGCCTCTCGGAGGTGGCTGGAAACTTTTGCGGGAGCTTGGGGGTCTGCTGAATCAAGTGATGAAGGCTTAGATCTGGAAGTGTTGAGTTAGTATAGCGCTGGAGTGTTGATCTGTGAGTGCCTTGTGTGGGGTCTGGATGAGGTTGTTTGATCTATTTGGAAATGTCTTTTGTGTGAAGTGTATCCTTGGGCATGTGGAGGTATTATTGATTTGAGAAAATGCTGAGTAACTGATTGACTATCTGAAAAATTTTAAGTTCTAGAAGTTTAAGGTCTCTTGCCAAGGAGAGGTTTTAAGGCTGACACCTTGGTTTTAATGGAGAAAGGGGAGGACAAGCCATTCCCACTCAGAACAGGTAATCCAATTCCAACCAGCAACTAACTTTAAACAATGTGTCATTTACACTTGAATGGCTACACCTTTTGATAGCCTAAGGGCAAGTTTACATGTAAGCAGGTTTGCTTCTCAATTCCCGGGCAGAAAAAAACAAGGTTTAAAATTATTAGATTTTAAAATTTATTCTTAGAAGTGTAAAAGTTTATTAATTAAAAAAAAACACACACAACAACAACAAAAAAAAGGAGATTGAAAAACCTGATGAACAATATTAGCTGTTGATTGTAGTAGAGTCGGCGATATGGGAGGGGAATGGACTGACAGTTCTCTGGGAAAAGGGGAGTGGTAGATGCAGGAAGAGACTGAACATAAACTGTGCACCTATGGATGAGGACAATGGGGGGTGAGGAGTGGGGGGAGGGTGGGCTGGGAACCTGGTGGAGGGGGAAAGAAATGAGGAAACTTTGTAATAATATAAACAATAAAGATTGATATAAAAGAAGAAGAAGAAGAAGAAGAAGAAGAAGAAGAAGAAGAAGAAGAAGAAGAAGGAGAAGAAGAAGAAGGAGAAGAAGTAGTAGTAGTAGTAGTAGTAGTACCAGGGACTGAAAAAAAACAAACAAAAACCAAGGTCACAAGCCCAAGTTGTGGGCTTGATCCCCAGTGTGGGGTGGGCAGGAGGCAGTCAATCAATGATTCTCTCTTTTCATTGTTGTTTCTCTTTCTCTCTCCTTCTCCCTTCCTTTCTGAAATCAATAAAAATACATTAAAATAAAAACAATCAGAAAATTCAAGAAATAAGGATACTTTCTGGACTTACAGTTATCATTAAGTAAAAACTATGCTTTTTTCTAAGAAGTATCATGAATGTATATAGTTCTCTCACCTCATGGCTTATGATGGAGATTTGTATGTGAGACTTTCTCAAGAGGAGAACGCATGTCTTTTATTTACCCAGGAATATATGCCTGCTGATTTACAGAAGTAAAAACAAAACTCACTACATTTGAGATCCATGCTAAAATCACATCTGTGCATCTTTCTTTCATTAACATTTTAGATGTTTTATTTTTATCTTAAAAAGTAAGTTTTCAATCACTTTTAAATTGTCAAAAGTATTTAAAAAGTTGCTGAATGCATGAAAATAAAGAGTAGTAGAGGAAAGTCATATTTATGATAAAGTGTCCTTGGAAATATGAAATATTCAATAAATATAAGCTGATAAAGCATTAAATAAACAGACCCTTTATTGATTTTTATAAAATGTAATCAAAGGCTTTTCTTTATGATCACACTGCTTTAATATTCAAAATGTTTTCCACACTAAACTATAAAGGGGTTTTGGCATGTGTGTGTGTGTGTGTGTGTGTGTGTGTGTGTGTGTTCTGCATTAAGCTCTAGTTTGGAGGAAATATTGTTTGTATTGATCAATAACAACACACAACTCAAAGGCATCCCTAGGGTAAAGGAGACAAAGGAATCTTTCTGACTGTCACTAGTAGTGTATTACAAAGACAGAGAAAGACAACAAGAACAGATACACTAAACACGTGTATACTGGGTTATGAGCAAGACCCCATAGTCTATAGGGCCAAGTGGATAGAGATCCCATTGGATTTACTCTCAGCAACAATGGGATACAAGGTAAGGGTACACCTCTCAGTGGCAAACATGTCTGATCTTCATTCATGGTGTTCCATTTGGATTCTCTTTGAACATATATTCTTTCAAGTGAAATTAATCAATCTCTTTATCACTTTCATTGCATCTGGAGCCATAATCATTACCCAACTGCTGGGAAAGAAATGAAATCACTAATCGCACAGGGAGTAGAGCTTAGTGTTCAGATTAGGGAAGTTTTTATTAAGTTCTAATGTAAAAAGTGATTTTTCATGTATAGCCATACAAACATGCTTATGTGCAGGGAGCTGACAGCAAAGATTCTATATTACCAGCATACTCGCAAAATGCCTACAACTACAGAACTCACACTTTGTTTAAATTATTCAATGATTGGATCTTAATATCAATTTACAATGCTCAACATGTAATATTCTCCTAGGAAAATCAGAATCCATCTGATTTTCTGAACTTACTATAATACTGGGAGGTATCAAACATATGAATGTCCATTTAGTCATAATCCTGAAATTTTCCCACCAGCAACTTCAGGAGCTCCACTTACAACTATAACATAAACTCACTGGGATATAATAAACAAGATTCTCACTTACTCTTACTTTTTGACCTTTTTAAAACTTCCCACTAATTCCAGACAGTAAATAGAGCTGTGTTTCACTGGAAACTATAGGCATATTCTTATACAAAATTGATTCATGTTAATTGAAATACATTCTTCAATAGACTTACCTTATAAAATTGTGCAAGTGTTCTTAGAAGAAAAATTACAGTGCCAAAATACAGTTTCAAAATCACATTTAAGAATGCAATAAACATCTTTATGCCATCTAGTTGATTGATCAATTGTAGTTGAAGTATTTAATAATATACAATATTGATAAAAACTAAAACAAAAGCAAGAAATTTAACTCCCAGGAGGCTAGAATTATAGAGCACCAGACACAGACATTTGGGTTGATCTTTGAACAGAGCTTAAAGAAACAGAATCACAATAGCTTTCAAACTAGATTGGAAGACTCAATATTCTCTAGATTGCAATTATTTCTAGGTTGTTCTATAGATTCAGCATTATCTGTATGAAAATTCCAGCAGGCTTTCATGCAGAAATTGACAACCTTACCCTAAAATTGAAATGGAAATGCAAAAGTCTCAGAATAGCAAAATCAATGTTTGAGGAGAAAAAAAAGTTGAAAGGTTTTCACTTCCCAATACTAAAATTTATTATAAATTTATCATGATAAGCTTTGGTTATCAAGACAGTATAGTACTGGCTCAGGGATAGCATAGATCAGTGGAACAGAGCTTAAAAGTCCAAAAATAAAGCCTTATATTTATAGTTAGCTGATTTTCACAAACATGCCAAGTCAATGCAATGAGAAAAGCATATCAGCAAGTATGTGAAAACAAACCAAATGTCCATCAATTCATGAGTAAATAAAAAAATGTTATATCAATAAAGTAGAGAATGTACTATTCAGCAATATAAAGGAATGAAATATTGATATATGCCATAATATAAAGTTAAAATGTTCTTCTAAGTGATTAAAGTCAATCACAAAAAAAATAATGCATCCTCTGTTATTACATTTATATGACATTTCCAGGAAAGGCGAATCTATAGAGACAGAGAATAGACCAGTGGTTGCCTAAGGATGGGGTGGGAAAGGGATTAAGTGTGAAGTTAGATTGTGATGAGGGTTGCACAACTTAGTGAATATAGTTAAAATAGTTGAAATGTACATTTTAAATGAGTGTATTTGGGGTATATAAATTATACTTCAATAAAGTTGCTAAAATAATATTTCATGCTAAAAATTATAGTATTGTAACAGCTATAAAAAAGAAGCCTCCACTTATAAACATGTATCTGGATTATTAACCACCAAAAATGATAACCAGTTAACATGAAATCTGAGGAAATACTTAAAAAGTAGTAATATTTTTGGTTCACGAGCCTCTCTACTGAGAACAGCAGCATCATAAGCAGTTTCAATAAAAGTTTCAAAACAGAAAACGAAAGACCTTTGAAAAATGAAGATTCAAGTAGGGAAAAGGCACTGGGCTCGTCTCAGTTCTGTTTACTCAATATGTGTGCTCTTCAAACTCAGTCTCTTCCTGAAAAAATGAGAAAACCTGACTATGTCTCAGGTGTTGTGAGGAATATGTAAGATAAATAAAAGAAAAGGTATTATAATATAATATTATTTTTACCTATTGTTAAATATAAAAGTGTTGCTTGCATCCTCACTTTTTCTCATTTTGAGTGTGAAGATAGAAGAAGTCAATCTTATAGACACATCTAAGTTCAAACCCAGGTTTGGTCAAACAGGCCACACATTTTTGGCTCTTGAGAAATCTTTGAGATTGCATTCTGCCTGGTAATTTCTCTGATAGAATCCCATAGCCCTTGTTTTGAAAACAATAATACAGAGTGTTATGAATGGAAATGCCAGGGGAAATATTAGAGATCCAATACTAGAAATAGCTAAAGAACATGAGGAATACCACTATAAATAAGCAATAAAATGGAAATACTTATTTTTTAAAATAAACTTTAAAGTGAAGTAAACTAATAACAAATGACCTTTTAAAATAAATGATATAGGTGTATGTTTATATATGCAAACTAAAGTATATTCTACATGACAGAAGGTGGGAAGGGCATACATCTCATAAAGTAGCAACCATTAAACAACAATAAAAATAATGTTGAGTACTGAGTTATGATTTTGATCATGTAATATTTATTTTGAGTATAGATAATGTTCTCTGAGTATGTATTACAGAGTATTAACTATGTTTTACTCAGATTTTCTAATTTATTCCCACTTTACTTATGAGAAAGCAAAGGCATAAAATTGAGGTTGCCAACAGTTTAGCTTAGCACTCAGTCTGACCCAGTATGCCTGCACTGAACCCCATCAGTCTGCTTAGTATGTAGCATCAACATCTTTAGTGTTCACAGGTTCTCTAAAAACACAGCTAAGTAAGCCTCAAATGGTTTTCTTTAAGATTAAAAATGCAGCCACTTCTTTTCAACATAGTGCATATGTAACAAAAATCTTTTAGCAGCTGCATTCAATTAAAAAATTATTAACTCTGAGGATGGACACACACACACACACACACACACACACACACACACACCAGTATCCATATGTCATTCTTACCATTTCTTATGTTACCATTCTAGTGAAGTGTACCCATGAGTGAAATACAAAGCTACTTACTTCCACAATAGTTTATTATTTTCCTCTTTTGGGGCAAAAGTGATCAATATAAGAGAGTAATAGTATCTCAGATTCTCTACATTAACCACAGTTTGTTTACCAGAGTAACTCAAAAAGCAAAAGAAACATAAGGATGACATGGTTAATTCATATTCATTTTTTGTTGCTAAGAAGATAATCTTAAACAATACATAGCAATAGAGAGACTTCCCATTAACTGAGGGACATGACACAAATACATATTCTCACTCCCTCTTAATCTCCTAATACCCCACTGACATGACAGTAAAGGCACTAAAACATATAACTCAATAAGTGTCAAGAACACAGAGCTAGAGTTAGAAAACAGAGAGCAATGCATTCTGGAGCATGGAGAGCAAATAGAGGGGCAGTAAGCGCTCTGCCAATAGGAAGGAAGCTGAAGGTTAATGCCTACAGAAGAGTTTGGCAGCAACAACAGGTAAAGCCCGTATATACTTGTAGGACTCTGAGAAAGTCTGGGGTCTAGAGACAGTGAAAGGAGTAAAGCTTACAGCTTTATGGGGAATAATTAAAAGTCTACATATGGAACTAATTGACCCCTCAGATCCCTTCCTCTGTCTTTTCCTCAGTCTCCACGGAGAGCAAAATCCATCTCCTCTGAGGACATTCTTGAGGAGAACAAATACACTGGAAGGGCTGGAAGAAGAAAGATAATAAAAATTTTAGGAATTAGAAAAACACAAACAAAAGAAAAAGTAGAAAAAATATCTAGAAGTTGAAGATACTTTAGAGAATTGCAACCACTGTCTAAAAAGGTTCACAAGAAACAGAGATAAGAGGGGGTTAGAAACATAGAAAATACATATCAGAACTGTAGGACATGGGCATAGTGATTGAAATATTATCCTATTGCCAACTCAGTACAGGAGAAAGGACTCTCAAAGTATGTAATCATGATATTTCAGAATTCTATGGTAAAAAGAAAAGTCCAGAGAGGAAAACAAACATGTAAGGTGAAAAGAGATGAGATGAGAATAACATGAAACTTCTTAGTAGCAACACTGGAGGCTAGAACACAGAATTTCCTTCAAAATTCACCAGAAAGCATGCTCTTTAACCTTGAACTCCATATGCAAGCTATCGGTCAAAATATGACAAGCACAGAGAATCTTTCAGATGTGAAAAATTACTTCCAAAGTACCCTATTTTGGTAGTTCTACACGATAAAACTAGCAGTTTCAGAAAATAAAGCAATGGGGTGCAAGATGAGAAATGCAAGGAGGTTCCAAAGATGACAACTGTACAGCAAGCCAGACTGTGTCAGGGGGAAGGGACTCCCAAAGAAAACCATGACACACGGTTTGGAGCAGTGCATGAGTGTGTCAAAAAAGGTGAAGCAAAAGATGAGGTTTTGTTTTGAAATATAAGTTCTGTGTAAAGTAAAAAGCTGAAAGAAAAAAAGTATAAAAGCATAGTACCCTGCCTGGCCCAGTGGAGAACAATAGCCATGCAGACATCCTATATAATAAAAGAGCAATATGCAAATTAATAATCACTCTCTACACTAGGGGTGTCGAACTCAATCAGAGAAGGGGCCAAAATCTAAAATCCAGCCTAAATCGTGGGCCGAATGGTTTACTGAACAGTCATAAACTGTCATTGTGATGGAAACGCAGCGGAGTGCAGTGATGACAGCGCGGTGCGGGCGACATTGCAAGGCCTGGCGGACGGATTTGGCCCGCGGGCCTTGTGTTTGACACATGTGCTCTACACCCACAAGCTATGCCCACCAGCCAATCAGGAGTGAGTATGCAAATTAACCCAACCAAGATGGCTATGGCCACAGAGCGAATAGGAGGCTTGGGTTTCTCTCATAATGGAGGATGCTAAGATTTCCCCACACCCCTGGTGGGTCAAGGCTTCCACTCAAGGCTACAAAGTTTCAATTATAGAAGATAAATAAATCTCACATGCCAGGGCCTTTGCTTGGGAAGGAGGGCCATGGCTGGCCTGCAAACGACCATAGGGCCCTCACCTAGACTGCCCCACGCCCCAAGGGAACCTCCATCCCAATCTGGGACACTCTTCAGGGGAAAACAAGCTGGCCCCCATCCGTGAACCAGGCCTCTATCCTATCTAATAAAAGAGTAATATGCAAATTGACTATCACTCCAATATACAACATGGCTGCCCCTATGTGGTCAAAGATGGCTGCCCCTATGTGGACACAAGATAGCCAACACAAGATGGCCAGCAGAGGAGGGCAGTTGGGAGGGACCAGGCCTGCAAGGGAGGGCAGTTGGAGGCAATCAAGCCTACAGGGGAGAGCAGTTAGGGGTAACCAGGCTGGCAGAGGAGGAAAGTTGGGGGCAACTGGGCCTTCAGGAAAGGGCAGTTTGGGAAGACCCAGGCCTTTAGGGGAGAGCATTTGGGGGGACCAGGCCTGCAGGGGAGGGTAGTTAGGGGCAAATAGGCTGGCAGGAGAGCAGTTAGGCATCATTCAGGTTAGGGGGTCATCAGGCTGGCAGGCAGAAGCGGATAGGGGCAATCAGGCAGGCGACTGGTTAGAAGCCAGTAGTCTCGGATTGTGAGAGGGACGTCCCAGCTTGGAGAAGGTGAAGGCTAGGCTTAAAGACACCCTCCACCCCAGTGCACAAATTTTATGTTTCATATAACAGCTATTTATGTTATTGGTACTTGGAATTTATCAGTCAATAAAACCAGCAAAGATCTCTGTCCTCAGAGAGCATACATTAGGAGGGGAACGGAGAGTTGTTTATTTTATACTAGAGGCTTGGTGTACAAAATTTGTGCATGGAGGAGTGTCCCTCAGCCTGGCCTGTGCCCTGTTGCAATCTGGGATCTTTTGGCGAATGGGCCAGGGAAGAGGGTAGGAAGGAGTGAGTGTGTGTGTATGTGTGTGAGAGAGAGAAAGAGAAAGAGAAACCTTCCCAAAGACTCCAGACTCTTTTACTCTAAAGCACAAAACTTTGCTTTTCCCATAGTTATCACATATCTAAACACAAACCATCATGTACTTCAAGCAACATGTGTTAGGGAGGAAGAATGCAGCCTTAAAGCAAAGGGTGGGGTGTCAGAAGTGAGTAACTCCTCCCATCCCCCAGATGAAGCTCCTTGAAGGGCCTGCCTTTGAGAATCCACATTTATCTCTTGGTGTGTGGAAGGTTAGGGAGTGCAGCATCATCCTGGGAGGGGAATGTCACAGGGACTGCACCCGCGGTACTTGCCCCAACAGGATGTGGAAGAGATTGGGCGGATCCACGGTGGTGGCTCTGTGGCTAATGCCTTTGAATTGCATGCTACTAGGGGGGGAAGAAAAGCCTTCCCTGAAAGAGGCTTTTGAAAAGCCTTCAGGAAACCAACGATGGTTAAATAGCAATCAGGGGATGTCTGACTTCTGGTTTAGGCCTGTTCTCCTTCAGCCAGATATCTCCGGAGGGCCATAGCAGTGCACCAAGCAGCAGGCAGCCAGGGAGGAACCCAAACCAAGGCTGGGCACTGTGTGACTCATGCTCATCTTGGCTGCTGTGCCTGCTGCTGCCACTTTGTAGTGCGGCCATGCGTCCAGGTTCTGGCTGAGCAGCGCTCCATCATGGGAGTACACAGACCACCTGGTGGCAGCTTCTGCATTAAGTGTCTCCCCCCTGGTGGTCAGTGCACATCATAACAACTAGTCGACCAGTGGTTCTGGTTATTCCAGTAATTCCGCCTGGTCACTAGGCTTTTATATATATATAGATTACTTGGATAATATAGACTGTTTCAGACTTATCAGGAGCATGATAAAATTAGTACTTATGGTCTCTAAGAAAAGTAATTAGAACTTTCTGCCATAAATCCCATGCCATGTTTTCCTATGCTTTTGATATCACAGAAATAACACCACTGAGAGTTCATTAAACACATGCCTCTAAGATAAATTAATATCCATAAAAATAATTAAAATGATTTTAATTTAATCAAATTCCCAGGAGAAATATTTCCTGGATTTCTAGCTCATATTCAAAATTAGCTCCCTACTAAGAACATTTTATTTCTCTAAGATTCCTAAACTTAAAATATACATATTTTCATACATTTTATCTCAAAGTATTTTCCACAATGAAAACATTATTATTTAAGCTATAATAAGCATTAACTTATGTAAGATCCCTTTTTCTTAATTTATTTTATTTTAATAGTCTATTTCTCTCTTCTCTTTTTCTCCTAAGAAGATTAATTCCAACTTATTTACTTAGTTCTTAGAATATAGTTGATTATTTTGACCCTTTTTATTCACTGTGAAGGAGCTACTGAAATTATAACTTTCTAAGAGTCAATCATATACAAAATTTCAGACCTAAACAATCAGTGAAATTAGACAATTAATAAAATCTATATAGCTATTGCCCTAGCTGGTTTGGCTCAGTGAATAGAGCACTTGCCTATAGACTGAAGGGTCCCAGTTCAATTCCAGTCAATGCACATGCCTGGGTTGCAGGCTTGATCTCCAGTAGGGGGCATGTGGAAGGCAGCCAATCAATGATTCTCTCTCATCATTGATGTTTCTATCTCTCTCTCCCTCTCCTTTCCTCTCTGAAATCAATAAAAATACATTTATTTAAAAAAAATCTATATAGCTATCAAACTGAGCTTTCTCTGTTGTGTGTCTAGGGAAGAGGAATATGTATAAAATGAAAAGCAAAAAAGCAGACTATTTTAAACATAAAATTATTATATAACTAGAAGCCAGGTGCATGAAATTCATGCACTTGGGTGTGTTGGGGGGGGGGGGGTGTTCCTCAGCCTGGCCTGTGCCCTCCTAACCAGAAGCCTTTAGGGGATGTCCACTTGCTGGCTTTGGCTCATTCTCCCTAAGACGGCAGTCAGACATCCCTCTCGCAGTCTGGGACTCCTCGCCTGCAGGCTCACTGCATTTTAACATTCGGCTTGCTGCTCCTTAGTGCTGCCATGGAGACAGGAGAGGCTCCTGCCACCGCTGCTGCACTTGCCAGCTATGAGCCTGACTTCTGGCTGAGAGGCACTCCCCCTGTGGAAGGGCACTGACCACCAGGGGTCAGCTCCTGCACTGAACCTCTGCACCCTGGTGGTCAGTGCACATCAGAGTGACTGGTTGTTTTGGTCATTCCACCATAATGGTCACTTAGGCTTTTATTATGTAGATAATGACAAGTAATAGCTAACATTTATTGAATAGACACTATATATTAGCTATTTCCATATATTATTTTACTTAATTTTCATAACAGTCTGTGAGGTATTTATCACCCTCAATTTCAGATGGATAAATAAAGCTCAGAGAGGAGCAATATCTTCCTTCTATTTAGAGACAGGATTTAAATGTGGTTCTGTATGTGTGCAAGGCTCTAGATCTGTTTAGTACACTAGAGCACATGTGTCAAACACAAGGCCCGCAGGCCAAATCCGTCCCGCCAGGCCTTGCAATGTGGCCCGCACTGCACTGTCATCACTGCACTCTGCTGCATTTCCATCACAATGACAGTTTATGACTGTTCAGTAAACCATTCGGCCCGCGATTTAGGCTGGATTTTAGATTTTGGCCCCTTCTCTGATTGAGTTCGACACCCCTACACTAGAGTGATCTCTTATGATGACTTAATACAATTAAAAGAACATCCACAAAGAGAAAATATGTGGGGTTTTTTTTTTTTCAGACTTTATTATTTATAGCACAAATTTTTTTTCATTCTTTATCATAAACTCACTTGCAAATGTAATTTGGAATGATGAAAATGTTCTAAAACCACGCAATGGTGATGCTTCTATCACATTGTGAATATACTAAATGTCACTGGATTGTATACTTTTAAATGGTTAAAATGGTAAAGTTTATGTTATGTATCGAATATATTTTACCACAATAATTTTTTAAATGTCACTTGACCCAAAGGAAGTACATTTTGGAAATGTATTCTCTACATATACAGAATCATACATTTCAAGGCTACCTCTTTATTTCTAAGGCTACACATTGAAATTCTACCTCTTTGCTAGTGATGTTCAGATTCACATCTCTAAGAAATACCTTTCTCCAGAATTCAGATCCACATATTCACCTGCCTGGTCAACATCTCCACAGAAATTTCTAACAGATTCAAAACTTCAATACATTCAATACCAATGTCCTAATAATTCCTCCACACCAGCTCCTCCATAGTCAGTCCATATTAAATGATGACAAATCGACTCTTCCAGTGGCTCAGGGAAAAGCTTTAGTATCACCCTGGTATCTCTACCCCCTTCTACACATCAGTAAATCCAGATAGTTTTACCTTAAACCAGGGTTTCCCAATCACTGTTGACATTGTGAGGCCTGGTAATTTTTTGTTGTGGGGAGCTGTCCTGTACATAGGATGTTTAGCAGCATCCCTGGCTTCTACTCACAGATGAGAGTAGCACACCCCAGTTGTGACAATCAGAAAGACCTCCAAATATTGCCACGTGTCCTCTACAGGAAAAAATTACCCCTGGTTGAAAAGCAAGGCCTTAAATATTTCCAAAGTCCAATCCTTTTCCACCATCTTCACTGCCTTGACCTTGGTTCAAGCTGTAACCTCTCCTCTTTATTTCTGTGTTGCCTCCTAATTAGTCTCCCCCTTCTACTATTCTCACTGACTGCCCACAATGATTCTATTAAAATCTTACTGAAAGGAAAGTTGGGTTATGTCACCATTCTCTCAAAACTCTCCAGTGTCTTTCTATCTCATCCAGAGCAAACACCAAAAGTAAGTTTTTTAAAATTTATCTTTATTGTTGAAAGCATTACAGATGTCCTTTTTTCCTCATTGACCCCCATCACTTTGCACTCCTCCCTTCCTCCCCCATGAGTCACTATTGTTCTTGTTGTCTGTTGACCTATGAGGACATATCTGATTCAGGTCCCATTCTTCTCCGATCAATTGTACAGTCACAATCCCCATGTTCACTCTGCTCCACATGTTGGCCTCTCTCTGGTCCTCAAACATGCCACACATGCTCCTGCCTCAAGGCCTTCTGACTCAGTTCCTTCCAACTGGAATACTCTTCACCTTGATGTCTCCACGACTGGTCCCTCACTATCTTCAAGTCTCTACCCAAATTCACTTCCTCAGTGAGTCACCCTATAACCCACCTGCTTCAAAGTTCCATCACTCACCTATCACTGTGTGTCTCTCCTCCTTGCCTTATCTTTCTTTCTAAGCACTTAACACCACGTAACAATTAACTTCTTGATTACTTTTTTCACCCTGTTTATGAAGACCAAGGATTTGTCTATTGTATTCTTAATTTATCTCATGTGCCTATAATAGTACCTTGCACATCATAAGGACTCGTCAAGTATTAGTGGAATGAACAAACCTCCAACACTGAAGACTTTTTTACCAAGACCATTAGTCACTGTGACTTCAGAATTATGACCTGTTCATCTCTAAAAAGTGTGTAGACATGAATAGTTACATTTACTTAAAACCACCATCACTCCTTATCTGATATTGTTGCTGACATGATCCTTCTTTCTTGGCATGCAAGACACACTACCTGACACTAAATATAGATGAGAGGATGGCAGCACAATGATGACAGGCATTCAACATACTTGCCAGATCAATGATCTTGCAGCCTATAGCTCTTGTCTCTCCCTGAGAACAGAAATCCTCAGCAACATATATATCATTCTCTTAGGATTCATCAATCCATTGTTTATCCAAAGCCAGGACTCACTGAAAAATGCCTGTAAATTGGATGAGGTTGACTAACATCTATGGACTTGGGGGAAAACAACAGATACTAACAAAGAGCTTTAGTGGTTGACACTACAATCTAAATCAAAGAATGGTTTCTAGGTTTCTGAAACAAAGTATATTTAAGTGGGTCTCCCTGGAAATCTGTTCAACTTCAGATTACATTGGACTTGGATGGCTGGTAATTCAAGAATTCAGCAAATCTGATAACACACTTCAAAGAATTCAGCAAATTTCAGTGCAGTACATTTTTAAATCCAAATAAAATATAATAAATTTAGTCATAAGCAGAGAATAGAATCTAAGATGTTTGGGTTGTCTTTGAAGGTGATTACCCAAAATTGTTCAATGGATCCTCAAATAGATTTATTGTTTATCTTTAAAATAATGTACTTATGTCAGTATTATTTATAATAGCAAAACACTAAAAAACAGTGAAATTCCAAGCAATAGAGAAAAAATATATAAAGCAATGGGATGCTGGTTAAATAAATTATGGAATAAAATATAAAATAATACTATGTAACCATTAGAAGATGAAATTGATCCATTTGAACTGAAAAGTAACATTCATTAAGACATCATTACATGATAAAAAGCAAACTACAAAAACAGATGCAAAGCATGACTGATTGCATGAAGAAAAGTGTGCGTAGACTGATTGCATGAAGAAAAGTGTGCGTAGGTATGCACATATGCACATATATGAATTTGGTGTTTTCATATTAACATTCCCCACTGTCCTTCACCATGCTCCCTGCCCAGGAGGCTGTCTCTGTGGACACATCAATAGGCTCCCTTGTGTTGTGGCTTCTGGTTGCATTCAGCCAATGAGAACCCGGGTAGAAGGTTTGTGCTTGCCCCTCCATACTTCTGCTGCAAGTTGATTATGCCCTTGTCTGGCATTATCTCCATAGAGCTTTCTCCCCAGATTCTAGAAACCATCCCCCCCCCCCCTCCCGGTCCTGAAAATCATAAAGATTAATGCAGTCCTAGCTCAAGGAGCACTCTACAATTCCTTGTAGCTGTTCTTCAACCCTACTCCCACTTTCCCACTTGAGCAAATGATCCTTTTATTAAACTATTCTTAATTACTTACTTTGCAAGCACCATTTATTTTCTCGGCAGAACCCTAATTAATGATAATAGTGATTTGCATGTGTGTGCTTTTTGTGATTTATATACACAGGTATGAACTTTTGTTTTTAATTTTGTATCTTTTAAAGTTTTTCTACTTAAAAGATATCTGGTCAACTACAAGTAATAAATACGCAATGCAAAAATAAAATCAAATACTTTGACCATTAACAAAGTATCATCCATTGAAGAGTGGATTTGTATCATCTTGTTCCATTGACTTTTAGAAAAGCAGACTTACTTTTAAAATTTTGTTCAAAATGAGCGTATTTTCTTAAAACTTCTCCTTTGTCAACAGATGCTCATTGGCACTAATTCAACCCAAACAGGGATCCCAATTTGGGGTAAAGTGGATGAGGAAACTATTCAGTGCACAACAGCTAGATTGTGATATGGCATGGCTGTAGCACAGCTCAGTGCCAGGCAGCCCTGGAGACGTCCCGCACTGATTACTCTGTGCAGCTCTGCTCCTTGTGGTCTGGTTGGCTACTCTGCTTCGAGCTTCTCTCCTGAGACTTCTTCCATGTTTCAGCTCAGCCACGGAGATGCAGAAGACTACCCTTGGTGTAAAGGGGAAGTGTACCCCTAAGCCAGAGGGGAGCTGGCTTATGTGGACAGCCCCTGACTTACCAATTCCCATGCAAATAAGGACTCCAAATCCTTGAAGTTTGATTAGTCCAAAGGGCACTGTCCTGACTGGTCAGAATGGAGCCTCTCTGATTGGCTAGAGCTGCATAACTTCAGTTGAATGGGGAGAGCCTTGGTTTTATTCGTTAAAATAGAATTGCAGGAACCCCTTTAGAAGGCCTGGCTCAGATGGAAAAAGCTAAGTGCAGATTGGCAGTTCAGTGCTGAGCTCATGAAGTGCAGTTTGAGGAGAGGCAGCTGTGCCAAAACAGCCACTGGGCTGTTTTTTCTTTGTATGTTGTTTGTTTGTTTGTTTGTTTGTTTTAAATTTAGAGCACAGTTAGCCACCAGCAGCCCTTCTTAGTAGGTATCTTTTTTTCTTCCTCATGGTTCACATTTTCATATTTCAGATTGGCTACTTTCCATTTTAACTGCACTTTTTTGAGAACGTTTTTGGGGTGGGGAATGGGGGCAGGCTAGAAAGGATCAATGCGGGAAAAAGGGGGACATATGTAATACTTTCACCAATAAAGATTTAAATTAAATATTTTTTTTTTGGTAAAATATTTAGTCTTTAGTGATTAAAACAAAATAGCCTGATTCATAGAAATACATTGACTTTTAGAACGATTTCCAAAGCTTCCTAAAAACTACCATGGTAAAAATGCAAATCACTAATGTGATATTACAGCTCACAATTAAATTAATTTATAGTGACTTTAATGCAATTAAATTTTCCTCCAGACTGTATCTCTAATGGTGCTGGGTTTTTTACTTAAGATACTTTACAGCATAATTTACTTTATTCTTGCAAAGTCATTTAAATATTACAAATTTATCTTTTACACATATTTTCTTGCTGACACGATACATTTGCAGTCTATTTAATTTACAGATGATGAGACTAAAATGAAAACTCTTTGAGGACCATACATCTTCTACAACATCACATTTTCCATTCCAAGTTATTAAGTATATAAGTTATCTGTATTCACAAGAATGGACTCTCGAAACAGTAATACATATTTTATATGATCTGATTATGGAGCTTTAAGAAAATTAAAATCTAGAGCAAAGAAAAACATCAGTGATACAAAGCACCAAGTTGTCTAGGGTTCAATAATACAAGTTAATAAATTATCAGTCTTTAAAATTAAATTCAGCAGATCTTTCCTACAGCCAAATTAAGGAAGTATTTAGAGAAAAACATAAGTTATATGAAAGCCTCCAAACTCAATTCACCTTATTCATTTGGTTTTGTACAGAACACATTAAGGTGACTTTAGAGTCACAACTAATAAGCCAAATGGTTAGGAAAATTTTTCATGCTCTCAAGCCTAGGAATACAGGCTTATTAGAAAGTAGTCAATGATAAGTAGCTAACTGGTTTGTACCCAAAAAGAAAGAGACATACGGGAATGGTTCAAGACATTTTAAGCTGAGGATATCAGCTAAATTCAGGTGTCACTCTGGCTACCTTTGTACTGCACAGTGATAAGATATCTGCCAAAGGAGAAGCAGATGTAACTATGGAAATCATATATTTAATTGACAGCAACGTGAAAACTCAGAAGGATAACAAGCATCAAGGATAGAGGTGACAATTATGCAGGAATAAAAATCAAATGTAAGTTTTATTTGAAATGAAGAATCTAGTTTTCCTCTCTGGATATTTCCCACTACTCCACAAATAAGAGCAAGGAGAGAAAAAATACTCTTCTCATTAATGAAAATGGGACAAAGGAACAGCCAGGACATTCCTACCTGGTTTCCAGATGAAGTGATTATCCTTTCTGCCTTCCAAATGAGCTGCCTGGGACAGCAAGAGAGAAAGGAATAGAAATAGCTTCCTCATGTTCCTCCATACCCAGCAAATGACAGCCACATTACCCTTTGGAAACATTCTTCAGATTTTCAGCCTCTCAACTTGCCTATTCCTAAAAGAAAAAAAGAAAAGCAGGTAAGTTTCTTCGTATAGAAATTCTAAAAACTCACATTGACTGCTAGAACTTTTTTCATGATGGCATTACAAATTTCCAATTACCATAAAGAAAGGGCACATTGTAAGGTTAGCAGTTAATTAGCCACATTTTTAACCCCTACCTAATGGAGACATTATCAATGTTAGAAATCCACAGGCCCTGATTCAGTTTACTCTGATTTTTAAAAGGACCATTGGCAGATACATGGTTTATTCCCACCTTCTATTCAGTACAACTCCTTGAGGAGCTCACAATTTGAGGAGAAAGATACAAATACACAACAAAGTCTAAAATTGGGTGAGGACTGCTCTAGCAGTGGTGTTAAGAAAGTGAGATGGAAAGACTAAGGAAGAGACAATGACTTTATTCTGTAATAAGAAAAGAAAAAAGAAAGGGGAATCTCACACACACAAAATATTTGAGCCCTAACCGGTTTGGCTCAGTGCATAGTGTCGGCCTACTGACTGAAAGGTCCCAGGTTTGATTCCTGTCGAGGGCATGTACCTTGGTTGCAGGCAAGAGGCAGCTGTCCTCTCTCATCAGTGTTTCTAGCTCTCTATCCCTCTCTCTTCCTCTCTCTAAAAAATCAATAAAATACATTTTTTAAAAGTTATAGGTAAAAAGGGATAAAATGATAAAGATTAAAAGATATCAAGGATTAAAGTTATTACCCTTAAATATTTAGCCACACATGTGCTAAAAGTGGGAGCAAAGCTGACTGTGAGCTTTTTACTGACCAAAGGAAAGAAATAGCTACTATAGCCATGATTTACATAGGATAAAATTATGTATTTTTTAAAATTATTGTTTTAGAAGAAATCATGACCCTGCTTATGGAATTGACCCAAAAGTCCTCTTAATACAGATGGTGGTCACCAATAAAATAGACAAGGGAAATCAGTATACAGTGGAGTCTCAGTGCACACCTAGAACACTCCAAGGTTGCAGTAACAAAGTACACATCAGTAAAAATTATTCTGTAAGGAGTTAAGCAATGACGTTCAAGTAAACAGCTCTCTGTGGCTTGCCTCGATGCAGAAACAAAGAGAAAACTTGCATAAGCAACCCAAAGCTTTTCTTCAAACTTCAGAATTGCATACCAAGATTGCAAAGCCTGAAAACGAGTGCTCTGGCAGGAATAACAGAGAGCTCTGTTGCTTGACTCTTTGTCCTCAGGGGCCTGTTAGAATATTTCATGGAACCTTTGGAGCATTCCTGGATACAATCCAAAAACCTCTGACCTACACAACTGAACTGGCCACATTTCTTTGGCACAAACATGCAAATGTACAATTTACCACAACTAAGGTTTTGCTAAAGGTTGAACAACACAAATATTAATTTTAGTTTATGCTAAAGCTATTGCTGGCTCATATGGTAATTTGTGAATCAGAAAAAGTAAAAACATTTTAAGTTAGTATCATATATTATTACACAACCTAAATTGCTCTGGCCAGGAGACCTTCCTTAGAGCAGCCAAACTTGTGTGCACACAGGGGGACATTCTAGCCCTTTGCACACAGGAAAATTACAGACATGCGTAATAACAGTAAGAAACATATGCTGCACTCTCCCTCTTATTCTCCAGATGAGGAGATGCTCTTGTACTCAGAGTTGGAGCTATGGGGAACTAGAGAAGTGCCTCAGAGACCCCTGTGGGGTTAGAAATGGAGTGCAGCCATGGCATGTGTGTCTGCCTGTCAGTGCCTGCTCTGCTGAGTGTACGGGGCCATAGGGGTCACTATGGATTTATGTAGGAAAGGGCTCACTTCCACCTAGAAGCCCAGCAACCTCAGCTCCCATGTAAACTAGCATCTGTCTACCAGGTGAACTGTGCCCCCTTATCAAAACAACTTTACACACACACACACACACACACACACACACACACACACACACACACCTTAGACTATGGATATTTCATGTTGCTAATGTCAAGTCCACATGCCTTAGAAAACAACACAACAAATGTTTAGAAACTGTATAATGGAATTTTAAAGAGTGTCTCAGTCCATTATCTCAATGAATAGTACTTTCCCTTCTGTTGAAAGGTGAACTAAGTAAGCCAGGCCATTATTTTCCTCAGAAACAAACAGAATTTTTTTCAAGGTATGTACAATGCATATAGGTGTGTGCGTGTGTGTGCACACACACACACAAACACATGGATGATTAATTATTCACAATGTAAATTTGATTCAAAGACTTTAGTCTGGACATTTTTAGAAGATACCATTGATTCTGTTAAAAAAAATATATATATATAAATATCACCTAAAACAATGTAATGTCCAAGTGAACTCTATAAACAAATTACTTGAAAGTATATCCCTGTCAAAGCAAGTGGACTGACCTTCTAAAGAAATGATGGGTAAAAGTCCCTGCAATATAAGAGAAGTGTTGATAAAAGTGATGATTTGTGTTTTAGGGTAATTGATCCTAAGCTGTTATTATTATTGAGAAAGTAATTAGCTAGCAGGACCAGCTCTCTATTAAGGCTACCTTTTCTATGACAGGAAATCACCATTCTCATTAGTGGGACATAAACATTAAGCATATATAAAAATATATCCAAATTATTGAAATGTAAACCAGAGAGGGAAGACCAAATGCATATCTGCTGCTCTCTAAATGGCTAAAGTGGAAATCAGAATTATTTAAAAGAATTAAGAGCCCTGGCTGGTTTGGTTCAGTAGGTAAGAGTGTTGGCCTGCAGACTGAAGAGTCCCACTTTCGATTCTGGTCAGGGCACATGCCTGGGTTGCGGGCTTGATACCCAGTAGGGGGTGTGCAGGAGGCAGCCAATCAATGATTCTCTCTCATCATTGATGTTTCTCTCTCTCTATCCCTCTCTCTTCCCCTCTAAAATAAATAAAATTTTAAAAAAAGAATTAGGAATTTCAGTAAGATTGCACACAAGCTGAAATGACTAACTGAGAATATATGTATATATATATATATATATATATATATATATATATATATATATATGCCTAAATGACTGTTCGATCATTAGACCATTTAACTGGTAGCTATAATGCATAATGACCACCAAAGGGCAGATGCTCAATGCAGGAGCTGCCAAGCTGCAGTGATTTGACAGGGAGCCCGATTCCATGGTACGTTACCCGAGAACTACCCTCTCACAATCCAGAACCCCTCTGGAGATGTTGGAGAGCTGGTTTTGACCTGATCCCCACAGGCCAGGCTGAGGGATACCACCTGTGCACAGATTCGTGCACCAGGCTTCTAGTTCATATATACATACTTTGAATTTTACATCAATTTTTGGATTTTTACTGTAAAAAAAACCATACAATAACTTACATTAAAATTATCTGAGTATAGGATGCTATGAATGTTGCTCTCCTCATAGGCTTCCTCTCTAGTCCAAGACATGCACTGACTCTACCAATGGACCCAATGTCTTTATGGTTTCTTTTGTTTTCACGTAAGCCAGGACCCACAACTCCATGGAAGATCCGTAGGCATAGTGGCTGGGAGAGCTTACTAGACTCCTATAGTCACTACATCACTCCCTTGTCACTGACTAACAAGGATAATGCCAGTAGAAACCCAAAACTGATGTTGAAAAATATATATATATATATGAAATAGAGAACTTAGATGATGAACAAAAGCATGTTAAGTTAGGATGCGACAGCAATCCTACTCTGAAAAACACCTACATGTTTTTAGTAACCTTATACCTCATCGCCTCCCTTTTCCCGAGAAGCTCCAGGACAGAGGATGGGAAACCAGGCTTGATAAAACTTTCACCATTTGCCATGCTGCACAGCTTACACACATAATTAAAATGAGAATCTCCACTGACTGATGGAAAGGGCAGCTTGGAATTTGGAAATGAGTGTGTCTTACTCCACTAAACTATATTGCCTCTCTTTCCTCCAAATGCCTGAAATTCACTAAATTATTCCTTTGCAAACACTGAAAGTCATTCTTCCATCCATTACTTAAAAAGGCCTACCAGAGTTAACAATAAACAAAGTGAAAGGAAACAAGAAACAATTAGATTCCTCTCTTTTTTTGTGTAACATAAATGTAAAAATGCTGTAACTACTATTATGCAAGAAATATGTGCTACCTATGATGGCATGAATAATTTATAACATGAAGGCCACTGAGCTTCCAAATCAACTTATTTATCATACTATATATCTTAGCATCTAAACTATATTTGCAAGGTTAGTTCTAAACTGATGAATACTAAGAGAAAACAAAAAATACAGCTTCTCCTTTTAGCCTCAGTTTTCTAATCATTTAAAAGCCATTCAAACTATGAAACATGTATCTTAACCTTCATATGCATTTCATTTTCCCTTAAACATATTCTTATCATCGGAGTCCTTGAATATTTAAAAGGCACAAAACTCAAAATAATAAAAGAAAAGAAAAACTGCTCCAATTTGCTCTCAGTCTGCAGGAACAGCACTAAGTGGGAGAACACACATGACCCTCCCTATCCTCATAGCACCATCTCATGGCAACTGTCCAGAGAAGATGTCTCAATAAAGATGGCTGAGTTGCCCTGACAGGTGTTGGCTCAGTGGATATAGTGTAGGCCTGTAGAGTGAAAGGTCCCAGGTTCATTTCTAGTCAAGGGCATATACCCGTAGGGGGTGTGCGGGAGGCAGCTGATCGATGTTTCTCTTTCATCAATGTTTCTAACTCTCTATCTCCCTCTCTTTTTCTCTGTAAAAAAAAATCAATAAAATATATGAAAAATAAAATAAAAAGATGGCTGAGTGGCTGGGCTGGAGATGAGGATACCCATTGTCCAGACCAATGCAAATGCCAGGATGGCCAGTGCAGGTGGTGGCCAACTAAATAATCACTGGGAAAATGCAATCATCTGCTTTGTCTCAGCTATCTTCCCAGTTTCTAATTGCAATGCTGTATGTTCCACTTTATCTTTCATAACCTGTCAATGTATAAAATATTGGCCTAAGTACTTAATTTAACTGGAACCAAAGCTCTATGAAGTGGGTATTCCTATTTGCCCCCATTTTAGAGATGAGGAAACTAAGGCATGGAAAGCTAAGGCAAGGTCACAGAGATAGCAAGCGGCTTGCAAGTGATCTCAATGATCTTCCTCTGAAGTGCAAGAGAATATCGTTATAACCAGTATCAACACAAGAAATTTATCATAACCCTGAAAATGTAGATCTTTTATACACCTGTGTCTCTCAGAAGCTTCTGCAAGGCAATTTACATATCATTTTACTTAATCTTCACATAACACGATGAGCAAATTATTCCTATTTTTCAAATGTAAAAAGGACTGATCATAAGGGTGTTAAATAATAATTCTGAGGTCACCTCAGCCAGAAGACATCAAAGCTGGATTACAAAACAGGCTGGCACAACAGCCCCAGTCTATTCTCTACGTCACATGTGGTGACCTGCCTGGGATCCTCTGGGTCCTTTTCTGCAAATGAGGATAGTGATCCCATTTCCCTTCATGGGTAAAGATGGAATAAAATAATGGATGGAAAGTACTTAGGTGAGCGCCAGCCAGAGAATGAGAACTCACTAAAGGGCTACGGATGTCCTTATTCTCTCAAAATTCAGTAAAACTCCTTCTTCAGCAATTTTTAAGGAACAGTTTGAGTGCAGCCCTGCCTTGTAGCAGAGGAGAAAGAAAGGATTTCTTCAACTGCCCAACCTTCGAAACTGGTGCCTTATTTCTGAAGAGCTAAAGGCACTCGATACCAAGAGCCCCATTAAAGATTCCCACTGACCCCGTGAAGGAGAAAACAGGTTTCATCTCTATTTCATGAGAGTTCCCTCTGGCCTCACAATGACATGATGTTTAGTAACTCCCCCAAGCCATTTAACCACCAGCCTCTTTCTCCACGTACCTTACTCTACAGAACCCGAAATTACATAAATTTAAGCTGCAAATGGGCCATAAAAACAGACAATCTTGTGGATTTTGGTTACTGTATTAATAATTGCATTAGGTTTGCAATTATTTGTAATGAGTTCACAGAACATTTTGCACAAGGTCTTAACATAAATATTTGACATATTTTAGAATAAGCTTTCGTCACAGGACATAGTAGATAAAAAAAAAAAAAAAAAAAGGCGGGGGGGGGGGGCTTGAGCCCCCCAGGTGTGGCTCAGGGGTTGATTTCTGGTCAGGGCTCATGCCCCGGTTGCATGCTCACCCCTGTGTGGGGCCTACTAGAGACAGTCAATCAATGATTCTCTCTCATCATTGATGTTTCCTTCTCTGTCTCCATCTTTCTCTCTTAAGTCAATTATTTATATTATATATATAAAAGATGGCTTTTAAAAGATGGCTTAAAACAGAGTTGAAAAAAACCTTTAGACTACCTCTTGGCAGACATTGCTATATTCTACCTTTTTGCTAGAATTACAACTTTTTCAGAATGTCCACCTACCCTGATTAAATATATAGATACATATTTCATATCTATATCTATATATAAAACCCTAATATGCAAATAGACCAAATGGTGGAACAACCGAACAACTGGTTGCTAAGAGATGTGCTGACCACCAGGGGATGCACATGAACATGGTAGGTGTTGGCAGCAGGTGGCAGAGTATAGAACATGGTGGGCATTGACCACAGCAGGATGGTGGAGCAGGTGAGTGGGGGTGCCAGACCAAGGCAGGGTTCAGGTCGCTGTCATTGGGGTGAGCCTCTGGTGGTTACCGAAAATTACTTGCTCCCATGCACCACAGCCTCCCCCCGCACTCCCCCAATCGCACTGCTGCTGGTGTATTCACTATTCATACCTGCTGCCAGCACCAGGCACCAGCCCTGATCACTTGGCACCATCAGCAGGAGCTAGCAGCCCTGATCACCCCTGAGAGATTCTCCACCTCCCCCTGCTCCTGGGGGGCAATCAGGGCTGCAGCACCCCCCCACACACACCTGCTGACAGCACCAGCCCTGCTCACACCCAGGTCCAAAACTACAGCATGTGGGAGTGGTGGAGGCAGGAGAGGGGCTGCCTGCAGACAGGGGACCAGAGGCCAAGGTGGGAGGGGCCAGGCGGCAGCGTAAGACCTGCCCTTGTGCCCACAGCAGCCTCATCAAAGCCCACAGTTCCCTTCAAGGTCCCCAAATTTGTGCACTGGGCCTGTAGAATATACCACTATATATATTTCCAGATTTCTTTGCAGTGACAGTGGCCATGTGACAGTTCTCCCAATGGTTTGCATGGTATCTAGAGTATCAAGAGGATCAGGGAGGATGTTTTCCCTTCTCCAGAAAAACATACAAAACCCCAAAGAGAAAGTATGGAAGTGTGGTTCTTTGCCATTGGCTCCCTTCCCATCATCCCTGCCTGGAAAACAGGCAGAATGCCTGGAGATAAGACAACCATCTGGAGAGCATGAAGATGGGTGCTGCCCACCAGGAACCAGGGAGCAGCAGGAACCAGAGACTCAAATGCTGTCATGGAGCTTCAGCAACTGTCCTGGATACTCAGCCTCTGACTTCTGTACTTTGTGAGGAAAATAAACGCTATTGTTCTAAGCTACTTTTTGTGTGCTGTTACATGAGCTGAAAGCCACTATGACTCCTGCAGCACCCATATCTCCAGCCATAGCTATTTGTATGAGGTGCCTCCACACAGATTCTCACATGAATCAAGCTCACACTGGGATTCTGTCAAACCTGAATGCAGAAGTTCCTGTTTCTCAGCAGGCGAGGTTGATTTATTTCCTATAGTGACTTCTTCACGTAATACATGCACTACTCACAGAAATGTAAATGTATCTGTTGTCGTTTTTTATAAGTGTCATTGCAGTGAAGAAAGGGTGCTTCGTGTGTGAGAAACTATACGTAAAGAAGAAAGGTAGTGACTAGCTTTCTCAGATCCCCCAGGGAAAACCAATCCCTTTATATGACCTACTCCAAATTAAGAATATATTTATGTAGCTGTGTTCTATACAGTTGTTAAATCCTCCGTAATTTTGAAGGCATTATGAACATAGCGTTGTAATTTTAGAACCACCTTGTCATCACCTCATAGAAAATCTTACCACCTAATAGAATCATGTCCTCATTACTCCCATAATTCCTGATGGGTGCTCAAATCTTTCTTAATCACTTTTTTATTTTTTCTCACTTGATACCAAGTTTTTCTCACTTCTTTACTTCTCACTGGACATTTTTTCTCAGTCTCCTTTTCCATCATCTCTTCTCATTTTGACCTTCAAATTGATATCTCTGGCTCTTTCTCTCAGACTCCATTTTTTTCTCCACTTCTCAAGTGATTGTATTTAGTCCCCAGCTTTAAAACTAAGCTTCACGATTCCCATTTCTCCATATCCATTTCCATATCTCTAGTGCTGGCTTGTTCCTGAATTTGTACACTCAACTTACCACTGAACATCTCCACAAGTAGCATGCGTAACAGAGCTCATGACACCTACAGCCCCCTTCCTCTCTCAGTGTTTCTGCCTCAATAATGGCACCACACTTCATCAGACCACAAGCCTAGGAGTTGGGCTGATATCCTTTTTCTCACATCTGAAAACCATCTATCAGCAAACCTAGTTGGCAATACCTTCACAATCTATACAGTACCAAGCCAGTTCCCACACATTACTACCTTCCTAGTGCAATCCACCATTGTTTCTCACCTGAATTATTGTATCAGCCTAACTGGTTCCTCCACTTTCACTCATGGTTGCCGTGTAGGCATTTTAGAACATCCAGAATAATCTCTCTCTTTTTTTTTAATGCATTACCCTCTCTAATAATCTAAAGACTTTGCTGGTTGGACTTCTGCTTCCTCTCCTTATTGCTCTCCAGTTTTCTAGCCCGACACACTGGATTTGTTCTTGTTCTTTACTGATACGCTTTCTTAAGGTCCTTGTACTACTTTTCTTTAGGTATCCACATAACTAATTATTCTCAGACCACCAACTGTCATGACATTTGCAATTGCACTATCCTCTTGACATTTATTTGTTGTTTGTTTGTCTTAGAAAAGATGGATACCTGGCAATCTAGTATATATTGGTTTATTTGTTTATTTTCACCTTCTCAAACATTATTAACATACTTTATCTCATTCAATGTTATATGTTCAGTGCCTCATATATTGCCTGGAAAACAGTAGATATTCAATAAAGATGAATTAACAGATTATTGAGTCTACATTTGTAAATGTTTTTCTAATTAAATGTTCTTGATCTTGGACCATAAACTTGTCTTTAGCATACAATAAGAGACAGGTGGCCAGATAAAAACATATACCTAAAAAATTAGACTGCTTCGAAATATATTAAAAATCATGAACAAAACCCTAACATATGGAACATACACATTTAAGTACACTAGTTTGGGATCTTATACAACATGCAGAATGATCTGCTGCATAAGACAGAAGTAAAAGTATTGACTTTTCATTTTTTTAAAAAATCATATCTTCATTTTTTCAACTAAATTTTTAAATTTTTCCAATTAGCCTTTTTTATTCAATTTATTGTGGAGATACTGATTAATAATATTATATAGGTTTCAAGTGTACATTCCTATGATACATGATCTATAAACTGCACTGTGTGTCCACTACACAAAATCAAATCATCTTCCATCATCATAGATTTGGCTTTCTTTACCCAGTAATATGCTCAGCCAGCCACCTTCCCTCAGCTACCAACATATTGTTGTCTATGTCTATGAGTTTTAGTTTTATATCCTACATATGAATGAAATCATATAGTTCTTAGCTTTTTTCTGCCTGAATTACTTTGCTGAGCATAATATTCTCAAGATCCATCTATCCTGTCACAAAAGGCAGCATTTTATCTTTACTTATAGCTGAGCTGTATTCCATAGTACATATGTATTACATCTTCTTTATCCAATCCTCTATCATAGGACACTTTGATTGTCTCTATTCCTTGGCCACAGTGAATAGTGCTGCAATGAACATGGGCCAGATCCCTGCAGACCACCCAGAGAGGCTTCACATGTACAGGAATTAATGCACAGGGCCTCTAGTTAATAAATAATAATACAAGGACAAATTATGTTTGAGTACTCACAACTGTAAACCTATTTGCCCCACTCTGTACACAATTCTGTTATTTGCAAAAAGTGAAAATTTACTTCTTGATTTCCAATTTGTATGCTTTTTATTTCTCTCTCTTGCATGACTTCCAGAACCATCTTGAATAAGAATGTTAAGAGTGGACATCCTTATCTTGATCCTTATTTTAGAGGAACAGTTTTTCACCATTGAGCAAAATATTAGAGAATATTTTGTCATACATGGCTTTTATTATGTTGAGGTACTTTCCTTCTATACTCATTTTATTGAATGTTTTAACCATAAATGGATGTTGAAGCTTATCAAGTGTTTTTTTTCCTACATCTCTTAATAAGATCATATGATTTTTATCTTCTGTTTTGTTAATTTGCTATATAACATTGATCGATTTGCATATGTTGAACCATCTTTGTGCTGTGGAACGAACCCTACTTGATTGTGATGCATTATTTCTTAATGTACTGTGCTATTTTACTTGCTAGTATTTTATTTAGGATTTTTGAGATATTTGTTTGTACTTTTCTTTTTTTGTGTGTTATCTTTGCCAGGTTTTGTATCAGGATTATGTTGGTCTCATAAAATATGTTAGGAAGTATTGCCTCATTCTCAATTTTTTGAAAGAGTTTGAGAAGGATAGGTATAAAATTTTCTTCGAATGTAAAATTTACTAGTAAAGCCATCTGATCTTTGGTTTTCATTTACTTTTATTTTTTAAGCACAAGATTGTTTCCAAGCATAATGTTTTTGCCTCTTGTGGGGAACAATATAATTATAAAAAATTACGTAAAAGGAATGGCCTCTAGAATGTATAATTCTCTACTTCTTATCTTAGGACCTTTCTCACATTATTATTAAAAAACTACTATCACTATTGAATGATAATCAGTTTCAATAAAGATGTTGTCAGGATCCTAATCTTTGCAGTTAATGTAAAAGAAAATAGTTGATTAAAATGTATATTTTTCAGTTTAACTTGGTTAGCTTATATAAAAATGAAAATTACTTAAACTGACAACAGCAATAGGTTATCTCTTGAATAACTTTAAGGTAGTTTTGTACAAGTCAATGGTAAACTTTTTTTTGTAGTGAGTTTCTTTTGGTTTGTTAGAGTTTCTAAATTCCCTTCTCTGTGCACAGTAAAGTTAATTTAGTAGTTGTGAAATTCTGAAAATCATTTGGGTGATGGTAAGTAGATAAAAATTCTTCTTGTTCTATAAGTAAATTATGAACATAACACTACTAGTCCCCAAAGAGAAAAAATAATAGAAAATGTTACACATTGTCTACAATTTTTAAATCCTCAAGTGGAGTACTCATTTTCATAAAGTAAGAAAAAATGAACATTAAATAGTGCAATGGAAATAATACAAAAATACGTAAGGTAATCACTAGAGAAAAATAAAGCCCTTATAATCTCAAGGTGTTTAGGTTAATTATAAGAAGAAAATGCATTCAATTTGAAAGCACTGCATGCTAGAAAGAGTAATAAAGTCATTGTAATTACTTTTGCAGATATTTTAAGAACTAAAATAGTTACCTTACGATATTTGTCTATAGTCCATTCTGCCTTAAGTTGAAGGAAATAATTTAGTAATCTCTTCTAACTAAATTCAACAAACCAATATATACTTATAGTGTTTATATATAAATATATAGTATGTAAAATTTGTTATATATCTGCATTTGTATGTAAATATACATATTTATAGGTAGATTATATGTATAAATGAGAGAGAGTGTGATTTTTGTGGGGTTATATATAACATTTACCATAAAGAACTTTATAAAAATTCAGTATATCTAGACTATGTGAACAAGATAACATCCCCTTCTCAAGCTATTGACCATTAAAATTAAAAACATTTAATTACTCATTAATATTTTTGCAATGTAGGATTATAAATATTTAATGTCAAGAGAACTACCCAAATAAACTGTAAATATAGCTTTGTGTTCTCTTGATTAATTATGCATCTACTGTTCCAAAGGAACTTATTGAAAAATGTGTTCACAGTTGACATAAAAAATTGCATGTTTATAAGCCTTTAAAAATTTCTAGCACTATCTTCTATTATCTTCTTTAAGTTTTCATTTATTATGGTTGGGCACTAACCAATAATAATTTTCTCATTAGATTCAGGAGATCTGACAGAATGTACTTTAATCCAGTCTAATCTCATTCTTCCCAAAAGAATAAACTAAAATCTGAAAGGGAACATTCCAAATTTAATTGAAATGCAAAAGGTGTTTTAGATTCTTTTATTGCACAGGGAAATGTGTAAGAACACATTTGACCAACAAAAACAGACTTTATCATTTCTACTAGCATCTGTAAGGATATTTCTTTTTTTATTTTCTTGAGATGTTTTAAACATATTAACAGAAACTCAAAACACTTGTCTTGAAATATGTTTTATTTCTTACTTTCCTACATTAAAAAATGCAACACACTCACACCATGCTACCTACCTCTAATGTCACAGAAGCAGGCAGAACTTGGTGATACCAAACAAAAAGCTACTCTTCATCTTCATGTACCACATTATACTACCAATGTGTGTATGTGTGCGTGTGTGTGTGTGTGTGTGTGTGTGTACACAGACATACATACATACACACACTTTAAATAATAAAATGATTGAAACATAAAACCAAAATTTTCAAAGAGGGATTTCTCTTAGAGTCAGAAGGCAAGATCACTGGGCACTCTGGCAATTTGCCATTGGAAATTTTACTTTAGAACTTTAATTACAAACTTAGGTAAGTGGATTATAATGAAAAATATATCTAGCAAGGGAGCCCAGACAGATGCACCATGAATGCATTAAAGAAAACACTAGAGAGAGAAGTTCCCATCAGTAGAAAGATTTTAATTAAACAGCAATAGGATGGATCTCTTCTGTGAAATGATATTACTATTACCCATCATTCAGTAAAACAATTTATTGTAGAGTATAGTCTTTGAAACCATTCCTCTCTTTAAAGTATGCCTAAACCTTTCCATTTGTCTTATGAGGATAGGGAAAACTGTGGGTATGGAAGAAGGAAAAGGTCCATAGGTGAAGTGTGGGACTGAAAACCATCTATATTTTTGCTTGCTATAGTTGGTGAACTGGCTCCACACTGTGTGGAGACCCACAGGCTTCAGAAGAAGGCAAATGAGCCAAGGGTGACCAGCAAAGTGTCCCCTGAATGTTCGCACTGTTTCTCTTGGGACAGCCAAGAGGGCAGCTGAGACCGGTGTTTAATAATGTCACAGCTGCACTTTTATTCTTGGCATTAATTGAGTTACTTACTTGGGATATTTGATTGTTAAATACATGCAGTTTCGAAAGACTCAATATACCACAGGGAAAAATACCAATGATTTCTGAATGTGAAACCGAAGAAAGTAAAAATGAGTTTCATATCAAAACAAAAGGAGTTTAGGTATAGGTATTCTGCTAAAAAAAAAAAAAAAAAAAAAAAAAAAAAAAAAAAAAAAAAAAAAAAAAAAAAAAAAAAAAAAGAGTCTTCAGAAATCTGGTATTAAGAATGAGTTTTCAATGATTGACACACAAAATGGGATTTGATAAGATGAAGTGTTCCTTAGACTGCCTGGGAAGAGGAATGGAATGAAAAGGAGTTACAGCTCTAACTGGTTTGGCTCAGTGGACAGAGCATCGGCCTGTGGATTAAAGGTCCCCAGGTTTGATTCCTGTCAAGGGCATATACCTTGGTTGTGGGCACATCCCCAGTAGGGGTGTGCAGGAGGCAGCTGATCAATGTTTCTCTCTCATTGATGTTTCTAATTCTCTGTCCATCTCCCTTCCACTCTGTAATAAATAAATAAATAAATAAAATTTTAAAAAGGAGTTATGAAAAACTTCATTGGCAAATATTTAGATTTGACTCTGAAGTATCTAGAGTGGCCACAAAATAGCTGAAGACATGAAGAATTCAAATCAGGGCTTGATTTAGTGATGTCTTATCATTAATATGGAAGATGTCATCCAAAACACAGAGAAATTCTGATTTATACATAGAATGGAGGGCAACTAGAGGTAACTTCCAACTAGGCACTCTGTGGCCATCTATACAGCCTACATATTTGGAAAGTGAAAGTGAGCTTCTTTTCATTTCCACTTAACACTTCATCTCACCCCAACCCACCAAAGAAAGGTAACTATGTGAGGGGATGATGTGTTAATTGACTTGATTGTAGTGATCATTCCATAATGTATATGTATATCAAATGATCATGTGTAGATTTTAAACACATACAATTTTATTTGTCCAATACATCTTAATAAAGCTGAGAAAAACATTTCAACACAGACAAATGCTTTCTCACACATATTTTAAGAAATATTTTATCATTATACTTACTACAAAACCTTAAAACACACACATACACACCAAACTCAATAATATTCCTGTGGCTTCTGAACTGTCCAACTACAAGTTTGTCCCTTGAAGTTGGGAACCATGTTTTCTTCTCCTTGTATTTCTAGCTGCAGCCCACAATCTAGATCCAGTAGGGTGCATGGCCAATGTTGAATAAATAAAAAATGAATGAATCAAATAGCTAATTTCTAGTTTAATAAAATTATAAGGAACCAAAAAGAATTTCTCTAGGAAAGACAGTAATCTAAAACACATACGATTATGTGCCATTCTTCCCAAAGTGCAAATTCCACTCTCATAGATTTTCTTAGATACTTAACATCTACTATTCACCCTATCAACCTTATTAGTACACCTTTGCTAACACTTTCCACACTTGCCAAATCCACAGCTGGAATGAGTCTAATGTTGGAGGATCTCTTTAGCCCCAAGAAGGAAAATTTTCTGAGAGTAACAATACATGGAAAATAAAACTCCAAATAGATATTGTGATAAATCAAATAAGCATGAGTTAATAATTAAGTAATTCTTTAAAAAGTTAAGTGACTGTGTCCCTGGATTAAGAGTCAAAATGTGCCTTATTATTTCTAGAAATAATCACTCATTTTTACAGAGTTAAGAGTGAATTTCCAGAAGCTTTCAAGGAATCTGATCCTCTAAAAATAATGTATTAGTATAGTAATTTTATTACAAATCAAAATAACTTCCTACAGATCTGATATTTGCTATATTAGAGCACTAGATATTAACAGCAGCACAGACATGACCAATGTCAGCTAGGAAAAAACTCAAATAATGTTCAGAAATTTGAAGGCCAGGAAGAGATGTCTGTAGGGGGGGAAAAAGTTTTAGTATAAGAAAGAGCAAAAAAATAACAGAAATTTCTTAAACTCATTCAAACAAAAATGAGCGAACCAAATGCATTAGTGCAAACACAAGGTTTTTTCCTTATGAAGAACCAGATAAATGACAAGAATGAAACTAAAATAGGCATTCTCATAAATGTTTAAAGAAGAATTGTCCCTTCTGCCCTGTTGGTAAAATCACTGGAAAAATGACAACCACACCCACTATGTAGGTTTTTATAATGCTTTGGGGGAAGCAGAAGTAAAAAAATCATCATTCATGTTTATCAAATCATACTAATGTGAAATTGTATATTAATGAGACAGAAAGAAATACAACATTTCACCTTGTGGGTTACTTGGATCACTTTGTCTATGGCCAATGATGCACCTTAGCCCTCCATCTTTTAATTTTTTAAAAATCTTTATTGAAAGAATTACAAATGCTCCCTTCTCCCCCAATTGACTACTTGTAGCCAACCCTTGCACTACTCCCACCCCAGACCTTCACTACCCTATTGTCTGGATCTATGAGTTATGCATATATGCATATAATTTATTTGGTTGACCTCTTCCCACATACCTGCGCCCACTTTCCCTAAGATTCCATAGTCTGCTCCATGCTTCTACGAAAGCTTCTGCACAGCAAAATAAACCATCAACAAAATGAAAAGGAAGCCCACTGTATGAAAGAACATATTTGGCAATGATACTCCACCTGCTTTAGAAAAGCTTGTCATGGGGTAGGGTGCTCAATAAGCTTAGATAAGGGCAGATGGTGCACTTCAGCAAGTCTCTGTCACTATTTTTAAAAACAAAGTAAAATGATTCTTATAGTCTAATGAGGACACCAGTTTTAAATGGTGATGTCAGCTTCCAGTGATGATGCCATTTCTTTTTTTCCCCCCACTTTTTAAAAGATAAATTTTTTTGGACAGTTTCAGGTTTAGAAAACTGAGAGGACGATACAGAGATATATCCCCTGTCTCCACACATGCATATCCTTCCTGACTATCAGCATAACTCACCAGAATGGTGCACGCTTTTTGAAGGATGATCCTACATTCACAGGTCATAATCATTCAAGGTCTATAGTTTACCTTAGCGTTCACTCTAGGCGTTATACATTCAATGGGGTTAGAAAAATTTATAATGACACTTATCTGTCATTATAATATAGTGATGATATCAATTCTTAACTGATGTTACATTCCAATACGTGTTTTTCTAAACCCGCCCCTCCTCTTACAGTAAAACAAGTCCTCTAGCATCTCTTCTAGCTTGCAAACAAAAGAAGAAATGAATGTTGAAGTCAATGTGAAATCATAGGAGAATAACAGTAGCCCAAACATATACACTTAAAGGATCAAGAGATAAAAGACTGCTAGGAGAGATCTCTATAACTGTACATTTCTCTAATACTCTTAGCAGTAATTGAATATTTCCAATGACAGGGAATTAATTCAATGTCCCCACAAAGCAGCCCATCCCACTTCTGGATATGTAGCTCAATGTGAACAGTTGTTTTCCTTTCTCTATCTAAAGCCTTTGATCTTAAAACACTTCCCTTGCATTTATAGATAAAGTATATCTCATGTGTCTGCCCTTAACAGAACTCCAAGTTTTATTTCTCTGGGCTATACATGTCCAGCCCCCTTACAACCATTCTCCATTAGTCATGGTTTCCATCCCTCATCAATACGGCCCCTTTCTCAGGACATGCCTCCAAAAGGTGTAGGGCCATTCTCTGGAGAAGGGCATGATCATAAGCTACCAGCAGTCTGATTCTTAGCAGCCAACCGGGAAAAGGAGATTTGGGTGAGATGGCAACTGCTTTAGAAACAGTCCTAAGTAAAGGGGGTGGGGTGGGAAGCCTGTGTACAGAAGTATTCATATCAGGACTTATTATTAAGTTAATTAGAAACATGGTAAATGTTCATCAAAAAGACAGTAACTTAACAACCTACTATAAGGGAATGATTAATTAACTTCATTATATCATCTCAGTGGAGTCATATTACATAATTACAAAGAATTTAAAAAGTGTATATAATAAGTTGAAATATCTCGATATTACTAGTATGTTATATTTGACTATGGCTTTGAGGAAAACTCTATGCCTTACTTTTTTTTGTGAAAATATGCAAAGGATGTTAGTTGTATTGATATAGTAGAAATACCAGATTTGTTCTCCTTTGTCTTCTTACTTATCCAAGCTTTAAAAAGTCTTAATCGGGATATATAATCCAAACTACCTTTTCTTCACAGATTTTTATAAAAAGAAAACACAGAGAACACACGGTGTTCACCAACACAAAACCCAGTACCACTTGGAGCACATGATGGGTGCTTAATGAGCATCCGCTGCCCCCTTGAGAAGCTAACTCAGCGAGGCCATTTCACCGCTCTTTGTGGATTTTGGCAATTTGTCAGGGAAACCCTGTTTTTCCCAGGAAGGAAAATAATCTGCTGTAACAGAAACTTTAATGACTACTTTAAAGAAGTTCTGTTTCCCTGTGTAGCCATTCTTCTCCAAGTAGCAAAAGGGGAAGTGTTTTCCTCACTCCTTTGTGCTCCACAAAGCTCATCTAAACACAGAGTTACTACCAACTTTTAATGGAAATGCCTGCCGCAAGACAGAAAGAAGACCCTTGAGTTTCATGGTCCCTGTAAGAAATCAAGGCCTCTTGCAGTATAACTTTGATATCTTTTATCACGAAAATGAAAATAAATGTAAACCATTTGCCTCTTTCAAGTTTAATTTATTTGTATTGAAGCTGCTCAGGCATTTAGTAGTGAAAGCTTATAATCACACAGAGATTAATATGTTGACTCCTTCTGCTTCCTTTCCCATCCCCCATAGTCGCACCAGTCATGGGACCCTCTCTCTAGGCCCCCAAGGCAACTGAAATCCATGGCAATATTTTTCCCAAGCAGTTGACTGTCCGTTCAGAGAAGTGAGGCCAAATTTTATCTCAGTGATAGTCACTGCTCCAGCCAACAGAAAGCCTATTTCATTTAATATTATATGAATTTCTAGTGCAAAAGCATCTGAATGACCCCTTGAGTGCTGTTAAAGTCTAATTTCATGATATTGTTTCAAAAATATAGTGAATAGAATTCCATGATTCTGTTCCTACTCTAACATATTTCATATCAAATATTGCCATAATCAAATATTTAGTTAATACCGGAGTGCAGAGACAAAGTACCATGCTATGCTCAGGTAAAACCAAAAAGATTCTCACACAGTCCCCCTTTCTGGGATGCCTACCAACTACTTGAAATGAATAAGTATGAATGAACTTAACTAATCCAAGTAGCCTTTCTAAGTGCCAATTTCCCATTACAGAGTTTGAGCAGTATAGGAGTTCCTAGAATTATTTTAAAGAGAAGAATTTGAAAAATAGGTAGATTTTAGACAAAGTTGAGGCATGGGGCCACCATGAATTTTAAGGAAGCAGTTGTATGCAGCAAAGTACTAAGAGTTGGGATAATGTTTTAAAAGAAGATTGGACCCACAGGGCAAATGGTCTAAAATATAAAAGCTTCTGATTTTATTCAACAGGCAATGGTGGGATGATAATGAGATTCTCCAACAAGAGGCAGTATAAAACTGTACTTTAAGATATAGCTCACAGCAGCATGTAGGATAAAGAAGATGAGCTCAGAGTAGACTAAGACAATGGCTTATATGTAAAGTCCTGTTGTAGATACAGTGACAACTATGAAAATGGAAAGATGGAAAGACAGCAAGAGAAATAACAAACAAAAAAGCACACACTACAGAAAAAAGGAGATGGTCATAGCTAACAATGAGGTCTCAAGCTGACAGAGTTGGGAGGAGGAACCAGTTAAAAGCGATAACCATTTTTGCTTTGACATAGGGCAGACTGGGGTAGCTAGCCTCCAAGATGGCCATAAGATTCTCACTTCTTGGTATTTACACCTTATAAAATCCCCTCCCACACTGAATAGGAAATTGTGAATATGATAATGGGTGACTTCCTAGACTACTCCATAAAAGACACTGCAGCTTTTGCCTTACATTCTCTTGCTCATCCACCTGAAACACTAGGTCCCATATCATGAGGATACTCCAGCAACCCTACTGAGAGTCCATGTGGCATAGAACTGAAACTGCCTCCAAGCAGCACTAATAATATGCCAGGTATTTATGCAAGTTCCCTTAGAAGCAGGTCCTCTGGCCCCAGTCAAGCCTTCAAGTGCCTGAAGCCCCAACTAAAACCTTGACTGCAATCTCTTAAAAGACCCCAGGCCAAATTCCTGACCTTCAGAGATTATGTAAGATAACAAGTGTTTTAGGCTATTAAATTTTGGAGTAATTTGTTACACATCAATAAGTGCCTAATACACTTAGGCTCTTTCAATTCCTCTAGCTATCTTTCCCAAAAGAAAAAAGAAATTAAGGAATAGTCAATGATAATGACTCTTAAAGAATAGACCCATGACTATTCTACTGATGGATTAAAGACTGCAAAGTGGAATTAACCTGACTCAAAAACGAAAGAACCAAATTCAAGTCCTTTTTCTGTAACTGGCTTACTCTGAGACTCTGGGTCTCTTTTTCCACCTGCCTTGCAAAATGAGAAAAATACTTAATGCACAGGTCTATTATGGGATTGCCTTAAATGAGATAAAATGTCTTGAGCACTCATCATCATAGGATCCAACACATAGTGGATGTTCAATAAATATGAACTGAATAAAAGTCTAAAGATAATTTACAAAGAAACCAGATTAAAAGTGTAAGAAATAAGTGGAAACAACCATTATAGAAGGTAAACCACAAAGCAATTAGGTCCTAAAATTCTATTTTTGCCTCACACAATACATTTCTACACCAGGTATTGCCTCTTACATGTGGTAGAACAGGTCCATCTCCCTTCTTCAGCAAATCCCTCCCATGCTACCCAAATAGGTAGGCTAGCCTTCAGGAACATATCTGAATTCAAAACAACTTAATTCTCTCAATACATAGTTAGTGAGTGCCCGTTGTATACTAAGTATTATTCTTAGGGATAAAAATACAGCAGTAAACAAAATAAATTTAAAGTTGATAAGAAGTGAGCTCTATGGACACTTGGAAAATAGTGTTCCAGGAAGAAGGGACAATAAGTGCCCAGGCTCTGAGACATGGAAGCAATGAAGTTGGAGTAAAGTGAGAAAAAGGAGAAATAGAGAAAATGGTGCCAGAAATGCAACAGAATGAGTACAGGGCTTCTGCAGAGCATAATAAATTTGGCTTTTACTGTCAGTAAGATCTGGAGCCACTAGAGTATTTTGAACAGAACAGTGACATTCTGTGACATATTTTAGCAGTATCTCTGTAGCTGCTGTGTTGAAAATAGACTTCAAGGGGGAAAATATAGAAACATGGAGACTAGATATCAGGTAGTTATGAGTGAAGGCGGTAGGAATTAGTCCAATTCTAGCAATATTCTCAAGGCAGTGCCAACAAATTGCTGATAAACTAGAAGGGAGTAAAAGAGTAGAATCTTGGATGACTGCAAGATTTTGGACATGAGCAATTTAAAGAATAAATTGCAGCTAGCAGAAAGGAGAAGAGTATGAGGCAAAAGGACCAGATATGAGCTAAGAGGGATGCCAGGACTTCAGTTTTAGATGTCAAGATCAGAGTGTTTATTACATATCTTAGTAGAGATGACAAATATGAAATTATATCCATGAATCTATTGTTCAGGGGGAGAGCCTGGAGCTGGTGATTTTGGAAGGCATTAGCTATAAATAGTGTGAGGTTAAATGAGGTCATCAAGGTAGTGTGGTGAGAATAGAGGAGACCAAGGATTGCTCTGAGCCCACCATCAACAATCATATGCTCCTTCCACTCACATCTCTTCCTCTTCTGAGATGTGAGTGAAGGAGCATATGGCCTCCAGAGTGACTGCTCTCCACCATTCAAATAAACCATGAGCCATCTTCTTCAATCCACTTTAATATTAAACTGAGTTCCACACTTAACTTCCAACTCCCTTTTCTGGAATGATTTTGGTTTCTTTTGCTGCTCTCATCATCCACTGAGAAACAACAGAATTGTCAGTCCCTGCTGTCATTAGTTGAATGTGTCTGAATTATTTCTTCCCTCCAGTTCTGGGCCTTTCCTTTTTGGTCATTTCACTTTGCTTAAAATAAAACACTAATGAGCTTGTAGGATAGCTCTTTGCAATGAACATTAAAAATACCTTTTGAGAGGCCACGCCCCCCACGGTTTGGTAGGACCGGTGGGAAAAAAAATAAAAAAATAAAAACACCTTTTGTTGTGTGTGCTTGACCATACATTCTTCTCTCTTGGATGCCACTCACAGGTAGAAGGTTTACATTCAAAGCCAACCCACCCCTCTCATCAACCCCTTTGCTAGTCTTCTTATTTGGTGACTGCCACCCACCTTTCCTCTGAACTCATTTCTAGGATCATTGTCAATTATAATCTCAATGTAGTGTCTTCTCTGACTATTGGTTGCTATAGTCTATTAACATATCAATGCAGTACTTGTTAAACTCAGCCAACTCCAAGTCCATCTTCTGTATCAAATTCAATTATTTGAGTTGGAAATTTTTAATTCTAGTTCAAGTGACTTTTAAAATAAGACTATGGGTAATGTGTATCTCCTTTCAAAAATAATTGGCAAACATGTGAAGGAATCATTTCATATATTAGTAGGTAATGTTTTATCCTTTTTAAAACAATGAAATTATAGGGGACTTCTCTAAAGCAATGATTAATAGTTAGGGTTTATAATTCCTGGTTCAGTAACCTGTTAACACATCACAGTTAAAGAAATGACAAGTTCATTGATAACAGGTGTCAACTGTGAGACACTACTAATTTTAGAGGACATTAGTTCATTGATATATTGTAGCTGAAACAATATCACATTCTTTCCCATGCATATGAAAAAAAAATAACACAGAAATTGTCAGCCCAACCCAAGTTTCCATGAAGGTCATAAGAATGCCGAGTTCAAATTGTATCTCTGTGCCTGTAATTTGTTCTTTCCTGCTGTCACTCCCATTATGCTTCAATTAAGAGTGGAAGCAGGGAGCAACTTGATGAACATCTGTCGCATCCACCTGGAAATAATTCAATGAGAGCACACCATGGGAAGATATTATGGGATATCAGCCTACGTTTTTTTTTTTTTTTTCCATTTTCACACTGAGTGGCAAGAGAAATTCAGATAATGGGAAGGAGAAGGGTACTTCATCACTTAGAAATATTAGGACAATTTGCCAGTGTAGCACTCCAACACTTATTTTAAAAGAAATATAAAATGACAAACACAAATGGATTGGCCTTATGAAGCTACATGATCACAATGGCATCACTTTTAGATCAGACAAATAAAATACAGTGTTAGCAGAAGCTCCTGCAAATCAAAGTATCAGTACCTAAATAGTGTGTATTGTGTAAAATAACATATTTTTGATATATTATCCAGGCACATGACACAATGCCCAAGGTTGATCTTCAAATGGACAAAAAAAGTGAAGGACCATTAGCTTAAATTATCCTATATAATAAGAAGGTAGCATGCAAATTGACCATCACTCCAACATACAAGATAGCCACCGCCATGTGGTCAAAGATAGCCTCCTCCATGTGGACACAAGATAGCCACCACAACATGGCCAGCAGAGGAGGGCAATTGTGGGGGACCAGGGGAGGGCAGTCGGGGCAGGGGAGGGCAATTGGGAGGGACCCAGACCTGCACAGGACAATTGGCTGCAGCTAGGCCTACATGGAAGGACAGTTGGGGGGACCAGGCCTTTAGGGAAGGGCAGTGAGGGGCAACCAGGCTTGCAGGGGAGGAAAGTTGGGAGGGGGACCATGTCTGCAGGAGAGGGCAGTTGGGGGCAACCAGGTCAGCAGGGGAGGGCAGTTAGGGGTGACCAGGCTGGAAAAGGAAGGCAGTTAGGAGCAATCGAGCCATCAGGAGAGCAGTTAGGAGTTGATCAGGCTGGCAGGAGAGTGGTTAGAGGGTGATCAGGCTGGCAGGCAAAAGTGCTTAGGGGCAATCAGGCAGGCAAGCAGGTGAGTGGTTGGGAGCCAGCAATCCTGGATTGTGAGAGGGATGTCCCAGATTGGAGAGGGTGCAGACTGGGCTGAGAGACCTCCCTCCCCCCCTCCACACCTCCCTCCCCCATGGGTGAATTTTGAGCACCAGACCTCTAGTGTGGAATAAAATAAAATGGAAATAGCAATTTGGGACAAGTCTGGGATGAACCACATTTCTGCATCTCTGAAATTCTCAAATTAGACCTATTGATCATTGGATAGAACTACAATAGATTGCTTTTTAAATAAAAAATGAATCTCTTTCATTATTTGTTGAAATCTTCAAAATAGATATTTTCAATCTCCAAAAGAAAAAAAATTCCAAAAAAACTGTGCTACTCAAGCCTAAAAAGCTATTTCTTCAATAATCATTACGTGTAAATTATTTTAATTAGCATATCTAAATACCAAATTTCTATCATTTAAATAGTTATTTTCCTTCAATGCTGGGCTCCAATATTACATTTTTCCTCCTATATTATGTTTTTAAGATGGCTGTTCCCAATGCTATATCCATGCAGAGTAAAAGTTAAGGTATTAGGCTTAGGAGAAGAGGATACAGAAACTACAGATATTTCAGAATACAAAATAAGACAGCCAGTGAATAAATATAATCGCCTTCAAGCAATGCAATGAGTAGGAGACAGACAAGAAAGGCATACCACTATTCTCTACAGATGCTAAAACAGCAAGAAATGGGATTAAAAGCTGCAAATGCAGGAGACAAGATTTAGTTTGGACAGAGAAAAATATATCAATGTTCAATAATGGTGAGTGTTATTATAAAAGACATGGCTCCATTTTCCCCTTCAATTATTGTAAAACTGTTTGATTTTGTTGGAGGTGTCTTGTGTGAGATTTTGTTGGAGGTATCTTGTGCGAATTTAGCAACCCATATCTGGTGTACCTCCCAATCACTTCTCAGGATATATCATACCAGCAAATTTCACATGGCTATAGAAATGTCATAGACACTGAATAAGATAGATCCAAGTGCAAAATTAAACAAGGGAGAAAAAAAGACAGATAGGATGCCTAGAAGAACTTGGAAAAGGGACAGCTGCTTTAACACTGCCAGGGTCAGGAAATAGAGAAACACAATTTGCTACTGCTTCAGCCCTTACTGCTGTATCTAATAGAAAGATAAGCATGTAGCCAGCCATGGGAGCATCAGTCCAGTGAGATCAGAGCACTCCCACCCCACAGCCACAGCACAGGGTGGACATACAAAATGTCCCCATGGAGGGCCTACTCTGGCAACTCAAGATCTGGTCTTTGTTTGTGGTTAAACTTTTTTGTTGTTGTTGACCCTATTGCAGATGTCCCTTATTTTCTCCCTCTTTGCACACTTCCACTAAATCCCTGCCGCCCCTGCCCCTGGCCTTCACCGCATGGTTGTCTGTGTGCCTGGCTATGCATATATGTTCTTTGGCTAATCTCAGTCACATAATTTCATGAACTCACATTTATAAATTGGTGGCAATTTAAAATCAATATAAAGTTTTATTTATTGCTTATACATCAAATGCTTTTTCATGAAGAGCTCATTCTCATGACATTTCTCTCAGGAGCAATGATATCCAATCATCCTATAAGCAATTGCATTCAAGCAGCAGTTAACATATTATCTGTCTTGATCTGGTCTTAAAATACCATCCTCTAGGAAAAATTGCTGATTCCAGGCTGGGTCAGAAAAAGTACACTTTGACAAGCTGAGCCCAGAACATCCTGTTATGCCAGAAAGTATGGAAGTACTCAAAGAATGAGGAGGATATGTTCAAAGGATATAAACAAGCTTCAAGATCTACCACAGGCCAATGTAGGACAATCTTAGCAGCAATAAAACAAGACAAACAAACAAACAAACAAAAAAACTAATGAGGGTATAAAATTACACCCTGTTGAATAAAATAGGAATCCAAGACTCCTTGCTGATATAATTAAAATAAATGAATAAACAGATAGATGGGAAATCAGAGAAAATTCTTTCTCACAACTAAATGCTAATAAGCAAATGTAAAATAGATGAAACTAGATAATAACCATTTGCCAATCATGGCAGTAGTAGTTAATATAAGCAGGAATATCAGTGAATGCCAAACCTGGTCAGGGGAGGTTTTGCATAATATAGCAGTATCTTCCCCAAAAATGCTAATAAAACACAAAGAAAAGTGGTCATTTTGAAAGGTGAGAAACCTAGCAGATACCATCTTGACCAGGTACTTAAGGTTAGCATCAGCAGTGATTTGATGGGTGAACATTGTAAGTCTCCTGATTTTATGTACTGAAAAGAACACACATTTATTTCTATAATAGCCTGTCTAGAGTTCATGACCTAAGTTATATCTCTCTGTCTTCATTTTCTCCCAGGTTACTCATATTGAGCTGGCAAAAGTTCTCTGTTCTTAAGGACTCATGAGATTATATTGGGCCCTTGGATAATCCAGGACCATCTCCTTATTTAAGGACCATACCACTTGTCAAATCTAAAAATAGAACATATGCACATGGATTAGAGTATAAGCATCTTTTTTGGAGTTATTATTTTTACTACATAAATTATATTCTATCTAGTAAAAGGGTAATATGCAAATTAACCATCACTCCATCACAAAGATGGCAGCACCCATATCCACAAAATGGAGGCCCCCAGTCCTATAATCCCTGCCAGAGTGCCCCAGTCCTAGGGAAGTGGGGGGAGGTGACTGCTGAGAGTGGGCAAGTGTGAGTGGCCTGGTGGAATGCTTGCTTCGTCACCGCAGGAAAGCATTCCGTGCCTGGCCGCTAATGGGCCTCTGGCCAGGCCTGGGTGCAAAACGCTTGCATAAGAAGAGAAGGAACTGGTGAGTTGAGCAGAGTCAAGTGGCTCCTGCCTCCCAGGCAAGGTCAAGTCCGGGCAGCCAGAAGGTAGAGGGATAGAGGATAGTGTGACAGGAGGGGCTGGTGGCAGAAGCACAGGGGTGAAAGCTGGCTGAGAAAGGAAGGAAACCCTTTATTGGAGTTCCTGAGAACAGAGAGGGAAGTCATTTGCATTTCCCAGCCAAGGATGGGCCTCCGGCCAGGCCAGGGCATGGATGGGCCTCTGGGCCCTGGAGAGCCTCTGGGCAGTGGACACAGAGTGGCCAGCCCCCTCAGAGAGCTATTGGTATACAGATTTGTGTGCAAGGTTACGTATATATAAATATACTGAATGGCCAGAATATTATGATCTCTGAACACATAATAATCTGGCCATTCAGTGTATATCCTATATAATAAAAGGCTAATATGCAAATTGTTCCCTTGACCAGGAGTTCGACCAGCAGGCAGGCCAGCCAACTGCCCATGTCCCCTCCCCCTGGCCAGGCTGGCTGGACCCCCACCCATGCATGAGTTAATGCACCAGGCTTCTAGTATATAGACTGAGTGGCCAGATTATTATGTGTTCAGTGTATATTTGTTGCAGACTGCATTATTGGCCTCAATTCTTCATATTTCCCCATGGTTATTATACCTTCTGTCATTGACTTTGTTATTCCTCCTGAAAAGGCAGAATATATCTCTGCATCCCTTGACCTTGGCTCAACCAACATGAATTACTTTGTTTAATAGAGCCATAAATGATGCAAGACTAAGACTTAATAAATTTTGAGTGTTTCCATTGTTCTCTTATTTCTCTCTCTCAAATTACCATGAGAAGAACATCCCTCTTTAGTTCCTCATTCAGGAAAGATGAGGGACTCGTGCTAAAAAAGCCACCACAACTGAGCCCAGGCAAGATCAGCTAATTTCCAGCTGACCCACAGACAAATAAGCCATAATAAGAGATAGTTGTTTTATGCCACTGAATTGGAAGATGATTTGGAGGATGGTAACTAACACTACAGTGAGATAAATGCTAGCTTACACAGAGTAAAAGGAAAAGTTAAATAATCAGAAAATATTATAAGAATTCATCCAGAATTCTTTCAAAGGCAAAAGAGAAGTCAGCAGCAATAAGATGCAGTTAACAGAGATGGAGGGTAGTATAATGGACAACCAAGAGTAGGTACAGAAGAAAATAATAAAAGGAGTTATGAACAAGATTACTTACAGAGATAAGTAGATAAGAATTAGACATAATTTAGGAAAGACATGAATCCTCAGTCTTTTGATTTAAAAAAATAAAATTAAAGTTAAATTTATACCTCGACATATAAAAAATTGACAAATAAAGAAAAAAGACTGTACACTTTAGGAATGAGAAGAGAAATTATTATAATGGAACAATTATTCTCACAGCAGAGGTCTCATCAGCAACAAAAAAAATGGAGCAATATCTTTAAATGGTTGAGAAGATAAATTTAAACCTCTAATTTTATAATTGGATAAATTATCACTGCTGACCAAACTCAATATAAAGATAATTTTAGACATACAAATACTAGGAAAATTAAGAAACCTGTTAAAGAATACACTTCAAAAGGAGGAAAAGTGAAAATAAAGAGAATATCCTACATAATAAAGAGCCAATATGCAAATAGACCAACGGCAGAACAACGGGAAAAACAGAACAACTGAGCAATCAGTTGCTATGACATGTGCTGACCACTAGGGAGGATGTGGAACATGGAGGGCATTGGCCATGGTGGGATGGTGGAGTAGGTAATCGAGGGCACCAGACCAAGGTGGGGCTCCAGTTGCTGTCATAGGGGTGAGCCTCTGGTGGTTCCTGAAAATTCTTTGCTCCTGCGTGCCGTGGTCTCTACTGGCACTAACACCTCCTATGGGTGCCAGCCCTGCTTGCCCCTGCTACTGGCACCAGAGCCACTGCTGGCACCCACTACTGGTGCCTGGCACTGGTCCAATCATTTGGCACCATCAGGTGTGAGTGATGGCTGCTTGCCCTGATCACCCCTGAGGGCTCCTCCACGTACTCCTGCTCCTGAGGTGAGAAAGGGGCAGCAGCCACCAAATGCACCTCGTAATGGCGTAGAGCGATTGAGGCTGGCACCAGCAGTGGGTGTGAGCAGAGCTGGGAAAGGCAGTGGGAAAGGCAGCAGCAGGAGCGGGGCTGCCAGAAGTCAGGTGAAGGGAGGTGTGATGGGAAGGGCTGGGTGGGTCGAGGAGAATGGGCCAAGACCTGCCCCTGTGCCTATTGCAGCCTTTTGGTCCACAGTTCCTTTGAAGGTGCATGAATTCGTGCTCTGGGTCCTAGTGTAAGAGAAGTATTAGTGAGCCAAATTAGAAGTATAAGTGAGCCAAATATTAATAAAATTAAGTAATATATTTAAAATATAATTAAACATTAGCTATAACACTTTTTAATGCATAAAAATAGATAAAGTCATTCTTTACCCATTACCAAGCAACATCTGAAAAAAAGTTCAACATCACTGATTAGGAAAATGAAAATTAAAACACATTAACATAACATTTTATATGCCCCAGATGGAATCGGTTTTAAGTGTCTGATATTATAGTCACACAATAAGGAACTCATAAGCTGCTAGTGGTAGAGTCCACTGTTACAACCTGCATTATCTAGGAAAATGGAAGATGCATGTGCCCTGCATCCCTGCAGTTCCACTTCTAAATGTCTTAAATTATTTGCTTTACCTTTCTTTTAGGCATAATGGAAAAATCTTTCAAATATGCTCAAGGAGAAAAAAATACAAAAATGTCACTACTTCACTCTATTTAATAGCAAAATATGGAAACAAGCTAAATGGCCATTCAGAAGAGAATGGATAGATCAGCATTAGTGTACTCATACAATACAGCATTATACAGTGTGAAAATCAATGAACTAAAGTTACACTGATCAATATAAATAAATCTCAAAAAATATAAGGTTGAGCAAACACCAAATTGCAGAATAATGCATAAAGTATGAAATTATTTATGTAAAGTTTAAAAACAAAACTAGAATATATTTAATAAATGTATATAGATGCAATTATATATATATATATATATGTATATATAATATATTATAAACACCAAATATAGACTAGTGATTAACTCAGGAGGATGGGGTCAAAGAATTGGTTTGCAACAAAGAACATAAGGGGCTTCCAATATTTAAAAAAAAAAAAAAATAAGTTCAAGTAGTAAAAAATCTTCTGGAGTAAATATGGGAAATTATTACAATTTGATAAAGCTGCATGCTATACACACAAATGCTATATTATTTGCTTGCGCTTTATGGATTTCTCTAATATGCTATACCAAAAATAACTGAACATTTTCTCAAAAGACCATTTGGCTTATTTCGGCAGAGAATGAGAGCAGTCCGGGAGGGTATTTTAGTGCATTAGCCCTCCCTAGGGTGGATCCATTTGCAGGGGACAACTGAAGGGAGCAAGGCTGCATTTGCAGTGATAAAACACTAATGGACAGACAGCAGGCTCGCTGGCCCCTGATGGTTTACCAAGGAGGCTGGGCAGGGACAGGATTTCCTCTTGCCCACAACTCTCTCCAGCAAGACTTCCTGCTCTGCCCATGGCTAAGTCGGAACTAACCACAACAGTTGTCAACTCCAATAACATTTAAAACCAGTTCGAGGCTTAGAGAAGCACTGCTTTAGAGAAGTACTTAGAGAAGTACATATTTAGGAGGCAGAAAGACCTGGGTTCAAATACTGCTCCGAGAATTACTTGACAGGCCCCTTACACTCCTGAACTTTCAGAATTCTCATCCTTGAAATGCGGTTTTCATGACTTCACTTGCAGGGTATAGAGAGGAATTAATGAAATCACATCTCTAAAATATACGGCATCTACTAGGCACTCAACATTTGAGGGTCCTAAACTACCTGCAAGTAATATTGACGTACACAGACAAAATGCTTCAGGAACCAGATACCATATCATTTGTGGGATGGGGAGAAATGTGTCTCCTAATGGAGGAAATACAAATCTCTACAACCTAAACTATCAAATTGCATATGTATTTCAGTAAGTTACATGGCATTTCTCAGTATCAATTCCCTCATCTGGAAAATAGGAATAAAAACATGTAACTTGCAGGGTTATTGGGAGACTTGGAGGCCCTGGATATTAACGTGTCAGACACAAAAAGGCACTCAGCCATGCAGTTATTGTTATTGCTGTTGTCAATGTTATTATTCTCTCAAAACTGAGAGAGAACAAACTGAAGTTTGTGGTCACAGAGTGAGGAATTAACTATGATATTTGAAACCACTAAAACCCTCGTTCTGTATGACATGTCTTTGCACAGATTTCAGGAAAATTAGGACATTTCATCCTCAACAAAGCTTTGCATAACTAAAACCCCTCTACCTTTCTCGAAATGATTGGTAGACTTACTTCTTGGCAAAAAGTGAATTAAAAGACACAATATGTGCTTAGGTCTTAAGTCTTCATTGCTTTCAATAAATATATTCTTAATCAAAATAAAAAAGAAAATGGAGATATTCGTGGAGATACATGCTTTAAAAAATATTAGAATTCATATTGAATAATTAATTTACCATCTTTCTTTATATTATCCTTTCTTAAATTTTCCAAGCTCAGGAACCATCCAAAACTACAGGTTACATTTGTTCTCCAAGTATAGTCTCCACAGGAGCAGCACCTGGGCACTTGTTAGAAATGCAAATTCTGGGGGCTCATCCTAGGCCTGTGACTAAAAACCTTCTGGGGTGGAGCCAGCAATGCCGCACAGCCTTCCACGTGATTATGACACAGACTAGAGCTGAAAGCACTGGTTTATATAACAGGAGAGCCTCAGTTTCCAAATCTTGAAAAGAACAGCCCAGTGTTCCATGCAATGCCCTGACCATGTCTCCCAGAGGCATGCTGTGCAAGAAATTCATGAGGATTAGATGGGGATTAGACCTCTGAGCTCCAATGCATTGTTGGTGCTACAAATGAGGGTCTCTGTACTCCTGTTCTCCAAAGCCCAGAGCAGGGCATTCCACAGGATCACCTTCCTAGTGCAAAGTTCCATGACAGACAACCCACGTGGCCTGGGGAAACCCTCAAATGAACACTGTTATCTTACCAAACGTTTTCTTGTAAGAATTGATTAATAAGGCTGAGTTGGGCTGCATGCTTTTACAAGTCCACGTGGTTTGAATTTAACATATTCATGAAAGCCTCAAGTAGAGAAATAACCCTGACAGTATCTCAAATAATCAGAGACAAACATGAGATTCTCAAAAGCCAAAGATCTATTTCCATTCTCTTTGACATGATTTTGAAGGGTGAGACTTTAGTAAACTGACTTGTATGGGCCGTGACAGTGAGATTCTATCAAGTTCAAGTATTCTGTGCCTCTATTGAGAATTAGTTGACAATCCCTTATTCAGACTTACTACAGAGAAACTTCTTAAATAACTGTGATTAATTTCTCAGTATCAATGCCCTCATCAAATATTTTACCATTTCAATCTCTGAACCCAGACATATACTCATCTGTTCCCAAACTGGCCACTAAAGTCTTCCTCTGAAAGGCATAGTGCCACCCCCAGGAATATCCATCCCTTTGATCCAGGAGACAGGAAGCATCCCCTCTCATCCCCCGGAAATATCGCTACACAACAAAAAAGAGGCTTCTGATGACTCCAAAGGTTGCCTCACAGAGAGTTCTAGATGGTGCTAAAATTAAACAACCCTCTCTGCATATTCATTTCCATCTTGGAAGGTCCACTCTCAGGTTCCATGGACGAAACCTGACTTACTCATTCTGCACATTTTCTCACTTCTCCATGACTTTCATCAGCTCAGAGGGGACCTGAGAAGCAGCAGAGTGTTTTTCCAATAGAAGGCAGGTTTGCTTGCCAGAGGGCTTGTTCCAAATCAAAGAGATTCTACTTATTTCCATCCAAAGTAACATGCGTTCACAATCCATCTTCATTCCTATATTTAATTCAGCAGTAAAAGTCTTCCTCATGGGGGTGGGAAGGACCATAAGAAGATTGTATCAGATAGATGCCCTCTCAGATGTGTCTCCTGTGGCCAGAGCTAAGCTTTATCTATACTCTGAACAACCCATAAGGTTACATATAGATCCAATAAGATGTACACAAATTGAAATCTTAACTTTTCACCAGCATTTATTGGTATTGCTGTTGGTATTTATTGCATATCAATAGAGTTTTAGGAAAAAGAGCTGCCAGGAAACTTGAACACTGTCCTGAAGTTGCCAGGGAATCCGTGTTTCATAAGACCCATACAGTGCTTCAGTGTGTGATTTCCTTCCCCACACACCAAGCGCTGGACATACTCTCGTTGAACTCTACATCATAGGAGTAAAACGGTAATATCCTAGTAGGGCAATTTTTAATATATAATTATGATGATGCCTTTGTTGCCTGCACTCTGAATTACTAAGTAAGGCTAAAATGGAATCACGAAGTACTTTTTAATAAAACAAGGGCATCTATAAACTATTCTCATGTTGATTACTTAGCATCGGCTTAATAACTAAAGAAAATCAGGCAGGCACTGGGGTGTTGCTCCTGCTTCTTGCATATAGGTATATTTTATTATCAAATTACTGCTGCAGGAAGTGTTTTCATTTCTTTAATGAACAAAATGATCGCACTGCACTACCTAGTTACAGCTCCTTTCCCACATGACAATCAGCATAAAAGAGAATCCTGAGAGCGCCTTTCAGACACTTGTCTCGGCAGCTAGAGGCTCCTTGGTCACCATGTTTAGATCCCCATCAGAAGAGGCAACGGCATGGGAAGCTCTTCCTCTGAAGCCCACATCGCTGTGGGTGGGTCTATGGGTGGCAACAAAGGCCTCATTTTATTAGGAATGTTTTTCACTTGTGAGTTTTTCCCTGGGGATAAGCATCATCATTAATAAAAATTGAAATGTCCTAGTCATTCTCAGGAATACTGGGCCATGATGCAGGACAGTGACAAGAAGACATCTGACTACCTCCTACTTTCAATAAAGTTCCCTCATTAGGCCAGCCACACAATGGCCAGTATTGAGGATGGTTCATATACTCCTTTTGTATGCATACATATCCTAAGATTGTATAATATCCCAAGAAATCAGTAGGAACATTCACCTTAAGCTCCCAAATGTTCAGTAATGACTTTTGATGATACCCCTCTCTTCCTCAACATAGCTATAAAACAGTATTTGGATTTTCAGTATAGTCATTTTCTTTAGAAGCATGGTAAATTCATGCTCACACACAACCTAAATCCATTCTAAAAGAACCAAAAAACATGTCTTGCCTTTGTGTACAAGCAAAACACTTTCCTAAACTAAAGTTCATAGTAGATTAACACACCATTCCATTATGTAATTGCTTATAAGAGTGCCTTTCTGATTTTATTTCCTACTAATGTGAAACCCCAGAAAATAAAAAAGAATTTGTAGTGAAACAATGATTTTTTTTTTCCTACCTGGCTCAATTATGCTTTTGTGATTAAAGCTTTGTATGGGGAGAAAATAAATCTGTATACAAAATCTTGTTAGAAAGCTTATTTAAAATCTGTATGACTCTTTCTGCCACACTAAGAAATATGTTTCCCCAGATGCAGCAAACTTTAAAAGAAATTCCTCTTTTTTTTTCTATTTGTGGCTTCTAGTCCTTCCCTGGAGCAGAATTTGGTACTAATGCCACGTCTTAAATTCTTGAACTACTTCTTTCACTAAACATAATTCCCACTGTTACACCTTTGACTGAGCTCTTCGTCTCTTCCAGAATCCTCCCCTCTCTGCCACCCACCTATTCAAACCCCCCAATCCTTCCACCTCCTCCTGGGTGACTTGCCCAGCTGCTCCAATGCTCAAGGGACTTTCCCTTTCCTGCTGCTTCTTGAATCTATGAATAGAATCAGCATCCTGTTTCCCCTTCCAGGTTCCTAAACTTCCCTTTTGTTCCTCAGCCTTGGATCATGTCTGATGTTGGAGTTGACAAGTATGTCTGGATCCAAGTTCAAATTATTTAGAAGCAAGTGCTGAAATGGCATTTGGGGTAGAAGACATTTACCTGTGAAAGAAAAAGGGAGGAAGTGGAATTGGGCAGAGAGAGAAATCAAACTGGTATTCAGGCCTGACAGAGTCTTGGCCCACACATCTGGGAGCTTTGGGGGGAACGCTTCTGTTAGAGCTGGACCTAGATGAGCAGTCCTTTGTATGTTCTCCTAGCTCAGTCACCAGATATGGGCTGCCACAGACTGGGCATGACCTCAGCCTCTCAGAAGCTGAGACAAATGGAAGGAGCTGACATTTGAAGGCAATCTGCTGGCCACACTTCCTACAAGTTGTACCCTAAATGAAGGCTCATCTCCATGTCTGCCTAAGCAGTCATCACTTATTTGGGCTCAGATTTAATCTTGAACCTTCTCCTGCAGACTATCTTTCACCAGCCCCAAATTCCTTAAATTTGGCCATCAGCAGGCAATTAGGGAGCAGAAGCAAAGAGAAGCCAAGGCATTCTTTCCCTGTCACTCTGAGTGGCCTGCTTCCAGTTCCTGCTGGAATACCTGCCCTCTGTGGGTCCAGCATTAATATGCAGGCTAGCCATAATTCTACCTTCCACCAAGTGGTCCCAGATCCAGGCTCTGGCAGTAACTCTTCCCTAACCTTGTTTCTCCAGACTATGAAATGGTTGTAGCTTCCAACTGACACTTCATAGTTATCACATTGTCCATTGGTCAGCTACTCAGCTCTTTAACACCTGTGTTACCACCTCCCTGTGTTAAACTCTGTGTTTGAAATATCAAGAATGGTTTTTATTTGCCTGACTGAACCCTAATACTACTCTGTCAGAAACAAAATCATATGCAGATACCCAACATTTAAAAAAGATCAGAGTGCCATGCCTAGGAGGTCTAGTTCAATTTCCAGTAAGAGCACGTGCTTGGGTTGTGGGTTCGATCCCCAGTGTGGGGAATGCAAGAGGAAGCTGATTAACAATTCTCTCTCATCACTGATGTTTCTCTCTCCCTGTCCCTCTCCCTTCTCCTCTGAAATCAATAAAAATATATTTGAAAAATAATACATACATACAAACATACATAAAAAGATTGGAGTCATGGAGCTCTGGCCAATGGGGTTGAAAGTACTGTGCTCCCTGTCCCAATTAGGACTCTGGCCTCTCAGAGTACAGTCTGCAATCCACAACAGATGGCCTTCAATTACCACTTTACACTGCCCCACAGCTGCGGACAGTGCATGGCTGTTGGATCACGGGATTGTGCAAACTGGAGAAAATGCCCAGAGCTCAAGGACACACAGATTACCCAAGAACCCAACCATGTGCAAGAGCACAGATAAGGAACCTCCTCAGAACTGCCCGAGTGCCCTATTTTGGGCTCCTTCTCATTCGCCCAGTACAGAGAAACCACCTTACTAACACATGTACCTTTATCTGCACACCAGATGATGAGTTCCCACACATGAGTCATCTTTAGAAATCTACAAAAATAGATGCATGCTTCCATATGGCCCTGGGTTACCACTGGTTTTTCATGTATCTGTCTCTCCCATTGAAGCATGTCAATAATTTCTGTCTTATCAAACTCCACTTGTAAGAAAGTGGATGACATATAGCCAATTCTCTTTATTTTCTCTTAAATGTTATATATGTTTTAGTATTTTTTAATACTAAGTGTTTTTAGTATTTTTCTCCATTTTTTAATATTTGGTTTTCCTATGAATGTGGGATAATTATGATGCAGGATACTCATTAACATGATTTCATTATAAGGGATAAGCATGATAATATAAGTATCATTAGAATTTCAGATGAAGCTGTAATTCCCATGGGATATGTAAGAAATGTGATGTTTAAACAGACTTGATAAAATTCTAACTTTTCCCCCAATAGGCACCAAAAAGTGCAACAATGGGACATTACCTTACTTAAAAAGCATGATTACCCTTGACAATGAAAGTATAAACAGTGCTTTTAAATCAGTTAAGTTAAATGAAATAAAAGAAAGCAATATCTTAGTGAGAAGCAAAGGAAAAAAAGCAAAACAAAAGAAATCACTTGGTATGAGTGAACAGTTGTTTTGCTCAACTTCAAAATTACAATAACAGGTTTTTGTTTTGTTTTTTAAGGGAGACCATGCCAATGAGTACCTGATTAGAGATCATTATTCAGAAACATAAAAAGGATGTTTATGGAACAATTTACAGATACCCCACATGAAGGATTGTGCATGATGCTTTCACGTATATTTCATGTTCAATTTCTAAAATAAGTCTGTGAAATATACTATTCCCCCCTTTCTTTCTTGGACAAAAAAGCAGAAACCTGTAAAGAATAAATCCTTTCCCCAAAGTCAAATAGTGAAAGGTGGGGTCAGGATTCAAAACTAAAGCAATCTGATGTCAAATACTCATATTTCTTCATCACTACTGTTCTGTGATTCCGGTGAAATTATTGTTCCCTTTGTGAAAATGTTTTATTATTTTCAGAAACATTTTTCCAAAGAGAAGAGAAATTTACACTGTGCTGTAATTCCACATGTCAATTTTAGGAACATAGTTCAGTTTTTAGCCTCCTAATAATACTAAAGTAGAAGGTGAGGGTTTCATTTATGGTATTTTTCACTGAAATCACCTCAGAATACTTTTTTCTAATTATTGCCTCCTTTCTGAGATAATATCTGTTAAATGCATGCCTATCTGTGAACTGATACTTATCCACTTATTAAAATTAACCTATCTTTGACCCTGATAATGGAACCAGATTGATATAGTTGAGATTAATGAGTCAATTATTTTTGGACAAGGTACAAGGCACACAAAGTGTTTCACACTGTTAATACCTCATAGTTTTTTTTTGTTTGTTTTTGTTTTTACTTCCTGTGTAGCTTTTGAGATACATAAAAATAACCTGGTATGGGTATTCCTTTTTCCCAACTTAACAATGATGTATACTGCTATTTTCACAAAAACATAGCAATCATTTGGATAAAAAGGAAAGTGATAAAGCAAGAGTGCATGCTATTCTTTAAAAACAATTGTCTTTAAATCCTTCTTTTTGACAAATTCATGCTTCCATAGACAGCTTCCTCAGAGTATCATTTTTAGAGTTCAATTAACCTGTGAAAATGACTTATGTCCCATAATGGTGAAGCAGAAGACACTGACAAATTAGCAATAGACTAACATAGGAAAACATTAGAAATCTCTAGAATCTTTGAGAAAAGTTTATCATGATAATAAGTATCAGAATCTTTACCAATCTGCTTGCACAAATTGATCCTTTCACTTCTTTATTTTCTTTGTAAAGAGTCAGGGTTCATAAAGTTGCAAGAGTAAGAAAGGTTCAGCTGAAACTGGTTTGGCTCAGTGGTAGAGTCTTGGTCTGTGGACTGAAAGGTCCTGGGTTCGATTCCAGTCAAGGGCATGTATTATACCTTGGCTGCGGGCACATCCCCAGTAGGAGGTGCGCAAGAGGCAGCTGGTCGATGTTTCTCTCTCATCGACATTTCTGGCTCTCTATCTCTCTCCCTTCCTCTCTGTAAAAAATCAATAAAAATATATATTTTTTAAAAAGAGTAAGAAAGGTTTTGTTGTCATTGTTCTTTAAAAAAAAAAAAAGAATATATTTTCTCCATTTATATGGTTTTCCTATCACCATTGACTGATAATTTCCAAATGTGTTTCTCTCACTGATGACTAACTTGAAATCCAGAGTCATATATTCAACCTCAACTATGTAACCTGTAGATGTTCTTCTGTCCTCATTGAAAGTTTACCCAGGACAATCAAGCCAAGGCTTGGCTTTTTAGGTGTCAAGAGCCTACTTGGATAATCATTTCACCTGTTCCTGTTTTTTTATATTGCCTAATTTATATAACAAATGCTCATAGATTTAAATTTAAATTATATTAAATATATAAATTTAAAATATTTTAAGACTATGGAGTCAGAATTGGTTCAGTTCTTAGCTCTGACACTTTCAATTGTATGACTTTGGCCAAGGCATCTAACTTCTTTGAGCTCATGTTTCTGGTATGTAGACTTTAAGACAGTAATGATTCTTATCTCATAAGACCATTGAATAATGAACATGTGTGGCCCATAACATGTGCTCACTAAATGCTACTTGCAGTGATGATAGCATAGGAAGCTCTTCTTGTTCTGCTCCCTTTTCTTTGTAGCACCACCAACTACCCAATCAAACAAACCCAAAGTTTTAGAGTCATTCCATATTTTCTCTCTCATTTCCCACAGTCCCAATATCCATCCTGTGCTATCACTTTATTACTGCATGCCTCTTTACTTTATACTCTCCTATTATCATCTTTTGCCTCATTTTCCAGCAGGCTCATGCCCATATATTCAATTCTCCACATGATACCCAAATATAAAACATTTTAAAAAATATATATTTTATTGATTTTTTTACAGAGAGGAAGAGAGAGGGATAGAAAGTTAGAAATATCGATGAGAGAGAATCATCCATCAGTTGCCTCTTGCACAACCCCTACTGGGGATGTGCCTGCAACCAAGGTACATGCCCTTGACTGGAATTGAACCTGGGACCTTTCAGTCCGCAGGCCGACGCTCTATCCACTGAGCCAAACCGGTTTCGGCCCAAATATTAAACATTTTAATGCAATAATATTATCAAGGTGGTAAAGAGAGGCATTGATCTTTTCCCTTTACACTCTACACTTTGAAAGTCAAGTATGTCCTAAGAAGGGGGAAGGTTTTGCCTAGAGGAAAAATGTCAGTGCTAAATATTGAGTCTAAAGCTTATATTAATTAGTCTACAATGAGACAATAATCTTGAAGGTCACAGTTTAGCAAAATAAATGTAAAGTTCTGAGTTTCTTTGTTATCATTACGCTCTTTTGATTGCCTCTGAAATCAATTGTGTCTCTATTCTAAAAGGATCAGAACATTGTTGCATATTCATAACAACAGAGATTGGAACATAGAAAGATAGTTTATATAATCACAAGATGAAAAGTAGAAAATGGGTCAAGATATCAAGGAAGACAGATGAACTTAATCATATTGTTTATCCATGCACTCAAATAGATGCCAGATATCATTGCTAGAGAAACACAAAATACCATGTTCAAATGGAGCTTCCATACTTTCTAAGAAGCCAATGAGCAAACAAATGAAATAACCAATATGACTTCAGGTAATAAAAAGTACTATAAAATATTAAGCAACAATGGAAAGTGACAAGGTTGCTATTTTTAGTCAAAGAAAAGAATTCTGAATGAGATGAGGAAGGAATCCTGCAAGTACCTGGGGGAAGAGAAAGGAGTTCCGAATAATGGGAGGAAATAAGCAATACACATACCTAGAGAAAGTGCATTGCAATCAGTGGGAACAGAGGCCGGAGGAGGAGAGTAGATGAACAAAGTAAGGGGCCAGTATAATTGGAGCAAAGTGAAGGAGGTGGAAGCAGAAGAGAAGTGGTATAAAACAAATAAGGAGCGATAGTCAATGACCAGACCATGGTAGACCTTGAAGGCCATGGTAAAGGCTTGAAATACTTCTCAGTTGAGCAGAACACCTTTGGAAGATAGGAGCAACAGGATTAGTTTTATATGTTTGATAGCTTACTCTGAATAAGAGGGTATATATTGACCACCATCAGGCTAACAGTAAACACAAAGAGATATTTTAAAAAGTTGAAGCCAGCCCAATGTCGGAAGAGCTGTTGGGATTTGTTTTGGAATATATGTGGGATATATCTGGAAAGTATAGGACTTGCTAATGGATTGAATGTGAAATGGATGAGAAAGACAAACTTCAAGACTAATCCCTAGTTTTTTTGTCCTGGGCAACTGGTTACATGATAATGCCAGTTGAGTTGGAGAAGACAAGAAAGGAACAAGGTAGGGAAGGGTATGTGTGTAATAAGAAACATCAGCTATCATCTCAGGTAAAGTTGGTGTGCCTTGACATTGACTTTCCAGCCAAGTGACTGGAATGTGGAATGACTGGAGCAACCAGAATGACTGGTTGCTATGACTCGCACTGTGGCCAGCCAACTGGTCAGATCAGGGACAGGGCTAGCCAGCCAGCAGCCAGCCAACCTCCTACAGCCATTCCCCCTCAGCCCAATCGCCACTCCCCAAATGGGGGTGGGGCAGGCTAGCCAACCTCCTGCATCCCCTTTCCCGGGGCCTGCCTGGCCCCTATTGGCCCTAATTGGGGCGGGCCAGCGGGACCCCACCTGATCATGGGGTCCCTTCCCCTGGCTGGCAGGACCCCATAACCTGATCAGGCCAGGACCCAGGCAAGGATGGAGAACAGAGGATGGGTGGTGGTAGATACGGCCCCTTTCCCCAGGGGACCAAGGGCCAGCTTCCCCTTTGGAACCAGCGGCCAACCGCCTGTGGTCCCTTCCTTCATTCCTCCTCCAGCCAGCAGGCCCCATCCCTCCCTCCCAGCTGGCGGGCCCTGGTGTCAGTGTGGCAGTGAGGGAAGGAGGAAGGGGGGAAGTGGGGAACTGTGCAGTGGAGGGGCACTGAGGGTGGCATTGGCATCCAGTATCTGTTCCTTCTGTGCCCAGCCCGGTGGCCATCGCCTCCTCTCCCAACCCCATCAGGGCCTTTGGGCCCCAATAGGCCCTGATTGCTGGCCTAGAGACCTCACCCATGCACGGATTTTGTGCACTGGGCCTGTAGCATACAATAAATCTTCTGCTAGGGCTAGAAATAAAAGAAAGTAGACATAGTCACTATATAGAAGGCACAGAGCCATGGGCTTAGATTAAATCACCTAAGTTGTGAGAGTGTTTGCGTAAAAGGAGTAGTCTAAGAACTGAGTCCTAGAGCACCCAACGTTCAGAAGCCAACAAAGGATGGGATCTAGAAAAAATGATGGAGAAAGCACAACCTTGGAGGATTTTATGTGGCAAGGTGGTTTTACCAATTGTTATGCTGTATAAATTGTTAATGCAGAAAACTAATGAATCTCTTTCCTGCAAACCACAGAACTGAAGAACATGATTTAAAATATTGTGCATGTGTGGGTGAACTTGCACCCACACACCTCCTCACAGTAAAAATGAAACAAAAAGCTTTTAAATTCTATCATCTCAACTCAGGAAAAGGTTGTATATGTACTCACTCAAAAAAAAAAAAAGATGAAATTGATATCTCTATCCAACTTGTAGCTGAAGCTCAGCATCAGTGAAATTTTTGTTTGTGATTACACCCATAGGATGTTTGTACAGCAGCTTGCATACATATTTTTGAATAAATATGTTTTGAAAAATGTAATAACATTTCCAAAATGGCCTACACTGTTTTGCCTAGCAGTTCCTTTATCTGTGAAATTAACTTCAAGTTCTTTAATTTCATATTTGGAAACAGACACCAGCTGAAAGCTCTTCCCACATGCAGTGATCGCCTTTTTAATAATGCAGGCTGCTGTTTTCTGAAACAAAGATTAAAGAGTACAGTCAGAAACTTCCTAAGTAACTTTGATGAGATTAATTTAATTTCTTCCCCCAAAGCAAAGATAAACAGACATTAATTCTCAGTCATTTTATGTCCTCAAACTTCTGTGTTCTTTTATCAAGAGCAAGGGCAGAGACAGTCCTTTATCTAACATCTCAAATGCTTCCCAGGCTCTCTTTTTGAGCATGGAACATTCAGAAAGTATAGCATGTTCTTCAGGAAAAAAAAATGCACCTGTCTTTTATCTCACCATTGTTTGTGGGGAAACAAAAAGTCTGAGATAACACTTTAGATATTCTCCATGCCTAAGCATAAAAGTATTAAAATAAATTAATGATAATGTGGTGACTACCCCAAAAAGACCCAGGATGCCATTCAAAAAGTTGTCCACAGAGTGAAGAGGGGAAAGGGCACACAGGTGTTGTTGCCAAAGAGCCTCCTCCACTCCTGACATCAATGGAAAAGCAGATGCGACAGCCAGAGCCTTCTCAGGGCGACAGAGCTTAATGCATTCTCGTTCCACATCATGGTAATTTACATCATCAATATTCCTAACTTAAAAGTTTCTCGACACTCGATCACATCTCTTGAGAAGTAAGCTAGCGTGAATAATCCTATGTCAGTAACTAAAGAATATATGGTTTAGCAGTCACTAGAAAATTATACCTCAACTCAGTTAAAGAGCTCAAAATATTACCCTGGTCCCGCTCTTTCCACGAATGATGCTGACACACAAGGACAGCATCCCCTCTGACATGTTTACAACAGACATTTTTGTTTCATTTTGTTTTGTGTCCTAACTTTTTAAGCGCCTTATTTCAAATACTGGTTTTTGTATGGAGACCCAGTCAGGATCATAGTGCGGGGAGCAGTTTCCTGTGGGCTCAGGGCAGATCTAAGGTCTCTGCTTTTGCTCTGCTGCTCAGAGGCATCTAGCTAACCTCAACTCAATCTATAAAATACAGACAGGAGCAACTTTTTATTGATTTTATGAGGATAAAATGAGACAATGGGTATATTTCAATATTTATTTACTAGTATAGTCAACCTTGTTTCATTAATGATTTAAAATATTTGATTGCTTTATAAAATACAGAAGGAAACATAAATGTCAGAAGCCACCAATTTGGTCTTCTTTTAACAAACCATGGAGTCCAAGTAATACGACAACCCAAAGAATATATTGGTATCTACATTCATAAAAGTAAACTTTTAGCCTCCAATCCTAAATACCTCCAACATAAAACTCTGAGAACTCCACAAATATTTCATACAGTCAATCTCCATGTGTTCCTTCAGGAAATAATGCTAATGACAAAACAAGAAAGCAAAGACAAGCATTGTTCCGCTCACTTTTGCCTAGACATGTGTGGTTTTATTAAGGAAAGGTATCTGCCACTTGGAGGATTTCACTACCAATTTTAACCTGGAATGATGTCTGTGAAACACACACACACACACACACACACACACACACACTCACACAACCATTTATAAAGCATCTCTGAACTTGGAAAGGAGCAGGAAAGATCCAGGCCACCAGGCTCCATATCTTGCATGCTAAAGCAAAGAGTCTGTGTAACAACAGCCGTGGCTGAGATTCAAACCATTAGCAACAACAGGCTGGATATAGAAGAGAGCAGGGTCTTCGGTGGTGTCTAATGTACTAGTCATCGAGTCTTTATCACTTGGATTATGAGATGTTTCAGCAGGCTGGGACAGAGACTTTAACGAACCAACAAGGAAATACTTCAATATTTTGACAAGCAGCATGGCCATCCTGTTGTGTACCAGCTACATATTAGCCATGGGACAACTCAGCAGGAACAAGGTCTGGCTATACCAGTGAGCTCCAAAATTCCAGGATAAATGTCACAGAAACCTGTAGGGATTTGAAGGTTATGTCATACTTTTTAGACAAAAAGTAAAACCATGGCAATTTTTTATTATTTTAATGTTAGTGATTTTATACTTTTTATGAATCAAACTAGAGGCATGATGCACGAAATGTTTGCAAGAGTAGGCCTTCTTTCCCTGGCTGCCAGCACTGGCTTCTCTCCAGCACCTGAGATCCAGGCTTCCCTTGTAGCCCCAGCTTCGTTCGGAATGTAGTCTGGAAAGATGTCTGGTCTAATTAGAATATTGTGTTTTTATTATTATAGATGACTTTCCATGTCTCAAGAAACTTTCCTCCCATCTGATCTCAAACTCTTTTCCTTCCTGCCCTCATCAAAGACTGAGCAAGTGGATCTGTTACACATGAGAAAAGATAAGTGCTTCGTGATGGTCTAAATTATTCTACTTCACCTTTTGCAGTATGCTTGAGTGAAAAACATTTCCTTCTATGAGCCAGACTCTAAATAAGCAATTTGAGTTAGATACACAAAAGCAATTTGACTTGGATACACAAAAGCAAAATTATGACACAGAATATTCCTAACAACAGTCACTGCAAAGACCTTTTTGTTATGAGACTCACACTTGATGCTTCATGTGTATCCAGCCAAGAGTACCTCTATTTATGGTTCTAAACCTAAAATGAAAAAAAGATGGGTCATTAATAGGTTATTAAAAAGTGATGGTTAAGTGAAATAAGCCAGTCAGTGCAAGATACATACCACATGTTCACGCTCATTTATGGATAATAAAGAGCATTACAAACTGTTGAACAAAAATAGTCAGAGGCAAAGAAGCATCAAACAGACTGTCCAACTCCAGCAGGAAGGAAGGGGAGGGTTGGGGGCCTAATAGAACAACCGAAGGACTTGTATGCATGCATATAAGCACAACCAACAGACTCAAGATACTGGGGGGAAGGGAGGGGAGGGAGGGGACGAGGGGCAAGTGCCAGGGGGGTTAGGGAGGTGGGGAGGGGGAGCTCAATGGGGGGAGAAAAAGACACATATGTACTACTATTTATAATACCTTAAACAATAAAATTTAAAAATAAATAAATAAATATTGGTTAAATAAGTAGAAAAAAACGATGGTTTTATCTGGAAAATCCACCAATTCTTAACTAGCTGCATATGTTCCCAGATACAAAGTAAAGGCAAAAGCAAGATTAAAGTTATATGTGGAGGATGAACAGTGGACACACTTGAAGAGACAGCGTGGTGGAGATAGGGTGCATCCCAAGTCTGCTACTTGCTGGCCAACCTTGAGCAAGTTACATAACTTCTGAGCTACTGTCTCTCAACTACAAAGTGGAAACACTGTGACCATAAGGATTTAGTTAGCATAGCACCTGCGATATGCTAGATGCAAGACAAATGAATAGCCATATTTTTGAAATGGCATATGAAAGATTGGAGACCGTGATGGCCACTGGGGACAGTGCCATCCCATCCACTGTGGCCAAATTAGTAATACAAAAAAAAATATGTAAGCATGGCTCCATCCTCACCAGCCCTTGAATCCCATTGAGGAAATAGAACATTTGCAAAAACAACAAGCTAGAACATTTACTCCATGCTAAATGAGTGGTGCAGACAATTATTTCACGAAGCACCAAGAGAAAGAGAATGAGTACCCTGGGGATCATGGAGAAGACCCACAAGGAAGGCTGTGCCAGACTTTATGGGATGAAAAGCCTTTATTCAAGAGAGTGAGGGCAGGAGAGGGGGGGTGGCATACCAAGGGACACCTGCCAACCTTAAGCAGTGATATTTGGAAGAGCCTCAAGTTCTCCTAAAGCCTCTGAAACATTTGACTCTAACTGCTGAACCTTTCTTATCAGGACAACTTTGGGTATTTATTATTATTTTTTAGTATTTTAATGTTATCCCGTGGCACGCCCACCAACAGCTGATGTTCAGGGATTACTGATCAAGTCTGTGCTACAAGGAAAAATAGTGTGAGAGGCATGACTTTACCATAGTGAGATGCCTTTAACATGTATTTGGGGGAAGTCCTCTTTGCATGGAACTTCAAACATGCCAGTGTCCACTCACAGGCTAGCTATTCTACCAAAGACAGGGAGATGTAGTGAGGAGTGCGCAAAGGCAGCTCACAGGGTCAAAGCTCAAGCTCCGTTGTTTCACAGCTAGACAGCCTTTGCCTGATCCTTTCGCACTTCAGTTTCATCCTTCATAAAGAGAATATAAACATCTGCCTACCTAGAGGATTGTGGGCTATATGGGTCAAATGTAAAGATTAATGAAAACATAAAAATATTAGTTACTAAATATGTCTCTTTTTCATCTTTAGTCAAGATCCTGATTTCTTCTTAAAAGATATTATTAGGAAATAGCATTTTGAGTTGCCTCTGATAAGAAATGTATTTTTAAAACTCCTTTGGCAAACAGGGCAGCCTAGAAAGAACTAATTTGCAGGCCTAGAAGTTGCAGCACCATCCAAATAAGGTAAATGAGGCAACATGGGCACAGTTCCAAAGACTGAGAGGAGAAATGCTGACTAGTTTTATTGATAGCAATTACCAGTTGATGATTGTTTTATGTATTTATAATTGCGCCACATATGTCATTTTCTGCTAAGTAATGTGGCCCCTTTCTTTTCTAAAAACAATCTAAAAAATGAATCAATGTGTATTTATGAATCACTTACATAAGATGTAACTTCTAATTTCAAGAGAGCTACAATCAAAGGGGAATAAAAATTAGCAAACATTAAACAAGGAGCAATTCTGGACAAAGACTAAGTAAGTGACAAATTGTATATTGAGCTAAATTCAATGACAATCATATAGCCAATGAAACATATTTTTTTTCTTCAGGGGAAGCCATCATCCATTTCAAATACCTAAGTAAAAGTGTTTAGGAAGGAAATGAGGTTTTAGAAACTGGGGAACATGGGGAACCAAAGGTCTGGAAGGGTAAAGAGAGGAAAACATACACATTCACAGTAAAATTTAACATTTATGACAGAAAACATTAAAGTATATTATTGAAAGTCTATTTCCAAAAACTTTAAGGCCAGTGACACTCAAAACACCTTCCCACACTCTCTGTATAAACTGAATAATAGAGGAAGAAGCAAAGAACCCTCGAGTGGAAATAAAAATGAAATCTGAGACTTACATAAACATAATCAGAAGATCCCTGACTTATTTGTTTGATTAAGTTTCCCATTTCATCCCTTTTCAATGGAAAGATATGTTCATTAAACTATGCAGCTAATTTTCTCTCTTTTAACTTAATGTACCAAAACAGTTTTACATACAAAATTTCATTTGTCAAATGCCAAACATCTGCACCCTTGATTACAGCCCTACTATTGAGACCCTGGATTTTCAGGTGCCATATGTCACAGTATTTTCTCTCAGTGCAATCTTTGTCTATACATATCCAGGTGTGTGTGTGTGTGTGTGTGTGTGTGTGTGTGTGTACGCATGCGCACATGTGAGCCCTCACACATGGGTGCACAAAAAATAAAATGACATCTGGTGCTTAGAAAAAAGAAAAGGAGGAAAGGACCAGGAGGAAAGGCAGTGAGATTTGTGTGAACATAAACTAAGCCACACACGCAACCACTCATAGTTACAGACTGTGATACTGTGTGGAGTCACAAAGCATGGCTTAGATAATAAATGTGTAAAACCGAGAAAAGGAGGGGGGAGGAAAGGAGATTTTAAAGGGATGTTTTAATGTATAATCATTCTATAAATAAACGTTAAAGTAGCAAGGCATAAGGGAATTAGGTATGATGTATATGCTTCAAACAGAAATAGATTCTATAACATGGTTTTCACCAAATGTAAAACCCATCCCCTCTCCTGACTTAGTCCACACTCCCATTTGTTCCCCCAGGATCTTCCTGGCTTTTCCCATCCCTATTAATTTCAATTCCCAGCATGTGGGGCTCATCCTATTAATGAGAGCTTATTTTTTTCTCTAAATTTAAATGAGACAACCCCACAAAGAACAATGAGTGTGGAGTCAGGGGACCCAAGTGATGGCCACAGCTTTTCATCTAATTAGTCAGGCAACCTGGTCCCACTTACTGTGCACCTGCCCCACGAAAGGCAAGAACCTCTCCTCTCCAGGTCTCAGGCTCTGATCTGAAGGGTGAAGAGCTGAAGACTGCTCTCTCTCAGGCTCCATAAAGCTCACACAGAGACGGGGTGCAAGTCAATGGTGCTACTTCCACACCTCTCCTATCCCCACAAACTCCATATCTAAAGAGATTGAAGGAGAAAGCCAAGAAACATGGCAGCAAGTGTAAAAGATCATGGCTGAATTCCCACATACGTATGAGCAAAGGTAAACCAATCCCCAAGTCTTGGTTCAAAACCTGCTTTCTGCTCAGAATTACTTTGGGCATGTGAAGACTTCTTAAAGCTTAAGATGTGTTTCTAGTTCTCAGAGAATTTACCATCTGTCCTTATATGACTTCCTATCTAGTTCAATAACACCCCAATATACATGGGGGGGGGGAGGGAACAAGGGAAGACTCCCACTTAAGTGATGAACACTAGGGTAACCGAGAAACTGGAAAACTGTATGGCATGAATACTAATGAACACTTCATAGAGGAAGGAAGATTCCGCTCATTCAACAAATATTTACTGAGTGCACACCCTGTGTCAGGTTCAGGAATAGGCATAGTTCCTGCTCTCACGGAACTTGCAATCTAGTGGGGAATAGTCATTGATAGGAGGGGTCATGCTGCTACGTCAGACCTACAAGGGGAGGGAATCTAGTAAGGAAATTCAAAGGAAACTTTCCAGAAGTGACACTCATGCTAAAATATTAGACACAAAAGGCATTAACCAGGTTGAAGAGGCAAAGGATATAGCAAGCTGGGGGTATAACATGTGCAAAGGCTTTGTAGCACGTAGGTGCTTGGCAGGTCGTGGGAACTGCAAAAAAAGCCATAACTGGTTTGGCACAGTGGACAGAGCATCACTGAAGGGTCCCAGGTTTGATTCCATTCAAGGGCATGTACCTTGGTTGCAGACACATCCCCAGTAGAGAGTGTGCAGGAGGTAGTTGGTCAATGTTTCTAACTCTCTACCCCTCTCCCTTCTTCTCTGTAAAAAATCAATAAGATTTTATATATATATATATATATATATATATATATATATATATATATATATATATATATTTAATATATATTAAAGCCCTGTACTAGTGTGCAAAGAGTAAGGAATGAAAAATGATGCATCAGAGGAAGTCAAGACCAGGCATGCTGGGCCCTGTAGGCCCTGTTAGCAGTTTCACTTTGAAATAATAACATTTTCAGATTCATATTTCTAGTAACTATATGGGAAAAGGAATAGAGCAAGAGAAGAATGGATATGGGTAGATATTGTAAACATCATTTCAATAGACCAGATGAGAAGTGACAACATGCTGGACTAGGGTGGTGGCTGTGGAGATAGAAGAATTAAAAATGACCAAATTTGCTGATGGATATTAAGAAAAGGGAGTGATCAAGGATAATTTTAGGTTTCTGATTTGCAAAAATGAATAAATGATTGTGCCATTAGCTGAGAAAGGAACAAAGAAAGGGCTGTTTGAGGACAGGATGGTAAGTGCCAAGTGTTCTTGAGAGTTAAGTAAGATGAGGATTTGAGCTTAAAAACATGAAGGTTACCAGAGACTTAGCAATCTGAGGTGGAGTGAGAGGTCAGGTAACAGATTAGTAAACCCTTAGATTAGAGCTGAAGATAAAAAAGTAAAGACAATAGAGTAAAAGTATATGTCAACCTTCACTCATCTGTTAGCATCTTCCTGTTGCTATGTTATGTTCATCAGTACAACACATAAGAACAAACATACACTCAAACACACACATGCAAGTCACATCACTTACTAGAAATTAGTGCAACCTTCCCTAAATAGTTAAAAAGGGTTTTTATTTCTATTGGATATTAATACATCTTTGTAAATATCAACTCAAGAAATATATCTGGCTGAAACCGGTTTGGCTCAGTGGATAGAGCATCAGCTTGCGGACTGAAAGGTCCCAAGTTTGATTTCGGTCAAGGGCACATACCTTGGTTGCAGGCACATCCCCAGGGGTGTGTGTGCAGGAGATAGCTGACTGATGTTTCTCTCTCATCGATATTTCTAGCTCTCTATCCCTCTCCCTTCCTCTCTGTAAAAAATCAATAAAATATATATATTTTTAAAAAGAAATGTACCTGTATCTTCTACTAATGGAAGTCATTCATTACACACTTTTGTTTTTTAATCCTCAACTGAGGATATATGTATTTTTTAAATTTATTTTTAGAGAGTGGAAGGGAAGGAGGAAGCGGGAGAGAAAAAGAGAAACATTAATGTGACACATAGATCAGTTGTATCCTGCAAGAGCCCTGACCAGAGCCAGGGATCAAACCTGCAATGCAGGTATGTGCCCTCGCCTGGGAATCAAACCTGAGACCCTTCGGTGCTTGGGCCAACACTCTATCTACTAAGCCACACCAGCCAGGGCATGATACATTCTTGGCACACCTTCCAACTTAATTTTCACTCTAGCACCTGAGGCTGTGCGGACCTTTCTGGTACTTAGCACCCTCATCCCCCTCCTGTCTGCCTCCAGGAAACTGCACACACACCAGCAGCAGAGGCTGGCCCTCTGAGGAAGGTTCTTTCCTCCCATAAAACTTCACTTTCAACCCTTAGCATATAGATGAATTGTTGACAATGGCCTGGCCTGGAGAAGCACACTGTTATTTTTCTCTCCTTGCTGCTTAAGGCCACATGATCTTGTTCTGTTTCTCCCAAACACTTTAGAAATATTACCAATCTTTCTTTTCAGGATGTTGACCCACATAAGTCTGGACACCAAAATGCTATATAATAAAAGGCTAATATGCAAATTGTCCCCACAGGCAGGAGTTTGACCCACTGGGAGTTTGATGTGTGCTGACCACCAGGGGGCAGTGTGTAACATGGCAGGCATCAAAGATACAGTACTGGCAGCAGGTGGCAGTGGAGGTGCTGCTCACTCCAGTGGGCCCCAATGAAAGTTGGACCAAGGTGGGATGATGGAGCACGTGAGTGGGTGGCACCAGGCCAACGCAGGTGTGAGCAGGGGCCCTGATTGCCCCACTGGTTGCCCCACAGATCAACCCTGATAGCCAGCCAGGCCTAGGGACCCTACCTGTGCATGGATTTTGTGCACCAACCCTCTAGTACCATAAGTAAGAGTTTTCTAAATATCTTGCATATTGTGATACTTTTTATTATGCTATATTCCAACTGCATGAAAGACACAGACCTGAAAAATTGGGTCAAAAATCCTAGAGAAGTCTGGAGTTGACCTAACATTGCCAGAGGGATTCCTGACTTCTCATGATTCTCTCATCTATGATTACAATAAGGTTGAATCTGCTTGTTAATCACAGAAACTGTATTAACTACACTACTATTTAGCTTGTTCTTCTACTTTTCTAAATTACAGGTTTCTATTTATCAGCACGAACCTTTGATAAGAAACTGTTCTCAAAGAGATGAGGATGTAAATATATAAACTAACCAATGACTCAATAAGTCTATCTAGAGGTTGGGACTATGCTCCAGGCTCTTACTAAATACCTTATTATTTTCCTTCATTGGTCTTAGAGCAATGGAGACAGCATCCAGTACAGAGAAGACAGGGAGTGTAATGTGATTTGAGGACTACCAGAAAAGTCTTTTTTTTTTTTTAATTTTAGAGAGAGAGGAAAGGAGAAAGAACAAAGAGAGAGAGAGAGAGAGAGAGAGAGAGAGAGAGAGAGAGAGAGAGAGAGAAGACATTTGGTTTTTCTACTTATTTATGTATTCATTGGTTGATTCCTGTATGTGCACTGACCAGGAATTGAACTCAAAATCTTGGTGCATTAGGAAAATTATCGAACTAATCGAGCAACCCAGCCAGAGTAAAACATCTATTGCTAAAATAAATAAATAAATAAATAAATAAATAAATAAATAAATAAATAAATAAATAATTCTTCCATTTATTGGTTGCATGGGAGGCTCCATCACCTCTCTCTTTGAAAGATTTTATCACTATTACAATGCAAACTAACACATTTTGCCAGGCATCATGAGTGAAGAATTTAACAGCAGACTTTGCTAGGTCTAAAGGTTCTCAGACCTCCCAGAGGAAGCAAGATGGAACCTTCTGATAAAGAGAGAAAGAGAGGAAGAAAGGAACTGAAAGTGAAAAAAACAATCTGAGCCTCATCCAATCTGACCAGTCCTACTGAAGGTCCTAGGTAATCAAACCTCTCTTTAGCAGCAATCCACAGCTGAATGAGAAACCATGGGCTCAGCACTGAGCTTGATCCTCTGGGGAGAGCGGGTGGGTAGGGTTCACTGTTAGTTTGCTTGGGAGCTACAGTGTATGTGGGAGATTATATAGTGTATAATGAACACACAAAGCAATTTTAAACCACAGATGACCATACCAAATTTTCTAATTAAAATCCTAGGGAGCTGGCTTTCTAACCTAAGGAAATTTAGTAAATAGAGCCTCCTTCTTTCATATCTGCCATTTCCTGAAATCTATTACATTGAAGTTTATTCAATTGATTATGAACTATGCTGCATTTCAGTCTACCTCAGAGTATTTAAATTCATACCTAAAAAGATGACACTGACATTTATAAGAAGTCCTTTCGCAACCTGTGTCCTCTCATTGGAAAACCTGAGGGAGGCAGAAGAATGCCCCCAGCCCCCAAGGTGTCCACGTCCTAATCCTCGGAATCTGTGATTGTTTAGTTACCTTACATGGCACTGCTGCTGTTATAATGGTGAGATGGAGAGATTTTTCTGGATTATCAATGTGGAGCCAATCTAATCATGAGCCCTTAACAGCAGACACTTTGCTGGATGGGTTCAAAAGGTGAGAGGGAAGAAGGGAGAGAGATATGAAACATTACAGGTGCTGGTCTGCTATTGCTGGACTTGAAGGTAAAGGAAGAAGGCAGCGCCTGGCAGTGGCGAGATCCCGGAGCCTTGAGGAAGGAGTGCAGCCTTCCTTGATTTTAGCCCAGAGAAACCAGGGGCAGACTTTCAGCCTACAGATCTGTAAGATAACAAATTTGTTAATTTTAAGCCACTGAGTTTGGGATAAAGTTTGTATAACATCCATAGGAAAATCACTTGTTTTTCTTTATATTTTTTCCACTGTAAAATGGCCTAGCTGGCTTTTCATTTTTCTTTTAGATTGTTGCAAAAATTAAAAGACAGATAGTAGACAAAGACCTTTAAAGAAAAAAAGCTGAGTATGAAGAAATAACATTTAAAAAATTCTCTTCAATGCACTTGTTTTCCCTAAATCTTATAGGATCCAGTCAATCAGAAAATAAGCCAGAAACCTAATCTAGTTTAGCAGTTTTATGGCATCCCCAGGTAATCACAGGCAGTCTTTCAGATTGATCATAATATGCAACTAGTTGAGTTATAGAGACACATATATTTTCAGTTCTTTGGCAAATCTAAAAACTTCCTTAGAAAAATTCAATAATAAAATATTCTCAAAGTCAGGATGCAGATCTCCAACTGCTGGCAAGTTAATGAGATGCATAGCTGGGGACTTAACATGCATCTCAAGCGCTGGCTCCGCATAAGAAACACAGTTGATTTTGATCTCATCACCTTATCCATTTTTTACAGAAACATCTATCAGCAAAGAGGAGACACACCATGTATTAAAAGTTTCCACATCCACCCTTAGCTATCAGAAATAGGACAGCAGGCCATGTATTAGAGTTTGCAAACCTTATAAAACATTTTTCAAGTAACATATTTAATCAGTCAAACACTGATTATATTTGGTACACTCAAAATACTGAAGCCCCACCACATAAAATGATTTGTCAACACTCTAGGAATAGCCCTTTAAAAGGAATTACTTTGGGGTTTATATATTACATGGATACAAAAATAAGCTTCAAGCTCACATAACAAGAAATCATCTGGTGGACATGAACATAAAACAAATCTTAGCTTCATATAATCCTATCTAATAAAAGGGTGATATGCAAATTAACCATCACTCTATCACAAAGATGGCGGCACCTACAGCCACAAGATGATGGCACTCAGTCCTCTCAGGCCCACTGGAGTCCCACAGTCCTGGGGAAGGTTGGGGGGGGGGGGGCGGAGGGTGGCTACTGAGAACGGGGACCTGGTGGAATGCTTGCTTTGTTGCCACAGTGACAAGGCAAGCTTTCTGCACCTGGCCACAGATAGGCCTCTGGGTCGAGGTAAGCCTCTGGGCAGAGGGCATGGAGCCACCAGGCCCTGCAGAGAGCTACTGGCACACAGATTCATGTGCAGGACTACTGGTATTAAATAATTAGAAATTACTTATATTCAACAAAGAATAAAAATGCCAAAACTAATATTTATATAGTTTCTTTTAAAGAAAAGCAGAAAAGAGACAAAACATGTCCAAAACAACTTTTTACATTCAAATTTTGGCTACATTACATATTACATACTTTATATTATGGGAAACTTTCTTCACTTCTTTTTTTTTTTTTTAAAAAGGAAAATAACATAATGGGAGCCACTTTAAAATGGAGTCAGAATCACCATCCCAAAGAACTGTCATGCAGATCTAATGTCTCAACCCCTTAGAATGCTGAAACATGGCAAATTAACCTTTGGGCTGGGTCTAAAGCAACATCGTATCCCAAACAACTGTTTGCAAACATAACAAGAAAGAAGGTATTATGAGTACCCACTGATGGCTACTGGACTGAAAATTAAAGACATTGAATTAGCATCACTATGTTAGCTTATCTACACCAATATATTTCATCCTCCTTCTGATGTAATTTTCCTCTTGCCTTTCTCATAAATACCCCTTGCCTTTGTCTCCTAAAGGAAACACCATCTGGACTTCTGCCTGAATCAATGCTTCCTAAATAACTACTGCTTTTGATATCAAATATATGCTTATTGACTCTTATTGGCCTTGGCCTTTTATTTTTAGGTTAACACTTTTCACATTGGTTTCCTAGCATTTTACAATTATGCATTTAATAAAGCATGTCATAGCATTTTACAATTATGCATTTAATAAAGCATGTAAAGTTAGGATCTTCTCTCTACTCCTCTCTCACTCTACTTTTCCCCTGCCATGCTGCCCTACCAGAAGTCTAGCCCTTATGTGATTAAAAAAAAAAAAAATCCTGAGTATTTATATGTGAAACTTTCTCATTTCTATTGTGTCATAAAAATACAAAAAGGACTGGTTAATTGCACCATGGTTAACAGCAGCAGCACAATGATAAAAATCTACATCCCTATCTTCTCTGAGACCTTGGAGAAGGAGTGAGGTGGACAGGATAGAGGGGACCAGTGAAACAATCCCTCTGGCATCATCAGGTTGCATAGAGCTGAAAGTGACACCTATTCCTGGCTGTTCCCCCTCATGAGGTTCTGTCTTCACCTCTGTCCCTTCTCCTCACAGGTCTACCACACACACACACACACACACACACACACACACACGATGTAAAACAGTATTTTTTATTTGTTTTATTTCTCCAAAACACACAAAAAATACTAAGCTCAGCACATTGTTATGAAGAATAATGGAGATGATAGATGCAAAATGTTCAGCCCAATGCCTGAGCCACAGTAAGCATTTAACACAACTTAAGGATTATTTTCATCATTATGACCATCATCACCATGGTAGGAATTACCTATCACAAAATCCACCAGAGAATCCAGTCAATAGATCAATGTCCATCAGATCTATTGCTTCCCATGTGTTGATCCATTTCCTATCCAAGAGAGACAATTCAAAAGAAGGGGCTTACTCAGACATTCTTTCTTAATTCAGTAAGAATCACAGAGGAATCCCTTTGGGATAAAAATCTTAAAAGGAAGTACAGATTTATAAGTTACAAACCCTGACAAAAGGAGAAGAAAAACCAGGAATACAATAGAAAACTTTAGAAAAAACAACAACAACAAAAAAAGATGATTGCCCAAGTAATAAATTGGCTAAAATGAGAACTTTGTGAAAGATAAAGAGCAAATGGAATATCATGAAAAGTAAAAATTAGGCCAGGTTTTACAAAAAAAACAAAAAAAAACCCAAAAAAACCAAAAAAAAACAAACATGTATGTAGATTTAAGTTTCAAAAATTGAAAAGAAAGTTACTGGGGAAATACAGAAGACTTTATAAAGCAGAGAGACATGAGAGGATAGGTAAACTGATAATTGTAAGGAGGCAAGGTTGTATTTCTAATTATACATTTAAAAGAATTCTGCTGGGACTGCTGTAATAGAGAGAGAAAAAAGCACACAGGCATAAAAAATTAAAATGTCAATAAATAAGTACCTATCAATAATAAACCTTAAATGTAAATTGTTTAAAGCTCCAATCTAAAGGCATAGGGTAGCTGAATAGATATAAAAATATGACCCATATCTATGCTTTCTACAAGAGATCCACCTCAAAACAAAAGATACACACAGGATGATACTGAAGTGATGGACAAAAATTTTCCATGCAAATGGAAACAAAAAGAAAAGCTGGGTAGCAATACTCATATCTTACAAAATAGACTTCAAAATGAAGGCCATTATGCTGAGACCAGTTTGGCTCAGTGGATAGAGCGTCGGCCTGAGGACTGAAGGGTCCCGGGTTTGATTCCGGTCAAGGGCATGTACCTTGGTTGCAGGCACATCCCCAGTAGGGGGTGTGCAAGAGGCAGCTGATCGGTGTCTCTCTCTCATCGATATTTTTGACTCTCTATCCCTCTCTCTTCCTCTCTGTAAAAAAATCAATAAAATATATTTTTTTAAAAATGAAGGCCATTATAAGAAACAATAAAGGTCACTACATAATTCTAAAGGGATTTATCCAACAAGAGGCTATAACCTTGGTAAACATATATGCATCCACTATAGGAGTACCTAAATATATTTAAAAAACAAAAACAAAAAAAACACTGCTGGAGGACTTTAAGGGAGAGATCAACAGCAATAAGGTCATAATAAGGGACTTTAACATCCTACTGACTTCAATGAATAGATCTTCCAGACAAAAAATTAACAAGGAAACAGTGACTCTAAAGGACATACTGGATAAGATAAATTTAGTTGACATTCATAGAACATTTCACCCCAAAGCTGCAGAGTATACATTCTTCTTAAGTGCACATGGGTAATTCTCAAAGATAGACCACATGTTAGGACACAAAACAAGTCTCTACAAGTTCAAGAAGATTGAAATCATATCAAGCTCCTTCTCATATCACAATGGAATGAAATTATAAGTCAACTACAGTGAAAATACTCAAAATATTCAAATATATAGAGCCTAAATAGCATGTTATTAAACAATGAATCAGTTACCAATGAGATCAAGAAGGAAATAAAAAAAACTTTCTAGAAACAAATGAAAATGAACACACAACCCAAGATCTCTGGGGCACAGCAAAAGCAGTCCTAAGAGGAAAGTTCATAGTACTTCAGACCTATCTCAAAAAGCAATAATAATAATAATAAACTATTTAACCCTACAACTTAAAGAATTGGAAAGAGAATAACAATAAAAACCCCAAGTATATAGAAGGAAGGAAATAATAAAGACAAGAGCAGAAAAAAATTACATAGAAACTAAAAACAAATAAACAAACAAACAAAAAAGCACACACACGCACACACAAAAAAAACATGAACAAATAAACAAAAGATCAATGAAACCAGAAGCTGGTTCTTTGAAAAGACAAACATATTGATGAACTGTTAGCCAGAGTCATTAAGAAACAAAGAGAGAGGACTCAAGTAAATAAAATCAGGAAAAAAAAAATAGTGAAATAACAACTGACACCATAGCAATACAAAGGATTATAAGAAAAGAATATGAGTAACTATATACCAAAAGGCTGGATAACATGGATGAAATAGATAAATTCCTAGAAAAATACAATCTTTCAAAACTGGATCAGGAAGAATCAGAAAACCTGAATAGACAGACTAATAACTTGATGAAATTGAAGCAGTAGTCAAAAAACTCCCAGCAAACAAAAAGCAAAAGCCCTGATCCAGATGGCTTCAGATGGAAGTTTTATCAAACATTCAAAGAACTAATACCTATCCTCCTCAAATTATTTAAAAAAACAAACAAACAAGCAAACAAAAACAAAATAAGAGAAAGGAACACTTCCAAGTTCTTTTTATGAGGCAAGCATTATCCTATTTCCAAAAACAGATAAAGACACTACAAAGAAAGAAAATTACAGGCCAATATCACTGATGAACTTAGATGCTAAAATCCTCAACAAAGTATCAGCTCTAGCAATAAACATATTAAAAAGATCATACACCATGACCAAATGGGATTTATTCCAGAGATGCAAGGCTTGTACAATAGTCACAAATCAAAAAAATGTAATATATCAGATAAAAAATTTGAAAGACAAAAATCACATCATCATATTAATAGACACACAGAAAAGGATTCAACAAAATCCAACACCCATTTTTGATAACAAATATCAGCAAAGTGGGAATAAAGGGATCAGATCTTAACTTAATAAAAGCCTTATATGTCAAACCTACAGCCAACATCATACTCAATGGGCAAAAACTAAAATTATTTCCCCTAAAAACAGGAACAAGACAGGGATGACTGCTTTAACAATTCTTATTTATAACACATTAAGTGCCATGTCAGTCACCTGTCTCTGACACTATACTTTCCATCCAGAAGACAACATAGGTTGGGTATTTAATGTGTTAACACTAGAGGCCCAGTGCATGAAATTTGTGCAGGGGTTCATCTCCTGATGCCTTGGCTGGCCCTCACAGCCCCTTGCAGCCCTGGCCAGCCCTCAGAGCCCTGGCTTCATCCAGAAGGTCATCTGGATGGTCATTCTGCTGTTCAGTCTAATTAGCATACTAGCTCTCTATTATATAGGATAGTACTGGAAGTGCTAGCCACAGGGCTCAGACATGAAGAAAACATAAAAGGCATCCAAATTGGAGAGAAAGTAAAACTCTGATTATTGCAGATTACATCAGATTGTACACAGAAAACACTAAAGATTCCACCAAAAAATACTAGATTTAATGAATGAATTTCACAATGTAGGATACAAAATTAACATCCAGAAACCAATGGCATTTTTATACAGTAACTAGAGGCCCAGTGCACAGATCCGTGTAGTAGTGGGGTCCCTCTGCCTGGCCTGCAGGGAACAGTGGACCTCCATGCCACTGGAGCCTGGCCTTACCCACCAGCTCATTCAGCTCCAGTTCTCTGCCCATGTCAATCCCACACAGCACATAGTAGTGTATGAAGTGGCAGACAGCTTGGAAGGAGCCTGAGCCTGGGCTGGGCACCATGACACTCCCATTCATCCAGGCCCTGCTGTGCCTGTCATTGTTGCTGCTAGGGCATGTGGGGAGGGTTTTGTGGGAGAGGCTCATGCTGCCACAGCTGCACTCATCAGCCATCAGCCCAGCATCTGGCACCTATCTGTCAGCTGAATGGTGCTCCTGCTGTGAGAGCCCACAAACCACCAGGAGGCAGCTCCTGCATTGAGCATCTGCCCCCTGGTGGTCAGTGTATATCATAGCTACTGGGCAGTCATCAGGTTTTCCAGTTGCTTAGACTTTTATATATATAGATAATGAATTCTCAGGAAATGAAACTAACCAAACAATTCCATTTACCATTGCAACAAAAAAGAAATTTAAAATACTTAGGAGTAAACTTAACCAAGAAGGTAAAAGACTTTACTATGAATACTACAGGACATTAAAAAACAAGATAGTGGAAGATATAAACAAGGGGAAGAATTTACCATGCTCATGGATTGCTAGAATCAATATAATTAAGATCTGCATACTACCCAAATCAATCTATAGATTCAATGAAATCCATATTAGAATACCAATGGCACAAGAACAGGCACAAGATCAATGGAAAAGAAAAGATGTTTAATGTTAACACATTAAATACCCAACCTATGTTGTCTTCTGGATGGAAAGTATAGTGTCAGAGACAGGTGACTGACATGGCACTTAATGTGTTATAAATAAGAATTGTTAAAGCAGTCATCCCTGTCTTGTTCCTGTTTTTAGGGGAAATAATTTTAGTTTTTGCCCATTGAGTATGATGTTGGCTGTAGGTTTGACATATAAGGCTTTTATTAAGTTAAGATCTGATCCCTTTATTCCCAATGAAATCCATATTAGAATACCAAAATATGCCCTTGTTCACCGATCTAGAACAAATACTCCAAAAATCTATATGGAATTAAAAAAGACCCTGAATAGCCTCAGCAATCTTGAGAAAGAAGAACAAAGTTAGAGGGATCACAATACCAGATACCAAGTTATACTACAAAGCCACTGCAATCAAAACAGATTAATAATGGCACAAGAACAGGCACAAGATCAATGGAAAAGAAAAGATACTCTAAACCATTATACTCAATTAATATTTGACAAAGGAGGAAAGAGCATACACTGAAATCAAGACAGTCTTTTCAATAAATGGTGTTGGGAAAATTGGAGAGATACATGCAAATAAATAAATAAATAAATAAATAAACAAATAAATAAATAAAACTAGACCACCAACTTACACCATACATAAGAATTACCTCAAATTGGATAAAACACTTAAAGGTAAGTTGTGAAACCATAAAAATCCCAGAAGAAACCATAAGCAGCAAAATCTCAGACATCTCTCATAGCAATATGCTTGTGGGTACATCTCGGGCTGTGGTCGGCAAACTCTGGCTTGCAATCCACGTGCAGTTCTTTGGCCCCTTGAGTATAACTCTTCCACAAAATACCATGGCCTGTGAGAGTCTATTTTGAAGAAGTGGCATTAGAAGAAGTTTAAGTTTAAAAAAATTTGACTCTCAAAAGAAATTTCAATTCTTGTAGTGTTGATATTTGGCTCTATTGACTAATGAGTTTGCCAACCACTGTCCTAGGGCAAAGGAAACTAAGGAGAAAATAAACAAGTGGGATTACATCAAAATAAAAAGCTTCTGCACAGCAAAAGAAACCTTAAACAAAATGAAAAGAGAGCCCACTGTATGGGAGAACATATTTGGCAATGATACATCTGGTAAAGATTTAATATCCAAAATATATAAGGAACTCATACAACTTAACCAAAGGAAGACAAACAATCTAATTAAAAAATGAACAAATGATCTAAATAGACCCTTCACCAAAGTGGACATACAGATGCACAAGAGATATATGAAAAAATGCTCAAAGTTACTGACCATCAGAGAGATGCAAAATAAAACAACAATGAGGTATCACCTCACACCTGTCAGAATGGCTACCATCAATAAATCAACCAATGACAAGGATGTGGAGAAAAGAGAACCCTAGTACTTTGCTCATGGGGATGTAAATTGGTGCAACCATTATGAAAACAGTATGGAGTTTCCTCAAAAAATTAAATATGGAAATGCTATTTGATCCAGTGACTCCACTTCTAGGAATATATCCTAAGAAACCTGAAATACTAATCAGAAAGAATATATGCACCACTAGCAGCATAATTTACAATAGCTAAGATCTGGAAATAGCCCAAGTGCCCATCAGTAGATGAGTGGATAAAAGAGCTGTGGTTCATTTACCCCATGGAATACTATGCAGCTGTAAAAAGAAGAATATTTTACCCATTGAGACAGCATGGAGGGACTTGACAAGCACTATGCTAAATGAAATAAGATAATCAGAGAAACATAAGTATCACATGATTTGACTCATATGTGGAATCTAATGAACAAATAAACTAATGAACAAAATAGATCCAGAGACATAGAAGAATGGAACAGACTGTTGAATCTCAGAGAAAAGGTGGGGGTGAGTGGGTGGGAAGAGATCAAATAAAGATCTTGTATGCATATATACATAATCCATGGGCACAGACAATAGGATGGTGAAGGCCTGAGATAAGGGGTGAGGCGGCTAGAAGGGGCCAATGGGGGAAAAGGGGGTTATATGTAATACTTTCAACAATAAAGATTTAAAAATAAAAGAAATCTGCTTTCTGTTAACCACAGCAAATACTGTCTGTCAGGAGAAAAAAAGGGAACCAGAATTCAGAGAGAGCTTACTGAAATGTACTTTAGCTGCTGGATATCTTCAAATGAGCAGTCTTAATGGCCCACATTGGAGGAAAGTTGTGGAATTTGTAAATGTTATTACTAAGAGCCTCGTTCTCCTTGGCTATCCATTATCCCTGCTTTTGTCTTTGAAAAGCCATCTTAAACTAGGATATCCTACAAGGTAATGCATCTCTTCCAGATGGTACTCATCTCTTCCATATTAAATAACCAACCAACCAACAGAAAATGTGCTGTGCTAATTACTCTAAATAATATCCAAATCATAAAACAAGGTGCTTATTGATCAGATTGCCTTATAATTAGATCTCAAACATTTTCAAGGTAGATAACATCTCCAACAATATTACACAAAATGAAATGGAATTTACATGTTTTCTTAGAATAAAGTTTACTGAATGCCCAGGGCTAAATCTAGCTAACTCTCTAGGCAGTAAGGACATCGGAGTCACCTGGGGTGCTTTAAAAAGACTGTGCTCCCCATCCCACAGAATCCTGAGACAGGCATCTCCCTTTAAAATGCTCTGTGGTGATGTTTAGAAACAGTAACCATATGTGTGGGCCATCTTCTACTCACTCCTTCTTTGGGACACTTCCTTCTTTATTATACACTAGAGGCCTAATGCACGAAATTCATGCAAGAGTAGACTTTTCTTCCACTGGCTACCAGCTCCTACTTCCCTCTGGCACCTGGGATCCAGGCTTCCCTCTGGCTGCCAGCAGGCACCCAAGACCCTGGGGCTTTCCTTGCAGCCTTAGTTTCGTCCCAAAGGTCATCCAGAAGGACGTACAGCCTAATTAGCATGTTATACTTTATTATTATAGATACTTATGGATATTTTAAGCCAGGGCTTATGAGCAACAGACTTTGAACCAGGCAGAGCTAGAGTCAAAATCTTCTACAGAATGTAATGGCTAAGTCATCACCTCCCTAAATCAGTTTCTTCATCTGTAAAATGGGAATAGTGATCATTTCCCAAATTTGTTCTGTTGATCTGAGGACCAAATGACTCAGGTGCTTAAAGAGTGTCTGGCACTCATGCACCCTATGCTGAAGGACTGTTAGCTGTCCCAGGTAGGAGCAGCAGCCAAAGTCATCCTGAGGGTGGGGATGTGACAGCTCCTAGGAAGAGTGCCCTGGGCTTTTGTATGTCAGCACACACACCTACACAAACAGCCTAAGCAATCTTTTGTGAAATTAAATTACCTTAATGTGGGTTCAGTGGAGGCAGGCCTTCTGGGGGTTTTTAGCACCAGTCTTCCTAATGCTGACCTGTGAACTCACCAAGATGGCATGGCAGTGCCCTGGTCCCAGCATCAGTCAAGGAAATGCAGGAGGAGAGAGGGTTAAACAGCCTCTTTGTAACTCCCAGTTTGTCCTCCAATTATGCCCTGGTTACCTTGTCTTATCTAGTGTGAACATGACTCACTCTCCCTCTTCAGAGGGGCTTGAAATTGAGCGATGTACCTCAATTCATGATCCAGAGCCAAGCCATCTCATTATGTTGCTGGTCACTCATGTCTTGATATAATTTCCTGTGTTCTCTGTAGACAGTGCACATTTATTGAACTCTTATCTGGTCCCATGCACACTGCAAGGCTGCACCCTGCTTAGGTTTGCAAGGGAGCAAAGAGGTCCCACAACCAAAGGTGGGCTGTGGCAGGCATCACTGCGAGAAGGTTATAAAAAGCCATAAAGGCTCCCCTAGAGGCCACTGAGTTTGGAGCCACGACAGAGCACCTGCACTGCCTATACTGAGAACCCCGAGGCAGGAGGAACTCACAGCAGACCACAGTCAAGAGGAGAAAGGAGCCCTCACTAGTTTGGCTCAGTGGATAGAGCATAGGCCTGCAGATTCAAGGGTCTCAGGTTTGATTCTGGTCAAGGGCTTGTACCTTGTTTGTGAGACTGGGCCCTGGAGGAGAGATAGAGGGAGGAGAGAGTCCATGTGAGTCAGTTCCAGCAGACACATTCCAGATAAGCTAGGACCAGGAGGCTCGAAACTATTTGCACAGGGAGAAGTTTAGAGTTCCAAACTGATTATAAATGAATATTGATTATGACAAATTTTCGGGGGCTGAGGGGGGTTTGGCGGAGAAGCTACTTATCGGCAACTCTACATCTCCTTTCTTTCTTTCTCTCGGCAAGTACATGGAATATGGGATCTTAAAAAGTCAGCCTGATATAAATTACTGGGTCCAATTCCGAGTAAATCCCTAAGGAGTGAAGGGAGAAGAGGAAGGGAACAGTGTTTGGTCAGAGACAAGGTCTGGATCACAAATCCACACCCTGAGGTCAGGCCATTCCCACCCTAGAACACAGGGAAAGAATGAGTAAGCGCTGATTCTCTCTAGAAGTAGGTTAAAGTCCTAATTGTAAGAAAAGGCAGAAGGTGTACTGAGCAGAAAAACAACAACATACAGCATGGGACAAAAGTGGGTTTTTAATTATGAGTATGCAAAACAGAGTTTGGATTTGTATTATTATTTATTAATTATTGTGTTATTTTCCATACAAACAACTGTAAGCCTAATTTTTCCCTATCCTGTATGCATATTATTAGTGCAATGGTATAATTATACATTGTATCCTTAAAAAAATAATAATAATCTTGACTTTCAAAGTCCATAAGTGACAATTTGACTGCGATTATTTTGCCCATCATTTTGTTTTTAAGGACACTAACTTGGATCCTTTTGTTCCCTATGATGACACTCGAAGATTGAGAAGAAATAAGCAAACACAAAACAAAGTATTAAGCACACAGCTTCACAGTGCTTCTTGTGTTCATTAAATCTGCTTCCACCCGTGCATAAATACCTAATTCTTCACTGAGATGCTAGGATATCAAGAGCATAAAAGCTTGATAGCACCTAAAATGGCAATTCTCCTTTATGACAGCATCTTTTATTAGAGCTACAAGCAGCCAAATCCAGTCCTCTAAAAATCAACTTATTTGAAAGCCAATGAACAAATGAAAAAAAAAAAAAAAAGTAGCAGTGAGGTATCAGTGGCATTTTACTATACCATTGACCTTAACACTCTGGTTGAACAATTTCACATAGAGTCTGAAAAACTTAATTAAAACATAAAACATTTTTTAAGCTAAAAGAAGAAGGAACTACAGCTATGCCCAAATCCATTCTGGATTTTATAACGCTGAATATAATTCAACTGTTTTTCTAAGACTAATCATATTCTCTCTTTTTAAAATAAATTTCACAAGTAACACCAAACAATACTTTCATATTTCTAAAAGTTCTACTCTTAAAGGGAAGCCTCCAAAATTAAAGACTAACCCAGATGTATTCATCCAAATTAGACCAGTACTTTGTTTTGGAGTTTAGGTAAGATTGATCAATAATAGAATCTTTTATGTGTATCTTCCCAAAAAGAGAGAAAAGTTAAAAGATTTTTATTCCTAGGATCTCCTCTAACCTCTGTCATCATAACAATAGATAAATAAATTCTTGGATATACTATTTATGAGAAATGTGCCAATTCTATATTTAAACACTTATAATTTTTTCTCAGATATAGAAATGTAGATCTATAAACAAACAAACTCTGCATTCATGCACCTTCCCAGTGAAAATGTAAATTTGTACAACTTTTCTGGATGGCAATTGACATTACACATTAAATCCTACAAATGTGCATACCCTTTAAGCAAGGAACCCTGTATAAAAATCAATTCTAAGGAAATGATCAGAAATTTAACTAAGGATCAAGGTTGTTTATCTCAGTTTTATTTCTAATAGCAAACCAAAACAAAAATATACAGATTTTAAGAATTGATTAAACTACTTAATTCATGCAATGGAACTCTAAGCAGCTATTAAAATCCTTGTGTTCAAGCATATGAAATAGCCTTAAATAATAAACTATCAAACCAAGACACCAAACTGAAAAGGAAAAATATTTCATAAGATGCATGTATTAGACACAACATTATCAAAAGATATCTTTCAAGATTTTCAATCCCCAAATCTGAAAGCATCCCATAAAATACAATCAGATATCTATAATAATAGGAGCATAATATGCTAATTAGACCAGATGTTCTTTTGGATGACCTTCCTGACAAAGCCAGGGCTGCGAGGGGCACTCGGGTCCCTGGTGCAGGGGGAAGCCGGTGCTGGCAGCCAGGGGAAGAAGGAAGGCCTACTCTTGCACAAATTTCACGCGTTCAGAGATCATAATATAATAGTCTGGCCACTCAGTATAGATGAGCTGCATATAGTTTAACAGGGTTCATCAGGCGAATCAATGTCTTAATCCACATTAGTGTCCCTGAAGGCTGGAGCAGGCAGCTTTTAGAAAAGGCCAAAAGTTTAACATCCTCCTACCTGACTGGCCTACGTAAGTCAATTCTTCTGTAGTCAATGAATACTATGCTGCTTCTTCCCCAAATCCAAGACACAATCCCTTTTATTTATAAAATAAAATATGTACTTAAAACAATGCAGATATACTTTCCTTTAGGTCAAGAGTTGGCAAACTTTTTCTATAAAGAGTAAACTAGTAAACATTTTTTGAGTTTATAGGCAAAACAGTCTGTCACAACTGCATGACTCTATCATTACAAAAGTAGCCTTAGAAGATACACAAATAAATGAGCTGAATGTATCTGTGTCCCCATAAAACTATTCATTGACACTGAAGTTTGAAATGATATATTCAAACTTTTGAGTTATTTTAAACTATAAAATACTGCCTTAGCTCAAACGCCATAAAATATAGATGGGAGACTAGATTTGGCTCACAGGCCACGGTTTGCCACCCCTTGCTTAGACCATCGGGCTTGGCAGTCTTACTGCTCATGTGACTGGAAGCCAAAGGCTCAGCATCAGTAATAATATTCCTGGAGGTTTCTTCATATATACAAAATATTATCTATCTAGGCAAAAATAACATGTATTTTATCCAAAATGTTTTTTGAAAAAAGACTTATAAGAACTATAATTGGTGCCATTTAATCACACATACATAATCACCAGCAAGGCTTTCTGAAGCTAAATGAATGTACATTGATAGATAAAGCTTTAACTCCCCCCCCCCTTCCCATTAAAGGCCTATTTTCATTTTATATGGGAATTCTGGCATCTTCATCTAAGAATAAATCAATGTAGGCAGTTCATGTAATTGCTATTCAATAATTACTCTAAGGAAATTCTAATTTAGTTCAAAGTTCAAAGAAAAATGGAAGTCAAGGTTCCTGACTGGCAGTTCTAGAAAGCTTATGCAACTGATCACTGGGAGGTATTGAGATATACAAGGGCCTGCTGTAACCGCAGTCGGAGAGCCTGAGGTCACAGTCCCCTCTGCACACACCAAGCTCATACAGCACATCACCCTGTCACTTGCTAAGCCACAGATCTTTATATATAAAATGGGGATCACTTAACTCACAAACTTTCCCGAGAATCCAAGGGGAAAAGCCTTCTGTAAACTGAGGAGGTTAATGTGAAAATTAAGGAAATCCAAAAAAGAACTTTGGTAGTATTGGAGAGCATTGAAATAAGCTAACCATACTCATTATATAATACATCAAGCAATCTCACTTTGAAGGACATGGCCATCATTTCACTCTATGTCTCTGGAAACAACAAAAAAGTCATTCAGTAGAGCTCACTAAAAAATGACAGAATAACACTTAAATTAAATCATGACATTTTCATAAATATTATTCTTAATGTTGTAGTTCACGTTCAAAGTTGTATGAGTTCACATTTGAAAGCAGGAGTTAAAAACCTTCAACTGTCTCCAAACTAATACCAGGGTAAATATTGTCGAGCCGTTTGTCAATTCTGAGTGTGTGTTTAAGTCATCTCAAAAAGCAGTCGATTCATTTCCCCTTCTCTTGGGAAGTGAGAGGTATTCATCATTAATTTTCCAACCAATGTGAGCTTTGTTATCATGCTGTGGAGCTAATCCAAAGGGTTTGAACACACAGCGGTCTCCAGTGAATCACAGCAGGTCTGAGGGCAGGTTAAATGGCTTTAATTAAGAGTAATAATAAAAAAGAAAAATCATTTGACACATAGGTCAATATTTTCTTCAAATCCAATGTAGGCATACTGGGAAAAGTTCATTGCATATTCATCAAAAAGAAGCAAGTGTAAGGCTTCAGAAAGGAAATTAATTAAAAAGAAAAAGACTAATTAAACTGAAGAAAAAGGTGGTACACAAGACATACTTTTATCCAATCATAATATTATTTGATCTTGAAAACCAACTGATTTAATAAGAGATGGGGGATTTAACTGCTAATTTGCATCCTCAGGTATATGGGAACCCATTCATATTTACCCAATACAGACTGCTTGTGTGAACTTTCAAGAAAACTGTACTATTAGAGCAAAACGTAAATTAGTCCAAAAAACAATGGTACCCTAAATGAGAAGATTCAAGAGTGAAGGCTAATTCTATAATTTGTTAGTAGTATAACTTAGGGGGTGTGTAGTAGTAACATTAAAGCTAAACAGGCCTGAGGCTGAACTCCACTCTTTGGCCTCTCTGTGTGACCTTCAGCAAACAGTTTCAAGTTTCTCAGCTTCGGTGTCTTCAACTAAGAACTGAAGATACACCTATTTCTTTGAGTTGCTCTGATGAACAAATAGAATACTGGATGTATCTAGCACTGTGCCTGCCACACAGAAACTTCTCAATACATAATACTAACATCATTATAGTTTTGCTCAAATTCTGGGTTTTAGCTTACAGCTCTTTCACCAGCATTAGAATCATAAGCTACAGCATAAAAATGTGCTTTTTATGTTACAAATACACTATATTAATGTAAATTATTAAGGTTCAGGTCAACTTAGTTTTGTAAATTTGTTATATTCTTTTCAGATAATTCACTAATACGTTATTAAAATTTTTCATTACTAATATTACGCAAATAACATGATTAGATGTTGGCCAATTAAACAAGAAAGAAAAAAACCACAATTGTAGGCTGAAATACAAACTGTGCTCAAAATGTCCTCCAGCATCCTTTGAAGGGCTCTAGAATGAGATTGCAACTTATTGGTATTTTAAAACAAAACTAGATTATATTTAGAATGAATAAATCACTTATACATGATTCATAAGATTCTAAAATGTTCAAAAATATTACTCTAATGAAGTAATTTCATTCAGATAGCCCATAATAATTCATCTTATGTTAGTTGAGAGGGGAGTAAGAAGTAAACTCTTAACTGCAAAGCCAAGTCCTGGCTCCTCACAGAGGAGGGTCTCTGATTTCCTCCTCTACTGTGCTCCCTGCTATTGGTCATCCCTGACATGGCCTGGACTAAGTATCTATCTTCCTTTGGTTAAGAGATTGAAATTCATTTTCACAAAGTTACTGAGTAGATGTAAGAAGTAGTACTTTTCCTATTTGTAGACCCTCCGACCTTAGAATGCATGCACAGTACGTGGAGGGTAAATAGTTGCCAAGTGAGGTAGTGGAGGAATGAGGGTGAGGACTCCAGCTTTCTAACTATGGAGTTTGCCCCCTGACTTCTTGGGATGGTTTCTTATCTAGACCACAGAATGCTCAGCAACTGCCATCAGGTTTCCTCTTCAGATTAAATACATGAATTCTGCTACTCGTGAGAATTATTTGTTTTTTGTGTGAAAATTTCTTTTCCACAGCTCCTTTTCAGCTCATTAGCTTATCATTATTGTTAAAACACTTTATTTTGAAAATGGTGGGATATTTACACTCTAGCTTTGAACTTAAGAACAGCATTTCAGTGGCTAAATCTAACCTTTAGATGTGATTTGCTTCATCTAAAGCAATTGGTCTGAACAATGTGTAGAATCTTTTTACATTAGTTTCCATTATTTAAAAACTGAGAGATGTTACAGAAGACTTGTAATTTCTGGCTTCTGTTGGAATGTCTCCAAATGGTCACTCAGGGACAGTATTTGTACGTGGTGACCACCAGCATGTGCTCAGCAGTGGCTACCCTCAGCTCTCCAGGCTCCCACCGGCCTCCACACTCATCACTGTTGGATGGCTGATCTCTGTTGGTATTGGGTGTTGACTCTTCTGCTCTAAAGAATAAATTCGTCCAAGACTGTGTTTTACAGATGAATCTTAGTTCCAATTTCTATCTAAATGAACACAAAATTAGTTATGGATAGATCGTGCTGACAAACTCACATGCCACACTCATTGGCACTCAACATGTTGGTTTAGAAAGGAGTTGATGGATAGGATCCAGCTCAACAGAGGAGACCTGCGTAGCAAATGAGACTCACTAGGAATTGCTGCCTCTCCAATTCCTGTTGCCATGGTTCCTGTCACCTCATGTTCATGCACAAGTCAAGCATGATACCCCCATGAAGAAACTCAATCCATGCCAGGAGCACTGCCAACCTAAGGGTTACAACAATATGATCACATTTATTTCTGTATCTTTCAAGCAGGTTTGGCCCGGTGCCAAGGTCTGATCTGCAGGAACATGTCTGAAGGATCAGGTCATGTTGACCTACGTTAGTAAAAATGGCACACAAAGCAACTAGAGGACATAGTCCCAGAGGACACCAGTGGGAAACATCTATGGCAGTGCTCACTACACTGCCAGGAGACCCAAAAGGGCAAAGCTGCCTTTGTGAAGGAACCCTGCGTAAGCACCATCCAGCACCCACCTTGATGAAGACATTCTCGGAGAAACCACCGCTTTTCAGCAGCAGCAGAACACACCATACCTCTTTTTATGGTTTCTTTTTTGAAGAAGACATATCTGCTGGCCAGGTTTGCAGTGAGGAGCAGGAGATTAACTACCAGACGAGCTTGGAAACTGGCATAGGTGGCTGGCTCTCTCCTTTTATATTTAGTGACCGCTTTTATAGTCGTATAGAGATGTTTTTCAGGAGATTTCACTCCTATGTACTCATGGAGGGTAGCCTGCAACAAATGACTCGCTGTGTTTTCCTCCTTCCCTGACAGGAGCAATTTCTTTGAAACACTGCTCTCTGGAAAGTTTGAAGTTCAGCACAGCAACTCTGCGGCCGCTCTGCTCTCCAGGAACAGCTTTCACGGGCTGTGAACTCAGGCAGCAGCACCTGACCACACTGAAGAAAACTAAAGGAGGAAGGCTCCTGCCACACTCCTTTCCACACGTCAACTACCCAGAGTCTGCGAAATGAAATCCGAGCACTGCTTATCCCAGGCACAGGCAGCGCACGCTGCTTTTACAGGAGTTACAAAGTCCACCCCTCACCTTCTGGGAGGAGACATTGCAAAAAGGGTGTGGGGTGTCTTCCTCACAGCTGCTGAGCCACAAAGTAAAAGGCTTAGCGTGAGGAATGCAGCTGGACTCCCAGCTCACCTGCATACTCTACTGGTACCTTGTACAGGGCACTAACAACACAGCTGTGCTTCCTGGCGTTTTTCTCATACTGCCTCCACCCCACCACCCAAGACCAAGCACCAGAAGCTTCCCCCCAGACTACAGCAGTAGCCTCCTATCTGGTCCCTTGCCTTTGTTCTTTACTAACTCAGAGGCTTATCCACACACAAAGAGGAGATGAAATTTTAAATCGAATCACATCATTCCCAAGCTCAAAATTCTCCTCTGACTTTAAATCTCATTTGGAATAAATCCATGACCAGAGTCTGCAACTTTGCTATTCACTATGTGGTCCACACACCAGCAGCAGTGTTATCACCCAGGTGCTCATTAGAAAGGAGTAATCCTAGGTCCCAGCCCAGACCTTCTGAATCAGAACCTGTATTTCAACAAGGTGCCAGGCACATTCAAGTGTGAAAAACATCTATCTTCAGAAACCAACAAGACCCAGCTCAACCTGCTTTTCAACTTCATGTCCTACCACCTTCACTTACTCAGCTCTAGCCACACTGCACTCCTCATTGCTCCTCAAACATGGCTAACACCCCGCCAGTTCTGGGCATCTGTTCTTACTCTCCTCTCTGCCTGGGATGCTCCACCCTCCACACATTTGTTTACCTCAACTTTGTCTACATTTGTCTACCTCGTTCCCTCAGCACTTCCTGATACCTGCTCACAGTCATCTCCTGAGTGTGCCTTTCTCTGGCAACCCCTCTCTCTACTGTTGCATTATATATGTTGTTATGTTATGTTATGTTATGTTATGTTGTTATGTTATGTTATGTTATGTTATGTTATGCTATGCTATGTTATGTTATGTTATATGTTATGTTATGTTATGTTATGTTATATATTATATGAAAAATTGCTCTCCTCACAAAAATACAATTTCTATAACCACAAGGATCTTGTAAGATCTTACCATTTTTTTCACTTATCTATTCCCAAGTCCCAATATACAATAGATATTCAATAAATATTTGATGAATCAGTGACTATATGAAACTAGTGTTTCTAACGAACATTGGCTTACTCAGGTATCCAAACTAGTTTTTTCAGACCTTGAAAAGGAACCTTAGGCACTTATGACTTCTGAAAGAAAATTAGCTATCATTGACAAGTAACCTGTTCAAACTTCAACACAAGGACACAGTTCTTAACCTGTGAACCGAGCGGGACGTATAAATACGTCAAACGTAAACAATATTGGGTACAGGTAGGACGTATGAATACGTCCTTAAAATATATATTGCGCCCTAAAACGGGCGGGATGTATATTTCCGAACAACAAAGGTATTAGTCATCCATACATGTCTCGACATGAATTTAAGACACGGAGGGAATCAGTAGAATTTCGCTATTGAGAGTGTGGATGTGTTCTGGGTGAGCAGTGATGGGTATGTATTTACACTTACCTACCTATTTTCATATTATATATTATTTACTTATATTTCTTATATCTCCAACCTTTATATAATAAAAAAAAAACATAAAATTGATCCAATCATCAATAATTTGTCAGAAAAGTTTAAAAGTTTTTATGTATGTGAACGAGAAATATTCGTAAATGAATCTCTTTTATTATGGAAAGAGAATTTATCTTGGAAACAATATATATCTACAAAAAGAGCTAGATTTGGAATGAAGTTGTTTATTTTGAGTGAAAGCCAATCTGGATATGTACAAAATATAATTTTATACACAGGCAAGGACACAAAATATGGTTCGAACTACCCACAAGAAAAACAATCAACAAGAATTGTTTTAGAGTTAACACATGACTTACTGAATAAAGGGTATAGGATTTACTTAGATAATTTCTATACGTTAATTCATTTGGCTGAACTCTTGTGTCAAAACAATACAGACATTGTTGGAACAATGAGGATAAACAGAGTTGGAATCTCCAGTGAAATAAAAAAAAAAAAATACAGAAAAATGAACATATGTAAGAATCAAAGACAAACTTATGGTTTTAAAATGGAAGGATAAAAAAGACGTATTGATGCTCAGTTCTATTCATAATGACGAAAAGACAATGATTGAAAAGAGAGGAAGAAGGCAAGAAAAACCGAATGTTGTCCTGGATTATAACAAGAATATGGGCAGCATAGATTTGGGAGATGGAGTTATGGTGGCCTACACGGCTGCCCGTAACAGGGTAAAAACTTTTATTAAAAAAATTTTTCTATGATTAATTGATATGTGCTGCTTCAATGCATATATTATATACAAAAAAGACAAAGGTCACTTGGATCGATTACACTTTTTGATAGAGTGTGTAGAGAAATTGGTAGATAACAACATAGTGAAAACCCACCCAAAGACATCAACAAGCAGCTCTACATCTAAACTAGGGGTGTCGAACTCAATCAGAGAAGGGGCCAAAATCTAAAATCCAGCCTAAATCGCGGGCCGAATGGTTTACTGAACAGTCATAAACTGTCATTGTGATGGAAACGCAGCGGAGTGCAGTGATGACAGCGCGGTGCGGGCCACATTGCAAGGCCTGGCGGGACGGATTTGGCCTATGGGCCTTGTGTTTGACACATGTGATCTAAACCATCACGCTTAGTTGAAAGGCATTTTCCAGAACAAATGAAAAGCGATATAGGAAAAACTAAATCCAGAAAATGCCGAGTTTCCTACAAAAAAGGTATTAGGTAAGAATCTACATACTGTTGTCCGGATTGTAAGGTAGCGCTATGTATCAACAATTGTTTTAAAATATTTCACACGGAAGTTGAGTTTTGAATTTTTACATCTATATTTTAATTTTTTTAACTCAATATTTCTATTTTATTTGTGTACTTTTGTTTATTGTTCTGTAATTGTTAACATTTTATATTTTTTATTGTATATAGAAATAAAAAATATATTTTTTGTAATCTTTATAATTGTTTGTAAAATTTATAATTTTTTAATTCGATGTTTCCATTTTTTTGTTGGTATTCTTTTCTATTTGTTTGTAATTTTGTATTTTCCTTTGTGCTTTATATATAAATAAACGAAAAAATATATATTTCATTTATTTTAATTAAGTATAAATAAATAAAACAATAATATAAAATTATGTCTACTGGGCATGACGTAAACACGTCCTAGTGAAAGAGAATGCGCTCATTGTACGTTGCGTAATTAAAAAGGGAACACCCTAGTTAACAGGTTAAAAAGGCCAGATGACCCTAGTAATCTTAACTGTGGCCAGAAGCTATAGAATGGTTAAAAACAGGAAATGCATGTGTTTAAATTTAGATATTTCTAGATATAAAAAGAATTGCTAATACCAAGTGCTAGTGATGGTATGAAACAATTAGAACTCGCATTCTTCGCAGGTGGGAATGCAAAATGGTACAGCCTCTCTGATCACACACCTACAATAGATATTTACCCAACTGATTGAACACACATGTCCTAGGAACCAAGTATTATTCTCACATTTTACATAAGAAGACATAACAATTATATAAACTGTCTAGTTCCCTGCAGCTGGGAAGTACCAGAGGCAGAATTCAAACCTATTGTTTTCCTGACTCCACAATCCATGCTCCATCCAGTATACTATTCTAATGCCACAGTATAATTCCTAAAGATTCTAAAAATACCACAGACTGAAAACAACAAACAAACAAAAATCTCTTGACTCCACAATTCTGAAGAAGTAGCTCCAAGATTATAACCTCTAAGAGAATGAGTCAACTTTGCCAATGCCATGGACAACTCAACTTCTATCTGGCCATATTTAGCAGACACCAGAGTCATCCTGAGCCCGAATCTCTCTGGGGTCCTCCCACCCTCTCAGTGGCACCAGCAGTAAATGGCAGAAGCATTCCAAGGCCCAGGCAGGCATGGGTAGCACACTGGAATTGGATAATCTGAAGAGAGTTCAATAAAGGTGTTATTTACAAAGCTGTTGTCTGGGCCTGAAGAAGCCAGGAGGACTAATGCAGTGCCTAGAACTAGCAACAGCCAAATTATCCCCAACCTCAGCCTCAAGACCACAGGACAGAGCCATTACCAAAGCCCAAGAGAAAGAGCCGGGTGAAGAAGGCCACTGAAAGGAATTATAGACTCCACCCCAGTTTCTCCCACCCCAGTTTCTCCTACTGGCCAAGCCTAGGGGCAAAGAAGACTAAAAAAGAAACAAGTGTGATTTGTCTCCTGAAGTTCATAGCATCACAGCAGGGTAAACAAACAAACAAACAAACAAACAAACAAAAAAAAAGGGGTGGGGGGTGCGGAGGAGGGTTCTGGAGGGGCAGACTACAGCTCTCCCACACATGGGAAATTGGTTAGCTGCTCTACCTGCACACACACTGACTTCAGCATGACTTCGTGCTGACCTTAGGAAAGCTCTTCTCTCTGCTACCTTTTTAAGAGTCAGAGCTGTCTGTTTAAATTCGCAAAACAGATCGCCTGTCTCATCCCAGGGATCAGGTGACAAAAAGGCTGTTTTAATATATTTCCCCCTCTGTTCCTAATTCAAAGGAACCTAAAAATATCCAAATTTGATCACCATATTGTTTAACTGTTGCATAGACAAGAGTCTATTCCAACAGAAATTCTGCAGCTGAAGGGAGCTGATAAGAGACATTGCTTGCTAATTGATCCATTCCCCCAAGATAAGGACTGAATGGAATTGCTTGCACTAAAAGCATTTTTTAGGGAAAGGGAAAGAACAGCAGTCATGGTCTGAGTCCTTGATGGTTTAGGTCCATGTACTGGTTCACTAAGTGGACATGTGGATGCCACACAATTTGAATTTGTTTGTTTAGCCACCAGCCTGAAAAGGGCCCTGTGTTGCCCACTCCTGGACCACCATTTCCATCAGTTGACTGTAGGAGGCACATCTCCCTAGAGAGAAAGTAAATCTGGAGCAGCCTAAAGTGTTGGCCCGGACTCAAGGACCCACGGAAATTTCTGACAGCGCCATGACCTACCAGTCTTAATAATGAAACAAGTTTCTTTTTTAAAAACAGGTACCCAAACAGAAAGTACTTTCGATGTGTTTTTAAGGTACCCAAACTAAAAGGTGACTGCAGGGAAAAGGAATGCCAATTACAGCAGATCTCGGGTTGTCTGTGGGAAAGATGAGGCTTGAACACCAGCTGAAGCTTTCAAAGAATGCCCACAATCTTAGCACTCTGCCCAGTAACCCTATGGAAACGCCTCCAGCTAAACTTTGATATTCATGTTGATCCTCATGGCCTTAAATTTAATAAGGCATCAGATCTATTTTCCTCAGCATTAATACATTTATGGATACATCTCAAGTGAAAAGCAGAGACAGAGTGTATGTGGTGGTGGTACAACCATCCAAAACACTGGTGCTCATGGGGCCAAGGAATAAAGAGATGAACTGACAATGAACTTCAACCTCTATACTCACACATTAGTTCATTATGCCTTTGTGACAATTCTACAAGGAAGGTCTTTGCAGATGAGGAAACTGAATATGAAAAGGTAATTGAATTACTGAAGATTACACAGTTATAAATAGATAAACTAGTGGTCACATATCCTACCAAGCATTGTATAGGAGTATTTAATCTCATTTTTATGATTTATTGAACACTCAGGTACAATATTCCATCTGCATTTTTCTATCAAACAGCCACTTTGACATTTAACCACACTCAAAGTCTTCTACACATGGTCATGTGGAAAATATTTCTCATAGAATTGCATGTGGACATGCATTCACCTTTAAAAGTTGACATGTTCCCTCCTTCTTGATAACCATAATTTTACAATCCACCATAATTTGCCTCAGCTTAGGTTTGACTGCCAGCATCCAATTTAAATCTCATTCACAACAGTGCCATTAGGGTTTTGGTAGAGAATTTGCTCTTTCTTTCTCTTTATGGTCTCATATGTTTATTTTATATCAGTGTATTATATATGCTTACTAAAAATTTAGACAGAACACATCTTTTTATATATGTTTTATATTTAGAAAATATGATTTGATCCACAGCATTATCTAAATCCATGAAGTAGGAATCCATAACATTGAGAACATTACCAGATAGGTTATCAAAAGTTTTTATAAATAAGTTCCTTTTTTCCTTATTTTTCTATGGCTCATAAAAGTTAAGAGCATAGATTTACTCTCTGAAAAACAACAGCCTTGAGTCTGTTATTAGATATTAGCTCTATTTGTGCAGGACAAATTTTTCCTCGCATGCCCATTATTAGGTGATAATAAAGATCTAAATAATAATAAAGGCATTAATAATTTATTTGGTTATGCAGCAGTGTCCCTCTAAGTGAAGCGGAAGGGCTCACGTTTCTAAACCTCTCCGTTGCAGTTCAGCTGGTGAATTAAATATTTAGGGGGTGCTTAATATTTCATTACAGACAAATCATAGTGGGTTTGACCCACTCGGGTACAAAAAAACGGTGATCAAGTACCACATGTATATAAAAATTTAATTCATAAATCATTTTAAAAGGCATTACAGTACATGTGTAGCAGTGGTTAAAGACCACAACACTGATTATCATAAGGCAATTACAGTATTTTCTTTGTGGAATATTGTGTTATCCTCTCAGGAGAATCCACCTTAGGATAGGCAGACTTTCCTCCTGCTCTGTGCATTACTGAAATCAAGAGAAACGACGCTCACTGCTCCTGTCACAAAGGAAGTCAGTACTTCAGCCAAGATTATTTGGCTTTCTTGCGAATGCATAGCTTTCCTGTTTGCCTTCACTGTACATATATTGCTAAATCTATTTTGAAATGAAAGAAAGTTAATTCTCCGAGGATTAATGAGATTCTATTGCCTCTGGCTATTCTCACTTATTTTCCCACATGCTACATTTCTATCAGCTTTGAAACTCTCTGGTGATGGTAATTGGCAACTTACCCCTTTAGTGCTCCCCTTATATTTAAAGTGTTTTTCTCATTACTAGCTATATTTTATTCTGTCCCTAATAATTGAGAAGAATAATCCATCTCTACCCAGTTATAATGACTCGGGGGTTTTAAAGGAATTGCTTATTAAACAATTATTAACTGTTTGGGAAACCGCACATGCATTTGGTTACTGTAACAGCCACTCATATCAATACAAGCAGCTCCCTAAAAATGCATAAGCCATTTCTCTACAATAACCGATAACTGCTGTGTCTACATTATGCCACCACAATGAAATAATGCTCTGGTTTAAGATACTATCATTTCCTTCTCTGAAGTCTCCTCCTAGTTCTAGCCCTCCAGATCACAGCATGCACTGAAAATTACTGCCTCGTTTTAGCCACTCAAAGCTACACAATCACAGTCCAGCCCTCAGACAACTCCACTCACTGCCTTGCCAATTGCATTAGAATACTATTCAAACCATCCTCCCTGCTTTCAAAATGCTCTCTCACACATGTTAAGAGCCTTATTAATGGGCTCTTCCTTTGCTTAACTGGCATTTTTCTTCTCCTAATAAAGATGCCAACCAAAGAACATTGAGACAGAGAGCAGGAGGATGAGCGCACTCTCTGAACCTTATCTGAAGAGGTGATCCAAACTACCTCTGGCTGAGATCCAACTTTAAAAAGGAAGAGAAGAAACCAGGCTAGACAGCCCCACCATTTCTCTTCCTTAAAATTGGTTTTATCCCAACATGTCCATCCAACGCAATCAAATAATTCTAGGTACAACCAAGTCTCCGGAATGGAAACAGAACTTTGGGAGTCCTTATTTTTTTCTTATCTGTAAAATGAGAAATCTGAACTAAAAAGGTTATTTGTGCCCATTTCCCCATCAGTCATGACAGACTGCTACAGGGTACATTATTTGTCAGAATAAACTTATCTGCCTTCCAAGTGGTAAGTTATACTGGGGGGCAGAGCTATGTAAACCCAAAGATTCAAGCCCATTCCAAGAATGAACATGTGTACAGATGATGAGGGAGAACTAGGAGAGAAAAAACAAACAAAAAAACAAACAAACAAACAAACAAAAAAACACAAGGGTCTACAAGGGAAAATCAGGAAAGACTTAGTGAATGAGGTGACTCTAGGTGTGTTTTAAAGGATGAGTCAGAGTTTACCTACCAGACAAACAGGGTGAGCTTATTGTAAGCTGAGGGAACTGCATTGGTCAAAATATTAAAGGCGTCAAGATTCTAGTGGATGCATAGAACTACTAAAGTCCTGAGCTATTGGAGATGATAGAAAGTCCAGGATAAAAAATTTGGAAAGTTATTATGTCTCTATCTTTATCTTTCTGTCTCTTTCCCCTTCCCTCTCTCTGTCTTACCTCTTTCTCTCAGTGAATGCCTACAGGGGCTTAACCTATTATCTCAAATGTTAAGATGAAAAACATGAAAAAATATGGAAGCTCACATAAATCTGATTCCAGTATTAAAATAGCTCATCTTGCAAACATTTTGATATAGTTGTGATTAGCTAGTTATTAATAACTAGAGGCCTGGTGCACAAAATTCATTCACAAGGGTGTGTGTGTGTGTGTGTGTGTGTCCCTCAGCTCAGCCTTCACCCTCTCCAATCTGGGACCCCTCGAGGGATGTCCGACTGCCCATTTAGGCCTGATCCCAGTGAGAATGTGCCTAAATGGGCAGTCAGACATCCTTCTTACAATCCAGGATGCTGACTCCCAACTGCTCACCTGCCTGCCTGCCTAATTGCCCCTAACCACTTCTGCCTGCCAGCCTGGTCACTTATGCTGGCTCCCAACCACTCCCCTGCCAGCCTGATTGATGCCTAACTGCCCTCCCCTGCAAGCCTGGTCCCTCCTCCAACCTGTTCTCTTCCCTGCAGGCCTGGGCACCCCAACTGCCCTCCCCTGCTGGCCTTGTTCCCCCCAACTTCCCTCCCCTGCAGGCCTAGGTCCCCCCAACTTCTCTCCCCTGCAGGTCTAGTCACTCACAACTGCTCTCTCCTGCAGGCCTGATCGGCCACAGCTGCCCTCCCCTGCAGGCTTAATTGACACAACTGCCCTCCCCTGAAGGCCATCTTGTGTCCACATGGAGGCGACCATCTTTGACCACATGGGGGCAGCTATCTTGTGTGTTGGAGTGACAGTCAATTTGCATATTACCTCTTTATCAGATAGAATAGGAAAGGAGCAAAAGAGAGGCTAGACATTGCAGGCATGTCATTTGGGCAGCTTCACCAGGAAGCTACAACTTTGCACTCCCCATGAAGCTAGCAGCCCATTCCCCACAGGTTACTGGGGCAAGGGGACCAACACACAGGAGATAGATGCTTGTGCCTTGAAGTAAGGGTGGCATAGGGAAGATGCTTGGCTATCAGTAAGACCTGGGAAAAGAGACAGCTGGCCAGAATGGGTGTGGCCACTGCAAGCCCATGAAAATTTGAGAATACATAATCACTAAGCAGAGAAATCCTCTCTCCTGTGATTTTTGGCTTTTGTTGCTCTTTTGGTCTTGGCCCATGAGGCTAACTCATCCCTGCTTCCTTGCATTCACCCATGTTTCCTCCACAGCCATGTCGCCCTATGAACTCGACATTTAATGAACTGATGGACTGCAACAGGGAACATAGAGTAAACTAACCTGATGCTGAACATAGACTAAACTAACCTGTATGAAGACATGGAATGAAACCTCTGAATATTAACTCTATTGAAACTACAGCTTCACTTCTTTTATGGAAGGGCTGAGAGAGAGGGGACCTTAGAAACTCAGGGATTTAATCCCACACAAATAAAACTCATCCCTTCTCAATGCAAGTCTCAGAATATTCCTTTTCTTGGTATATCACAAGAATTGTACTCCCACAAGCAAAAGTTATGGATGAAAACCCATTCACTTCCTCTGGCAATAATTTTATTTCCAAAATACAATTTCAGCAGATTTGATACCAACTGAACAAAATATTACTCTAATCAGATTCACATAACTGTGTAATTAACAGATGACACACCCACTTTTTCTCATGATTACAGGTTTAAAATTTTCTATTCTGATTTGGCAGCAATAAGTTACACAATACTATAACCCACTTTGTGGGGGGATATACCACAAAATAATCATCTACTGATAGATACTGAAAATAAGGCACAGAAAGATAAAATAAACCATGAGATACTAGAGATGGGTTTCAAATTCAGTCAAAACCAACAATCTACATCCTTAATATGATATTTATAGAAGATAGCCACACACACAAAAAAATAGTTATTGTAAAAATAGTTGAACCTGATGCAAATAAAATCCATGGACAATATTTTGGAATAAAAAATACATTTAAGACTATACTACAATACATAAAATATTATAGAACCTAATGTAATGTCAGAAATTATGTACAAATTCAGTACAAATAGGTTAGATTTCTTAAATCATCCTATATAATAAAAGCCTAATATGCAAATTGTTCCCTCAGGCATTTGTTCAACCAGGAGTTCTACTGGGAGATCAGGAGTTTGACCTCTCGCTATGATGTGTGCTGACCACCAGGGAGCAGTGATCAACCTCCCATGGCACCTGGGCGGGGTTGGGGACTGTAATCTCTCACTGGCTACGGCTACCTGGGGTCAGTGGTGACAGGGATGGAGGTGCAGTGAGAATGCCTCCATGTGGTCTGCCAAGCTCACTCTCACTCCACCTGCTAGCCTCCCTGGGGGATACCTGGGCTCCTGCACCAAGAAAGCCCCCATGCTCAGGTGCTGGGCACCTCCAAGAAGCCGCCTTGCACCCATGTAGCCTCTTCTGGGTGATCCAGCACAGCCTCCAGAACCACATGGATCAGTTGGGCTCCCCATGGGTTAGTGCAGGATGCAGTCTACAAGGCCAGCTCAGGAGAGAGCGAGCTGCCTGCCTGACTACCATGTAGTGCTGCTGTGTGGCCCAGAGGCCCATGCTGCTCCCCAGTCCATGAGTCCGGCTGTGCTCACCACATCTCCATGTGTACACTCGGGCACCGTGACTCAGGCAGCAGGGGGCATGCAGGGACCTGGGGACCCAAGTGCTGCTCAGGGCCCAGAGGACAGCTGGGACCTGCCCTTCCATGACAGATGCTTGCACTCTGATCACCAACCAGGCCTAGGAACTGCACCTGTGCACAAATTTTGTGCACCAGACTTCTAGTGGTACATAAAATTGTTTTTCAAATGAAATCAAATTTCTATACACCAGCACTTAACAGAATATCTTTTATTCCACCAAGAGTGGATATATATTTCAAAGAAACTTCATATATTTTAAAAGGCTTTCTTCTTTTAAATACTTTTAAAAAATAATACTTAGTTATTTTATTTGCACACTCAATCATGTTCATGCTGTTCAGGGCAGAGGTAGAATCAAAGTGACTCATCTTGTAATCTAGGATAATGGAGATGCCCTCCTGTGTAAAGAGATAAATTAAATAGAATGGGCCTCTTAAGAATAACTTACTTTGGGATATAAACATTTCTGTTGATACCTTTAAAAAAGCAATATTTCTATTTATGGACATTCTGTATTTCTCTCAAAGTAACACTGATCCAGAAGAACTACTCCACAGTGAGAAAAAGAGTATGTTTAATATACAAATAAAGATGTGTTTGGATATCTTGGTCTTTGTGTGTGGTGTGTGTACATTCAGAGAAATTAAAAAGTGACTTTGAAAAATCAAATGCTGATTGACTGGAAAGGAGGTAATGCCTTACAATATATCTGAACTGACCTGAATTAAATTACAGACATGCTTGGAACACAGGTCAGTGAATTTGAAGGTGAAATCAGGCTACAAAACAAAGAAGCAATTCATGGAAGTTATTGATGAATAAATCAAGGACTTTTTTTTTTTTTTTTTTTTTTTTTTTGTCACTGCACTAAAATAAATAGGCTCTAGTTAATGGTTCCAACTGTTCAAAAGGAAACATTTGTAACATTTATAAAACTTAAATGTTAAAATTATTTTTTCAATCTCCTAAAACACTTCCAAAATGTATTTTTTACTAAGAAATTGGACTAGTATAGTGTAGGTCAAGGATGACAGTACAGGAAAATCCCTGAGCCAGCCTGTGTCTTCCTTGCTATGTGTAAATAAATCCTTTCTCTTATTCAGCTAACAGGTAAGTGCTGAGCACTATCCTACAGGAGAAGTTTAGATGGAAGATATTCTTTTGTTTGGTAAAGGAAAATAGGAAAAAGAATTCCTTCATCAAGAAAGCTTGCAAAAGGGAACTTTAGACAAACCCCCCAAGATCTCTGATTCACACTGAAAGTAGCTATAAGGAAGCCTAGTAGGGCAAGATGTCAAACACTGATAAGTGAATCTCTAGGTCAGTGTTTTTCAACCTTTTTTGGGCAAAGGCACACTTGTTTCATGAAAAAAATCACGAGGCACACCACCATTAGAAAATGTTAAAAAATTTAACTCTGTGCCTATATTGACTATATATAAAGTAATTCTCTTGAATAGGAATCAAATAAACACAAAGAAAGTATTTTATAATTACTTTATTATGAAATATTAAGTAAACAAAATAGTGAAAAATTATAAAATTCTTGTCTTGTCTGCACCTACGGCACACCAGGCAACATCTCTAGTGTGCCGCGGAACAGCGGTTGAAAAACGCTGCTCTAGGTAAACCCTAATAAAAGTTAGGAAAAGAGTGTAGACGTAAAACCAAGATGAAAGCATTGCTAAACTACTTCTATTGTCTAATCAAAGTTTCTGGGAATTTGAGTTTTCAAAGGAAATTTGCTAGGTAAACTGCAAACAAATAATTACTGTTTTACATAAGTTCAATTGAGAATGACTAGTCAGTCAGTGTGGATTTGGCCAATGTTGATTATGCAAGAGAGTAAAAATGTTTACTGACCAGTTTGGCTTTTGATGGTTTGTTTTTGTTTTGGGTACAGTGTTGACAGATCATTGTGCCCACCAATAAGCATCCTTGAGTCTCAGGTAGAGGTTCAAATTATATTTCAAGTGGAAAATGGTCATAAAAGAGTATGAGAAAAAGGAAAATTAAATTTAATAGAATGCATAAATTTTGTAAATTCTTCACTTATAATTTTTGTAGTGACAGTCCTTTAAGTTCTCTGAAAACCATCCTACATACCAGTTTTTGCAAGAATGTGGCTTATCTTGTGTACAATTACATTAAAGTAAAAGTCAGATACATTCACTAGCAAGACAGAAAATTCACCAGCCCCTTTGCTATAGGTAAGCAAAAACAAACAAACAAAAATATTATATACAGGTTCTATTTTTAAATAACTATACGTGTTTACACATGGTAGAGACTACTTGGAAATGTCATTTGATCTATAAGAAGGTGCTAATGCTTTGAAGCCAACATCACTTAATTATAAGTCTAAATGCTTTGCTTAAATGATAAGACTGAAAGAGACAAGGCTAACTAAAAAGAAAACCATGAACTGTCCCCCTAAAGCACATGTGTCAAACACAAGGCCCGCGGACCAAATCCGTCCCGCCAGGCCTTGCAATGTGGCCCGCACCGCGCTGTCATCACTGCACTCCGCTGCGTTTCCATCACAATGACAGTTTATGACTGTTCAGTAAACCATTCGGCCCGCGATTTAGGCTGGATTTTAGATTTTGGCCCCTTCTCTGATTGAGTTCGACACCCCTACCCTAAAGGTTCAGAGAAATGGAAGTGCTGTCACTCAATAAAAATGATTAAAATGTGTGCAGAATTGTACTGCATTCTATCTGACCAGTCTCAAAATCATCATGAACAATCATTACGTGTAATCAATGGCCTATTCATCTGCAACACATGAACAGGCCCATTTTTAATAAGCATTGCTCTGTGGCCTTTACTGGTACTCTGATGCTTCATCTACACTAGTGAGACTTCACTAGAATGATGGTTGCCCTAAGGTTGTTCATCACGACGTTGCCTACAGAAAGACTTATGTGCTCACCAATTGTTTTTAAGTCCATTAATCCAAAATGCAGAAAGGTTATATAATTAATTTGTGCATCTTAGGGATTCATGGCCTTGAGTGAACTAAAGAAAGTGGTCATTTAAATCTTTCCCTTGACGTGGGGATGAAGGGAAGTGATGAGTATCCAAACCAGCCAATAAAGACTGGCATAATTTCCCAGGAATGAAATTTCTCATCCTCTCTCAACAACCTGTTCCAGTATCTGAAGGTCAGTAGCATACAGGAGTAATCACTCCATTATTCTTCAAAGGCTCTTCAGTGAACAAAATTTGATTTCTACAAAAAAAATGTCCCAGACACTTCACTTATTACTGAGATTCTTTCTCTCCTGTGTGATAAAAACAAATGAATCTTCACTTCCATTTTTGGCAGATCATCAAATATGGTATCTTAATATTTTGACCAGTAAAACTGACAATGTTATATTCTGCCAAATACTTCCCAAATTTAACTAGGGTTTCTTCATAAATGTCCAAGATATAGAAGTAGAGCAAATTCTAAATATAATTTTAAATTGCTATTTTAAAAAAACCCTAACATTCAAAATGGAAACTCTTCAAGGAAAAAGACAAGTTCATAACCTTGGTCTTGATAGAATATTAACTTTAAGATATGTGATAAAAGTAATCATTAAAACATGGACTATAATGTCATAGATACATATTAAAATCTCAAAAATCCTAGAATTTTGGAAGTATAAATGTTAAAATACTGGAGATATTTAAATTTTATAATTTAGTAATAGTCACTGAAGAGTTTGAATTATGTTCCGTAACTAAATACCTCTCTACTGCAACCGACAGATAGTTCTCATTTCTTACAATCCACTCTTAAAAGATTTCTATGGGACTCTGGTACAGCTAGTTTCCAAGGAGAACCTCTCAGGTCAATGTGAATAAGCTAACCATATAGTCTTCTGTTGAAGATCCACAGTTTCAGGAAGGATTTATGCCATGTCAAAACACGCAAACCTTTCCAGGAAGGAACTACTAAAATCATAAAAATAAAAATAAAAAGTGAAGTATCTGCAAACACCAGGTAATGCTACTTCTGAGATGAGTCCAGGGTCTGTACTGGTTCCATAATGATCTGCTCTATGCAGTCCCTTTAACTTTTCTCCATCATAAATGACACGCCCTGACTTGTGCTTTTAGGATGGTTGTATAGGACATGGCCATTTGTTGAGTTCCTGCAGCAACTACTATAACAAAGGATAATTTTCAAAAATAACATTAAAAATAAATAAAAAAGCTGTGGGAGAGCCGAAACTGGTTTGGCTCAGTGGATAGAGCGTTGGTCTGCGGATTGAAGGGTCCCAGGTAGATTCTGGTCAAGGGCATGTACATTGGTTGTGGGCTCATCACCAGCAGGGGGTGTGCGGGAGGCAGCTAGTTGATGTTTCTCTCTCATCGACGTTTCTAGCTCTATATCCCTCTCCCTTTCTCTCTGTGGAAAATGAATAAAATATATTTAAAAAAAAAAACTTAAAAAAAAAAAAGCTCTGGGAGAAATGAAGTCTAGATGAAATAAAATTACAGAAACAGAAGGACACTTTCCAGGTGAGAAGACAATAAATGAGGTTATGATATTATACGTGTATTCAATATTCAAATGACACTAGTAATCAAAAGAAATAGAAGCAGATTCATGTGCAATCGATGTATGAGAGTTAGTGTTTGAGAACTTTAAAAAATGCATATAAAGGCAGGATAACAGCTCCTCCAAAGATGACCATGGCCTAATCTGGTCATCTGAACTGGTGAATATGCTATCAAACATGGCAAAGTTAAGGATCTTAGAACAGGAATATTATCCTGGAACGTCCAGGCTGCCTAATAAAATCAGAAGTGTCTTTATAAGCGAAAGTGGGAATCAGAAGAGTCAGCATCAGGCTGGCAATTGCTGGCCTTAAATATGGAGGTGGGCCATGAGCCAAGACATGTGGACAGCCTCCAGAAGCTGGAAAGAGCAGGGAAATGGATTTTTCCCTAAAGACTCCAGCACTAATGCAGCCCAGCCAACACCTCTATTTTAGTCCATTGAGACCTCTTGTGAACTTCTAACCTCTAGAACTATAAGAAAATAGATTTGTGCTCGTTTCAAGTCAACATGTTTATGGTAAAATTTTTCAGCAGCATTAGGAAACTGAAATAGTTGGTTATAAGAGGGACATCTTAAATATAAATATATGGATAAGTCAAAAGTAAAAGATAGTAAGAGATATGTCAAGCAAATACCAAAAAAAGCAAGTATGGCTATATTAATACTAGACAAATTAGACTATTTGACAAGATGTTTTAAAGCACATAAATGGGGACATTTCATAAACACAAAAGTACCAGTTAAAACCAGAAGACATGGCAGTCCTCAATATTTAAACTCAAGGAAATGCAAAAATTATATAAGGAGCTAGACAAATCCACTATTATTAGAGAATTTAACAATCTTCCCTCAATAACTGAAAGGAGTACAGACAAAATCAGTAAGGGTGTATAAGACATAACATCACAATGAAATAAACTGATCTAATCAAAAGTTTGTAGAATAATGCCCAGCAACTGCAGAATACACGTTCTTTACAGTGCACATTGAACTGCAAAGAAGATCATACATTGGGTCATAAAGCAAAACTCAACAAGTCCCAAGGAATTATATCATATAGACAATGTGTTCTGATCCTAGAGGAAATATATTAGAAATAAAAAGAAGAGAGATAACTAGAAAAGTCCGTCAACTGTTTCAAAATTAATAGGAAAAAGTAGAAATGAGAAAATATTTTTAAGTGAAAGAGAATGAAAATGTAACTTACCTAAACTTTTGCTATGCAACTAAAATAGTTTTTAGAGGACATTTTTAACTACATGTATATATTACATAGCATAAAGATGAAAAATCCATTATTTAAGCTTATCAAAAATAACAAAAAATAAAATTAAACAAAGTATAAAAAAGGAAATAAGACAAGAATTAGTGAACCAGAAAGAAGATATACAGAAGTCAATAGATCCCAAAAGCTGCTTAATTTAAAAGATTTGTAAAAAAGTATATACTTATTATACCATGACTGAATGAGAAAAAAAAGAGAAAATACAAAACACCTAGCAGGAATTAATGAGAGGTATCACTACAGACAAAATGATAAGAAAATATTACTAACAAATTTATAGCAATAAACTTGTCAACCTAAATGAAGCCAAGTTTGAAAACAATATGGGTTTCATAATGTTTTATTAATTTTCCCTATTCCCCCATAATAAAAAAAATTACTCTTTCCTCTATATCACAATTACATAATGTATAAAGCTAGCTACTGTTTTTTAAGTGTCTATCTCCTGTTTTAGGTTGTAAACCTCTTGAGGGTAGGGGACAAGTGTCCAAAGAAACCAAGGGCAAGTAGTATGGATCATACACACATACCACACACACACACACACACACACACTCTCTCTCTCTCTCTCTCTCTCTCTCTCACACACACACACACACACACACACACACAAACACACACTCTCACACACACACACACACACACACACACTCTCTCTCTCTCTCTCTCTCTCTCTCTCTCACACACACACACACACACACACACACACACACACCAAAAAAAGGGTCCTGGGCACTAAGGGGTGGCAGAGAGTTAGACAGGAAGGCAGGAAGGGTGACCTTATTTCATCAGCTTAGCACAGGGACTAACAACAGGAGTTGCTCAGTGACCTGAATGAAAATCATTTATTCAAATTAAAACTAAGTAGTGATTATCACTTCTTTAGAACTGGAAAATTTGTGTGTGTGTTTCATGTTAAAAGATTACTTTTTACTGAGGACTGAAGTGAGGAAGGAAATGACCTAGAAGCAATTTAAGGCTATAAAAACTTTTAAAACCAAATTGTCACTTTAATTATTAAATCTTCGTAATAATCACCCTTTAAATAGTGATTTAAAACTTCCTTACATCTCCAAGAACCTATTTTGTACTGAATATGCAAACCTAGGGATCATTTCATTTAATAAACATAAGTCCTAATCTGCTGCATAATAATGAAGTTAATCTGAAGGCTATATTTCAATTATAAATTATAGAGCCTGAGTTAAATATATCTGAAAATGTACAATTTCTGGCAAAATAATCTGCTGAGAAAAATAGTATTGTAAATATCACCTTCACTACACTAAGTGAGATAAAAAGTGTCTGATTGCTAATTTTTATGTAACTCCTTATGCAAAATAATGATTTATAACCACATAGTAGAGAACTTGACTAAGACAAGGCATGCTGCACAGATTGGCATCCTCAAAATGAGTCACAGAACCTAAGATCCCTGAGGTTTGTAATTACAGCACACACTTCAACAGAAGTATTTATCCTGCTTCAGTTCTGAGAAATTAATTTGAATTGAAGAGAGATTGGTTTGTCCTCTCAATTCATAGCTTTCACAGTGTACTCTGAGCATGTTTTCTCTTAAAGAAAAAAAAATCAAATATAAAGATATTTCTTTCTAAGCTGAGTATGACAGACATCAGCTGACATTTATACTTAAGTTGAAAATTAATTAGTGTGACTATAAAAGCAGCAGATTGTGTTATTTCATAATGTGACACTGCAATTCAAATAACTATCTCAAATAGCATAGCTGAAAGAAAAATAATTAAAAAGTCTCAGCTCACTTTCAGTTAATTGTTCGAACAGATCACTAGACCTAACCTCAGAGTTGAATAATGCTCCAATCAGAGAAAGTTATTTCTCATTCTTGCAATCAGCTGTGATTTGCAGTGTGAGACAGGACTCTGGCAGTTTACAGTATCTCCCAGTGGGTACCTGAAGCCCATTCTGGCTTGGCAGCTTACTTCACTAAGTCCACAGAGCTGAATGGAAAAGCCAGGTGCCTTCAAATCAACTATGTAAAGTGGACCACTGACTTTAAAATTCTCAGCCTTACGCTGATTTGTATTAGCACAACCCTGTGTTATATTCATGCATGTCTTTCTCCTCTGAAGCAGTCAGTGTAGGCTAAGTTAGATTGCAATAACAAGAAACCAAATTTTAGTGGCTTCCAACAACAAATGAGTTCATTTCTCAAAGATGCTACACATTCATCACAGATCTAAGAGCCACTGCTTTGTAGGACACCCAAGACTCAGGGAAGAGAAAGAAAAATAGTGTTGGTTGAACCACACAATGGTTCCTAAAACTTCAACTTAAAGATAGTGGAACGGGAATTTTGGGGAGTGAAAAAGACAGGTTTAGGAAATTTTGGAAATGAAGGGGACCATGAAAGAAGCACAGGGCTGCAGAGCAGCAGAAGGTAAATTTCCATAGAATGAGGGATCTGGGAACAGCAGAAGGTCTATATTTACAAAATAAAGGAAAGGAAACCCTTCACCCAGAAGGAGAAGAAGAAAGCCCAAAGGGAATAGAAAAACAATAAGGAAGGAGGGGAAAGAACTTCACATGCCCCAAGTGAGGTTTGACCTTTGAGCCCAGGAGTTATTAACCAGTCTAAGGGAATAGTGACCAGTCAGAGGGAATATCAAGGCACAAAGATCTGCAGTCTTTATAAGCCACTAGAGGCCCGATGCATAAAATTCGTGCAAGAGTAGGCCTTCCTTCTCCAGGCTGCCGGCACAGGCTTCCCTCTGGCACCCGGGACCCAGGCCTCCCTCAGAGCCCCGCTTCATCCGGAAATTTGTCCAGAAGGACATTTGGAAAGACATCTGGTCTAATTAGCATATTATGCTTTTATTATAGATAGGGAAAAGGAACTCAGTGGGACCCTTTCCCTCTCCCCACGTGGGAGTTCATTCTGTGGGACTCTCCCCACATGTTCTTCAATAAATTTCCACCTTTGCTATATTATCCTCTGTCCATGGATTCATTCTTCTGCTCTGAAGGACAAAGAGCACAGGAACCAGTCTGTCTAAGGGAGCACCACATGTTCCAGTCCAAAATGTTCGTATCAATAGGACTTATAATTTCATTGGCCAAAGCATGTCACTTGGCCAAACTATGTGTGAGAGGCCCTTGGAACAAGGGACAGCAATGGGTTATAATAATATAAGTAATAATAAGGAAATAATACACTAATGTATCATTCCTTCTAAAACCATCAGCCTTTATAATTCTGAAGGAAAACTTTAGTTTCTACTCCAACTCTTTAAAGGATTTTGAATCTTGTCATCCAAGGCAACTAACAGAACAGCCAACAGTTCCTCTTCTAAACTTCTGCTCCAGGAACATTTTACAAAGTAGCTGTACCTAAAAACTAGACTTTGCAACTCTAAGAATCCAACACTGCCTAATTCTGTCAGCAGCCTGATGTGGTCGTTGCGCTACAGCAGAGGGTAATTTACTCCTGGCGAACAGAAAAGAATAACTTACATCTAAAGAGCTGAAAAGAGAAGACTATGAACAAATTGTCAGAGTTCATAAAAATCTGGAACTTAAACGTGTACTATGCAGACACTTTTAAAAATATATTCCAACTCAAGACTTTTTCTTGAAAAAAAAAAATAAAGAGACATCCAATTTCAATTTTACAAGCACCTTACATTTAATTTTTGGTGTGCCTTAAATACTTTGAATATATTAGACTATGAATTCCATCATTCTCTAAACTTGCACCCTTCCCTTATACTCATCCAAGGCACAATCTCAGCCTCATTCTTATTTTTAAATACTCTATACTTTCTTTGGAATTTTAGGCTCACGGCTTGACACTTCTGACAATCATGTGTTGTCCTGGCCACCAAGATACTTCTCATCTAAAGACTACTGATACCTGACAGCCTTCCTAAATTAAACAGAAAAAAAGCTTATGTAGCCACTTTTTAATTAATGTTTCTCATGTTAGTCTCTATAACATGCCTAGTCAGTCTTCTTATTCAAAAATACCTTTATTCAGTATTATTGATGCTAAAACTATTAGGTGAATAGATGATGGGGAATTAGGTGTTCATGTAATGTGAAAATAACTCCATACACATTGCTAATTAGACAGGGGGGAACATATAGTTGTACTATGGAAGTATCAGAGAATCACCACTCTAATCCAACCTTAATTTTAGAATTGCTAAAATTATGTCTTTTGATACCATGCAATCTGAATCATTGCCAATGAAGCAAAGTTAAGCAACATTAACAAACACTTTAGACAAAATGTCCTGTTAAAAACCTGGCAAACAAACTGAACAACACCTTAAAGAATCAATTAGACACACCTAGAAGGTGAGAAATTTCAATAAGCCAATGACATTAAAAAAATGGATGCTCTTAGATGACATAACAAACAAAGAATATGTGATCCTCTTTTGGATGCTGACTGGGATAACCAGCAATAAAACACTTTGGGGACAACTGGAAAAATTAAAACATTTTTTGGTTCTGAATGAGATAAAAATTTATATGTACACATATATGTATATATAAAGAGAGAAATTAAGTGAATATACACACTGACATGTTAAAAGTAGTCATTTCTACATGTTGAAATATGGTGATATTTTTACTTATTTTTACTTGTTGGTATTATCTAATTTCCTATGACACACATGTACTACTTCTGTAATAATATTAGACTGTATTTAGAGGTTTTGTCTCAAAGTAGATGTATGGTGAATTTCAGAGGGAAGGTGGGGGTGGGTGGGTCAGAAGAAATTTACCAAAGAACTTATATGCATATATATGTAACCCATGAACATACACAATAGTGTGGTGAAGGCCCTAAGGAGTTTGTAGTGGAGGAAGATTAAAGGGGGGAAAAGGAGGGACATCTTTAATACTTTCAACAACAAAGATAAATTTTAAAAAATATTCTGGATTATAGTCTGCAGTTGGCTTTCTTGACTGATCACTGAGTGTGGCACTTGACCTAATCTGCTACATTTAACTTTTATAATTAACTTTAGAAACCAGATATTATAATTCTTCTTTCACAGGTGGGAAAATAGGCTCCCAAGAGTAACATATCATGCTTTAAGAAAGTACATTGGGAGATATGTCAGCAAAAATATTGCTATGAGTTACGTCTTAGATTTTACTGCCTATGTTTTCTTCTAGCACTTTTATGGTTTCACAATTTACATTTAAGTCATTTGGCCATTTTGAATTTATTCTTGGGAGTTTATTCATTGTGTAGGTTGGTGGTCATGTTTCACTTTTTTGCATGTACCTGTCCAATTTTCCCAACACCATTTACTGAAGAGAATATCTTTACTCTATTGTATGCTCTTGCCTCCTTTGTCATATATTAATTAACTATAAAGACATAGATTTGTTTCTGGGCTCTCTGTTCTGTTCTACTAATTTATATGCCTGTTCTATTCCAGTACCAGGCTGTTTTGATGACAATGGCTTTGCAGTATATCTTGATATCTGGTATTGTGATACCTACTTTTATTTTTTCTTTCTCAAGATTGCTAAGGTTATTTAGGGTCTTTTTTAGGTTCCACATAATTTTTTGGAATATTTGTTCTATATCTAATATTTGTGAAATATGCCATATTTTTGCCAATATATCTCCTAGGAAAAGGTAAACAAATAAAAAAAATAAACAAATGGGACTATATCAAATTAAAAAGCTTCTGCACAGCAAAAGAAACCATCAACCAAATGAAAATGGAACCAACTGTATGGGAGAATATATTTGTCAATGATACATCTGATAAGGGGTTAATTTCTAAGATATATAAAGAACTATGCAACTCAACAACAAGAAGACAAATAATTTAATTAAAAATGTGCAAAGGACCTAGACACTTACAGTGCCAATAAACATATGAAAAAATGATCAACGTCACTAATCAGCAGAGATGCAAATTAAAAACTACAATGAGATAATCTCATACCTGCCAGAATGGCTACTACCAATAAATCAATACATAGCAAGTGCTAACCAGGATATGGAGAAAGGGAACGCTTCGCTCTATTGGTAGGAATAGTGATTGGTGTAGCCACTGTGGGAAACATTATGAAGTTCCCACAAAAAATTAAAAGTGCAACTGCCTTTTGAGCCAGAGATCTCACTTCTGGGAATATATCCAAAGAAATACAAAAAAAAAAAAATTCAAAGGATATATGCACCCCTATCTTCTAGCAGATTTATTCACAATAGCCAAGATCTGAAAACAGCCCAAATGGATTTAAAAAAAAAAAAATCTGTGATACACCATGGAGTACTACATGCAACAGCATAGAGGGACCTGGAGGATGTTATACTAAGTGAAATAAGCCAGTCAGAGAAAGAAAATACTGTATGATCTCACCTATATGTGGAATCTAATGACCATGAAATAGAAACAGGAGCATAGATATGAGGGTGGAGAGGCTGGATGAAAGAAGGTGAAGAAATTAACCAAAACCCCCATAATTCAAAAACACGGATAACAGTGTGGTCATGGCCAGAGGGAAGGAAGGGTGAGAGCAGGGGAAGGGGTGTAAGGAGGGCAAAGGGGAGGGAAATAAGGACATCTGTAATAGTGTCAACAATAAAAAAAAAAAAAGTGTAGCCCTAACCAGACTGGCTCAGTGTACAGAGTATCAGCCTGCAGACTGGAAGTTCCCAGGTTCAATTCTGGTCAAGAGCATGTACCTTGGTTGTGGGCACATTCTCAGTGAAAAGTGTGCAGGAGGCAGCTGATCAATGTTTCTCTCTCATTGATGTTTCTAACTCTCTATCCCTCTCCCTTCCTCTCTGTAAAAAAATCAATAAAATATATATTTTTTAAAATAAAATAAAATAAAGTTTAAAAAAGTACACTGAGGCCCAGCCAGTGTGGTTCAGTGACTGGGCATAACCCCATGAACCAGGAGGTCTCCACAGTTCAATTCTTGATCAGGGCACATGCTTGGGTTGTAGGCTCAATCCCAATGAGCATTATGCTGGAGGTAGCTGATCAATGATTCTCTCATTATTAGTGTTTCTATTTTTCTGTTCCTCTCTCTAAAATCAATTTTAGAAAACATTTTTTAAAATGTGCACTAGGTGTTTACTGAGGCTCCCCCACCCAAGCTTTATTGAATTTCTTACCTCGGATTATAAGACCTTTTCTCCCAATATCAAGGCCTTCTACTGAATTGCTCATTGCCTTAAGGGACAATGAGAGAATCAAGGAACATAAATCTCAAATCTTTGATTTTTAGGCTTAAACACTGGCCTTATATGTTTGTTCAGAGAAGAAGTAAAAAAAAAAAAAAAAAAAAAAAAAAAAAAAAAAAAAAAAAAAAGGATAAAACATTTAAAGGGAAACAGAATAGTTAGATACAGTTTGGGTTTCTAAGAAATGTGGTAGAAGAGAATAGTAAGTCCCCCTGAAGTTATGTCTTGCTTTCCAAGTGGTCCCCACCTCCATATTTCACTGTCCCCAGGGTGCCAGGGCCCAGAAGTCTGGGTAGCAATGGCAGCAAGGGACTAGGCAGAGAAGCTAACGTGCCTCATGGAGTTCCACATGAACTGACGAGAAAGGGAGCAGGCACCACCTTCATGACCAGGCAGGGCAAGACAGCAGACACGAAGGGCCTCCCCCAGTGAAAGAGGATGCTGTGTGGAGGGCAGGAAGGACCTGGTCAAGAGAGAGTGGGTGGGAAGTGGAATATTCTGCAGAGGCCAGTATGAGGAAGGCCTAACAATACCCAAGAACCAGCAAAGGGTTTACATCTCAGAAGATGCCAGCTCAGCCCATGACAGAACCCACAACAGGTACAACCCAGGGGATAAAAGCAAGAGGAATATTCAGAATTAAATGGGGAGGAGAGGGGGGGAGGGGTTGGAGAACAGACCCAAGGAAGTTAACCCATAATTCTGCCATTAGGCTGAAAGGTTTCTGAAAATAGAGGTTGTCACGCAAGAGTAAAATTTAAAAAAAAAAAAAAAGTCTACTTATTTGCACTTTTAAGTATGTGGCTTAAACGTAAGATAGCTAGTGAAATTTATCCTCATTTGCAGAGCCAGTGGATGGCAGGGTAACATGCCTTGTAAATTGCACTTCACAGAGCTACTAACAGAGGAAAGGCTATCAAATAATTCACCGTGATGGCAATTTTATAGACCAAGAATAAAAAAGGTATCTTGCTTATAAGGCCTTGGAAATTCAGAACTAAAAGTTAGTCCTAAAATAGAACGACAGAACACGTAGAAAGAAATTCAATATTTTTTTAAATTTAAGATGCACTTATTAAAATTAAATTGTATTTTTTATTTCAATAATAATTCCCCCTTTTAAGGAAAAATTATCAATGACTTTTAAAGCCTCTGCTTTGTACATTTTACATCTCTTCCTATATTTACAAAAAAAAAAGAATGGAGCCTACAAACTAAGTATAGTCTTTTCACTGGCCTGGGCCTTTAATATCTTACTAAAAAAATATGTTCCTAGCCATTTCTGCAGTGTATGGCATTGTTGTGCTAAATAATACAAGGAATGAACTAAACACAAAGGCAACCCAAATAGGATGTTCTCGTTCTCAGGGAAAATCTGTGCTCAAAATCATTATTTGTAAAAGCACCATTTTGATTACTTTTGTTTTGCCCTGGAGAATACTTTAATATGCAGCTGGAAATATATAATTTCTGGAGGCCAATATTGCCAAAAACTGCAGGGAAAATAACTCGGGGTAAAGGTGAGACGCACTGTATTGCTGCTGTGATTTGAAGCTGGAGAGAGACTTGAGTTTTTAACAAATGTTTTGCATTACGACTCATTAGGAACAAAATTTCATCTCTGTGGTCCACTCTTCACATGTTAATGTGAGTAATCTCTTAACCAGTAAGTTTTCTCAAGGAAACGCTAATGGTAAAGGCCTAACCACTGTGTATTTCTCGGGATGAATTGATGGCGAAGCCATTTGCCAAGTGATCCATAGGCAGCAGGGATACCAATGATGGACTGATTTGGTGAAAAGGGGGTAGTGATGGAACAGCGGGTCTAAGCCAACCCTTTCCCCCATTGCTCATCACCTCAGTCCTGCTCCTCTCTGTGGGGCAGGGGACTGATTTCTGAAAACTACACTCCAGGATTCCCTGGCCAACTGGCTCTGCTAAATTCTTTTTCTTTTCTTTTCTTTTTTTTTTTTTTTTTTTTTTTTTTTTTTTTTTTTTTTTTTTTAAATATTTGTATTGATTTCAGAAAAGAAGGGAGAAGGAGAGATAGAAACATCAATGATGAGAGAGAATCATTGATTGGCTGCCTCCTGCACGCCTCCTACTGGGGATCGAGCCCACAACCCAGGCACATGCCCTTGATCAGAATCAAACTTAGGACCCTTCAGTTCTCAGGTCAGTGCTCTATCCACTGAGCTAAACCAGCCAGGGCTGCTTAAATTCTTACTAGAGAGGCACTGGCAGGAGATGGGGGTAGGACTGGAGAAACTGGGTATTTTTTTAGCCCCAGCACCACTTGGGCGGCATTTTCATTAATGGCTATGCCTTCTGTGGCTGCAGGTGCTTCTGGGTGGCTCTGCCCAGGCTCCACTGAGACCACTTCACACAGGGGTTCCTCCAGCCCCAGAGTGGGCAGCAGCTTCTTGCTATAGGCAAGCTCTGAACTGCTGCACCATCGTTTGTTTCTGTTTTCAATAAAAATTGTATATATTTGAGGGGTACAACATGATTATTTCATGTACATATACATAGTGAAATGATTACTACAGTCAGGCTAATTAACATATTTTTTTCACAGTTACTGTGTGTATCTGATGAGAGCACCTGAAACCTCCCTCATCACATTCCCAGCATTCAATACAGTCTCATTCATCACAGTCATCATGCTGCTCATTAGACCTCTAGACTTATTCACCCATTATCCATCTCCTCATTTCCCCCACCTGCTGCCCCTGGTAACCATGGTTCGACTCTCTGCTTCTACATATTTGACTTTTCTAGATTCCAGTATAAGTGAGATAGGCAGTTTCTTCCTCTGCCTGGCTTATTACAGTTAACAAGGGCGATTCTGCCATGTTGTTTCAATGGCATAATCGCCCTTTTTAAGGTGAAATAATATTTCATTTTGTACACATACCACAGCTTCTTCATCCAACCATGCATGGATAAACATGTTGGTTATTTTAGCTTTTAAAAGCACCCTCTGAATGAATGCCCATCTTTAATTCCCTCCATTGAGCAACCTGGCAAGTTTCTTAATTATACACATGGTCCCTATATCAGGCAGAACCCTGATTTTCCAGCTCAATTCTGCCTGATACAGGGACCATGTGTATAATTAAGAAACTCTCCCAAAATTGTTCTATGTAGAAAAACACACTAAGCCCTAGTCAGTCATAAACCTTTTACTCACAGGGTATACCCTGGGCATGAGGGTCCTGAGAAAGTGGAAGATGAGAGGAAAAGATTCATTAATTCCCTCATCAGGTGCCTACCACTGACCAGGAGACATGCTCAGTGACAGCTGCAGAGATGAGCGTGAGCAAGCCCTGCCTTTCTAGTGCCCAACCTGATGGGGAATACAGGCATCCATAGAAAGTAACACAAATAAGTGCAAGTTTAACTTTACAACAGCACACAGTGCATTCTGTTTTAATAGTTGTTTAAAATGGTGAAGTCAATGTATTAGGGAACAATTTGAGCATAACAGGATTTTGTGTTTGCTTATACAGCAATTTCATCCGTGAGAAACTCCAGATGAGCAGGCGGAAATCTGCACCTGCCTGAGCAGAGCCATGCAGGGACCACGTGGAACACAGGCCAGGGGCCTTCTTCCAGGCACCTCAGGTCACCTCTGGTGGTACAGCTCTCCAGAGGGTTTCAGACAGCCCTCCTTCCACCATTTCACTACTCACAAGCAGCAGCCTTTCCAAAGCCCACCTCCGCAAGTAAACATCATGTCTTTTTCAATGGAAAAGACAGCATTTTGAAGTTTTTATGCATTAATGATTTTACATGTGCAAAAGCAAACGACCACTTCGTATTAGATTCTGATCTCTTTTTTTCTCACCTGAGGACATGTTTTCATTGATTTTAGATGGGTCATGTGGAAGAGACAGAGATGAGAGAAAAAGAGAGAGAGAGAGAGAGAGAGAGAGAGAGAGAGAGAGAGAGAGAGAGAGAGAGAGAGAGAGAGAGAAACATCAATGTGAGAGAGAAACGTTCATCAGTTGTTTCCCATATGTGCCCTACTTGGGATTGAACCCACAATCTAGGTATGTGACTGACTAGGAATCAAATATGCAGCCTTTTTGGTGTATGGGATGGCACTCCAACTCACTAAACCACCCAGCCAGGCCTATCTTTTTTTTTTTTCCCCAATGTGCCACCTTGTGAGTTTTGAATGTTGTACTCCTACCCCATTTTCCCATAAGCCTTGTGGTTTTTATGGTACCATTTTGCATGGCATGGTAATTGTTTAAATGCACATGTTGCATAGTAACTACACTGACTATATTTTTAAGGAAAGGGCACTGGTGCTATGAAAGCATGCAATGAAATAAAAAGGGCTTACAGCAGGGTCACTGTCCTGGAAAGAGGGAGCAGGGCATCAGTACAAGGACCTGGAAGTAAGCCAGGAGGATTAGTGGAAGCCAGGAGGACTGGTCTGAGAGGAGGCCAGAGAGCTAGAGCGGTAGACAGGGGCTGCATGGGGAGCCTGCCAGGCACGGGAAGTGGTGAGGGGCCACAGTGTACTAACAGGAGGGAGCTGGGCACTTGGACAAGTCTCCAAAAGAAGTGAAGTAGAATCTGTTGCTTGGGGCAAAGTAGAATCTGCTAACCCTGCATAGAGAAAATCAAATTCAGTTGAGGTGAGATTTGGAGACACAGAGATCAAAACAGGCCACACACACACACACACACATACACACCTATCATCTGGTAGTCAACCAGTCTGCATCCTTTGCCAATTGACTTCTTTAACTCTGACCTTTAAATTTCACCCAGATTCAGGCCAGTCTCGCCGGCTCGTCTATAATTTCTCTCCATTGTATTCTGAGTTTCCCACCTCTTGCAGCAGGTCTGACATCAGTCCCTCCATAGGATTTGTGCCATTTGCATCCATAGCTGGTCCATTTGCATTCTGCTAAAGGATTGTTGTAGACTGAATGGATCCATGTGCATGCATATCTATCCTTATATATAATAAAATTCCATTTATTATATGTCTAAAACCCCAGAAACCCTAAATAAACACAATTTGTAGTGCCATTCAATGGTAATTGATTTTCTTAGTGTTTCTGGGAATACTCCAAGTTCCTAAAGGAATGCTAAATCATCAAAGCAAGAATTACCTGTGTTCAATAAGGTTTCCAAGTTTGTTTTTTTTCTTCCTTTAATATGATTCATTTAAGAAGAGCTTAAATTAGCTCCTACTATATATACAGTAATGTGCTCAGCATAATGGAGAGAATCCAAATATAATACAAGGTTTGGGACCTTAAAGTACTTATAATACTCATATGAAAAGAAAAGCCAGAACACAAATTAAGCTGCACTGTAACAGTATTTATATTAATGCCATTTGCCAACAAAGACACTTTTCTTTCTGCTCTAATGTGTACTGAGAAACTGGGCCATAAATTGGATTATATTTCCCAAAGGAAACATGTTATAAATTATAAGTAGAAGTTGTTTTCCTGATCAAGGACTTGATGTTTTAAAGAACACACACACACACACACACACAAACCATCTTTGCATACGCACATAAACATATATGTGCATACACACGTATTAAATGGCATATTGAAGAGCATAACGTATTCAAACAAAAATTACAAGATAGTCTGCTAACCATTTAATACAAGTGTCCCACAAATGAGATAATAATTATGTAGAAATTATACATTGAGATCCAGTGTACTCAAGTGTACAAAAAGCACAAAAATAAAACTCTAATGTAAACTCCAACATTTCATAAATTTTCTTTCATGCCACAATGTCAGCTCTGGCAAACACAAGCATATCATTAACCATAGCTTGCTTGACTTGTTGGATTTGAAAGGGTGCTTGGGGGATTCCTTGATGCCTGAGTCCTTTTTAAAGATGAGCTGATGCATTCTTTTTCTCTAGACACATTTTCCTGCAGAGTGTCTGAGCACTCAGAATTTCTCACTGACCTTAGAGACAACTTAAAGGACTAGAGCAGGTGTTTAATAAACTTCTGCTCCTGATCGTGGTGGTGGTGTCTTTTCTCTTTAAAAAGGACTGACCTAATATTTATCTTCTTCCATCTCCCCTCTGTCTTGAATATTTTTAAAGTGGCAGTTTCTGAACAAATAAAAAATAAGGAAAAAACATGAAATAAACCTAGAAGTCTATAAACAGTTACCTCTGAATTTAGCTGGGAAACCCTACCCACCAGCAATGATTAGGAGGGGACTAAAGTGGTCTTTGAAAGATGCCAATTTGAATATTCTACAAGCACATCCTTCATTTTCTCTACACTCTGGATCAATGAGTTTGGTGATCATCGGGGCACCAGTGTCTGAATGCATGTTCATCTTTATGTATTCCTTAAAACCATGCCCTCTGAACTTCTTTAGGCTTCAAAGACTTCTAGGAAGAGGAACACATCTGTGTACTGAGCAATGTTTCCCTTCATCCCTGTGGAGCAAACAGGGGATCTTTCATAAATGATTATCATATTTTCTACTAATAAATCTTAAATTTCCTTTTACTTACCCATGTCTTGCTCAATTTTGAAGGCTGGTATTTCAATTTCAACTTTATTTCGGAGCTATTCTCTTTGGCAAAGTGCCATACATTTCAATCTTTTCCAGTTTACATTTAGTCCAAAATTGTCCATTTTGCTTGTCTAAATCTTCAGTAGTTATTTTGGCAGCTTTAAAGAGAGAATCAAAATGGCAAGATCATGGGAATTTGGCCAATGCATTCTTGGCTCCTCTAATATACCAAGATTCTTCTTTTAATCATCACAATAAAGAGAGACTGGAAAGTGTCCATTGGAGTTGACAATTGGGAAGTAATCCATGACTCTGGCAAGAACTATTTTCATTGGAGCATCGGAGGGCACAATCCAGACTGGATAGGCCAGTCAGGGGAAAAAGTGACAAATCTGACTAGTTTGGGAAGGTATAGTTTGAAAGGAAGACAAGCAGATGAAGAGGTAAGTAGAAGGGGAGTCTGGAGTAGATTTTTTTGTTTTACATGGGAATGACTTGCACTTCCATATTCTACATATAAATTTATAATGGTACATTAGACCTAGCATTCAATATCACTGTATCATGCACTGCTTCATTGCTCTGCCATTTGCTGTTGCTCTCCTAAATTGAGTTTCTCTAAATCCAAGAGAATGCATAACTGAGTTACACAGATTCCTCCCACTTTTGCAATTGGCTCAATCTCCGGGGTAGTGTGCACTCTTTCCCAGGCATTTCCTCCTCTCCCTTCTAACCGGCTCATCTTTGATTTCAGTTAAATGACATTTCCGAACACATGTCTAGTCATAACAGCTGGGAATGTTTTTCCCCTTTCAGTTGAATAATTCCCTTCCTCTGTTCCTCTCTTCCTGTCATTTCTCATCTTGCATTTGCTATCACTTTCCTATCATTCAAATATGCATGTTTTCTTTTAGAGGGGAAGGAGTGCTTACACGTGCACCCTACCAAATTTCCAGCATTCTATGGTCCCATCTTAAGCCTTCACAACATGAATGATTTCATACTATTTTGAGCATCTCTCAGCTCTCAGTTCTTGAGGCTGATTGACTACTTTGCTATTTCAGATGCTTTTATCTTGTAGGCATTTACCAAACATTTGTGCTTGCCAACGCTGTTGCCAAATCAATGGATAACTCTGTCCCTGTGTACATTTCTCCGGCACTCACTGACACACACCAGGACAAAACTGTTTACCTTAGATTATAAGGATTTGGGTCTCACTTTATTTAGACTGTGAGCATCACAAGTTTTCAAAACACAGAATTTGAGAATGGGATAAAGTACTGTACAGACCAGTAAACCAGAGCTAAGCCAATGTGCCCACACTGCCAGGCTGCAGGAGAGCTTATTGTTGTTTTTAATGAATCTTGAAGAGGATTCGTAAGCCATGGGCTTCAAAACACTACATGACATAAGATGTTATATTAAAGAGAATACATATAACCAGTCTTAGCGACTAGCATATATAACACAGAATCAGAAATAATGTTGGGGAAACTATAAGGAAAAACAAGCAGGGTTATAGAGAGCCCAATTTCTTCCTTCCCATTAGTAGAATCTACTAATTTATAAAACTTCACAGATGCAGTTTTATCTTTGAAATATCCTTTTTTCTCCTTCCTCATGTGAATCCATGAAAAGTCCTCAGGGGTATGGCCAGTTCTCAGGATTGGCTGCACACCCACTGGGCCAAGCATAGTGCCTTGCACATCATAGAAAACACTACATAAACACTGGCTAAATTTTCCATGAGGAAAATGATATGCTGAAGAGAACTATTTTACTCTATCAAAGTAGATTGAAGGCCTTGCTTATAAAATGCTAAAGAAATACTTTCCTGATGAGCAAAGGCCCTCATTGTCTATGTCATTTTTTTTTTTTTTTTTTTTTTTTTTTTTTTTTTGTAGCTGGCCAAATTGCCAAACTAGCAATGCAGCACATTCTACCACTGATAAGATACTCATAACCACCTCTGTAGGTTACTTAGCCTTGCCAATCATTCATTGATTCCTCTTGCTCACACACACAAAGTGCTTGTCCTGATCGTTGTTAGCTCTGTATTCATCAACAGTCATCGGAAGCCATATGCAGGCATATGTAAACAAATGATCCCATCCTACTACCCACCTCTCCTATGCACACTTACGAGGATTATATAACTCCAAAATAAAGGATTATTTAGTCACTGTGAATTTCAAGGTTCTTCATCCACAAAATAAAGTAGATTTTTTGGTACACTGAAGGACTCTGTGATGAGGCTGACTCCTGAGAGAAGCCGGGCATGCTGAAAAGAGAGGCCCATACTCCCTTCCTGTTAGAAACATCTTTTTCAACCACAGCTAAGCTGCTAGGAGTTATCAACCGGAGTTAGCAGAGCAGGTCCAGCCAGGGAAGATCAGAAGGACTGGGATGAGACTTTATTCATCCTCATTATTTAAAATGAGATTTTATATAGGCGCCCCTGCTACAAAGATAGTGAAAGCTGTATTTAACTCACATACATAAATTAAATCAATGCACCACTTTCATTTAATCCAACACATCATGATTGTGTAGTTATTCTCCACAAGGTGCTGAAGATCCAAATATAAATAAGAAGCATCCTCTGTTCTTATTTGAGAAAATCTCATACATATCTCACAAGGTGATTCTGCTTTGCCAAGGGCAGGGGAAGTGCATGCTACATCTTCCCAGGGAGATGGCAAATTCCTGGGAATTGGGGCTGGCATCACATACTTGCTTTCCACCCACTCTGCACCCTGGACACACCAGGTTCTCAATTAAAACTATTTGAACGTATTCATACAGCTAACTAACAAATGCACCTTGCAATTTCCATTGGTTTGTCTTGCTGTGTTAATACTGCTTAGTTTTAAAATAATAATAATAATAATAATAATAATAATCACCTGAAAGATGGGCTGTACTGGGGATATGTCTGTCCACAAACATGATATTTTAACTAAAACAACACCATAATCCAACTGAAATATCTAATATTCATGTACATAATATTAGATGACACATCCTTAGAGTCTGTCTTAGGAAATTCCTCCCTAAAAGGTTTAACATTTTTCTTTACCTACAACTGAAACCTTGTACTTAATACTTTCCTTTTAATGAGCAACTGAAGTCAGATTCCCTCACCTCCAGACAGAGACTTGGAATTATTAAAATATGTCACACTATCATGTATAGCTGAATATATCAATAGTTTGTCCTTACAAAGGAAACACAGGATGTTTTTATATGTAACACACAATAAAAGGCATGTCACATTCTGCTTTTTCAATTGAAGCCTTCCACAGCCCAAAGGGTCAGTTACTGCCAGAAATCCAACTTGAGAAAAGCCCTTCGGATAACTGAGAAGAATTCTACCTGCCAGGAAATGAATCAAGCCTACCAAAAAAATCACTATAATTTAATCAGAAACATCACTTTGGTGAGCCACATGCCATTTCTGACTACCGTAATCACAATAAGGATAAAGAAAAAAGGAATGAGTAACACACACCAAGGGTAAATGAGAAAAACTGGTGACATTCAACTTTAGTTAACGGTTATTTTCCCCTTCTCATTCTTATTAGAGATAAGTACATCATAGGATATGCCCATTTCATGTGCAGCAGGCTTCACATATATGCTAGCAAACCAAAACAAAACAAAAATGACAAAAGAAACTGGGATTATTTAGCCTGTAAATAAAAAGGGCACAGTGATTCCATAATGTGTACAAATAGTTATAAAGTGGAAACTACCCAGACATGCTCCAGCTTCACAAACAAAAGGCATATAGGACTTATTTCTTTTACAAATAATATACAGAGAAATCTTTCTATCTTGTAGGCTTAAGTTGCCTGGTTGGTTTGGCTCAGTTGGTTGAGCATCCTCTCATCCCCAAAGAGGTGGCCAGTTCAATTCCTGGTCAGGGCATGGCTCAGATTTCCATCTACACCCGTAGGGGGTATGCTGGAGGTAGCCAATCAATGTTTCTCATCCATGTTACTCTCTCTTCCTTTCCCTTCCTCTCTCTCTAAAATAAATAAAAACATATTCTTTAAAAATAAATGAGCCGAAACTGGTTTGGCTCAGTGGTAGAGCATCGGTCTGCGGACTGAAAGGTCCCAGGTTCTGTTCTAGTCAAGGGCATGTACGTTGGCTGCGGGCACATCCCCGGTAGGTGGCTGGTCAATGTTTCTCTCTCATCGACGTTTCTGACTCTCTATCTCTCTCCCTTCCTCTCTGTAAAAAATCAATAAAATATATTTTAAAAAAATAAAATAAAAATAAATGAAATATAATAAAAGTAGGTGTGTTCCTAAGAGAAGTTATAGACGTGTTTTAAGTCTTTTACTTAAGAGATCATTCATGCTGATATTTAAAGGTGGAGTTAACAAATAGATGAACTGCACTATATATGCAAAGACTGATGATAGACGCCTTGTAAGGAAACTGGAAGACAACAGACAGCCAGTAGAGTGGAATTATTTATGGTGCAAGTTCTAGGCACATCCCATATGGTGACCACCAGCCATGTGCTGCTATTAAGCATTTGAGACAAGGCTAGTCTGAACTGAGAGGTGCTTGCAAGTGTAAAATGCAGATTGGATTTCAAGGACTTAGTTCAAAAAATATAGTCCTAATCGGTTTGGCTCAGTGGATAGAGCATCAGCCTGCAGACTAAAGGGTCCAGGTTTGATTCTTGTCAGGGGCATGTACCTTAGTCGTGGGCATATCCCAAGTAGGGGTTGTGCAGGAGGCAGCTGATTGATGTTTCTCTCTCATTGATGTTTCTAACTCTCTATCCCTCTCCCTTCCTCTCTGTAAAAAAATCAATCCTATCTAATAAAAGGGTAATATGTAAATTAACCATCACTTTGTCACAAAGATGATGGTAACCATAGCCACAAGATGGCGGCACCCAATCCTCTCAGCCCTGGCAGAGTTCCCCGGGGGGCTAAGGGGGAAGATGGCCACTGAGCAAGGGCAGTGTGAGCAGCCTGGCAGAATGTTTGCTTCATCACCATAGCAATGAGGCAAGCGTTCTGTGCCCAGCTACGGATGGGTCTCTGGGCCACAGAGGACTTCTGGGCAGCGGGTAATGAGTGGCCAGGCCCCATAGAGAACTACTGGCACACAGATTCGCGTGTAGGGCTATTAGTAAAATATATATATTTTCTTAGTTTTTTTGGTAATCAATATATGTAAAAATCTCAATATTTTGGATATATTAGATTATTAAAATATATTATTAAACTTAACTTTTTCTTTTCACAATGCTACTACTAGAAAATTTAACATTCTATATATGAATTGTATTTGCAACTCATGCTCAATTTCTGTTGAAGAAAGCTGCTCTAGAATCAGACTGAGTGCAGATCCTGACCTGTGAGACTGCAAGTCACTGACTATTTCTGCATCTGTAAATGGGAATAGTAATAATACAATGGACTCCAAGCTTTTTGAGGGGACTTCATATGTTCAACAGTATCTGGCACATAGTATAAGCTCAATAAATCTGTTATTAATATCCAATGTGCACGTTCTCTCTGTAGAATACCCTGACATGTATTTGTTTGTCCTCTGTTTAAATACCCCCAAAGCTGGGAACCCACATTTCCTAGATATAGACTACCACATTCCTAGATAACTCTGAATGTAAAGAAATTAATTCCTGAGAATGAGTATAAATATCTCTACAATTTCAAATCGCCTAAGCTATTTTAATATATGATTGTGCCAAAGGAGAAAAGCTGGTCATACTTCAACAGTACATTTCTATAGAAAATGTTACAAAACTTTTGTTATCGTGTTATCAGAACCTGAGATATTATATATTCCTATGGAAGTTCATATCAAGAGACCTCATGCTGACCCAGCAAAACACTTTTAAGAGACAGACCTTCAGAAATGCGACTTTTCATGCAGGCTTAACCAAAGAACCATCCTTGTCTCCTTAGTAAAGCTGTCCCCTTCGACCAAGGACACTTTCCTGTCCAGATGTACCTGGAGCAGAGAGGACAAAGAAGGGCACTCGCCTGACCAGATCCTCAGCCCAATCATGGGAGTGACCAAGGCCATGACCAGCCCACTCCCACTCACAACTGAAGACTGCTCTTCCTCCTTTCCTGCTCTTTGTGCTAATTGCAAAGCTAATGCTATGCATAGTCAGAACAGGGCTGCCTTATGATAAGCTAATAGTGAAAAGGAATATGATGGGGTTTCCTTAAGTATGCCTGGATTTTCTGAATTTCAGTGATTCCCCAGGAAGCCAACACTTTTATATACAAATGTCTCAAGCTCTTTGCAAATCTAAGATATTATAATCTTCATGTATCAGATCTGTGTCAAATCAAAATACAGCCTTTTCTCATATTTCCAAATAAGCCATCTATGTCCAGGGAGAAGTGACTCAGCAATTCTCCACTGTGTGTGAGGCTCTGGCAGTGAGTGAGTGTATGTGTGTGTGTGTTTATTTCCATGAGAACATATGTATGTACACTCTTGCATCTGGGAGAAATTCCAACCAAGGGTAAGACTAATCCTGGTGACCTAAACTTCAGTCTCTAGGACTGTCTGGTGTATCAGGGCCTGGCAGTCAACAGACTGCAATGCAAATCTTGGCTCTGTAGTTAACCAGCTGCACTGGCCTCATACCCGGTGCCAAAGGTCCGTCAGCCTCTGTTTCCTAGCATGTAAAATGGGACTATGTAATCGAACCCATTTTGCAACTTTATTATGAGGATTAGATAAACTGATGCAGCATGGCCTAGATAACCACTCTCGCTGCCTTCCTGACTATTGTGAGTCTTAACTTACAGATCCTCAAAGGGCTGTTCCACCCAGGCCCTACTCTGCATCACATTCTCCTCTCAAACTTTTCCCAGAATTCTCAGTAGAGAGTGATGCCCTTTCTATTCAAAGCCTTTACTATCAGCATTCCACAAGTAGATGCTAATAAGAAAATAGATTTCAAAAGCCATTAAAATTAGAATCTACCCTGTGAGTTCTTCAGATAGAAGACTTTGTGAATTGGTGTAATCAGAGATAACTCAATGGAAGTTTAATTAAAATTGAGTCTTGCCTAATAGATAAATTTGGATAATTGGAATCTAGGGGCCCAAAGCAGTAACCAATCTTTCTCCTTCTCTCTCTCCTTCTCTCTCTCTCTCTCTCTCTCTCTCTCTCTCTCTCTCTCTCTCTCTCTTTCTCTCTCTCTCTCTCTTTCTTCCTCTCTCTCCAAAAAAATTAATAAAAACATATTAAAAAATTAGGTGGAGGTCTTGTGAGCCACTTAAAGGAAACAGCCTTCACAAAAGAAGGGGGTAATAGAAAGTTAAAGGCTGGCATGAGTAAATTTAGTATAAGATCTGGAACACTATTTTTTTTCTGTTTAAGAAAGAATCAAGTATGGAGTTTCCTTAAAAAAACACACACACACACAAAAAAGTAAAAATAGAACTCCCATTTGACCCAGTGATTGCTCTTCTAAGATTATATCCCAGGAAACTAGAAACAGCAATCAGAAAGGATATATGCACCCCTATGTTCATAGCAGCACAATGTACCATAGCAAAGATTTGGAAACAGCCTAAGTGCCCATCAGCAGATGAGTGGATAAAAAAACTGAGGCACATTACACAATGGAATACTATGCTGTGGTAAAAAAAGAAGAAATTCTTACCATTTGCAACAACATGGATGGAACCAAAGAGCATTAGGCTAAATGAAATAAGCCAGGCAGAGAAAGATAAATATCACATGATCTCACTCATTTATGGAATATAATGAACAACATAAACTGATGAATAAAAACAGACCTGGAGACAGGGAAGCATAGATCAGACCATCAAACCTCAGAGGGAAGGTAGGGGAGGGTGGGAGTAAGGGGGAGAGATCAACCAAAAGACTTGTATGCATGCATATAAGCCTAACCAATGGACACAGACAATAGGGGGGTGAGGGCATGAGTGTGGGAGGATAATGGGGGATAAGGACACATATGTAATACCTTAATCAATAAAGAAATTTTTAAAAAAGAAAAAGAAACAGAACTTTGCCACTAAAAAAGAAAGAAAGAAAGAAAGAAAGAAAGAAAGAAAGAAAGAAAGAAAGAAAGAGAGAAAGAAAGAAAGAAAGAAAGGAAAGAAAGAAAGAAAGAAAGAAAGAAAGAAAGAAAGAAAGAAAGAAAGAAAGAAAGAAAGATGGAAAGGAAAGAAAGAAAGATGGAAAGGAAAGAAAGAAAGAAAGAAAGATGGAAAGGAAAGAAAGGAAAGAAAGAAGCAAAACTTTAATAGTATTGTTCAGGGCCCCCGTCTGGCAGTGTTTGCTTTTAGTTTTAGCTAGAAGAGATTCAAAAGGAACAACCAAAGGATTTTTCTTAAAGAGCCTCAAAGTTATCAACATCCCTTCTTCTCCGTGACTGGCCAGAATATATTCCAGTTCACAGAAAGGGTCAATTTGGGTGACACAAAGCCCTGTTAACAATATTGAATCACAAAAATGAGTGAAAGTAGATACAAATAACTAAGTTACTTCTGAGAACTAGAAATGGAGATGGAAAAAAAAAATAATTGCTTCCCCTCACCCCAAAAAATAGCCTGTTGAACTACTCCAATATATATGCATTTTAATTAGGTGGGGTAGAAAGGTGTATATAGTTCTGGCAGATGACCTAGCTGAGAAATTTGGCTCTGACCCTTTCCATTATGACTTTAGTACGGTTAGTTTGTTTGCGGGGGAAACAAATGCAATTGAAAGTAGAGTGACTTTAAATGAAAGGTTTCTAGGTAACCTTGGGATTTTTAGTAATATAAGTATATGCAAATAATATTTAATAGATATAAATCTTAAACATAAAAAATTAAAATGCAAAGTTAAGCAGATTTCAAGTTCAACTACCTGATAATGCCAATGCTTGCATTTATACAGGTTAAGAATAAAAATATCAAGGGACAATATAAAAAATATCCACCAAGTGGTAGAATTCAAGCACCAACCAATCAGAACAGGCTCCAACAATAGCCTTGGAGCAGGTCCCCAGCCCCCCTGCCATACCCAGTGTCTGCACCAAAAAAAGATCTATGAGGTCTCAGGGGGGTGGCCAGTAGGCCTGAGGTGGCAGTAGGCCCTTCAGGAGGCTCAGAACAGCACTCATTTACCTAGCAGTGCAGAGGTATTTCGATATTTTTATAGCCAGTAAGGCTGTATCAGTGCACACTGGCCAAATCACCCTGAAAATGTCTCACATAAGCATGAAAGGTAGAAATCAATAAAGAGCCCAGAAGCAAACTCTGCAAGGAGAGATTCCTGCAAGCCTTAGTCTTATTATAATTAAAATCTTTCATTAGTGTGTACTACTTGGTATGCTTTTAAAAATAAGCACCTGAAAAACACGAAATTAAAATATGCATTACTGCAAAACTAAAGTCTAAGAGTGTGGCGATGGTGCCTAACTGCCATGAACTTGAGTGCTTTTCTCCACATTGTGATTCTTCCAGAAGTAATGAGCTGTTCCTTAACACAACAGTAGACTACAAATCTGCAGTCAAACCCTCACGCAGGCTGAACACAGCGAAGAGCTCCTCCCCAGTCAAGGCACTGAGGAATTGCCTGTGCATTAGTTACTTAGGACTCTCTTTTTAGCTGCCGTGTATTTAATTATGAGAGGCTCATAATTAGAATATGCCTAGAGAGGCAACATCAAAAGCAGGCATCGTGTCTCTTGCTGCAAAATACCTACGTGCAACCATGAGAGCCTTTTGTTCCCCGCAGGAACAGTTCCACCTTTTCACAGATCCTTACATCTAGGTCAATGTCCAGCCTTCTTTGAGAGAAGGACCTCTTTTATTTTCACTTCAAAAATGTCTAAGGCTTTCCACATCGCAGTGGAGAGTTACAGTTTTAGAAGCCATTAATTGCAAACATGCCTAATGACCAGTAACTAGTAGAAATAGTATTGCTTTTCAATGTAATGTGTCTTATTCATCACAAAAGCATATACACAAACTCTTAAAATGTAGAGTAGTTAGTGCATATGCTGGAGGTCATAACTGTTTGGTGTATAAACCATGCTTGCATTGAACTGTCTGCCCTGCGGTCACTAAGCCCCCTCCAGCAGTGAGGGGCATCGCCAAGGTGGATGTTAGAAGTCAACCAAAAGACTTGGAGCAAATGATTTCACTGATATTCTAGTTTCCTCGTCAAATGAGTCACTTGATCTGGGAGCCATAGAATGCTCATAACAAATCCCAGGTGGATTACAACCGAAAAAAATTAACTAAGTATTTACATTTTGTGCAACTGGCCTACTCCAGGCAACATGGCTCAGAATGAAAGCCTAATCCTAGGAACTCAGTGACTATGATCCTAGTTCTCCCTCAGTCAAGAGCTGTGTACAAGCTGACAGGGAACTGCTCCTAACCGCTGTTGCTTGCTTTCTTCACTAGCTACTGTGAGCTATGAAAAACCACCCATGGAAATGCTAGTAAAACACCAGCAAAATAATCCCAGTTAATGGAGAAACTTTAAAGGTTGAATAAAATGCTTGGAGCAAGAAGACCACGGCTTTAAATCTCCTACACCACTGGTCCCACTCAAATCCACAACTTCCAAAACTCCTAACATTGAGAGTGGAATTTAAAAGTCTTCTCCTTTCACAGGTTGAACAAGTTAATTATCACTTAGATATTAATCCCATTAGCAGCTCTAAATTAAGGATCTGTGCTATATTTAGGAAGCTACCTGGTGTTAAAGTGAATGTACCTGCTTCCTGTCTGGTTACAGAGTGGAGAAAGTCTTCTTTTAAAAACATAAAGCACTTCGAAGTAATTCATATTTTAAAAATCCAAAAGCATATCTAAGTGGCTTATAGAAAAAGTTTCTAACTGAAATGCCCTCCAGGCAGTCAAAGACCATCTCACACATTTTCTGCAGAGCGTCTGTGAAGCTGCTGCATTGTTACCGGTATTCTTCTTTTCTCCACCAAGTAGTACAGTAATCACTACTTAGACTCCTTTACTCTGTTTG